>NW_027207236.1:0-1458803 GCF_963455315.2 Globicephala melas | reverse complement strand
GCGTTTTTTCCTGAATATATTCAGGAAAAAACGCATACGCCCTTTTTGGCCAACCAAGCAAGCTTGCAAAGGAAATCTGCACTACAATGAAGTCTCACTTCCCCCCGGTCAAAAGGGCCATCTGAAAAAAGTGTAAAATCCAGAAAGGCAGGACAGGCCATGGAGAACTGGGAGCCTTGTTATGCTGATGGGCGGGATGTAAACTGCCAACAGACACTCGGGAGAAGTGTATGGTGTTTCCTGAAACATCTAAAAAACAAAGCAACAGAGCCTAGGGCACTTCCACTTATGGTCCTATAGCTTAGGGAAATTAAAATCAAAAAGACACAGCCACCCCAATGTTTGGGACGCCTCTGTTTACAAGAACCTCGTTTACCGTACAAGTTCAATATCACAGAAAGTGAAAAATGGATAAAGAACTTGTGGTACTTACGTACAATGCAGTATCACTCAGCAGTGAAATCTATGTCATCAGGCCCGTAGCAGCACAATGAGTGGATTCAGGTACGATGATTCTAACTGAAATAAGTCACACAGAAAAAGAAACATCATAAGATATCAGTAATACACGGAATGTAAACTTGGCTACACAGGAACTGAATTACAGAACAGAACAGGGTCTCAAATTTAGAAAACCAACTTATGCTTGTTTAAGGGTAAAGGTGAGTTGGGGTGCTGCATAAAACCAGAGATTGAAATGAGCACAGATAAAGTTCCTTAAGCCAAATATGGAATAGACAAGAGCTACTCCTTGCTCAACGAAATGGACTCAACACCGCATATTAAACGCCTAAGAATGTACCTGACTCTTAAGTATCTTAAAACCTATGGATTGCTATGTCTCCGAAAGAGAATCAAGCATGTGTACAGGGACATAAACGCAGCAGTGATAGGATTGGAGAGGTTCGGTGAGCAAATGAAGACCCTTTGAAGTCATATTGCATGGTACCCATTCCACGGGTTTCAACTACCCAGGTTTAAGGTATTCTTCCTTCAGCTAAAACATGCATGTGGAACCTAGAGTATGATCAACCATGTGATCGGGAGACGTGTTCAAATATGTCTCAGTTTTCGTACCCTGGTACTCGGGTGCAACATTCCAGACGCTTTACTAACACTCTCCCGACTTGGAGAGTCAGTCCCTTTAACCTCCTGTTTGGCCCAGTTTGCAATTTCTGCGGAAGATGAACAGGAATAGCGAGAACCAATGAGAGACTAGCTGGAGGTGTCTGGACGGGCAAATTTAACTCTCATTTCCCACCAGGAAGAGGAAATAACCAAAGGCTCAGCGTGCCGTGCCGGAACCAGATTAGGGCCTGAAGCCATCCTGCGGTGTTGCGGCCAGCTCACAGGAAAGCGAGTTGAAGAAAGGAGCTCAGGGGCACTGTAATTCACAAACCTGCAGAGTTATAAATGACAGCTATCGTCCAAAAATATACTGAAGTAAGGCTGCCAAGAGGACTTGAAAGCGGGGCAGAATTGCAGGAAACCGATTTCAGGAGGTAGACTGGAATTGCATTGAAAGCATAGGAAAAGAGGCAGAACGTCCACAATGATGCACTTGGCCAAAAAGGGCGTATGCGTTTTTTCCTGAATATATTCAGGAAAAAACGCATACGCCCTTTTTGGCCAACCAAGCAAGCTTGCAAAGGAAATCTGCACTACAATGAAGTCTCACTTCCCCCCGGTCAAAAGGGCCATCTGAAAAAAGTGTAAAATCCAGAAAGGCAGGACAGGCCATGGAGAACTGGGAGCCTTGTTATGCTGATGGGCGGGATGTAAACTGCCAACAGACACTCGGGAGAAGTGTATGGTGTTTCCTGAAACATCTAAAAAACAAAGCAACAGAGCCTAGGGCACTTCCACTTATGGTCCTATAGCTTAGGGAAATTAAAATCAAAAAGACACAGCCACCCCAATGTTTGGGACGCCTCTGTTTACAAGAACCTCGTTTACCGTACAAGTTCAATATCACAGAAAGTGAAAAATGGATAAAGAACTTGTGGTACTTACGTACAATGCAGTATCACTCAGCAGTGAAATCTATGTCATCAGGCCCGTAGCAGCACAATGAGTGGATTCAGGTACGATGATTCTAACTGAAATAAGTCACACAGAAAAAGAAACATCATAAGATATCAGTAATACACGGAATGTAAACTTGGCTACACAGGAACTGAATTACAGAACAGAACAGGGTCTCAAATTTAGAAAACCAACTTATGCTTGTTTAAGGGTAAAGGTGAGTTGGGGTGCTGCATAAAACCAGAGATTGAAATGAGCACAGATAAAGTTCCTTAAGCCAAATATGGAATAGACAAGAGCTACTCCTTGCTCAACGAAATGGACTCAACACCGCATATTAAACGCCTAAGAATGTACCTGACTCTTAAGTATCTTAAAACCTATGGATTGCTATGTCTCCGAAAGAGAATCAAGCATGTGTACAGGGACATAAACGCAGCAGTGATAGGATTGGAGAGGTTCGGTGAGCAAATGAAGACCCTTTGAAGTCATATTGCATGGTACCCATTCCACGGGTTTCAACTACCCAGGTTTAAGGTATTCTTCCTTCAGCTAAAACATGCATGTGGAACCTAGAGTATGATCAACCATGTGATCGGGAGACGTGTTCAAATATGTCTCAGTTTTCGTACCCTGGTACTCGGGTGCAACATTCCAGACGCTTTACTAACACTCTCCCGACTTGGAGAGTCTGTCCCTTTAACCTCCTGTTTGGCCCAGTTTGCAATTTCTGCGGAAGATGAACAGGAATAGCGAGAACCAATGAGAGACTAGCTGGAGGTGTCTGGACGGGCAAATTTAACTCTCATTTCCCACCAGGAAGAGGAAATAACCAAAGGCTCAGCGTGCCGTGCCGGAACCAGATTAGGGCCTGAAGCCATCCTGCGGTGTTGCGGCCAGCTCACAAGAAAACGAGTTGAAGAAAGGAGCTCAGGGGCACTGTAATTCACAAACCTGCAGAGTTATAAATGACAGCTATCGTCCAAAAATATACTGAAGTAAGGCTGCCAAGAGGACTTGAAAGCGGGGCAGAATTGCAGGAAACCGATTTCAGGAGGTAGACTGAAATTGCATTGAAAGCATAGGAAAAGAGGCAGAACGTCCACAATGATGCACTTGGCCAAAAAGGGCGTATGCGTTTTTTCCTGAATATATTCAGGAAAAAACGCATACGCCCTTTTTGGCCAACCAAGCAAGCTTGCAAAGGAAATCTGCACTACAATGAAGTCTCACTTCCCCCCGGTCAAAAGGGCCATCTGAAAAAAGTGTAAAATCCAGAAAGGCAGGACAGGCCATGGAGAACTGGGAGCCTTGATATGCTGATGGGCGGGATGTAAACTGCCAACTGACACTCGGGAGAAGTGTATGGTGTTTCCTGAAACATCTAAAAAACAAAGCAACAGAGCCTAGGGCACTTCCACTTATGGTCCTATAGCTTAGGGAAATTAAAATCAAAAAGACACAGCCACCCCAATGTTTGGGACGCCTCTGTTTACAAGAACCTCGTTTACCGTACAAGTTCAATATCACAGAAAGTGAAAAATGGATAAAGAACTTGTGGTACTTACGTACAATGCAGTATCACTCAGCAGTGAAATCTATGTCATCAGGCCCGTAGCAGCACAATGAGTGGATTCAGGTACGATGATTCTAACTGAAATAAGTCACACAGAAAAAGAAACATCATAAGATATCAGTAATACACGGAATGTAAACTTGGCTACACAGGAACTGAATTACAGAACAGAACAGGGTCTCAAATTTAGAAAACCAACTTATGCTTGTTTAAGGGTAAAGGTGAGTTGGGGTGCTGCATAAAACCAGAGATTGAAATGAGCACAGATAAAGTTCCTTAAGCCAAATATGGAATAGACAAGAGCTACTCCTTGCTCAACGAAATGGACTCAACACCGCATATTAAACGCCTAAGAATGTACCTGACTCTTAAGTATCTTAAAACCTATGGATTGCTATGTCTCCGAAAGAGAATCAAGCATGTGTACAGGGACATAAACGCAGCAGTGATAGGATTGGAGAGGTTCGGTGAGCAAATGAAGACCCTTTGAAGTCATATTGCATGGTACCCATTCCACGGGTTTCAACTACCCAGGTTTAAGGTATTCTTCCTTCAGCTAAAACATGCATGTGGAACCTAGAGTATGATCAACCATGTGATCGGGAGACGTGTTCAAATATGTCTCAGTTTTCGTACCCTGGTACTCGGGTGCAACATTCCAGACGCTTTACTAACACTCTCCCGACTTGGAGAGTCTGTCCCTTTAACCTCCTGTTTGGCCCAGTTTGCAATTTCTGCGGAAGATGAACAGGAATAGCGAGAACCAATGAGAGACTAGCTGGAGGTGTCTGGACGGGCAAATTTAACTCTCATTTCCCACCAGGAAGAGGAAATAACCAAAGGCTCAGCGTGCCGTGCCGGAACCAGATTAGGGCCTGAAGCCATCCTGCGGTGTTGCGGCCAGCTCACAAGAAAGCGAGTTGAAGAAAGGAGCTCAGGGGCACTGTAATTCACAAACCTGCAGAGTTATAAATGACAGCTATCGTCCAAAAATATACTGAAGTAAGGCTGCCAAGAGGACTTGAAAGCGGGGCAGAATTGCAGGAAACCGATTTCAGGAGGTAGACTGGAATTGCATTGAAAGCATAGGAAAAGAGGCAGAACGTCCACAATGATGCACTTGGCCAAAAAGGGCGTATGCGTTTTTTCCTGAATATATTCAGGAAAAAACGCATACGCCCTTTTTGGCCAACCAAGCAAGCTTGCAAAGGAAATCTGCACTACAATGAAGTCTCACTTCCCCCCGGTCAAAAGGGCCATCTGAAAAAAGTGTAAAATCCAGAAAGGCAGGACAGGCCATGGAGAACTGGGAGCCTTGATATGCTGATGGGCGGGATGTAAACTGCCAACTGACACTCGGGAGAAGTGTATGGTGTTTCCTGAAACATCTAAAAAACAAAGCAACAGAGCCTAGGGCACTTCCACTTATGGTCCTATAGCTTAGGGAAATTAAAATCAAAAAGACACAGCCACCCCAATGTTTGGGACGCCTCTGTTTACAAGAACCTCGTTTACCGTACAAGTTCAATATCACAGAAAGTGAAAAATGGATAAAGAACTTGTGGTACTTACGTACAATGCAGTATCACTCAGCAGTGAAATCTATGTCATCAGGCCCGTAGCAGCACAATGAGTGGATTCAGGTACGATGATTCTAACTGAAATAAGTCACACAGAAAAAGAAACATCATAAGATATCAGTAATACACGGAATGTAAACTTGGCTACACAGGAACTGAATTACAGAACAGAACAGGGTCTCAAATTTAGAAAACCAACTTATGCTTGTTTAAGGGTAAAGGTGAGTTGGGGTGCTGCATAAAACCAGAGATTGAAATGAGCACAGATAAAGTTCCTTAAGCCAAATATGGAATAGACAAGAGCTACTCCTTGCTCAACGAAATGGACTCAACACCGCATATTAAACGCCTAAGAATGTACCTGACTCTTAAGTATCTTAAAACCTATGGATTGCTATGTCTCCGAAAGAGAATCAAGCATGTGTACAGGGACATAAACGCAGCAGTGATAGGATTGGAGAGGTTCGGTGAGCAAATGAAGACCCTTTGAAGTCATATTGCATGGTACCCATTCCACGGGTTTCAACTACCCAGGTTTAAGGTATTCTTCCTTCAGCTAAAACATGCATGTGGAACCTAGAGTATGATCAACCATGTGATCGGGAGACGTGTTCAAATATGTCTCAGTTTTCGTACCCTGGTACTCGGGTGCAACATTCCAGACGCTTTACTAACACTCTCCCGACTTGGAGAGTCTGTCCCTTTAACCTCCTGTTTGGCCCAGTTTGCAATTTCTGCGGAAGATGAACAGGAATAGCGAGAACCAATGAGAGACTAGCTGGAGGTGTCTGGACGGGCAAATTTAACTCTCATTTCCCACCAGGAAGAGGAAATAACCAAAGGCTCAGCGTGCCATGCCGGAACCAGATTAGGGCCTGAAGCCATCCTGCGGTGTTGCGGCCAGCTCACAAGAAAGCGAGTTGAAGAAAGGAGCTCAGGGGCACTGTAATTCACAAACCTGCAGAGTTATAAATGACAGCTATCGTCCAAAAATATACTGAAGTAAGGCTGCCAAGAGGACTTGAAAGCGGGGCAGAATTGCAGGAAACCGATTTCAGGAGGTAGACTGGAATTGCATTGAAAGCATAGGAAAAGAGGCAGAACGTCCACAATGATGCACTTGGCCAAAAAGGGCGTATGCGTTTTTTCCTGAATATATTCAGGAAAAAACGCATACGCCCTTTTTGGCCAACCAAGCAAGCTTGCAAAGGAAATCTGCACTACAATGAAGTCTCACTTCCCCCCGGTCAAAAGGGCCATCTGAAAAAAGTGTAAAATCCAGAAAGGCAGGACAGGCCATGGAGAACTGGGAGCCTTGATATGCTGATGGGCGGGATGTAAACTGCCAACTGACACTCGGGAGAAGTGTATGGTGTTTCCTGAAACATCTAAAAAACAAAGCAACAGAGCCTAGGGCACTTCCACTTATGGTCCTATAGCTTAGGGAAATTAAAATCAAAAAGACACAGCCACCCCAATGTTTGGGACGCCTCTGTTTACAAGAACCTCGTTTACCGTACAAGTTCAATATCACAGAAAGTGAAAAATGGATAAAGAACTTGTGGTACTTACGTACAATGCAGTATCACTCAGCAGTGAAATCTATGTCATCAGGCCCGTAGCAGCACAATGAGTGGATTCAGGTACGATGATTCTAACTGAAATAAGTCACACAGAAAAAGAAACATCATAAGATATCAGTAATACACGGAATGTAAACTTGGCTACACAGGAACTGAATTACAGAACAGAACAGGGTCTCAAATTTAGAAAACCAACTTATGCTTGTTTAAGGGTAAAGGTGAGTTGGGGTGCTGCATAAAACCAGAGATTGAAATGAGCACAGATAAAGTTCCTTAAGCCAAATATGGAATAGACAAGAGCTACTCCTTGCTCAACGAAATGGACTCAACACCGCATATTAAACGCCTAAGAATGTACCTGACTCTTAAGTATCTTAAAACCTATGGATTGCTATGTCTCCGAAAGAGAATCAAGCATGTGTACAGGGACATAAACGCAGCAGTGATAGGATTGGAGAGGTTCGGTGAGCAAATGAAGACCCTTTGAAGTCATATTGCATGGTACCCATTCCACGGGTTTCAACTACCCAGGTTTAAGGTATTCTTCCTTCAGCTAAAACATGCATGTGGAACCTAGAGTATGATCAACCATGTGATCGGGAGACGTGTTCAAATATGTCTCAGTTTTCGTACCCTGGTACTCGGGTGCAACATTCCAGACGCTTTACTAACACTCTCCCGACTTGGAGAGTCTGTCCCTTTAACCTCCTGTTTGGCCCAGTTTGCAATTTCTGCGGAAGATGAACAGGAATAGCGAGAACCAATGAGAGACTAGCTGGAGGTGTCTGGACGGGCAAATTTAACTCTCATTTCCCACCAGGAAGAGGAAATAACCAAAGGCTCAGCGTGCCGTGCCGGAACCAGATTAGGGCCTGAAGCCATCCTGCGGTGTTGCGGCCAGCTCACAAGAAAACGAGTTGAAGAAAGGAGCTCAGGGGCACTGTAATTCACAAACCTGCAGAGTTATAAATGACAGCTATCGTCCAAAAATATACTGAAGTAAGGCTGCCAAGAGGACTTGAAAGCGGGGCAGAATTGCAGGAAACCGATTTCAGGAGGTAGACTGGAATTGCATTGAAAGCATAGGAAAAGAGGCAGAACGTCCACAATGATGCACTTGGCCAAAAAGGGCGTATGCGTTTTTTCCTGAATATATTCAGGAAAAAACGCATACGCCCTTTTTGGCCAACCAAGCAAGCTTGCAAAGGAAATCTGCACTACAATGAAGTCTCACTTCCCCCCGGTCAAAAGGGCCATCTGAAAAAAGTGTAAAATCCAGAAAGGCAGGACAGGCCATGGAGAACTGGGAGCCTTGATATGCTGATTGGCGGGATGTAAACTGCCAACTGACACTCGGGAGAAGTGTATGGTGTTTCCTGAAACATCTAAAAAACAAAGCAACAGAGCCTAGGGCACTTCCACTTATGGTCCTATAGCTTAGGGAAATTAAAATCAAAAAGACACAGCCACCCCAATGTTTGGGACGCCTCTGTTTACAAGAACCTCGTTTACCGTACAAGTTCAATATCACAGAAAGTGAAAAATGGATAAAGAACTTGTGGTACTTACGTACAATGCAGTATCACTCAGCAGTGAAATCTATGTCATCAGGCCCGTAGCAGCACAATGAGTGGATTCAGGTACGATGATTCTAACTGAAATAAGTCACACAGAAAAAGAAACATCATAAGATATCAGTAATACACGGAATGTAAACTTGGCTACACAGGAACTGAATTACAGAACAGAACAGGGTCTCAAATTTAGAAAACCAACTTATGCTTGTTTAAGGGTAAAGGTGAGTTGGGGTGCTGCATAAAACCAGAGATTGAAATGAGCACAGATAAAGTTCCTTAAGCCAAATATGGAATAGACAAGAGCTACTCCTTGCTCAACGAAATGGACTCAACACCGCATATTAAACGCCTAAGAATGTACCTGACTCTTAAGTATCTTAAAACCTATGGATTGCTATGTCTCCGAAAGAGAATCAAGCATGTGTACAGGGACATAAACGCAGCAGTGATAGGATTGGAGAGGTTCGGTGAGCAAATGAAGACCCTTTGAAGTCATATTGCATGGTACCCATTCCACGGGTTTCAACTACCCAGGTTTAAGGTATTCTTCCTTCAGCTAAAACATGCATGTGGAACCTAGAGTATGATCAACCATGTGATCGGGAGACGTGTTCAAATATGTCTCAGTTTTCGTACCCTGGTACTCGGGTGCAACATTCCAGACGCTTTACTAACACTCTCCCGACTTGGAGAGTCAGTCCCTTTAACCTCCTGTTTGGCCCAGTTTGCAATTTCTGCGGAAGATGAACAGGAATAGTGAGAACCAATGAGAGACTAGCTGGAGGTGTCTGGACGGGCAAATTTAACTCTCATTTCCCACCAGGAAGAGGAAATAACCAAAGGCTCAGCGTGCCGTGCCGGAACCAGATTAGGGCCTGAAGCCATCCTGCGGTGTTGCGGCCAGCTCACAAGAAAGCGAGTTGAAGAAAGGAGCTCAGGGGCACTGTAATTCACAAACCTGCAGAGTTATAAATGACAGCTATCGTCCAAAAATATACTGAAGTAAGGCTGCCAAGAGGACTTGAAAGCGGGGCAGAATTGCAGGAAACCGATTTCAGGAGGTAGACTGGAATTGCATTGAAAGCATAGGAAAAGAGGCAGAACGTCCACAATGATGCACTTGGCCAAAAAGGGCGTATGCGTTTTTTCCTGAATATATTCAGGAAAAAACGCATACGGCCTTTTTGGCCAACCAAGCAAGCTTGCAAAGGAAATCTGCACTACAATGAAGTCTCACTTCCCCCCGGTCAAAAGGGCCATCTGAAAAAAGTGTAAAATCCAGAAAGGCAGGACAGGCCATGGAGAACTGGGAGCCTTGATATGCTGATGGGCGGGATGTAAACTGCCAACTGACACTCGGGAGAAGTGTATGGTGTTTCCTGAAACATCTAAAAAACAAAGCAACAGAGCCTAGGGCACTTCCACTTATGGTCCTATAGCTTAGGGAAATTAAAATCAAAAAGACACAGCCACCCCAATGTTTGGGACGCCTCTGTTTACAAGAACCTCGTTTACCGTACAAGTTCAATATCACAGAAAGTGAAAAATGGATAAAGAACTTGTGGTACTTACGTACAATGCAGTATCACTCAGCAGTGAAATCTATGTCATCAGGCCCGTAGCAGCACAATGAGTGGATTCAGGTACGATGATTCTAACTGAAATAAGTCACACAGAAAAAGAAACATCATAAGATATCAGTAATACACGGAATGTAAACTTGGCTACACAGGAACTGAATTACAGAACAGAACAGGGTCTCAAATTTAGAAAACCAACTTATGCTTGTTTAAGGGTAAAGGTGAGTTGGGGTGCTGCATAAAACCAGAGATTGAAATGAGCACAGATAAAGTTCCTTAAGCCAAATATGGAATAGACAAGAGCTACTCCTTGCTCAACGAAATGGACTCAACACCCCATATTAAACGCCTAAGAATGTACCTGACTCTTAAGTATCTTAAAACCTATGGATTGCTATGTCTCCGAAAGAGAATCAAGCATGTGTACAGGGACATAAACGCAGCAGTGATAGGATTGGAGAGGTTCGGTGAGCAAATGAAGACCCTTTGAAGTCATATTGCATGGTACCCATTCCACGGGTTTCAACTACCCAGGTTTAAGGTATTCTTCCTTCAGCTAAAACATGCATGTGGAACCTAGAGTATGATCAACCATGTGATCGGGAGACGTGTTCAAATATGTCTCAGTTTTCGTACCCTGGTACTCGGGTGCAACATTCCAGACGCTTTACTAACACTCTCCCGACTTGGAGAGTCAGTCCCTTTAACCTCCTGTTTGGCCCAGTTTGCAATTTCTGCGGAAGATGAACAGGAATAGCGAGAACCAATGAGAGACTAGCTGGAGGTGTCTGGACGGGCAAATTTAACTCTCATTTCCCACCAGGAAGAGGAAATAACCAAAGGCTCAGCGTGCCGTGCCGGAACCAGATTAGGGCCTGAAGCCATCCTGCGGTGTTGCGGCCAGCTCACAAGAAAACGAGTTGAAGAAAGGAGCTCAGGGACACTGTAATTCACAAACCTGCAGAGTTATAAATGACAGCTATCGTCCAAAAATATACTGAAGTAAGGCTGCCAAGAGGACTTGAAAGCGGGGCAGAATTGCAGGAAACCGATTTCAGGAGGTAGACTGGAATTGCATTGAAAGCATAGGAAAAGAGGCAGAACGTCCACAATGATGCACTTGGCCAAAAAGGGCGTATGCGTTTTTTCCTGAATATATTCAGGAAAAAACGCATACGCCCTTTTTGGCCAACCAAGCAAGCTTGCAAAGGAAATCTGCACTACAATGAAGTCTCACTTCCCCCCGGTCAAAAGGGCCATCTGAAAAAAGTGTAAAATCCAGAAAGGCAGGACAGGCCATGGAGAACTGGGAGCCTTGATATGCTGATGGGCGGGATGTAAACTGCCAACTGACACTCGGGAGAAGTGTATGGTGTTTCCTGAAACATCTAAAAAACAAAGCAACAGAGCCTAGGTCACTTCCACTTATGGTCCTATAGCTTAGGGAAATTAAAATCAAAAAGACACAGCCACCCCAATGTTTGGGACGCCTCTGTTTACAAGAACCTCGTTTACCGTACAAGTTCAATATCACAGAAAGTGAAAAATGGATAAAGAACTTGTGGTACTTACGTACAATGCAGTATCACTCAGCAGTGAAATCTATGTCATCAGGCCCGTAGCAGCACAATGAGTGGATTCAGGTACGATGATTCTAACTGAAATAAGTCACACAGAAAAAGAAACATCATAAGATATCAGTAATACACGGAATGTAAACTTGGCTACACAGGAACTGAATTACAGAACAGAACAGGGTCTCAAATTTAGAAAACCAACTTATGCTTGTTTAAGGGTAAAGGTGAGTTGGGGTGCTGCATAAAACCAGAGATTGAAATGAGCACAGATAAAGTTCCTTAAGCCAAATATGGAATAGACAAGAGCTACTCCTTGCTCAACGAAATGGACTCAACACCGCATATTAAACGCCTAAGAATGTACCTGACTCTTAAGTATCTTAAAACCTATGGATTGCTATGTCTCCGAAAGAGAATCAAGCATGTGTACAGGGACATAAACGCAGCAGTGATAGGATTGGAGAGGTTCGGTGAGCAAATGAAGACCCTTTGAAGTCATATTGCATGGTACCCATTCCACGGGTTTCAACTAACCAGGTTTAAGGTATTCTTCCTTCAGCTAAAACATGCATGTGGAACCTAGAGTATGATCAACCATGTGATCGGGAGACGTGTTCAAATATGTCTCAGTTTTCGTACCCTGGTACTCGGGTGCAACATTCCAGACGCTTTACTAACACTCTCCCGACTTGGAGAGTCTGTCCCTTTAACCTCCTGTTTGGCCCAGTTTGCAATTTCTGCGGAAGATGAACAGGAATAGCGAGAACCAATGAGAGACTAGCTGGAGGTGTCTGGACGGGCAAATTTAACTCTCATTTCCCACCAGGAAGAGGAAATAACCAAAGGCTCAGCGTGCCGTGCCGGAACCAGATTAGGGCCTGAAGCCATCCTGCGGTGTTGCGGCCAGCTCACAAGAAAGCGAGTTGAAGAAAGGAGCTCAGGGGCACTGTAATTCACAAACCTGCAGAGTTATAAATGACAGCTATCGTCCAAAAATATACTGAAGTAAGGCTGCCAAGAGGACTTGAAAGCGGGGCAGAATTGCAGGAAACCGATTTCAGGAGGTAGACTGGAATTGCATTGAAAGCATAGGAAAAGAGGCAGAACGTCCACAATGATGCACTTGGCCAAAAAGGGCGTATGCGTTTTTTCCTGAATATATTCAGGAAAAAACGCATACGCCCTTTTTGGCCAACCAAGCAAGCTTGCAAAGGAAATCTGCACTACAATGAAGTCTCACTTCCCCCCGGTCAAAAGGGCCATCTGAAAAAAGTGTAAAATCCAGAAAGGCAGGACAGGCCATGGAGAACTGGGAGCCTTGTTATGCTGATGGGCGGGATGTAAACTGCCAACAGACACTCGGGAGAAGTGTATGGTGTTTCCTGAAACATCTAAAAAACAAAGCAACAGAGCCTAGGGCACTTCCACTTATGGTCCTATAGCTTAGGGAAATTAAAATCAAAAAGACACAGCCACCCCAATGTTTGGGACGCCTCTGTTTACAAGAACCTCGTTTACCGTACAAGTTCAATATCACAGAAAGTGAAAAATGGATAAAGAACTTGTGGTACTTACGTACAATGCAGTATCACTCAGCAGTGAAATCTATGTCATCAGGCCCGTAGCAGCACAATGAGTGGATTCAGGTACGATGATTCTAAATGAAATAAGTCACACAGAAAAAGAAACATCATAAGATATCAGTAATACACGGAATGTAAACTTGGCTACACAGGAACTGAATTCCAAAACAGAACAGGGTCTCAAATTTAGAAAACCAACTTATGCTTGTTTAAGGGTAAAGGTGAGTTGGGGTGCTGCATAAAACCAGAGATTGAAATGAGCACAGATAAAGTTCCTTAAGCCAAATATGGAATAGACAAGAGCTACTCCTTGCTCAACGAAATGGACTCAACACCCCATATTAAACGCCTAAGAATGTACCTGACTCTTAAGTATCTTAAAACGTATGGATTGCTATGTCTCCGAAAGAGAATCAAGCATGTGTACAGGGACATAAACGCAGCAGTGATAGGATTGGAGAGGTTCGGTGAGCAAATGAAGACCCTTTGAAGTCATATTGCATGGTACCCATTCCACGGGTTTCAACTACCCAGGTTTAAGGTATTCTTCCTTCAGCTAAAACATGCATGTGGAACCTAGAGTATGATCAACCATGTGATCGGGAGACGTGTTCAAATATGTCTCAGTTTTCGTACCCTGGTACTCGGGTGCAACATTCCAGACGCTTTACTAACACTCTCCCGACTTGGAGAGTCAGTCCCTTTAACCTCCTGTTTGGCCCAGTTTGCAATTTCTGCGGAAGATGAACAGGAATAGCGAGAACCAATGAGAGACTAGCTGGAGGTGTCTGGACGGGCAAATTTAACTCTCATTTCCCACCAGGAAGAGGAAATAACCAAAGGCTCAGCGTGCCGTGCCGGAACCAGATTAGGGCCTGAAGCCATCCTGCGGTGTTGCGGCCAGCTCACAAGAAAACGAGTTGAAGAAAGGAGCTCAGGGACACTGTAATTCACAAACCTGCAGAGTTATAAATGACAGCTATCGTCCAAAAATATACTGAAGTAAGGCTGCCAAGAGGACTTGAAAGCGGGGCAGAATTGCAGGAAACCGATTTCAGGAGGTAGACTGGAATTGCATTGAAAGCATAGGAAAAGAGGCAGAACGTCCACAATGATGCACTTGGCCAAAAAGGGCGTATGCGTTTTTTCCTGAATATATTCAGGAAAAAACGCATACGCCCTTTTTGGCCAACCAAGCAAGCTTGCAAAGGAAATCTGCACTACAATGAAGTCTCACTTCCCCCCGGTCAAAAGGGCCATCTGAAAAAAGTGTAAAATCCAGAAAGGCAGGACAGGCCATGGAGAACTGGGAGCCTTGATATGCTGATGGGCGGGATGTAAACTGCCAACTGACACTCGGGAGAAGTGTATGGTGTTTCCTGAAACATCTAAAAAACAAAGCAACAGAGCCTAGGGCACTTCCACTTATGGTCCTATAGCTTAGGGAAATTAAAATCAAAAAGACACAGCCACCCCAATGTTTGGGACGCCTCTGTTTACAAGAACCTCGTTTACCGTACAAGTTCAATATCACAGAAAGTGAAAAATGGATAAAGAACTTGTGGTACTTACGTACAATGCAGTATCACTCAGCAGTGAAATCTATGTCATCAGGCCCGTAGCAGCACAATGAGTGGATTCAGGTACGATGATTCTAACTGAAATAAGTCACACAGAAAAAGAAACATCATAAGATATCAGTAATACACGGAATGTAAACTTGGCTACACAGGAACTGAATTACAGAACAGAACAGGGTCTCAAATTTAGAAAACCAACTTATGCTTGTTTAAGGGTAAAGGTGAGTTGGGGTGCTGCATAAAACCAGAGATTGAAATGAGCACAGATAAAGTTCCTTAAGCCAAATATGGAATAGACAAGAGCTACTCCTTGCTCAACGAAATGGACTCAACACCGCATATTAAACGCCTAAGAATGTACCTGACTCTTAAGTATCTTAAAACCTATGGATTGCTATGTCTCCGAAAGAGAATCAAGCATGTGTACAGGGACATAAACGCAGCAGTGATAGGATTGGAGAGGTTCGGTGAGCAAATGAAGACCCTTTGAAGTCATATTGCATGGTACCCATTCCACGGGTTTCAACTACCCAGGTTTAAGGTATTCTTCCTTCAGCTAAAACATGCATGTGGAACCTAGAGTATGATCAACCATGTGATCGGGAGACGTGTTCAAATATGTCTCAGTTTTCGTACCCTGGTACTCGGGTGCAACATTCCAGACGCTTTACTAACACTCTCCCGACTTGGAGAGTCTGTCCCTTTAACCTCCTGTTTGGCCCAGTTTGCAATTTCTGCGGAAGATGAACAGGAATAGCGAGAACCAATGAGAGACTAGCTGGAGGTGTCTGGACGGGCAAATTTAACTCTCATTTCCCACCAGGAAGAGGAAATAACCAAAGGCTCAGCGTGCCGTGCCGGAACCAGATTAGGGCCTGAAGCCATCCTGCGGTGTTGCGGCCAGCTCACAAGAAAACGAGTTGAAGAAAGGAGCTCAGGGGCACTGTAATTCACAAACCTGCAGAGTTATAAATGACAGCTATCGTCCAAAAATATACTGAAGTAAGGCTGCCAAGAGGACTTGAAAGCGGGGCAGAATTGCAGGAAACCGATTTCAGGAGGTAGACTGGAATTGCATTGAAAGCATAGGAAAAGAGGCAGAACGTCCACAATGATGCACTTGGCCAAAAAGGGCGTATGCGTTTTTTCCTGAATATATTCAGGAAAAAACGCATACGCCCTTTTTGGCCAACCAAGCAAGCTTGCAAAGGAAATCTGCACTACAATGAAGTCTCACTTCCCCCCGGTCAAAAGGGCCATCTGAAAAAAGTGTAAAATCCAGAAAGGCAGGACAGGCCATGGAGAACTGGGAGCCTTGTTATGCTGATGGGCGGGATGTAAATTGCCAACAGACACTCGGGAGAAGTGTATGGTGTTTCCTGAAACATCTAAAAAACAAAGCAACAGAGCCTAGGGCACTTCCACTTATGGTTCTATAGCTTAGGGAAATTAAAATCAAAAAGATACAGCCACCCCAATGTTTGGGACGCCTCTGTTTACAAGAACCTCGTTTACCGTACAAGTTCAATATCACAGAAAGTGAAAAATGGATAAAGAACTTGTGGTACTTACGTACAATGCAGTATCACTCAGCAGTGAAATCTATGTCATCAGGCCCGTAGCAGCACAATGAGTGGATTCAGGTACGATGATTCTAACTGAAATAAGTCACACAGAAAAAGAAACATCATAAGATATCAGTAATACACGGAATGTAAACTTGGCTACACAGGAACTGAATTACAGAACAGAACAGGGTCTCAAATTTAGAAAACCAACTTATGCTTGTTTAAGGGTAAAGGTGAGTTGGGGTGCTGCATAAAACCAGAGATTGAAATGAGCACAGATAAAGTTCCTTAAGCCAAATATGGAATAGACAAGAGCTACTCCTTGCTCAACGAAATGGACTCAACACCGCATATTAAACGCCTAAGAATGTACCTGACTCTTAAGTATCTTAAAACCTATGGATTGCTATGTCTCCGAAAGAGAATCAAGCATGTGTACAGGGACATAAACGCAGCAGTGATAGGATTGGAGAGGTTCGGTGAGCAAATGAAGACCCTTTGAAGTCATATTGCATGGTACCGATTCCACGGGTTTCAACTACCCAGGTTTAAGGTATTCTTCCTTCAGCTAAAACATGCATGTGGAACCTAGAGTATGATCAACCATGTGATCGGGAGACGTGTTCAAATATGTCTCAGTTTTCGTACCCTGGTACTCGGGTGCAACATTCCAGACGCTTTACTAACACTCTCCCGACTTGGAGAGTCAGTCCCTTTAACCTCCTGTTTGGCCCAGTTTGCAATTTCTGCGGAAGATGAACAGGAATAGCGAGAACCAATGAGAGACTAGCTGGAGGTGTCTGGACGGGCAAATTTAACTCTCATTTCCCACCAGGAAGAGGAAATAACCAAAGGCTCAGCGTGCCGTGCCGGAACCAGATTAGGGCCTGAAGCCATCCTGCGGTGTTGCGGCCAGCTCACAGGAAAGCGAGTTGAAGAAAGGAGCTCAGGGGCACTGTAATTCACAAACCTGCAGAGTTATAAATGACAGCTATCGTCCAAAAATATACTGAAGTAAGGCTGCCAAGAGGACTTGAAAGCGGGGCAGAATTGCAGGAAACCGATTTCAGGAGGTAGACTGGAATTGCATTGAAAGCATAGGAAAAGAGGCAGAACGTCCACAATGATGCACTTGGCCAAAAAGGGCGTATGCGTTTTTTCCTGAATATATTCAGGAAAAAACGCATACGCCCTTTTTGGCCAACCAAGCAAGCTTGCAAAGGAAATCTGCACTACAATGAAGTCTCACTTCCCCCCGGTCAAAAGGGCCATCTGAAAAAAGTGTAAAATCCAGAAAGGCAGGACAGGCCATGGAGAACTGGGAGCCTTGTTATGCTGATGGGCGGGATGTAAACTGCCAACAGACACTCGGGAGAAGTGTATGGTGTTTCCTGAAACATCTAAAAAACAAAGCAACAGAGCCTAGGGCACTTCCACTTATGGTCCTATAGCTTAGGGAAATTAAAATCAAAAAGACACAGCCACCCCAATGTTTGGGACGCCTCTGTTTACAAGAACCTCGTTTACCGTACAAGTTCAATATCACAGAAAGTGAAAAATGGATAAAGAACTTGTGGTACTTACGTACAATGCAGTATCACTCAGCAGTGAAATCTATGTCATCAGGCCCGTAGCAGCACAATGAGTGGATTCAGGTACGATGATTCTAACTGAAATAAGTCACACAGAAAAAGAAACATCATAAGATATCAGTAATACACGGAATGTAAACTTGGCTACACAGGAACTGAATTACAGAACAGAACAGGGTCTCAAATTTAGAAAACCAACTTATGCTTGTTTAAGGGTAAAGGTGAGTTGGGGTGCTGCATAAAACCAGAGATTGAAATGAGCACAGATAAAGTTCCTTAAGCCAAATATGGAATAGACAAGAGCTACTCCTTGCTCAACGAAATGGACTCAACACCGCATATTAAACGCCTAAGAATGTACCTGACTCTTAAGTATCTTAAAACCTATGGATTGCTATGTCTCCGAAAGAGAATCAAGCATGTGTACAGGGACATAAACGCAGCAGTGATAGGATTGGAGAGGTTCGGTGAGCAAATGAAGACCCTTTGAAGTCATATTGCATGGTACCCATTCCACGGGTTTCAACTACCCAGGTTTAAGGTATTCTTCCTTCAGCTAAAACATGCATGTGGAACCTAGAGTATGATCAACCATGTGATCGGGAGACGTGTTCAAATATGTCTCAGTTTTCGTACCCTGGTACTCGGGTGCAACATTCCAGACGCTTTACTAACACTCTCCCGACTTGGAGAGTCAGTCCCTTTAACCTCCTGTTTGGCCCAGTTTGCAATTTCTGCGGAAGATGAACAGGAATAGCGAGAACCAATGAGAGACTAGCTGGAGGTGTCTGGACGGGCAAATTTAACTCTCATTTCCCACCAGGAAGAGGAAATAACCAAAGGCTCAGCGTGCCGTGCCGGAACCAGATTAGGGCCTGAAGCCATCCTGCGGTGTTGCGGCCAGCTCACAAGAAAGCGAGTTGAAGAAAGGAGCTCAGGGGCACTGTAATTCACAAACCTGCAGAGTTATAAATGACAGCTATCGTCCAAAAATATACTGAAGTAAGGCTGCCAAGAGGACTTGAAAGCGGGGCAGAATTGCAGGAAACCGATTTCAGGAGGTAGACTGGAATTGCATTGAAAGCATAGGAAAAGAGGCAGAACGTCCACAATGATGCACTTGGCCAAAAAGGGCGTATGCGTTTTTTCCTGAATATATTCAGGAAAAAACGCATACGCCCTTTTTGGCCAACCAAGCAAGCTTGCAAAGGAAATCTGCACTACAATGAAGTCTCACTTCCCCCCGGTCAAAAGGGCCATCTGAAAAAAGTGTAAAATCCAGAAAGGCAGGACAGGCCATGGAGAACTGGGAGCCTTGTTATGCTGATGGGCGGGATGTAAACTGCCAACTGACACTCGGGAGAAGTGTATGGTGTTTCCTGAAACATCTAAAAAACAAAGCAACAGAGCCTAGGGCACTTCCACTTATGGTCCTATAGCTTAGGGAAATTAAAATCAAAAAGACACAGCCACCCCAATGTTTGGGACGCCTCTGTTTACAAGAACCTCGTTTACCGTACAAGTTCAATATCACAGAAAGTGAAAAATGGATAAAGAACTTGTGGTACTTACGTACAATGCAGTATCACTCAGCAGTGAAATCTATGTCATCAGGCCCGTAGCAGCACAATGAGTGGATTCAGGTACGATGATTCTAACTGAAATAAGTCACACAGAAAAAGAAACATCATAAGATATCAGTAATACACGGAATGTAAACTTGGCTACACAGGAACTGAATTACAGAACAGAACAGGGTCTCAAATTTAGAAAACCAACTTATGCTTGTTTAAGTGTAAAGGTGAGTTGGGGTGCTGCATAAAACCAGAGATTGAAATGAGCACAGATAAAGTTCCTTAAGCCAAATATGGAATAGACAAGAGCTACTCCTTGCTCAACGAAATGGACTCAACACCGCATATTAAACGCCTAAGAATGTACCTGACTCTTAAGTATCTTAAAACGTATGGATTGCTATGTCTCCGAAAGAGAATCAAGCATGTGTACAGGGACATAAACGCAGCAGTGATAGGATTGGAGAGGTTCGGTGAGCAAATGAAGACCCTTTGAAGTCATATTGCATGGTACCCATTCCACGGGTTTCAACTACCCAGGTTTAAGGTATTCTTCCTTCAGCTAAAACATGCATGTGGAACCTAGAGTATGATCAACCATGTGATCGGGAGACATGTTCAAATATGTCTCAGTTTTCGTACCCTGGTACTCGGGTGCAACATTCCAGACGCTTTACTAACACTCTCCCGACTTGGAGAGTCAGTCCCTTTAACCTCCTGTTTGGCCCAGTTTGCAATTTCTGCGGAAGATGAACAGGAATAGCGAGAACCAATGAGAGACTAGCTGGAGGTGTCTGGACGGGCAAATTTAACTCTCATTTCCCACCAGGAAGAGGAAATAACCAAAGGCTCAGCGTGCCGTGCCGGAACCAGATTAGGGCCTGAAGCCATCCTGCGGTGTTGCGGCCAGCTCACAGGAAAGCGAGTTGAAGAAAGGAGCTCAGGGGCACTGTAATTCACAAACCTGCAGAGTTATAAATGACAGCTATCGTCCAAAAATATACTGAAGTAAGGCTGCCAAGAGGACTTGAAAGCGGGGCAGAATTGCAGGAAACCGATTTCAGGAGGTAGACTGGAATTGCATTGAAAGCATAGGAAAAGAGGCAGAACGTCCACAATGATGCACTTGGCCAAAAAGGGCGTATGCGTTTTTTCCTGAATATATTCAGGAAAAAACGCATACGCCCTTTTTGGCCAACCAAGCAAGCTTGCAAAGGAAATCTGCACTACAATGAAGTCTCACTTCCCCCCGGTCAAAAGGGCCATCTGAAAAAAGTGTAAAATCCAGAAAGGCAGGACAGGCCATGGAGAACTGGGAGCCTTGTTATGCTGATGGGCGGGATGTAAACTGCCAACAGACACTCGGGAGAAGTGTATGGTGTTTCCTGAAACATCTAAAAAACAAAGCAACAGAGCCTAGGGCACTTCCACTTATGGTCCTATAGCTTAGGGAAATTAAAATCAAAAAGACACAGCCACCCCAATGTTTGGGACGCCTCTGTTTACAAGAACCTCGTTTACCGTACAAGTTCAATATCACAGAAAGTGAAAAATGGATAAAGAACTTGTGGTACTTACGTACAATGCAGTATCACTCAGCAGTGAAATCTATGTCATCAGGCCCGTAGCAGCACAATGAGTGGATTCAGGTACGATGATTCTAACTGAAATAAGTCACACAGAAAAAGAAACATCATAAGATATCAGTAATACACGGAATGTAAACTTGGCTACACAGGAACTGAATTACAGAACAGAACAGGGTCTCAAATTTAGAAAACCAACTTATGCTTGTTTAAGGGTAAAGGTGAGTTGGGGTGCTGCATAAAACCAGAGATTGAAATGAGCACAGATAAAGTTCCTTAAGCCAAATATGGAATAGACAAGAGCTACTCCTTGCTCAACGAAATGGACTCAACACCGCATATTAAACGCCTAAGAATGTACCTGACTCTTAAGTATCTTAAAACGTATGGATTGCTATGTCTCCGAAAGAGAATCAAGCATGTGTACAGGGACATAAACGCAGCAGTGATAGGATTGGAGAGGTTCGGTGAGCAAATGAAGACCCTTTGAAGTCATATTGCATGGTACCCATTCCACGGGTTTCAACTACCCAGGTTTAAGGTATTCTTCCTTCAGCTAAAACATGCATGTGGAACCTAGAGTATGATCAACCATGTGATCGGGAGACGTGTTCAAATATGTCTCAGTTTTCGTACCCTGGTACTCGGGTGCAACATTCCAGACGCTTTACTAACACTCTCCCGACTTGGAGAGTCAGTCCCTTTAACCTCCTGTTTGGCCCAGTTTGCAATTTCTGCGGAAGATGAACAGGAATAGCGAGAACCAATGAGAGACTAGCTGGAGGTGTCTGGACGGGCAAATTTAACTCTCATTTCCCACCAGGAAGAGGAAATAACCAAAGGCTCAGCGTGCCGTGCCGGAACCAGATTAGGGCCTGAAGCCATCCTGCGGTGTTGCGGCCAGCTCACAGGAAAGCGAGTTGAAGAAAGGAGCTCAGGGGCACTGTAATTCACAAACCTGCAGAGTTATAAATGACAGCTATCGTCCAAAAATATACTGAAGTAAGGCTGCCAAGAGGACTTGAAAGCGGGGCAGAATTGCAGGAAACCGATTTCAGGAGGTAGACTGGAATTGCATTGAAAGCATAGGAAAAGAGGCAGAACGTCCACAATGATGCACTTGGCCAAAAAGGGCGTATGCGTTTTTTCCTGAATATATTCAGGAAAAAACGCATACGCCCTTTTTGGCCAACCAAGCAAGCTTGCAAAGGAAATCTGCACTACAATGAAGTCTCACTTCCCCCCGGTCAAAAGGGCCATCTGAAAAAAGTGTAAAATCCAGAAAGGCAGGACAGGCCATGGAGAACTGGGAGCCTTGTTATGCTGATGGGCGGGATGTAAACTGCCAACAGACACTCGGGAGAAGTGTATGGTGTTTCCTGAAACATCTAAAAAACAAAGCAACAGAGCCTAGGGCACTTCCACTTATGGTCCTATAGCTTAGGGAAATTAAAATCAAAAAGACACAGCCACCCCAATGTTTGGGACGCCTCTGTTTACAAGAACCTCGTTTACCGTACAAGTTCAATATCACAGAAAGTGAAAAATGGATAAAGAACTTGTGGTACTTACGTACAATGCAGTATCACTCAGCAGTGAAATCTATGTCATCAGGCCCGTAGCAGCACAATGAGTGGATTCAGGTACGATGATTCTAACTGAAATAAGTCACACAGAAAAAGAAACATCATAAGATATCAGTAATACACGGAATGTAAACTTGGCTACACAGGAACTGAATTACAGAACAGAACAGGGTCTCAAATTTAGAAAACCAACTTATGCTTGTTTAAGGGTAAAGGTGAGTTGGGGTGCTGCATAAAACCAGAGATTGAAATGAGCACAGATAAAGTTCCTTAAGCCAAATATGGAATAGACAAGAGCTACTCCTTGCTCAACGAAATGGACTCAACACCGCATATTAAACGCCTAAGAATGTACCTGACTCTTAAGTATCTTAAAACCTATGGATTGCTATGTCTCCGAAAGAGAATCAAGCATGTGTACAGGGACATAAACGCAGCAGTGATAGGATTGGAGAGGTTCGGTGAGCAAATGAAGACCCTTTGAAGTCATATTGCATGGTACCCATTCCACGGGTTTCAACTACCCAGGTTTAAGGTATTCTTCCTTCAGCTAAAACATGCATGTGGAACCTAGAGTATGATCAACCATGTGATCGGGAGACGTGTTCAAATATGTCTCAGTTTTCGTACCCTGGTACTCGGGTGCAACATTCCAGACGCTTTACTAACACTCTCCCGACTTGGAGAGTCAGTCCCTTTAACCTCCTGTTTGGCCCAGTTTGCAATTTCTGCGGAAGATGAACAGGAATAGCGAGAACCAATGAGAGACTAGCTGGAGGTGTCTGGACGGGCAAATTTAACTCTCATTTCCCACCAGGAAGAGGAAATAACCAAAGGCTCAGCGTGCCGTGCCGGAACCAGATTAGGGCCTGAAGCCATCCTGCGGTGTTGCGGCCAGCTCACAGGAAAGCGAGTTGAAGAAAGGAGCTCAGGGGCACTGTAATTCACAAACCTGCAGAGTTATAAATGACAGCTATCGTCCAAAAATATACTGAAGTAAGGCTGCCAAGAGGACTTGAAAGCGGGGCAGAATTGCAGGAAACCGATTTCAGGAGGTAGACTGGAATTGCATTGAAAGCATAGGAAAAGAGGCAGAACGTCCACAATGATGCACTTGGCCAAAAAGGGCGTATGCGTTTTTTCCTGAATATATTCAGGAAAAAACGCATACGCCCTTTTTGGCCAACCAAGCAAGCTTGCAAAGGAAATCTGCACTACAATGAAGTCTCACTTCCCCCCGGTCAAAAGGGCCATCTGAAAAAAGTGTAAAATCCAGAAAGGCAGGACAGGCCATGGAGAACTGGGAGCCTTGTTATGCTGATGGGCGGGATGTAAACTGCCAACTGACACTCGGGAGAAGTGTATGGTGTTTCCTGAAACATCTAAAAAACAAAGCAACAGAGCCTAGGGCACTTCCACTTATGGTCCTATAGCTTAGGGAAATTAAAATCAAAAAGACACAGCCACCCCAATGTTTGGGACGCCTCTGTTTACAAGAACCTCGTTTACCGTACAAGTTCAATATCACAGAAAGTGAAAAATGGATAAAGAACTTGTGGTACTTACGTACAATGCAGTATCACTCAGCAGTGAAATCTATGTCATCAGGCCCGTAGCAGCACAATGAGTGGATTCAGGTACGATGATTCTAACTGAAATAAGTCACACAGAAAAAGAAACATCATAAGATATCAGTAATACACGGAATGTAAACTTGGCTACACAGGAACTGAATTACAGAACAGAACAGGGTCTCAAATTTAGAAAACCAACTTATGCTTGTTTAAGGGTAAAGGTGAGTTGGGGTGCTGCATAAAACCAGAGATTGAAATGAGCACAGATAAAGTTCCTTAAGCCAAATATGGAATAGACAAGAGCTACTCCTTGCTCAACGAAATGGACTCAACACCGCATATTAAACGCCTAAGAATGTACCTGACTCTTAAGTATCTTAAAACCTATGGATTGCTATGTCTCCGAAAGAGAATCAAGCATGTGTACAGGGACATAAACGCAGCAGTGATAGGATTGGAGAGGTTCGGTGAGCAAATGAAGACCCTTTGAAGTCATATTGCATGGTACCCATTCCACGGGTTTCAACTACCCAGGTTTAAGGTATTCTTCCTTCAGCTAAAACATGCATGTGGAACCTAGAGTATGATCAACCATGTGATCGGGAGACGTGTTCAAATATGTCTCAGTTTTCGTACCCTGGTACTCGGGTGCAACATTCCAGACGCTTTACTAACACTCTCCCGACTTGGAGAGTCAGTCCCTTTAACCTCCTGTTTGGCCCAGTTTGCAATTTCTGCGGAAGATGAACAGGAATAGCGAGAACCAATGAGAGACTAGCTGGAGGTGTCTGGACGGGCAAATTTAACTCTCATTTCCCACCAGGAAGAGGAAATAACCAAAGGCTCAGCGTGCCGTGCCGGAACCAGATTAGGGCCTGAAGCCATCCTGCGGTGTTGCGGCCAGCTCACAAGAAAACGAGTTGAAGAAAGGAGCTCAGGGGCACTGTAATTCACAAACCTGCAGAGTTATAAATGACAACTATCGTCCAAAAATATACTGAAGTAAGGCTGCCAAGAGGACTTGAAAGCGGGGCAGAATTGCAGGAAACCGATTTCAGGAGGTAGACTGGAATTGCATTGAAAGCATAGGAAAAGAGGCAGAACGTCCACAATGATGCACTTGGCCAAAAAGGGCGTATGCGTTTTTTCCTGAATATATTCAGGAAAAAACGCATACGCCCTTTTTGGCCAACCAAGCAAGCTTGCAAAGGAAATCTGCACTACAATGAAGTCTCACTTCCCCCCGGTCAAAAGGGCCATCTGAAAAAAGTGTAAAATCCAGAAAGGCAGGACAGGCCATGGAGAACTGGGAGCCTTGTTATGCTGATGGGCGGGATGTAAACTGCCAACAGACACTCGGGAGAAGTGTATGGTGTTTCCTGAAACATCTAAAAAACAAAGCAACAGAGCCTAGGCCACTTCCACTTATGGTCCTATAGCTTAGGGAAATTAAAATCAAAAAGACACAGCCACCCCAATGTTTGGGACGCCTCTGTTTACAAGAACCTCGTTTACCGTACAAGTTCAATATCACAGAAAGTGAAAAATGGATAAAGAACTTGTGGTACTTACGTACAATGCAGTATCACTCAGCAGTGAAATCTATGCCATCAGGCCCGTAGCAGCACAATGAGTGGATTCAGCTACGATGATTCTAACTGAAATAAGTCACACAGAAAAAGAAACATCATAAGATATCAGTAATACACGGAATGTAAACTTGGCTACACAGGAACTGAATTACAGAACAGAACAGGGTCTCAAATTTAGAAAACCAACTTATGCTTGTTTAAGGGTAAAGGTGAGTTGGGGTGCTGCATAAAACCAGAGATTGAAATGAGCACAGATAAAGTTCCTTAAGCCAAATATGGAATAGACAAGAGCTACTCCTTGCTCAACGAAATGGACTCAACACCGCATATTAAACGCCTAAGAATGTACCTGACTCTTAAGTATCTTAAAACGTATGGATTGCTATGTCTCCGAAAGAGAATCAAGCATGTGTACAGGGACATAAACGCAGCAGTGATAGGATTGGAGAGGTTCGGTGAGCAAATGAAGACCCTTTGAAGTCATATTGCATGGTACCCATTCCACGGGTTTCAACTACCCAGGTTTAAGGTATTCTTCCTTCAGCTAAAACATGCATGTGGAACCTAGAGTATGATCAACCATGTGATCGGGAGACGTGTTCAAATATGTCTCAGTTTTCGTACCCTGGTACTCGGGTGCAACATTCCAGACGCTTTACTAACACTCTCCCGACTTGGAGAGTCAGTCCCTTTAACCTCCTGTTTGGCCCAGTTTGCAATTTCTGCGGAAGATGAACAGGAATAGCGAGAACCAATGAGAGACTAGCTGGAGGTGTCTGGACGGGCAAATTTAACTCTCATTTCCCACCAGGAAGAGGAAATAACCAAAGGCTCAGCGTGCCGTGCCGGAACCAGATTAGGGCCTGAAGCCATCCTGCGGTGTTGCGGCCAGCTCACAGGAAAGCGAGTTGAAGAAAGGAGCTCAGGGGCACTGTAATTCACAAACCTGCAGAGTTATAAATGACAGCTATCGTCCAAAAATATACTGAAGTAAGGCTGCCAAGAGGACTTGAAAGCGGGGCAGAATTGCAGGAAACCGATTTCAGGAGGTAGACTGGAATTGCATTGAAAGCATAGGAAAAGAGGCAGAACGTCCACAATGATGCACTTGGCCAAAAAGGGCGTATGCGTTTTTTCCTGAATATATTCAGGAAAAAACGCATACGCCCTTTTTGGCCAACCAAGCAAGCTTGCAAAGGAAATCTGCACTACAATGAAGTCTCACTTCCCCCCGGTCAAAAGGGCCATCTGAAAAAAGTGTAAAATCCAGAAAGGCAGGACAGGCCATGGAGAACTGGGAGCCTTGTTATGCTGATGGGCGGGATGTAAACTGCCAACAGACACTCGGGAGAAGTGTATGGTGTTTCCTGAAACATCTAAAAAACAAAGCAACAGAGCCTAGGGCACTTCCACTTATGGTCCTATAGCTTAGGGAAATTAAAATCAAAAAGACACAGCCACCCCAATGTTTGGGACGCCTCTGTTTACAAGAACCTCGTTTACCGTACAAGTTCAATATCACAGAAAGTGAAAAATGGATAAAGAACTTGTGGTACTTACGTACAATGCAGTATCACTCAGCAGTGAAATCTATGTCATCAGGCCCGTAGCAGCACAATGAGTGGATTCAGGTACGATGATTCTAACTGAAATAAGTCACACAGAAAAAGAAACATCATAAGATATCAGTAATACACGGAATGTAAACTTGGCTACACAGGAACAGAATTACAGAACAGAACAGGGTCTCAAATTTAGAAAACCAACTTATGCTTGTTTAAGGGTAAAGGTGAGTTGGGGTGCTGCATAAAACCAGAGATTGAAATGAGCACAGATAAAGTTCCTTAAGCCAAATATGGAATAGACAAGAGCTACTCCTTGCTCAACGAAATGGACTCAACACCGCATATTAAACGCCTAAGAATGTACCTGACTCTTAAGTATCTTAAAACCTATGGATTGCTATGTCTCCGAAAGAGAATCAAGCATGTGTACAGGGACATAAACGCAGCAGTGATAGGATTGGAGAGGTTCGGTGAGCAAATGAAGACCCTTTGAAGTCATATTGCATGGTACCCATTCCACGGGTTTCAACTACCCAGGTTTAAGGTATTCTTCCTTCAGCTAAAACATGCATGTGGAACCTAGAGTATGATCAACCATGTGATCGGGAGACGTGTTCAAATATGTCTCAGTTTTCGTACCCTGGTACTCGGGTGCAACATTCCAGACGCTTTACTAACACTCTCCCGACTTGGAGAGTCAGCGCCTTTAACCTCCTGTTTGGCCCAGTTTGCAATTTCTGCGGAAGATGAACAGGAATAGCGAGAACCAATGAGAGACTAGCTGGAGGTGTCTGGACGGGCAAATTTAACTCTCATTTCCCACCAGGCAGAGGAAATAACCAAAGGCTCAGCGTGCCGTGCCGGAACCAGATTAGGGCCTGAAGCCATCCTGCGGTGTTGCGGCCAGCTCACAAGAAAACGAGTTGAAGAAAGGAGCTCAGGGGCACTGTAATTCACAAACCTGCAGAGTTATAAATGACAACTATCGTCCAAAAATATACTGAAGTAAGGCTGCCAAGAGGACTTGAAAGCGGGGCAGAATTTCAGGAAACCGATTTCAGGAGGTAGACTGGAATTGCATTGAAAGCATAGGAAAAGAGGCAGAACGTCCACAATGATGCACTTGGCCAAAAAGGGCGTATGCGTTTTTTCCTGAATATATTCAGGAAAAAACGCATACGCCCTTTTTGGCCAACCAAGCAAGCTTGCAAAGGAAATCTGCACTACAATGAAGTCTCACTTCCCCCCGGTCAAAAGGGCCATCTGAAAAAAGTGTAAAATCCAGAAAGGCAGGACAGGCCATGGAGAACTGGGAGCCTTGTTATGCTGATGGGCGGGATGTAAATTGCCAACAGACACTCGGGAGAAGTGTATGGTGTTTCCTGAAACATCTAAAAAACAAAGCAACAGAGCCTAGGGCACTTCCACTTATGGTCCTATAGCTTAGGGAAATTAAAATCAAAAAGATACAGCCACGCCAATGTTTGGGACGCCTCTGTTTACAAGAACCTCGTTTACCGTACAAGTTCAATATCACAGAAAGTGAAAAATGGATAAAGAACTTGTGGTACTTACGTACAATGCAGTATCACTCAGCAGTGAAATCTATGCCATCAGGCCCGTAGCAGCACAATGAGTGGATTCAGCTACGATGATTCTAACTGAAATAAGTCACACAGAAAAAGAAACATCATAAGATATCAGTAATACACGGAATGTAAACTTGGCTACACAGGAACTGAATTACAGAACAGAACAGGGTCTCAAATTTAGAAAACCAACTTATGCTTGTTTAAGGGTAAAGGTGAGTTGGGGTGCTGCATAAAACCAGAGATTGAAATGAGCACAGATAAAGTTCCTTAAGCCAAATATGGAATAGACAAGAGCTACTCCTTGCTCAACGAAATGGACTCAACACCGCATATTAAACGCCTAAGAATGTACCTGACTCTTAAGTATCTTAAAACCTATGGATTGCTATGTCTCCGAAAGAGAATCAAGCATGTGTACAGGGACATAAACGCAGCAGTGATAGGATTGGAGAGGTTCGGTGAGCAAATGAAGACCCTTTGAAGTCATATTGCATGGTACCCATTCCACGGGTTTCAACTACCCAGGTTTAAGGTATTCTTCCTTCAGCTAAAACATGCATGTGGAACCTAGAGTATGATCAACCATGTGATCGGGAGACGTGTTCAAATATGTCTCAGTTTTCGTACCCTGGTACTCGGGTGCAACATTCCAGACGCTTTACTAACACTCTCCCGACTTGGAGAGTCAGTCCCTTTAACCTCCTGTTTGGCCCAGTTTGCAATTTCTGCGGAAGATGAACAGGAATAGCGAGAACCAATGAGAGACTAGCTGGAGGTGTCTGGACGGGCAAATTTAACTCTCATTTCCCACCAGGAAGAGGAAATAACCAAAGGCTCAGCGTGCCGTGCCGGAACCAGATTAGGGCCTGAAGCCATCCTGCGGTGTTGCGGCCAGCTCACAAGAAAACGAGTTGAAGAAAGGAGCTCAGGGGCACTGTAATTCACAAACCTGCAGAGTTATAAATGACAACTATCGTCCAAAAATATACTGAAGTAAGGCTGCCAAGAGGACTTGAAAGCGGGGCAGAATTGCAGGAAACCGATTTCAGGAGGTAGACTGGAATTGCATTGAAAGCATAGGAAAAGAGGCAGAACGTCCACAATGATGCACTTGGCCAAAAAGGGCGTATGCGTTTTTTCCTGAATATATTCAGGAAAAAACGCATACGCCCTTTTTGGCCAACCAAGCAAGCTTGCAAAGGAAATCTGCACTACAATGAAGTCTCACTTCCCCCCGGTCAAAAGGGCCATCTGAAAAAAGTGTAAAATCCAGAAAGGCAGGACAGGCCATGGAGAACTGGGAGCCTTGTTATGCTGATGGGCGGGATGTAAACTGCCAACAGACACTCGGGAGAAGTGTATGGTGTTTCCTGAAACATCTAAAAAACAAAGCAACAGAGCCTAGGGCACTTCCACTTATGGTCCTATAGCTTAGGGAAATTAAAATCAAAAAGACACAGCCACCCCAATGTTTGGGACGCCTCTGTTTACAAGAACCTCGTTTACCGTACAAGTTCAATATCACAGAAAGTGAAAAATGGATAAAGAACTTGTGGTACTTACGTACAATGCAGTATCACTCAGCAGTGAAATCTATGTCATCAGGCCCGTAGCAGCACAATGAGTGGATTCAGGTACGATGATTCTAACTGAAATAAGTCACACAGAAAAAGAAACATCATAAGATATCAGTAATACACGGAATGTAAACTTGGCTACACAGGAACTGAATTACAGAACAGAACAGGGTCTCAAATTTAGAAAACCAACTTATGCTTGTTTAAGGGTAAAGGTGAGTTGGGGTGCTGCATAAAACCAGAGATTGAAATGAGCACAGATAAAGTTCCTTAAGCCAAATATGGAATAGACAAGAGCTACTCCTTGCTCAACGAAATGGACTCAACACCGCATATTAAACGCCTAAGAATGTACCTGACTCTTAAGTATCTTAAAACCTATGGATTGCTATGTCTCCGAAAGAGAATCAAGCATGTGTACAGGGACATAAACGCAGCAGTGATAGGATTGGAGAGGTTCGGTGAGCAAATGAAGACCCTTTGAAGTCATATTGCATGGTACCCATTCCACGGGTTTCAACTACCCAGGTTTAAGGTATTCTTCCTTCAGCTAAAACATGCATGTGGAACCTAGAGTATGATCAACCATGTGATCGGGAGACGTGTTCAAATATGTCTCAGTTTTCGTACCCTGGTACTCGGGTGCAACATTCCAGACGCTTTACTAACACTCTCCCGACTTGGAGAGTCAGTCCCTTTAACCTCCTGTTTGGCCCAGTTTGCAATTTCTGCGGAAGATGAACAGGAATAGCGAGAACCAATGAGAGACTAGCTGGAGGTGTCTGGACGGGCAAATTTAACTCTCATTTCCCACCAGGAAGAGGAAATAACCAAAGGCTCAGCGTGCCGTGCCGGAACCAGATTAGGGCCTGAAGCCATCCTGCGGTGTTGCGGCCAGCTCACAGGAAAGCGAGTTGAAGAAAGGAGCTCAGGGGCACTGTAATTCACAAACCTGCAGAGTTATAAATGACAGCTATCGTCCAAAAATATACTGAAGTAAGGCTGCCAAGAGGACTTGAAAGCGGGGCAGAATTGCAGGAAACCGATTTCAGGAGGTAGACTGGAATTGCATTGAAAGCATAGGAAAAGAGGCAGAACGTCCACAATGATGCACTTGGCCAAAAAGGGCGTATGCGTTTTTTCCTGAATATATTCAGGAAAAAACGCACACGCCCTTTTTGGCCAACCAAGCAAGCTTGCAAAGGAAATCTGCACTACAATGAAGTCTCACTTCCCCCCGGTCAAAAGGGCCATCTGAAAAAAGTGTAAAATCCAGAAAGGCAGGACAGGCCATGGAGAACTGGGAGCCTTGTTATGCTGATGGGCGGGATGTAAACTGCCAACAGACACTCGGGAGAAGTGTATGGTGTTTCCTGAAACATCTAAAAAACAAAGCAACAGAGCCTAGGGCACTTCCACTTATGGTCCTATAGCTTAGGGAAATTAAAATCAAAAAGACACAGCCACCCCAATGTTTGGGACGCCTCTGTTTACAAGAACCTCGTTTACCGTACAAGTTCAATATCACAGAAAGTGAAAAATGGATAAAGAACTTGTGGTACTTACGTACAATGCAGTATCACTCAGCAGTGAAATCTATGTCATCAGGCCCGTAGCAGCACAATGAGTGGATTCAGGTACGATGATTCTAACTGAAATAAGTCACACAGAAAAAGAAACATCATAAGATATCAGTAATACACGGAATGTAAACTTGGCTACACAGGAACTGAATTACAGAACAGAACAGGGTCTCAAATTTAGAAAACCAACTTATGCTTGTTTAAGGGTAAAGGTGAGTTGGGGTGCTGCATAAAACCAGAGATTGAAATGAGCACAGATAAAGTTCCTTAAGCCAAATATGGAATAGACAAGAGCTACTCCTTGCTCAACGAAATGGACTCAACACCGCATATTAAACGCCTAAGAATGTACCTGACTCTTAAGTATCTTAAAACCTATGGATTGCTATGTCTCCGAAAGAGAATCAAGCATGTGTACAGGGACATAAACGCAGCAGTGATAGGATTGGAGAGGTTCGGTGAGCAAATGAAGACCCTTTGAAGTCATATTGCATGGTACCCATTCCACGGGTTTCAACTACCCAGGTTTAAGGTATTCTTCCTTCAGCTAAAACATGCATGTGGAACCTAGAGTATGATCAACCATGTGATCGGGAGACGTGTTCAAATATGTCTCAGTTTTCGTACCCTGGTACTCGGGTGCAACATTCCAGACGCTTTACTAACACTCTCCCGACTTGGAGAGTCAGTCCCTTTAACCTCCTGTTTGGCCCAGTTTGCAATTTCTGCGGAAGATGAACAGGAATAGCGAGAACCAATGAGAGACTAGCTGGAGGTGTCTGGACGGGCAAATTTAACTCTCATTTCCCACCAGGAAGAGGAAATAACCAAAGGCTCAGCGTGCCGTGCCGGAACCAGATTAGGGCCTGAAGCCATCCTGCGGTGTTGCGGCCAGCTCACAAGAAAGCGAGTTGAAGAAAGGAGCTCAGGGGCACTGTAATTCACAAACCTGCAGAGTTATAAATGACAGCTATCGTCCAAAAATATACTGAAGTAAGGCTGCCAAGAGGACTTGAAAGCGGGGCAGAATTGCAGGAAACCGATTTCAGGAGGTAGACTGGAATTGCATTGAAAGCATAGGAAAAGAGGCAGAACGTCCACAATGATGCACTTGGCCAAAAAGGGCGTATGCGTTTTTTCCTGAATATATTCAGGAAAAAACGCATACGCCCTTTTTGGCCAACCAAGCAAGCTTGCAAAGGAAATCTGCACTACAATGAAGTCTCACTTCCCCCCGGTCAAAAGGGCCATCTGAAAAAAGTGTAAAATCCAGAAAGGCAGGACAGGCCATGGAGAACTGGGAGCCTTGTTATGCTGATGGGCGGGATGTAAACTGCCAACTGACACTCGGGAGAAGTGTATGGTGTTTCCTGAAACATCTAAAAAACAAAGCAACAGAGCCTAGGGCACTTCCACTTATGGTCCTATAGCTTAGGGAAATTAAAATCAAAAAGACACAGCCACCCCAATGTTTGGGACGCCTCTGTTTACAAGAACCTCGTTTACCGTACAAGTTCAATATCACAGAAAGTGAAAAATGGATAAAGAACTTGTGGTACTTACGTACAATGCAGTATCACTCAGCAGTGAAATCTATGTCATCAGGCCCGTAGCAGCACAATGAGTGGATTCAGGTACGATGATTCTAACTGAAATAAGTCACACAGAAAAAGAAACATCATAAGATATCAGTAATACACGGAATGTAAACTTGGCTACACAGGAACTGAATTACAGAACAGAACAGGGTCTCAAATTTAGAAAACCAACTTATGCTTGTTTAAGTGTAAAGGTGAGTTGGGGTGCTGCATAAAACCAGAGATTGAAATGAGCACAGATAAAGTTCCTTAAGCCAAATATGGAATAGACAAGAGCTACTCCTTGCTCAACGAAATGGACTCAACACCGCATATTAAACGCCTAAGAATGTACCTGACTCTTAAGTATCTTAAAACGTATGGATTGCTATGTCTCCGAAAGAGAATCAAGCATGTGTACAGGGACATAAACGCAGCAGTGATAGGATTGGAGAGGTTCGGTGAGCAAATGAAGACCCTTTGAAGTCATATTGCATGGTACCCATTCCACGGGTTTCAACTACCCAGGTTTAAGGTATTCTTCCTTCAGCTAAAACATGCATGTGGAACCTAGAGTATGATCAACCATGTGATCGGGAGACATGTTCAAATATGTCTCAGTTTTCGTACCCTGGTACTCGGGTGCAACATTCCAGACGCTTTACTAACACTCTCCCGACTTGGAGAGTCAGTCCCTTTAACCTCCTGTTTGGCCCAGTTTGCAATTTCTGCGGAAGATGAACAGGAATAGCGAGAACCAATGAGAGACTAGCTGGAGGTGTCTGGACGGGCAAATTTAACTCTCATTTCCCACCAGGAAGAGGAAATAACCAAAGGCTCAGCGTGCCGTGCCGGAACCAGATTAGGGCCTGAAGCCATCCTGCGGTGTTGCGGCCAGCTCACAGGAAAGCGAGTTGAAGAAAGGAGCTCAGGGGCACTGTAATTCACAAACCTGCAGAGTTATAAATGACAGCTATCGTCCAAAAATATACTGAAGTAAGGCTGCCAAGAGGACTTGAAAGCGGGGCAGAATTGCAGGAAACCGATTTCAGGAGGTAGACTGGAATTGCATTGAAAGCATAGGAAAAGAGGCAGAACGTCCACAATGATGCACTTGGCCAAAAAGGGCGTATGCGTTTTTTCCTGAATATATTCAGGAAAAAACGCATACGCCCTTTTTGGCCAACCAAGCAAGCTTGCAAAGGAAATCTGCACTACAATGAAGTCTCACTTCCCCCCGGTCAAAAGGGCCATCTGAAAAAAGTGTAAAATCCAGAAAGGCAGGACAGGCCATGGAGAACTGGGAGCCTTGTTATGCTGATGGGCGGGATGTAAACTGCCAACAGACACTCGGGAGAAGTGTATGGTGTTTCCTGAAACATCTAAAAAACAAAGCAACAGAGCCTAGGGCACTTCCACTTATGGTCCTATAGCTTAGGGAAATTAAAATCAAAAAGACACAGCCACCCCAATGTTTGGGACGCCTCTGTTTACAAGAACCTCGTTTACCGTACAAGTTCAATATCACAGAAAGTGAAAAATGGATAAAGAACTTGTGGTACTTACGTACAATGCAGTATCACTCAGCAGTGAAATCTATGTCATCAGGCCCGTAGCAGCACAATGAGTGGATTCAGGTACGATGATTCTAACTGAAATAAGTCACACAGAAAAAGAAACATCATAAGATATCAGTAATACACGGAATGTAAACTTGGCTACACAGGAACTGAATTACAGAACAGAACAGGGTCTCAAATTTAGAAAACCAACTTATGCTTGTTTAAGGGTAAAGGTGAGTTGGGGTGCTGCATAAAACCAGAGATTGAAATGAGCACAGATAAAGTTCCTTAAGCCAAATATGGAATAGACAAGAGCTACTCCTTGCTCAACGAAATGGACTCAACACCGCATATTAAACGCCTAAGAATGTACCTGACTCTTAAGTATCTTAAAACCTATGGATTGCTATGTCTCCGAAAGAGAATCAAGCATGTGTACAGGGACATAAACGCAGCAGTGATAGGATTGGAGAGGTTCGGTGAGCAAATGAAGACCCTTTGAAGTCATATTGCATGGTACCCATTCCACGGGTTTCAACTACCCAGGTTTAAGGTATTCTTCCTTCAGCTAAAACATGCATGTGGAACCTAGAGTATGATCAACCATGTGATCGGGAGACGTGTTCAAATATGTCTCAGTTTTCGTACCCTGGTACTCGGGTGCAACATTCCAGACGCTTTACTAACACTCTCCCGACTTGGAGAGTCAGTCCCTTTAACCTCCTGTTTGGCCCAGTTTGCAATTTCTGCGGAAGATGAACAGGAATAGCGAGAACCAATGAGAGACTAGCTGGAGGTGTCTGGACGGGCAAATTTAACTCTCATTTCCCACCAGGAAGAGGAAATAACCAAAGGCTCAGCGTGCCGTGCCGGAACCAGATTAGGGCCTGAAGCCATCCTGCGGTGTTGCGGCCAGCTCACAGGAAAGCGAGTTGAAGAAAGGAGCTCAGGGGCACTGTAATTCACAAACCTGCAGAGTTATAAATGACAGCTATCGTCCAAAAATATACTGAAGTAAGGCTGCCAAGAGGACTTGAAAGCGGGGCAGAATTGCAGGAAACCGATTTCAGGAGGTAGACTGGAATTGCATTGAAAGCATAGGAAAAGAGGCAGAACGTCCACAATGATGCACTTGGCCAAAAAGGGCGTATGCGTTTTTTCCTGAATATATTCAGGAAAAAACGCATACGCCCTTTTTGGCCAACCAAGCAAGCTTGCAAAGGAAATCTGCACTACAATGAAGTCTCACTTCCCCCCGGTCAAAAGGGCCATCTGAAAAAAGTGTAAAATCCAGAAAGGCAGGACAGGCCATGGAGAACTGGGAGCCTTGTTATGCTGATGGGCGGGATGTAAACTGCCAACTGACACTCGGGAGAAGTGTATGGTGTTTCCTGAAACATCTAAAAAACAAAGCAACAGAGCCTAGGGCACTTCCACTTATGGTCCTATAGCTTAGGGAAATTAAAATCAAAAAGACACAGCCACCCCAATGTTTGGGACGCCTCTGTTTACAAGAACCTCGTTTACCGTACAAGTTCAATATCACAGAAAGTGAAAAATGGATAAAGAACTTGTGGTACTTACGTACAATGCAGTATCACTCAGCAGTGAAATCTATGTCATCAGGCCCGTAGCAGCACAATGAGTGGATTCAGGTACGATGATTCTAACTGAAATAAGTCACACAGAAAAAGAAACATCATAAGATATCAGTAATACACGGAATGTAAACTTGGCTACACAGGAACTGAATTACAGAACAGAACAGGGTCTCAAATTTAGAAAACCAACTTATGCTTGTTTAAGGGTAAAGGTGAGTTGGGGTGCTGCATAAAACCAGAGATTGAAATGAGCACAGATAAAGTTCCTTAAGCCAAATATGGAATAGACAAGAGCTACTCCTTGCTCAACGAAATGGACTCAACACCGCATATTAAACGCCTAAGAATGTACCTGACTCTTAAGTATCTTAAAACGTATGGATTGCTATGTCTCCGAAAGAGAATCAAGCATGTGTACAGGGACATAAACGCAGCAGTGATAGGATTGGAGAGGTTCGGTGAGCAAATGAAGACCCTTTGAAGTCATATTGCATGGTACCGATTCCACGGGTTTCAACTACCCAGGTTTAAGGTATTCTTCCTTCAGCTAAAACATGCATGTGGAACCTAGAGTATGATCAACCATGTGATCGGGAGACGTGTTCAAATATGTCTCAGTTTTCGTACCCTGGTACTCGGGTGCAACATTCCAGACGCTTTACTAACACTCTCCCGACTTGGAGAGTCAGTCCCTTTAACCTCCTGTTTGGCCCAGTTTGCAATTTCTGCGGAAGATGAACAGGAATAGCGAGAACCAATGAGAGACTAGCTGGAGGTGTCTGGACGGGCAAATTTAACTCTCATTTCCCACCAGGAAGAGGAAATAACCAAAGGCTCAGCGTGCCGTGCCGGAACCAGATTAGGGCCTGAAGCCATCCTGCGGTGTTGCGGCCAGCTCACAGGAAAGCGAGTTGAAGAAAGGAGCTCAGGGGCACTGTAATTCACAAACCTGCAGAGTTATAAATGACAGCTATCGTCCAAAAATATACTGAAGTAAGGCTGCCAAGAGGACTTGAAAGCGGGGCAGAATTGCAGGAAACCGATTTCAGGAGGTAGACTGGAATTGCATTGAAAGCATAGGAAAAGAGGCAGAACGTCCACAATGATGCACTTGGCCAAAAAGGGCGTATGCGTTTTTTCCTGAATATATTCAGGAAAAAACGCATACGCCCTTTTTGGCCAACCAAGCAAGCTTGCAAAGGAAATCTGCACTACAATGAAGTCTCACTTCCCCCCGGTCAAAAGGGCCATCTGAAAAAAGTGTAAAATCCAGAAAGGCAGGACAGGCCATGGAGAACTGGGAGCCTTGTTATGCTGATGGGCGGGATGTAAACTGCCAACAGACACTCGGGAGAAGTGTATGGTGTTTCCTGAAACATCTAAAAAACAAAGCAACAGAGCCTAGGGCACTTCCACTTATGGTCCTATAGCTTAGGGAAATTAAAATCAAAAAGACACAGCCACCCCAATGTTTGGGACGCCTCTGTTTACAAGAACCTCGTTTACCGTACAAGTTCAATATCACAGAAAGTGAAAAATGGATAAAGAACTTGTGGTACTTACGTACAATGCAGTATCACTCAGCAGTGAAATCTATGTCATCAGGCCCGTAGCAGCACAATGAGTGGATTCAGGTACGATGATTCTAACTGAAATAAGTCACACAGAAAAAGAAACATCATAAGATATCAGTAATACACGGAATGTAAACTTGGCTACACAGGAACTGAATTACAGAACAGAACAGGGTCTCAAATTTAGAAAACCAACTTATGCTTGTTTAAGGGTAAAGGTGAGTTGGGGTGCTGCATAAAACCAGAGATTGAAATGAGCACAGATAAAGTTCCTTAAGCCAAATATGGAATAGACAAGAGCTACTCCTTGCTCAACGAAATGGACTCAACACCGCATATTAAACGCCTAAGAATGTACCTGACTCTTAAGTATCTTAAAACCTATGGATTGCTATGTCTCCGAAAGAGAATCAAGCATGTGTACAGGGACATAAACGCAGCAGTGATAGGATTGGAGAGGTTCGGTGAGCAAATGAAGACCCTTTGAAGTCATATTGCATGGTACCCATTCCACGGGTTTCAACTACCCAGGTTTAAGGTATTCTTCCTTCAGCTAAAACATGCATGTGGAACCTAGAGTATGATCAACCATGTGATCGGGAGACGTGTTCAAATATGTCTCAGTTTTCGTACCCTGGTACTCGGGTGCAACATTCCAGACGCTTTACTAACACTCTCCCGACTTGGAGAGTCAGTCCCTTTAACCTCCTGTTTGGCCCAGTTTGCAATTTCTGCGGAAGATGAACAGGAATAGCGAGAACCAATGAGAGACTAGCTGGAGGTGTCTGGACGGGCAAATTTAACTCTCATTTCCCACCAGGAAGAGGAAATAACCAAAGGCTCAGCGTGCCGTGCCGGAACCAGATTAGGGCCTGAAGCCATCCTGCGGTGTTGCGGCCAGCTCACAGGAAAGCGAGTTGAAGAAAGGAGCTCAGGGGCACTGTAATTCACAAACCTGCAGAGTTATAAATGACAGCTATCGTCCAAAAATATACTGAAGTAAGGCTGCCAAGAGGACTTGAAAGCGGGGCAGAATTGCAGGAAACCGATTTCAGGAGGTAGACTGGAATTGCATTGAAAGCATAGGAAAAGAGGCAGAACGTCCACAATGATGCACTTGGCCAAAAAGGGCGTATGCGTTTTTTCCTGAATATATTCAGGAAAAAACGCATACGCCCTTTTTGGCCAACCAAGCAAGCTTGCAAAGGAAATCTGCACTACAATGAAGTCTCACTTCCCCCCGGTCAAAAGGGCCATCTGAAAAAAGTGTAAAATCCAGAAAGGCAGGACAGGCCATGGAGAACTGGGAGCCTTGTTATGCTGATGGGCGGGATGTAAACTGCCAACAGACACTCGGGAGAAGTGTATGGTGTTTCCTGAAACATCTAAAAAACAAAGCAACAGAGCCTAGGGCACTTCCACTTATGGTCCTATAGCTTAGGGAAATTAAAATCAAAAAGACACAGCCACCCCAATGTTTGGGACGCCTCTGTTTACAAGAACCTCGTTTACCGTACAAGTTCAATATCACAGAAAGTGAAAAATGGATAAAGAACTTGTGGTACTTACGTACAATGCAGTATCACTCAGCAGTGAAATCTATGTCATCAGGCCCGTAGCAGCACAATGAGTGGATTCAGGTACGATGATTCTAACTGAAATAAGTCACACAGAAAAAGAAACATCATAAGATATCAGTAATACACGGAATGTAAACTTGGCTACACAGGAACTGAATTACAGAACAGAACAGGGTCTCAAATTTAGAAAACCAACTTATGCTTGTTTAAGGGTAAAGGTGAGTTGGGGTGCTGCATAAAACCAGAGATTGAAATGAGCACAGATAAAGTTCCTTAAGCCAAATATGGAATAGACAAGAGCTACTCCTTGCTCAACGAAATGGACTCAACACCGCATATTAAACGCCTAAGAATGTACCTGACTCTTAAGTATCTTAAAACCTATGGATTGCTATGTCTCCGAAAGAGAATCAAGCATGTGTACAGGGACATAAACGCAGCAGTGATAGGATTGGAGAGGTTCGGTGAGCAAATGAAGACCCTTTGAAGTCATATTGCATGGTACCCATTCCACGGGTTTCAACTACCCAGGTTTAAGGTATTCTTCCTTCAGCTAAAACATGCATGTGGAACCTAGAGTATGATCAACCATGTGATCGGGAGACGTGTTCAAATATGTCTCAGTTTTCGTACCCTGGTACTCGGGTGCAACATTCCAGACGCTTTACTAACACTCTCCCGACTTGGAGAGTCAGTCCCTTTAACCTCCTGTTTGGCCCAGTTTGCAATTTCTGCGGAAGATGAACAGGAATAGCGAGAACCAATGAGAGACTAGCTGGAGGTGTCTGGACGGGCAAATTTAACTCTCATTTCCCACCAGGAAGAGGAAATAACCAAAGGCTCAGCGTGCCGTGCCGGAACCAGATTAGGGCCTGAAGCCATCCTGCGGTGTTGCGGCCAGCTCACAGGAAAGCGAGTTGAAGAAAGGAGCTCAGGGGCACTGTAATTCACAAACCTGCAGAGTTATAAATGACAGCTATCGTCCAAAAATATACTGAAGTAAGGCTGCCAAGAGGACTTGAAAGCGGGGCAGAATTGCAGGAAACCGATTTCAGGAGGTAGACTGGAATTGCATTGAAAGCATAGGAAAAGAGGCAGAACGTCCACAATGATGCACTTGGCCAAAAAGGGCGTATGCGTTTTTTCCTGAATATATTCAGGAAAAAACGCATACGCCCTTTTTGGCCAACCAAGCAAGCTTGCAAAGGAAATCTGCACTACAATGAAGTCTCACTTCCCCCCGGTCAAAAGGGCCATCTGAAAAAAGTGTAAAATCCAGAAAGGCAGGACAGGCCATGGAGAACTGGGAGCCTTGTTATGCTGATGGGCGGGATGTAAACTGCCAACTGACACTCGGGAGAAGTGTATGGTGTTTCCTGAAACATCTAAAAAACAAAGCAACAGAGCCTAGGGCACTTCCACTTATGGTCCTATAGCTTAGGGAAATTAAAATCAAAAAGACACAGCCACCCCAATGTTTGGGACGCCTCTGTTTACAAGAACCTCGTTTACCGTACAAGTTCAATATCACAGAAAGTGAAAAATGGATAAAGAACTTGTGGTACTTACGTACAATGCAGTATCACTCAGCAGTGAAATCTATGTCATCAGGCCCGTAGCAGCACAATGAGTGGATTCAGGTACGATGATTCTAACTGAAATAAGTCACACAGAAAAAGAAACATCATAAGATATCAGTAATACACGGAATGTAAACTTGGCTACACAGGAACTGAATTACAGAACAGAACAGGGTCTCAAATTTAGAAAACCAACTTATGCTTGTTTAAGGGTAAAGGTGAGTTGGGGTGCTGCATAAAACCAGAGATTGAAATGAGCACAGATAAAGTTCCTTAAGCCAAATATGGAATAGACAAGAGCTACTCCTTGCTCAACGAAATGGACTCAACACCGCATATTAAACGCCTAAGAATGTACCTGACTCTTAAGTATCTTAAAACCTATGGATTGCTATGTCTCCGAAAGAGAATCAAGCATGTGTACAGGGACATAAACGCAGCAGTGATAGGATTGGAGAGGTTCGGTGAGCAAATGAAGACCCTTTGAAGTCATATTGCATGGTACCCATTCCACGGGTTTCAACTACCCAGGTTTAAGGTATTCTTCCTTCAGCTAAAACATGCATGTGGAACCTAGAGTATGATCAACCATGTGATCGGGAGACGTGTTCAAATATGTCTCAGTTTTCGTACCCTGGTACTCGGGTGCAACATTCCAGACGCTTTACTAACACTCTCCCGACTTGGAGAGTCAGTCCCTTTAACCTCCTGTTTGGCCCAGTTTGCAATTTCTGCGGAAGATGAACAGGAATAGCGAGAACCAATGAGAGACTAGCTGGAGGTGTCTGGACGGGCAAATTTAACTCTCATTTCCCACCAGGAAGAGGAAATAACCAAAGGCTCAGCGTGCCGTGCCGGAACCAGATTAGGGCCTGAAGCCATCCTGCGGTGTTGCGGCCAGCTCACAGGAAAGCGAGTTGAAGAAAGGAGCTCAGGGGCACTGTAATTCACAAACCTGCAGAGTTATAAATGACAGCTATCGTCCAAAAATATACTGAAGTAAGGCTGCCAAGAGGACTTGAAAGCGGGGCAGAATTGCAGGAAACCGATTTCAGGAGGTAGACTGGAATTGCATTGAAAGCATAGGAAAAGAGGCAGAACGTCCACAATGATGCACTTGGCCAAAAAGGGCGTATGCGTTTTTTCCTGAATATATTCAGGAAAAAACGCATACGCCCTTTTTGGCCAACCAAGCAAGCTTGCAAAGGAAATCTGCACTACAATGAAGTCTCACTTCCCCCCGGTCAAAAGGGCCATCTGAAAAAAGTGTAAAATCCAGAAAGGCAGGACAGGCCATGGAGAACTGGGAGCCTTGTTATGCTGATGGGCGGGATGTAAACTGCCAACTGACACTCGGGAGAAGTGTATGGTGTTTCCTGAAACATCTAAAAAACAAAGCAACAGAGCCTAGGGCACTTCCACTTATGGTCCTATAGCTTAGGGAAATTAAAATCAAAAAGACACAGCCACCCCAATGTTTGGGACGCCTCTGTTTACAAGAACCTCGTTTACCGTACAAGTTCAATATCACAGAAAGTGAAAAATGGATAAAGAACTTGTGGTACTTACGTACAATGCAGTATCACTCAGCAGTGAAATCTATGTCATCAGGCCCGTAGCAGCACAATGAGTGGATTCAGGTACGATGATTCTAACTGAAATAAGTCACACAGAAAAAGAAACATCATAAGATATCAGTAATACACGGAATGTAAACTTGGCTACACAGGAACTGAATTACAGAACAGAACAGGGTCTCAAATTTAGAAAACCAACTTATGCTTGTTTAAGGGTAAAGGTGAGTTGGGGTGCTGCATAAAACCAGAGATTGAAATGAGCACAGATAAAGTTCCTTAAGCCAAATATGGAATAGACAAGAGCTACTCCTTGCTCAACGAAATGGACTCAACACCGCATATTAAACGCCTAAGAATGTACCTGACTCTTAAGTATCTTAAAACGTATGGATTGCTATGTCTCCGAAAGAGAATCAAGCATGTGTACAGGGACATAAACGCAGCAGTGATAGGATTGGAGAGGTTCGGTGAGCAAATGAAGACCCTTTGAAGTCATATTGCATGGTACCCATTCCACGGGTTTCAACTACCCAGGTTTAAGGTATTCTTCCTTCAGCTAAAACATGCATGTGGAACCTAGAGTATGATCAACCATGTGATCGGGAGACGTGTTCAAATATGTCTCAGTTTTCGTACCCTGGTACTCGGGTGCAACATTCCAGACGCTTTACTAACACTCTCCCGACTTGGAGAGTCAGTCCCTTTAACCTCCTGTTTGGCCCAGTTTGCAATTTCTGCGGAAGATGAACAGGAATAGCGAGAACCAATGAGAGACTAGCTGGAGGTGTCTGGACGGGCAAATTTAACTCTCATTTCCCACCAGGAAGAGGAAATAACCAAAGGCTCAGCGTGCCGTGCCGGAACCAGATTAGGGCCTGAAGCCATCCTGCGGTGTTGCGGCCAGCTCACAGGAAAGCGAGTTGAAGAAAGGAGCTCAGGGGCACTGTAATTCACAAACCTGCAGAGTTATAAATGACAGCTATCGTCCAAAAATATACTGAAGTAAGGCTGCCAAGAGGACTTGAAAGCGGGGCAGAATTGCAGGAAACCGATTTCAGGAGGTAGACTGGAATTGCATTGAAAGCATAGGAAAAGAGGCAGAACGTCCACAATGATGCACTTGGCCAAAAAGGGCGTATGCGTTTTTTCCTGAATATATTCAGGAAAAAACGCATACGCCCTTTTTGGCCAACCAAGCAAGCTTGCAAAGGAAATCTGCACTACAATGAAGTCTCACTTCCCCCCGGTCAAAAGGGCCATCTGAAAAAAGTGTAAAATCCAGAAAGGCAGGACAGGCCATGGAGAACTGGGAGCCTTGTTATGCTGATGGGCGGGATGTAAACTGCCAACAGACACTCGGGAGAAGTGTATGGTGTTTCCTGAAACATCTAAAAAACAAAGCAACAGAGCCTAGGGCACTTCCACTTATGGTCCTATAGCTTAGGGAAATTAAAATCAAAAAGACACAGCCACCCCAATGTTTGGGACGCCTCTGTTTACAAGAACCTCGTTTACCGTACAAGTTCAATATCACAGAAAGTGAAAAATGGATAAAGAACTTGTGGTACTTACGTACAATGCAGTATCACTCAGCAGTGAAATCTATGTCATCAGGCCCGTAGCAGCACAATGAGTGGATTCAGGTACGATGATTCTAACTGAAATAAGTCACACAGAAAAAGAAACATCATAAGATATCAGTAATACACGGAATGTAAACTTGGCTACACAGGAACTGAATTACAGAACAGAACAGGGTCTCAAATTTAGAAAACCAACTTATGCTTGTTTAAGGGTAAAGGTGAGTTGGGGTGCTGCATAAAACCAGAGATTGAAATGAGCACAGATAAAGTTCCTTAAGCCAAATATGGAATAGACAAGAGCTACTCCTTGCTCAACGAAATGGACTCAACACCGCATATTAAACGCCTAAGAATGTACCTGACTCTTAAGTATCTTAAAACCTATGGATTGCTATGTCTCCGAAAGAGAATCAAGCATGTGTACAGGGACATAAACGCAGCAGTGATAGGATTGGAGAGGTTCGGTGAGCAAATGAAGACCCTTTGAAGTCATATTGCATGGTACCCATTCCACGGGTTTCAACTACCCAGGTTTAAGGTATTCTTCCTTCAGCTAAAACATGCATGTGGAACCTAGAGTATGATCAACCATGTGATCGGGAGACGTGTTCAAATATGTCTCAGTTTTCGTACCCTGGTACTCGGGTGCAACATTCCAGACGCTTTACTAACACTCTCCCGACTTGGAGAGTCAGTCCCTTTAACCTCCTGTTTGGCCCAGTTTGCAATTTCTGCGGAAGATGAACAGGAATAGCGAGAACCAATGAGAGACTAGCTGGAGGTGTCTGGACGGGCAAATTTAACTCTCATTTCCCACCAGGAAGAGGAAATAACCAAAGGCTCAGCGTGCCGTGCCGGAACCAGATTAGGGCCTGAAGCCATCCTGCGGTGTTGCGGCCAGCTCACAAGAAAGCGAGTTGAAGAAAGGAGCTCAGGGGCACTGTAATTCACAAACCTGCAGAGTTATAAATGACAGCTATCGTCCAAAAATATACTGAAGTAAGGCTGCCAAGAGGACTTGAAAGCGGGGCAGAATTGCAGGAAACCGATTTCAGGAGGTAGACTGGAATTGCATTGAAAGCATAGGAAAAGAGGCAGAACGTCCACAATGATGCACTTGGCCAAAAAGGGCGTATGCGTTTTTTCCTGAATATATTCAGGAAAAAACGCATACGCCCTTTTTGGCCAACCAAGCAAGCTTGCAAAGGAAATCTGCACTACAATGAAGTCTCACTTCCCCCCGGTCAAAAGGGCCATCTGAAAAAAGTGTAAAATCCAGAAAGGCAGGACAGGCCATGGAGAACTGGGAGCCTTGTTATGCTGATGGGCGGGATGTAAACTGCCAACTGACACTCGGGAGAAGTGTATGGTGTTTCCTGAAACATCTAAAAAACAAAGCAACAGAGCCTAGGGCACTTCCACTTATGGTCCTATAGCTTAGGGAAATTAAAATCAAAAAGACACAGCCACCCCAATGTTTGGGACGCCTCTGTTTACAAGAACCTTGTTTACCGTACAAGTTCAATATCACAGAAAGTGAAAAATGGATAAAGAACTTGTGGTACTTACGTACAATGCAGTATCACTCAGCAGTGAAATCTATGTCATCAGGCCCGTAGCAGCACAATGAGTGGATTCAGGTACGATGATTCTAACTGAAATAAGTCACACAGAAAAAGAAACATCATAAGATATCAGTAATACACGGAATGTAAACTTGGCTACACAGGAACTGAATTACAGAACAGAACAGGGTCTCAAATTTAGAAAACCAACTTATGCTTGTTTAAGTGTAAAGGTGAGTTGGGGTGCTGCATAAAACCAGAGATTGAAATGAGCACAGATAAAGTTCCTTAAGCCAAATATGGAATAGACAAGAGCTACTCCTTGCTCAACGAAATGGACTCAACACCGCATATTAAACGCCTAAGAATGTACCTGACTCTTAAGTATCTTAAAACCTATGGATTGCTATGTCTCCGAAAGAGAATCAAGCATGTGTACAGGGACATAAACGCAGCAGTGATAGGATTGGAGAGGTTCGGTGAGCAAATGAAGACCCTTTGAAGTCATATTGCATGGTACCCATTCCACGGGTTTCAACTACCCAGGTTTAAGGTATTCTTCCTTCAGCTAAAACATGCATGTGGAACCTAGAGTATGATCAACCATGTGATCGGGAGACGTGTTCAAATATGTCTCAGTTTTCGTACCCTGGTACTCGGGTGCAACATTCCAGACGCTTTACTAACACTCTCCCGACTTGGAGAGTCAGTCCCTTTAACCTCCTGTTTGGCCCAGTTTGCAATTTCTGCGGAAGATGAACAGGAATAGCGAGAACCAATGAGAGACTAGCTGGAGGTGTCTGGACGGGCAAATTTAACTCTCATTTCCCACCAGGAAGAGGAAATAACCAAAGGCTCAGCGTGCCGTGCCGGAACCAGATTAGGGCCTGAAGCCATCCTGCGGTGTTGCGGCCAGCTCACAGGAAAGCGAGTTGAAGAAAGGAGCTCAGGGGCACTGTAATTCACAAACCTGCAGAGTTATAAATGACAGCTATCGTCCAAAAATATACTGAAGTAAGGCTGCCAAGAGGACTTGAAAGCGGGGCAGAATTGCAGGAAACCGATTTCAGGAGGTAGACTGGAATTGCATTGAAAGCATAGGAAAAGAGGCAGAACGTCCACAATGATGCACTTGGCCAAAAAGGGCGTATGCGTTTTTTCCTGAATATATTCAGGAAAAAACGCATACGCCCTTTTTGGCCAACCAAGCAAGCTTGCAAAGGAAATCTGCACTACAATGAAGTCTCACTTCCCCCCGGTCAAAAGGGCCATCTGAAAAAAGTGTAAAATCCAGAAAGGCAGGACAGGCCATGGAGAACTGGGAGCCTTGTTATGCTGATGGGCGGGATGTAAACTGCCAACAGACACTCGGGAGAAGTGTATGGTGTTTCCTGAAACATCTAAAAAACAAAGCAACAGAGCCTAGGGCACTTCCACTTATGGTCCTATAGCTTAGGGAAATTAAAATCAAAAAGACACAGCCACCCCAATGTTTGGGACGCCTCTGTTTACAAGAACCTCGTTTACCGTACAAGTTCAATATCACAGAAAGTGAAAAATGGATAAAGAACTTGTGGTACTTACGTACAATGCAGTATCACTCAGCAGTGAAATCTATGTCATCAGGCCCGTAGCAGCACAGTGAGTGGATTCAGGTACGATGATTCTAACTGAAATAAGTCACACAGAAAAAGAAACATCATAAGATATCAGTAATACACGGAATGTAAACTTGGCTACACAGGAACTGAATTACAGAACAGAACAGGGTCTCAAATTTAGAAAACCAACTTATGCTTGTTTAAGGGTAAAGGTGAGTTGGGGTGCTGCATAAAACCAGAGATTGAAATGAGCACAGATAAAGTTCCTTAAGCCAAATATGGAATAGACAAGAGCTACTCCTTGCTCAACGAAATGGACTCAACACCGCATATTAAACGCCTAAGAATGTACCTGACTCTTAAGTATCTTAAAACCTATGGATTGCTATGTCTCCGAAAGAGAATCAAGCATGTGTACAGGGACATAAACGCAGCAGTGATAGGATTGGAGAGGTTCGGTGAGCAAATGAAGACCCTTTGAAGTCATATTGCATGGTACCCATTCCACGGGTTTCAACTACCCAGGTTTAAGGTATTCTTCCTTCAGCTAAAACATGCATGTGGAACCTAGAGTATGATCAACCATGTGATCGGGAGACGTGTTCAAATATGTCTCAGTTTTCGTACCCTGGTACTCGGGTGCAACATTCCAGACGCTTTACTAACACTCTCCCGACTTGGAGAGTCAGTCCCTTTAACCTCCTGTTTGGCCCAGTTTGCAATTTCTGCGGAAGATGAACAGGAATAGCGAGAACCAATGAGAGACTAGCTGGAGGTGTCTGGACGGGCAAATTTAACTCTCATTTCCCACCAGGAAGAGGAAATAACCAAAGGCTCAGCGTGCCGTGCCGGAACCAGATTAGGGCCTGAAGCCATCCTGCGGTGTTGCGGCCAGCTCACAGGAAAGCGAGTTGAAGAAAGGAGCTCAGGGGCACTGTAATTCACAAACCTGCAGAGTTATAAATGACAGCTATCGTCCAAAAATATACTGAAGTAAGGCTGCCAAGAGGACTTGAAAGCGGGGCAGAATTGCAGGAAACCGATTTCAGGAGGTAGACTGGAATTGCATTGAAAGCATAGGAAAAGAGGCAGAACGTCCACAATGATGCACTTGGCCAAAAAGGGCGTATGCGTTTTTTCCTGAATATATTCAGGAAAAAACGCATACGCCCTTTTTGGCCAACCAAGCAAGCTTGCAAAGGAAATCTGCACTACAATGAAGTCTCACTTCCCCCCGGTCAAAAGGGCCATCTGAAAAAAGTGTAAAATCCAGAAAGGCAGGACAGGCCATGGAGAACTGGGAGCCTTGTTATGCTGATGGGCGGGATGTAAACTGCCAACAGACACTCGGGAGAAGTGTATGGTGTTTCCTGAAACATCTAAAAAACAAAGCAACAGAGCCTAGGGCACTTCCACTTATGGTCCTATAGCTTAGGGAAATTAAAATCAAAAAGACACAGCCACCCCAATGTTTGGGACGCCTCTGTTTACAAGAACCTCGTTTACCGTACAAGTTCAATATCACAGAAAGTGAAAAATGGATAAAGAACTTGTGGTACTTACGTACAATGCAGTATCACTCAGCAGTGAAATCTATGTCATCAGGCCCGTAGCAGCACAGTGAGTGGATTCAGGTACGATGATTCTAACTGAAATAAGTCACACAGAAAAAGAAACATCATAAGATATCAGTAATACACGGAATGTAAACTTGGCTACACAGGAACTGAATTACAGAACAGAACAGGGTCTCAAATTTAGAAAACCAACTTATGCTTGTTTAAGGGTAAAGGTGAGTTGGGGTGCTGCATAAAACCAGAGATTGAAATGAGCACAGATAAAGTTCCTTAAGCCAAATATGGAATAGACAAGAGCTACTCCTTGCTCAACGAAATGGACTCAACACCGCATATTAAACGCCTAAGAATGTACCTGACTCTTAAGTATCTTAAAACCTATGGATTGCTATGTCTCCGAAAGAGAATCAAGCATGTGTACAGGGACATAAACGCAGCAGTGATAGGATTGGAGAGGTTCGGTGAGCAAATGAAGACCCTTTGAAGTCATATTGCATGGTACCCATTCCACGGGTTTCAACTACCCAGGTTTAAGGTATTCTTCCTTCAGCTAAAACATGCATGTGGAACCTAGAGTATGATCAACCATGTGATCGGGAGACGTGTTCAAATATGTCTCAGTTTTCGTACCCTGGTACTCGGGTGCAACATTCCAGACGCTTTACTAACACTCTCCCGACTTGGAGAGTCAGTCCCTTTAACCTCCTGTTTGGCCCAGTTTGCAATTTCTGCGGAAGATGAACAGGAATAGCGAGAACCAATGAGAGACTAGCTGGAGGTGTCTGGACGGGCAAATTTAACTCTCATTTCCCACCAGGAAGAGGAAATAACCAAAGGCTCAGCGTGCCGTGCCGGAACCAGATTAGGGCCTGAAGCCATCCTGCGGTGTTGCGGCCAGCTCACAAGAAAGCGAGTTGAAGAAAGGAGCTCAGGGGCACTGTAATTCACAAACCTGCAGAGTTATAAATGACAGCTATCGTCCAAAAATATACTGAAGTAAGGCTGCCAAGAGGACTTGAAAGCGGGGCAGAATTGCAGGAAACCGATTTCAGGAGGTAGACTGGAATTGCATTGAAAGCATAGGAAAAGAGGCAGAACGTCCACAATGATGCACTTGGCCAAAAAGGGCGTATGCGTTTTTTCCTGAATATATTCAGGAAAAAACGCATACGCCCTTTTTGGCCAACCAAGCAAGCTTGCAAAGGAAATCTGCACTACAATGAAGTCTCACTTCCCCCCGGTTGAAAGGGCCATCTGAAAAAAGTGTAAAATCCAGAAAGGCAGGACAGGCCATGGAGAACTGGGAGCCTTGTTATGCTGATGGGCGGGATGTAAACTGCCAACTGACACTCGGGAGAAGTGTATGGTGTTTCCTGAAACATCTAAAAAACAAAGCAACAGAGCCTAGGGCACTTCCACTTATGGTCCTATAGCTTAGGGAAATTAAAATCAAAAAGACACAGCCACCCCAATGTTTGGGACGCCTCTGTTTACAAGAACCTCGTTTACTGTACAAGTTCAATATCACAGAAAGTGAAAAATGGATAAAGAACTTGTGGTACTTACGTACAATGCAGTATCACTCAGCAGTGAAATCTATGTCATCAGGCCCGTAGCAGCACAATGAGTGGATTCAGGTACGATGATTCTAACTGAAATAAGTCACACAGAAAAAGAAACATCATAAGATATCAGTAATACACGGAATGTAAACTTGGCTACACAGGAACTGAATTACAGAACAGAACAGGGTCTCAAATTTAGAAAACCAACTTATGCTTCTTTAAGTGTAAAGGTGAGTTGGGGTGCTGCATAAAACCAGAGATTGAAATGAGCACAGATAAAGTTCCTTAAGCCAAATATGGAATAGACAAGAGCTACTCCTTGCTCAACGAAATGGACTCAACACCGCATATTAAACGCCTAAGAATGTACCTGACTCTTAAGTATCTTAAAACGTATGGATTGCTATGTCTCCGAAAGAGAATCAAGCATGTGTACAGGGACATAAACGCAGCAGTGATAGGATTGGAGAGGTTCGGTGAGCAAATGAAGACCCTTTGAAGTCATATTGCATGGTACCCATTCCACGGGTTTCAACTACCTAGGTTTAAGGTATTCTTCCTTCAGCTAAAACATGCATGTGGAACCTAGAGTATGATCAACCATGTGATCGGGAGACGTGTTCAAATATGTCTCAGTTTTCGTACCCTGGTACTCGGGTGCAACATTCCAGACGCTTTACTAACACTCTCCCGACTTGGAGAGTCAGTCCCTTTAACCTCCTGTTTGGCCCAGTTTGCAATTTCTGCGGAAGATGAACAGGAATAGCGAGAACCAATGAGAGACTAGCTGGAGGTGTCTGGACGGGCAAATTTAACTCTCATTTCCCACCAGGAAGAGGAAATAACCAAAGGCTCAGCGTGCCGTGCCGGAACCAGATTAGGGCCTGAAGCCATCCTGCGGTGTTGCGGCCAGCTCACAGGAAAGCGAGTTGAAGAAAGGAGCTCAGGGGCACTGTAATTCACAAACCTGCAGAGTTATAAATGACAGCTATCGTCCAAAAATATACTGAAGTAAGGCTGCCAAGAGGACTTGAAAGCGGGGCAGAATTGCAGGAAACCGATTTCAGGAGGTAGACTGGAATTGCATTGAAAGCATAGGAAAAGAGGCAGAACGTCCACAATGATGCACTTGGCCAAAAAGGGCGTATGCGTTTTTTCCTGAATATATTCAGGAAAAAACGCATACGCACTTTTTGGCCAACCAAGCAAGCTTGCAAAGGAAATCTGCACTACAATGAAGTCTCACTTCCCCCCGGTCAAAAGGGCCATCTGAAAAAAGTGTAAAATCCAGAAAGGCAGGACAGGCCATGGAGAACTGGGAGCCTTGTTATGCTGATGGGCGGGATGTAAACTGCCAACAGACACTCGGGAGAAGTGTATGGTGTTTCCTGAAACATCTAAAAAACAAAGCAACAGAGCCTAGGGCACTTCCACTTATGGTCCTATAGCTTAGGGAAATTAAAATCAAAAAGACACAGCCACCCCAATGTTTGGGACGCCTCTGTTTACAAGAACCTCGTTTACCGTACAAGTTCAATATCACAGAAAGTGAAAAATGGATAAAGAACTTGTGGTACTTACGTACAATGCAGTATCACTCAGCAGTGAAATCTATGTCATCAGGCCCGTAGCAGCACAATGAGTGGATTCAGGTACGATGATTCTAACTGAAATAAGTCACACAGAAAAAGAAACATCATAAGATATCAGTAATACACGGAATGTAAACTTGGCTACACAGGAACTGAATTACAGAACAGAACAGGGTCTCAAATTTAGAAAACCAACTTATGCTTGTTTAAGGGTAAAGGTGAGTTGGGGTGCTGCATAAAACCAGAGATTGAAATGAGCACAGATAAAGTTCCTTAAGCCAAATATGGAATAGACAAGAGCTACTCCTTGCTCAACGAAATGGACTCAACACCCCATATTAAACGCCTAAGAATGTACCTGACTCTTAAGTATCTTAAAACCTATGGATTGCTATGTCTCCGAAAGAGAATCAAGCATGTGTACAGGGACATAAACGCAGCAGTGATAGGATTGGAGAGGTTCGGTGAGCAAATGAAGACCCTTTGAAGTCATATTGCATGGTACCCATGCCACGGGTTTCAACTACCCAGATTTAAGGTATTCTTCCTTCAGCTAAAACATGCATGTGGAACCTAGAGTATGATCAACCATGTGATCGGAAGACGTGTTCAAATATGTCTCAGTTTTCGTACCCTGGTACTCGGGTGCAACATTCCAGACGCTTTACTAACACTCTCCCGACTTGGAGAGTCAGTCCCTTTAACCTCCTGTTTGGCCCAGTTTGCAATTTCTGCGGAAGATGAACAGGAATAGCGAGAACCAATGAGAGACTAGCTGGAGGTGTCTGGACGGGCAAATTTAACTCTCATTTCCCACCAGGAAGAGGAAATAACCAAAGGCTCAGCGTGCCGTGCCGGAACCAGATTAGGGCCTGAAGCCATCCTGCGGTGTTGCGGCCAGCTCACAAGAAAGCGAGTTGAAGAAAGGAGCTCAGGGGCACTGTAATTCACAAACCTGCAGAGTTATAAATGACAGCTATCGTCCAAAAATATACTGAAGTAAGGCTGCCAAGAGGACTTGAAAGTGGGGCAGAGTTGCAGGAAACCGATTTCAGGAGGTAGACTGGAATTGCATTGAAAGCATAGGAAAAGAGGCAGAACGTCCACAATGATGCACTTGGCCAAAAAGGGCGTATGCGTTTTTTCCTGAATATATTCAGGAAAAAACGCATACGCCCTTTTTGGCCAACCAAGCAAGCTTGCAAAGGAAATCTGCACTACAATGAAGTCTCACTTCCCCCCGGTCAAAAGGGCCATCTGAAAAAAGTGTAAAATCCAGAAAGGCAGGACAGGCCATGGAGAACTGGGAGCCTTGTTATGCTGATGGGCGGGATGTAAACTGCCAACAGACACTCGGGAGAAGTGTATGGTGTTTCCTGAAACATCTAAAAAACAAAGCAACAGAGCCTAGGGCACTTCCACTTATGGTCCTATAGCTTAGGGAAATTAAAATCAAAAAGACACAGCCACCCCAATGTTTGGGACGCCTCTGTTTACAAGAACCTCGTTTACCGTACAAGTTCAATATCACAGAAAGTGAAAAATGGATAAAGAACTTATGGTACTTACGTACAATGCAGTATCACTCAGCAGTGAAATCTATGTCATCAGGCCCGTAGCAGCACAATGAGTGGATTCAGGTACGATGATTCTAACTGAAATAAGTCACACAGAAAAAGAAACATCATAAGATATCAGTAATACACGGAATGTAAACTTGGCTACACAGGAACAGAATTACAGAACAGAACAGGGTCTCAAATTTAGAAAACCAACTTATGCTTGTTTAAGGGTAAAGGTGAGTTGGGGTGCTGCATAAAACCAGAGATTGAAATGAGCACAGATAAAGTTCCTTAAGCCAAATATGGAATAGACAAGAGCTACTCCTTGCTCAACGAAATGGACTCAACACCGCATATTAAACGCCTAAGAATGTACCTGACTCTTAAGTATCTTAAAACGTATGGATTGCTATGTCTCCGAAAGAGAATCAAGCATGTGTACAGGGACATAAACGCAGCAGTGATAGGATTGGAGAGGTTCGGTGAGCAAATGAAGACCCTTTGAAGTCATATTGCATGGTACCCATTCCACGGGTTTCAACTACCCAGGTTTAAGGTATTCTTCCTTCAGCTAAAACATGCATGTGGAACCTAGAGTATGATCAACCATGTGATCGGGAGACGTGTTCAAATATGTCTCAGTTTTCGTACCCTGGTACTCGGGTGCAACATTCCAGACGCTTTACTAACACTCTCCCGACTTGGAGAGTCAGTCCCTTTAACCTCCTGTTTGGCCCAGTTTGCAATTTCTGCGGAAGATGAACAGGAATAGCGAGAACCAATGAGAGACTAGCTGGAGGTGTCTGGACGGGCAAATTTAACTCTCATTTCCCACCAGGAGGAGGAAATAACCAAAGGCTCAGCGTGCCGTGCCGGAACCAGATTAGGGCCTGAAGCCATCCTGCGGTGTTGCGGCCAGCTCACAAGAAAACGAGTTGAAGAAAGGAGCTCAGGGGCACTGTAATTCACAAACCTGCAGAGTTATAAATGACAGCTATCGTCCAAAAATATACTGAAGTAAGGCTGCCAAGAGGACTTGAAAGCGGGGCAGAATTGCAGGAAACCGATTTCAGGAGGTAGACTGGAATTGCATTGAAAGCATAGGAAAAGAGGCAGAACGTCCACAATGATGCACTTGGCCAAAAAGGGCGTATGCGTTTTTTCCTGAATATATTCAGGAAAAAACGCATACGCCCTTTTTGGCCAACCAAGCAAGCTTGCAAAGGAAATCTGCACTACAATGAAGTCTCACTTCCCCCCGGTCAAAAGGGCCATCTGAAAAAAGTGTAAAATCCAGAAAGGCAGGACAGGCCATGGAGAACTGGGAGCCTTGTTATGCTGATGGGCGGGATGTAAATTGCCAACAGACACTCGGGAGAAGTGTATGGTGTTTCCTGAAACATCTAAAAAACAAAGCAACAGAGCCTAGGGCACTTCCACTTATGGTCCTATAGCTTATGGAAATTAAAATCAAAAAGATACAGCCACCCCAATGTTTGGGACGCCTCTGTTTACAAGAACCTCGTTTACCGTACAAGTTCAATATCACAGAAAGTGAAAAATGGATAAAGAACTTGTGGTACTTACGTACAATGCAGTATCACTCAGCAGTGAAATCTATGTCATCAGGCCCGTAGCAGCACAATGAGTGGATTCAGGTACGATGATTCTAACTGAAATAAGTCACACAGAAAAAGAAACATCATAAGATATCAGTAATACACGGAATGTAAACTTGGCTACACAGGAACTGAATTACAGAACAGAACAGGGTCTCAAATTTAGAAAACCAACTTATGCTTCTTTAAGTGTAAAGGTGAGTTGGGGTGCTGCATAAAACCAGAGATTGAAATGAGCACAGATAAAGTTCCTTAAGCCAAATATGGAATAGACAAGAGCTACTCCTTGCTCAACGAAATGGACTCAACACCGCATATTAAACGCCTAAGAATGTACCTGACTCTTAAGTATCTTAAAACGTATGGATTGCTATGTCTCCGAAAGAGAATCAAGCATGTGTACAGGGACATAAACGCAGCAGTGATAGGATTGGAGAGGTTCGGTGAGCAAATGAAGACCCTTTGAAGTCATATTGCATGGTACCCATTCCACGGGTTTCAACTACCCAGGTTTAAGGTATTCTTCCTTCAGCTAAAACATGCATGTGGAACCTAGAGTATGATCAACCATGTGATCGGGAGACGTGTTCAAATATGTCTCAGTTTTCGTACCCTGGTACTCGGGTGCAACATTCCAGACGCTTTACTAACACTCTCCCGACTTGGAGAGTCAGTCCCTTTAACCTCCTGTTTGGCCCAGTTTGCAATTTCTGCGGAAGATGAACAGGAATAGCGAGAACCAATGAGAGACTAGCTGGAGGTGTCTGGACGGGCAAATTTAACTCTCATTTCCCACCAGGAAGAGGAAATAACCAAAGGCTCAGCGTGCCGTGCCGGAACCAGATTAGGGCCTGAAGCCATCCTGCGGTGTTGCGGCCAGCTCACAGGAAAGCGAGTTGAAGAAAGGAGCTCAGGGGCACTGTAATTCACAAACCTGCAGAGTTATAAATGACAGCTATCGTCCAAAAATATACTGAAGTAAGGCTGCCAAGAGGACTTGAAAGCGGGGCAGAATTGCAGGAAACCGATTTCAGGAGGTAGACTGGAATTGCATTGAAAGCATAGGAAAAGAGGCAGAACGTCCACAATGATGCACTTGGCCAAAAAGGGCGTATGCGTTTTTTCCTGAATATATTCAGGAAAAAACGCATACGCCCTTTTTGGCCAACCAAGCAAGCTTGCAAAGGAAATCTGCACTACAATGAAGTCTCACTTCCCCCCGGTCAAAAGGGCCATCTGAAAAAAGTGTAAAATCCAGAAAGGCAGGACAGGCCATGGAGAACTGGGAGCCTTGTTATGCTGATGGGCGGGATGTAAACTGCCAACAGACACTCGGGAGAAGTGTATGGTGTTTCCTGAAACATCTAAAAAACAAAGCAACAGAGCCTAGGGCACTTCCACTTATGGTCCTATAGCTTAGGGAAATTAAAATCAAAAAGACACAGCCACCCCAATGTTTGGGACGCCTCTGTTTACAAGAACCTCGTTTACCGTACAAGTTCAATATCACAGAAAGTGAAAAATGGATAAAGAACTTGTGGTACTTACGTACAATGCAGTATCACTCAGCAGTGAAATCTATGTCATCAGGCCCGTAGCAGCACAATGAGTGGATTCAGGTACGATGATTCTAACTGAAATAAGTCACACAGAAAAAGAAACATCATAAGATATCAGTAATACACGGAATGTAAACTTGGCTACACAGGAACTGAATTACAGAACAGAACAGGGTCTCAAATTTAGAAAACCAACTTATGCTTGTTTAAGGGTAAAGGTGAGTTGGGGTGCTGCATAAAACCAGAGATTGAAATGAGCACAGATAAAGTTCCTTAAGCCAAATATGGAATAGACAAGAGCTACTCCTTGCTCAACGAAATGGACTCAACACCCCATATTAAACGCCTAAGAATGTACCTGACTCTTAAGTATCTTAAAACCTATGGATTGCTATGTCTCCGAAAGAGAATCAAGCATGTGTACAGGGACATAAACGCAGCAGTGATAGGATTGGAGAGGTTCGGTGAGCAAATGAAGACCCTTTGAAGTCATATTGCATGGTACCCATGCCACGGGTTTCAACTACCCAGATTTAAGGTATTCTTCCTTCAGCTAAAACATGCATGTGGAACCTAGAGTATGATCAACCATGTGATCGGAAGACGTGTTCAAATATGTCTCAGTTTTCGTACCCTGGTACTCGGGTGCAACATTCCAGACGCTTTACTAACACTCTCCCGACTTGGAGAGTCAGTCCCTTTAACCTCCTGTTTGGCCCAGTTTGCAATTTCTGCGGAAGATGAACAGGAATAGCGAGAACCAATGAGAGACTAGCTGGAGGTGTCTGGACGGGCAAATTTAACTCTCATTTCCCACCAGGAAGAGGAAATAACCAAAGGCTCAGCGTGCCGTGCCGGAACCAGATTAGGGCCTGAAGCCATCCTGCGGTGTTGCGGCCAGCTCACAAGAAAGCGAGTTGAAGAAAGGAGCTCAGGGGCACTGTAATTCACAAACCTGCAGAGTTATAAATGACAGCTATCGTCCAAAAATATACTGAAGTAAGGCTGCCAAGAGGACTTGAAAGCGGGGCAGAGTTGCAGGAAACCGATTTCAGGAGGTAGACTGGAATTGCATTGAAAGCATAGGAAAAGAGGCAGAACGTCCACAATGATGCACTTGGCCAAAAAGGGCGTATGCGTTTTTTCCTGAATATATTCAGGAAAAAACGCATACGCCCTTTTTGGCCAACCAAGCAAGCTTGCAAAGGAAATCTGCACTACAATGAAGTCTCACTTCCCCCCGGTCAAAAGGGCCATCTGAAAAAAGTGTAAAATCCAGAAAGGCAGGACAGGCCATGGAGAACTGGGAGCCTTGTTATGCTGATGGGCGGGATGTAAACTGCCAACAGACACTCGGGAGAAGTGTATGGTGTTTCCTGAAACATCTAAAAAACAAAGCAACAGAGCCTAGGGCACTTCCACTTATGGTCCTATAGCTTAGGGAAATTAAAATCAAAAAGACACAGCCACCCCAATGTTTGGGACGCCTCTGTTTACAAGAACCTCGTTTACCGTACAAGTTCAATATCACAGAAAGTGAAAAATGGATAAAGAACTTGTGGTACTTACGTACAATGCAGTATCACTCAGCAGTGAAATCTATGTCATCAGGCCCGTAGCAGCACAATGAGTGGATTCAGGTACGATGATTCTAACTGAAATAAGTCACACAGAAAAAGAAACATCATAAGATATCAGTAATACACGGAATGTAAACTTGGCTACACAGGAACAGAATTACAGAACAGAACAGGGTCTCAAATTTAGAAAACCAACTTATGCTTGTTTAAGGGTAAAGGTGAGTTGGGGTGCTGCATAAAACCAGAGATTGAAATGAGCACAGATAAAGTTCCTTAAGCCAAATATGGAATAGACAAGAGCTACTCCTTGCTCAACGAAATGGACTCAACACCGCATATTAAACGCCTAAGAATGTACCTGACTCTTAAGTATCTTAAAACCTATGGATTGCTATGTCTCCGAAAGAGAATCAAGCATGTGTACAGGGACATAAACGCAGCAGTGATAGGATTGGAGAGGTTCGGTGAGCAAATGAAGACCCTTTGAAGTCATATTGCATGGTACCCATTCCACGGGTTTCAACTACCCAGGTTTAAGGTATTCTTCCTTCAGCTAAAACATGCATGTGGAACCTAGAGTATGATCAACCATGTGATCGGGAGACGTGTTCAAATATGTCTCAGTTTTCGTACCCTGGTACTCGGGTGCAACATTCCAGACGCTTTACTAACACTCTCCCGACTTGGAGAGTCAGTCCCTTTAACCTCCTGTTTGGCCCAGTTTGCAATTTCTGCGGAAGATGAACAGGAATAGCGAGAACCAATGAGAGACTAGCTGGAGGTGTCTGGACGGGCAAATTTAACTCTCATTTCCCACCAGGAGGAGGAAATAACCAAAGGCTCAGCGTGCCGTGCCGGAACCAGATTAGGGCCTGAAGCCATCCTGCGGTGTTGCGGCCAGCTCACAAGAAAACGAGTTGAAGAAAGGAGCTCAGGGGCACTGTAATTCACAAACCTGCAGAGTTATAAATGACAGCTATCGTCCAAAAATATACTGAAGTAAGGCTGCCAAGAGGACTTGAAAGCGGGGCAGAATTGCAGGAAACCGATTTCAGGAGGTAGACTGGAATTGCATTGAAAGCATAGGAAAAGAGGCAGAACGTCCACAATGATGCACTTGGCCAAAAAGGGCGTATGCGTTTTTTCCTGAATATATTCAGGAAAAAACGCATACGCCCTTTTTGGCCAACCAAGCAAGCTTGCAAAGGAAATCTGCACTACAATGAAGTCTCACTTCCCCCCGGTCAAAAGGGCCATCTGAAAAAAGTGTAAAATCCAGAAAGGCAGGACAGGCCATGGAGAACTGGGAGCCTTGTTATGCTGATGGGCGGGATGTAAATTGCCAACAGACACTCGGGAGAAGTGTATGGTGTTTCCTGAAACATCTAAAAAACAAAGCAACAGAGCCTAGGGCACTTCCACTTATGGTCCTATAGCTTATGGAAATTAAAATCAAAAAGATACAGCCACCCCAATGTTTGGGACGCCTCTGTTTACAAGAACCTCGTTTACCGTACAAGTTCAATATCACAGAAAGTGAAAAATGGATAAAGAACTTGTGGTACTTACGTACAATGCAGTATCACTCAGCAGTGAAATCTATGTCATCAGGCCCGTAGCAGCACAATGAGTGGATTCAGGTACGATGATTCTAACTGAAATAAGTCACACAGAAAAAGAAACATCATAAGATATCAGTAATACACGGAATGTAAACTTGGCTACACAGGAACTGAATTACAGAACAGAACAGGGTCTCAAATTTAGAAAACCAACTTATGCTTGTTTAAGGGTAAAGGTGAGTTGGGGTGCTGCATAAAACCAGAGATTGAAATGAGCACAGATAAAGTTCCTTAAGCCAAATATGGAATAGACAAGAGCTACTCCTTGCTCAACGAAATGGACTCAACACCCCATATTAAACGCCTAAGAATGTACCTGACTCTTAAGTATCTTAAAACGTATGGATTGCTATGTCTCTGAAAGAGAATCAAGCATGTGTACAGGGACATAAACGCAGCAGTGATAGGATTGGAGAGGTTCGGTGAGCAAATGAAGACCCTTTGAAGTCATATTGCATGGTACCCATTCCACGGGTTTCAACTACCCAGGTTTAAGGTATTCTTCCTTCAGCTAAAACATGCATGTGGAACCTAGAGTATGATCAACCATGTGATCGGGAGACGTGTTCAAATATGTCTCAGTTTTCGTACCCTGGTACTCGGGTGCAACATTCCAGACGCTTTACTAACACTCTCCCGACTTGGAGAGTCAGTCCCTTTAACCTCCTGTTTGGCCCAGTTTGCAATTTCTGCGGAAGATGAACAGGAATAGCGAGAACCAATGAGAGACTAGCTGGAGGTGTCTGGACGGGCAAATTTAACTCTCATTTCCCACCAGGAAGAGGAAATAACCAAAGGCTCAGCGTGCCGTGCCGGAACCAGATTAGGGCCTGAAGCCATCCTGCGGTGTTGCGGCCAGCTCACAAGAAAACGAGTTGAAGAAAGGAGCTCAGGGGCACTGTAATTCACAAACCTGCAGAGTTATAAATGACAGCTATCGTCCAAAAATATACTGAAGTAAGGCTGCCAAGAGGACTTGAAAGCGGGGCAGAATTGCAGGAAACCGATTTCAGGAGGTAGACTGGAATTGCATTGAAAGCATAGGAAAAGAGGCAGAACGTCCACAATGATGCACTTGGCCAAAAAGGGCGTATGCGTTTTTTCCTGAATATATTCAGGAAAAAACGCATACGCCCTTTTTGGCCAACCAAGCAAGCTTGCAAAGGAAATCTGCACTACAATGAAGTCTCACTTCCCCCCGGTCAAAAGGGCCATCTGAAAAAAGTGTAAAATCCAGAAAGGCAGGACAGGCCATGGAGAACTGGGAGCCTTGTTATGCTGATGGGCGGGATGTAAACTGCCAACAGACACTCGGGAGAAGTGTATGGTGTTTCCTGAAACATCTAAAAAACAAAGCAACAGAGCCTAGGGCACTTCCACTTATGGTCCTATAGCTTAGGGAAATTAAAATCAAAAAGATACAGCCACCCCAATGTTTGGGACGCCTCTGTTTACAAGAACCTCGTTTACCGTACAAGTTCAATATCACAGAAAGTGAAAAATGGATAAAGAACTTGTGGTACTTACGTACAATGCAGTATCACTCAGCAGTGAAATCTATGTCATCAGGCCCGTAGCAGCACAATGAGTGGATTCAGGTACGATGATTCTAACTGAAATAAGTCACACAGAAAAAGAAACATCATAAGATATCAGTAATACACGGAATGTAAACTTGGCTACACAGGAACTGAATTACAGAACAGAACAGGGTCTCAAATTTAGAAAACCAACTTATGCTTGTTTAAGGGTAAAGGTGAGTTGGGGTGCTGCATAAAACCAGAGATTGAAATGAGCACAGATAAAGTTCCTTAAGCCAAATATGGAATAGACAAGAGCTACTCCTTGCTCAACGAAATGGACTCAACACCGCATATTAAACGCCTAAGAATGTACCTGACTCTTAAGTATCTTAAAACCTATGGATTGCTATGTCTCCGAAAGAGAATCAAGCATGTGTACAGGGACATAAACGCAGCAGTGATAGGATTGGAGAGGTTCGGTGAGCAAATGAAGACCCTTTGAAGTCATATTGCATGGTACCCATTCCACGGGTTTCAACTACCCAGGTTTAAGGTATTCTTCCTTCAGCTAAAACATGCATGTGGAACCTAGAGTATGATCAACCATGTGATCGGGAGACGTGTTCAAATATGTCTCAGTTTTCGTACCCTGGTACTCGGGTGCAACATTCCAGACGCTTTACTAACACTCTCCCGACTTGGAGAGTCAGTCCCTTTAACCTCCTGTTTGGCCCAGTTTGCAATTTCTGCGGAAGATGAACAGGAATAGCGAGAACCAATGAGAGACTAGCTGGAGGTGTCTGGACGGGCAAATTTAACTCTCATTTCCCACCAGGAGGAGGAAATAACCAAAGGCTCAGCGTGCCGTGCCGGAACCAGATTAGGGCCTGAAGCCATCCTGCGGTGTTGCGGCCAGCTCACAAGAAAACGAGTTGAAGAAAGGAGCTCAGGGGCACTGTAACTCACAAACCTGCAGAGTTATAAATGACAGCTATCGTCCAAAAATATACTGAAGTAAGGCTGCCAAGAGGACTTGAAAGCGGGGCAGAATTGCAGGAAACCGATTTCAGGAGGTAGACTGGAATTGCATTGAAAGCATAGGAAAAGAGGCAGAACGTCCACAATGATGCACTTGGCCAAAAAGGGCGTATGCGTTTTTTCCTGAATATATTCAGGAAAAAACGCATACGCCCTTTTTGGCCAACCAAGCAAGCTTGCAAAGGAAATCTGCACTACAATGAAGTCTCACTTCCCCCCGGTCAAAAGGGCCATCTGAAAAAAGTGTAAAATCCAGAAAGGCAGGACAGGCCATGGAGAACTGGGAGCCTTGTTATGCTGATGGGCGGGATGTAAACTGCCAACAGACACTCGGGAGAAGTGTATGGTGTTTCCTGAAACATCTAAAAAACAAAGCAACAGAGCCTAGGGCACTTCCACTTATGGTCCTATAGCTTAGGGAAATTAAAATCAAAAAGACACAGCCACCCCAATGTTTGGGACGCCTCTGTTTACAAGAACCTCGTTTACCGTACAAGTTCAATATCACAGAAAGTGAAAAATGGATAAAGAACTTGTGGTACTTACGTACAATGCAGTATCACTCAGCAGTGAAATCTATGTCATCAGGCCCGTAGCAGCACAATGAGTGGATTCAGGTACGATGATTCTAACTGAAATAAGTCACACAGAAAAAGAAACATCATAAGATATCAGTAATACACGGAATGTAAACTTGGCTACACAGGAACTGAATTACAGAACAGAACAGGGTCTCAAATTTAGAAAACCAACTTATGCTTGTTTAAGGGTAAAGGTGAGTTGGGGTGCTGCATAAAACCAGAGATTGAAATGAGCACAGATAAAGTTCCTTAAGCCAAATATGGAATAGACAAGAGCTACTCCTTGCTCAACGAAATGGACTCAACACCCCATATTAAACGCCTAAGAATGTACCTGACTCTTAAGTATCTTAAAACGTATGGATTGCTATGTCTCCGAAAGAGAATCAAGCATGTGTACAGGGACATAAACGCAGCAGTGATAGGATTGGAGAGGTTCGGTGAGCAAATGAAGACCCTTTGAAGTCATATTGCATGGTACCCATTCCACGGGTTTCAACTACCCAGGTTTAAGGTATTCTTCCTTCAGCTAAAACATGCATGTGGAACCTAGAGTATGATCAACCATGTGATCGGGAGACGTGTTCAAATATGTCTCAGTTTTCGTACCCTGGTACTCGGGTGCAACATTCCAGACGCTTTACTAACACTCTCCCGACTTGGAGAGTCTGTCCCTTTAACCTCCTGTTTGGCCCAGTTTGCAATTTCTGCGGAAGATGAACAGGAATAGCGAGAACCAATGAGAGACTAGCTGGAGGTGTCTGGACGGGCAAATTTAACTCTCATTTCCCACCAGGAAGAGGAAATAACCAAAGGCTCAGCGTGCCGTGCCGGAACCAGATTAGGGCCTGAAGCCATCCTGCGGTGTTGCGGCCAGCTCACAAGAAAGCGAGTTGAAGAAAGGAGCTCAGGGGCACTGTAATTCACAAACCTGCAGAGTTATAAATGACAGCTATCGTCCAAAAATATACTGAAGTAAGGCTGCCAAGAGGACTTGAAAGCGGGGCAGAATTGCAGGAAACCGATTTCAGGAGGTAGACTGGAATTGCATTGAAAGCATAGGAAAAGAGGCAGAACGTCCACAATGATGCACTTGGCCAAAAAGGGCGTATGCGTTTTTTCCTGAATATATTCAGGAAAAAACGCATACGCCCTTTTTGGCCAACCAAGCAAGCTTGCAAAGGAAATCTGCACTACAATGAAGTCTCACTTCCCCCCGGTCAAAAGGGCCATCTGAAAAAAGTGTAAAATCCAGAAAGGCAGGACAGGCCATGGAGAACTGGGAGCCTTGTTATGCTGATGGGCGGGATGTAAACTGCCAACAGACACTCGGGAGAAGTGTATGGTGTTTCCTGAAACATCTAAAAAACAAAGCAACAGAGCCTAGGGCACTTCCACTTATGGTCCTATAGCTTAGGGAAATTAAAATCAAAAAGACACAGCCACCCCAATGTTTGGGACGCCTCTGTTTACAAGAACCTCGTTTACCGTACAAGTTCAATATCACAGAAAGTGAAAAATGGATAAAGAACTTGTGGTACTTACGTACAATGCAGTATCACTCAGCAGTGAAATCTATGTCATCAGGCCCGTAGCAGCACAATGAGTGGATTCAGGTACGATGATTCTAACTGAAATAAGTCACACAGAAAAAGAAACATCATAAGATATCAGTAATACACGGAATGTAAACTTGGCTACACAGGAACTGAATTACAGAACAGAACAGGGTCTCAAATTTAGAAAACCAACTTATGCTTGTTTAAGGGTAAAGGTGAGTTGGGGTGCTGCATAAAACCAGAGATTGAAATGAGCACAGATAAAGTTCCTTAAGCCAAATATGGAATAGACAAGAGCTACTCCTTGCTCAACGAAATGGACTCAACACCCCATATTAAACGCCTAAGAATGTACCTGACTCTTAAGTATCTTAAAACGTATGGATTGCTATGTCTCCGAAAGAGAATCAAGCATGTGTACAGGGACATAAACGCAGCAGTGATAGGATTGGAGAGGTTCGGTGAGCAAATGAAGACCCTTTGAAGTCATATTGCATGGTACCCATTCCACGGGTTTCAACTACCCAGGTTTAAGGTATTCTTCCTTCAGCTAAAACATGCATGTGGAACCTAGAGTATGATCAACCATGTGATCGGGAGACGTGTTCAAATATGTCTCAGTTTTCGTACCCTGGTACTCGGGTGCAACATTCCAGACGCTTTACTAACACTCTCCCGACTTGGAGAGTCTGTCCCTTTAACCTCCTGTTTGGCCCAGTTTGCAATTTCTGCGGAAGATGAACAGGAATAGCGAGAACCAATGAGAGACTAGCTGGAGGTGTCTGGACGGGCAAATTTAACTCTCATTTCCCACCAGGAAGAGGAAATAACCAAAGGCTCAGCGTGCCGTGCCGGAACCAGATTAGGGCCTGAAGCCATCCTGCGGTGTTGCGGCCAGCTCACAAGAAAGCGAGTTGAAGAAAGGAGCTCAGGGGCACTGTAATTCACAAACCTGCAGAGTTATAAATGACAGCTATCGTCCAAAAATATACTGAAGTAAGGCTGCCAAGAGGACTTGAAAGCGGGGCAGAATTGCAGGAAACCGATTTCAGGAGGTAGACTGGAATTGCATTGAAAGCATAGGAAAAGAGGCAGAACGTCCACAATGATGCACTTGGCCAAAAAGGGCGTATGCGTTTTTTCCTGAATATATTCAGGAAAAAACGCATACGCCCTTTTTGGCCAACCAAGCAAGCTTGCAAAGGAAATCTGCACTACAATGAAGTCTCACTTCCCCCCGGTCAAAAGGGCCATCTGAAAAAAGTGTAAAATCCAGAAAGGCAGGACAGGCCATGGAGAACTGGGAGCCTTGTTATGCTGATGGGCGGGATGTAAACTGCCAACAGACACTCGGGAGAAGTGTATGGTGTTTCCTGAAACATCTAAAAAACAAAGCAACAGAGCCTAGGGCACTTCCACTTATGGTCCTATAGCTTAGGGAAATTAAAATCAAAAAGACACAGCCACCCCAATGTTTGGGACGCCTCTGTTTACAAGAACCTCGTTTACCGTACAAGTTCAATATCACAGAAAGTGAAAAATGGATAAAGAACTTGTGGTACTTACGTACAATGCAGTATCACTCAGCAGTGAAATCTATGTCATCAGGCCCGTAGCAGCACAATGAGTGGATTCAGGTACGATGATTCTAACTGAAATAAGTCACACAGAAAAAGAAACATCATAAGATATCAGTAATACACGGAATGTAAACTTGGCTACACAGGAACTGAATTACAGAACAGAACAGGGTCTCAAATTTAGAAAACCAACTTATGCTTGTTTAAGGGTAAAGGTGAGTTGGGGTGCTGCATAAAACCAGAGATTGAAATGAGCACAGATAAAGTTCCTTAAGCCAAATATGGAATAGACAAGAGCTACTCCTTGCTCAACGAAATGGACTCAACACCCCATATTAAACGCCTAAGAATGTACCTGACTCTTAAGTATCTTAAAACGTATGGATTGCTATGTCTCCGAAAGAGAATCAAGCATGTGTACAGGGACATAAACGCAGCAGTGATAGGATTGGAGAGGTTCGGTGAGCAAATGAAGACCCTTTGAAGTCATATTGCATGGTACCCATTCCACGGGTTTCAACTACCCAGGTTTAAGGTATTCTTCCTTCAGCTAAAACATGCATGTGGAACCTAGAGTATGATCAACCATGTGATCGGGAGACGTGTTCAAATATGTCTCAGTTTTCGTACCCTGGTACTCGGGTGCAACATTCCAGACGCTTTACTAACACTCTCCCGACTTGGAGAGTCTGTCCCTTTAACCTCCTGTTTGGCCCAGTTTGCAATTTCTGCGGAAGATGAACAGGAATAGCGAGAACCAATGAGAGACTAGCTGGAGGTGTCTGGACGGGCAAATTTAACTCTCATTTCCCACCAGGAAGAGGAAATAACCAAAGGCTCAGCGTGCCGTGCCGGAACCAGATTAGGGCCTGAAGCCATCCTGCGGTGTTGCGGCCAGCTCACAAGAAAGCGAGTTGAAGAAAGGAGCTCAGGGGCACTGTAATTCACAAACCTGCAGAGTTATAAATGACAGCTATCGTCCAAAAATATACTGAAGTAAGGCTGCCAAGAGGACTTGAAAGCGGGGCAGAATTGCAGGAAACCGATTTCAGGAGGTAGACTGGAATTGCATTGAAAGCATAGGAAAAGAGGCAGAACGTCCACAATGATGCACTTGGCCAAAAAGGGCGTATGCGTTTTTTCCTGAATATATTCAGGAAAAAACGCATACGCCCTTTTTGGCCAACCAAGCAAGCTTGCAAAGGAAATCTGCACTACAATGAAGTCTCACTTCCCCCCGGTCAAAAGGGCCATCTGAAAAAAGTGTAAAATCCAGAAAGGCAGGACAGGCCATGGAGAACTGGGAGCCTTGTTATGCTGATGGGCGGGATGTAAACTGCCAACAGACACTCGGGAGAAGTGTATGGTGTTTCCTGAAACATCTAAAAAACAAAGCAACAGAGCCTAGGGCACTTCCACTTATGGTCCTATAGCTTAGGGAAATTAAAATCAAAAAGACACAGCCACCCCAATGTTTGGGACGCCTCTGTTTACAAGAACCTCGTTTACCGTACAAGTTCAATATCACAGAAAGTGAAAAATGGATAAAGAACTTGTGGTACTTACGTACAATGCAGTATCACTCAGCAGTGAAATCTATGTCATCAGGCCCGTAGCAGCACAATGAGTGGATTCAGGTACGATGATTCTAACTGAAATAAGTCACACAGAAAAAGAAACATCATAAGATATCAGTAATACACGGAATGTAAACTTGGCTACACAGGAACTGAATTACAGAACAGAACAGGGTCTCAAATTTAGAAAACCAACTTATGCTTGTTTAAGGGTAAAGGTGAGTTGGGGTGCTGCATAAAACCAGAGATTGAAATGAGCACAGATAAAGTTCCTTAAGCCAAATATGGAATAGACAAGAGCTACTCCTTGCTCAACGAAATGGACTCAACACCCCATATTAAACGCCTAAGAATGTACCTGACTCTTAAGTATCTTAAAACCTATGGATTGCTATGTCTCCGAAAGAGAATCAAGCATGTGTACAGGGACATAAACGCAGCAGTGATAGGATTGGAGAGGTTCGGTGAGCAAATGAAGACCCTTTGAAGTCATATTGCATGGTACCCATTCCACGGGTTTCAACTACCCAGGTTTAAGGTATTCTTCCTTCAGCTAAAACATGCATGTGGAACCTAGAGTATGATCAACCATGTGATCGGGAGACGTGTTCAAATATGTCTCAGTTTTCGTACCCTGGTACTCGGGTGCAACATTCCAGACGCTTTACTAACACTCTCCCGACTTGGAGAGTCAGTCCCTTTAACCTCCTGTTTGGCCCAGTTTGCAATTTCTGCGGAAGATGAACAGGAATAGCGAGAACCAATGAGAGACTAGCTGGAGGTGTCTGGACGGGCAAATTTAACTCTCATTTCCCACCAGGAAGAGGAAATAACCAAAGGCTCAGCGTGCCGTGCCGGAACCAGATTAGGGCCTGAAGCCATCCTGCGGTGTTGCGGCCAGCTCACAAGAAAGCGAGTTGAAGAAAGGAGCTCAGGGGCACTGTAATTCACAAACCTGCAGAGTTATAAATGACAGCTATCGTCCAAAAATATACTGAAGTAAGGCTGCCAAGAGGACTTGAAAGTGGGGCAGAATTGCAGGAAACCGATTTCAGGAGGTAGACTGGAATTGCATTGAAAGCATAGGAAAAGAGGCAGAACGTCCACAATGATGCACTTGGCCACAAAGGGCGTATGCGTTTTTTCCTGAATATATTCAGGAAAAAACGCATACGCCCTTTTTGGCCAACCAAGCAAGCTTGCAAAGGAAATCTGCACTACAATGAAGTCTCACTTCCCCCCGGTCAAAAGGGCCATCTGAAAAAAGTGTAAAATCCAGAAAGGCAGGACAGGCCATGGAGAACTGGGAGCCTTGTTATGCTGATGGGCGGGATGTAAACTGCCAACAGACACTCGGGAGAAGTGTATGGTGTTTCCTGAAACATCTAAAAAACAAAGCAACAGAGCCTAGGGCACTTCCACTTATGGTCCTATAGCTTAGGGAAATTAAAATCAAAAAGACACAGCCACCCCAATGTTTGGGACGCCTCTGTTTACAAGAACCTCGTTTACCGTACAAGTTCAATATCACAGAAAGTGAAAAATGGATAAAGAACTTGTGGTACTTACGTACAATGCAGTATCACTCAGCAGTGAAATCTATGTCATCAGGCCCGTAGCAGCACAATGAGTGGATTCAGGTACGATGATTCTAACTGAAATAAGTCACACAGAAAAAGAAACATCATAAGATATCAGTAATACACGGAATGTAAACTTGGCTACACAGGAACTGAATTACAGAACAGAACAGGGTCTCAAATTTAGAAAACCAACTTATGCTTGTTTAAGGGTAAAGGTGAGTTGGGGTGCTGCATAAAACCAGAGATTGAAATGAGCACAGATAAAGTTCCTTAAGCCAAATATGGAATAGACAAGAGCTACTCCTTGCTCAATGAAATGGACTCAACACCGCATATTAAACGCCTAAGAATGTACCTGACTCTTAAGTATCTTAAAACGTATGGATTGCTATGTCTCCGAAAGAGAATCAAGCATGTGTACAGGGACATAAACGCAGCAGTGATAGGATTGGAGAGGTTCGGTGAGCAAATGAAGACCCTTTGAAGTCATATTGCATGGTACCCATTCCACGGGTTTCAACTACCCAGGTTTAAGGTATTCTTCCTTCAGCTAAAACATGCATGTGGAACCTAGAGTATGATCAACCATGTGATCGGGAGACGTGTTCAAATATGTCTCAGTTTTCGTACCCTGGTACTCGGGTGCAACATTCCAGACGCTTTACTAACACTCTCCCGACTTGGAGAGTCAGTCCCTTTAACCTCCTGTTTGGCCCAGTTTGCAATTTCTGCGGAAGATGAACAGGAATAGCGAGAACCAATGAGAGACTAGCTGGAGGTGTCTGGACGGGCAAATTTAACTCTCATTTCCCACCAGGAAGAGGAAATAACCAAAGGCTCAGCGTGCCGTGCCGGAACCAGATTAGGGCCTGAAGCCATCCTGCGGTGTTGCGGCCAGCTCACAAGAAAACGAGTTGAAGAAAGGAGCTCAGGGGCACTGTAATTCACAAACCTGCAGAGTTATAAATGACAGCTATCGTCCAAAAATATACTGAAGTAAGGCTGCCAAGAGGACTTGAAAGCGGGGCAGAATTGCAGGAAACCGATTTCAGGAGGTAGACTGGAATTGCATTGAAAGCATAGGAAAAGAGGCAGAACGTCCACAATGATGCACTTGGCCAAAAAGGGCGTTTGCGTTTTTTCCTGAATATATTCAGGAAAAAACGCATACGCCCTTTTTGGCCAACCAAGCAAGCTTGCAAAGGAAATCTGCACTACAATGAAGTCTCACTTCCCCCCGGTCAAAAGGGCCATCTGAAAAAAGTGTAAAATCCAGAAAGGCAGGACAGGCCATGGAGAACTGGGAGCCTTGTTATGCTGATGGGCGGGATGTAAACTGCCAACAGACACTCGGGAGAAGTGTATGGTGTTTCCTGAAACATCTAAAAAACAAAGCAACAGAGCCTAGGGCACTTCCACTTATGGTCCTATAGCTTAGGGAAATTAAAATGAAAAAGACACAGCCACCCCAATGTTTGGGACGCCTCTGTTTACAAGAACCTCGTTTACCGTACAAGTTCAATATCACAGAAAGTGAAAAATGGATAAAGAACTTGTGGTACTTACGTACAATGCAGTATCACTCAGCAGTGAAATCTATGTCATCAGGCCCGTAGCAGCACAATGAGTGGATTCAGGTACGATGATTCTAACTGAAATAAGTCACACAGAAAAAGAAACATCATAAGATATCAGTAATACACGGAATGTAAACTTGGCTACACAGGAACTGAATTACAGAACAGAACAGGGTCTCAAATTTAGAAAACCAACTTATGCTTGTTTAAGGGTAAAGGTGAGTTGGGGTGCTGCATAAAACCAGAGATTGAAATGAGCACAGATAAAGTTCCTTAAGCCAAATATGGAATAGACAAGAGCTACTCCTTGCTCAACGAAATGGACTCAACACCGCATATTAAACGCCTAAGAATGTACCTGACTCTTAAGTATCTTAAAACCTATGGATTGCTATGTCTCCGAAAGAGAATCAAGCATGTGTACAGGGACATAAACGCAGCAGTGATAGGATTGGAGAGGTTCGGTGAGCAAATGAAGACCCTTTGAAGTCATATTGCATGGTACCCATTCCACGGGTTTCAACTACCCAGGTTTAAGGTATTCTTCCTTCAGCTAAAACATGCATGTGGAACCTAGAGTATGATCAACCATGTGATCGGGAGACGTGTTCAAATATGTCTCAGTTTTCGTACCCTGGTACTCGGGTGCAACATTCCAGACGCTTTACTAACACTCTCCCGACTTGGAGAGTCAGTCCCTTTAACCTCCTGTTTGGCCCAGTTTGCAATTTCTGCGGAAGATGAACAGGAATAGCGAGAACCAATGAGAGACTAGCTGGAGGTGTCTGGACGGGCAAATTTAACTCTCATTTCCCACCAGGAAGAGGAAATAACCAAAGGCTCAGCGTGCCGTGCCGGAACCAGATTAGGGCCTGAAGCCATCCTGCGGTGTTGCGGCCAGCTCACAAGAAAACGAGTTGAAGAAAGGAGCTCAGGGGCACTGTAATTCACAAACCTGCAGAGTTATAAATGACAGCTATCGTCCAAAAATATACTGAAGTAAGGATGCCAAGAGGACTTGAAAGCGGGGCAGAATTGCAGGAAACCGATTTCAGGAGGTAGACTGGAATTGCATTGAAAGCATAGGAAAAGAGGCAGAACGTCCACAATGATGCACTTGGCCAAAAAGGGCGTTTGCGTTTTTTCCTGAATATATTCAGGAAAAAACGCATACGCCCTTTTTGGCCAACCAAGCAAGCTTGCAAAGGAAATCTGCACTACAATGAAGTCTCACTTCCCCCCGGTCAAAAGGGCCATCTGAAAAAAGTGTAAAATCCAGAAAGGCAGGACAGGCCATGGAGAACTGGGAGCCTTGTTATGCTGATGGGCGGGATGTAAACTGCCAACAGACACTCGGGAGAAGTGTATGGTGTTTCCTGAAACATCTAAAAAACAAAGCAACAGAGCCTAGGGCACTTCCACTTATGGTCCTATAGCTTAGGGAAATTAAAATCAAAAAGACACAGCCACCCCAATGTTTGGGACGCCTCTGTTTACAAGAACCTCGTTTACCGTACAAGTTCAATATCACAGAAAGTGAAAAATGGATAAAGAACTTGTGGTACTTACGTACAATGCAGTATCACTCAGCAGTGAAATCTATGTCATCAGGCCCGTAGCAGCACAATGAGTGGATTCAGGTACGATGATTCTAACTGAAATAAGTCACACAGAAAAAGAAACATCATAAGATATCAGTAATACACGGAATGTAAACTTGGCTACACAGGAACTGAATTACAGAACAGAACAGGGTCTCAAATTTAGAAAACCAACTTATGCTTGTTTAAGGGTAAAGGTGAGTTGGGGTGCTGCATAAAACCAGAGATTGAAATGAGCACAGATAAAGTTCCTTAAGCCAAATATGGAATAGACAAGAGCTACTCCTTGCTCAACGAAATGGACTCAACACCGCATATTAAACGCCTAAGAATGTACCTGACTCTTAAGTATCTTAAAACCTATGGATTGCTATGTCTACGAAAGAGAATCAAGCATGTGTACAGGGACATAAACGCAGCAGTGATAGGATTGGAGAGGTTCGGTGAGCAAATGAAGACCCTTTGAAGTCATATTGCATGGTACCCATGCCAAGGGTTTCAACTACCCAGGTTTAAGGTATTCTTCCTTCAGCTAAAACATGCATGTGGAACCTAGAGTATGATCAACCATGTGATCGGGAGACGTGTTCAAATATGTCTCAGTTTTCGTACCCTGGTACTCGGGTGCAACATTCCAGACGCTTTACTAACACTCTCCCGACTTGGAGAGTCAGTCCCTTTAACCTCCTGTTTGGCCCAGTTTGCAATTTCTGCGGAAGATGAACAGGAATAGCGAGAACCAATGAGAGACTAGCTGGAGGTGTCTGGACGGGCAAATTTAACTCTCATTTCCCACCAGGAAGAGGAAATAACCAAAGGCTCAGCGTGCCGTGCCGGAACCAGATTAGGGCCTGAAGCCATCCTGCGGTGTTGCGGCCAGCTCACAAGAAAGCGAGTTGAAGAAAGGAGCTCAGGGGCACTGTAATTCACAAACCTGCAGAGTTATAAATGACAGCTATCGTCCAAAAATATACTGAAGTAAGGCTGCCAAGAGGACTTGAAAGCGGGGCAGAATTGCAGGAAACCGATTTCAGGAGGTAGACTGGAATTGCATTGAAAGCATAGGAAAAGAGGCAGAACGTCCACAATGATGCACTTGGCCAAAAAGGGCGTATGCGTTTTTTCCTGAATATATTCAGGAAAAAACGCATACGCCCTTTTTGGCCAACCAAGCAAGCTTGCAAAGGAAATCTGCACTACAATGAAGTCTCACTTCCCCCCGGTCAAAAGGGCCATCTGAAAAAAGTGTAAAATCCAGAAAGGCAGGACAGGCCATGGAGAACTGGGAGCCTTGTTATGCTGATGGGCGGGATGTAAACTGCCAACAGACACTCGGGAGAAGTGTATGGTGTTTCCTGAAACATCTAAAAAACAAAGCAACAGAGCCTAGGGCACTTCCACTTATGGTCCTATAGCTTAGGGAAATTAAAATCAAAAAGACACAGCCACCCCAATGTTTGGGACGCCTCTGTTTACAAGAACCTCGTTTACCGTACAAGTTCAATATCACAGAAAGTGAAAAATGGATAAAGAACTTGTGGTACTTACGTACAATGCAGTATCACTCAGCAGTGAAATCTATGTCATCAGGCCCGTAGCAGCACAATGAGTGGATTCAGGTACGATGATTCTAACTGAAATAAGTCACACAGAAAAAGAAACATCATAAGATATCAGTAATACACGGAATGTAAACTTGGCTACACAGGAACTGAATTACAGAACAGAACAGGGTCTCAAATTTAGAAAACCAACTTATGCTTGTTTAAGGGTAAAGGTGAGTTGGGGTGCTGCATAAAACCAGAGATTGAAATGAGCACAGATAAAGTTCCTTAAGCCAAATATGGAATAGACAAGAGCTACTCCTTGCTCAACGAAATGGACTCAACACCGCATATTAAACGCCTAAGAATGTACCTGACTCTTAAGTATCTTAAAACCTATGGATTGCTATGTCTCCGAAAGAGAATCAAGCATGTGTACAGGGACATAAACGCAGCAGTGATAGGATTGGAGAGGTTCGGTGAGCAAATGAAGACCCTTTGAAGTCATATTGCATGGTACCCATTCCACGGGTTTCAACTACCCAGGTTTAAGGTATTCTTCCTTCAGCTAAAACATGCATGTGGAACCTAGAGTATGATCAACCATGTGATCGGGAGACGTGTTCAAATATGTCTCAGTTTTCGTACCCTGGTACTCGGGTGCAACATTCCAGACGCTTTACTAACACTCTCCCGACTTGGAGAGTCAGTCCCTTTAACCTCCTGTTTGGCCCAGTTTGCAATTTCTGCGGAAGATGAACAGGAATAGCGAGAACCAATGAGAGACTAGCTGGAGGTGTCTGGACGGGCAAATTTAACTCTCATTTCCCACCAGGAAGAGGAAATAACCAAAGGCTCAGCGTGCCGTGCCGGAACCAGATTAGGGCCTGAAGCCATCCTGCGGTGTTGCGGCCAGCTCACAAGAAAACGAGTTGAAGAAAGGAGCTCAGGGGCACTGTAATTCACAAACCTGCAGAGTTATAAATGACAGCTATCGTCCAAAAATATACTGAAGTAAGGCTGCCAAGAGGACTTGAAAGCGGGGCAGAATTGCAGGAAACCGATTTCAGGAGGTAGACTGGAATTGCATTGAAAGCATAGGAAAAGAGGCAGAACGTCCACAATGATGCACTTGGCCAAAAAGGGCGTATGCGTTTTTTCCTGAATATATTCAGGAAAAAACGCATACGCCCTTTTTGGCCAACCAAGCAAGCTTGCAAAGGAAATCTGCACTACAATGAAGTCTCACTTCCCCCCGGTCAAAAGGGCCATCTGAAAAAAGTGTAAAATCCAGAAAGGCAGGACAGGCCATGGAGAACTGGGAGCCTTGTTATGCTGATGGGCGGGATGTAAACTGCCAACAGACACTCGGGAGAAGTGTATGGTGTTTCCTGAAACATCTAAAAAACAAAGCAACAGAGCCTAGGGCACTTCCACTTATGGTCCTATAGCTTAGGGAAATTAAAATCAAAAAGACACAGCCACCCCAATGTTTGGGACGCCTCTGTTTACAAGAACCTCGTTTACCGTACAAGTTCAATATCACAGAAAGTGAAAAATGGATAAAGAACTTGTGGTACTTACGTACAATGCAGTATCACTCAGCAGTGAAATCTATGTCATCAGGCCCGTAGCAGCACAATGAGTGGATTCAGGTACGATGATTCTTACTGAAATAAGTCACACAGAAAAAGAAACATCATAAGATATCAGTAATACACGGAATGTAAACTTGGCTACACAGGAACTGAATTACAGAACAGAACAGGGTCTCAAATTTAGAAAACCAACTTATGCTTGTTTAAGGGTAAAGGTGAGTTGGGGTGCTGCATAAAACCAGAGATTGAAATGAGCACAGATAAAGTTCCTTAAGCCAAATATGGAATAGACAAGAGCTACTCCTTGCTCAACGAAATGGACTCAACACCCCATATTAAACGCCTAAGAATGTACCTGACTCTTAAGTATCTTAAAACGTATGGATTGCTATGTCTCCGAAAGAGAATCAAGCATGTGTACAGGGACATAAACGCAGCAGTGATAGGATTGGAGAGGTTCGGTGAGCAAATGAAGACCCTTTGAAGTCATATTGCATGGTACCCATTCCACGGGTTTCAACTACCCAGGTTTAAGGTATTCTTCCTTCAGCTAAAACATGCATGTGGAACCTAGAGTATGATCAACCATGTGATCGGGAGACGTGTTCAAATATGTCTCAGTTTTCGTACCCTGGTACTCGGGTGCAACATTCCAGACGCTTTACTAACACTCTCCCGACTTGGAGAGTCTGTCCCTTTAACCTCCTGTTTGGCCCAGTTTGCAATTTCTGCGGAAGATGAACAGGAATAGCGAGAACCAATGAGAGACTAGCTGGAGGTGTCTGGACGGGCAAATTTAACTCTCATTTCCCACCAGGAAGAGGAAATAACCAAAGGCTCAGCGTGCCGTGCCGGAACCAGATTAGGGCCTGAAGCCATCCTGCGGTGTTGCGGCCAGCTCACAAGAAAGCGAGTTGAAGAAAGGAGCTCAGGGGCACTGTAATTCACAAACCTGCAGAGTTATAAATGACAGCTATCGTCCAAAAATATACTGAAGTAAGGCTGCCAAGAGGACTTGAAAGCGGGGCAGAATTGCAGGAAACCGATTTCAGGAGGTAGACTGGAATTGCATTGAAAGCATAGGAAAAGAGGCAGAACGTCCACAATGATGCACTTGGCCAAAAAGGGCGTATGCGTTTTTTCCTGAATATATTCAGGAAAAAACGCATACGCCCTTTTTGGCCAACCAAGCAAGCTTGCAAAGGAAATCTGCACTACAATGAAGTCTCACTTCCCCCCGGTCAAAAGGGCCATCTGAAAAAAGTGTAAAATCCAGAAAGGCAGGACAGGCCATGGAGAACTGGGAGCCTTGTTATGCTGATGGGCGGGATGTAAACTGCCAACAGACACTCGGGAGAAGTGTATGGTGTTTCCTGAAACATCTAAAAAACAAAGCAACAGAGCCTAGGGCACTTCCACTTATGGTCCTATAGCTTAGGGAAATTAAAATCAAAAAGACACAGCCACCCCAATGTTTGGGACGCCTCTGTTTACAAGAACCTCGTTTACCATACAAGTTCAATATCACAGAAAGTGAAAAATGGATAAAGAACTTGTGGTACTTACGTACAATGCAGTATCACTCAGCAGTGAAATCTATGTCATCAGGCCCGTAGCAGCACAATGAGTGGATTCAGGTACGATGATTCTAACTGAAATAAGTCACACAGAAAAAGAAACATCATAAGATATCAGTAATACACGGAATGTAAACTTGGCTACACAGGAACTGAATTACAGAACAGAACAGGGTCTCAAATTTAGAAAACCAACTTATGCTTGTTTAAGGGTAAAGGTGAGTTGGGGTGCTGCATAAAACCAGAGATTGAAATGAGCACAGATAAAGTTCCTTAAGCCAAATATGGAATAGACAAGAGCTACTCCTTGCTCAACGAAATGGACTCAACACCCCATATTAAACGCCTAAGAATGTACCTGACTCTTAAGTATCTTAAAACGTATGGATTGCTATGTCTCCGAAAGAGAATCAAGCATGTGTACAGGGACATAAACGCAGCAGTGATAGGATTGGAGAGGTTCGGTGAGCAAATGAAGACCCTTTGAAGTCATATTGCATGGTACCCATTCCACGGGTTTCAACTACCCAGGTTTAAGGTATTCTTCCTTCAGCTAAAACATGCATGTGGAACCTAGAGTATGATCAACCATGTGATCGGGAGACGTGTTCAAATATGTCTCAGTTTTCGTACCCTGGTACTCGGGTGCAACATTCCAGACGCTTTACTAACACTCTCCCGACTTGGAGAGTCTGTCCCTTTAACCTCCTGTTTGGCCCAGTTTGCAATTTCTGCGGAAGATGAACAGGAATAGCGAGAACCAATGAGAGACTAGCTGGAGGTGTCTGGACGGGCAAATTTAACTCTCATTTCCCACCAGGAAGAGGAAATAACCAAAGGCTCAGCGTGCCGTGCCGGAACCAGATTAGGGCCTGAAGCCATCCTGCGGTGTTGCGGCCAGCTCACAAGAAAGCGAGTTGAAGAAAGGAGCTCAGGGGCACTGTAATTCACAAACCTGCAGAGTTATAAATGACAGCTATCGTCCAAAAATATACTGAAGTAAGGCTGCCAAGAGGACTTGAAAGCGGGGCAGAATTGCAGGAAACCGATTTCAGGAGGTAGACTGGAATTGTATTGAAAGCATAGGAAAAGAGGCAGAACGTCCACAATGATGCACTTGGCCAAAAAGGGCGTATGCGTTTTTTCCTGAATATATTCAGGAAAAAACGCATACGCCCTTTTTGGCCAACCAAGCAAGCTTGCAAAGGAAATCTGCACTACAATGAAGTCTCACTTCCCCCCGGTCAAAAGGGCCATCTGAAAAAAGTGTAAAATCCAGAAAGGCAGGACAGGCCATGGAGAACTGGGAGCCTTGTTATGCTGATGGGCGGGATGTAAACTGCCAACAGACACTCGGGAGAAGTGTATGGTGTTTCCTGAAACATCTAAAAAACAAAGCAACAGAGCCTAGGGCACTTCCACTTATGGTCCTATAGCTTAGGGAAATTAAAATCAAAAAGACACAGCCACCCCAATGTTTGGGACGCCTCTGTTTACAAGAACCTCGTTTACCGTACAAGTTCAATGTCACAGAAAGTGAAAAATGGATAAAGAACTTGTGGTACTTACGTACAATGCAGTATCACTCAGCAGTGAAATCTATGTCATCAGGCCCGTAGCAGCACAATGAGTGGATTCAGGTACGATGATTCTAACTGAAATAAGTCACACAGAAAAAGAAACATCATAAGATATCAGTAATACACGGAATGTAAACTTGGCTACACAGGAACTGAATTACAGAACAGAACAGGGTCTCAAATTTAGAAAACCAACTTATGCTTGTTTAAGGGTAAAGGTGAGTTGGGGTGCTGCATAAAACCAGAGATTGAAATGAGCACAGATAAAGTTCCTTAAGCCAAATATGGAATAGACAAGAGCTACTCCTTGCTCAACGAAATGGACTCAACACCCCATATTAAACGCCTAAGAATGTACCTGACTCTTAAGTATCTTAAAACGTATGGATTGCTATGTCTCCGAAAGAGAATCAAGCATGTGTACAGGGACATAAACGCAGCAGTGATAGGATTGGAGAGGTTCGGTGAGCAAATGAAGACCCTTTGAAGTCATATTGCATGGTACCCATTCCACGGGTTTCAACTACCCAGGTTTAAGGTATTCTTCCTTCAGCTAAAACATGCATGTGGAACCTAGAGTATGATCAACCATGTGATCGGGAGACGTGTTCAAATATGTCTCAGTTTTCGTACCCTGGTACTCGGGTGCAACATTCCAGACGCTTTACTAACACTCTCCCGACTTGGAGAGTCTGTCCCTTTAACCTCCTGTTTGGCCCAGTTTGCAATTTCTGCGGAAGATGAACAGGAATAGCGAGAACCAATGAGAGACTAGCTGGAGGTGTCTGGACGGGCAAATTTAACTCTCATTTCCCACCAGGAAGAGGAAATAACCAAAGGCTCAGCGTGCCGTGCCGGAACCAGATTAGGGCCTGAAGCCATCCTGCGGTGTTGCGGCCAGCTCACAAGAAAGCGAGTTGAAGAAAGGAGCTCAGGGGCACTGTAATTCACAAACCTGCAGAGTTATAAATGACAGCTATCGTCCAAAAATATACTGAAGTAAGGCTGCCAAGAGGACTTGAAAGCGGGGCAGAATTGCAGGAAACCGATTTCAGGAGGTAGACTGGAATTGCATTGAAAGCATAGGAAAAGAGGCAGAACGTCCACAATGATGCACTTGGCCAAAAAGGGCGTATGCGTTTTTTCCTGAATATATTCAGGAAAAAACGCATACGCCCTTTTTGGCCAACCAAGCAAGCTTGCAAAGGAAATCTGCACTACAATGAAGTCTCACTTCCCCCCGGTCAAAAGGGCCATCTGAAAAAAGTGTAAAATCCAGAAAGGCAGGACAGGCCATGGAGAACTGGGAGCCTTGTTATGCTGATGGGCGGGATGTAAACTGCCAACAGACACTCGGGAGAAGTGTATGGTGTTTCCTGAAACATCTAAAAAACAAAGCAACAGAGCCTAGGGCACTTCCACTTATGGTCCTATAGCTTAGGGAAATTAAAATCAAAAAGACACAGCCACCCCAATGTTTGGGACGCCTCTGTTTACAAGAACCTCGTTTACCGTACAAGTTCAATATCACAGAAAGTGAAAAATGGATAAAGAACTTGTGGTACTTACGTACAATGCAGTATCACTCAGCAGTGAAATCTATGTCATCAGGCCCGTAGCAGCACAATGAGTGGATTCAGGTACGATGATTCTAACTGAAATAAGTCACACAGAAAAAGAAACATCATAAGATATCAGTAATACACGGAATGTAAACTTGGCTACACAGGAACTGAATTACAGAACAGAACAGGGTCTCAAATTTAGAAAACCAACTTATGCTTGTTTAAGGGTAAAGGTGAGTTGGGGTGCTGCATAAAACCAGAGATTGAAATGAGCACAGATAAAGTTCCTTAAGCCAAATATGGAATAGACAAGAGCTACTCCTTGCTCAACGAAATGGACTCAACACCCCATATTAAACGCCTAAGAATGTACCTGACTCTTAAGTATCTTAAAACGTATGGATTGCTATGTCTCCGAAAGAGAATCAAGCATGTGTACAGGGACATAAACGCAGCAGTGATAGGATTGGAGAGGTTCGGTGAGCAAATGAAGACCCTTTGAAGTCATATTGCATGGTACCCATTCCACGGGTTTCAACTACCCAGGTTTAAGGTATTCTTCCTTCAGCTAAAACATGCATGTGGAACCTAGAGTATGATCAACCATGTGATCGGGAGACGTGTTCAAATATGTCTCAGTTTTCGTACCCTGGTACTCGGGTGCAACATTCCAGACGCTTTACTAACACTCTCCCGACTTGGAGAGTCTGTCCCTTTAACCTCCTGTTTGGCCCAGTTTGCAATTTCTGCGGAAGATGAACAGGAATAGCGAGAACCAATGAGAGACTAGCTGGAGGTGTCTGGACGGGCAAATTTAACTCTCATTTCCCACCAGGAAGAGGAAATAACCAAAGGCTCAGCGTGCCGTGCCGGAACCAGATTAGGGCCTGAAGCCATCCTGCGGTGTTGCGGCCAGCTCACAAGAAAGCGAGTTGAAGAAAGGAGCTCAGGGGCACTGTAATTCACAAACCTGCAGAGTTATAAATGACAGCTATCGTCCAAAAATATACTGAAGTAAGGCTGCCAAGAGGACTTGAAAGCGGGGCAGAATTGCAGGAAACCGATTTCAGGAGGTAGACTGGAATTGCATTGAAAGCATAGGAAAAGAGGCAGAACGTCCACAATGATGCACTTGGCCAAAAAGGGCGTATGCGTTTTTTCCTGAATATATTCAGGAAAAAACGCATACGCCCTTTTTGGCCAACCAAGCAAGCTTGCAAAGGAAATCTGCACTACAATGAAGTCTCACTTCCCCCCGGTCAAAAGGGCCATCTGAAAAAAGTGTAAAATCCAGAAAGGCAGGACAGGCCATGGAGAACTGGGAGCCTTGTTATGCTGATGGGCGGGATGTAAACTGCCAACAGACACTCGGGAGAAGTGTATGGTGTTTCCTGAAACATCTAAAAAACAAAGCAACAGAGCCTAGGGCACTTCCACTTATGGTCCTATAGCTTAGGGAAATTAAAATCAAAAAGACACAGCCACCCCAATGTTTGGGACGCCTCTGTTTACAAGAACCTCGTTTACCGTACAAGTTCAATGTCACAGAAAGTGAAAAATGGATAAAGAACTTGTGGTACTTACGTACAATGCAGTATCACTCAGCAGTGAAATCTATGTCATCAGGCCCGTAGCAGCACAATGAGTGGATTCAGGTACGATGATTCTAACTGAAATAAGTCACACAGAAAAAGAAACATCATAAGATATCAGTAATACACGGAATGTAAACTTGGCTACACAGGAACTGAATTACAGAACAGAACAGGGTCTCAAATTTAGAAAACCAACTTATGCTTGTTTAAGGGTAAAGGTGAGTTGGGGTGCTGCATAAAACCAGAGATTGAAATGAGCACAGATAAAGTTCCTTAAGCCAAATATGGAATAGACAAGAGCTACTCCTTGCTCAACGAAATGGACTCAACACCCCATATTAAACGCCTAAGAATGTACCTGACTCTTAAGTATCTTAAAACGTATGGATTGCTATGTCTCCGAAAGAGAATCAAGCATGTGTACAGGGACATAAACGCAGCAGTGATAGGATTGGAGAGGTTCGGTGAGCAAATGAAGACCCTTTGAAGTCATATTGCATGGTACCCATTCCACGGGTTTCAACTACCCAGGTTTAAGGTATTCTTCCTTCAGCTAAAACATGCATGTGGAACCTAGAGTATGATCAACCATGTGATCGGGAGACGTGTTCAAATATGTCTCAGTTTTCGTACCCTGGTACTCGGGTGCAACATTCCAGACGCTTTACTAACACTCTCCCGACTTGGAGAGTCTGTCCCTTTAACCTCCTGTTTGGCCCAGTTTGCAATTTCTGCGGAAGATGAACAGGAATAGCGAGAACCAATGAGAGACTAGCTGGAGGTGTCTGGACGGGCAAATTTAACTCTCATTTCCCACCAGGAAGAGGAAATAACCAAAGGCTCAGCGTGCCGTGCCGGAACCAGATTAGGGCCTGAAGCCATCCTGCGGTGTTGCGGCCAGCTCACAAGAAAGCGAGTTGAAGAAAGGAGCTCAGGGGCACTGTAATTCACAAACCTGCAGAGTTATAAATGACAGCTATCGTCCAAAAATATACTGAAGTAAGGCTGCCAAGAGGACTTGAAAGCGGGGCAGAATTGCAGGAAACCGATTTCAGGAGGTAGACTGGAATTGCATTGAAAGCATAGGAAAAGAGGCAGAACGTCCACAATGATGCACTTGGCCAAAAAGGGCGTATGCGTTTTTTCCTGAATATATTCAGGAAAAAACGCATACGCCCTTTTTGGCCAACCAAGCAAGCTTGCAAAGGAAATCTGCACTACAATGAAGTCTCACTTCCCCCCGGTCAAAAGGGCCATCTGAAAAAAGTGTAAAATCCAGAAAGGCAGGACAGGCCATGGAGAACTGGGAGCCTTGTTATGCTGATGGGCGGGATGTAAACTGCCAACAGACACTCGGGAGAAGTGTATGGTGTTTCCTGAAACATCTAAAAAACAAAGCAACAGAGCCTAGGGCACTTCCACTTATGGTCCTATAGCTTAGGGAAATTAAAATCAAAAAGACACAGCCACCCCAATGTTTGGGACGCCTCTGTTTACAAGAACCTCGTTTACCGTACAAGTTCAATATCACAGAAAGTGAAAAATGGATAAAGAACTTGTGGTACTTACGTACAATGCAGTATCACTCAGCAGTGAAATCTATGTCATCAGGCCCGTAGCAGCACAATGAGTGGATTCAGGTACGATGATTCTAACTGAAATAAGTCACACAGAAAAAGAAACATCATAAGATATCAGTAATACACGGAATGTAAACTTGGCTACACAGGAACTGAATTACAGAACAGAACAGGGTCTCAAATTTAGAAAACCAACTTATGCTTGTTTAAGGGTAAAGGTGAGTTGGGGTGCTGCATAAAACCAGAGATTGAAATGAGCACAGATAAAGTTCCTTAAGCCAAATATGGAATAGACAAGAGCTACTCCTTGCTCAACGAAATGGACTCAACACCCCATATTAAACGCCTAAGAATGTACCTGACTCTTAAGTATCTTAAAACGTATGGATTGCTATGTCTCCGAAAGAGAATCAAGCATGTGTACAGGGACATAAACGCAGCAGTGATAGGATTGGAGAGGTTCGGTGAGCAAATGAAGACCCTTTGAAGTCATATTGCATGGTACCCATTCCACGGGTTTCAACTACCCAGGTTTAAGGTATTCTTCCTTCAGCTAAAACATGCATGTGGAACCTAGAGTATGATCAACCATGTGATCGGGAGACGTGTTCAAATATGTCTCAGTTTTCGTACCCTGGTACTCGGGTGCAACATTCCAGACGCTTTACTAACACTCTCCCGACTTGGAGAGTCTGTCCCTTTAACCTCCTGTTTGGCCCAGTTTGCAATTTCTGCGGAAGATGAACAGGAATAGCGAGAACCAATGAGAGACTAGCTGGAGGTGTCTGGACGGGCAAATTTAACTCTCATTTCCCACCAGGAAGAGGAAATAACCAAAGGCTCAGCGTGCCGTGCCGGAACCAGATTAGGGCCTGAAGCCATCCTGCGGTGTTGCGGCCAGCTCACAAGAAAGCGAGTTGAAGAAAGGAGCTCAGGGGCACTGTAATTCACAAACCTGCAGAGTTATAAATGACAGCTATCGTCCAAAAATATACTGAAGTAAGGCTGCCAAGAGGACTTGAAAGCGGGGCAGAATTGCAGGAAACCGATTTCAGGAGGTAGACTGGAATTGCATTGAAAGCATAGGAAAAGAGGCAGAACGTCCACAATGATGCACTTGGCCAAAAAGGGCGTATGCGTTTTTTCCTGAATATATTCAGGAAAAAACGCATACGCCCTTTTTGGCCAACCAAGCAAGCTTGCAAAGGAAATCTGCACTACAATGAAGTCTCACTTCCCCCCGGTCAAAAGGGCCATCTGAAAAAAGTGTAAAATCCAGAAAGGCAGGACAGGCCATGGAGAACTGGGAGCCTTGTTATGCTGATGGGCGGGATGTAAACTGCCAACAGACACTCGGGAGAAGTGTATGGTGTTTCCTGAAACATCTAAAAAACAAAGCAACAGAGCCTAGGGCACTTCCACTTATGGTCCTATAGCTTAGGGAAATTAAAATCAAAAAGACACAGCCACCCCAATGTTTGGGACGCCTCTGTTTACAAGAACCTCGTTTACCGTACAAGTTCAATATCACAGAAAGTGAAAAATGGATAAAGAACTTGTGGTACTTACGTACAATGCAGTATCACTCAGCAGTGAAATCTATGTCATCAGGCCCGTAGCAGCACAATGAGTGGATTCAGGTACGATGATTCTAACTGAAATAAGTCACACAGAAAAAGAAACATCATAAGATATCAGTAATACACGGAATGTAAACTTGGCTACACAGGAACTGAATTACAGAACAGAACAGGGTCTCAAATTTAGAAAACCAACTTATGCTTGTTTAAGGGTAAAGGTGAGTTGGGGTGCTGCATAAAACCAGAGATTGAAATGAGCACAGATAAAGTTCCTTAAGCCAAATATGGAATAGACAAGAGCTACTCCTTGCTCAACGAAATGGACTCAACACCCCATATTAAACGCCTAAGAATGTACCTGACTCTTAAGTATCTTAAAACCTATGGATTGCTATGTCTCCGAAAGAGAATCAAGCATGTGTACAGGGACATAAACGCAGCAGTGATAGGATTGGAGAGGTTCGGTGAGCAAATGAAGACCCTTTGAAGTCATATTGCATGGTACCCATTCCACGGGTTTCAACTACCCAGGTTTAAGGTATTCTTCCTTCAGCTAAAACATGCATGTGGAACCTAGAGTATGATCAACCATGTGATCGGGAGACGTGTTCAAATATGTCTCAGTTTTCGTACCCTGGTACTCGGGTGCAACATTCCAGACGCTTTACTAACACTCTCCCGACTTGGAGAGTCTGTCCCTTTAACCTCCTGTTTGGCCCAGTTTGCAATTTCTGCGGAAGATGAACAGGAATAGCGAGAACCAATGAGAGACTAGCTGGAGGTGTCTGGACGGGCAAATTTAACTCTCATTTCCCACCAGGAAGAGGAAATAACCAAAGGCTCAGCGTGCCGTGCCGGAACCAGATTAGGGCCTGAAGCCATCCTGCGGTGTTGCGGCCAGCTCACAAGAAAGCGAGTTGAAGAAAGGAGCTCAGGGGCACTGTAATTCACAAACCTGCAGAGTTATAAATGACAGCTATCGTCCAAAAATATACTGAAGTAAGGCTGCCAAGAGGACTTGAAAGCGGGGCAGAATTGCAGGAAACCGATTTCAGGAGGTAGACTGGAATTGCATTGAAAGCATAGGAAAAGAGGCAGAACGTCCACAATGATGCACTTGGCCAAAAAGGGCGTATGCGTTTTTTCCTGAATATATTCAGGAAAAAACGCATACGCCCTTTTTGGCCAACCAAGCAAGCTTGCAAAGGAAATCTGCACTACAATGAAGTCTCACTTCCCCCCGGTCAAAAGGGCCATCTGAAAAAAGTGTAAAATCCAGAAAGGCAGGACAGGCCATGGAGAACTGGGAGCCTTGTTATGCTGATGGGCGGGATGTAAACTGCCAACAGACACTCGGGAGAAGTGTATGGTGTTTCCTGAAACATCTAAAAAACAAAGCAACAGAGCCTAGGGCACTTCCACTTATGGTCCTATAGCTTAGGGAAATTAAAATCAAAAAGACACAGCCACCCCAATGTTTGGGACGCCTCTGTTTACAAGAACCTCGTTTACCGTACAAGTTCAATATCACAGAAAGTGAAAAATGGATAAAGAACTTGTGGTACTTACGTACAATGCAGTATCACTCAGCAGTGAAATCTATGTCATCAGGCCCGTAGCAGCACAATGAGTGGATTCAGGTACGATGATTCTAACTGAAATAAGTCACACAGAAAAAGAAACATCATAAGATATCAGTAATACACGGAATGTAAACTTGGCTACACAGGAACTGAATTACAGAACAGAACAGGGTCTCAAATTTAGAAAACCAACTTATGCTTGTTTAAGGGTAAAGGTGAGTTGGGGTGCTGCATAAAACCAGAGATTGAAATGAGCACAGATAAAGTTCCTTAAGCCAAATATGGAATAGACAAGAGCTACTCCTTGCTCAACGAAATGGACTCAACACCCCATATTAAACGCCTAAGAATGTACCTGACTCTTAAGTATCTTAAAACGTATGGATTGCTATGTCTCCGAAAGAGAATCAAGCATGTGTACAGGGACATAAACGCAGCAGTGATAGGATTGGAGAGGTTCGGTGAGCAAATGAAGACCCTTTGAAGTCATATTGCATGGTACCCATTCCACGGGTTTCAACTACCCAGGTTTAAGGTATTCTTCCTTCAGCTAAAACATGCATGTGGAACCTAGAGTATGATCAACCATGTGATCGGGAGACGTGTTCAAATATGTCTCAGTTTTCGTACCCTGGTACTCGGGTGCAACATTCCAGACGCTTTACTAACACTCTCCCGACTTGGAGAGTCTGTCCCTTTAACCTCCTGTTTGGCCCAGTTTGCAATTTCTGCGGAAGATGAACAGGAATAGCGAGAACCAATGAGAGACTAGCTGGAGGTGTCTGGACGGGCAAATTTAACTCTCATTTCCCACCAGGAAGAGGAAATAACCAAAGGCTCAGCGTGCCGTGCCGGAACCAGATTAGGGCCTGAAGCCATCCTGCGGTGTTGCGGCCAGCTCACAAGAAAGCGAGTTGAAGAAAGGAGCTCAGGGGCACTGTAATTCACAAACCTGCAGAGTTATAAATGACAGCTATTGTCCAAAAATATACTGAAGTAAGGCTGCCAAGAGGACTTGAAAGCGGGGCAGAATTGCAGGAAACCGATTTCAGGAGGTAGACTGGAATTGCATTGAAAGCATAGGAAAAGAGGCAGAACGTCCACAATGATGCACTTGGCCAAAAAGGGCGTATGCGTTTTTTCCTGAATATATTCAGGAAAAAACGCATACGCCCTTTTTGGCCAACCAAGCAAGCTTGCAAAGGAAATCTGCACTACAATGAAGTCTCACTTCCCCCCGGTCAAAAGGGCCATCTGAAAAAAGTGTAAAATCCAGAAAGGCAGGACAGGCCATGGAGAACTGGGAGCCTTGTTATGCTGATGGGCGGGATGTAAACTGCCAACAGACACTCGGGAGAAGTGTATGGTGTTTCCTGAAACATCTAAAAAACAAAGCAACAGAGCCTAGGGCACTTCCACTTATGGTCCTATAGCTTAGGGAAATTAAAATCAAAAAGACACAGCCACCCCAATGTTTGGGACGCCTCTGTTTACAAGAACCTCGTTTACCGTACAAGTTCAATATCACAGAAAGTGAAAAATGGATAAAGAACTTGTGGTACTTACGTACAATGCAGTATCACTCAGCAGTGAAATCTATGTCATCAGGCCCGTAGCAGCACAATGAGTGGATTCAGGTACGATGATTCTAACTGAAATAAGTCACACAGAAAAAGAAACATCATAAGATATCAGTAATACACGGAATGTAAACTTGGCTACACAGGAACTGAATTACAGAACAGAACAGGGTCTCAAATTTAGAAAACCAACTTATGCTTGTTTAAGGGTAAAGGTGAGTTGGGGTGCTGCATAAAACCAGAGATTGAAATGAGCACAGATAAAGTTCCTTAAGCCAAATATGGAATAGACAAGAGCTACTCCTTGCTCAACGAAATGGACTCAACACCCCATATTAAACGCCTAAGAATGTACCTGACTCTTAAGTATCTTAAAACGTATGGATTGCTATGTCTCCGAAAGAGAATCAAGCATGTGTACAGGGACATAAACGCAGCAGTGATAGGATTGGAGAGGTTCGGTGAGCAAATGAAGACCCTTTGAAGTCATATTGCATGGTACCCATTCCACGGGTTTCAACTACCCAGGTTTAAGGTATTCTTCCTTCAGCTAAAACATGCATGTGGAACCTAGAGTATGATCAACCATGTGATCGGGAGACGTGTTCAAATATGTCTCAGTTTTCGTACCCTGGTACTCGGGTGCAACATTCCAGACGCTTTACTAACACTCTCCCGACTTGGAGAGTCTGTCCCTTTAACCTCCTGTTTGGCCCAGTTTGCAATTTCTGCGGAAGATGAACAGGAATAGCGAGAACCAATGAGAGACTAGCTGGAGGTGTCTGGACGGGCAAATTTAACTCTCATTTCCCACCAGGAAGAGGAAATAACCAAAGGCTCAGCGTGCCGTGCCGGAACCAGATTAGGGCCTGAAGCCATCCTGCGGTGTTGCGGCCAGCTCACAAGAAAGCGAGTTGAAGAAAGGAGCTCAGGGGCACTGTAATTCACAAACCTGCAGAGTTATAAATGACAGCTATTGTCCAAAAATATACTGAAGTAAGGCTGCCAAGAGGACTTGAAAGCGGGGCAGAATTGCAGGAAACCGATTTCAGGAGGTAGACTGGAATTGCATTGAAAGCATAGGAAAAGAGGCAGAACGTCCACAATGATGCACTTGGCCAAAAAGGGCGTATGCGTTTTTTCCTGAATATATTCAGGAAAAAACGCATACGCCCTTTTTGGCCAACCAAGCAAGCTTGCAAAGGAAATCTGCACTACAATGAAGTCTCACTTCCCCCCGGTCAAAAGGGCCATCTGAAAAAAGTGTAAAATCCAGAAAGGCAGGACAGGCCATGGAGAACTGGGAGCCTTGTTATGCTGATGGGCGGGATGTAAACTGCCAACAGACACTCGGGAGAAGTGTATGGTGTTTCCTGAAACATCTAAAAAACAAAGCAACAGAGCCTAGGGCACTTCCACTTATGGTCCTATAGCTTAGGGAAATTAAAATCAAAAAGACACAGCCACCCCAATGTTTGGGACGCCTCTGTTTACAAGAACCTCGTTTACCGTACAAGTTCAATATCACAGAAAGTGAAAAATGGATAAAGAACTTGTGGTACTTACGTACAATGCAGTATCACTCAGCAGTGAAATCTATGTCATCAGGCCCGTAGCAGCACAATGAGTGGATTCAGGTACGATGATTCTAACTGAAATAAGTCACACAGAAAAAGAAACATCATAAGATATCAGTAATACACGGAATGTAAACTTGGCTACACAGGAACTGAATTACAGAACAGAACAGGGTCTCAAATTTAGAAAACCAACTTATGCTTGTTTAAGGGTAAAGGTGAGTTGGGGTGCTGCATAAAACCAGAGATTGAAATGAGCACAGATAAAGTTCCTTAAGCCAAATATGGAATAGACAAGAGCTACTCCTTGCTCAACGAAATGGACTCAACACCCCATATTAAACGCCTAAGAATGTACCTGACTCTTAAGTATCTTAAAACGTATGGATTGCTATGTCTCCGAAAGAGAATCAAGCATGTGTACAGGGACATAAACGCAGCAGTGATAGGATTGGAGAGGTTCGGTGAGCAAATGAAGACCCTTTGAAGTCATATTGCATGGTACCCATTCCACGGGTTTCAACTACCCAGGTTTAAGGTATTCTTCCTTCAGCTAAAACATGCATGTGGAACCTAGAGTATGATCAACCATGTGATCGGGAGACGTGTTCAAATATGTCTCAGTTTTCGTACCCTGGTACTCGGGTGCAACATTCCAGACGCTTTACTAACACTCTCCCGACTTGGAGAGTCTGTCCCTTTAACCTCCTGTTTGGCCCAGTTTGCAATTTCTGCGGAAGATGAACAGGAATAGCGAGAACCAATGAGAGACTAGCTGGAGGTGTCTGGACGGGCAAATTTAACTCTCATTTCCCACCAGGAAGAGGAAATAACCAAAGGCTCAGCGTGCCGTGCCGGAACCAGATTAGGGCCTGAAGCCATCCTGCGGTGTTGCGGCCAGCTCACAAGAAAGCGAGTTGAAGAAAGGAGCTCAGGGGCACTGTAATTCACAAACCTGCAGAGTTATAAATGACAGCTATCGTCCAAAAATATACTGAAGTAAGGCTGCCAAGAGGACTTGAAAGCGGGGCAGAATTGCAGGAAACCGATTTCAGGAGGTAGACTGGAATTGCATTGAAAGCATAGGAAAAGAGGCAGAACGTCCACAATGATGCACTTGGCCAAAAAGGGCGTATGCGTTTTTTCCTGAATATATTCAGGAAAAAACGCATACGCCCTTTTTGGCCAACCAAGCAAGCTTGCAAAGGAAATCTGCACTACAATGAAGTCTCACTTCCCCCCGGTCAAAAGGGCCATCTGAAAAAAGTGTAAAATCCAGAAAGGCAGGACAGGCCATGGAGAACTGGGAGCCTTGTTATGCTGATGGGCGGGATGTAAACTGCCAACAGACACTCGGGAGAAGTGTATGGTGTTTCCTGAAACATCTAGAAAACAAAGCAACAGAGCCTAGGGCACTTCCACTTATGGTCCTATAGCTTAGGGAAATTAAAATCAAAAAGACACAGCCACCCCAATGTTTGGGACGCCTCTGTTTACAAGAACCTCGTTTACCGTACAAGTTCAATATCACAGAAAGTGAAAAATGGATAAAGAACTTGTGGTACTTACGTACAATGCAGTATCACTCAGCAGTGAAATCTATGTCATCAGGCCCGTAGCAGCACAATGAGTGGATTCAGGTACGATGATTCTAACTGAAATAAGTCACACAGAAAAAGAAACATCATAAGATATCAGTAATACACGGAATGTAAACTTGGCTACACAGGAACTGAATTACAGAACAGAACAGGGTCTCAAATTTAGAAAACCAACTTATGCTTGTTTAAGGGTAAAGGTGAGTTGGGGTGCTGCATAAAACCAGAGATTGAAATGAGCACAGATAAAGTTCCTTAAGCCAAATATGGAATAGACAAGAGCTACTCCTTGCTCAACGAAATGGACTCAACACCCCATATTAAACGCCTAAGAATGTACCTGACTCTTAAGTATCTTAAAACGTATGGATTGCTATGTCTCCGAAAGAGAATCAAGCATGTGTACAGGGACATAAACGCAGCAGTGATAGGATCGGAGAGGTTCGGTGAGCAAATGAAGACCCTTTGAAGTCATATTACATGGTACCCATTCCACGGGTTTCAACTACCCAGGTTTAAGGTATTCTTCCTTCAGCTAAAACATGCATGTGGAACCTAGAGTATGATCAACCATGTGATCGGGAGACGTGTTCAAATATGTCTCAGTTTTCGTACCCTGGTACTCGGGTGCAACATTCCAGACGCTTTACTAACACTCTCCCGACTTGGAGAGTCTGTCCCTTTAACCTCCTGTTTGGCCCAGTTTGCAATTTCTGCGGAAGATGAACAGGAATAGCGAGAACCAATGAGAGACTAGCTGGAGGTGTCTGGACGGGCAAATTTAACTCTCATTTCCCACCAGGAAGAGGAAATAACCAAAGGCTCAGCGTGCCGTGCCGGAACCAGATTAGGGCCTGAAGCCATCCTGCGGTGTTGCGGCCAGCTCACAAGAAAGCGAGTTGAAGAAAGGAGCTCAGGGGCACTGTAATTCACAAACCTGCAGAGTTATAAATGACAGCTATCGTCCAAAAATATACTGAAGTAAGGCTGCCAAGAGGACTTGAAAGCGGGGCAGAATTGCAGGAAACCGATTTCAGGAGGTAGACTGGAATTGCATTGAAAGCATAGGAAAAGAGGCAGAACGTCCACAATGATGCACTTGGCCAAAAAGGGCGTATGCGTTTTTTCCTGAATATATTCAGGAAAAAACGCATACGCCCTTTTTGGCCAACCAAGCAAGCTTGCAAAGGAAATCTGCACTACAATGAAGTCTCACTTCCCCCCGGTCAAAAGGGCCATCTGAAAAAAGTGTAAAATCCAGAAAGGCAGGACAGGCCATGGAGAACTGGGAGCCTTGTTATGCTGATGGGCGGGATGTAAACTGCCAACAGACACTCGGGAGAAGTGTATGGTGTTTCCTGAAACATCTAAAAAACAAAGCAACAGAGCCTAGGGCACTTCCACTTATGGTCCTATAGCTTAGGGAAATTAAAATGAAAAAGACACAGCCACCCCAATGTTTGGGACGCCTCTGTTTACAAGAACCTCGTTTACCGTACAAGTTCAATATCACAGAAAGTGAAAAATGGATAAAGAACTTGTGGTACTTACGTACAATGCAGTATCACTCAGCAGTGAAATCTATGTCATCAGGCCCGTAGCAGCACAATGAGTGGATTCAGGTACGATGATTCTAACTGAAATAAGTCACACAGAAAAAGAAACATCATAAGATATCAGTAATACACGGAATGTCAACTTGGCTACACAGGAACTGAATTACAGAACAGAACAGGGTCTCAAATTTAGAAAACCAACTTATGCTTGTTTAAGGGTAAAGGTGAGTTGGGGTGCTGCATAAAACCAGAGATTGAAATGAGCACAGATAAAGTTCCTTAAGCCAAATATGGAATAGACAAGAGCTACTCCTTGCTCAACGAAATGGACTCAACACCGCATATTAAACGCCTAAGAATGTACCTGACTCTTAAGTATCTTAAAACCTATGGATTGCTATGTCTCCGAAAGAGAATCAAGCATGTGTACAGGGACATAAACGCAGCAGTGATAGGATCGGAGAGGTTCGGTGAGCAAATGAAGACCCTTTGAAGTCATATTGCATGGTACCCATTCCACGGGTTTCAACTACCCAGGTTTAAGGTATTCTTCCTTCAGCTAAAACATGCATGTGGAACCTAGAGTATGATCAACCATGTGATCGGGAGACGTGTTCAAATATGTCTCAGTTTTCGTACGCTGGTACTCGGGTGCAACATTCCAGACGCTTTACTAACACTCTCCCAACTTGGAGAGTCAGTCCCTTTAACCTCCTGTTTGGCCCAGTTTGCAATTTCTGCGGAAGATGAACAGGAATAGCGAGAACCAATGAGAGACTAGCTGGAGGTGTCTGGACGGGCAAATTTAACTCTCATTTCCCACCAGGAAGAGGAAATAACCAAAGGCTCAGCGTGCCGTGCCGGAACCAGATTAGGGCCTGAAGCCATCCTGCGGTGTTGCGGCCAGCTCACAAGAAAGCGAGTTGAAGAAAGGAGCTCAGGGGCACTGTAATTCACAAACCTGCAGAGTTATAAATGACAGCTATCGTCCAAAAATATACTGAAGTAAGGCTGCCAAGAGGACTTGAAAGCGGGGCAGAATTGCAGGAAACCGATTTCAGGAGGTAGACTGGAATTGCATTGAAAGCATAGGAAAAGAGGCAGAACGTCCACAATGATGCACTTGGCCAAAAAGGGCGTATGCGTTTTTTCCTGAATATATTCAGGAAAAAACGCATACGCCCTTTTTGGCCAACCAAGCAAGCTTGCAAAGGAAATCTGCACTACAATGAAGTCTCACTTCCCCCCGGTCAAAAGGGCCATCTGAAAAAAGTGTAAAATCCAGAAAGGCAGGACAGGCCATGGAGAACTGGGAGCCTTGTTATGCTGATGGGCGGGATGTAAACTGCCAACAGACACTCGGGAGAAGTGTATGGTGTTTCCTGAAACATCTAAAAAACAAAGCAACAGAGCCTAGGGCACTTCCACTTATGGTCCTATAGCTTAGGGAAATTAAAATCAAAAAGACACAGCCACCCCAATGTTTGGGACGCCTCTGTTTACAAGAACCTCGTTTACCGTACAAGTTCAATATCACAGAAAGTGAAAAATGGATAAAGAACTTGTGGTACTTACGTACAATGCAGTATCACTCAGCAGTGAAATCTATGTCATCAGGCCCGTAGCAGCACAATGAGTGGATTCAGGTACGATGATTCTAACTGAAATAAGTCACACAGAAGAAGAAACGTCATAAGATATCAGTAATACACGGAATGTAAACTTGGCTACACAGGAACTGAATTACAGAACAGAACAGGGTCTCAAATTTAGAAAACCAACTTATGCTTGTTTAAGGGTAAAGGTGAGTTGGGGTGCTGCATAAAACCAGAGATTGAAATGAGCACAGATAAAGTTCCTTAAGCCAAATATGGAATAGACAAGAGCTACTCCTTGCTCAACGAAATGGACTCAACACCGCATATTAAACGCCTAAGAATGTACCTGACTCTTAAGTATCTTAAAACGTATGGATTGCTATGTCTCCGAAAGAGAATCAAGCATGTGTACAGGGACATAAACGCAGCAGTGATAGGATTGGAGAGGTTCGGTGAGCAAATGAAGACCCTTTGAAGTCATATTGCATGGTACCCATTCCACGGGTTTCAACTACCCAGGTTTAAGGTATTCTTCCTTCAGCTAAAACATGCATGTGGAACCTAGAGTATGATCAACCATGTGATCGGGAGACGTGTTCAAATATGTCTCAGTTTTCGTACCCTGGTACTCGGGTGCAACATTCCAGACGCTTTACTAACACTCTCCCGACTTGGAGAGTCAGTCCCTTTAACCTCCTGTTTGGCCCAGTTTGCAATTTCTGCGGAAGATGAACAGGAATAGCGAGAACCAATGAGAGACTAGCTGGAGGTGTCTGGACGGGCAAATTTAACTCTCATTTCCCACCAGGAAGAGGAAATAACCAAAGGCTCAGCGTGCCGTGCCGGAACCAGATTAGGGCCTGAAGCCATCCTGCGGTGTTGCGGCCAGCTCACAAGAAAGCGAGTTGAAGAAAGGAGCTCAGGGGCACTGTAATTCACAAACCTGCAGAGTTATAAATGACAGCTATCGTCCAAAAATATACTGAAGTAAGGCTGCCAAGAGGACTTGAAAGCGGGGCAGAATTGCAGGAAACCGATTTCAGGAGGTAGACTGGAATTGCATTGAAAGCATAGGAAAAGAGGCAGAACGTCCACAATGATGCACTTGGCCAAAAAGGGCGTATGCGTTTTTTCCTGAATATATTCAGGAAAAAACGCATACGCCCTTTTTGGCCAACCAAGCAAGCTTGCAAAGGAAATCTGCACTACAATGAAGTCTCACTTCCCCCCGGTCAAAAGGGCCATCTGAAAAAAGTGTAAAATCCAGAAAGGCAGGACAGGCCATGGAGAACTGGGAGCCTTGTTATGCTGATGGGCGGGATGTAAATTGCCAACAGACACTCGGGAGAAGTGTATGGTGTTTCCTGAAACATCTAGAAAACAAAGCAACAGAGCCTAGGGCACTTCCACTTATGGTCCTATAGCTTAGGGAAATTAAAATCAAAAAGATACAGCCACCCCAATGTTTGGGACGCCTCTGTTTACAAGAACCTCGTTTACCGTACAAGTTCAATATCACAGAAAGTGAAAAATGGATAAAGAACTTGTGGTACTTACGTACAATGCAGTATCACTCAGCAGTGAAATCTATGTCATCAGGCCCGTAGCAGCACAATGAGTGGATTCAGGTACGATGATTCTAACTGAAATAAGTCACACAGAAAAAGAAACATCATAAGATATCAGTAATACACGGAATGTAAACTTGGCTACACAGGAACTGAATTACAGAACAGAACAGGGTCTCAAATTTAGAAAACCAACTTATGCTTGTTTAAGGGTAAAGGTGAGTTGGGGTGCTGCATAAAACCAGAGATTGAAATGAGCACAGATAAAGTTCCTTAAGCCAAATATGGAATAGACAAGAGCTACTCCTTGCTCAACGAAATGGACTCAACACCGCATATTAAACGCCTAAGAATGTACCTGACTCTTAAGTATCTTAAAACCTATGGATTGCTATGTCTCCGAAAGAGAATCAAGCATGTGTACAGGGACATAAACGCAGCAGTGATAGGATCGGAGAGGTTCGGTGAGCAAATGAAGACCCTTTGAAGTCATATTGCATGGTACCCATTCCACGGGTTTCAACTACCCAGGTTTAAGGTATTCTTCCTTCAGCTAAAACATGCATGTGGAACCTAGAGTATGATCAACCATGTGATCGGGAGACGTGTTCAAATATGTCTCAGTTTTCGTACGCTGGTACTCGGGTGCAACATTCCAGACGCTTTACTAACACTCTCCCGACTTGGAGAGTCAGTCCCTTTAACCTCCTGTTTGGCCCAGTTTGCAATTTCTGCGGAAGATGAACAGGAATAGCGAGAACCAATGAGAGACTAGCTGGAGGTGTCTGGACGGGCAAATTTAACTCTCATTTCCCACCAGGAAGAGGAAATAACCAAAGGCTCAGCGTGCCGTGCCGGAACCAGATTAGGGCCTGAAGCCATCCTGCGGTGTTGCGGCCAGCTCACAAGAAAACGAGTTGAAGAAAGGAGCTCAGGGGCACTGTAATTCACAAACCTGCAGAGTTATAAATGACAGCTATCGTCCAAAAATATACTGAAGTAAGGCTGCCAAGAGGACTTGAAAGCGGGGCAGAATTGCAGGAAACCGATTTCAGGAGGTAGACTGGAATTGCATTGAAAGCATAGGAAAAGAGGCAGAACGTCCACAATGATGCACTTGGCCAAAAAGGGCGTATGCGTTTTTTCCTGAATATATTCAGGAAAAAACGCATACGGCCTTTTTGGCCAACCAAGCAAGCTTGCAAAGGAAATCTGCACTACAATGAAGTCTCACTTCCCCCCGGTCAAAAGGGCCATCTGAAAAAAGTGTAAAATCCAGAAAGGCAGGACAGGCCATGGAGAACTGGGAGCCTTGTTATGCTGATGGGCGGGATGTAAACTGCCAACAGACACTCGGGAGAAGTGTATGGTGTTTCCTGAAACATCTAAAAAACAAAGCAACAGAGCCTAGGGCACTTCCACTTATGGTCCTATAGCTTAGGGAAATTAAAATCAAAAAGATACAGCCACCCCAATGTTTGGGACGCCTCTGTTTACAAGAACCTCGTTTACCGTACAAGTTCAATATCACAGAAAGTGAAAAATGGATAAAGAACTTGTGGTACTTACGTACAATGCAGTATCACTCAGCAGTGAAATCTATGTCATCAGGCCCGTAGCAGCACAATGAGTGGATTCAGGTACGATGATTCTAACTGAAATAAGTCACACAGAAAAAGAAACATCATAAGATATCAGTAATACACGGAATGTCAACTTGGCTACACAGGAACTGAATTACAGAACAGAACAGGGTCTCAAATTTAGAAAACCAACTTATGCTTGTTTAAGGGTAAAGGTGAGTTGGGGTGCTGCATAAAACCAGAGATTGAAATGAGCACAGATAAAGTTCCTTAAGCCAAATATGGAATAGACAAGAGCTACTCCTTGCTCAACGAAATGGACTCAACACCGCATATTAAACGCCTAAGAATGTACCTGACTCTTAAGTATCTTAAAACGTATGGATTGCTATGTCTCCGAAAGAGAATCAAGCATGTGTACAGGGACATAAACGCAGCAGTGATAGGATCGGAGAGGTTCGGTGAGCAAATGAAGACCCTTTGAAGTCATATTGCATGGTACCCATTCCACGGGTTTCAACTACCCAGGTTTAAGGTATTCTTCCTTCAGCTAAAACATGCATGTGGAACCTAGAGTATGATCAACCATGTGATCGGGAGACGTGTTCAAATATGTCTCAGTTTTCGTACCCTGGTACTCGGGTGCAACATTCCAGACGCTTTACTAACACTCTCCCGACTTGGAGAGTCAGTCCCTTTAACCTCCTGTTTGGCCCAGTTTGCAATTTCTGCGGAAGATGAACAGGAATAGCGAGAACCAATGAGAGACTAGCTGGAGGTGTCTGGACGGGCAAATTTAACTCTCATTTCCCACCAGGAAGAGGAAATAACCAAAGGCTCAGCGTGCCGTGCCGGAACCAGATTAGGGCCTGAAGCCATCCTGCGGTGTTGCGGCCAGCTCACAAGAAAGCGAGTTGAAGAAAGGAGCTCAGGGGCACTGTAATTCACAAACCTGCAGAGTTATAAATGACAGCTATCGTCCAAAAATATACTGAAGTAAGGCTGCCAAGAGGACTTGAAAGCGGGGCAGAATTGCAGGAAACCGATTTCAGGAGGTAGACTGGAATTGCATTGAAAGCATAGGAAAAGAGGCAGAACGTCCACAATGATGCACTTGGCCAAAAAGGGCGTATGCGTTTTTTCCTGAATATATTCAGGAAAAAACGCATACGCCCTTTTTGGCCAACCAAGCAAGCTTGCAAAGGAAATCTGCACTACAATGAAGTCTCACTTCCCCCCGGTCAAAAGGGCCATCTGAAAAAAGTGTAAAATCCAGAAAGGCAGGACAGGCCATGGAGAACTGGGAGCCTTGTTATGCTGATGGGCGGGATGTAAATTGCCAACAGACACTCGGGAGAAGTGTATGGTGTTTCCTGAAACATCTAGAAAACAAAGCAACAGAGCCTAGGGCACTTCCACTTATGGTCCTATAGCTTAGGGAAATTAAAATCAAAAAGATACAGCCACCCCAATGTTTGGGACGCCTCTGTTTACAAGAACCTCGTTTACCGTACAAGTTCAATATCACAGAAAGTGAAAAATGGATAAAGAACTTGTGGTACTTACGTACAATGCAGTATCACTCAGCAGTGAAATCTATGTCATCAGGCCCGTAGCAGCACAATGAGTGGATTCAGGTACGATGATTCTAACTGAAATAAGTCACACAGAAAAAGAAACATCATAAGATATCAGTAATACACGGAATGTAAACTTGGCTACACAGTAACTGAATTACAGAACAGAACAGGGTCTCAAATTTAGAAAACCAACTTATGCTTGTTTAAGGGTAAAGGTTAGTTGGGGTGCTGCATAAAACCAGAGATTGAAATGAGCACAGATAAAGTTCCTTAAGCCAAATATGGAATAGACAAGAGCTACTCCTTGCTCAACGAAATGGACTCAACACCGCATATTAAACGCCTAAGAATGTACCTGACTCTTAAGTATCTTAAAACCTATGGATTGCTATGTCTCCGAAAGAGAATCAAGCATGTGTACAGGGACATAAGCGCAGCAGTGATAGGATTGGAGAGGTTCGGTGAGCAAATGAAGACCCTTTGAAGTCATATTGCATGGTACCCATGCCACGGGTTTCAACTACCCAGGTTTAAGGTATTCTTCCTTCAGCTAAAACATGCATGTGGAACCTAGAGTATGATCAACCATGTGATCGGGAGACGTGTTCAAATATGTCTCAGTTTTCGTACCCTGGTACTCGGGTGCAACATTCCAGACGCTTTACTAACACTCTCCCGACTTGGAGAGTCAGTCCCTTTAACCTCCTGTTTGGCCCAGTTTGCAATTTCTGCGGAAGATGAACAGGAATAGCGAGAACCAATGAGAGACTAGCTGGAGGTGTCTGGACGGGCAAATTTAACTCTCATTTCCCACCAGGAAGAGGAAATAACCAAAGGCTCAGCGTGCCGTGCCGGAACCAGATTAGGGCCTGAAGCCATCCTGTGGTGTTGCGGCCAGCTCACAAGAAAGCGAGTTGAAGAAAGGAGCTCAGGGGCACTGTAATTCACAAACCTGCAGAGTTATAAATGACAGCTATCGTCCAAAAATATACTGAAGTAAGGCTGCCAAGAGGACTTGAAAGCGGGGCAGAATTGCAGGAAACCGATTTCAGGAGGTAGACTGGAATTGCATTGAAAGCATAGGAAAAGAGGCAGAACGTCCACAATGATGCACTTGGCCAAAAAGGGCGTATGCGTTTTTTCCTGAATATATTCAGGAAAAAACGCATACGCCCTTTTTGGCCAACCAAGCAAGCTTGCAAAGGAAATCTGCACTACAATGAAGTCTCACTTCCCCCCGGTCAAAAGGGCCATCTGAAAAAAGTGTAAAATCCAGAAAGGCAGGACAGGCCATGGAGAACTGGGAGCCTTGTTATGCTGATGGGCGGGATGTAAACTGCCAACTGACACTCGGGAGAAGTGTATGGTGTTTCCTGAAACATCTAAAAAACAAAGCAACAGAGCCTAGGGCACTTCCACTTATGGTCCTATAGCTTAGGGAAATTAAAATCAAAAAGACACAGCCACCCCAATGTTTGGGACGCCTCTGTTTACAAGAACCTCGTTTACCGTACAAGTTCAATATCAGAGAAAGTGAAAAATGGATAAAGAACTTGTGGTACTTACGTACAATGCAGTATCACTCAGCAGTGAAATCTATGCCATCAGGCCCGTAGCAGCACAATGAGTGGATTCAGGTATGATGATTCTAACTGAAATAAGTCACACAGAAAAAGAAACATCATAAGATATCAGTAATACACGGAATGTAAACTTGGCTACACAGGAACTGAATTACAGAACAGAACAGGGTCTCAAATTTAGAAAACCAACTTATGCTTGTTTAAGGGTAAAGGTGAGTTGGGGTGCTGCATAAAACCAGAGATTGAAATGAGCACAGATAAAGTTCCTTAAGCCAAATATGGAATAGACAAGAGCTACTCCTTGCTCAACGAAATGGACTCAACACCGCATATTAAACGCCTAAGAATGTACCTGACTCTTAAGTATCTTAAAACGTATGGATTGCTATGTCTCCGAAAGAGAATCAAGCATGTGTACAGGGACATAAACGCAGCAGTGATAGGATTGGAGAGGTTCGGTGAGCAAATGAAGACCCTTTGAAGTCATATTGCATGGTACCCATTCCACGGGTTTCAACTACCCAGGTTTAAGGTATTCTTCCTTCAGCTAAAACATGCATGTGGAACCTAGAGTATGATCAACCATGTGATCGGGAGACGTGTTCAAATATGTCTCAGTTTTCGTACCCTGGTACTCGGGTGCAACATTCCAGACGCTTTACTAACACTCTCCCGACTTGGAGAGTCAGTCCCTTTAACCTCCTGTTTGGCCCAGTTTGCAATTTCTGCGGAAGATGAACAGGAATAGCGAGAACCAATGAGAGACTAGCTGGAGGTGTCTGGACGGGCAAATTTAACTCTCATTTCCCACCAGGAAGAGGAAATAACCAAAGGCTCAGCGTGCCGTGCCGGAACCAGATTAGGGCCTGAAGCCATCCTGCGGTGTTGCGGCCAGCTCACAAGAAAACGAGTTGAAGAAAGGAGCTCAGGGGCACTGTAATTCACAAACCTGCAGAGTTATAAATGACAACTATCGTCCAAAAATATACTGAAGTAAGGCTGCCAAGAGGACTTGAAAGCGGGGCAGAATTGCAGGAAACCGATTTCAGGAGGTAGACTGGAATTGCATTGAAAGCATAGGAAAAGAGGCAGAACGTCCACAATGATGCACTTGGCCAAAAAGGGCGTATGCGTTTTTTCCTGAATATATTCAGGAAAAAACGCATACGCCCTTTTTGGCCAACCAAGCAAGCTTGCAAAGGAAATCTGCACTACAATGAAGTCTCACTTCCCCCCGGTCAAAAGGGCCATCTGAAAAAAGTGTAAAATCCAGAAAGGCAGGACAGGCCATGGAGAACTGGGAGCCTTGTTATGCTGATGGGCGGGATGTAAACTGCCAACAGACACTCGGGAGAAGTGTATGGTGTTTCCTGAAACATCTAAAAAACAAAGCAACAGAGCCTAGGGCACTTCCACTTATGGTCCTATAGCTTAGGGAAATTAAAATGAAAAAGACACAGCCACCCCAATGTTTGGGACGCCTCTGTTTACAAGAACCTCGTTTACCGTACAAGTTCAATATCACAGAAAGTGAAAAATGGATAAAGAACTTGTGGTACTTACGTACAATGCAGTATCACTCAGCAGTGAAATCTATGTCATCAGGCCCGTAGCAGCACAATGAGTGGATTCAGGTACGATGATTCTAACTGAAATAAGTCACACAGAAAAAGAAACATCATAAGATATCAGTAATACACGGAATGTAAACTTGGCTACACAGGAACTGAATTACAGAACAGAACAGGGTCTCAAATTTAGAAAACCAACTTATGCTTGTTTAAGGGTAAAGGTGAGTTGGGGTGCTGCATAAAACCAGAGATTGAAATGAGCACAGATAAAGTTCCTTAAGCCAAATATGGAATAGACAAGAGCTACTCCTTGCTCAACGAAATGGACTCAACACCGCATATTAAACGCCTAAGAATGTACCTGACTCTTAAGTATCTTAAAACCTATGGATTGCTATGTCTCCGAAAGAGAATCAAGCATGTGTACAGGGACATAAACGCAGCAGTGATAGGATTGGAGAGGTTCGGTGAGCAAATGAAGACCCTTTGAAGTCATATTGCATGGTACCCATTCCATGGGTTTCAACTACCCAGGTTTAAGGTATTCTTCCTTCAGCTAAAACATGCATGTGGAACCTAGAGTATGATCAACCATGTGATCGGGAGACGTGTTCAAATATGTCTCAGTTTTCGTACCCTGGTACTCGGGTGCAACATTCCAGACGCTTTACTAACACTCTCCCGACTTGGAAAGTCAGTCCCTTTAACCTCCTGTTTGGCCCAGTTTGCAATTTCTGCGGAAGATGAACAGGAATAGCGAGAACCAATGAGAGACTAGCTGGAGGTGTCTGGACGGGCAAATTTAACTCTCATTTCCCACCAGGAAGAGGAAATAACCAAAGGCTCAGCGTGCCGTGCCGGAACCAGATTAGGGCCTGAAGCCATCCTGCGGTGTTGCGGCCAGCTCACAAGAAAACGAGTTGAAGAAAGGAGCTCAGGGGCACTGTAATTCACAAACCTGCAGAGTTATAAATGACAACTATCGTCCAAAAATATACTGAAGTAAGGCTGCCAAGAGGACTTGAAAGCGGGGCAGAATTGCAGGAAACCGATTTCAGGAGGTAGACTGGAATTGCATTGAAAGCATAGGAAAAGAGGCAGAACGTCCACAATGATGCACTTGGCCAAAAAGGGCGTATGCGTTTTTTCCTGAATATATTCAGGAAAAAATGCATACGCCCTTTTTGGCCAACCAAGCAAGCTTGCAAAGGAAATCTGCACTACAATGAAGTCTCACTTCCCCCCGGTCAAAAGGGCCATCTGAAAAAAGTGTAAAATCCAGAAAGGCAGGACAGGCCATGGAGAACTGGGAGCCTTGTTATGCTGATGGGCGGGATGTAAATTGCCAACAGACACTCGGGAGAAGTGTATGGTGTTTCCTGAAACATCTAAAAAACAAAGCAACAGAGCCTAGGGCACTTCCACTTATGGTCCTATAGCTTAGGGAAATTAAAATCAAAAAGACACAGCCACCCCAATGTTTGGGACGCCTCTGTTTACAAGAACCTCGTTTACCGTACAAGTTCAATATCACAGAAAGTGAAAAATGGATAAAGAACTTGTGGTACTTACGTACAATGCAGTATCACTCAGCAGTGAAATCTATGTCATCAGGCCCGTAGCAGCACAATGAGTGGATTCAGGTACGATGATTCTAACTGAAATAAGTCACACAGAAAAAGAAACATCATAAGATATCAGTAATACACGGAATGTAAACTTGGCTACACAGGAACTGAATTACAGAACAGAACAGGGTCTCAAATTTAGAAAACCAACTTATGCTTGTTTAAGGGTAAAGGTGAGTTGGGGTGCTGCATAAAACCAGAGATTGAAATGAGCACAGATAAAGTTCCTTAAGCCAAATATGGAATAGACAAGAGCTACTCCTTGCTCAACGAAATGGACTCAACACCGCATATTAAACGCCTAAGAATGTACCTGACTCTTAAGTATCTTAAAACCTATGGATTGCTATGTCTCCGAAAGAGAATCAAGCATGTGTACAGGGACATAAGCGCAGCAGTGATAGGATTGGAGAGGTTCGGTGAGCAAATGAAGACCCTTTGAAGTCATATTGCATGGTACCCATGCCACGGGTTTCAACTACCCAGGTTTAAGGTATTCTTCCTTCAGCTAAAACATGCATGTGGAACCTAGACTATGATCAACCATGTGATCGGGAGACGTGTTCAAATATGTCTCAGTTTTCGTACCCTGGTACTCGGGTGCAACATTCCAGACGCTTTACTAACACTCTCCCGACTTGGAGAGTCAGTCCCTTTAACCTCCTGTTTGGCCCAGTTTGCAATTTCTGCGGAAGATGAACAGGAATAGCGAGAACCAATGAGAGACTAGCTGGAGGTGTCTGGACGGGCAAATTTAACTCTCATTTCCCACCAGGAAGAGGAAATAACCAAAGGCTCAGCGTGCCGTGCCGGAACCAGATTAGGGCCTGAAGCCATCCTGCGGTGTTGCGGCCAGCTCACAAGAAAGCGAGTTGAAGAAAGGAGCTCAGGGGCACTGTAATTCACAAACCTGCAGAGTTATAAATGACAGCTATCGTCCAAAAATATACTGAAGTAAGGCTGCCAAGAGGACTTGAAAGCGGGGCAGAATTGCAGGAAACCGATTTCAGGAGGTAGACTGGAATTGCATTGAAAGCATAGGAAAAGAGGCAGAACGTCCACAATGATGCACTTGGCCAAAAAGGGCGTATGCGTTTTTTCCTGAATATATTCAGGAAAAAACGCATACGCCCTTTTTGGCCAACCAAGCAAGCTTGCAAAGGAAATCTGCACTACAATGAAGTCTCACTTCCCCCCGGTCAAAAGGGCCATCTGAAAAAAGTGTAAAATCCAGAAAGGCAGGACAGGCCATGGAGAACTGGAAGCCTTGTTATGCTGATGGGCGGGATGTAAACTGCCAACTGACACTCGGGAGAAGTGTATGGTGTTTCCTGAAACATCTAAAAAACAAAGCAACAGAGCCTAGGGCACTTCCACTTATGGTCCTATAGCTTAGGGAAATTAAAATCAAAAAGACACAGCCACCCCAATGTTTGGGACGCCTCTGTTTACAAGAACCTCGTTTACCATACAAGTTCAATATCACAGAAAGTGAAAAATGGATAAAGAACTTGTGGTACTTACGTACAATGCAGTATCACTCAGCAGTGAAATCTATGTCATCAGGCCCGTAGCAGCACAATGAGTGGATTCAGGTACGATGATTCTAACTGAAATAAGTCACACAGAAAAAGAAACATCATAAGATATCAGTAATACACGGAATGTAAACTTGGCTACACAGGAACTGAATTACAGAACAGAACAGGGTCTCAAATTTAGAAAACCAACTTATGCTTGTTTAAGGGTAAAGGTGAGTTGGGGTGCTGCATAAAACCAGAGATTGAAATGAGCACAGATAAAGTTCCTTAAGCCAAATATGGAATAGACAAGAGCTACTCCTTGCTCAACGAAATGGACTCAACACCGCATATTAAACGCCTAAGAATGTACCTGACTCTTAAGTATCTTAAAACCTATGGATTGCTATGTCTCCGAAAGAGAATCAAGCATGTGTACAGGGACATAAACGCAGCAGTGATAGGATTGGAGAGGTTCGGTGAGCAAATGAAGACCCTTTGAAGTCATATTGCATGGTACCCATTCCACGGGTTTCAACTACCCAGGTTTAAGGTATTCTTCCTTCAGCTAAAACATGCATGTGGAACCTAGAGTATGATCAACCATGTGATCGGGAGACGTGTTCAAATATGTCTCAGTTTTCGTACCCTGGTACTCGGGTGCAACATTCCAGACGCTTTACTAACACTCTCCCGACTTGGAGAGTCAGTCCCTTTAACCTCCTGTTTGGCCCAGTTTGCAATTTCTGCGGAAGATGAACAGGAATAGCGAGAACCAATGAGAGACTAGCTGGAGGTGTCTGGACGGGCAAATTTAACTCTCATTTCCCACCAGGAAGAGGAAATAACCAAAGGCTCAGCGTGCCGTGCCGGAACCAGATTAGGGCCTGAAGCCATCCTGCGGTGTTGCGGCCAGCTCACAAGAAAACGAGTTGAAGAAAGGAGCTCAGGGGCACTGTAATTCACAAACCTGCAGAGTTATAAATGACAACTATCGTCCAAAAATATACTGAAGTAAGGCTGCCAAGAGGACTTGAAAGCGGGGCAGAATTGCAGGAAACCGATTTCAGGAGGTAGACTGGAATTGCATTGAAAGCATAGGAAAAGAGGCAGAACGTCCACAATGATGCACTTGGCCAAAAAGGGCGTATGCGTTTTTTCCTGAATATATTCAGGAAAAAACGCATACGCCCTTTTTGGCCAACCAAGCAAGCTTGCAAAGGAAATCTGCACTACAATGAAGTCTCACTTCCCCCCGGTCAAAAGGGCCATCTGAAAAAAGTGTAAAATCCAGAAAGGCAGGACAGGCCATGGAGAACTGGGAGCCTTGTTATGCTGATGGGCGGGATGTAAACTGCCAACAGACACTCGGGAGAAGTGTATGGTGTTTCCTGAAACATCTAAAAAACAAAGCAACAGAGCCTAGGGCACTTCCACTTATGGTCCTATAGCTTAGGGAAATTAAAATCAAAAAGACACAGCCACCCCAATGTTTGGGACGCCTCTGTTTACAAGAACCTCGTTTACCATACAAGTTCAATATCACAGAAAGTGAAAAATGGATAAAGAACTTGTGGTACTTACGTACAATGCAGTATCACTCAGCAGTGAAATCTATGTCATCAGGCCCGTAGCAGCACAATGAGTGGATTCAGGTACGATGATTCTAACTGAAATAAGTCACACAGAAAAAGAAACATCATAAGATATCAGTAATACACGGAATGTAAACTTGGCTACACAGGAACTGAATTACAGAACAGAACAGGGTCTCAAATTTAGAAAACCAACTTATGCTTGTTTAAGGGTAAAGGTGAGTTGGGGTGCTGCATAAAACCAGAGATTGAAATGAGCACAGATAAAGTTCCTTAAGCCAAATATGGAATAGACAAGAGCTACTCCTTGCTCAACGAAATGGACTCAACACCGCATATTAAACGCCTAAGAATGTACCTGACTCTTAAGTATCTTAAAACCTATGGATTGCTATGTCTCCGAAAGAGAATCAAGCATGTGTACAGGGACATAAACGCAGCAGTGATAGGATTGGAGAGGTTCGGTGAGCAAATGAAGACCCTTTGAAGTCATATTACATGGTACCCATGCCACGGGTTTCAACTACCCAGGTTTAAGGTATTCTTCCTTCAGCTAAAACATGCATGTGGAACCTAGAGTATGATCAACCATGTGATCGGGAGACGTGTTCAAATATGTCTCAGTTTTCGTACCCTGGTACTCGGGTGCAACATTCCAGACGCTTTACTAACACTCTCCCGACTTGGAGAGTCAGTCCCTTTAACCTCCTGTTTGGCCCAGTTTGCAATTTCTGCGGAAGATGAACAGGAATAGCGAGAACCAATGAGAGACTAGCTGGAGGTGTCTGGACGGGCAAATTTAACTCTCATTTCCCACCAGGAAGAGGAAATAACCAAAGGCTCAGCGTGCCGTGCCGGAACCAGATTAGGGCCTGAAGCCATCCTGCGGTGTTGCGGCCAGCTCACAAGAAAGCGAGTTGAAGAAAGGAGCTCAGGGGCACTGTAATTCACAAACCTGCAGAGTTATAAATGACAGCTATCGTCCAAAAATATACTGAAGTAAGGCTGCCAAGAGGACTTGAAAGCGGGGCAGAATTGCAGGAAACCGATTTCAGGAGGTAGACTGGAATTGCATTGAAAGCATAGGAAAAGAGGCAGAACGTCCACAATGATGCACTTGGCCAAAAAGGGCGTATGCGTTTTTTCCTGAATATATTCAGGAAAAAACGCATACGCCCTTTTTGGCCAACCAAGCAAGCTTGCAAAGGAAATCTGCACTACAATGAAGTCTCACTTCCCCCCGGTCAAAAGGACCATCTGAAAAAAGTGTAAAATCCAGAAAGGCAGGACAGGCCATGGAGAACTGGGAGCCTTGTTATGCTGATGGGCGGGATGTAAACTGCTAACAGACACTCGGGAGAAGTGTATGGTGTTTCCTGAAACATCTAAAAAACAAAGCAACAGAGCCTAGGGCACTTCCACTTATGGTCCTATAGCTTAGGGAAATTAAAATCAAAAAGACACAGCCACCCCAATGTTTGGGACGCCTCTGTTTACAAGAACCTCGTTTACCGTACAAGTTCAATATCACAGAAAGTGAAAAATGGATAAAGAACTTGTGGTACTTACGTACAATGCAGTATCACTCAGCAGTGAAATCTATGTCATCAGGCCCGTAGCAGCACAATGAGTGGATTCAGGTACGATGATTCTAACTGAAATAAGTCACACAGAAAAAGAAACATCATAAGATATCAGTAATACACGGAATGTAAACTTGGCTACACAGGAACTGAATTACAGAACAGAACAGGGTCTCAAATTTAGAAAACCAACTTATGCTTGTTTAAGGGTAAAGGTGAGTTGGGGTGCTGCATAAAACCAGAGATTGAAATGAGCACAGATAAAGTTCCTTAAGCCAAATATGGAATAGACAAGAGCTACTCCTTGCTCAACGAAATGGACTCAACACCGCATATTAAACGCCTAAGAATGTACCTGACTCTTAAGTATCTTAAAACCTATGGATTGCTATGTCTCCGAAAGAGAATCAAGCATGTGTACAGGGACATAAACGCAGCAGTGATAGGATTGGAGAGGTTCGGTGAGCAAATGAAGACCCTTTGAAGTCATATTGCATGGTACCCATGCCACGGGTTTCAACTACCCAGGTTTAAGGTATTCTTCCTTCAGCTAAAACATGCATGTGGAACCTAGAGTATGATCAACCATGTGATCGGGAGACGTGTTCAAATATGTCTCAGTTTTCGTACCCTGGTACTCGGGTGCAACATTCCAGACGCTTTACTAACACTCTCCCGACTTGGAGAGTCAGTCCCTTTAACCTCCTGTTTGGCCCAGTTTGCAATTTCTGCGGAAGATGAACAGGAATAGCGAGAACCAATGAGAGACTAGCTGGAGGTGTCTGGACGGGCAAATTTAACTCTCATTTCCCACCAGGAAGAGGAAATAACCAAAGGCTCAGCGTGCCGTGCCGGAACCAGATTAGGGCCTGAAGCCATCCTGCGGTGTTGCGGCCAGCTCACAAGAAAGCGAGTTGAAGAAAGGAGCTCAGGGGCACTGTAATTCACAAACCTGCAGAGTTATAAATGACAGCTATCGTCCAAAAATATACTGAAGTAAGGCTGCCAAGAGGACTTGAAAGCGGGGCAGAATTGCAGGAAACCGATTTCAGGAGGTAGACTGGAATTGCATTGAAAGCATAGGAAAAGAGGCAGAACGTCCACAATGATGCACTTGGCCAAAAAGGGCGTATGCGTTTTCTCCTGAATATATTCAGGAAAAAACGCATACGCCCTTTTTGGCCAACCAAGCAAGCTTGCAAAGGAAATCTGCACTACAATGAAGTCTCACTTCCCCCCGGTCAAAAGGGCCATCTGAAAAAAGTGTAAAATCCAGAAAGGCAGGACAGGCCATGGAGAACTGGGAGCCTTGTTATGCTGATGGGCGGGATGTAAACTGCCAACAGACACTCGGGAGAAGTGTATGGTGTTTCCTGAAACATCTAAAAAACAAAGCAACAGAGCCTAGGGCACTTCCACTTATGGTCCTATAGCTTAGGGAAATTAAAATCAAAAAGACACAGCCACCCCAATGTTTGGGACGCCTCTGTTTACAAGAACCTCGTTTACCGTACAAGTTCAATATCACAGAAAGTGAAAAATGGATAAAGAACTTGTGGTACTTACGTACAATGCAGTATCACTCAGCAGTGAAATCTATGTCATCAGGCCCGTAGCAGCACAATGAGTGGATTCAGGTACGATGATTCTAACTGAAATAAGTCACACAGAAAAAGAAACATCATAAGATATCAGTAATACACGGAATGTAAACTTGGCTACACAGGAACTGAATTACAGAACAGAACAGGGTCTCAAATTTAGAAAACCAACTTATGCTTGTTTAAGGGTAAAGGTGAGTTGGGGTGCTGCATAAAACCAGAGATTGAAATGAGCACAGATAAAGTTCCTTAAGCCAAATATGGAATAGACAAGAGCTACTCCTTGCTCAACGAAATGGACTCAACACCGCATATTAAACGCCTAAGAATGTACCTGACTCTTAAGTATCTTAAAACGTATGGATTGCTATGTCTCCGAAAGAGAATCAAGCATGTGTACAGGGACATAAACGCAGCAGTGATAGGATTGGAGAGGTTCGGTGAGCAAATGAAGACCCTTTGAAGTCATATTGCATGGTACCCATGCCACGGGTTTCAACTACCCAGGTTTAAGGTATTCTTCCTTCAGCTAAAACATGCATGTGGAACCTAGAGTATGATCAACCATGTGATCGGGAGACGTGTTCAAATATGTCTCAGTTTTCGTACCCTGGTACTCGGGTGCAACATTCCAGACGCTTTACTAACACTCTCCCGACTTGGAGAGTCAGTCCCTTTAACCTCCTGTTTGGCCCAGTTTGCAATTTCTGCGGAAGATGAACAGGAATAGCGAGAACCAATGAGAGACTAGCTGGAGGTGTCTGGACGGGCAAATTTAACTCTCATTTCCCACCAGGAAGAGGAAATAACCAAAGGCTCAGCGTGCCGTGCCGGAACCAGATTAGGGCCTGAAGCCATCCTGCGGTGTTGCGGCCAGCTCACAAGAAAACGAGTTGAAGAAAGGAGCTCAGGGGCACTGTAATTCACAAACCTGCAGAGTTATAAATGACAGCTATCGTCCAAAAATATACTGAAGTAAGGCTGCCAAGAGGACTTGAAAGCGGGGCAGAATTGCAGGAAACCGATTTCAGGAGGTAGACTGGAATTGCATTGAAAGCATAGGAAAAGAGGCAGAACGTCCACAATGATGCACTTGGCCGAAAAGGGCGTATGCGTTTTTTCCTGAATATATTCAGGAAAAAACGCATACGCCCTTTTTGGCCAACCAAGCAAGCTTGCAAAGGAAATCTGCACTACAATGAAGTCTCACTTCCCCCCGGTCAAAAGGGCCATCTGAAAAAAGTGTAAAATCCAGAAAGGCAGGACAGGCCATGGAGAACTGGGAGCCTTGTTATGCTGATGGGCGGGATGTAAATTGCCAACAGACACTCGGGAGAAGTGTATGGTGTTTCCTGAAACATCTAAAAAACAAAGCAACAGAGCCTAGGGCACTTCCACTTATGGTCCTATAGCTTAGGGAAATTAAAATCAAAAAGACACAGCCACCCCAATGTTTGGGACGCCTCTGTTTACAAGAACCTCGTTTACCGTACAAGTTCAATATCACAGAAAGTGAAAAATGGATAAAGAACTTGTGGTACTTACGTACAATGCAGTATCACTCAGCAGTGAAATCTATGTCATCAGGCCCGTAGCAGCACAATGAGTGGATTCAGGTACGATGATTCTAACTGAAATAAGTCACACAGAAAAAGAAACATCATAAGATATCAGTAATACACGGAATGTAAACTTGGCTACACAGGAACTGAATTACAGAACAGAACAGGGTCTCAAATTTAGAAAACCAACTTATGCTTGTTTAAGGGTAAAGGTGAGTTGGGGTGCTGCATAAAACCAGAGATTGAAATGAGCACAGATAAAGTTCCTTAAGCCAAATATGGAATAGACAAGAGCTACTCCTTGCTCAACGAAATGGACTCAACACCGCATATTAAACGCCTAAGAATGTACCTGACTCTTAAGTATCTTAAAACGTATGGATTGCTATGTCTCCGAAAGAGAATCAAGCATGTGTACAGGGACATAAACGCAGCAGTGATAGGATTGGAGAGGTTCGGTGAGCAAATGAAGACCCTTTGAAGTCATATTGCATGGTACCCATTCCACGGGTTTCAACTACCCAGGTTTAAGGTATTCTTCCTTCAGCTAAACATGCATGTGGAACCTAGAGTATGATCAACCATGTGATCGGGAGACGTGTTCAAATATGTCTCAGTTTTCGTACCCTGGTACTCGGGTGCAACATTCCAGACGCTTTACTAACACTCTCCCGACTTGGAGAGTCAGTCCCTTTAACCTCCTGTTTGGCCCAGTTTGCAATTTCTGCGGAAGATGAACAGGAATAGCGAGAACCAATGAGAGACTAGCTGGAGGTGTCTGGACGGGCAAATTTAACTCTCATTTCCCACCAGGAAGAGGAAATAACCAAAGGCTCAGCGTGCCGTGCCGGAACCAGATTAGGGCCTGAAGCCATCCTGCGGTGTTGCGGCCAGCTCACAAGAAAACGAGTTGAAGAAAGGAGCTCAGGGGCACTGTAATTCACAAACCTGCAGAGTTATAAATGACAGCTATCGTCCAAAAATATACTGAAGTAAGGCTGCCAAGAGGACTTGAAAGCGGGGCAGAATTGCAGGAAACCGATTTCAGGAGGTAGACTGGAATTGCATTGAAAGCATAGGAAAAGAGGCAGAACGTCCACAATGATGCACTTGGCCAAAAAGGGCGTATGCGTTTTTTCCTGAATATATTCAGGAAAAAACGCATACGCCCTTTTTGGCCAACCAAGCAAGCTTGCAAAGGAAATCTGCACTACAATGAAGTCTCACTTCCCCCCGGTCAAAAGGGCCATCTGAAAAAAGTGTAAAATCCAGAAAGGCAGGACAGGCCATGGAGAACTGGGAGCCTTGTTATGCTGATGGGCGGGATGTAAACTGCCAACAGACACTCGGGAGAAGTGTATGGTGTTTCCTGAAACATCTAAAAAACAAAGCAACAGAGCCTAGGCCACTTCCACTTATGGTCCTATAGCTTAGGGAAATTAAAATCAAAAAGACACAGCCACCCCAATGTTTGGGACGCCTCTGTTTACAAGAACCTCGTTTACCGTACAAGTTCAATATCACAGAAAGTGAAAAATGGATAAAGAACTTGTGGTACTTACGTACAATGCAGTATCACTCAGCAGTGAAATCTATGTCATCAGGCCCGTAGCAGCACAATGAGTGGATTCAGGTACGATGATTCTAACTGAAATAAGTCACACAGAAAAAGAAACATCATAAGATATCAGTAATACACGGAATGTAAACTTGGCTACACAGGAACTGAATTACAGAACAGAACAGGGTCTCAAATTTAGAAAACCAACTTATGCTTGTTTAAGGGTAAAGGTGAGTTGGGGTGCTGCATAAAACCAGAGATTGAAATGAGCACAGATAAACTTCCTTAAGCCAAATATGGAATAGACAAGAGCTACTCCTTGCTCAACGAAATGGACTCAACACCGCATATTAAACGCCTAAGAATGTACCTGACTCTTAAGTATCTTAAAACCTATGGATTGCTATGTCTCCGAAAGAGAATCAAGCATGTGTACAGGGACATAAACGCAGCAGTGATAGGATTGGAGAGGTTCGGTGAGCAAATGAAGACCCTTTGAAGTCATATTGCATGGTACCCATGCCACGGGTTTCAACTACCCAGGTTTAAGGTATTCTTCCTTCAGCTAAAACATGCATGTGGAACCTAGAGTATGATCAACCATGTGATCGGGAGACGTGTTCAAATATGTCTCAGTTTTCGTACCCTGGTACTCGGGTGCAACATTCCAGACGCTTTACTAACACTCTCCCGACTTGGAGAGTCAGTCCCTTTAACCTCCTGCAATTTCTGCGGAAGATGAACAGGAATAGCGAGAACCAATGAGAGACTAGCTGGAGGTGTCTGGACTGGCAAATTTAACTCTCATTTCCCACCAGGAAGAGGAAATAACCAAAGGCTCAGCGTGCCGTGCCGGAACCAGATTAGGGCCTGAAGCCATCCTGCGGTGTTGCGGCCAGCTCACAAGAAAACGAGTTGAAGAAAGGAGCTCAGGGGCACTGTAATTCACAAACCTGCAGAGTTATAAATGACAACTATCGTCCAAAAATATACTGAAGTAAGGCTGCCAAGAGGACTTGAAAGCGGGGCAGAATTGCAGGAAACCGATTTCAGGAGGTAGACTGGAATTGCATTGAAAGCATAGGAAAAGAGGCAGAACGTCCACAATGATGCACTTGGCCAAAAAGGGCGTATGCGTTTTTTCCTGAATATATTCAGGAAAAAACGCATACGCCCTTTTTGGCCAACCAAGCAAGCTTGCAAAGGAAATCTGCACTACAATGAAGTCTCACTTCCCCCCCCCCCCGGTCAAAAGGGCCATCTGAAAAAAGTGTAAAATCCAGAAAGGCAGGACAGGCCATGGAGAACTGGGAGCCTTGTTATGCTGATGGGCGGGATGTAAATTGCCAACAGACACTAGGGAGAAGTGTATGGTGTTTCCTGAAACATCTAAAAAACAAAGCAACAGAGCCTAGGGCACTTCCACTTATGGTCCTATAGCTTAGGGAAATTAAAATCAAAGAGATACAGCCACCCCAATGTTTGGGACGCCTCTGTTTACAAGAACCTCGTTTACCGTACAAGTTCAATATCACAGAAAGTGAAAAATGGATAAAGAACTTGTGGTACTTACGTACAATGCAGTATCACTCAGCAGTGAAATCTATGTCATCAGGCCCGTAGCAGCACAATGAGTGGATTCAGGTACGATGATTCTAACTGAAATAAGTCACACAGAAAAAGAAACATCATAAGATATCAGTAATACACGGAATGTAAACTTGGCTACACAGGAACTGAATTACAGAACAGAACAGGGTCTCAAATTTAGAAAACCAACTTATGCTTGTTTAAGGGGAAAGGTGAGTTGGGGTGCTGCATAAAACCAGAGATTGAAATGAGCACAGATAAAGTTCCTTAAGCCAAATATGGAATAGACAAGAGCTACTCCTTGCTCAACGAAATGGACTCAACACCGCATATTAAACGCCTAAGAATGTACCTGACTCTTAAGTATCTTAAAACCGATGGATTGCTATGTCTCCGAAAGAGAATCAAGCATGTGTACAGGGACATAAACGCAGCAGTGATAGGATTGGAGAGGTTCGGTGAGCAAATGAAGACCCTTTGAAGTCATATTGCATGGTACCCATTCCACGGGTTTCAACTACCCAGGTTTAAGGTATTCTTCCTTCAGCTAAAACATGCATGTGGAACCTAGAGTATGATCAACCATGCGATCGGGAGACGTGTTCAAATATGTCTCAGTTTTCGTACCCTGGTACTCGGGTGCAACATTCCAGACGCTTTACTAAGACTCTCCCGACTTGGAGAGTCAGTCCCTTTAACCTCCTGTTTGGCCCAGTTTGCAATTTCTGCGGAAGATGAACAGGAATAGCGAGAACCAATGAGAGACTAGCTGGAGGTGTCTGGACGGGCAAATTTAACTCTCATTTCCCACCAGGAAGAGGAAATAACCAAAGGCTCAGCGTGCCGTGCCGGAACCACATTAGGGCCTGAAGCCATCCTGCGGTGTTGCGGCCAGCTCACAAGAAAACGAGTTGAAGAAAGGAGCTCAGGGGCACTGTAATTCACAAACCTGCAGAGTTATAAATGACAACTATCGTCCAAAAATATACTGAAGTAAGGCTGCCAAGAGGACTTGAAAGCGGGGCAGAATTGCAGGAAACCGATTTCAGGAGGTAGACTGGAATTGCATTGAAAGCATAGGAAAAGAGGCAGAACGTCCACAATGATGCACTTGGCCAAAAAGGGCGTATGCGTTTTTTCCTGAATATATTCAGGAAAAAACGCATACGCCCTTTTTGGCCAACCAAGCAAGCTTGCAAAGGAAATCTGCACTACAATGAACTCTCACTCCCCCCCCCGGTCAAAAGGGCCATCTGAAAAAAGTGTAAAATCCAGAAAGGCAGGACAGGCCATGGAGAACTGGGAGCCTTGTTATGCTGATGGGCGGGATGTAAATTGCCAACAGACACTCGGGAGAAGTGTATGGTGTTTCCTGAAACATCTAAAAAACAAAGCAACAGAGCCTAGGGCACTTCCACTTATGGTCCTATAGCTTAGGGAAATTAAAATCAAAAAGATACAGCCACCCCAATGTTTGGGACGCCTCTGTTTACAAGAACCTCGTTTACCGTACAAGTTCAATATCACAGAAAGTGAAAAATGGATAAAGAACTTGTGGTACTTACGTACAATGCAGTATCACTCAGCAGTGAAATCTATGTCATCAGGCCCGTAGCAGCACAATGAGTGGATTCAGGTACGATGATTCTAACTGAAATAAGTCACACAGAAAAAGAAACATCATAAGATATCAGTAATACACGGAATGTAAACTTGGCTACACAGGAACTGAATTACAGAACAGAACAGGGTCTCAAATTTAGAAAACCAACTTATGCTTGTTTAAGGGGAAAGGTGAGTTGGGGTGCTGCATAAAACCAGAGATTGAAATGAGCACAGATAAAGTTCCTTAAGCCAAATATGGAATAGACAAGAGCTACTCCTTGCTCAACGAAATGGACTCAACACCGCATATTAAACGCCTAAGAATGTACCTGACTCTTAAGTATCTTAAAACCGATGGATTGCTATGTCTCTGAAAGAGAATCAAGCATGTGTACAGGGACATAAACGCAGCAGTGATAGGATTGGAGAGGTTCGGTGAGCAAATGAAGACCCTTTGAAGTCATATTGCATGGTACCCATTCCACGGGTTTCAACTACCCAGGTTTAAGGTATTCTTCCTTCAGCTAAAACATGCATGTGGAACCTAGAGTATGATCAACCATGCGATCGGGAGACGTGTTCAAATATGTCTCAGTTTTCGTACCCTGGTACTCGGGTGCAACATTCCAGACGCTTTACTAACACTCTCCCGACTTGGAGAGTCAGTCCCTTTAACCTCCTGTTTGGCCCAGTTTGCAATTTCTGCGGAAGATGAACAGGAATAGCGAGAACCAATGAGAGACTAGCTGGAGGTGTCTGGACGGGCAAATTTAACTCTCATTTCCCACCAGGAAGAGGAAATAACCAAAGGCTCAGCGTGCCGTGCCGGAACCAGATTAGGGCCTGAAGCCATCCTGCGGTGTTGCGGCCAGCTCACAAGAAAACGAGTTGAAGAAAGGAGCTCAGGGGCACTGTAATTCACAAACCTGCAGAGTTATAAATGACAACTATCGTCCAAAAATATACTGAAGTAAGGCTGCCAAGAGGACTTGAAAGCGGGGCAGAATTGCAGGAAACCGATTTCAGGAGGTAGACTGGAGTTGCATTGAAAGCATAGGAAAAGAGGCAGAACGTCCACAATGATGCACTTGGCCAAAAAGGGCGTATGCGTTTTTTCCTGAATATATTCAGGAAAAAACGCATACGCCCTTTTTGGCCAACCAAGCAAGCTTGCAAAGGAAATCTGCACTACAATGAAGTCTCACTCCCCCCCCCCCCCGGTCAAAAGGGCCATCTGAAAAAAGTGTAAAATTCAGAAAGGCAGGACAGGCCATGGAGAACTGGGAGCCTTGTTATGCTGATGGGCGGGATGTAAATTGCCAACAGACACTGGGGAGAAGTGTATGGTGTTTCCTGAAACATCTAAAAAACAAAGCAACAGAGCCTAGGGCACTTCCACTTATGGTCCTATAGCTTAGGGAAATTAAAATCAAAAAGATACAGCCACCCCAATGTTTGGGACGCCTCTGTTTACAAGAACCTCGTTTACCGTACAAGTTCAATATCACAGAAAGTGAAAAATGGATAAAGAACTTGTGGTACTTACGTACAATGCAGTATCACTCAGCAGTGAAATCTATGTCATCAGGCCCGTAGCAGCACAATGAGTGGATTCAGGTACGATGATTCTAACTGAAATAAGTCACACAGAGAAAGAAACATCATAAGATATCAGTAATACACGGAATGTAAACTTGGCTACACAGGAACTGAATTACAGAACAGAACAGGGTCTCAAATTTAGAAAACCAACTTATGCTTGTTTAAGGGGAAAGGTGAGTTGGGGTGCTGCATAAAACCAGAGATTGAAATGAGCACAGATAAAGTTCCTTAAGCCAAATATGGAATAGACAAGAGCTACTCCTTGCTCAACGAAATGGACTCAACACCGCATATTAAACGCCTAAGAATGTACCTGACTCTTAAGTATCTTAAAACCGATGGATTGCTATGTCTCCGAAAGAGAATCAAGCATGTGTACAGGGACATAAATGCAGCAGTGATAGGATTGGAGAGGTTCGGTGAGCAAATGAAGACCCTTTGAAGTCATATTGCATGGTACCCATTCCACGGGTTTCAACTACCCAGGTTTAAGGTATTCTTCCTTCAGCTAAAACATGCATGTGGAACCTAGAGTATGATCAACCATGTGATCGGGAGACGTGTTCAAATATGTCTCAGTTTTCGTACCCTGGTACTCGGGTGCAACATTCCAGACGCTTTACTAACACTCTCCCCACTTGGAGAGTCAGTCCCTTTAACCTCCTGTTTGGCCCAGTTTGCAATTTCTGCGGAAGATGAACAGGAATAGCGAGAACCAATGAGAGACTAGCTGGAGGTGTCTGGACGGGCAAATTTAACTCTCATTTCCCACCAGGAAGAGGAAATAACCAAAGGCTCAGCGTGCCGTGCCGGAACCAGATTAGGGCCTGAAGCCATCCTGCGGTGTTGCGGCCAGCTCACAAGAAAACGAGTTGAAGAAAGGAGCTCAGGGGCACTGTAATTCACAAACCTGCAGAGTTATAAATGACAACTATCGGCCAAAAATATACTGAAGTAAGGCTGCCAAGAGGACTTGAAAGCGGGGCAGAATTGCAGGAAACCGATTTCAGGAGGTAGACTGGAATTGCATTGAAAGCATAGGAAAAGAGGCAGAACGTCCACAATGATGCACTTGGCCAAAAAGGGCGTATGCGTTTTTTCCTGAATATATTCAGGAAAAAACGCATACGCCCTTTTTGGCCAACCAAGCAAGCTTGCAAAGGAAATCTGCACTACAATGAAGTCTCACTTCCCCCCGGTCAAAAGGGCCATCTGAAAAAAGTGTAAAATCCAGAAAGGCAGGACAGGCCATGGAGAACTGGGAGCCTTGTTATGCTGATGGGCGGGATGTAAATTGCCAACAGACACTCAGGAGAAGTGTATGGTGTTTCCTGAAACATCTAAAAAACAAAGCAACAGAGCCTAGGGCACTTCCACTTATGGTCCTATAGCTTAGGGAAATTAAAATCAAAGAGATACAGCCACCCCAATGTTTGGGACGCCTCTGTTTACAAGAACCTCGTTTACCGTACAAGTTCAATATCACAGAAAGTGAAAAATGGATAAAGAACTTGTGGTACTTACGTACAATGCAGTATCACTCAGCAGTGAAATCTATGTCATCAGGCCCGTAGCAGCACAATGAGTGGATTCAGGTACGATGATTCTAACTGAAATAAGTCACACAGAAAAAGAAACATCATAAGATATCAGTAATACACGGAATGTAAACTTGGCTACACAGGAACTGAATTACAGAACAGAACAGGGTCTCAAATTTAGAAAACCAACTTATGCTTGTTTAAGGGGAAAGGTGAGTTGGGGTGCTGCATAAAACCAGAGATTGAAATGAGCACAGATAAAGTTCCTTAAGCCAAATATGGAATAGACAAGAGCTACTCCTTGCTCAACGAAATGGACTCAACACCGCATATTAAACGCCTAAGAATGTACCTGACTCTTAAGTATCTTAAAACCGATGGATTGCTATGTCTCCGAAAGAGAATCAAGCATGTGTACAGGGACATAAACGCAGCAGTGATAGGATTGGAGAGGTTCGGTGAGCAAATGAAGACCCTTTGAAGTCATATTGCATGGTACCCATTCCACGGGTTTCAACTACCCAGGTTTAAGGTATTCTTCCTTCAGCTAAAACATGCATGTGGAACGTAGAGTATGATCAACCATGTGATCGGGAGACGTGTTCAAATATGTCTCAGTTTTCGTACCCTGGTACTCGGGTGCAACATTCCAGACGCTTTACTAACACTCTCCCGACTTGGAGAGTCAGTCCCTTTAACCTCCTGTTTGGCCCAGTTTGCAATTTCTGCGGAAGATGAACAGGAATAGCGAGAACCAATGAGAGACTAGCTGGAGGTGTCTGGACGGGCAAATTTAACTCTCATTTCCCACCAGGAAGAGGAAATAACCAAAGGCTCAGCGTGCCGTGCCGGAACCAGATTAGGGCCTGAAGCCATCCTGCGGTGTTGCGGCCAGCTCACAAGAAAACGAGTTGAAGAAAGGAGCTCAGGGGCACTGTAATTCACAAACCTGCAGAGTTATAAATGACAACTATCGTCCAAAAATATACTGAAGTAAGGCTGCCAAGAGGACTTGAAAGCGGGGCAGAATTGCAGGAAACCGATTTCAGGAGGTAGACTGGAATTGCATTGAAAGCATAGGAAAAGAGGCAGAACGTCCACAATGATGCACTTGGCCAAAAAGGGCATATGCGTTTTTTCCTGAATATATTCAGGAAAAAACGCATACGCCCTTTTTGGCCAACCAAGCAAGCTTGCAAAGGAAATCTGCACTACAATGAAGTCTCACTTCCCCCCCCCCCGGTCAAAAGGGCCATCTGAAAAAAGTGTAAAACCCAGAAAGGCAGAACAGGCCATGGAGAACTGGGAGCCTTGTTATGCTGATGGGCGGGATGTAAATTGCCAACAGACACTCGGGAGAAGTGTATGGTGTTTCCTGAAACATCTAAAAAACAAAGCAACAGAGCCTAGGGCACTTCCACTTATGGTCCTATAGCTTAGGGAAATTAAAATAAAAAAGACACAGCCACCCCAAAATTTGGGACAGCTCTTTTTACAGAAATCTCTTCTACGGCACAAGTTAAATATCCCAGAGAGCAAATAATGGATAAAGAAGTTGTGGTACTTATGTACAACAGAATACCACTCAGCAATTAAATCTATGTCACCAGGCCCGTACCAGCATAATGAGTGGATTGAGGCACGATGATTCTAAGTGAAATAAGTCACACAGAAAAAGAAACATCATAAGGTATCACTAATACACGGAATGTGAACTTGGCTACACATGAACTGAATTACAAAACAGAACAGGGTCTCAAATTTAGAAAACCAACTTATGCCTGCTTAAGGGGGAAGGTGAGTTGGGGTGCTGCATAAAAGCAGAGTTTGAAATTAGCACAGATACCGTTCCATAAGCCAAATATGTAATAGACAAGACCTACCGTTTGCTCAACGAAATGGATTCAACAATGAGGTATCACCTCACACCTGGTAGAATAGGCATCATAGAAAATCTACAAACAAAAAATGCTGGAAAGGGTGTGGAGAAAAGGAACCCTCTTCCACTATTGTTGGGAATATAAATTGATACAGTCATTATGGAGAACAATATGGAATTTCTTAAGAAACTAACAATAGAATTACCATATGATACAGCAATCCCTGTACTGGACATATACCCAGACAAAACCATAAATCAAAAAGAGTCATTCACCGCAATGTTCATTGCATCACTATTTACAATATCGAGGTAATGGAAGCAACCTAAATGCCCACAGACAGACGAATGCATAAAGCTGTGGTACTTATATAAAATGGAATATTACTAAGCCATGAAAAGGAATGAAATTGGGTCATTTGTAGAGACGTCGATGGATCTAGAGACTGTCATACAGAGTGAAGTAAGTCAAAAAGAGAAAAACAAATCTTGTATATTCATGCATATATGTGGAACCTAGAAAAACTGTACAGATTAACCATTTTGCAAGGCATAAATAGAGCAACAGATGTAGACAACAAACGTATGGACAACAAGGTGGGAAAGCTGTTGGGGGGGTGGTGGTGGGAGGAGTTGAGAGACTGGGATTGGCATGTATACATTTATATGTATAAAATAGATAACCAATAAGAACCTGCTGTATAAAAATATAAAATAAAATTCAAAATTAAAAAGAAATAAAATTTAAAAAATAAAACAGAAAAAACAATTATTCCCTGCACATACATGTATTTATATGAATAAATTATTTCCATGCTTATATCTGTAAATACAAAAAAGAGGAATAAAATCTACCTTGAACCAAAAACGAAAAAGAGAAAAAAACACAGAACCCACCAGTTACACAGAGGAAAACCGTATCAGGGCACTTGCTCCAGTTGTAAACAATTCTGAAGTTGGTCAGTGGTGGGGAATCGTCTCCCATTCAGCCAGCAGCCCCCACGCAACAAGCGTCCTCATTGCAAAGCTGGGGCACCGTGCCGAGGCATCTGTGAGTAAACGTGAGCTGAGCCCCAGGCCAGTTGCTGCTGAACTATTCCCACCCGTCCCAGGTAAAACACCTGAATATATACAAGGACTTGAAAGCCTAGAGGAAGGGCCATAGAGCCACACGAGTGACAGCATGCTGGCCGACTTGGTGCCTGCAGGCCAGCCAGGATGGTCCTGGCCCTGGGTGCTCTTCTGGAAGATTTCCATTTCCCTGCCTGAGATACCCGTCCTGTCCCTGCCCCCACTGCTTTTTTCCTTCCTCACCTCTGCCCAGGGAGAAATTCCAGCAGCAGGTATGGGTGACACATCCTCTTCTTTAGCAGGTGGCAGCCTGGCAACTGCTGCAGAAAGTCCAGCAGAGCCCCACTCACACTGGGCCACCCACAAAGCCGTGGCCTCTCACTCCCTCCCACCAGCCCAGCCCCGAGACTGCTGACAGGGCAGAGAAAATGGCGTCAGGCACGGCTGCAGGGGCTCTTGCTGCCTGGAGTGGTATTTATATTGATCTCAACCCAGGCACACCTGGGGAGGGCTGGCCGGCATGGTAAGGCTGCCCAGGTCAGCCAATCATCACCCCTCAGGGGCTCACAGTTGCAGAAAATGGAACTTGCTGAACCAGCCAGGTCCAAGGAACAGGTGTGGGCTCCTGAGAGTCAGGATAGACAAGGGGCTGCAGCTTTGGCTTGTTTTCTAATCATTTTATCTGGCCCATGAGTGGGAGACAACTTTAAGAAAACCCTCTCCTAATGAGAGGAACCCAGGAGTCAGGGAGAGGAGGGGTGGGTGGTGGTTGGAGACAGAGGCCTGGTGCCCCGGGTGCAGTGGAAGTCTCTGGAAGACCAGGTGGAGGGAGGCCTCACGGAGTGATGCCCAGGGTCACAGACCTGTCGCAGCTGCTGTTTGTTAGTTCAAGTCCTGCTCTGAGGTGCTCTGTGTCAGCTCTGAGCGACAGGTGAGCTGGGGGTGCTCTGCAATGAGGGCTATGTGCACGGTTCCTGTGTGCCCAGCCCTGCCACGGTACCTGCAAGGGTAGCTCTGTATCCTGGGAGGGGCCTGACCACGAGAGCCCCGTGGGCTGGGGTGGGGGTGGGGTACCTGCCCAGGTGAGCTCCATATTCTGGGATTGGTCTGACCACGAGAGCCCCATGGGCTGCTGGGGACCTGGTAAAGGATGTCAGGACAGTCAGTGAAGCCACCGAGGATATACCTCCAGTTGCTCCTAATTCCTACACCCTGCTGGTCATTCTACCAACCACCAGGACATGGTATTCTGTATTAGTCTTCAATGATGCCTTCTTTTGTATTCCATTAGTCCCAGAGTCACAAGAAATTTTGGCTTGTGAGTGGCAGGACTCAACATACAACTAAACAATACTTCCGGGCCGTCTGGACCCAAGGGTGCAAAAGTTCCCACACCGTCTTTGGGGAAAGCTTAGCTAAAGACCTAAAAGTTCTACCTCTGGAAAAGGAAACCCTCCTTCAATATGCAGATGACATTCTGATCGCCAGCCCTACTAAGGAGGCCTCTGAACTACCAAGACAATAAAGGATAGAAGTTGTCCAAGAAAAAGCTCAAATATCACAGACTGCAGTGACCTGCCTGGGCTTCATTCTCACAGAAGGTCAGAGAAGCCCATCCCAGGAAAGGGAAGAAACCATTTTCAGCCTTACCCCTTTCTAAAACTAGAAGACAGCTTAGGGGTTCCTGGGGAGGCCAGGGTTTGCTGCTTCTGGATCCCTAACTACAGTCTACTAGCTGGGCCTCTATATGAAACACTGAAAGGAAAAGATGATGATCCTTTTGAATAGAATCCAGAAGTGGCCTTTCAAGAATGGAAAGAGCAGTCAATTCAGACCCTTGCCCTGGAACTCCCTAATTTAGCTAAACCCTTTGACCTTTACATTCCCGGTGAAAGGTGAATCGCCATTGAAGAATTAGTGCAAAAACTGGGACCACTTGAAATGGAACAATGCAAGAATGCCATCCAGGTAGGATAAACTACGGTCACTAAGGGGCTTGGCCCACTGCCACATCTGGCCAAGATACTGGCGGTATCTAAAAACCTGGAAATCAGCAGCCCAAAAGGCCACCTCCCTCCTAAGGGAAAAGGACCCCACGTGGTGATCCTAACCACCAACCATGCCCTGAAGTTGCAGGGTTCGCTCCGTGGGCACACCGACCTCGAGTGAGGAGGCCCTCCAACTCCAACATCCAGAGAGATAACCGGGGGCAACAGGGCACCATGACGACTCGTGTGAACATCACTTGACCTGGAGTTTCTCTCATAAAACAACAAGGGTGTGTCCCAAAAGAGTAGACTACTGCTTGCAGGACTTACTGCACCCAGAGGGGAGCTAATAATCTTGGCGGGGGAACCGTATATCACACTGTCACCATAGAAAAGCCTACAGACACCGTGATGATGGTGGCCAATAAGACCGGCTGGACTCCTGTTTACTTCAAAAGGCTGTTGACTCAGTAGCCATCATGGTCCTTATCACCACTGACCCTGGACTGTCTGGGAGTTGAGCGGGCAGGGCTCTGACACCTGGTGCTGTTTGTACGTTAATTCAGGGGCCTAATTGAAGAAAGCGCAGACTACTGGTCAGAGCATCTAGGCTGGCAGAAACGGTCAGCCTAAGGTGGCCGAACAAATGTGGGGCGGGGTGAAACCGGCCCCCACAGCGTCTCTGCACATCTCTTTCCTGGACCCTTAAAGGTCATTAGAATCTATAACACTTCCAATGCTGGTGCTCAGGTGGACGAGCAGGGAGGCAGGGGTCCTGGGGACAATCAACGTCACCGGGAGGCTGTTGGGGAGAAGCTCTGACCCTCGCCCCAGGGTATGAGGGCTCCCAACTCAGCACTCAGCAGTTACAGAAGAAGGGTCTGCACCCTCAGCACTCCAAGAATGAGGAACGGGACAAAAGGCAGAGGAGGGGTTTGTCCCCAGCAAAGCCCATTAAAAATCCCTGAGAGATAAAAATAGAATCTGGGCAATAAAGTCAAGTCTAACCTATTTTATCCTTTGTGCTTTGTCTAATTTCACGTGCTCCTAGGGTCCCGCATGCAGAGGTTCCACACCCGGCACTTCAGACCAGATTTCCTAGTGCAGAATGGCTGGGTCGACACCTCAGCTCCTGGGGCCCAGTGCAGACTCCACGATATAGAGCCTGAGCTACAGCCAACCCGGCCCTCGAGAGCTCCGCCGCCTCCCTCCCTCCCACTGACTCTGACAGGATCTCTACACAGCAGCCCAGCCCACAGCCCACGGGGTAGTGCATGCTCTCACCTCTCCATTCTCTGATCAAAATATAAAGTTTCCTTTGCTTGTGAACCAAACTCAGTCTCGATCTGTTGGCCCCAATGACACTGGGCAGGGGGACACTTGTTGGGGTCCACTCTGGAGGATCAGTAACAGAAATTGAGACTATTGTAACCTCAATGAACAGATGTGTGAGCCAAACTGTAGTTAACATAGAACAGTGTATAAGGCTCGGGTAAAATAAGATGTTTCTAACACTTCCATTTGATATTTCCATCACTTTTTATAAGCAAGTTCAGTGAAAAGGTTTGTCTTATTTGTCAGGTCAATATTAGAGAAACGAAGTGATTTCTTTCCAAGGATGTACATCTAATAATCTTGGTTAAACCTTCAATCTTGTTTTAAATGCTTTTCCATTGAAAATGATACCTCTCTTTCAGCTCCCCCATTTCTGAGAAGTATAAAATCTTATAATTTATTATTACCAAAGGGGAAAGGTGGGAGGAGGGATAAATTAACAGTTTGGAATTAACACATACACACTGCTATGTATAAAATAGATCATCAACAAGGAACTACTGTATAGCACAGGGAACTACACTCAACATTTTGCAATAACCTATAAGGGGAAATAATCTGAAAAAGAATAGATATTTTTATTGACATCATCTATCAATGATAGTTAAAGTGTAGCCTAAGGGAAGCTGGTGGTGAGTGCTTCTGACCCTGAAGACTTCAATCATCTAAAGTTTGGACTCTGCCTACTTCCCAAGGCCCTTAATGAACATATGTGTAGCCGTAGCTTAAAAACTTCCCCAGTTTGGGTTTCGGGGAGACACTGATTTTGAAAAAGCCCTGGTGTTCTCCTTACATGAATGGGACTCTTCCTACTGCTAAAACATGGCTGTCACACCCAGAGGATGGTATACCGTCTGATCGGGAAGAGTTTGGAAAAGGCATCTCATCTCCTCATCTCCTGGTGCTCGGGTTCACCCCTCCAGCGTCTTTACTAACAGTCTCCCCACTTGGAGATGTCAGCACTGTCAACATCCTGTTGCGTACAGTTTGGAATTTGTCCAGAGGATGAAGCGGAAGGATGAGGAACAATGAGAGACAAGTCCTAGGTGTTCAGACAGGCACATGTCACTCTAATTTCCAATCAGGAAGACGAATTGACCAAAGGCTAGGGTTGCCCATGGAAACAGTATAGGGCTTGAGGAAATCCCGCTGCTTTGTGGCCAGTTCCCATAAACACAAGTTGAACAATGGAACTCAGGGGCAGTAAAATTCACAAAACTGCAGAGTTGAAAATATCCATCACTGAAAAATGTCTTGAGGAAAGTCAGAGAAAAGGACTTGTAAGCAAGGGAGAATGGCAGGAAAGGGATTTGAGGAGGTAGAAAGGACTCGCCATTAAGCACAAGAAAAGGAGCTGAACATTGCCAACATTACAGTTGGCCAAAAAGGGTGTATGCGTTTTTTTTTCTGTATATATTCAAGAAAAGGGCATACACTTTTTTAGCCAACCAAACAGGTGGGCACTGGAAGTCAATACTACAAAAGATATCACTTCGCATCAGTCAGAAGAGCCATCCTCATAAAGCGTAAACAACAGAAATGCAGGACAGGGCAACGAGAAGAGGGAGCCCTGTGAGACTTATAGTGGAAATGTATATTGCCAACGGCCATTCTGGAGAAGTGTATTGTGTTTACTAAAGCATCTAAAAAATGAGCTACAGAGCATAGGGCACTTGCACTCATGGGCGTATATCTTGGGAAAAACAAAAATCGAGAGGACACAGGCACCCCAATGTTTACCCCCTCTCTGTTTAAAAGATCCTCGACTAGGATATAACTTAAATGTCTCTGGAGGGAAAAAATGGATAGAGATGTGGTACTTAGGTAGAGTGGAATATTATTCAGCCTGGAAATCAATGAAATATGGCCAGTTGTAACAACTCCGGAGGAGTTACGTATGATCATTCTAAGTGACAGAATTCAAAAAGAAAAAGACACATATCATAAGATATCACTTAAAGGTGGAATCCAAAATGGCTACACATGAAATAAATTACAAAACAAAAACATAGTCAAATATGTAGAAAACACGCATAAGGCTGCTAAACGGGAAAGGTGGGGAGGGGTGAGGCATCATCCAGGAGGTTGAAATTAGCAAAGATACCATTCCAAATACCAAACTGATAATCAACAAGGCCTACACGGTAGCTAAAAGAACTGCACTCAGCACACTCAAGTCACCGGAAAAGAATATATACGACTGGTAAGAATCTGAAAAAGAATTTATTGATGACTCTCTGTACGTGAATCAAGTGGATGTACAGCAGCAAGAAACAGAGCTTTGAAAATCAGCTGTAACCAATATAGTAATAAATTGAAAAAAATAAACGACAGAGAGACAGAGAAAACCTCTTACAACTTTTCCTCAGGGACGGTGATGCAACATGGATTGAACACATCTAGACCCACAGCAGGATGAGACATAAGGCTGGAAACTGTTTGCGCTAAGAGAAATGTGAGGTTGGGTGAGGAAATGCACACCCTTTAAAGTAATACTACCTGGTACCCATTCAATGGGTCCCAAATCTGCAGGTTCAAGGGATCTTCCTACAGCTAAAACATGCATGGAAAACCCAGAGGACTGTACACCATGTGATCGGGAGATGTGTCTAAAATGCACCTCATTTATCCTCTCCTGGTGCTCCTGTTCACCATTCCAGCCACGTTACTTAGAATCTCCCCACTTGGAGAATCAGCACATTTCAACTTCTGTTTCACACATTTTGCAAATTGTGAGGAGGATGAACGGGAAGAGGGGGAACCAATGAGAGAATAGTTGTAGGGGTTTGGACGGGCACATATCACTCTAATTTCCCATTAAGAATAAGAATTAAAGAAAGGCTCAGCCTGCCTCGCCGGAGCCAAAATAGAGCCTGAAGCAATCCTGCCGGTTTGAGGCCAGCTCACAAAAGAACAACTTAAAAAATGGAGCTCAGGGTCACTGCAATTCACAAACCTGCAGAGTTATAAATGAAAACTAACGTCCAAAAATATGTTGAGGTAAGGCAAAGAAGAGGATCTGAATGCAAGACAGAATTGCAAGAAACAGATTTCAAGAGATAGATTGGACTCGTCTTTAACGCACATGAAAAGCGGCAGAATTTCGACAATGATGCAGTTGGCCCAAAAGGGCGTATGCGTTTTTTCCTGATTATATCCAGGAAAAAACGCATACGCACTTTATGGGCAACGAAGCAAGCAAGCAATGCAAATGTGCACAACAAAGAAGTCTCACTTCCCACCGGTCAAAAGGGCCATCCTAAAAAATTGTAAAAACCAGAAATGCAGGACAGGCCATGGAGAACAGGGAGCCTTTATACGCTGATGGGCAGTGTGTGAACTGCCGAGAGCCACTCTGGAGAAGTGTATGGTGGTTCCTAAATCATCTAAAAAACAGAGCTACAGAGCATAGGACACTTCCAATCATGGGAGTATATCTAGGGAAGTCTAAAAATCAACAAGACACAAGCACACCACAGTTTAGGGCTACTCTGTTTACAAGAACCTCAACTTCAGTACACCTTAAATATCCCAGGAAAGAGAACAATGGATAAAGAAGATGTGGTACTTATGTACAATGGAATATCTCTTCACCATGAAATCAATGTAATAAGGCTAGTAGAAGGATAAAGAGTGGATTTAGGTCCGATAATACTACTTGAAATAAGTCAAACAGAAAAAGAAACATATCATAAGATATCACTTATAGAGGGAGGGTAAATATGGCTGCACAAGAAATGAATTACAGAACAGAACAGTGTCTCACATTTAGAAAACACACTTATGTCAGCTTAAGGGGAAAGGAGAGGTGGGGTGATGCATAAAACCAGAGTTTGAAATTAGCACAGATACCGTTCAATAAACCAAATAGGTATTAGACAAGATCTACACCTTGCTCAATGAACTGGCCTCAACACACCCTATACACCGCAGAGAAATATATCTGAGTAATAAGAATCTTAAAACCCATGTATTGATATATCTCCATAAGGGAATCAAGTGTGTGCAGAGCGGCACAAACACAGCAGTGAAAATGAGCTAAACCCCATTATAGAAATAAATTTTAAAAAGAAAACGCTGAAACAATGAAAGAGAAAAATTCTTACAAAATTCGCTCAGGGGCTGTGATGCAACCTGGATTGACCACATATAAACCCACAGCTGGATAAGACATAAGGCTGGACACTTGGGGCTGAGAGGATTGGTGAGCTTTGGTGAGCAACTGCCGAAAGTTTAATGCAATACTTCATGCTACTCAGTCCAAGGGTCCCAACACTCCAGGTTGAAGGGAATCTTCCTACAGCTAAACCATGCTTGGGAAACCCAGCGACTGGTATACCATATGATCGGGAAAGGTTTCTAAAACGCACCTCATTTTTCCTCTCCTGGGGCTGCGGATCGACATTCCAGCCGCTTTACTAACAACATCCCCACATGGAGTCAATGCCTTTAAGTTCTGGTATCGCACAGTCTGCAGTTAGTGTGGAGGATGAATGGGAATAGGGGGAACCAGTGAGAAACAAGCTGTAGCGGTTTCAATGGGCACATGTCACTCTAATGCCACATCAGAAAGAAGAATTAACCAAAGGCACAGCAAGGTGCCCCAGAAGAAAAATAGGGCTTCAAGGAATCCTGTGGTTATGGGGCAAGACCACAAAAATAAGAGCTGAAAAGTGGGGCTAAGGGCCACCACAATTCAAAAACCTGCAGAGTTATAAAGGCCAACTATTTTCAAAAAATATATTGAGGTAAGGCTATGAAGAGACATTGAAAGCAAGGCAGAAGTGCAGGAAACCGATTTCAGGAGGTAGACTGGAATTGCATTGAAAACATATGAAGAGAGTCAGAACCTCGACAATGAGGCGCTTGGCCAAAAAGGGCGTATGTGTTTTTTCCTGAATATATTCAGGAAAAAATGCATACACACTTGTTGGCCAACCAAGCAAGCTTGCAAAGGAAATGTGCACTACAATGAAGTCTCACTTCCACCTGGTCAAAAGGGCCATCTGAAAAAAGTGTAAAATCCATAAAGGCACGACAGGGCATGGAGAACTGGGAGCCTTCTTATGCTGATGGGCGGGATGTAAATTGCCAACAGCCACTCTGGAGAAGTGTATGGTGTTTCCTGAAACATCTAAAAAACAAAGCAACAGAGCCTAGGGCACTTGAACTTATGGTCCTATAGATTAGGGAAATTAAAATTAAAAAGACACAGCCACCCCAAAGTTTGGGACGGCTCTGTTTACAAGAACCTCGTTTACGGTACAAGTTCAATATCGCAGAAAGTGAAAAATGGATAAAGAAGTTGTGGTACTTACGTACAATGCAATATCACTCAGCAATGAAATCTATGTCATCAGGCCCTTAGCAGCACAATGAGTGGATTCAGGTATGATGATTCTAACTGAAATAAGTCACACAGGAAAAGAAACATCATAAGATATCAGTAATACACGGAATGTAAACTTGGCTACTCAGGAACTGAATTATAGAACAGAACAGGGTCTCCAATTTAGAAAACCAACTTATGCTTGCTTAAGGGTAAAGGTGAGTTGGGGTGCTGCATAAAACCAGAGATTGAAATGAGCACAGATAAAGTTCCTTAAGCCAAATATGGAATAGACAAGAGGTACTCCTTGCTCAACGAAATGGACTCAACACCCCATATTAAACGCCTAAGAATATACCTGACTAGTAAGAATCTTAAAACGTATGGATGGCTATGTCTCCGAAAGAGAATCAAGCATGTGTACAGGGGCATAAACGCAGCAGTGATAGGATTGGAGAGGTTCGGTGAGCAAATGAAGACCCTTTGAAGTCATATTGCATGGTACCCATTCCACGGGTTTCAACTACCCAGGTTTAAGGTATTCTTCCTTCAGCTAAAACATGCATGTGGAACCTAGAGTATGATCAACCATGTGATCGGGAGACGTGTTCAAATATGTCTCAGTTTTCGTACCCTGGTACTCGGGTGCAACATTCCAGACGCTTTACTAACACTCTCCCGACTTGGAGAGTCAGTCCCTTTAACCTCCTGTTTGGCCCAGTTTGCAATTTCTGCGGAAGATGAACAGGAATAGCGAGAACCAATGAGAGACTAGCTGGAGGTGTCTGGACGGGCAAATTTAACTCTCATTTCCCACCAGGAAGAGGAATTAACCAAAGGCTCAGCGTGCCGTGCCAGAACCAGATTAGGGCCTGAAGCCATCCTGCGGTGTTGTGGCCAGGTCACAAGAAAGCGAGTTGAAGAAAGGAGCTCAGGGGCACTGTAATTCACAAACCTGCAGAGTTATAAATGACAGCTATCGTCCAAAAACATACTGAAGTAAGGCTACCAAGAGGACTTGAAAGCACGGCAGAATTGCAGGAAACCGATTTCAGGAGGTAGACTGGAATTGCATTGAAAGCATAGGAAAAGAGGCAGAACGTCCACAATGATGCACTTGGCCAAAAAGGGCGTATGCGTTTTTTCCTGAATATATTGAGGAAAAAAAGCATACGCCCTTTTTGGCCAACCAAGCAAGCTTGCTAAGGAAATCTGCACTACAATGAAGTCTCACTTCCCCCCGGTCAAAAGGGCCATCTGAAAAAAGTGTAAAATCCAGAAAGGCAGGACAGGCCATGGAGAACTGGGAGCCTTGTTATGCTGATGGGCGGGATGTAAATTGCCAACAGACACTCGGGAGAAGTGTATGGTGTTTCCTGAAACATCTAAAAAACAAAGCAACAGAGCCTAGGGCACTTCCACTTATGGTCCTATAGCTTAGGGAAATTAAAATCAAAAAGACACAGCCACCCCAAAGTTTGGGACGCCTCTGTTTACAAGAACCTCGTTTACCGTACAAGTTCAACATCACAGAAAGTGAAAAATGGATAAAGAACTTGTGGTACTTACGTACAATGCAGTATCACTCAGCAGTGAAATCTATGTCATCAGGCCCGTAGCAGCACAATGAGTGGATTCAGGTATGATGATTCTAACTGAAATAAGTCACACAGAAAAAGAAACATCATAAGATATCACTAATACACGGAATGTAAACTTGGCTACACAGGAACTGAATTACAGAACAGAACAGGGTCTCAAATTTAGAAAACCAACTTATGCTTGCTTAAGGGGAAAGGTGAGTTGGGGTGCTGCATAAAACCAGAGATTGAAATGAGCAGAGATAAAGTTCCTAAAGCCAAATATGGAATAGACAAGAGCTACTCCTTGCTCAACGAAATAGACTCAACACGGCATATTAAACGCCTAAGAATGTACCTGACTAGTAAGTATCTTAAAACCTATGGATTGCTATGTCTCCGAAAGAGAATCAAGCGTGTGTACATGGGCATAAACGCAGCAGTGATAGGATTGGAGAGGTTCGGTGAGCAAATGAACACCCTTTGAAGTCATATTGCATGGTACCCATTCCACGGGTTTCAACTACCCAGGTTTAAGGTATTCTTCCTTCAGCTAAAACATGCATGTGGAACCTAGAGTATGATCAACCATGTGATCGGGAGACGTGTTCAAATATGTCTCAGTTTTCGTACCCTGGTAGTCAGGTGCAACATTCCAGACGCTTTACTAACACTCTCCCGACTTGGAGAGTCAGTCCCTTTAACCTCCTGTTTGGCCCAGTTTGCAATTTCTGCGGAAGATGAACAGGAATAGCGAGAACCAATGAGAGACTAGCTGGAGGTGTCTGGACGGGCAAATTTAACTCTCATTTCCCACCAGGAAGAGGAATTAACCAAAGGCTCAGCGTGCCGTTGCAGAACCAGATTAGGGCCTGAAGCCATCCTGCGGTGTTGCTGCCAGGTCACAAGAAAGCGAGTTGAAGAAAGGAGCTCAGGGGCACTGTAATTCACAAACCTGCAGAGTTATAAATGACAACTATCGTCCAAAAATATACTGAAGTAAGGCTGCCAAGAGGACTTGAAAGCGGGGCAGAATTGCAGGAAACCGATTTCAGGAGGTAGACTGGAATTGCATTGAAAGCATAGGAAAAGAGGCAGAACGTCCACAATGATGCACTTGGCCAAAAAGGGCGTATGCGTTTTTTCCTGAATATATTCAGGAAAAAACGCATACGCACTTTTTGGCCAACTAAGCAAGCTTGCACAGGAAATCTGCACTACAATGAAGTCTCACTTCCCCCCGGTCAAAAGGGCCATCTGAAAAAAGTGTAAAATCCAGAAAGGCAGGACAGGCCATGGAGAACTGGGAGCCTTGTTATGCTGATGGGCGGGATGAAAATTGCCAACAGCCACTCAGCAGAAGTGTATGGTGTTTCCTGAAACATCTAAAAAACAAAGCAACAGAGCCTAGGGCACTTCCACTTATGGTCCTATAGCTTAGGGAAATTAAAATCAAAAAGACACAGCCACCCCTAAGTTTGGGACGCCTCTGTTTACAAGAACCTCGTTTACAGTACAAGTTCAACATCGCAGAAAGTGAAAAATGGATAAAGAAATTGTGGTATTTACTTACAAAGCAATATCACTCAGCAATGAAATCTATGTCATCAGGCCCGTAGCAGCACAATGAGTGGATTCAGGTATGATGATTCTAACAGAAATAGGTCACACAGAAAAAGAAACATCATAAGATATCAGTAATACACGGAATGTAAACATGGCTATACAGGAACTGAATTACAGAACAGAAGAGGGTCTCAAATTTAGAAAACCAACTTATGCTTGCTTAAGGGGAAAGGTGAGTTGGGGTGCTGCATAAAACCAGAGATTGAAATGAGCACAGATAAAGTTCCTTAAGCCAAATATGGAATAGACAAGACCTACTCCTTGCTCAACGAAATGGACTCAACACCCCATATTAAACGCCTAAGAATGTACCTGACTAGTAAATATCTTAAAACCTACGGATTGCTATGTCTCCGAAAGAGAATCAAGCGTGTGTACAGGGGCATAAACGCAGGAGTGATAGGACTGGAGAGGTTCGGTGAGCAAATGAAGACCCTTTGAAGTCATATTGCATGGTCCCCATTCCACGGGTTTCAACTACCCAGGTTTAAGGTATTCTTCCTTCAGCTAAAACATGCATGTGGAACCTAGAGTATGATCAACCATGTGATCGGGAGACGTGTTCAAATATGTCTGAGTTTTCGTACCCTGGTTCTCAGGTGCAACATTCCAGACGCTTTACTAACACTCTCCTGACTTGGAGAGTCAGTCCCTTTAACCTCCTGTTTGGCCCAGTTTGCAATTTCTGCGGAAGATGAACAGGAATAGCGAGAACCAATGAGAGACTAGCTGGAGGTGTCTGGACGGGCAAATTTAACTCTCATTTCCCACCAGGAAGAGGAATTAACCAAAGGCTCAGTGTGCCGTGCCGGAACCAGATTAGGGCCTGAAGCCATCCTGCGGTGTTGCGGCCAAGTCACAAGAAAGCGAGTTGAAGAAAGGAGCTCATGGGCACTGTAATTCACAAACCTGCAGAGTTATAAATGACAGCTATCGTCCAAAAATATACTGAAGTAAGGCTACCAAGAGGACTTGAAAGCGGGACAGAATTGCAGGAAATCGATTTCAGGAGGTAGACTGGAATTGCATTGAAAGCATAGGAAAAGAGGCAGAACGTCCACAATGATGCACTTGGCCAAAAAGGGCGTATGCGTTTTTTCCTGAATATATTCAGGAAAAAACGCATACGCCCTTTTTGGCCAACCAAGCAAGCTTGCAAACGAAATCTGCACTACAATGAAGTCTCACTTCCCCCCGGTCAAAAGGGCCATATGAAAAAAGTGTAAAATCCAGAAAGGCAGGACAGGCCATGGAGAACTGGGAGCCTTGTTATGCTGATGGGCGGGATGTAAATTGCCAACAGACACTCGGGAGAAGTGTATGGTGTTTCCTGAAACATCTAAAAAACAAAGCAACAGAGCCTAGGGCACTTCCACTTATGGTCCTATAGCTTAGGGAAATTAAAATCAAAAAGACACAGCCACCCCAAAGTTTGGGACGCCTCTGTTTACAAGAACCTCGTTTACAGTACAAGTTCAACATCGCAGAAAGTGAAAAATGGATAAAGAAGTTGTGGTATTTACTTACAAAGCAATATCACTCAGCAATGAAATCTATGTCATCAGGCCCTTAGCAGCACAATGAGTGGATTCAGGTATGATGATTCTAACAGAAATAGGTCACACAGAAAAAGAAACATCATAAGATATCAGTAATACACGGAATGTAAACATAGCTATACAGGAACTGAATTACAGAACAGAAGAGGGTCTCAAATTTAGAAAACCAACTTATGCTTGCTTAAGGGGAAAGGTGAGTTGGGGTGCTGCATAAAACCAGAGATTGAAATGAGCACAGATAAAGTTCCTTAAGCCAAATATGGAATAGACAAGACCTACTCCTTGCTCAACGAAATGGACTCAACACCCCATATTAAACGCCTAAGAATGTACCTGACTAGTAAATATCTTAAAACCTATGGATTGCTATGTCTCCGAAAGAGAATCAAGCATGTGTACAGGGGCATAAACGCAGGAGTGATAGGATTGGAGAGGTTCGGTGAGCAAATGAAGACCCTTTGAAGTCATATTGCATGGTACCCATTCCACGGGTTTCAACTACCCAGGTTTAAGGTATTCTTCCTTCAGCTAAAACATGCATGTGGAACCTAGAGTATGATCAACCATGTGATCGGGAGACGTGTTCAAATATGTCTCAGTTTTCGTACCCTGGTACTCAGGTGCAACATTCCAGACGCTTTACTAACACTCTCCCGACTTGGAGAGTCAGTCCCTTTAACCTCCTGTTTGGCCCAGTTTGCAATTTCTGTGGAAGATGAACAGGAATAGCGAGAACCAATGAGAGACTAGCTGGAGGTGTCTGGACGGGCAAATTTAACTCTCATTTCCCACCAGGAAGAGGAATTAACCAAAGGCTCAGCGTGCCGTGCCGGAACCAGATTAGGGCCTTAAGCCATCCTGCGGTGTTGCGGCCAAGTCACAAGAAAGCGAGTTGAAGAAAGGAGCTCATGGGCACTGTAATTCACAAACCTGCAGAGTTATAAATGACAGCTATCGTCCAAAAATATACTGAAGTAAGGCTGCCAAGAGGACTTGAAAGCGGGGCAGAATTGCAGGAAACCGATTTCAGGAGGTAGACTGGAATTGCATTGAAAGCATAGGAAAAGAGGCAGAACTTCCACAATGATGCACTTGGCCAAAAAGGGCGTATGCGTTTTTTCCTGAATATATTCAGGAAAAAACGCATACGCCCTTTTTGGCCAACCAAGCAAGCTTGCAAACGAAATCTGCACTACAATGAAGTCTCACTTCCTCCCGGTCAAAAGGGCCATCTGAAAAAAGTGTAAAATCCAGAAAGGCAGGACAGGCCATGGAGAACTGGGAGCCTTGTTATGCTGATGGGCGGGATGTAAATTGCCAACAGACACTCGGGAGAAGTGTATGGTGTTTCCTGAAACATCTAAAAAACAAAGCAACAGAGCCTAGGGCACTTCCACTTATGGTCCTATAGCTTAGGGAAATTAAAATCAAAAAGACACAGCCACCCCAAAGTTTGGGAGGCCTCTCTTTACAAGAACCTCATTTCCCGTACAAGTTCAATATCACAGAAAGTGAAAAATGGATAAAGAACTTGTGGTACTTACGTACAATGCAGTATCACTCAGCAATAAAATCTATGTCATCAGGCCCGTAGCAGCATAATGAGTGGATTCAGGTACGATGATTCTAACTGAAATAAGTCACACAGAAAAAGAAACATCATAAGATATCACTAATACACGGAATGTAAACTTGGCTACACAGGAACTGAATTCCAAAACAGAACAGGGTCTCAAATTTAGAAAACCAACATATGCTTGCTTAAGGGGAAAGGTGAGTTGGGGTGCTGCATAAAACCAGAGATTGAAATGAGCACAGATAAAGTTCCTTAAGCCAAATATGGAATAGACAAGAGCTACTCCTTGCTCAACGAAATGGACTCAACACCGCATATTAAACGCCTAAGAATGTACCTGACTAGTAAGTATCTTAAAACCTATGGATTGCTATGTCTCCGAAAGAGAATCAAGCATGTGTACAGGGGCATAAAAGCAGCAGTGATAGGATTGGAGAGGTTCAGTGAGCAAATGAAGACCCTTTGAAGTCATATTGCATGGTACCCATTACACGGGTCTCAACTCTCCAGGTTTAAGGTATTCTTCCTTCAGCTAAAACATGCATGTGGAACCCAGAGTATGATCAACCATGTGAACGGGAGACGTGTTCAAATATGTCTCAGTTTTTCTCCCCTGGTCCTCGGGTGCAACATTCCCGACGCTTTAGTAACACTCTCCCGACTTGGAGAGTCAGTCCCTTTAACCTCCTGTTTGGCCCAATTTGCAATCTCTGCGGAAGATGAACAGGAATAGCGAGAACCAATGAGAGACTAGCTGGAGGTGTCTGGACGGGCAAATTTAACTCTCATTTCCCACCAGGAAGAGGAATTAACCAAAGGCTCAGCGTGTCGTGCCGGAACCAGATTAGGGCCTGAAGCCATCCTGCGGTGTTGCGGCCAGCTCAAAAGAAAGCGAGTTGAAGAAAGGAGCTCAGGGGCACTGTAATTCACAAACCTGCAGAGTTATAAATGACAGCTATCGTCCAAAAATAGACTGAAGTAAGGCTGCCAAGAGGACTTGAAAGCGGGGCAGAATTGCAGGAAACCGATTTCAGGAGGTAGACTGGAATTGCATTGAAAGCATAGGAAAAGAGGCAGAACGTCCACAATGATGCACTTGGCCAAAAAGGGCGTATGCGTTTTTTCCTGAATATATTCAGGAAAAAACGCATACGCACTTTTTGGCCAACCAAGCAAGCTTGCAAAGGAAATCTGCACTACAATGAAGTCTCACTTCCCCCCGGTCAAAAGGGCCATCTGAAAAAAGTGTAAAATCCAGAAAGGCAGGACAGGCCATGGAGAACTGGGAGGCTTGTTATGCTGATGGGCGGGATGTAAATTGCCAACAGACACTCGGGAGAAGTGTATGGTGTTTCCTGAAACATCTAAAAAACAAAGCAACAGAGCCTAGGGCACTTCCACTTATGGTCCTATAGCTTAGGGAAATTAAAATCAAAAAGACACAGCCACCCCAAAGTTTGGGACGCCTCTGTTTACAAGAACCTCATTTACAGTACAAGTTCAACATCGCAGAAAGTGAAAAATGGATAAAGAAGTTGTGGTATTTACTTACAAAGCAATATCACTCAGCAATGAAATCTATGTCATCAGGCCCTTAGCAGCACAATGAGTGGATTCAGGTATGATGATTCTAACTGAAATAGGTCACACAGAAAAAGAAACATCATAAGATATCAGTAATACACGGAATGTAAACTTGGCTACACAGGAACTGAATTACAGAACAGAACAGGGTCTCAAATTTAGAAAACCAACTTATGCTTGCTTAAGGGGAAAGGTGAGTTGGGGTGCTGCATAAAACCAGAGATTGAAATGAGCACAGATAAAGTTCCTTAAGCCAAATATGGAATAGACAAGAGCTACTCCTTGCTCAACGAAATGGACTCAACACCCCATATTAAACGCCTAAGAATGTACCTGATTAGTAAGTATCTTAAAACCTATGGATTGCTATGTCTCCGAAAGAGAAACAAGCATGTGTACAGGGGCATAAACGCAGCAGTGATAGGATTGGAGAGGTTCGGTGAGCAAATGAAGACCCTTTGAAGTCATATTGCATGGTACCCATTCCACGGATTTCAACTACGCAGGTTTAAGGTATTCTTCCTTCAGCTAAAACATGCATGTGGAACCTAGAGTATGATCTACCATGTGATCGGGAGACCTGTTCAAATATGTCTCAGTTTTCGTACCCTGGTACTCAGGTGCAACATTCCAGACGCTTTACTAACACTCTCCCGACTTGGAGAGTCAGTCCCTTTAACCTCCTGTTTGGCCCAGTTTGCAATTTCTGCGGAAGATGAACAGGAATAGCGAGAACCAATGAGAGACTAGCTGGAGGTGTCTGGACGGGCAAATTTAACTCTCATTTCCCACCAGGAAGAGGAATTAACCAAAGGCTCAGCGTGCCGTGCCGGAACCATATTAGGGCCTGAAGCAATCCTGCGGTGTTGCGGCCAGCTCACAAGAAAGCGAGTTGAGGAAAGGAGCTCCGGGGCACTGTAATTCACAAACCTGCAGAGTTATAAATGACAGCTATCGTCCAAAAATATACTGAAGTAAGGCTGCCAAGAGGACTCGAAAGCGGGGCAGAATTGCAGGAAACCGATTTCAGGAGGTAGACTGGAATTGCATTTAAAGCATAGGAAAAGAGGCAGAACGTCCACAATGATGCACTTGGCCAAAAAGGGCGTATGCGTTTTTTTCCTGAATATATTCAGGAAAAAACGCATACGCCCTTTTTGGCCAACCAAGCAAGCTTGCAAAGGAAATCTGCACTACAATGAAGTCTCACTTCCCCCCGGTCAAAAGGGCCATCTGAAAAAAGTGTAAAATCCAGAAAGGCAGGACAGGCCATGGAGAACTGGGAGCCTTGTTATGCTGATGGGCGGGATGTAAATTGCCAACAGCCACTCGGGAGAAGTGTATGTGTTTCCTGAAACATCTAAAAAACAAAGCAACAGAGCCTAGGGCACTTCCACTTATGGTCCAATAGCTTAGGGAAATGAAAATCAAAAAGACACAGCCACCCCAAAGTTTGGGACGGCTCTGTTTACAAGAACCTCGTTTACGGTACAAGTTCAATATCGCAGAAACTGAAAAATGGATGAAGAAGCTGTGGTACTTACGTACAAAGCAATATCACTCAGCAATGACATCTATGTCATCAGGCACGTAGCAGCATAATGAGTGGATTCAGGTATGATGATTCTACCTGAAATAAGTCACACAGAAAAAGAAATATCATAAGATATCACTAATATACGGAATGTAAACTTGGCTACACAGGAACTGGATTACAAAACAGAACAGGGTCTCAAATTTAGAAAACCAACTTATGCTTGCTTAAGGGGAAAGGTGAGTTGGGGTGCTGCATAAAACCAGAGATTGTAATGAGCACAGATAATGTTACTTAAGCCAAATATGGAATAGACAAGAGCTACTCCTTGCTCAACGAAATGGACTCAACACCCCATATTAAGCGCCTAAGAATGTACCTGACTAGTAAGTATCTTAAAACCTATGGATTGCTATATCTCCGAAAGGGAATCAAGCGTGTGTAGAGGGGAATAAACGCAGCAGTGATAGGATTGGAGAGGTTCGGTGAGCAAATGAAGACCCTTTGAAGTCATATTGCATGGTACCCATTCCACGGGTCTCAACTCTCCAGGTTTAAGGGATTCTTCCTTCAGCTAAAACATGCATGTGGAACTCAGAGTATGATCAACCGTGTGATCGGGAGACGTGTTCAAATATGTCTCCGTTCTCGTCCCCTGGTACTCGGGTGCAACATTCCAGACGCTTTACTAACACTCTCCCGACTTGGAGAGTCAGTGCCTTTAACCTCCTGTTTGGCCCAGTTTGCAATTTCTGCGGAAGATGAACAGGAATAGGGAGAACCAATGAGAGACTAGCTGGAGGTGTCTGGACGGGCAAATTTAACTCTCATTTCCCACCAGGAAGAGGAATTAACCAAAGGCTCAGCGTGCCGTGCCGGAACCAGATTAGGGCCTGAAGCAATCTTGCGGTGTTGCGACCAGCTCACAAGAAAGCGAGTTGAAGAAAGGAGCTCAGGGGCACTGTAATTCACAAACCTGCAGAGTTATAAATGACAGCTATCGTCCAAAAATATACTGAAGTAAGGCTGCCAAGAGGACTTGAAAGCGGGGCAGAATTGCAGGAAACCGATTTCAGGAGGTAGACTGGAATTGCATTTAAAGCATAGGAAAAGAGGCAGAACGTCCACAATGATGCACTTGGCCAAAAAGGGCGTATGCGTTTTTTCCTGAATATATTCAGGAAAAAACGCATACGCCCTTTTTGGCCAACCAAGCAAGCTTGCAAAGGAAATCTGCACTACAATGAAGTCTCACTTCCCCCCGGTCAAAAGGGCCATCTGAAAAAAGTGTAAAATCCAGAAAGGCAGGACAGGCCATGGAGAACTGGGAGCCTTGTTATGCTGATGGGCGGGATGTAAATTGCCAACAGCCACTCGGGAGAAGTGTATGTGTTTCCTGAAACATCTAAAAAACAAAGCAACAGAGCCTAGGGCACTTCCACTTATGGTCCTATAGCTTAGGGAAATGAAAATCAAAAAGACACAGCCACCCCAAAGTTTGGGACGGCTCTGTTTACAAGAACCTCGTTTACGGTACAAGTTCAATATCGCAGAAAGTGAAAAATGGATGAAGAAGCTGTGGTACTTACGTACAATGCAATATGACTCAGCAATGACATCTATGTCATCAGGCACGTAGCAGCATAATGAGTGGATTCAGGTATGATGATTCTACCTGAAATAAGTCACACAGAAAAAGAAACATCATAAGATATCACTAATACACGGAATGTAAACTTGGCTACACAGGAACTGGATTACAAAACAGAACAGGGTCTCAAATTTAGAAAACCAACTTATGCTTGCTTAAGAGGAAAGGTGAGTTGGGGTGCTGCATAAAACCAGAGATTGTAATGAGCACAGATAACGTTCCTTAAGCCAAATATGGAATAGACAAGAGCTACTCCTTGCTCAACGAAATGGACTCAACACCCCATATTAAACGCCTAAGAATGTACCTGACTAGTAAGTATCTTAAAACCTATGGATTGCTATGTCTCCGAAAGAGAAACAAGCATGTGTACAGGGGCATAAACGCAGCAGTGATAGGATTGGAGAGGTTCGGTGAGCAAATGAAGACCCTTTGAAGTCATATTGCATGGTACCCATTCCACGGATTTCAACTACGCAGGTTTAAGGTATTCTTCCTTCAGCTAAAACATGCATGTGGAACCTAGAGTATGATCAACCATGTGATCGGGAGACCTGTTCAAATATGTCTCAGTTTTCGTACCCTGGTACTCAGGTGCAACATTCCAGACGCTTTACTAACACTCTCCCGACTTGGAGAGTCAGTCCCTTTAACCTCCTGTTTGGCCCAGTTTGCAATTTCTGCGGAAGATGAACAGGAATAGCGAGAACCAATGAGAGACTAGCTGGAGGTGTCTGGACGGGCAAATTTAACTCTCATTTCCCACCAGGAAGAGGAATTAACCAAAGGCTCAGCGTGCCGTGCCGGAACCAGATTAGGGCCTGAAGCAATCCTGCGGTGTTGCGGCCAGCTCACAAGAAAGCGAGTTGAGGAAAGGAGCTCCGGAGCACTGTAATTCACAAACCTGCAGAGTTATAAATGACAGCTATCGTCCAAAAATATACTGAAGTAAGGCTGCCAAGAGGACTCGAAAGCGGGGCAGAATTGCAGGAAACCGATTTCAGGAGGTAGACTGGAATTGCATTTAAAGCATAGGAAAAGAGGCAGAACGTCCACAATGATGCACTTGGCCAAAAAGGGCGTATGCGTTTTTTCCTGAATATATTCAGGAAAAAACGCATACGCCCTTTTTGGCCAACCAAGCAAGCTTGCAAAGGAAATCTGCACTACAGTGAAGTCTCACTTCCCCCCGGTCAAAAGGGCCATCTGAAAAAAGTGTAAAATCCAGAAAGGCAGGACAGGCCATGGAGAACTGGGAGCCTTGTTATGCTGATGGGCGGGATGTAAATTGCCAACAGCCACTCGGGAGAAGTGTATGTGTTTCCTGAAACATCTAAAAAACAAAGCAACAGAGCCTAGGGCACTTCCACTTATGGTCCAATAGCTTAGGGAAATGAAAATCAAAAAGACACAGCCACCCCAAAGTTTGGGACGGCTCTGTTTACAAGAACCTCGTTTACGGTACAAGTTCAATATCGCAGAAACTGAAAAATGGATGAAGAAGCTGTGGTACTTACGTACAAAGCAATATCACTCAGCAATGACATCTATGTCATCAGGCACGTAGCAGCATAATGAGTGGATTCAGGTATGATGATTCTACCTGAAATAAGTCACACAGAAAAAGAAATATCATAAGATATCACTAATACACGGAATGTAAACTTGGCTACACAGGAACTGGATTCCAAAACAGAACAGGGTCTCAAATTTAGAAAACCAACTTATGCTTGCTTAAGGGGAAAGGTGAGTTGGGGTGCTGCATAAAACCAGAGATTGTAATGAGCACAGATAATGTTACTTAAGCCAAATATGGAATAGACAAGAGCTACTCCTTGCTCAACGAAATGGACTCAACACCCCATATTAAGCGCCTAAGAATGTACCTGACTAGTAAGTATCTTAAAACCTATGGATTGCTATATCTCCGAAAGGGAATCAAGCGTGTGTAGAGGGGAATAAACGCAGCAGTGATAGGATTGGAGAGGTTCGGTGAGCAAATGAAGACCCTTTGAAGTCATATTGCATGGTACCCATTCCACGGGTCTCAACTCTCCAGGTTTAAGGGATTCTTCCTTCAGCTAAAACATGCATGTGGAACTCAGAGTATGATCAACCGTGTGATCGGGAGACGTGTTCAAATATGTCTCCGTTCTCGTCCCCTGGTACTCGGGTGCAACATTCCAGACGCTTTACTAACACTCTCCCGACTTGGAGAGTCAGTGCCTTTAACCTCCTGTTTGGCCCAGTTTGCAATTTCTGCGGAAGATGAACAGGAATAGGGAGAACCAATGAGAGACTAGCTGGAGGTGTCTGGACGGGCAAATTGAACTCTCATTTCCCACCAGGAAGAGGAATTAACCAAAGGCTCAGCGTGCCGTGCCGGAACCAGATTAGGGCCTGAAGCAATCTTGCGGTGTTGCGGCCAGCTCACAAGAAAGCGAGTTGAAGAAAGGAGCTCAGGGGCACTGTAATTCACAAACCTGCAGAGTTATAAATGACAGCTATCGTCCAAAAATATACTGAAGTAAGGCTGCCAAGAGGACTTGAAAGCGGGGCAGAATTGCAGGAAACCGATTTCAGGAGGTAGACTGGAATTGCATTTAAAGCATAGGAAAAGAGGCAGAACGTCCACAATGATGCACTTGGCCAAAAAGGGCGTATGCGTTTTTTCCTGAATATATTCAGGAAAAAAGGCATACGCCCTTTTTGGCCAACCAAGCAAGCTTGCAAAGGAAATCTGCACTACAATGAAGTCTCACTTCCCCCCGGTCAAAAGGGCCATCTGAAAAAAGTGTAAAATCCAGAAAGGCAGGACAGGCCATGGAGAACTGGGAGCCTTGTTATGCTGATGGGCGGGATGTAAATTGCCAACAGCCACTCGGGAGAAGTGTATGTGTTTCCTGAAACATCTAAAAAACAAAGCAACAGAGCCTAGGGCACTTCCACTTATGGTCCTATAGCTTAGGGAAATGAAAATCAAAAAGACACAGCCACCCCAAAGTTTGGGACGGCTCTGTTTACAAGAACCTCGTTTACGGTACAAGTTCAATATCGCAGAAAGTGAAAAATGGATGAAGAAGCTGTGGTACTTACGTACAATGCAATATCACTCAGCAATGACATCTATGTCATCAGGCACGTAGCAGCATAATGAGTGGATTCAGGTATGATGATTCTACCTGAAATAAGTCACACAGAAAAAGAAACATCATAAGATATCACTAATACACGGAATGTAAACTTGGCTACACAGGAACTGGATTACAAAACAGAACAGGGTCTCAAATTTAGAAAACCAACTTATGCTTGCTTAAGAGGAAAGGTGAGTTGGGGTGCTGCATAAAACCAGAGATTGTAATGAGCACAGATAACGTTCCTTAAGCCAAATATGGAATAGACAAGAGCTACTCCTTGCTCAACGAAATGGACTCAACACCGCATATTAAACACCTAAGAATGTACCTGACTAGTAAGTATCTTAAAACCTATGGATTGCTATGTCTCCGAAAGAGAAACAAGCATGTGTACAGGGGCATAAACGCAGCAGTGATAGGATTGGAGAGGTTCGGTGAGCAAATGAAGACCCTTTGAAGTCATATTGCATGGTACCCATTCCACGGATTTCAACTACGCAGGTTTAAGGTATTCTTCCTTCAGCTAAAACATGCATGTGGAACCTAGAGTATGATCAACCATGTGATCGGGAGACCTGTTCAAATATGTCTCAGTTTTCGTACCCTGGTACTCAGGTGCAACATTCCAGACGCTTTACTAACACTCTCCCGACTTGGAGAGTCAGTCCCTTTAACCTCCTGTTTGGCCCAGTTTGCAATTTCTGCGGAAGATGAACAGGAATAGCGAGAACCAATGAGAGACTAGCTGGAGGTGTCTGGACGGGCAAATTTAACTCTCATTTCCCACCAGGAAGAGGAATTAACCAAAGGCTCAGCATGCCGTGCCGGAACCAGATTAGGGCCTGAAGCAATCCTGCGGTGTTGCGGCCAGCTCACAAGAAAGCGAGTTGAGGAAAGGAGCTCCGGAGCACTGTAATTCACAAACGTGCAGAGTTATAAATGACAGCTATCGTCCAAAAATATACTGAAGTAAGGCTGCCAAGAGGACTCGAAAGCGGGGCAGAATTGCAGGAAACCGATTTCAGGAGGTAGACTGGAATTGCATTTAAAGCATAGGAAAAGAGGCAGAACGTCCACAATGATGCACTTGGCCAAAAAGGGCGTATGCGTTTTTTCCTGAATATATTCAGGAAAAAACGCATACGCCCTTTTTGGCCAACCAAGCAAGCTTGCAAAGGAAATCTGCACTACAATGAAGTCTCACTTCCCCCTGGTCAAAAGGGCCATCTGAAAAAAGTGTAAAATCCAGAAAGGCAGGACAGGCCATGGAGAACTGGGAGCCTTGTTATGCTGATGGGCGGGATGTAAATTGCCAACAGCCACTCGGGAGAAGTGTATGTGTTTCCTGAAACATCTAAAAAACAAAGCAACAGAGCCTAGGGCACTTCCACTTATGGTCCAATAGCTTAGGGAAATGAAAATCAAAAAGACACAGCCACCCCAAAGTTTGGGACGGCTCTGTTTACAAGAACCTCGTTTACGGTACAAGTTCAATATCGCAGAAACTGAAAAATGGATGAAGAAGCTGTGGTACTTACGTACAAAGCAATATCACTCAGCAATGACATCTATGTCATCAGGCACGTAGCAGCATAATGAGTGGATTCAGGTATGATGATTCTACCTGAAATAAGTCACACAGAAAAAGAAACATCATAAGATATCACTAATACACGGAATGTAAACTTGGCTACACAGGAACTGGATTCCAAAACAGAACAGGGTCTCAAATTTAGAAAACCAACTTATGCTTGCTTAAGGGGAAAGGTGAGTTGGGGTGCTGCATAAAACCAGAGATTGTAATGAGCACAGATAATGTTACTTAAGCCAAATATGGAATAGACAAGAGCTACTCCTTGCTCAACGAAATGGACTCAACACCCCATATTAAGCGCCTAAGAATGTACCTGACTAGTAAGTATCTTAAAACCTATGGATTGCTATATCTCCGAAAGGGAATCAAGCGTGTGTAGAGGGGAATAAACGCAGCAGTGATAGGATTGGAGAGGTTCGGTGAGCAAATGAAGACCCTTTGAAATCATATTGCATGGTACCCATTCCACGGGTCTCAACTCTCCAGGTTTAAGGGATTCTTCCTTCAGCTAAAACATGCATGTGGAACTCAGAGTATGATCAACCGTGTGATCGGGAGACGTGTTCAAATATGTCTCCGTTCTCGTCCCCTGGTACTCGGGTGCAACATTCCAGACGCTTTACTAACACTCTCCCGACTTGGAGAGTCAGTGCCTTTAACCTCCTGTTTGGCCCAGTTTGCAATTTCTGCGGAAGATGAACAGGAATAGGGAGAACCAATGAGAGACTAGCTGGAGGTGTCTGGACGGGCAAATTTAACTCTCATTTCCCACCAGGAAGAGGAATTAACCAAAGGCTCAGCGTGCCGTGCCGGAACCAGATTAGGGCCTCAAGCAATCTTGCGGTGTTGCGGCCAGCTCACAAGAAAGCGAGTTGAAGAAAGGAGCTCAGGGGCACTGTAATTCACAAACCTGCAGAGTTATAAATGACAGCTATCGTCCAAAAATATACTGAAGTAAGGCTGCCAAGAGGACTTGAAAGCGGGGCAGAATTGCAGGAAACCGATTTCAGGAGGTAGACTGGAATTGCATTTAAAGCATAGGAAAAGAGGCAGAACGTCCACAATGATGCACTTGGCCAAAAAGGGCGTATGCGTTTTTTCCTGAATATATTCAGGAAAAAACGCATACGCCCTTTTTGGCCAACCAAGCAAGCTTGCAAAGGAAATCTGCACTACAATGAAGTCTCACTTCCCCCCGGTCAAAAGGGCCATCTGAAAAAAGTGTAAAATCCAGAAAGGCAGGACAGGCCATGGAGAACTGGGAGCCTTGTTATGCTGATGGGCGGGATGTAAATTGCCAACAGCCACTCGGGAGAAGTGTATGTGTTTCCTGAAACATCTAAAAAACAAAGCAACAGAGCCTAGGGCACTTCCACTTATGGTCCTATAGCTTAGGGAAATGAAAATCAAAAAGACACAGCCACCCCAAAGTTTGGGACGGCTCTGTTTACAAGAACCTCGTTTACGGTACAAGTTCAATATCGCAGAAAGTGAAAAATGGATGAAGAAGCTGTGGTACTTACGTACAATGCAATATCACTCAGCAATGACATCTATGTCATCAGGCACGTAGCAGCATAATGAGTGGATTCAGGTATGATGATTCTACCTGAAATAAGTCACACAGAAAAAGAAACATCATAAGATATCACTAATACACGGAATGTAAACTTGGCTACACAGGAACTGGATTACAAAACAGAACAGGGTCTCAAATTTAGAAAACCAACTTATGCTTGCTTAAGAGGAAAGGTGAGTTGGGGTGCTGCATAAAACCAGAGATTGTAATGAGCACAGATAACGTTCCTTAAGCCAAATATGGAATAGACAAGAGCTACTCCTTGCTCAACGAAATGGACTCAACACCCCATATTAAACGCCTAAGAATGTACCTGACTAGTCAGTATCTTAAAACCTATGGATTGCTATGTCTCCGTAAGAGAATCAAGCGTGTGTACAGGGGCATAAACGCAGCAGTGATAGGATTGGAGAGGTTCGGTGAGCAAATGAAGACCCTTTGAAGTCATATTGCATGGTACCCATTCCACGGGTCACAACTCTCCAGGTTTAAGGGATTCTTCCTTCAGCTAAAACATGCATGTGGAACCCAGAGTATGATCAACCGTGTGATCGGGAGACGTGTTCAAATATGTCTCCGTTCTCGTCCCCTGGTACTCGGGTGCAACATTCCAGGCGCTTTACTAACACTCTCCCGACTTGGAGAGTCAGTGCCTTTAACCTCCTGTTTGGCCCAGTTTGCAATTTCTGCAGAAGATGAAAAGGAATAGGGAGAACCAATGAGAGACGAGCTGGAGGTGTCTGGACGGCCAAATTTAACTCTCATTTCCCACCAGGAAGAGGAATTAACCAAAGGCTCAGCGTGCCGTGCCGGAACCAGATTAGGGCCTGAAGCAATCCTGCGGTGTTGCGGCCAGCTCACAAGAAAGCGAGTTGAGGAAAGGAGCTCCGGGGCACTGTAATTCACAAACCTGCAGAGTTATAAATGACAGCTATCGTCCAAAAATATACTGAAGTAAGGCTGCCAAGAGGACTCGAAAGCGGGGCAGAATTGCAGGAAACCGATTTCAGGAGGTAGACTGGAATTGCATTTAAAGCATAGGAAAAGAGGCAGAACGTCCACAATGATGCACTTGGCCAAAAAGGGTGTATGCGTTTTTTCCTGAATATATTCAGGAAAAAACGCATACGCCCTTTTTGGCCAACCAAGCAAGCTTGCAAAGGAAATCTGCACTACAATGAAGTCTCACTTCCCCCCGGTCAAAAGGGCCATCTGAAAAAAGTGTAAAATCCAGAAAGGCAGGACAGGCCATGGAGAACTGGGAGCCTTGTTATGCTGATGGGCGGGATGTAAATTGCCAACAGCCACTCGGGAGAAGTGTATGTGTTTCCTGAAACATCTAAAAAACAAAGCAACAGAGCCTAGGGCACTTCCACTTATGGTCCTATAGCTTAGGGAAATGAAAATCAAAAAGACACAGCCACCCCAAAGTTTGGGACGGCTCTGTTTACAAGAACCTCGTTTACGGTACAAGTTCAATATCGCAGAAAGTGAAAAATGGATGAAGAAGCTGTGGTACTTACGTACAATGCAATATCACTCAGCAATGACATCTATGTCATCAGGCACTTAGCAGCATAATGAGTGGATTCAGGTATGATGATTCTACCTGAAATAAGTCACACAGAAAAAGAAATATCATAAGATATCACTAATACACGGAATGTAAACTTGGCTACACAGGAACTGGATTACAAAACAGAACAGGGTCTCAAATTTAGAAAACCAACTTATGCTTGCTTAAGGGGAAAGGTGAGTTGGGGTGCTGCATAAAACCAGAGATTGAAATGAGCACAGATAAAGTTCCTTAAGCCAAATATGGAATAGACAAGAGCTACTCCTTGCTCAACGAAATGGACTCAACACCCCATATTAAACGCCTAAGAATGTACCTGACTAGTAAGTATCTTAAAACCTATGGATTGCTATGTCTCCGAAAGAGAATCAAGCGTGTGTACAGGGGCATAAACGCAGCAGTGATAGGATTGGAGAGGTTCGGTGAGCAAATGAACACCCTTTGAAGTCATATTGCATGGTTCCCATTCCATGGGTCACAACTCTCCTGGTTTAAGGGATTCTTCCTTCAGCTAAAACATTCATGTGGAACCCAGAGTATGATCAACCGTGTGATCGGGAGACGTGTTCAAATATGTCTCCGTTCTCGTCCCCTGGTACTCGGGTGCAACATTCCAGACGCTTTACTAACACTTTCCCGACTTGGAGAGTCAGTGCCTTTAACCTCCTGTTTGGCCCAGTTTGCAATTTCTGCGGAAGATGAACAGGAATAGGGAGAACCAATGAGAGACTAGCTGGAGGTGTCTGGACGGGCAAATTTAACTCTCATTTCCCACCAGGAAGAGGAATTAACCAAAGGCTCAGCGTGCCGTGCCGGAACCAGATTAGGGCCTGAAGCAATCCTGCGGTGTTGCGGCCAGCTCACAAGAAAGCGAGTTGAGGAAAGGAGCTCCGGGGCACTGTAATTCACAAACCTGCAGAGTTATAAATGACAGCTATCGTCCAAAAATATACTGAAGTAAGGCTGCCAAGAGGACTCGAAAGCGGGGCAGAATTGCAGGAAACCGATTTCAGGAGGTAGACTGGAATTGCATTTAAAGCATAGGAAAAGAGGCAGAACGTCCACAATGATGCACTTGGCCAAAAAGGGCGTATGCGTTTTTTCCTGAATATATTCAGGAAAAAACGCATACGCCCTTTTTGGCCAACCAAGCAAGCTTGCAAAGGAAATCTGCACTACAATGAAGTCTCACTTCCCCCCGGTCAAAAGGGCCATCTGAAAAAAGTGTAAAATCCAGAAAGGCAGGACAGGCCATGGAGAACTGGGAGCCTTGTTATGCTGATGGGCGGGATGTAAATTGCCAACAGCCACTCGGGAGAAGTGTATGTGTTTCCTGAAACATCTAAAAAACAAAGCAACAGAGCCTAGGGCACTTCCACTTATGGTCCAATAGCTTAGGGAAATGAAAATCAAAAAGACACAGCCACCCCAAAGTTTGGGACGGCTCTGTTTACAAGAACCTCGTTTACGGTACAAGTTCAATATCGCAGAAACTGAAAAATGGATGAAGAAGCTGTGGTACTTACGTACAATGCAATATCACTCAGCAATGACATCTATGTCATCAGGCACGTAGCAGCATAATGAGTGGATTCAGGTATGATGATTCTACCTGAAATAAGTCACACAGAAAAAGAAACATCATAAGATATCACTAATACACGGAATGTAAACTTGGCTACACAGGAACTGGATTACAAAACAGAACAGGGTCTCAAATTTAGAAAACCAACTTATGCTTGCTTAAGGGGAAAGGTGAGTTGGGGTGCTGCATAAAACCAGAGATTGTAATGAGCACAGATAATGTTACTTAAGCCAAATATGGAATAGACAAGAGCTACTCCTTGCTCAACGAAATGGACTCAACACCCCATATTAAGCGCCTAAGAATGTACCTGACTAGTAAGTATCTTAAAACCTATGGATTGCTATATCTCCGAAAGGGAATCAAGCGTGTGTAGAGGGGAATAAACGCAGCAGTGATAGGATTGGAGAGGTTCGGTGAGCAAATGAAGACCCTTTGAAGTCATATTGCATGGTACCCATTCCACAGGTCTCAACTCTCCAGGTTTAAGGGATTCTTCCTTCAGCTAAAACATGCATGTGGAACTCAGAGTATGATCAACCGTGTGATCGGGAGACGTGTTCAAATATGTCTCCGTTCTCGTCCCCTGGTACTCGGTTGCAACATTCCAGACGCTTTACTAACACTCTCCCGACTTGGAGAGTCAGTGCCTTTAACCTCCTGTTTGGCCCAGTTTGCAATTTCTGCGGAAGATGAACAGGAATAGGGAGAACCAATGAGAGACTAGCTGGAGGTGTCTGGACGGGCAAATTTAACTCTCATTTCCCACCAGGAAGAGGAATTAACCAAAGGCTCAGCGTGCACTGCTGGAACCAGATTAGGGCCTGAAGCAATCCTGCGGTGTTGTGGCCAGCTCACAAGAAATCGAGTTGAGGAAAGGAGCTCCGGGACACTGTAATTCACAAACCTGCAGAGTTATAAATGACAGCTATCGTCCACAAATATACTGAAGTAAGGCTGCCAAGAGGTCTTGAAAGTGGGGCAGAATTGCAGGAAACCGATTTCAGGAGGTAGACTGGAATTGCATTGAAAGCATAGGAAAAGAGGCAGAACGTCCACAATGATGCACTTGGCCAAAAAGGGCGTATGCGTTTTTTCCTGAATATATTCAGGAAAAAACGCATACGCCCTTTATGGCCAACCAAGCAAGCTTGCAAAGGAAATCTGCACTACAATGAAGTCTCACTTCCCCCGGGTCAATAGGGCCATCTGAAAAAAGTGTAAAATCCAGAAAGACAGGACAGGCCATGGAGAACTGGGAGCCTTGTTATGCTGATGGGCGGAATGTAAATTGCCAACAGCCACTCGGGAGAAGTGTATGTGTTTCCTGAAACATCTAAAAAACAAAGCAACAGAGCCTAGGGCACTTCCACTTATGGTCCTATAGCTTAGGGAAATGAAAATCAAAAAGACACAGCCACCCCAAAGTTTGGGACGGCTCTGTTTACAAAACCTCGTTTACGGTACAAGTTCAATATCGCAGAAAGTGAAAAATGGATGAAGAAGTTGTGGTACTTACGTACAATGCAATATCACTCAGCAATGACCTCTATGTCATCAGGCCCGTAGCAGCATAATGAGTGGATTCAGGTATGATGATTCTAACTGAAAGAAGTCACACAGAAAAAGAAACATCATAAGATATCACTAATACACGGAATGTAAACTTGGCTACACAGGAACTGGATTACAAAACAGAACAGGGTCTCAAATTTAGAAAACCAAATTATGCTTGCTTAAGGGGAAAGGTGAGTTGGGGTGCTGCATAAAACCAGAGATTGAAATGAGCACAGATAAAGTACCTTAAGCCAAATATGGAATAGACAAGAGCTACTCCTTGCTCAACGAAATGGACTCAACACCCCATATTAAACGCCTAAGAATGTACCTGACTAGTAAGTATCTTAAAACCTATGGATTGCTATGTGTCCGAAAGAGAATCAAGCGTGTGTACAGGGGCATAAACGCAGCAGTGGTAGAATTGGAGAGGTTCGGTGAGCAAATGAAGAACCTTTGAAGTCATATTGCACGGTACCCATTCCACGGGTCTCAACTCTCCAGCTTTAAGGGATTCTTCCTTCAGCTAAAACATGCATGTGGAACCCAGAGTATGATCAACCATGTGATCGGGATACGTGTTCAAATATGTCTCCGTTCTCGTCCCCTGTTTCTCGGGTGCAACATTCCAGACGATTTACTAACACTCTCCCGACTTGGAGAGTCAGTGCCTTTAACCTCCTGTTTGGCCCAGTTTGCAATTTCTGCGGAAGATGAACAGGAATAGGGAGAACCAATGAGAGACTAGCTGGAGGTGCCTGGACGGGCAAATTTAACTCTCATTTCCCACCAGGAAGAGGAATTAACCAAAGGCTCAGCATGCCGTGCCGGAACCAGATTATGGCCTGAAGCAATCCTGCGGTGTTGCGGCCAGCTCGCAAGAAAGCAAGTTGAAGAAAGGAGCTCAGGGTCACTGTAATTCACAAACATGCAGAGTTATAAATGACAGCTATCGTCCACAAATATACTGAAGTAAGGCTGCCAAGAGGACTTGAAAGTGGGGCAGAATTGCAGGAAACCGATTTCAGGAGGTAGACTGGAATTGCATTGAAAGCATAGGAAAAGAGGCAGAACGTCCACAATGATGCACTTGGCCAAAAAGGGCGTATGCGTTTTTTCCTGAATATATTCAGGAAAAAACGCATACGCCCTTTATGGCCAACCAAGCAAGCTTGCAAAGGAAATCTGCACTACAATGAAGTCTCACTTCCCCCGGGTCAATAGGGCCATCTGAAAAAAGTGTAAAATCCAGAAAGACAGGACAGGCCATGGAGAACTGGGAGCCTTGTTATGCTGATGGGCGGAATGTAAATTGCCAACAGCCACTCGGGAGAAGTGTATGTGTTTCCTGAAACATCTAAAAAACAAAGCAACAGAGCCTAGGGCACTTCCACTTATGGTCCTATAGCTTAGGGAAATGAAAATCAAAAAGACACAGCCACCCCAAAGTTTGGGACGGCTCTGTTTACAAAACCTCGTTTACGGTACAAGTTCAATATCGCAGAAAGTGAAAAATGGATGAAGAAGTTGTGGTACTTACGTACAATGCAATATCACTCAGCAATGACCTCTATGTCATCAGGCCCGTAGCAGCATAATGAGTGGATTCAGGTATGATGATTCTAACTGAAAGAAGTCACACAGAAAAAGAAACATCATAAGATATCACTAATACACGGAATGTAAACTTGGCTACACAGGAACTGGATTACAAAACAGAACAGGGTCTCAAATTTAGAAAACCAAATTATGCTTGCTTAAGGGGAAAGGTGAGTTGGGGTGCTGCATAAAACCAGAGATTGAAATGAGCACAGATAAAGTACCTTAAGCCAAATATGGAATAGACAAGAGCTACTCCTTGCTCAACGAAATGGACTCAACACCCCATATTAAACGCCTAAGAATGTACCTGACTAGTAAGTATCTTAAAACCTATGGATTGCTATGTGTCCGAAAGAGAATCAAGCGTGTGTACAGGGGCATAAACGCAGCAGTGGTAGAATTGGAGAGGTTCGGTGAGCAAATGAAGAACCTTTGAAGTCATATTGCACGGTACCCATTCCACGGGTCTCAACTCTCCAGCTTTAAGGGATTCTTCCTTCAGCTAAAACATGCATGTGGAACCCAGAGTATGATCAACCATGTGATCGGGATACGTGTTCAAATATGTCTCCGTTCTCGTCCCCTGTTTCTCGGGTGCAACATTCCAGACGATTTACTAACACTCTCCCGACTTGGAGAGTCAGTCCCTTTAACCTCCTGTTTGGCCCAGTTTGCAATTTCTGCGGAAGATGAACAGGAATAGGGAGAACCAATGAGAGACTAGCTGGAGGTGCCTGGACGGGCAAATTTAACTCTCATTTCCCACCAGGAAGAGGAATTAACCAAAGGCTCAGCGTGCCGTGCCGGAACCAGATTAGGGCCTGAAGCAATCCTGCGGTGTTGCGGCCAGCTCGCAAGAAAGCAAGTTGAAGAAAGGAGCTCAGGGTCACTGTAATTCACAAACATGCAGAGTTATAAATGACAGCTATTGTCCAAAAATATACTGAAGTAAGGCTGCCAAGAGGACTTGAAAGCGGGGCAGAATTGCAGGAAACCGAGTTCAGGAGGTAGATTGGAATTGCATTGAAAGCATAGGAAAAGAGGCAGAACGTCCACAATGATGCACTTGGCCAAAAAGGGCGTATGCGTTTTTTCCTGAATATATTCAGGAAAAAACGCATACGCCCTTTTTGGCCAACCAAGCAAGCTTGCAAAGGAAATCTGCACTACAATGAAGTCTCACTTCCCCCCGGTCATAAGGGCCATCTGAAAAAAGTGTAAAATCCAGAAAGGCAGGACAGGCCATGGAGAACTGGGAGCCTTGTTATGCTGATGGGCGGGATGTAAATTGCCAACAGCCACTCGGGAGAAGTGTATGGTGTTTCCTGACACATCTAAAAAACAAAGCAACAGAGCCTAGGGCACTTCCACTTATGGTCCTATAGCTTAGGGAAATGAAAATCAAAAAGACACAGCCACCCCAAAGTTTGGGACGGCTCTGTTTACAAGAACCTCGTTTACGGTACAAGTTCAATATCGCAGAAAGTGAAAAATGGATGAAGAAGTTGTGGTACTTACGTACAATGCAATATCACTCAGCAATGACATCTATGTCATCAGGCCCGTAGCAGCATAATGAGTGGATTCAGCTATGATGATTCTAACTGAAAGAAGTCACACAGAAAAAGAAACATCATAAGATATCACTAATACACGCAATGTAAACATGGCTACACAGGAACTGGATTACAAAACAGAACAGGGTCTCAAATTTAGAAAACCAACTTATGCTTGCTTAAGGGGAAAGGTGAGTTGGGGTGCTGCATAAAACCAGAGATTGAAATGAGCACAGATAAAGTTCCTTAAGCCAAATATGGAATAGACAAGAGCTACTCCTTGCTCAATGAAATGGACTTAACACCCCATATTAAACGCCTAAGAATGTACCTGACTAGTAAGTATCTTAAAACCTATGGATTGCTATGTCTCCGAAAGGGAATCAAGCGTGTGTAGAGGGGAATAAACGCAGCAGTGATAGGATTGGAGAGGTTCGGTGAGCAAATGAAGACCCTTTGAAGTCATATTGCATGGTACCCATTCCACGGGTCTCAACTCTCCAGGTTTAAGGGATTCTTCCTTCAGCTAAAACATGCATGTGGAACCCAGAGTATGATCAACCGTGTGATTGGGAGACGTGTTCAAATATGTCTCCGTTCTCGTCCCCTGGTACTCGGGTGCAACATTCCAGATGCTTTACTAACACTCTCCCGACTTGGAGAGTCAGTGCCTTTAACCTCCTGTTTGGCCCAGTTTGCAATTTCTGCGGAAGATGAACAGGAATAGGGAGAACCAATGAGAGACTAGCTGGAGGTGTCTGGACGGGCAAATTTAACTCTCATTTCCCACCAGGAAGAGGAATTAACCAAAGGCTCAGCGTGCCGTGCCGGAACCAGATTAGGGCCTGAAGCAATCCTGCGGTGTTGCGGCCAGTTCACAAGAAAGCGAGTTGAAGAAAGGAGATCAGGGGCACTGTAATTAACAAACCTGCAGAGTTATAAATGACAGCTATCGTCCAAAAATATACTGAAGTAAGGCTGCCAAGAGGACTTGAAAGCGGGGCAGAATTGCAGGAAACCGATTTCAGGAGGTATACTGGAATTGCATTTAAAGCATAGGAAAAGAGGCAGAACGTCCACAATGATGCACTTGGCCAAAAAGGGCGTATGCGTTTTTTCCTATTCAGGAAAAAACGCATACGCGCTTTTTGGCCAACCAAGCAAGCTTGCAAAGGAAATCTGCACTACAATGAAGTCTCACTTCCCCCCGGTCAAAAGGGCCATCTGAAAAAAGTGTAAAATCCAGAAAGGAAGGACAGGCCATGGAGAACTGGGGGCCTTGTTATGCTGATGGGCGGGATGTAAATTGCCAACAGTCACTAGGCAGAAGTGTATGGTGTTTCCTGAAACATCTAAAAAACAAAGCAACAGAGCCTAGGGCACTTCCACTTATGGTCCTATAGCTTAAGGAAATTAAAATCAAAAAGACACAGCCACCCCAAAGTTTGGGACGGCTCTGTATACAAGAACCTCGTTTATGGTACAAGTTCAATATCGCAGAAAGTGAAAAATGGATGAAGAAGTTTGGTACTTACGTACAATGCAATATCACTCAGCAATGACATCTATGTCATCAGGCCCGTAGCAGCATAATGAGTGCATTCAGGTATGATGATTCTAACTGAAATAAGTCACACAGAAAAAGAAACATCATAAGATATCACTAATACACGGAATGTAAACTTGGCTACACAGGAACTGGATTACAAAACAGAACAGGGTCTCAAATTTAGAAAACCAACTTATGCTTGCTTAAGGGGAAAGGTGAGTTGGGGTGCTGCATAAAACAGAGATTGAAATGAGCACAGATAAAGTTCCTTAAGCCAAATATGGAATAGACAAGAGCTACTCCTTGCTCAACGAAATGGACTCAACACCCCATATTAAACGCCTAAGAATGTACCTGACTAGTAAGTATCTTAAAACCTATGGATTGCTATGTCTCCGAAAGAGAATCAAGTGTGTGTACAGGGGCATAAACGCAGCAGTGATAGGATTGGAGAGGTTCGGTGAGCAAATGAAGACCCTCTGAATTCATATTGCATGGTACCCATTCCACGGGTCTCAACTCTCCAGGTTTAAGGGATTCTTCCTTCAGCTAAAACATGCATGTGGAACCCAGAGTATGATCAACCGTGTGATCGGGAGACGTGTTCAAATATGTCTCCGTTCTCGTCCTCTGGTACTCGGGTGCAACATTCCAGACGCTTTACTAACACTCTCCCGACTTGGAGAGTCAGTGCCTTTAACCTCCTGTTTGGCCCAGTTTGCAATTTCTGCGGAAGATGAACAGGAATAGGGAGAACCAATGAGAGACTAGCTGGAGGTGTCTGGACGGGCAAATTTAACTCTCATTTCCCACCAGGAAGAGGAATTAACCAAAGGCTCAGCGTGCAGTGCCGGAACCAGATTAGGGCCTGAAGCAATCCTGCGGTGTTGCGGCCAGCTCACAAGAAATCGAGTTGAGGAAAGGAGCTCCGGGACACTGTAATTCACAAACCTGCAGAGTTATAAATGACAGCTATCGTCCAAAAATATACTGAAGTAAGGCTGCCAAGAGGACTTGAAAGTGGGGCAGAATTGCAGGAAACCGATTTCAGGAGGTAGACTGGAATTGCATTGAAAGCATAGGAAAAGAGGCAGAACGTCCACAATGATGCACTTGGCCAAAAAGGGCGTATGCGTTTTTTCCTGAATATATTCAGGAAAAAACGCATACGCCCTTTATGGCCAACCAAGCAAGCTTGCAAAGGAAATCTGCACTACAATGAAGTCTCACTTCCCCCGGGTCAATAGGGCCATCTGAAAAAAGTGTAAAATCCAGAAAGGCAGGACAGGCCATGGAGAACTGGGAGCCTTGTTATGCTGATGGGCGGGATGTAAATTGCCAACAGCCACTCGGGAGAAGTGTATGTGTTTCCTGAAACATCTAAAAAACAAAGCAACAGAGCCTAGGGCACTTCCACTTATGGTCCTATAGCTTAGGGAAATGAAAATCAAAAAGACACAGCCACCCCAAAGTTTGGGACGGCTCTGTTTACAAAACCTCGTTTACGGTACAAGTTCAATATCGCAGAAAGTGAAAAATGGATGAAGAAGTTGTGGTACTTACGTACAATGCAATATCACTCAGCAATGACATCTATGTCATCAGGCCCGTAGCAGCATAATGAGTGCATTCAGGTATGATGATTCTAACTGAAATAAGTCACACAGAAAAAGAAACATCATAAGCTATCTCTAATACACGGAATGTAAACTTGGCTACACAGGAACTGGATTACAAAACAGAACAGGGTCTCAAATTTAGAAAACCAACTTATGCTTGCTTAAGGGGAAAGGTGAGTTGGGGTGCTGCATAAAACCAGAGATTGAAATGAGCACAGATAAAGTTCCTTAAGCCAAATATGGAATAGACAAGAGCTACTCCTTGCTCAACGAAATGGACTCAACACCCCATATTAAACGCCTAAGAATGTACCTGACTAGTATGTATCTTAAAACCTATGGATTGCTATGTCTCCGAAAGAGAATCAAGCGTGTGTACAGGGGCATAAACGCAGCAGTGGTAGAATTGGAGAGGTTCGGTGAGCAAATGAAGACCCTTTGAAGTCATATTGCACGGTACCCATTCCACGGGTCTCAACTCTCCAGCTTTAAGGGATTCTTCCTTCAGCTAAATCATGCATGTGGAACCCAGAGTATGATCAACCATGTGATCGGGAGACGTGTTCAAATATGTCTCCGTTCTCGTCCCCTGTTTCTCGGGTGCAACATTCCAGACGCTTTACTAACACTCTCCCGACTTGGAGAGTCAGTGCCTTTAACCTCCTGTTTGGCCCAGTTTGCAATTTCTGCGGAAGATGAACAGGAATAGGGAGAACCAATGAGAGACTAGCTGGAGGTGTCTGGACGGACAAATTTAACTCTCATTTCCCACCAGGAAGAGGAATTAACCAAAGGCTCAGCGTGCCGTGCCGGAACCAGATTAGGGCCTGAAGCAATCCTGCGGTGTTGCGGCCAGCTCGCAAGAAAGCAAGTTGAAGAAAGGAGCTCAGGGTCACTGTAATTCACAAACATGCAGAGTTATAAATGACAGCTATCGTCCACAAATATACTGAAGTAAGGCTGCCAAGAGGACTTGAAAGTGGGGCAGAATTGCAGGAAACCGATTTCAGGAGGTAGACTGGAATTGCATTGAAAGCATAGGAAAAGAGGCAGAACGTCCACAATGATGCACTTGGCCAAAAAGGGCGTATGCGTTTTTTCCTGAATATATTCAGGAAAAAACGCATACGCCCTTTATGGCCAACCAAGCAAGCTTGCAAAGGAAATCTGCACTACAATGAAGTCTCACTTCCCCCGGGTCAATAGGGCCATCTGAAAAAAGTGTAAAATCCAGAAAGACAGGACAGGCCATGGAGAACTGGGAGCCTTGTTATGCTGATGGGCGGAATGTAAATTGCCAACAGCCACTCGGGAGAAGTGTATGTGTTTCCTGAAACATCTAAAAAACAAAGCAACAGAGCCTAGGGCACTTCCACTTATGGTCCTATAGCTTAGGGAAATGAAAATCAAAAAGACACAGCCACCCCAAAGTTTGGGACGGCTCTGTTTACAAAACCTCGTTTACGGTACAAGTTCAATATCGCAGAAAGTGAAAAATGGATGAAGAAGTTGTGGTACTTACGTACAATGCAATATCACTCAGCAATGACCTCTATGTCATCAGGCCCGTAGCAGCATAATGAGTGGATTCAGGTATGATGATTCTAACTGAAAGAAGTCACACAGAAAAAGAAACATCATAAGATATCACTAATACACGGAATGTAAACTTGGCTACACAGGAACTGGATTACAAAACAGAACAGGGTCTCAAATTTAGAAAACCAAATTATGCTTGCTTAAGGGGAAAGGTGAGTTGGGGTGCTGCATAAAACCAGAGATTGAAATGAGCACAGATAAAGTACCTTAAGCCAAATATGGAATAGACAAGAGCTACTCCTTGCTCAACGAAATGGACTCAACACCCCATATTAAACGCCTAAGAATGTACCTGACTAGTAAGTATCTTAAAACCTATGGATTGCTATGTGTCCGAAAGAGAATCAAGCGTGTGTACAGGGGCATAAACGCAGCAGTGGTAGAATTGGAGAGGTTCGGTGAGCAAATGAAGAACCTTTGAAGTCATATTGCACGGTACCCATTCCACGGGTCTCAACTCTCCAGCTTTAAGGGATTCTTCCTTCAGCTAAAACATGCATGTGGAACCCAGAGTATGATCAACCATGTGATCGGGATACGTGTTCAAATATGTCTCCGTTCTCGTCCCCTGTTTCTCGGGTGCAACATTCCAGACGCTTTACTAACACTCTCCCGACTTGGAGAGTCAGTGCCTTTAACCTCCTGTTTGGCCCAGTTTGCAATTTCTGCGGAAGATGAACAGGAATAGGGAGAACCAATGAGAGACTAGCTGGAGGTGCCTGGACGGGCAAATTTAACTCTCATTTCCCACCAGGAAGAGGAATTAACCAAAGGCTCAGCGTGCCGTGCCGGAACCAGATTAGGGCCTGAAGCAATCCTGCGGTGTTGCGGCCAGCTCGCAAGAAAGCAAGTTGAAGAAAGGAGCTCAGGGTCACTGTAATTCACAAACATGCAGAGTTATAAATGACAGCTATTGTCCAAAAATATACTGAAGTAAGGCTGCCAAGAGGACTTGAAAGCGGGGCAGAATTGCAGGAAACCGAGTTCAGGAGGTAGATTGGAATTGCATTGAAAGCATAGGAAAAGAGGCAGAACGTCCACAATGATGCACTTGGCCAAAAAGGGCGTATGCGTTTTTTCCTGAATATATTCAGGAAAAAACGCATACGCCCTTTTTGGCCAACCAAGCAAGCTTGCAAAGGAAATCTGCACTACAATGAAGTCTCACTTCCCCCCGGTCATAAGGGCCATCTGAAAAAAGTGTAAAATCCAGAAAGGCAGGACAGGCCATGGAGAACTGGGAGCCTTGTTATGCTGATGGGCGGGATGTAAATTGCCAACAGCCACTCGGGAGAAGTGTATGGTGTTTCCTGACACATCTAAAAAACAAAGCAACAGAGCCTAGGGCACTTCCACTTATGGTCCTATAGCTTAGGGAAATGAAAATCAAAAAGACACAGCCACCCCAAAGTTTGGGATGGCTCTGTTTACAAGAACCTCGTTTACGGTACAAGTTCAATATCGCAGAAAGTGAAAAATGGATGAAGAAGTTGTGGTACTTACGTACAATGCAATATCACTCAGCAATGACATCTATGTCATCAGGCCCGTAGCAGCATAATGAGTGGATTCAGCTATGATGATTCTAACTGAAAGAAGTCACACAGAAAAAGAAACATCATAAGATATCACTAATACACGCAATGTAAACATGGCTACACAGGAACTGGATTACAAAACAGAACAGGGTCTCAAATTTAGAAAACCAACTTATGCTTGCTTAAGGGGAAAGGTGAGTTGGGGTGCTGCATAAAACCAGAGATTGAAATGAGCACAGATAAAGTTCCTTAAGCCAAATATGGAATAGACAAGAGCTACTCCTTGCTCAATGAAATGGACTTAACACCCCATATTAAACGCCTAAGAATGTACCTGACTAGTAAGTATCTTAAAACCTATGGATTGCTATGTCTCCGAAAGGGAATCAAGCGTGTGTAGAGGGGAATAAACGCAGCAGTGATAGGATTGGAGAGGTTCGGTGAGCAAATGAAGACCCTTTGAAGTCATATTGCATGGTACCCATTCCACGGGTCTCAACTCTCCAGGTTTAAGGGATTCTTCCTTCAGCTAAAACATGCATGTGGAACCCAGAGTATGATCAACCGTGTGATTGGGAGACGTGTTCAAATATGTCTCCGTTCTCGTCCCCTGGTACTCGGGTGCAACATTCCAGATGCTTTACTAACACTCTCCCGACTTGGAGAGTCAGTGCCTTTAACCTCCTGTTTGGCCCAGTTTGCAATTTCTGCGGAAGATGAACAGGAATAGGGAGAACCAATGAGAGACTAGCTGGAGGTGTCTGGACGGGCAAATTTAACTCTCATTTCCCACCAGGAAGAGGAATTAACCAAAGGCTCAGCGTGCCGTGCCGGAACCAGATTAGGGCCTGAAGCAATCCTGCGGTGTTGCGGCCAGTTCACAAGAAAGCGAGTTGAAGAAAGGAGCTCAGGGGCACTGTAATTAACAAACCTGCAGAGTTATAAATGACAGCTATCGTCCAAAAATATACTGAAGTAAGGCTGCCAAGAGGACTTGAAAGCGGGGCAGAATTGCAGGAAACCGATTTCAGGAGGTATACTGGAATTGCATTTAAAGCATAGGAAAAGAGGCAGAACGTCCACAATGATGCACTTGGCCAAAAAGGGCATATGCGTTTTTTCCTATTCAGGAAAAAACGCATACGCGCTTTTTGGCCAACCAAGCAAGCTTGCAAAGGAAATCTGCACTACAATGAAGTCTCACTTCCCCCCGGTCAAAAGGGCCATCTGAAAAAAGTGTAAAATCCAGAAAGGAAGGACAGGCCATGGAGAACTGGGGGCCTTGTTATGCTGATGGGCGGGATGTAAATTGCCAACAGTCACTAGGCAGAAGTGTATGGTGTTTCCTGAAACATCTAAAAAACAAAGCAACAGAGCCTAGGGCACTTCCACTTATGGTCCTATAGCTTAAGGAAATTAAAATCAAAAAGACACAGCCACCCCAAAGTTTGGGACGGCTCTGTATACAATAACCTCGTTTATGGTACAAGTTCAATATCGCAGAAAGTGAAAAATGGATGAAGAAGTTTGGTACTTACGTACAATGCAATATCACTCAGCAATGACATCTATGTCATCAGGCCCGTAGCAGCATAATGAGTGCATTCAGGTATGATGATTCTAACTGAAATAAGTCACACAGAAAAAGAAACATCATAAGATATCACTAATACACGGAATGTAAACTTGGCTACACAGGAACTGGATTACAAAACAGAACAGGGTCTCAAATTTAGAAAACCAACTTATGCTTGCTTAAGGGGAAAGGTGAGTTGGGGTGCTGCATAAAACCAGAGATTGAAATGAGCACAGATAAATTCCTTAAGCCAAATATGGAATAGACAAGAGCTACTCCTTGCTCAACGAAATGGACTCAACACCCCATATTAAACGCCTAAGAATGTACCTGACTAGTAAGTATCTTAAAACCTATGGATTGCTATGTCTCCGAAAGAGAATCAAGTGTGTGTACAGGGGCATAAACGCAGCAGTGATAGGATTGGAGAGGTTCGGTGAGCAAATGAAGACCCTCTGAATTCATATTGCATGGTACCCATTCCACGGGTCTCAACTCTCCAGGTTTAAGGGATTCTTCCTTCAGCTAAAACATGCATGTGGAACCCAGAGTATGATCAACCGTGTGATCGGGAGACGTGTTCAAATATGTCTCCGTTCTCGTCCTCTGGTACTCGGGTGCAACATTCCAGACGCTTTACTAACACTCTCCCGACTTGGAGAGTCAGTGCCTTTAACCTCCTGTTTGGCCCAGTTTGCAATTTCTGCGGAAGATGAACAGGAATAGGGAGAACCAATGAGAGACTAGCTGGAGGTGTCTGGACGGGCAAATTTAACTCTCATTTCCCACCAGGAAGAGGAATTAACCAAAGGCTCAGCGTGCAGTGCCGGAACCAGATTAGGGCCTGAAGCAATCCTGCGGTGTTGCGGCCAGCTCACAAGAAATCGAGTTGAGGAAAGGAGCTCCGGGACACTGTAATTCACAAACCTGCAGAGTTATAAATGACAGCTATCGTCCAAAAATATACTGAAGTAAGGCTGCCAAGAGGACTTGAAAGTGGGGCAGAATTGCAGGAAACCGATTTCAGGAGGTAGACTGGAATTGCATTGAAAGCATAGGAAAAGAGGCAGAACGTCCACAATGATGCACTTGGCCAAAAAGGGCGTATGCGTTTTTTCCTGAATATATTCAGGAAAAAACGCATACGCCCTTTATGGCCAACCAAGCAAGCTTGCAAAGGAAATCTGCACTACAATGAAGTCTCACTTCCCCCGGGTCAATAGGGCCATCTGAAAAAAGTGTAAAATCCAGAAAGGCAGGACAGGCCATGGAGAACTGGGAGCCTTGTTATGCTGATGGGCGGGATGTAAATTGCCAACAGCCACTCGGGAGAAGTGTATGTGTTTCCTGAAACATCTAAAAAACAAAGCAACAGAGCCTAGGGCACTTCCACTTATGGTCCTATAGCTTAGGGAAATGAAAATCAAAAAGACACAGCCACCCCAAAGTTTGGGACGGCTCTGTTTACAAAACCTCGTTTACGGTACAAGTTCAATATCGCAGAAAGTGAAAAATGGATGAAGAAGTTGTGGTACTTACGTACAATGCAATATCACTCAGCAATGACCTCTATGTCATCAGGCCCGTAGCAGCATAATGAGTCGATTCAGGTATGATGATTCTAACTGAAAGAAGTCACACAGAAAAAGAAACATCATAAGATATCACTAATACACGGAATGTAAACTTGGCTACACAGGAACTGGATTACAAAACAGAACAGGGTCTCAAATTTAGAAAACCAACTTATGCTTGCTTAAGGGGAAAGGTGAGTTGGGGTGCTGCATAAAACCAGAGATTGAAATGAGCACAGATAAAGTTCCTTAAGCCAAATATGGAATAGACAAGAGCTACTCCTTGCTCAACGAAATGGACTCAACACCCCATATTAAACGCCTAAGAATGTACCTGACTAGTAAGTATCTTAAAACCTATGGATTGCTATGTCTCCGAAAGAGAATCAAGTGTGTGTACGGGGGCATAAACGCAGCAGTGGTAGAATTGGAGAGGTTCGGTGAGCAAATGAAGAACCTTTGAAGTCATATTGCACGGTACCCATTCCACGGGTCTCAACTCTCCAGCTTTAAGGGATTCTTCCTTCAGCTAAAACATGCATGTGGAACCCAGAGTATGATCAACCATGTGATCGGGAGACGTGTTCAAATATGTCTCCGTTCTCGTCCCCTGTTTCTCGGGTGCAACATTCCAGACGATTTACTAACACTCTCCCGACTTGGAGAGTCAGTGCCTTTAACCTCCTGTTTGGCCCAGTTTGCAATTTCTGCGGAAGATGAACAGGAATAGGGAGAACCAATGAGAGACTAGCTGGAGGTGTCTGGACGGGCAAATTTAACTCTCATTTCCCACCAGGAAGAGGAATTAACCAAAGGCTCAGCGTGCCGTGCCGGAACCAGATTAGGGCCTGAAGCAATCCTGCGGTGTTGCGGCCAGCTCGCAAGAAAGCAAGTTGAAGAAAGGAGCTCAGGGTCACTGTAATTCACAAACCTGCAGAGTTATAAATGACAGCTATCGTCCAAAAATATACTGAAGTAAGGCTGCCAAGAGGACTTGAAAGCGGGGCAGAATTGCAGGAAACCGAGTTCAGGAGGTAGACTGGAATTGCATTGAAAGCATAGGAAAAGAGGCAGAACGTCCACAATGATGCACTTGGCCAAAAAGGGCGTATGCGTTTTTTCCTGAATATATTCAGGAAAAAACGCATACGCCCTTTTTGGCCAACCAAGCAAGCTTGCAAAGGAAATCTGCACTACAATGAAGTCTCACGTCCCCCCGGTCATAAGGGCCATCTGAAAAAAGTTTAAAATCCAGAAAGGCAGGACAGGCCATGGAGAACTGGGAGCCTTGTTATGCTGATGGGCGGGATGTAAATTGCCAACAGCCACTCGGGAGAAGTGTATGGTGTTTCCTGACACATCTAAAAAACAAAGCAACAGAGCCTAGGGCACTTCCACTTATGGTCCTATAGCTTAGGGAAATGAAAATCAAAAAGACACAGCCACCCCAAAGTTTGGGACGGCTCTGTTTACAAGAACCTCATTTACAGTACAAGTTCAATATCACAGAAAGTGAAAAATGGATGAAGAAGTTGTGGTACTTACGTACAATGCAATATCACTCAGCAATGACATCTATGTCATCAGGCCCGTAGAAGCATAATGAGTGGATTCAGCTATGATGATTCTAACTGAAAGAAGTCACACAGAAAAAGAAACATCATAAGATATCACTAATACACGCAATGTAAACATGGCTACACAGGAACTGGATTACAAAACAGAACAGGGTCTCAAATTTAGAAAACCAACTTATGCTTGCTTAAGGGGAAAGGTGAGTTGAGGTGCTGCATAAAACCAGAGATTGAAATGAGCACAGATAAAGTTCCTTAAGCCAAATATGGAATAGACAAGAGCTACTCCTTGCTCAATGAAATTGACTTAACACCCCATATTAAACGCCTAAGAATGTACCTGACTAGTAAGTATCTTAAAACCTATGGATTGCTATGTCTCCGAAAGGGAATCAAGCGTGTGTAGAGGGGAATAAACGCAGCAGTGATAGGATTGGAGCAGTTCGGTGAGCAAATGAAGACCCTTTGAAGTCATATTGCATGGTACCCATTCCACGGGTCTCAACTCTCCAGGTTTAAGGGATTCTTCCTTCAGCTAAAACATGCATGTGGAACCCAGAGTATGATCAACCGTGTGATCGGGAGACGTCTTCAAATATGTCTCCGTTCTCGTCCCCTGGTCCTCGGGTGCAACATTCCAGACGCTTTACTAACACTCTCCCGACTTGGAGAGTCAGTGCCTTTAACCTCCTGTTTGGCCCAGTTTGCAATTTCTGCGGAAGATGAACAGGAATAGGGAGAACCAATGAGAGACTAGCTGGAGGTGTCTGGACTGGCAAATTTAACTCTCATTTCCCACCAGGAAGAGGAATTAACCAAAGGCTCAGCGTGCCATGCCGGAACCAGATTAGGGCCTGAAGCAATCCTGCGGTGTTGCGGCCAGCTCACAAGGAAGCGAGTTGAAGGAAGGAGTTCAGGGGCACTGTAATTCACAAACCTGCAGAGTTATAAATGACAGCTATCGTCCAAAAATATACTGAAGTAAGGCTGCCAAGAGGACTTGAAAGCGGGGCAGAATTGCAGGAAACCGATTTCAGGAGGTAGACTGGAATTGCATTTAAAGCATAGGAAAAGAGGCAGAACGTCCACAATGATGCACTTGGCCAAAAAGGGCATATGCGTTTTTTCCTATTCAGGAAAAAACGCATACGCGCTTTTTGGCCAACCAAGCAAGCTTGCAAAGGAAATCTGCACTACAATGAAGTCTCACTTCCCCCCGGTCAAAAGGGCCATCTGAAAAAAGTGTAAAATCCAGAAAGGAAGGACAGGCCATGGAGAACTGGGGGCCTTGTTATGCTGATGGGCGGGATGTAAATTGCCAACAGTCACTAGGCAGAAGTGTATGGTGTTTCCTGAAACATCTAAAAAACAAAGCAACAGAGCCTAGGGCACTTCCACTTATGGTCCTATAGCTTAAGGAAATTAAAATCAAAAAGACACAGCCACCCCAAAGTTTGGGACGGCTCTGTATACAAGAACCTCGTTTATGGTACAAGTTCAATATCGCAGAAAGTGAAAAATGGATGAAGAAGTTTGGTACTTACGTACAATGCAATATCACTCAGCAATGACATCTATGTCATCAGGCCCGTAGCAGCATAATGAGTGCATTCAGGTATGATGATTCTAACTGAAATAAGTCACACAGAAAAAGAAACATCATAAGATATCACTAATATACGGAATGTAAACTTGGCTACACAGGAACTGGATTACAAAACAGAACAGGGTCTCAAATTTAGAAAACCAACTTATGCTTGCTTAAGGGGAAAGGTGAGTTGGGGTGCTGCATAAAACCAGAGATTGAAATGAGCACAGATAAAGTTCCTTAAGCCAAATATGGAATAGACAAGAGCTACTCCTTGCTCAACGAAATGGACTCAACACCCCATATTAAACGCCTAAGAATGTACCTGACTAGTAAGTATCTTAAAACCTATGGATTGCTATGTCTCCGAAAGAGAATCAAGTGTGTGTACAGGGGCATAAACGCAGCAGTGATAGGATTGGAGAGGTTCGGTGAGCAAATGAAGACCCTCTGAATTCATATTGCATGGTACCCATTCCACGGGTCTCAACTCTCCAGGTTTAAGGGATTCTTCCTTCAGCTAAAACATGCATGTGGAACCCAGAGTATGATCAACCGTGTGATCGGGAGACGTGTTCAAATATGTCTCCGTTCTCGTCCTCTGGTACTCGGGTGCAACATTCCAGACGCTTTACTAACACTCTCCCGACTTGGAGAGTCAGTGCCTTTAACCTCCTGTTTGGCCCAGTTTGCAATTTCTGCGGAAGATGAACAGGAATAGGGAGAACCAATGAGAGACTAGCTGGAGGTGTCTGGACGGGCAAATTTAACTCTCATTTCCCACCAGGAAGAGGAATTAACCAAAGGCTCAGCGTGCAGTGCCGGAACCAGATTAGGGCCTGAAGCAATCCTGCGGTGTTGCGGCCAGCTCACAAGAAATCGAGTTGAGGAAAGGAGCTCCGGGACACTGTAATTCACAAACCTGCAGAGTTATAAATGACAGCTATCGTCCAAAAATATACTGAAGTAAGGCTGCCAAGAGGACTTGAAAGTTGGGCAGAATTGCAGGAAACCGATTTCAGGAGGTAGACTGGAATTGCATTGAAAGCATAGGAAAAGAGGCAGAACGTCCACAATGATGCACTTGGCCAAAAAGGGCGTATGCGTTTTTTCCTGAATATATTCAGGAAAAAACGCATACGCCCTTTATGGCCAACCAAGCAAGCTTGCAAAGGAAATCTGCACTACAATGAAGTCTCACTTCCCCCGGGTCAATAGGGCCATCTGAAAAAAGTGTAAAATCCAGAAAGGCAGGACAGGCCATGGAGAACTGGGAGCCTTGTTATGCTGATGGGCGGGATGTAAATTGCCAACAGCCACTCGGGAGAAGTGTATGTGTTTCCTGAAACATCTAAAAAACAAAGCAACAGAGCCTAGGGCACTTCCACTTATGGTCCTATAGCTTAGGGAAATGAAAATCAAAAAGACACAGCCACCCCAAAGTTTGGGACGGCTCTGTTTACAAAACCTCGTTTACGGTACAAGTTCAATATCGCAGAAAGTGAAAAATGGATGAAGAAGTTGTGGTACTTACGTACAATGCAATATCACTCAGCAATGACCTCTATGTCATCAGGCCCGTAGCAGCATAATGAGTCGATTCAGGTATGATGATTCTAACTGAAAGAAGTCACACAGAAAAAGAAACATCATAAGATATCACTAATACACGGAATGTAAACTTGGCTACACAGGAACTGGATTACAAAACAGAACAGGGTCTCAAATTTAGAAAACCAACTTATGCTTGCTTAAGGGGAAAGGTGAGTTGGGGTGCTGCATAAAACCAGAGATTGAAATGAGCACAGATAAAGTACCTTAAGCCAAATATGGAATAGACAAGAGCTACTCCTTGCTCAACGAAATGGACTCAACACCCCATATTAAACGCCTAAGAATGTACCTGACTAGTAAGTATCTTAAAACCTATGGATTGCTATGTCTCCGAAAGAGAATCAAGTGTGTGTACGGGGGCATAAACGCAGCAGTGGTAGAATTGGAGAGGTTCGGTGAGCAAATGAAGAACCTTTGAAGTCATATTGCACGGTACCCATTCCACGGGTCTCAACTCTCCAGCTTTAAGGGATTCTTCCTTCAGCTAAAACATGCATGTGGAACCCAGAGTATGATCAACCATGTGATCGGGAGACGTGTTCAAATATGTCTCCGTTCTCGTCCCCTGTTTCTCGGGTGCAACATTCCAGACGATTTACTAACACTCTCCCGACTTGGAGAGTCAGTGCCTTTAACCTCCTGTTTGGCCCAGTTTGCAATTTCTGCGGAAGATGAACAGGAATAGGGAGAACCAATGAGAGACTAGCTGGAGGTGTCTGGACGGGCAAATTTAACTCTCATTTCCCACCAGGAAGAGGAATTAACCAAAGGCTCAGCGTGCCGTGCCGGAACCAGATTAGGGCCTGAAGCAATCCTGCGGTGTTGCGGCCAGCTCGCAAGAAAGCAAGTTGAAGAAAGGAGCTCAGGGTCACTGTAATTCACAAACCTGCAGAGTTATAAATGACAGCTATCGTCCAAAAATATACTGAAGTAAGGCTGCCAAGAGGACTTGAAAGCGGGGCAGAATTGCAGGAAACCGAGTTCAGGAGGTAGACTGGAATTGCATTGAAAGCATAGGAAAAGAGGCAGAACGTCCACAATGATGCACTTGGCCAAAAAGGGCGTATGCGTTTTTTCCTGAATATATTCAGGAAAAAACGCATACGCCCTTTTTGGCCAACCAAGCAAGCTTGCAAAGGAAATCTGCACTACAATGAAGTCTCACGTCCCCCCGGTCATAAGGGCCATCTGAAAAAAGTTTAAAATCCAGAAAGGCAGGACAGGCCATGGAGAACTGGGAGCCTTGTTATGCTGATGGGCGGGATGTAAATTGCCAACAGCCACTCGGGAGAAGTGTATGGTGTTTCCTGACACATCTAAAAAACAAAGCAACAGAGCCTAGGGCACTTCCACTTATGGTCCTATAGCTTAGGGAAATGAAAATCAAAAAGACACAGCCACCCCAAAGTTTGGGACGGCTCTGTTTACAAGAACCTCATTTACGGTACAAGTTCAATATCACAGAAAGTGAAAAATGGATGAAGAAGTTGTGGTACTTACGTACAATGCAATATCACTCAGCAATGACATCTATGTCATCAGGCCCGTAGCAGCATAATGAGTGGATTCAGCTATGATGATTCTAACTGAAAGAAGTCACACAGAAAAAGAAACATCATAAGATATCACTAATACACGCAATGTAAACATGGCTACACAGGAACTGGATTACAAAACAGAACAGGGTCTCAAATTTAGAAAACCAACTTATGCTTGCTTAAGGGGAAAGGTGAGTTGAGGTGCTGCATAAAACCAGAGATTGAAATGAGCACAGATAAAGTTCCTTAAGCCAAATATGGAATAGACAAGAGCTACTCCTTGCTCAATGAAATTGACTTAACACCCCATATTAAACGCCTAAGAATGTACCTGACTAGTAAGTATCTTAAAACCTATGGATTGCTATGTCTCCGAAAGGGAATCAAGCGTGTGTAGAGGGGAATAAACGCAGCAGTGATAGGATTGGAGCAGTTCGGTGAGCAAATGAAGACCCTTTGAAGTCATATTGCATGGTACCCATTCCACGGGTCTCAAATCTCCAGGTTTAAGGGATTCTTCCTTCAGCTAAAACATGCATGTGGAACCCAGAGTATGATCAACCGTGTGATCGGGAGACGTCTTCAAATATGTCTCCGTTCTCGTCCCCTGGTCCTCGGGTGCAACATTCCAGACGCTTTACTAACACTCTCCCGACTTGGAGAGTCAGTGCCTTTAACCTCCTGTTTGGCCCAGTTTGCAATTTCTGCGGAAGATGAACAGGAATAGGGAGAACCAATGAGAGACTAGCTGGAGGTGTCTGGACTGGCAAATTTAACTCTCATTTCCCACCAGGAAGAGGAATTAACCAAAGGCTCAGCGTGCCATGCCGGAACCAGATTAGGGCCTGAAGCAATCCTGCGGTGTTGCGGCCAGCTCACAAGGAAGCGAGTTGAAGGAAGGAGTTCAGGGGCACTGTAATTCACAAACCTGCAGAGTTATAAATGACAGCTATCGTCCAAAAATATACTGAAGTAAGGCTGCCAAGAGGACTTGAAAGCGGGGCAGAATTGCAGGAAACCGATTTCAGGAGGTAGACTGGAATTGCATTTAAAGCATAGGAAAAGAGGCAGAACGTCCACAATGATGCACTTGGCCTAAAAGGGCGTATGCGTTTTTTCCTATTCAGGAAAAAACGCATACGCCCTTTTTGGCCAACCAAGCAAGCTTGCAAAGGAAATCTGCACTACAATGAAGTCTCACTTCCCCCCGGTCAAAAGGGCCATCTGAAAAAAGTGTAAAATCCAGAAAGGCAGGACAGGCCATAGAGAACTGGGAGCCTTGTTATGCTGATGGGCGGGATGTAAATTTCCAACAGTCACTCGGCAGAAGTGTATGGTGTTTCCTGAAACATCTAAAAAACAAAGCAACAGAGCCTAGGGCACTTCCACTTATGGTCCTATAGCTTAAGGAAATTAAAATCAAAAAGACACAGCCACCCCAAAGTTTGGGACGGCTCTGTATACAAGAACCTCGTTTATGGTACAAGTTCAATATCGCAGAAAGTGAAAAATGGATAAAGAAGTTGTGGTACTTACGTACAATGCAATATCACTCAGCAATGACATCTATGTCATCAGGCCCGTAGCAGCATAATGAGTGCATTCAGGTATGATGATTCTAACTGAAATAAGTCACGCAGAAAAAGAAACATCATAAGCTATCTCTAATACACGGAATGTAAACTTGGCTACACAGGAACTGGATTACAAAACAGAACAGGGTCTCAAATTTAGAAAACCAACTTATGCTTGCTTAAGGGGAAAGGTGAGTTGGGGTGCTGCATAAAACCAGAGATTGAAATGAGCACAGATAAAGTTCCTTAAGCCAAATATGGAATAGACAAGAGCTACTCCTTGCTCAACGAAATGGACTCAACACCCCATATTAAACGCCTAAGAATGTACCTGACTAGTATGTATCTTAAAACCTATGGATTGCTATGTCTCCGAAAGAGAATCAAGCGTGTGTACAGGGGCATAAACGCAGCAGTGGTAGAATTGGAGAGGTTCGGTGAGCAAATGAAGACCCTTTGAAGTCATATTGCACGGTACCCATTCCACGGGTCTCAACTCTCCAGCTTTAAGGGATTCTTCCTTCAGCTAAATCATGCATGTGGAACCCAGAGTATGATCAACCATGTGATCGGGAGACGTGTTCAAATATGTCTCCGTTCTCGTCCCCTGTTTCTCGGGTGCAACATTCCAGACGCTTTACTAACACTCTCCCGACTTGGAGAGTCAGTGCCTTTAACCTCCTGTTTGGCCCAGTTTGCAATTTCTGCGGAAGATGAACAGGAATAGGGAGAACCAATGAGAGACTAGCTGGAGGTGTCTGGACGGACAAATTTAACTCTCATTTCCCACCAGGAAGAGGAATTAACCAAAGGCTCAGCGTGCCGTGCCGGAACCAGATTAGGACCTGAAGCAATCCTGCGGTGTTGCGGCCAGCTCACAAGAAAGCAAGTTGAAGAAAGGAGCTCAGGGTCACTGTAATTCACAAACCTGCAGAGTTATAAATGACAGCTATCGTCCAAAAATATACTGAAGTAAGGCTGCCAAGAGGACTTGAAAGCGGGGCAGAATTGCAGGAAACCGATTTCAGGAGGTAGACTGGAATTGCATTTAAAGCATAGGAAAAGAGGCAGAACGTCCACAATGATGCACTTGGCCAAAAAGGGCGTATGCGTTTTTTCCTGAATATATTCAGAAAAAAACGCATACGCCCTTTTTGGCCAACCAAGCAAGCTTGCAATGGAAATCTGCACTACAATGAAGTCTCACTTCCCCCGGGTCAAAAGGGCCATCTGAAAAAAGTGTAAAATCCAGAAAGGCAGGACAGGCCATGGAGAACTGGGAGCCTTGTTATGCTGATGGGCGGGATGTAAATTGCCAACAGCCACTCAGGAGAAGTGTATGTGTTTCCTGAAACATCTAAAAAACAAAGCAACAGAGCCTAGGGCACTTCCACTTATGGTCCTATAGCTTAGGGAAATGAAAATCAAAAAGACACAGCCACCCCAAAGTTTGGGACGGCTCTGTTTACAAGAACCTCGTTTACGGTACAAGTTCAATATCGCAGAAAGTGAAAAATGGATGAAGAAGTTGTGGTACTTACGTACAATGCAATATCACTCAGCACTGACATCTATGTCATCAGGCCCGTAGCAGCATAATGAGTGGATTCAGGTATGATGATTCTAACTGAAATAAGTCACACAGAAAAAGAAACATCATAAGATATCACTAATACACGGAATGTAAACTTGGCTACACAGGAACTGGATTACAAAACAGAACAGGGTCTCAAATTTAGAAAACCAACTTATGCTTGCTTAAGGGGAAAGGTGAGTTGGGGTGCTGCATAAAACCAGAGATTGAAATGAGCACAGATAAAGTTCCTTAAGCCAAATATGGAATAGACAAGAGCTACTCCTTGCTCAACGAAATGGACTCAACACCCCATATTAAACACCTAAGAATGTACCTGACTAGTAAGTATCTTAAAACCTATGGATTGCTATGTCTCCGAAAGAGAATCAAGCGTGTGTACAGGGGCATAAACGCAGCAGTGATAGGATTGGAGAGGTTCGGTGAGCAAATGAAGACCCTTTGAAGTCATACTGCATGGTACCCATTCCACGGGTCTCAACTCTCCAGGTTTAAGGGATTCTTCCTTCAGCTAAAACATGCATGTGGAACCCAGAGTATGATCAACCGTGTGAACGGGAGACGTGTTCAAATATGTCTCAGGTTTCCTCCCCTGGTACTCGGGTGCAACTTTCCAGATGCTTTACTAACACTCTCACCACTTGGAGAGTCAGCGCCTTTAACCTCCTGTTTGGCCCAGTTTGCAATTTCTGTGAAAGATGAACAGGAATAGGGAGAACCAATGAGAGACTAGCTGGAGGTGTCTGGACGGGCAAATTTAACTCTCATTTCCCACCAGGAAGAGGAAATAACCAAAGGCTCAGCGTGCCGTGCCGGAACCAGATTAGGGCCTGAAGCCATCCTGCGGTGTTGCGGCCAGCTCAAAAGAAAGCGAGTTGAAGAAAGGAGCTCAGGGGCACTGTAATTCACAAACCTGCAGAGTTATAAATGACAGCTATCGTCCAAAAATATACTGAAGTAAGGCTGCCAAGAGGACTTGAAAGCGGGGCAGAATTGCAGGAAACCGATTTCAGGAGGTAGACTGGAATTGCATTGAAAGCATAGGAAAAGAGGCAGAACGTCCACAATGATGCTCTTGGCCAAAAAGGGCGTATGCGTTTTTTCCTGAATATATTCAGGAAAAAACGCATACGCCCTTTTTGGCCAACCAAGCAAGCTTGCAAAGGAAATCTGCACTACAATGAAGTCTCACTTCCCCCCGGTCAAAAGGGCCATCTGAAAAAAGTGTAAAATCCAGAAAGGCAGGACAGGCCATGGAGAACTGGGAGCCTTGTTATGCTGATGGGCGGGATGTAAATTGCCAACAGTCACTAGGCAGAAGTGTATGGTGTTTCCTGAAACATCTAAAAAACAAAGCAACAGAGCCTAGGGCACTTCCACTTATGGTCCTATAGCTTAAGGAAATTAAAATCAAAAAGACACAGCCACCCCAAAGTTTGGGACGGCTCTGTATACAAGAACCTCGTTTATGGTACAAGTTCAATATCGCAGAAAGTGAAAAATGGATGAAGAAGTTTGGTACTTACGTACAATGCAATATCACTCAGCAATGACATCTATGTCATCAGGCCCGTAGCAGCATAATGAGTGCATTCAGGTATGATGATTCTAACTGAAATAAGTCACACAGAAAAAGAAACATCATAAGATATCACTAATACACGGAATGTAAACTTGGCTACACAGGAACTGGATTACAAAACAGAACAGGGTCTCAAATTTAGAAAACCAACTTATGCTTGCTTAAGGGGAAAGGTGAGTTGGGGTGCTGCATAAAACCAGAGATTGAAATGAGCACAGATAAAGTTCCTTAAGCCAAATATGGAATAGACAAGAGCTACTCCTTGCTCAACGAAATGGACTCAACACCCCATATTAAATGCCTAAGAATGTACCTGACTAGTAAGTATCTTAAAACCTAGGGATTGCTATGTCTCCTTAAGAGAATCAAGCGTGTGTACTGGAGCATAAATGCAGCAGTGATAGGATTGGAGAGGTTCGGTGAGCAAATGAAGACCCTTTGAAGTCATATTGCATGGTACCCATTACACGGGTCTCAACTCTCCAGGTTTAAGGTATTCTTCCTTCAGCTAAATCATGCATGTGGAACCCAGAGTATGATCAACCGTGTGATCGGGAGACGTGTTCAAATATGTCTCAGTTTTCGTCCCCTGGTATTCGGGTGCAACATTCCAGACGCTTTACTAACACTCTCCCGACTTGGAGAGTCAGTGCCTTTAACCTCCTGTTTGGCCCAGTTTGCAATTTCTGCAGAAGATGAACAGGAATAGGGAGAACCAATGAGAGACTAGCTGGAGGTGTCTGAACGGGCAAATTTAACTCTCATTTCCCACAGGGAAGAGGAATAAACCAAAAGCTCAGCGTGCCATGCCGGAAACAGATTAGGGCCTGAAGCCATCCTGTGGTGTTGCGGCCAGCTCACAAGAAAGCGAGTTGAAGAAAGGAGCTCAGGGGCTCTGTAATTCACAAACCTGCAGAGTTATAAATGACAGCTATCGTCCAAAAATATACTGAAGTAAGGATGCCAAGAGGACTTGAAAGCGGAGCAGAATTGCAGGAAACCGATTTCAGGAGGTAGACTGGAATTGCATTGAAAGCATAGGAAAAGAGGCAGAACGTCCACAATGATGCACTTGGCCAAAAAGGGCGTATGCGTTTTTTCCTGAATATATTCAGGAAAAAACGCATACGCCCTTTTTGGCCAACCAAGCAAGCTTGCAAAGGAAATCTGCACTACAATGAAGTCTCACTTCCCCCCGGTCAAAAGGGCCATCTGAAAAAAGTGTAAAACCCAGAAAGGCAGAACAGGCCATGGAGAACTGGGAGCCTTGTTATGCTGATGGGCGGGATGTAAATTGCCAACAGACACTCGGGAGAAGTGTATGGTGTTTCCTGAAACATCTAAAAAACAAAGCAACAGAGCCTAGGGCACTTCCACTTATGGTCCTATAGCTTAGGGAAATTAAAATAAAAAAGACACAGCCACCCCAAAATTTGGGACAGCTCTTTTTACAGAAATCTCTTCTACGGCACAAGTTAAATATCCCAGAGAGCAAATAATGGATAAAGAAGTTGTGGTACTTATGTACAACAGAATACCACTCAGCAATTAAATCTATGTCACCAGGCCCGTACCAGCATAATGAGTGGATTGAGGCACGATGATTCTAAGTGAAATAAGTCACACAGAAAAAGAAACATCATAAGGTATCACTAATACACGGAATGTGAACTTGGCTACACATGAACTGAATTACAAAACAGAACAGGGTCTCAAATTTAGAAAACCAACTTATGCCTGCTTAAGGGGGAAGGTGAGTTGGGGTGCTGCATAAAAGCAGAGTTTGAAATTAGCACAGATACCGTTCCATAAGCCAAATATGTAATAGACAAGACCTACCGTTTGCTCAACGAAATGGATTCAACAATGAGGTATCACCTCACACCTGGTAGAATAGGCATCATAGAAAATCTACAAACAAAAAATGCTGGAAAGGGTGTGGAGAAAAGGAACCCTCTTCCACTATTTTTGGGAATATAAATTGATACAGTCATTATGGAGAACAATATGGAATTTCTTAAGAAACTAACAATAGAATTACCATATGATACAGCAATCCCTGTACTGGACATATACCCAGACAAAACCATAAATCAAAAAGAGTCATTCACCGCAATGTTCATTGCATCACTATTTACAATATCGAGGTAATGGAAGCAACCTAAATGCCCACAGACAGACGAATGCATAAAGCTGTGGTACTTATATAAAATGGAATATTACTAAGCCATGAAAAGGAATGAAATTGGGTCATTTGTAGAGACGTCGATGGATCTAGAGACTGTCATACAGAGTGAAGTAAGTCAAAAAGAGAAAAACAAATCTTGTATATTCATGCATATATGTGGAACCTAGAAAAACTGTACAGATTAACCATTTTGCAAGGCATAAATAGAGCAACAGATGTAGACAACAAACGTATGGACAACAAGGCGGGAAAGCTGTTGGGGGGGTGGTGGTGGGAGGAGTTGAGAGACTGGGATTGGCATGTATACATTTATATGTATAAAATAGATAACCAATAAGAACCTGCTGTATAAAAATATAAAATAAAATTCAAAATTAAAAAGAAATAAAATTTAAAAAATAAAACAGAAAAAACAATTATTCCCTGCACATACATGTATTTATATGAATAAATTATTTCCATGCTTATATCTGTAAATACAAAAAAGAGGAATAAAATCTACCTTGAACCAAAAACGAAAAAGAGAAAAAAACACAGAACCCACCAGTTACACAGAGGAAAACCGTATCAGGGCACTTGCTCCAGTTGTAAACAATTCTGAAGTTGGTCAGTGGTGGGGAATCGTCTCCCATTCAGCCAGCAGCCCCCACGCAACAAGCGTCCTCATTGCAAAGCTGGGGCACCGTGCCGAGGCATCTGTGAGTAAACGTGAGCTGAGCCCCAGGCCAGTTGCTGCTGAACTATTCCCACCCGTCCCAGGTAAAACACCTGAATATATACAAGGACTTGAAAGCCTAGAGGAAGGGCCATAGAGCCACACGAGTGACAGCATGCTGGCCGACTTGGTGCCTGCAGGCCAGCCAGGATGGTCCTGGCCCTGGGTGCTCTTCTGGAAGATTTCCATTTCCCTGCCTGAGATACCCGTCCTGTCCCTGCCCCCACTGCTTTTTTCCTTCCTCACCTCTGCCCAGGGAGAAATTCCAGCAGCAGGTATGGGTGACACATCCTCTTCTTTAGCAGGTGGCAGCCTGGCAACTGCTGCAGAAAGTCCAGCAGAGCCCCACTCACACTGGGCCACCCACAAAGCCGTGGCCTCTCACTCCCTCCCACCAGCCCAGCCCCGAGACTGCTGACAGGGCAGAGAAAATGGCGTCAGGCACCGCTGCAGGGGCTCTTGCTGCCTGGAGTGGTATTTATATTGATCTCAACCCAGGCACACCTGGGGAGGGCTGGCCGGCATGGTAAGGCTGCCCAGGTCAGCCAATCATCACCCCTCAGGGGCTCACAGTTGCAGAAAATGGAACTTGCTGAACCAGCCAGGTCCAAGGAACAGGTGTGGGCTCCTGAGAGTCAGGATAGACAAGGGGCTGCAGCTTTGGCTTGTTTTCTAATCATTTTATCTGGCCCATGAGTGGGAGACAACTTTAAGAAAACCCTCTCCTAATGAGAGGAACCCAGGAGTCAGGGAGAGGAGGGGTGGGTGGTGGTTGGAGACAGAGGCCTGGTGCCCCGGGTGCAGTGGAAGTCTCTGGAAGACCAGGTGGAGGGAGGCCTCACGGAGTGATGCCCAGGGTCACAGACCTGTCGCAGCTGCTGTTTGTTAGTTCAAGTCCTGCTCTGAGGTGCTCTGTGTCAGCTCTGAGCGACAGGTGAGCTGGGGGTGCTCTGCAATGAGGGCTATGTGCACGGTTCCTGTGTGCCCAGCCCTGCCACGGTACCTGCAAGGGTAGCTCTGTATCCTGGGAGGGGCCTGACCACGAGAGCCCCGTGGGCTGGGGTGGGGGTGCGGTACCTGCCCAGGTGAGCTCCATATTCTGGGATTGGTCTGACCACGAGAGCCCCATGGGCTGCTGGGGACCTGGTAAAGGATGTCAGGACAGTCAGTGAAGCCACCGAGGATATACCTCCAGTTGCTCCTAATTCCTACACCCTGCTGGTCATTCTACCAACCACCAGGACATGGTATTCTGTATTAGTCTTCAATGATGCCTTCTTTTGTATTCCATTAGTCCCAGAGTCACAAGAAATTTTGGCTTGTGAGTGGCAGGACTCAACATACAACTAAACAATACTTCCGGGCCGTCTGGACCCAAGGGTGCAAAAGTTCCCACACCGTCTTTGGGGAAAGCTTAGCTAAAGACCTAAAAGTTCTACCTCTGGAAAAGGAAACCCTCCTTCAATATGCAGATGACATTCTGATCGCCAGCCCTACTAAGGAGGCCTCTGAACTACCAAGACAATAAAGGATAGAAGTTGTCCAAGAAAAAGCTCAAATATCACAGACTGCAGTGACCTGCCTGGGCTTCATTCTCACAGAAGGTCAGAGAAGCCCATCCCAGGAAAGGGAAGAAACCATTTTCAGCCTTACCCCTTTCTAAAACTAGAAGACAGCTTAGGGGTTCCTGGGGAGGCCAGGGTTTGCTGCTTCTGGATCCCTAACTACAGTCTACTAACTGGGCCTCTATATGAAACACTGAAAGGAAAAGATGATGATCCTTTTGAATAGAATCCAGAAGTGGCCTTTCAAGAATGGAAAGAGCAGTCAATTCAGACCCTTGCCCTGGAACTCCCTAATTTAGCTAAACCCTTTGACCTTTACATTCCCGGTGAAAGGTGAATCGCCATTGAAGAATTAGTGCAAAAACTGGGACCACTTGAAATGGAACAATGCAAGAATGCCATCCAGGTAGGATAAACTACGGTCACTAAGGGGCTTGGCCCACTGCCACATCTGGCCAAGATACTGGCGGTATCTAAAAACCTGGAAATCAGCAGCCCAAAAGGCCACCTCCCTCCTAAGGGAAAAGGACCCCACGTGGTGATCCTAACCACCAACCATGCCCTGAAGTTGCAGGGTTCGCTCCGTGGGCACACCGACCTCGAGTGAGGAGGCCCTCCAACTCCAACATCCAGAGAGATAACCGGGGGCAACAGGGCACCATGACGACTCGTGTGAACATCACTTGACCTGGAGTTTCTCTCATAAAACAACAAGGGTGTGTCCCAAAAGAGTAGACTACTGCTTGCAGGACTTACTGCACCCAGAGGGGAGCTAATAATCTTGGCGGGGGAACCGTATATCACACTGTCACCATAGAAAAGCCTACAGACACCGTGATGATGGTGGCCAATAAGACCGGCTGGACTCCTGTTTACTTCAAAAGGCTGTTGACTCAGTAGCCATCATGGTCCTTATCACCACTGACCCTGGACTGTCTGGGAGTTGAGCGGGCAGGGCTCTGACACCTGGTGCTGTTTGTACGTTAATTCAGGGGCCTAATTGAAGAAAGCGCAGACTACTGGTCAGAGCATCTAGGCTGGCAGAAACGGTCAGCCTAAGGTGGCCGAACAAATGTGGGGCGGGGTGAAACCGGCCCCCACAGCGTCTCTGCACATCTCTTTCCTGGACCCTTAAAGGTCATTAGAATCTATAACACTTCCAATGCTGGTGCTCAGGTGGACGAGCAGGGAGGCAGGGGTCCTGGGGACAATCAACGTCACCGGGAGGCTGTTGGGGAGAAGCTCTGACCCTCGCCCCAGGGTATGAGGGCTCCCAACTCAGCACTCAGCAGTTACAGAAGAAGGGTCTGCACCCTCAGCACTCCAAGAATGAGGAACGGGACAAAAGGCAGAGGAGGGGTTTGTCCCCAGCAAAGCCCATTAAAAATCCCTGAGAGATAAAAATAGAATCTGGGCAATAAAGTCAAGTCTAACCTATTTTATCCTTTGTGCTTTGTCTAATTTCACGTGCTCCTAGGGTCCCGCATGCAGAGGTTCCACACCCGGCACTTCAGACCAGATTTCCTAGTGCAGAATGGCTGGGTCGACACCTCAGCTCCTGGGGCCCAGTGCAGACTCCACGATATAGAGCCTGAGCTACAGCCAACCCGGCCCTCGAGAGCTCCGCCGCCTCCCTCCCTCCCACTGACTCTGACAGGATCTCTACACAGCAGCCCAGCCCACAGCCCACGGGGTAGTGCATGCTCTCACCTCTCCATTCTCTGATCAAAATATAAAGTTTCCTTTGCTTGTGAACCAAACTCAGTCTCGATCTGTTGGCCCCAATGACACTGGGCAGGGGGACACTTGTTGGGGTCCACTCTGGAGGATCAGTAACAGAAATTGAGACTATTGTAACCTCAATGAACAGATGTGTGAGCCAAACTGTAGTTAACATAGAACAGTGTATAAGGCTCGGGTAAAATAAGATGTTTCTAACACTTCCATTTGATATTTCCATCACTTTTTATAAGCAAGTTCAGTGAAAAGGTTTGTCTTATTTGTCAGGTCAATATTAGAGAAACGAAGTGATTTCTTTCCAAGGATGTACATCTAATAATCTTGGTTAAACCTTCAATCTTGTTTTAAATGCTTTTCCATTGAAAATGATACCTCTCTTTCAGCTCCCCCATTTCTGAGAAGTATAAAATCTTATAATTTATTATTACCAAAGGGGAAAGGTGGGAGGAGGGATAAATTAACAGTTTGGAATTAACACATACACACTGCTATGTATAAAATAGATCATCAACAAGGAACTACTGTATAGCACAGGGAACTACACTCAACATTTTGCAATAACCTATAAGGGGAAATAATCTGAAAAAGAATAGATATTTTTATTGACATCATCTATCAATGATAGTTAAAGTGTAGCCTAAGGGAAGCTGGTGGTGAGTGCTTCTGACCCTGAAGACTTCAATCATCTAAAGTTTGGACTCTGCCTACTTCCCAAGGCCCTTAATGAACATATGTGTAGCCGTAGCTTAAAAACTTCCCCAGTTTGGGTTTCGGGGAGACACTGATTTTGAAAAAGCCCTGGTGTTCTCCTTACATGAATGGGACTCTTCCTACTGCTAAAACATGGCTGTCACACCCAGAGGATGGTATACCGTCTGATCGGGAAGAGTTTGGAAAAGGCATCTCATCTCCTCATCTCCTGGTGCTCGGGTTCACCCCTCCAGCGTCTTTACTAACAGTCTCCCCACTTGGAGATGTCAGCACTGTCAACATCCTGTTGCGTACAGTTTGGAATTTGTCCAGAGGATGAAGCGGAAGGATGAGGAACAATGAGAGACAAGTCCTAGGTGTTCAGACAGGCACATGTCACTCTAATTTCCAATCAGGAAGACGAATTGACCAAAGGCTAGGGTTGCCCATGGAAACAGTATAGGGCTTGAGGAAATCCCGCTGCTTTGTGGCCAGTTCCCATAAACACAAGTTGAACAATGGAACTCAGGGGCAGTAAAATTCACAAAACTGCAGAGTTGAAAATATCCATCACTGAAAAATGTCTTGAGGAAAGTCAGAGAAAAGGACTTGTAAGCAAGGGAGAATGGCAGGAAAGGGATTTGAGGAGGTAGAAAGGACTCGCCATTAAGCACAAGAAAAGGAGCTGAACATTGCCAACATTACAGTTGGCCAAAAAGGGTGTATGCGTTTTTTTTTCTGTATATATTCAAGAAAAGGGCATACACTTTTTTAGCCAACCAAACAGGTGGGCACTGGAAGTCAATACTACAAAAGATATCACTTCGCATCAGTCAGAAGAGCCATCCTCATAAAGCGTAAACAACAGAAATGCAGGACAGGGCAACGAGAAGAGGGAGCCCTGTGAGACTTATAGTGGAAATGTATATTGCCAACGGCCATTCTGGAGAAGTGTATTGTGTTTACTAAAGCATCTAAAAAATGAGCTACAGAGCATAGGGCACTTGCACTCATGGGCGTATATCTTGGGAAAAACAAAAATCGAGAGGACACAGGCACCCCAATGTTTACCCCCTCTCTGTTTAAAAGATCCTCGACTAGGATATAACTTAAATGTCTCTGGAGGGAAAAAATGGATAGAGATGTGGTACTTAGGTAGAGTGGAATATTATTCAGCCTGGAAATCAATGAAATATGGCCAGTTGTAACAACTCCGGAGGAGTTACGTATGATCATTCTAAGTGACAGAATTCAAAAAGAAAAAGACACATATCATAAGATATCACTTAAAGGTGGAATCCAAAATGGCTACACATGAAATAAATTACAAAACAAAAACATAGTCAAATATGTAGAAAACACGCATAAGGCTGCTAAACGGGAAAGGTGGGGAGGGGTGAGGCATCATCCAGGAGGTTGAAATTAGCAAAGATACCATTCCAAATACCAAACTGATAATCAACAAGGCCTACACGGTAGCTAAAAGAACTGCACTCAGCACACTCAAGTCACCGGAAAAGAATATATACGACTGGTAAGAATCTGAAAAAGAATTTATTGATGACTCTCTGTACGTGAATCAAGTGGATGTACAGCAGCAAGAAACAGAGCTTTGAAAATCAGCTGTAACCAATATAGTAATAAATTGAAAAAAATAAACGACAGAGAGACAGAGAAAACCTCTTACAACTTTTCCTCAGGGACGGTGATGCAACATGGATTGAACACATCTAGACCCACAGCAGGATGAGACATAAGGCTGGAAACTGTTTGCGCTAAGAGAAATGTGAGGTTGGGTGAGGAAATGCACACCCTTTAAAGTAATACTACCTGGTACCCATTCAATGGGTCCCAAATCTGCAGGTTCAAGGGATCTTCCTACAGCTAAAACATGCATGGAAAACCCAGAGGACTGTACACCATGTGATCGGGAGATGTGTCTAAAATGCACCTCATTTATCCTCTCCTGGTGCTCCTGTTCACCATTCCAGCCACGTTACTTAGAATCTCCCCACTTGGAGAATCAGCACATTTCAACTTCTGTTTCACACATTTTGCAAATTGTGAGGAGGATGAACGGGAAGAGGGGGAACCAATGAGAGAATAGTTGTAGGGGTTTGGACGGGCACATATCACTCTAATTTCCCATTAAGAATAAGAATTAAAGAAAGGCTCAGCCTGCCTCGCCGGAGCCAAAATAGAGCCTGAAGCAATCCTGCCGGTTTGAGGCCAGCTCACAAAAGAACAACTTAAAAAATGGAGCTCAGGGTCACTGCAATTCACAAACCTGCAGAGTTATAAATGAAAACTAACGTCCAAAAATATGTTGAGGTAAGGCAAAGAAGAGGATCTGAATGCAAGACAGAATTGCAAGAAACAGATTTCAAGAGATAGATTGGACTCGTCTTTAACGCACATGAAAAGCGGCAGAATTTCGACAATGATGCAGTTGGCCCAAAAGGGCGTATGCGTTTTTTCCTGATTATATCCAGGAAAAAACGCATACGCACTTTATGGGCAACGAAGCAAGCAAGCAATGCAAATGTGCACAACAAAGAAGTCTCACTTCCCACCGGTCAAAAGGGCCATCCTAAAAAATTGTAAAAACCAGAAATGCAGGACAGGCCATGGAGAACAGGGAGCCTTTATACGCTGATGGGCAGTGTGTGAACTGCCGAGAGCCACTCTGGAGAAGTGTATGGTGGTTCCTAAATCATCTAAAAAACAGAGCTACAGAGCATAGGACACTTCCAATCATGGGAGTATATCTAGGGAAGTCTAAAAATCAACAAGACACAAGCACACCACAGTTTAGGGCTACTCTGTTTACAAGAACCTCAACTTCAGTACACCTTAAATATCCCAGGAAAGAGAACAATGGATAAAGAAGATGTGGTACTTATGTACAATGGAATATCTCTTCACCATGAAATCAATGTAATAAGGCTAGTAGAAGGATAAAGAGTGGATTTAGGTCCGATAATACTACTTGAAATAAGTCAAACAGAAAAAGAAACATATCATAAGATATCACTTATAGAGGGAGGGTAAATATGGCTGCACAAGAAATGAATTACAGAACAGAACAGTGTCTCACATTTAGAAAACACACTTATGTCAGCTTAAGGGGAAAGGAGAGGTGGGGTGATGCATAAAACCAGAGTTTGAAATTAGCACAGATACCGTTCAATAAACCAAATAGGTATTAGACAAGATCTACACCTTGCTCAATGAACTGGCCTCAACACACCCTATACACCGCAGAGAAATATATCTGAGTAATAAGAATCTTAAAACCCATGTATTGATATATCTCCATAAGGGAATCAAGTGTGTGCAGAGCGGCACAAACACAGCAGTGAAAATGAGCTAAACCCCATTATAGAAATAAATTTTAAAAAGAAAACGCTGAAACAATGAAAGAGAAAAATTCTTACAAAATTCGCTCAGGGGCTGTGATGCAACCTGGATTGACCACATATAAACCCACAGCTGGATAAGACATAAGGCTGGACACTTGGGGCTGAGAGGATTGGTGAGCTTTGGTGAGCAACTGCCGAAAGTTTAATGCAATACTTCATGCTACTCAGTCCAAGGGTCCCAACACTCCAGGTTGAAGGGAATCTTCCTACAGCTAAACCATGCTTGGGAAACCCAGCGACTGGTATACCATATGATCGGGAAAGGTTTCTAAAACGCACCTCATTTTTCCTCTCCTGGGGCTGCGGATCGACATTCCAGCCGCTTTACTAACAACATCCCCACATGGAGTCAATGCCTTTAAGTTCTGGTATCGCACAGTCTGCAGTTAGTGTGGAGGATGAATGGGAATAGGGGGAACCAGTGAGAAACAAGCTGTAGCGGTTTCAATGGGCACATGTCACTCTAATGCCACATCAGTAAGAAGAATTAACCAAAGGCACAGCAAGGTGCCCCAGAAGAAAAATAGGGCTTCAAGGAATCCTGTGGTTATGGGGCAAGACCACAAAAATAAGAGCTGAAAAGTGGGGCTAAGGGCCACCACAATTCAAAAACCTGCAGAGTTATAAAGGCCAACTATTTTCAAAAAATATATTGAGGTAAGGCTATGAAGAGACATTGAAAGCAAGGCAGAAGTGCAGGAAACCGATTTCAGGAGGTAGACTGGAATTGCATTGAAAACATATGAAGAGAGTCAGAACCTCGACAATGAGGCACTTGGCCAAAAAGGGCGTATGTGTTTTTTCCTGAATATATTCAGGAAAAAATGCATACACACTTGTTGGCCAACCAAGCAAGCTTGCAAAGGAAATGTGCACTACAATGAAGTCTCACTTCCACCTGGTCAAAAGGGCCATCTGAAAAAAGTGTAAAATCCATAAAGGCACGACAGGGCATGGAGAACTGGGAGCCTTCTTATGCTGATGGGCGGGATGTAAATTGCCAACAGCCACTCTGGAGAAGTGTATGGTGTTTCCTGAAACATCTAAAAAACAAAGCAACAGAGCCTAGGGCACTTGAACTTATGGTCCTATAGATTAGGGAAATTAAAATTAAAAAGACACAGCCACCCCAAAGTTTGGGACGGCTCTGTTTACAAGAACCTCGTTTACGGTACAAGTTCAATATCGCAGAAAGTGAAAAATGGATAAAGAAGTTGTGGTACTTACGTACAATGCAATATCACTCAGCAATGAAATCTATGTCATCAGGCCCTTAGCAGCACAATGAGTGGATTCAGGTATGATGATTCTAACTGAAATAAGTCACACAGGAAAAGAAACATCATAAGATATCAGTAATACACGGAATGTAAACTTGGCTACTCAGGAACTGAATTATAGAACAGAACAGGGTCTCCAATTTAGAAAACCAACTTATGCTTGCTTAAGGGTAAAGGTGAGTTGGGGTGCTGCATAAAACCAGAGATTGAAATGAGCACAGATAAAGTTCCTTAAGCCAAATATGGAATAGACAAGAGGTACTCCTTGCTCAACGAAATGGACTCAACACCCCATATTAAACGCCTAAGAATATACCTGACTAGTAAGAATCTTAAAACGTATGGATGGCTATGTCTCCGAAAGAGAATCAAGCATGTGTACAGGGGCATAAACGCAGCAGTGATAGGATTGGAGAGGTTCGGTGAGCAAATGAAGACCCTTTGAAGTCATATTGCATGGTACCCATTCCACGGGTTTCAACTACCCAGGTTTAAGGTATTCTTCCTTCAGCTAAAACATGCATGTGGAACCTAGAGTATGATCAACCATGTGATCGGGAGACGTGTTCAAATATGTCTCAGTTTTCGTACCCTGGTACTCGGGTGCAACATTCCAGACGCTTTACTAACACTCTCCCGACTTGGAGAGTCAGTCCCTTTAACCTCCTGTTTGGCCCAGTTTGCAATTTCTGCGGAAGATGAACAGGAATAGCGAGAACCAATGAGAGACTAGCTGGAGGTGTCTGGACGGGCAAATTTAACTCTCATTTCCCACCAGGAAGAGGAATTAACCAAAGGCTCAGCGTGCCGTGCCAGAACCAGATTAGGGCCTGAAGCCATCCTGCGGTGTTGTGGCCAGGTCACAAGAAAGCGAGTTGAAGAAAGGAGCTCAGGGGCACTGTAATTCACAAACCTGCAGAGTTATAAATGACAGCTATCGTCCAAAAACATACTGAAGTAAGGCTACCAAGAGGACTTGAAAGCACGGCAGAATTGCAGGAAACCGATTTCAGGAGGTAGACTGGAATTGCATTGAAAGCATAGGAAAAGAGGCAGAACGTCCACAATGATGCACTTGGCCAAAAAGGGCGTATGCGTTTTTTCCTGAATATATTCAGGAAAAAACGCATACGCCCTTTTTGGCCAACCAAGCAAGCTTGCAAAGGAAATCTGCACTACAATGAAGTCTCACTTCCCCCCGGTCAAAAGGGCCATCTGAAAAAAGTGTAAAATCCAGAAAGGCAGGACAGGCCATGGAGAACTGGGAGCCTTGTTATGCTGATGGGCGGGATGTAAATTGCCAACAGACACTCGGGAGAAGTGTATGGTGTTTCCTGAAACATCTAAAAAACAAAGCAACAGAGCCTAGGGCACTTCACTTATGGTCCTATAGCTTAGGGAAATTAAAATCAAAAAGACACAGCCACCCCAAAGTTTGGGACGCCTCTGTTTACAAGAACCTCGTTTACAGTACAAGTTCAATATCACAGAAAGTGAAAAATGGATAAAGAAGTTGTGGTATTCAAGTACAATGCAATATGACTCAGCAATGAAATCTATGTCACCAGGCCCATAGCAGCACAATGAGTGGATTCGGGTATGGTGATTCTAACTGAAATAAGTCACACAGAAAAAGAAACATCAAAAAATATCACTAATACATGGAATGTAAACTTGGCTACAGAGGAACTGAATTCCAAAACAGAACAGGGTCTCAAATTTAGAAAACCAACTTATGCTTGCTTAAGGGGAAAGGTGAGTTGGGGTGCTGCATAAAACCAGAGATTGAAATGAGCACAGATAAAGTTCCTTAAGCCAAATATGGAATAGACAAGAGCTACTCCTTGCTCAACGAAATGGACTCAACACCCCATATTAAACGCCTAAGAATGTACCTGACTAGTAAGTATCTTAAAACCTATAGATTGCTATGTCTCCAAAAGAGAATCAAGCGTGTGTACAGGGGCATAAACGCAGCAGTGATAGGATTGGAGAGGTTCGGTGAGCAAATGAAGAACCTTTGAAGTCATATTGCATGGTACCCATTCCACGGTTCTCAACTCTCCAGGTTTAAGGTATTCTTCCTTCAGCTAAAACATGCATGTGGAACCCAGAGTATGATCAACCGTGTGATAGGGAGACGTGTTCAGATATGTCTCAGTTTTCGTCCCCTGGTACTTCAGTGAAACATTCCAGACGCTTTACTAACACTCTCCCCACTTGGAGAGTCAGTGTCTTTAACCTCCTGTTTGGCCCAGTTTGCAATTTCTGCGGAAGATGAACAGGAATAGGGAGAACAAATGCGAGACTAGCTGGAGGTGTCTGGACGGGCAAATTTAACTCTCATTTCCCACCAGGAAGAGGAAATAACCAAAGGCTCAGCGTGCCGTGCCGGAACCAGATTAGGGTCTGAAGCCATCCTGTGGTGCTGCGGCCAGCTCAAAAGAAAGCGAGTTGAAGAAAGGAGCTCAGGGTCACTGTAATTCACAAACCTGCAGAGTTATAAATGACAGCTATCGTCCAAAAATAGACTGAAGTAAGGCTGCCAAGAGGACTTGAAAGCGGGGCAGAATTGCAGGAAACCGATTTCAGGAGGTAGACTGGAATTGCATTGAAAGCATAGGAAAAGAGGCAGAACGTCCACAATGATGCACTTGGCCAAAAAGAGCATATGCGTTTTTTCCTGAATATATTCAGGAAAAAACGCATACGCCCTTTTTGGCCAACCAAGCAAGCTTGCAAAGGAAATCTGCACTACAATGAAGTCTCACTTCCCCCCGGTCAAAAGGGCCATCTGAAAAAAGTGTAAAATCCAGAAAGGCAGGACAGGCCATGGAGAACTGGGAACCTTGTTATGCTGATGGGCGGGATGTAAATTGCCAACAGACACTCGGGAGAAGTGTATGGTGTTTCCTGAAACATCTAAAAAACAAAGCAACAGAGCCTAGGGCACTTCCACTTATGGTCCTATAGCTTAGGGAAATTAAAATCAAAAAGACACAGCCACCCCAAAGTTTGGAACGGCTCTGTTTACAAGAACCTCGTTTACAGTACAAGTTCAACATCGCAGAAAGTGAAAAATGGATAAAGAAGTTGTGGTATTTACTTACAAAGCAATATCACTCAGCAATGAAATCTATGTCATCAGGCCCTTAGCAGCACAATGAGTGGATTCAGGTATGATGATTCTAACTGAAATAAGTCACACAGAAAAACAAACATCATAAGATATCAGTAATACACGGAATGTAAACTTGGCTACACAGGAACTGAATTACAGAACAGAACAGGGTCTCAAATTTAGAAAACCAACTTATGCTTGCTTAAGGGGAAAGGTGAGTTGGGGTGCTGCATAAAACCAGAGATTGAAATGAGCACAGATAAAGTTCCTTAAGCCAAATATGGAATAGACAAGAGCTACTCCTTGCTCAACGAAATGGACTCAACACCGCATATTAAACGCCTAAGAATGTACCTGACTAGTAAGTATCTTAAAACCTATGGATTGCTATGTCTCCGAAAGAGAATCAAGCATGCGTACAGGGGAATAAACGCAGCAGTGACAGGATTGGAGAGGTTCGGTGAGCAAATGAAGACCCTTTGAAGTCATATTGCATGGTATCCATTCCACGGGTCTCAACTCTCCAGGTTTAAGGTATTCTTCCTTCAGCTAAAACATGCATGTGGAACCTAGAGTATGATCAACCATGTGATCGGGAGACGTGTTCAAATATGTCTCAGTTTTCGTACCCTGGTACTCGAGTGCAACATTCCAGACGCTTTACTAACACTCTCCCGACTTGGAGAGTCAGTCCCTTTAACCTACTGTTTGGCCCAGTTTGCAATTTCTGCGGAAGATGAACAGGAATAGCGAGAACCAATGAGAGACTAGCTGGAGGTGTCTGGACGGGCAAATTTAACTCTCATTTCCCACCAGGAAGAGGAAATAACCAAAGGCTCAGCGTGCCGTGCCGGAACCAGATTAGGTCCTGAAGACATCCTGCGGTGTTGTGGACAGGTCACAAGAAAGGGAGTTGAAGAAAGGAGCTCAGGGACACTGTAATTCACAAACCTGCAGAGTTATAAATGACAGCTATCGTCCAAAAATAGACTGAAGTAAGGCTGCCAAGAGGACTTGAAAGCGGGGCAGAATTGCAGGAAACCGATTTCAGGAGGTAGACTGGAATTGCATTGAAAGCATAGGAAAAGAGGCAGAACGTCCACAATGATGCACTTGGCCAAAAAGGGCGTATGCGTTTTTTCCTGAATATATTGAGGAAAAAAAGCATACGCCCTTTTTGGCCAACCAAGCAAGCTTGCTAAGGAAATCTGCACTACAATGAAGTCTCACTTCCCCCCGGTCAAAAGGGCCATCTGAAAAAAGTGTAAAATCCAGAAAGGCAGGACAGGCCATGGAGAACTGGGAGCCTTGTTATGCTGATGGGCGGGATGTAAATTGCCAACAGACACTCGGGAGAAGTGTATGGTGTTTCCTGAAACATCTAAAAAACAAAGCAACAGAGCCTAGGGCACTTCCACTTATGGTCCTATAGCTTAGGGAAATTAAAATCAAAAAGACACAGCCACCCCTAAATTTGGGACGCCTCTGTTTACAAGGACCTTGTTTACCGTACAAGTTCAATATCACAGAAAGTGAAAAATGGATAAGGAACTTGTGGTACTTACGTACAATGCAGTATCACTCAGCAATGAAATCTATGTCATCAGACCCTTAGCAGCACAATGAGTGGATTCAGGTATGATGATTCTAACTGAAATAAGTCACACAGAAAAAGAAAAAGCATAAGGTATCACTAATACACGGAATGTAAACTTGGCTACACAGGAACTGAATTACAGAACAGAACAGGGTCTCAAATTTAGAAAACCAACTTATGCTTGCTTAAGGGTAAAGGTGAGTTGGGGTGCTGCATAAAACCAGAGATTGAAATGAGCACAGATAAAGTTCCTTAAGCCAAATATGGAATAGACAAGAGCTACTCCTTGCTCAACGAAATGGACTCAACACCGCATATTGAACGCCTAAGAATGTACCTGACTAGTAAATATCTTAAAACCTATGGATTGCTATGTCTCCGAAAGAGAATCAAGCATGTGTACAGGGGCATAAACGCAGCAGTGATAGGATTGGAGAGGTTCGGTGAGTAAATGAAGACCCTTTGAAGTCATATTGCATGGTACCCTTTCAACGGGTTTCAACTACACAGGTTTAAGGTATTCTTCCTTCAGCTAAAACATGCATGTGGAACCTAGAGTATGATCAACCATGTGATCGGGAGACGTGTTCAAATATGTCTCAGTTTTCGTACCCTGGTACTCAGGTGCAACATTCCAGACGCTTTACTAACACTCTCCCGACTTGGAGAGTCAGTCCCTTTAACCTCCTGTTTGGCCCAGTTTGCAATTTCTGCGGAAGATGAACAGGAATAGCGAGAACCAATGAGAGACTAGCTGGAGGTGTCTGGACGGGCAAATTTAACTCTCATTTCCCACCAGAAAGAGGAAATAACCAAAGGCTCAGCGTGCCGTTCCGGAACCAGATTAGGGCCTGAAGCCATCCTGCGGTGTTGCGGCCAGCTCACAAGAAAGCAAGTTGAAGAAAGGAGCTCAGGGACACTGTAATTCACAAACCTGCAGAGTTATAAATGACAGCTATCGTCCAAAAATATACTGAAGTAAGGCTGCCAAGAGGACTTGAAAGCGGGGCAGAATTGCAGGAAACCGATTTCAGGAGGTAGACTGGAATTGCATTGAAAGCATAGGAAAAGAGGCAGAACGTCCACAATGATGCACTTGGCCAAAAAGGGCGTATGCGTTTTTTCCTGAATATATTCAGGAAAAAACGCATACGCCCTTTTTGGCCAACCAAGCAAGCTTGCAAAGGAAATCTGCACTACAATGAAGTCTCACTTCCCCCCGGTCAAAAGGGCCATCTGAAAAAAGTGTAAAATCCAGAAAGGCAGGACAGGCCATGGAGAACTGGGAGCCTTGTTATGCTGATGGGCGGGATGTAAATTGCCAACAGCCACTCAGGAGAAGTGTATGTGTTTCCTGAAACATCTAAAAAACAAAGAAACAGAGCCTAGGGCACTTCCACTTATGGTCCTATAGCTTAGGGAAATTAAAATCAAAAAGACACAGCCACCCCAAAGTTTGGGACGCCTCTGTTTACAAGAACCTCGTTTACAGTACAAGTTCAACATCGCAGAAAGTGAAAAATGGATAAAGAAGTTGTGGTATTTACTTACAACGCAATATCACTCAGCAATGAAATCTATGTCATCAGACCCTTAGCAGCACAATGAGTAGATTCAGGTATGATGATTCTAACTGAAATAAGTCACACAGAAAAAGAAACATCATAAGATATCAGTAATACACGGAATGTAAACTTGGCTACACAGGAACTGAATTACAGAACAGAACAGGGTCTCAAATTTAGAAAACCAACTTATGCTTGCTTAAGGGTAAAGGTGAGTTGGGGTGCTGCATAAAACCAGAGATTGAAATGAGCACAGATAAAGTTCCTTAAGCTAAATATGGAATAGACAAGAGCTACTCCTTGCTCAACGAAATGGACGCAACACCGCATATTAAATGCCTAAGAATGTACCTGACTAGTAAGTATCTTAAAACCTATGGATTGCTATGTCTCCGAAAGAGAATCAAGCATGTGTACAGGGGCATAAACGCAGCAGTGATAGGATTGGAGAGGTTCGGTGAGCAAATGAAGACCCTTTGAAGTCATATTGCATGGTCCCCATTCCACGGGTTTCAACTACCCAGGTTTAAGGTATTCTTCCTTCAGCTAAAACATGCATGTGGAACCCAGAGTATGATCAGTCATGTGATCGGGAGACGTGTTCAAATATGTCTCAGTTTTCGTACCCTGGTACTCGGCTGCAACATTCCAGACGCTTTACTAACACTCTCCCGACTTGGAGAGTCAGTCCCTTTAACCTCCTGTTTGGCCCAGTTTGCAATTTCTGCGGAAGATGAACAGGAATAGCGAGAACCAATGAGAGACTAGCTGGAGGTGTCTGGACGGGCAAATTTAACTCTCATTTCCCACCAGGAAGACGAATTAACCAAAGGCTCAGTGTGCCGTGCCGGAACCAGATTAGGGCCTGAAGCCATCCTGCGGTGTTGCGGCCAGCACACAAGAAAGCGAGTTGAAGAAAGGAGCTCAGGGGCACTGTAATTCACAAACCTGCAGAGTTATAAATGACAGCTATCGTCCAAAAATAGACTGAAGTAAGGCTGCCAAGAGGACTTGAAAGCGGGGCAGAATTGCAGAAAACCGATTTCAGGAGGTAGACTGGAATTGCATTGAAAGCATAGGAAAAGAGGCAGAACGTCCACAATGATGCACTTGGCCAAAAAGGGCGTATGCGTTTTTTCCTGAATATATTCAGGAAAAAACGCATACGCCCTTTTTGGCCAACCAAGCAAGCTTGCAAAGGAAATCTGCACTACAATGAAGTCTCACTTCCTCCCGGTCAAAATGGCCATCTGAAAAAAGTGTAAAATCCAGAAAGGCAGGACAGGCAATGGAGAACTGGGAGCCTTGTTATGCTGATGGGCGGGATGTAAATTGCCAACAGACACTCGGGAGAAGTGTATGGTGTTTCCTGAAACATCTAAAAAACAAAGCAACAGAGCCTAGGGCACTTCCACTTATGGTCCTATAGCTTAGGGAAATTAAAATCAAAAAGACACAGCCACCCCAAAGTTTGGGACGCCTCTGTTTACAAGAACCTCGTTTACAGTACAAGTTCAACATCGCAGAAAGTGAAAAATGGATAAAGAAGTTGTGGTATTTACTTACAAAGCAATATCACTCAGCAATGAAATCTGTCATCAGGCCCTTAGCAGCACAATGAGTGGATTCAGGTATGATGATTCTAACTGAAATAAGTCACACAGAAAAAGAAACATCATAAGATATCAGTAATACACGGAATATAAACTTGGCTACACAGGAACTGAATTACAGAACAGAACACGGTCTCAAATTTAGAAAACCAACTTATGCCTGCTTAAGGGGAAAGGTGAGTTGGGGTGCTGCATAAAACCAGAGATTGAAATGAGCACAGATAAAGTTCCTTAAGCCAAATATGGAATAGACAAGACCTACTCCTTGCTCAACGAAATGGACTCAACACCCCATATTAAACGCCTAAGAATGTACATGACTAGTAAATATCTTAAAACCTATGGATTGCTATGTCTCCGAAAGAGAATCAAGCATGTGTACAGGGGCATAAACGCAGGAGTGATAGGATTGGAGAGGTTCGGTGAGCAAATGAAGACCCTTTGAAGTCATATTGCATGGTACCCATTCCACGGGTTTCAACTACCCAGGTTTAAGGTATTCTTCCTTCAGCTAAAACATGCATGTGGAACCTAGAGTATGATCAACCATGTGATCGGGAGACGTGTTCAAATATGTCTCAGTTTTCGTACCCTGGTACTCAAGTGCAACATTCCAGACGCTTTACTAACACTCTCCCGACTTGGAGAGTCAGTCCCTTTAACCTCCTGTTTGGCCCAGTTTGCAATTTCTGCGGAAGATGAACAGGAATAGCGAGAACCAATGAGAGACTAGCTGGAGGTGTCTGGACGGGCAAATTTAACTCTCATTTCCCACCAGGAAGAGGAATTAACCAAAGGCTCAGCGTGCCGTGCCGGAACCAGATTAGGGCCTTAAGCCATCCTGCGGTGTTGCGGCCAAGTCACAAGAAAGCGAGTTGAAGAAAGGAGCTCATGGGCACTGTAATTCACAAACCTGCAGAGTTATAAATGACAGCTATCGTCCAAAAATATACTGAAGTAAGGCTGCCAAGAGGACTTGAAAGCGGGGCAGAATTGCAGGAAACCGATTTCAGGAGGTAGACTGGAATTGCATTGAAAGCATAGGAAAAGAGGCAGAACTTCCACAATGATGCACTTGGCCAAAAAGGGCGTATGCGTTTTTTCCTGAATATATTCAGGAAAAAACGCATACGCCCTTTTTGGCCAACCAAGCAAGCTTGCAAACGAAATCTGCACTACAATGAAGTCTCACTTCCTCCCGGTCAAAAGGGCCATCTGAAAAAAGTGTAAAATCCAGAAAGGCAGGACTGGCCATGGAGAACTGGGAGCCTTGTTATGCTGATGGGCGGGATGTAAATTGCCAACAGACACTCGGGAGAAGTGTATGGTGTTTCCTGAAACATCTAAAAAACAAAGCAACAGAGCCTAGGGCACTTCCACTTATGGTCCTATAGCTTAGGGAAATTAAAATCAAAAAGACACAGCCACCCCAAAGTTTGGGACGCCTCTGTTTACAAGAACCTCGTTTACCGTACAAGTTCAACATCGCAGAAAGTGAAAAATGGATAAAGAAGTTGTGGTATTTACTTACAAAGCAATATCACTCAGCAATGAAATCTATGTCATCAGGCCCTTAGCAGCACAATGAGTGGATTCAGGTATGATGATTCTAACAGAAATAGGTCACACAGAAAAAGAAACATCATAAGATATCAGTAATACACGGAATGTAAACATGGCTATACAGGAACTGAATTACAGAACAGAAGAGGGTCTCAAATTTAGAAAACTAACTTATGCTTGCTTAAGGGGAAAGGTGAGTTGGGGTGCTGCATAAAACCAGAGATTGAAATGAGCACAGATAAAGTTCCTTAAGCCAAATATGGAATAGACAAGACCTACTCCTTGCTCAACGAAATGCACTCAACACCGCATATTAAACGCCTAAGAATGTACCTGACTAGTAACTATCTTAAAACCTATGGATTGCTATGTCTCCAAAAGAGAATCAAGCGTGTGTACAGGGGCATAAAGGCAGCAGTGATAGGATTGGAGAGGTTCGGTGAGCAAATGAAGACCCTTTGAAGTCATATTGCATGGTACCCATTCCACGGGTTTCAACAACCCAGGTTTAAGGTATTCTTCCTTCAGCTAAAACATGCATGTGGAACCTAGAGTATGATCAACCATGTGATCGGGAGACGTGTTCAAATATGTCTCAGTTTTCGTACCCTGGTACTCGGGTGCAACATTCCAGACGCTTTACTAACACTCTCCCGACTTGGAGAGTCAGTCCCTTTAACCTCCTGTTTGGCCCAGTTTGCAATTTCTGCGGAAGATGAACAGGAATAGCGAGAACCAATGAGAGACTAGCTGGAGGTGTCTGGACGGGCAAATTTAACTCTCATTTCCCACCAGGAAGAGGAATTAACCAAAGGCTCAGCGTGCCGTGCCGGAACCAGATTAGGGCCCGAAGCCATCCTGCGGTGTTGCGGCCAGGTCACAAGAAAGCGAGTTGAAGAAAGGAGCTCAGGGGCACTGTAATTCACAAACCTGCAGAGTTATAAATGACAGCTATCGTCCAAAAATATACTGAAGTAAGGCTGCCAAGAGGACTTGAAAGCGGGGCAGAATTGCAAGAAACCGATTTCAGGAGGTAGACTGGAATTACATTGAAAGCATAGGAAAAGAGGCAGAACGTCCACAATGATGCACTTGGCCAAAAAGGGCGTATGCGTTTTTTCCTGAATATATTCAGGAAAAAACGCATACGCCCTTTTTGGCCAACCAAGCAAGCTTGCAAAGGAAATCTGCACTACAATGAAGTCTCAATTCCCCCCGATCAAAAGGGCCATCTGAAAAAAGTGTGAAATCCAGAAAGGCAGGACAGGCCATGGAGAACTGGGAGCCATGTTATGTTGATGGGTGGGATGTAAATTGCCAACAGACACTCGGGAGAAGTGTATGGTGTTTCCTGAAACATCTAAAAAACAAAGCAACAGAGCCTAGGGCACTTCCACTTATGGTCCTATAGCTTAGGGAAATTAAAATCAAAAAGACACAGCCACCCCAAAGTTTGGGAGGCCTCTCTTTACAAGAACCTCATTTCCCGTACAAGTTCAATATCACAGAAAGTGAAAAATGGATAAAGAACTTGTGGTACTTACGTACAATGCAGTATCACTCAGCAATAAAATCTATGTCATCAGGCCCGTAGCAGCATAATGAGTGGATTCAGGTACGATGATTCTAACTGAAATAGTTCACACAGAAAAAGAAACATCATAAGATATCAGTAATACACGGAATGTAAACTTGGCTACACAGGAACTGAATTACAGAACAGAAGAGGGTCTCAAATTTAGAAAACCAACTTATGCTTGCTTAAGGGGAAAGGTGAGTTGGGGTGCTGCATAAAACCAGAGATTGAAATGAGCACAGATAAAGTTCCTTAAGCCAAATATGGAATAGACAAGAGCTACTCCATGCTCAACGAAATGGACTCAACACCCCATATTAAACGCCTAAGAATGTACCTGACTAGTAAGTATCTTAAAACCTATGGATTGCTATGTCTCCGAAAGAGAAACAAGCATGTGTACAGGGGCATAAACGCAGCAGTGATAGGATTGGAGAGGTTCGGTGAGCAAATGAAGACCCTTTGAAGTCATATTGCATGGTACCCATTCCACGGATTTCAACTACGCAGGTTTAAGGTATTCTTCCTTCAGCTAAAACATGCATGTGGAACCTAGAGTATGATCTACCATGTGATCGGGAGACCTGTTCAAATATGTCTCAGTTTTCGTACCCTGGTACTCAGGTGCAACATTCCAGACGCTTTACTAACACTCTCCCGACTTGGAGAGTCAGTCCCTTTAACCTCCTGTTTGGCCCAGTTTGCAATTTCTGCGGAAGATGAACAGGAATAGCGAGAACCAATGAGAGACTAGCTGGAGGTGTCTGGACGGGCAAATTTAACTCTCATTTCCCACCAGGAAGAGGAATTAACCAAAGGCTCAGCGTGCCGTGCCGGAACCATATTAGGGCCTGAAGCAATCCTGCGGTGTTGCGGCCAGCTCACAAGAAAGCGAGTTGAGGAAAGGAGCTCCGGGGCACTGTAATTCACAAACCTGCAGAGTTATAAATGACAGCTATCGTCCAAAAATATACTGAAGTAAGGCTGCCAAGAGGACTCGAAAGCGGGGCAGAATTGCAGGAAACCGATTTCAGGAGGTAGACTGGAATTGCATTTAAAGCATAGGAAAAGAGGCAGAACGTCCACAATGATGCACTTGGCCAAAAAGGGCATATGCGTTTTTTTCCTGAATATATTCAGGAAAAAACGCATACGCCCTTTTTGGCCAACCAAGCAAGCTTGCAAAGGAAATCTGCACTACAATGAAGTCTCACTTCCCCCCGGTCAAAAGGGCCATCTGAAAAAAGTGTAAAATCCAGAAAGGCAGGACAGGCCATGGAGAACTGGGAGCCTTGTTATGCTGATGGGCGGGATGTAAATTGCCAACAGCCACTCGGGAGAAGTGTATGTGTTTCCTGAAACATCTAAAAAACAAAGCAACAGAGCCTAGGGCACTTCCACTTATGGTCCAATAGCTTAGGGAAATGAAAATCAAAAAGACACAGCCACCCCAAAGTTTGGGACGGCTCTGTTTACAAGAACCTCGTTTACGGTACAAGTTCAATATCGCAGAAACTGAAAAATGGATGAAGAAGCTGTGGTACTTACGTACAAAGCAATATCACTCAGCAATGACATCTATGTCATCAGGCAAGTAGCAGCATAATGAGTGGATTCAGGTATGATGATTCTACCTGAAATAAGTCACACAGAAAAAGAAATATCATAAGATATCACTAATATACGGAATGTAAACTTGGCTACACAGGAACTGGATTACAAAACAGAACAGGGTCTCAAATTTAGAAAACCAACTTATGCTTGCTTAAGGGGAAAGGTGAGTTGGGGTGCTGCATAAAACCAGAGATTGTAATGAGCACAGATAATGTTACTTAAGCCAAATATGGAATAGACAAGAGCTACTCCTTGCTCAACGAAATGGACTCAACACCCCATATTAAGCGCCTAAGAATGTACCTGACTAGTAAGTATCTTAAAACCTATGGATTGCTATATCTCCGAAAGGGAATCAAGCGTGTGTAGAGGGGAATAAACGCAGCAGTGATAGGATTGGAGAGGTTCGGTGAGCAAATGAAGACCCTTTGAAGTCATATTGCATGGTACCCATTCCACGGGTCTCAACTCTCCAGGTTTAAGGGATTCTTCCTTCAGCTAAAACATGCATGTGGAACTCAGAGTATGATCAACCGTGTGATCGGGAGACGTGTTCAAATATGTCTCCGTTCTCGTCCCCTGGTACTCGGGTGCAACATTCCAGACGCTTTACTAACACTCTCCCGACTTGGAGAGTCAGTGCCTTTAACCTCCTGTTTGGCCCAGTTTGCAATTTCTGCGGAAGATGAACAGGAATAGGGAGAACCAATGAGAGACTAGCTGGAGGTGTCTGGACGGGCAAATTTAACTCTCATTTCCCACCAGGAAGAGGAATTAACCAAAGGCTCAGCGTGCCGTGCCGGAACCAGATTAGGGCCTGAAGCAATCTTGCGGTGTTGCGACCAGCTCACAAGAAAGCGAGTTGAAGAAAGGAGCTCAGGGGCACTGTAATTCACAAACCTGCAGAGTTATAAATGACAGCTATCGTCCAAAAATATACTGAAGTAAGGCTGCCAAGAGGACTTGAAAGCGGGGCAGAATTGCAGGAAACCGATTTCAGGAGGTAGACTGGAATTGCATTTAAAGCATAGGAAAAGAGGCAGAACGTCCACAATGATGCACTTGGCCAAAAAGGGCGTATGCGTTTTTTCCTGAATATATTCAGGAAAAAACGCATACGCCCTTTTTGGCCAACCAAGCAAGCTTGCAAAGGAAATCTGCACTACAATGAAGTCTCACTTCCCCCCGGTCAAAAGGGCCATCTGAAAAAAGTGTAAAATCCAGAAAGGCAGGACAGGCCATGGAGAACTGGGAGCCTTGTTATGCTGATGGGCGGGATGTAAATTGCCAACAGCCACTCGGGAGAAGTGTATGTGTTTCCTGAAACATCTAAAAAACAAAGCAACAGAGCCTAGGGCACTTCCACTTATGGTCCTATAGCTTAGGGAAATGAAAATCAAAAACACACAGCCACCCCAAAGTTTGGGACGGCTCTGTTTACAAGAACCTCGTTTACGGTACAAGTTCAATATCGCAGAAAGTGAAAAATGGATGAAGAAGCTGTGGTACTTACGTACAATGCAATATCACTCAGCAATGACATCTATGTCATCAGGCACGTAGCAGCATAATGAGTGGATTCAGGTATGATGATTCTACCTGAAATAAGTCACACAGAAAAAGAAACATCATAAGATATCACTAATACACGGAATGTAAACTTGGCTACACAGGAACTGGATTACAAAACAGAACAGGGTCTCAAATTTAGAAAACCAACTTATGCTTGCTTAAGAGGAAAGGTGAGTTGGGGTGCTGCATAAAACCAGAGATTGTAATGAGCACAGATAACGTTCCTTAAGCCAAATATGGAATAGACAAGAGCTACTCCTTGCTCAACGAAATGGACTCAACACCCCATATTAAACGCCTAAGAATGTACCTGACTAGTAAGTATCTTAAAACCTATGGATTGCTATGTCTCCGAAAGAGAAACAAGCATGTGTACAGGGGCATAAACGCAGCAGTGATAGGATTGGAGAGGTTCGGTGAGCAAATGAAGACCCTTTGAAGTCATATTGCATGGTACCCATTCCACGGATTTCAACTACGCAGGTTTAAGGTATTCTTCCTTCAGCTAAAACATGCATGTGGAACCTAGAGTATGATCAACCATGTGATCGGGAGACCTGTTCAAATATGTCTCAGTTTTCGTACCCTGGTACTCAGGTGCAACATTCCAGACGCTTTACTAACACTCTCCCGACTTGGAGAGTCAGTCCCTTTAACCTCCTGTTTGGCCCAGTTTGCAATTTCTGCGGAAGATGAACAGGAATAGCGAGAACCAATGAGAGACTAGCTGGAGGTGTCTGGACGGGCAAATTTAACTCTCATTTCCCACCAGGAAGAGGAATTAACCAAAGGCTCAGCGTGCCGTGCCGGAACCAGATTAGGGCCTGAAGCAATCCTGCGGTGTTGCGGCCAGCTCACAAGAAAGCGAGTTGAGGAAAGGAGCTCCGGAGCACTGTAATTCACAAACCTGCAGAGTTATAAATGACAGCTATCGTCCAAAAATATACTGAAGTAAGGCTGCCAAGAGGACTCGAAAGCGGGGCAGAATTGCAGGAAACCGATTTCAGGAGGTAGACTGGAATTGCATTGAAAGCATAGGAAAAGAGGCAGAACGTCCACAATGATGCACTTGGCCAAAAAGGGCGTATGCGTTTTTTCCTGAATATATTCAGGAAAAAACGCATACGCCCTTTTTGGCCAACCAAGCAAGCTTGCAAAGGAAATCTGCACTACAATGAAGTCTCACTTCCCCCCGGTCAAAAGGGCCATCTGAAAAAAGTGTAAAATCCAGAAAGGCAGGACAGGCCATGGAGAACTGGGAGCCTTGTTATGCTGATGGGCGGGATGTAAATTGCCAACAGCCACTCGGGAGAAGTGTATGTGTTTCCTGAAACATCTAAAAAACAAAGCAACAGAGCCTAGGGCACTTCCACTTATGGTCCAATAGCTTAGGGAAATGAAAATCAAAAAGACACAGCCACCCCAAAGTTTGGGACGGCTCTGTTTACAAGAACCTCGTTTACGGTACAAGTTCAATATCGCAGAAACTGAAAAATGGATGAAGAAGCTGTGGTACTTACGTACAAAGCAATATCACTCAGCAATGACATCTATGTCATCAGGCACGTAGCAGCATAATGAGTGGATTCAGGTATGATGATTCTACCTGAAATAAGTCACACAGAAAAAGAAACATCATAAGATATCACTAATACACGGAATGTAAACTTGGCTACACAGGAACTGGATTACAAAACAGAACAGGGTCTCAAATTTAGAAAACCAACTTATGCTTGCTTAAGGGGAAAGGTGAGTTGGGGTGCTGCATAAAACCAGAGATTGTAATGAGCACAGATAATGTTACTTAAGCCAAATATGGAATAGACAAGAGCTACTCCTTGCTCAACGAAATGGACTCAACACCCCATATTAAGCGCCTAAGAATGTACCTGACTAGTAAGTATCTTAAAACCTATGGATTGCTATATCTCCGAAAGGGAATCAAGCGTGTGTAGAGGGGAATAAACGCAGCAGTGATAGGATTGGAGAGGTTCGGAGAGCAAATGAAGACCCTTTGAAGTCATATTGCATGGTACCCATTCCACGGGTCTCAACTCTCCAGGTTTAAGGGATTCTTCCTTCAGCTAAAACATGCATGTGGAACTCAGAGTATGATCAACCGTGTGATCGGGAGACGTGTTCAAATATGTCTCCGTTCTCATCCCCTGGTACTCGGGTGCAACATTCCAGACGCTTTACTAACACTCTCCCGACTGGGAGAGTCAGTGCCTTTAACCTCCTGTTTGGCCCAGTTTGCAATTTCTGCGGAAGATGAACAGGAATAGGGAGAACCAATGAGAGACTAGCTGGAGGTGTCTGGACGGGCAAATTTAACTCTCATTTCCCACCAGGAAGAGGAATTAACCAAAGGCTCAGCGTGCCGTGCCGGAACCAGATTAGGGCCTGAAGCAATCCTGCGGTGTTGCGGCCAGCTCACAAGAAAGCGAGTTGAGGAAAGGAGCTCCGGGGCACTGTAATTCACAAACCTGCAGAGTTATAAATGACAGCTATCGTCCAAAAATATACTGAAGTAAGGCTGCCAAGAGGACTCGAAAGCGGGGCAGAATTGCAGGAAACCGATTTCAGGAGGTAGACTGGAATTGCATTTAAAGCATAGGAAAAGAGGCAGAACGTCCACAATGATGCACTTGGCCAAAAAGGGCGTATGCGTTTTTTCCTGAATATATTCAGGAAAAAACGCATACGCCCTTTTTGGCCAACCAAGCAAGCTTGCAAACGAAATCTGCACTACAGTGAAGTCTCACTTCCCCCCGGTCAAAAGGGCCATCTGAAAAAAGTGTAAAATCCAGAAAGGCAGGACAGGCCATGGAGAACTGGGAGCCTTGTTATGCTGATGGGCGGGATGTAAATTGCCAACAGCCACTCGGGAGAAGTGTATGTGTTTCCTGAAACATCTAAAAAACAAAGCAACAGAGCCTAGGGCACTTCCACTTATGGTCCAATAGCTTAGGGAAATGAAAATCAAAAAGACACAGCCACCCAAAAGTTTGGGACGGCTCTGTTTACAAGAACCTCGTTTACGGTACAAGTTCAATATCGCAGAAACTGAAAAATGGATGAAGAAGCTGTGGTACTTACGTACAAAGCAATATCACTCAGCAATGACATCTATGTCATCAGGCACGTAGCAGCATAATGAGTGGATTCAGGTATGATGATTCTACCTGAAATAAGTCACACAGAAAAAGAAATATCATAAGATATCACTAATACACGGAATGTAAACTTGGCTACACAGGAACTGGATTACAAAACAGAACAGGGTCTCAAATTTAGAAAACCAACTTATGCTTGCTTAAGGGGAAAGGTGAGTTGGGGTGCTGCATAAAACCAGAGATTGTAATGAGCACAGATAATGTTACTTAAGCCAAATATGGAATAGACAAGAGCTACTCCTTGCTCAACGAAATGGACTCAACACCCCATATTAAGCGCCTAAGAATGTACCTGACTAGTAAGTATCTTAAAACCTATGGATTGCTATATCTCCGAAAGGGAATCAAGCGTGTGTAGAGGGGAATAAACGCAGCAGTGATAGGATTGGAGAGGTTCGGTGAGCAAATGAAGACCCTTTGAAGTCATATTGCATGGTACCCATTCCACGGGTCTCAACTCTCCAGGTTTAAGGGATTCTTCCTTCAGCTAAAACATGCATGTGGAACTCAGAGTATGATCAACCGTGTGATCGGGAGACGTGTTCAAATATGTCTCCGTTCTCGTCCCCTGGTACTCGGGTGCAACATTCCAGACGCTTTACTAACACTCTCCCGACTTGGAGAGTCAGTGCCTTTAACCTCCTGTTTCGCCCAGTTTGCAATTTCTGCGGAAGATGAACAGGAATAGGGAGAACCAATGAGAGACTAGCTGGAGGTGTCTGGACGGGCAAATTTAACTCTCATTTCCCACCAGGAAGAGGAATTAACCAAAGGCTCAGCGTGCCGTGCCGGAACCAGATTAGGGCCTGAAGCAATCTTGCGGTGTTGCGGCCAGCTCACAAGAAAGCGAGTTGAAGAAAGGAGCTCAGGGGCACTGTAATTCACAAACCTGCAGAGTTATAAATGACAGCTATCGTCCAAAAATATACTGAAGTAAGGCTGCCAAGAGGACTTGAAAGCGGGGCAGAATTGCAGGAAACCGATTTCAGGAGGTAGACTGGAATTGCATTTAAAGCATAGGAAAAGAGGCAGAACGTCCACAATGATGCACTTGGCCAAAAAGGGCGTATGCGTTTTTTCCTGAATATATTCAGGAAAAAAGGCATACGCTCTTTTTGGCCAACCAAGCAAGCTTGCAAAGGAAATCTGCACTACAATGAAGTCTCACTTCCCCCCGGTCAAAAGGGCCATCTGAAAAAAGTGTAAAATCCAGAAAGGCAGGACAGGCCATGGAGAACTGGGAGCCTTGTTATGCTGATGGGCGGGATGTAAATTGCCAACAGCCACTCGGGAGAAGTGTATGTGTTTCCTGAAACATCTAAAAAACAAAGCAACAGAGCCTAGGGCACTTCCACTTATGGTCCTATAGCTTAGGGAAATGAAAATCAAAAAGACACAGCCACCCCAAAGTTTGGGACGGCTCTGTTTACAAGAACCTCGTTTACGGTACAAGTTCAATATCGCAGAAAGTGAAAAATGGATGAAGAAGCTGTGGTACTTTCGTACAATGCAATATCACTCAGCAATGACATCTATGTCATCAGGCACGTAGCAGCATAATGAGTGGATTCAGGTATGATGATTCTACCTGAAATAAGTCACACAGAAAAAGAAACATCATAAGATATCACTAATACACGGAATGTAAACTTGGCTACACAGGAACTGGATTACAAAACAGAACAGGGTCTCAAATTTAGAAAACCAACTTATGCTTGCTTAAGAGGAAAGGTGAGTTGGGGTGCTGCATAAAACCAGAGATTGTAATGAGCACAGATAACGTTCCTTAAGCCAAATATGGAATAGACAAGAGCTACTCCTTGCTCAACGAAATGGACTCAACACCCCATATTAAACGCCTAAGAATGTACCTGACTAGTAAGTATCTTAAAACCTATGGATTGCTATGTCTCCGAAAGAGAAACAAGCATGTGTACAGGGGCATAAACGCAGCAGTGATAGGATTGGAGAGGTTCGGTGAGCAAATGAAGACCCTTTGAAGTCATATTGCATGGTACCCATTCCACGGATTTCAACTACGCAGGTTTAAGGTATTCTTCCTTCAGCTAAAACATGCATGTGGAACCTAGAGTATGATCAACCATGTGATCGGGAGACCTGTTCAAATATGTCTCAGTTTTCGTACCCTGGTACTCAGGTGCAACATTCCAGACGCTTTACTAACACTCTCCCGACTTGGAGAGTCAGTCCCTTTAACCTCCTGTTTGGCCCAGTTTGCAATTTCTGCGGAAGATGAACAGGAATAGCGAGAACCAATGAGAGACTAGCTGGAGGTGTCTGGACGGGCAAATTTAACTCTCATTTCCCACCAGGAAGAGGAATTAACCAAAGGCTCAGCGTGCCGTGCCGGAACCAGATTAGGGCCTGAAACAATCCTGCGGTGTTGCGGCCAGCTCACAAGAAAGCGAGTTGAGGAAAGGAGCTCCGGAGCACTGTAATTCACAAACCTGCAGAGTTATAAATGACAGCTATTGTCCAAAAATATACTGAAGTAAGGCTGCCAAGAGGACTCGAAAGCGGGGCAGAATTGCAGGAAACCGATTTCAGGAGGTAGACTGGAATTGCATTGAAAGCATAGGAAAAGAGGCAGAACGTCCACAATGATGCACTTGGCCAAAAAGGGCGTATGCGTTTTTTCCTGAATATATTCAGGAAAAAACGCATACGCCCTTTTTGGCCAACCAAGCAAGCTTGCAAAGGAAATCTGCACTACAATGAAGTCTCACTTCCCCCCGGTCAAAAGGGCCATCTGAAAAAAGTGTAAAATCCAGAAAGGCAGGACAGGCCATGGAGAACTGGGAGCCTTGTTATGCTGATGGGCGGGATGTAAATTGCCAACAGCCACTCGGGAGAAGTGTATGTGTTTCCTGAAACATCTAAAAAACAAAGCAACAGAGCCTAGGGCACTTCCACTTATGGTCCAATAGCTTAGGGAAATGAAAATCAAAAAGACACAGCCACCCCAAAGTTTGGGACGGCTCTGTTTACAAGAACCTCGTTTACGGTACAAGTTCAATATCGCAGAAACTGAAAAATGGATGAAGAAGCTGTGGTACTTACGTACAAAGCAATATCACTCAGCAATGACATCTATGTCATCAGGCACGTAGCAGCATAATGAGTGGATTCAGGTATGATGATTCTACCTGAAATAAGTCACACAGAAAAAGAAACATCATAAGATATCACTAATACACGGAATGTAAACTTGGCTACACAGGAACTGGATTCCAAAACAGAACAGGGTCTCAAATTTAGAAAACCAACTTATGCTTGCTTAAGGGGAAAGGTGAGTTGGGGTGCTGCATAAAACCAGAGATTGTAATGAGCACAGATAATGTTACTTAAGCCAAATATGGAATAGACAAGAGCTACTCCTTGCTCAAAGAAATGGACTCAACACCCCATATTAAGCGCCTAAGAATGTACCTGACTAGTAAGTATCTTAAAACCTATGGATTGCTATATCTCCGAAAGGGAATCAAGCGTGTGTAGAGGGGAATAAACGCAGCAGTGATAGGATTGGAGAGGTTCGGTGAGCAAATGAAGACCCTTTGAAGTCATATTGCATGGTACCCATTCCACGGGTCTCAACTCTCCAGGTTTAAGGGATTCTTCCTTCAGCTAAAACATGCATGTGGAACTCAGAGTATGATCAACCGTGTGATCGGGAGACGTGTTCAAATATGTCTCCGTTCTCGTCCCCTGGTACTCGGGTGCAACATTCCAGACGCTTTACTAACACTCTCCCGACTTGGAGAGTCAGTGCCTTTAACCTCCTGTTTGGCCCAGTTTGCAATTTCTGCGGAAGATGAACAGGAATAGGGAGAACCAATGAGAGACTAGCTGGAGGTGTCTGGACGGGCAAATTTAACTCTCATTTCCCACCAGGAAGAGGAATTAACCAAAGGCTCAGCGTGCCGTGCCGGAACCAGATTAGGGCCTGAAGCAATCTTGCGGTGTTGCGGCCAGCTCACAAGAAAGCGAGTTGAAGAAAGGATCTCAGGGGCACTGTAATTCACAAACCTGCAGAGTTATAAATGACAGCTATCGTCCAAAAATATACTGAAGTAAGGCTGCCAAGAGGACTTGAAAGCGGGGCAGAATTGCAGGAAACCGATTTCAGGAGGTAGACTGGAATTGCATTTAAAGCATAGGAAAAGAGGCAGAACGTCCACAATGATGCACTTGGCCAAAAAGGGCGTATGCGTTTTTTCCTGAATATATTCAGGAAAAAACGCATACGCCCTTTTTGGCCAACCAAGCAAGCTTGCAAAGGAAATCTGCACTACAATGAAGTCTCACTTCCCCCCGGTCAAAAGGGCCATCTGAAAAAAGTGTAAAATCCAGAAAGGCAGGACAGGCCATGGAGAACTGGGAGCCTTGTTATGCTGATGGGCGGGATGTAAATTGCCAACAGCCACTCGGGAGAAGTGTATGTGTTTCCTGAAACATCTAAAAAACAAAGCAACTGAGCCTAGGGCACTTCCACTTATGGTCCTATAGCTTAGGGAAATGAAAATCAAAAAGACACAGCCACCCCAAAGTTTGGGACGGCTCTGTTTACAAGAACCTCTTTTACGGTACAAGTTCAATATCGCAGAAAGTGAAAAATGGATGAAGAAGCTGTGGTACTTACGTACAATGCAATATCACTCAGCAATGACATCTATGTCATCAGGCACGTAGCAGCATAATGAGTGGATTCAGGTATGATGATTCTACCTGAAATAAGTCACACAGAAAAAGAAACATCATAAGATATCACTAATACACGGAATGTAAACTTGGCTACACAGGAACTGGATTCCAAAACAGAACAGGGTCTCAAATTTAGAAAACCAACTTATGCTTGCTTAAGGGGAAAGGTGAGTTGGGGTGCTGCATAAAACCAGAGATTGTAATGAGCACAGATAATGTTACTTAAGCCAAATATGGAATAGACAAGAGCTACTCCTTGCTCAACGAAATGGACTCAACACCCCATATTAAGCGCCTAAGAATGTACCTGACTAGTAAGTATCTTAAAACCTATGGATTGCTATATCTCCGAAAGGGAATCAAGCGTGTGTAGAGGGGAATAAACGCAGCAGTGATAGGATTGGAGAGGTTCGGTGAGCAAATGAAGACCCTTTGAAGTCATATTGCATGGTACCCATTCCACGGGTCTCAACTCTCCAGGTTTAAGGGATTCTTCCTTCAGCTAAAACATGCATGTGGAACTCAGAGTATGATCAACCGTGTGATCGGGAGACGTGTTCAAATATGTCTCCGTTCTCGTCCCCTGGTACTCGGTTGCAACATTCCAGACGCTTTACTAACACTCTCCCGACTTGGAGAGTCAGTGCCTTTAACCTCCTGTTTGGCCCAGTTTGCAATTTCTGCGGAAGATGAACAGGAATAGGGAGAACCAATGAGAGACTAGCTGGAGGTGTCTGGACGGGCAAATTTAACTCTCATTTCCCACCAGGAAGAGGAATTAACCAAAGGCTCAGCGTGCCGTGCCGGAACCAGATTAGGGCCTGAAGCAATCTTGCGGTGTTGCGGCCAGCTCACAAGAAAGCGAGTTGAAGAAAGGAGCTCAGGGGCACTGTAATTCACAAACCTGCAGAGTTATAAATGACAGCTATCGTCCAAAAATATACTGAAGTAAGGCTGCCAAGAGGACTTGAAAGCGGGGCAGAATTGCAGGAAACCGATTTCAGGAGGTAGACTGGAATTGCATTTAAAGCATAGGAAAAGAGGCAGAACGTCCACAATGATGCACTTGGCCAAAAAGGGCGTATGCATTTTTTCCTGAATATATTCAGGAAAAAACGCATACGCGCTTTTTGGCCAACCAAGCAAGCTTGCAAAGGAAATCTGCACTACAATGAAGTCTCACTTCCCCCCGGTCAAAAGGGCCATCTGAAAAAAGTGTAAAATCCAGAAAGGCAGGACAGGCCATGGAGAACTGGGAGCCTTGTTATGCTGATGGGCGGGATGTAAATTGCCAACAGCCACTCGGGAGAAGTGTATGTGTTTCCTGAAACATCTAAAAAACAAAGCAACAGAGCCTAGGGCACTTCCACTTATGGTCCTATAGCTTAGGGAAATGAAAATCAAAAAGACACAGCCACCCCAAAGTTTGGGACGGCTCTGTTTACAAGAACCTCGTTTACGGTACAAGTTCAATATCGCAGAAAGTGAAAAATGGATGAAGAAGCTGTGGTACTTACGTACAATGCAATATCACTCAGCAATGACATCTATGTCATCAGGCACGTAGCAGCATAATGAGTGGATTCAGGTATAATGATTCTACCTGAAATAAGTCACACAGAAAAAGAAACATCATAAGATATCACTAATACACGGAATGTAAACTTGGCTACACAGGAACTGGATTACAAAACAGAACAGGGTCTCAAATTTAGAAAACCAACTTATGCTTGCTTAAGAGGAAAGGTGAGTTGGGGTGCTGCATAAAACCAGAGATTGTAATGAGCACAGATAAAGTTCCTTAAGCCAAATATGGAATAGACAAGAGCTACTCCTTGCTCAACGAAATGGACTCAATACCCCATATTAAACGCCTAAGAATGTACCTAACTAGTAAGTATCTTAAAACCTATGGATTGCTATGTCTCCGAAAGAGAATCAAGCGTGTGTACAGGGGCATAAACGCAGCAGTGATAGGATTGGAGAGGTTCGGTGAGCAAATGAAGACCCTTTGAAGTCATATTGCATGGTACCCATTCCACGGGTCACAACTCTCCAGGTTTAAGGGATTCTTCCTTCAGCTAAAACATGCATGTGGAACCCAGAGTATGATCAACCGTGTGATCGGGAGACGTGTTCAAATATGTCTCCGTTCTCGTCCCCTGGTACTCGGGTGCAACATTCCAGATGCTTTACTAACACTCTCCCGACTTGGAGAGTCAGTGCCTTTAACCTCCTGTTTGGCCCAGTTTGCAATTTCTGCGGAAGATGAACAGGAATAGGGAGAACCAATGAGAGACTAGCTGGAGGTGTCTGGACGGGCAAATTTAACTCTCATTTCCCACCAGGAAGAGGAATTAACCAAAGGCTCAGCGTGCCGTGCCGGAACCAGATTAGGGCCTGAAGCAATCCTGCGGTGTTGCGGCCAGCTCACAAGAAAGCGAGTTGAAGAAAGGAGCTCAGGGGCACTGTAATTCACAAACCTGCAGAGTTATAAATGACAGCTATCGTCCAAAAATAGACTGAAGTAAGGCTGCCAAGAGGACTTGAAAGCGGGGCAGAATTGCAGGAAACCGATTTCAGGAGGTAGACTGGAATTGCATTTAAAGCATAGGAAAAGAGGCAGAACGTCCACAATGATGCACTTGGCCAAAAAGGGCGTATGCGTTTTTTCCTATTCAGGAAAAAACGCATACGCCCTTTTTGGCCAACCAAGCAAGCTTGCAAAGGAAATCTGCACTACAATGAAGTCTCACTTCCCCCCGGTCAAAAGGGCCATCTGAAAAAAGTGTAAAATCCAGAAAGGCAGGACAGGCCATGGAGAACTGGGAGCCTTGTTATGCTGATGGGCGGGATGTAAATTGCCAACAGTCACTAGGCAGAAGTGTATGGTGTTTCCTGAAACATCTAAAAAACAAAGCAACAGAGCCTAGGGCACTTCCACTTATGGTCCTATAGCTTAAGGAAATTAAAATAAAAAAGACACAGCCACCCCAATTTTGGGACGGCTCTGTATACAAGAACCTCGTTTATGGTACAAGTTCAATATCGCAGAAAGTGAAAAATGGATGAAGAAGTTGTGGTACTTACGTACAATGCAATATCACTCAGCAATGACATCTATGTCATCAGGCCCGTAGCAGCATAATGAGTGGATTCAGGTATGATGATTCTAACTGAAATAAGTCACACAGAAAAAGAAACATCATAAGATATCACTAATACACGGAATGTAAACTTGGCTACACAGGAACTGGATTACAAAACAGAACAGGGTCTCAAATTTAGAAAACCAACTTATGCTTGCTTAAGGGGAAAGGTGAGTTGGGGTGCTGCATAAAACCAGAGATTGAAATGAGCACAGATAAAGTTCCTTAAGCCAAATATGGAATAGACAAGAGCTACTCCTTGCTCAACGAAATGGACTCAACACCCCATATTAAACGCCTAAGAATGTACCTGACTAGTAAGTATCTTAAAACCTATGGATTGCTATGTCTCCGAAAGAGAATCAAGCGTGTGTACAGGGGCATAAACGCAGCAGTGATAGGATTGGAGAGGTTCGGTGAGCAAATGAAGACCCTCTGAATTCATATTGCATGGTACCCATTCCACGGGTCTCAACTCTCCAGGTTTAAGGGATTCTTCCTTCAGCTAAAACATGCATGTGGAACCCAGAGTATGATCAACCGTGTGATCGGGAGATGTGTTCAAATATGTCTCCGTTCTCGTCCTCTGGTACTCGGGTGCAACATTCCAGACGCTTTACTAACACTCTCCCGACTTGGAGAGTCAGTGCCTTTAACCTCCTGTTTGGCCCAGTTTGCAATTTCTGCGGAAGATGAACAGGAATAGGGAGAACCAATGAGAGACTAGCTGGAGGTGTCTGGACGGGCAAATTTAACTCTCATTTCCCACCAGGAAGAGGAATTAAACAAAGGCTCAGCGTGCCGTGCCGGAACCAGATTAGGGCCTGAAGCAATCCTGCGGTGTTGCGGCCAGCTCGCAAGAAAGCAAGTTGAAGAAAGGAGCTCAGGGTCACTGTAATTCACAAACCTGCAGAGTTATAAATGACAGCTATTGTCCAAAAATATACTGAAGTAAGGCTGCCAAGAGGACTTGAAAGCGGGGCAGAATTGCAGGAAACCGAGTTCAGGAGGTAGACTGGAATTGCATTGAAAGCATAGGAAAAGAGGCAGAACGTCCACAATGATGCACTTGGCCAAAAAGGGCGTATGCGTTTTTTCCTGAATATATTCAGGAAAAAACGCATACGCCCTTTTTGGCCAACCAAGCAAGCTTGCAAAGGAAATCTGCACTACAATGAAGTCTCACTTCCCCTCGGTCATAAGGGCCATCTGAAAAAAGTTTAAAATCCAGAAAGGCAGGACAGGCCATGGAGAACTGGGAGCCTTGTTATGCTGATGGGCGGGATGTAAATTGCCAACAGCCACTCGGGAGAAGTGTATGTGTTTCCTGAAACATCTAAAAAACAAAGCAACAGAGCCTAGGGCACTTCCACTTATGGTCCTATAGCTTAGGGAAATGAAAATCAAAAAGACACAGCCACCCCAAAGTTTGGGACGGCTCTGTTTACAAAACCTCGTTTACGGTACAAGTTCAATATCGCAGAAAGTGAAAAATGGATGAAGAAGTTGTGGTACTTACGTACAATGCAATATCACTCAGCAATGACCTCTATGTCATCAGGCCCGTAGCAGCATAATGAGTGGATTCAGGTATGATGATTCTAACTGAAAGAAGTCACACAGAAAAAGAAACATCATAAGATATCACTAATACACGGAATGTAAACTTGGCTACACAGGAACTGGATTACAAAACAGAACAGGGTCTCAAATTTAGAAAACCAACTTATGCTTGCTTAAGGGGAAAGGTGAGTTGGGGTGCTGCATAAAACCAGAGATTGTAATGAGCACAGATAATGTTACTTAAGCCAAATATGGAATAGACAAGAGCTACTCCTTGCTCAACGAAATGGACTCAACACCCCATATTAAGCGCCTAAGAATGTACCTGACTAGTAAGTATCTTAAAACCTATGGATTGCTATATCTCCGAAAGGGAATCAAGCGTGTGTAGAGGGGAATAAACGCAGCAGTGATAGGATTGGAGAGGTTCGGTGAGCAAATGAAGACCCTTTGAAGACATATTGCATGGTACCCATTCCACGGGTCTCAACTCTCCAGGTTTAAGGGATTCTTCCTTCAGCTAAAACATGCATGTGGAACTCAGAGTATGATCAACCGTGTGATCGGGAGACGTGTTCAAATATGTCTCCGTTCTCGTCCCCTGGTACTCGGTTGCAACATTCCAGACGCTTTACTAACACTCTCCCGACTTGGAGAGTCAGTGCCTTTAACCTCCTGTTTGGCCCAGTTTGCAATTTCTGCGGAAGATGAACAGGAATAGGGAGAACCAATGAGAGACTAGCTGGAGGTGTCTGGACGGGCAAATTTAACTCTCATTTCCCACCAGGAAGAGGAATTAACCAAAGGCTCAGCGTGCCGTGCCGGAACCAGATTAGGGCCTGAAGCAATCTTGCGGTGTTGCGGCCAGCTCACAAGAAAGCGAGTTGAAGAAAGGAGCTCAGGGGCACTGTAATTCACAAACCTGCAGAGTTATAAATGACAGCTATCGTCCAAAAATATACTGAAGTAAGGCTGCCAAGAGGACTTGAAAGCGGGGCAGAATTGCAGGAAACCGATTTCAGGAGGTAGACTGGAATTGCATTTAAAGCATAGGAAAAGAGGCAGAACGTCCACAATGATGCACTTGGCCAAAAAGGGCGTATGCGTTTTTTCCTGAATATATTCAGGAAAAAACGCATACGTCCTTTTTGGCCAACCAAGCAAGCTTGCAAAGGAAATCTGCACTACAATGAAGTCTCACTTCCCCCCGGTCAAAAGGGCCATCTGAAAAAAGTGTAAAATCCAGAAAGGCAGGACAGGCCATGGAGAACTGGGAGCCTTTTTATGCTGATGGGCGGGATGTAAATTGCCAACAGCCACTCGGGAGAAGTGTATGTGTTTCCTGAAACATCTAAAAAACAAAGCAACAGAGCCTAGGGCACTTCCACTTATGGTCCTATAGCTTAGGGAAATGAAAATCAAAAAGACACAGCCACCCCAAAGTTTGGGACGGCTCTGTTTACAAGAACCTCGTTTACGGTACAAGTTCAATATCGCAGAAAGTGAAAAATGGATGAAGAAGTTTGGTACTTACGTACAATGCAATATCACTCAGCAATGACATCTATGTCATCAGGCCCGTAGCAGCATAATGAGTGCATTCAGGTATGATGATTCTAACTGAAATAAGTCACACAGAAAAAGAAACATCATAAGATATCACTAATACACGGAATGTAAACTTGGCTACACAGGAACTGGATTACAAAACAGAACAGGGTCTCAAATTTAGAAAACCAACTTATGCTTGCTTAAGAGGAAAGGTGAGTTGGGGTGCTGCATAAAACCAGAGATTGAAATGAGCACAGATAAAGTTCCTTAAGCCAAATATGGAATAGACAAGAGCTACTCCTTGCTCAACGAAATGGACTCAACACCCCATATTAAACGCCTAAGAATGTACCTGACTAGTAAGTATCTTAAAACCTATGGATTGCTATGTCTCCGAAAGAGAATCAAGTGTGTGTACAGGGGCATAAACGCAGCAGTGATAGGATTGGAGAGGTTCGGTGAGCAAATGAAGACCCTCTGAATTCATATTGCATGGTACCCATTCCACGGGTCTCAACTCTCCAGGTTTAAGGGATTCTTCCTTCAGCTAAAACATGCATGTGGAACCCAGAGTATGATCAACCGTGTGATCGGGAGACGTGTTCAAATATGTCTCCGTTCTCGTCCTCTGGTACTCGGGTGCAACATTCCAGACGCTTTACTAACACTCTCCCGACTTGGAGAGTCAGTGCCTTTAACCTCCTGTTTGGCCCAGTTTGGAATTTCTGCGGAAGATGAACAGGAATAGGGAGAACCAATGAGAGACTAGCTGGAGGTGTCTGGACGGGCAAATTTAACTCTCATTTCCCACCAGGAAGAGGAATTAACCAAAGGCTCAGCGTGCAGTGCCGGAACCAGATTAGGGCCTGAAGCAATCCTGCGGTGTTGCGGCCAGCTCACAAGAAATCGAGTTGAGGAAAGGAGCTCCGGGACACTGTAATTCACAAACCTGCAGAGTTATAAATGACAGCTATCGTCCAAAAATATACTGAAGTAAGGCTGCCAAGAGGACTTGAAAGTGGGGCAGAATTGCAGGAAACCGATTTCAGGAGGTAGACTGGAATTGCATTGAAAGCATAGGAAAAGAGGCAGAACGTCCACAATGATGCACTTGGCCAAAAAGGGCGTATGCGTTTTTTCCTGAATATATTCAGGAAAAAACGCATACGCCCTTTATGGCCAACCAAGCAAGCTTGCAAAGGAAATCTGCACTACAATGAAGTCTCACTTCCCCCGGGTCAATAGGGCCATCTGAAAAAAGTGTAAAATCCAGAAAGGCAGGACAGGCCATGGAGAACTGGGAGCCTTGTTATGCTGATGGGCGGGATGTAAATTGCCAACAGCCACTCGGGAGAAGTGTATGTGTTTCCTGAAACATCTAAAAAACAAAGCAACAGAGCCTAGGGCACTTCCACTTATGGTCCTATAGCTTAGGGAAATGAAAATCAAAAAGACACAGCCACCCCAAAGTTTGGGACGGCTCTGTTTACAAAACCTCGTTTACGGTACAAGTTCAATATCGCAGAAAGTGAAAAATGGATGAAGAAGTTGTGGTACTTACGTACAATGCAATATCACTCAGCAATGACCTCTATGTCATCAGGCCCGTAGCAGCATAATGAGTCGATTCAGGTATGATGATTCTAACTGAAAGAAGTCACACAGAAAAAGAAACATCATAAGATATCACTAATACACGGAATGTAAACTTGGCTACACAGGAACTGGATTACAAAACAGAACAGGGTCTCAAATTTAGAAAACCAACTTATGCTTGCTTAAGGGGAAAGGTGAGTTGGGGTGCTGCATAAAACCAGAGATTGAAATGAGCACAGATAAAGTACCTTAAGCCAAATATGGAATAGACAAGAGCTACTCCTTGCTCAACGAAATGGACTCAACACCCCATATTAAACGCCTAAGAATGTACCTGACTAGTAAGTATCTTAAAACCTATGGATTGCTATGTCTCCGAAAGAGAATCAAGCGTGTGTACGGGGGCATAAACGCAGCAGTGGTAGAATTGGAGAGGTTCGGTGAGCAAATGAAGAACCTTTGAAGTCATATTGCACGGTACCCATTCCACGGGTCTCAACTCTCCAGCTTTAAGGGATTCTTCCTTCAGCTAAAACATGCATGTGGAACCCAGAGTATGATCAACCATGTGATCGGGAGACGTGTTCAAATATGTCTCCGTTCTCGTCCCCTGTTTCTCGGGTGCAACATTCCAGACGATTTACTAACACTCTCCCGACTTGGAGAGTCAGTGCCTTTAACCTCCTGTTTGGCCCAGTTTGCAATTTCTGCGGAAGATGAACAGGAATAGGGAGAACCAATGAGAGACTAGCTGGAGGTGTCTGGACGGGCAAATTTAACTCTCATTTCCCACCAGGAAGAGGAATTAACCAAAGGCTCAGCGTGCCGTGCCGGAACCAGATTAGGGCCTGAAGCAATCCTGCGGTGTTGCGGCCAGCTCGCAAGAAAGCAAGTTGAAGAAAGGAGCTCAGGGTCACTGTAATTCACAAACCTGCAGAGTTATAAATGACAGCTATCGTCCAAAAATATACTGAAGTAAGGCTGCCAAGAGGACTTGAAAGCGGGGCAGAATTGCAGGAAACCGAGTTCAGGAGGTAGACTGGAATTGCATTGAAAGCATAGGAAAAGAGGCAGAACGTCCACAATGATGCACTTGGCCAAAAAGGGCGTATGCGTTTTTTCCTGAATATATTCAGGAAAAAACGCATACGCCCTTTTTGGCCAACCAAGCAAGCTTGCAAAGGAAATATGCACTACAATGAAGTCTCACTTCCCCCCGGTCATAAGGGCCATCTGAAAAAAGTTTAAAATCCAGAAAGGCAGGACAGGCCATGGAGAACTGGGAGCCTTGTTATGCTGATGGGCGGGATGTAAATTGCCAACAGCCACTCGGGAGAAGTGTATGGTGTTTCCTGACACATCTAAAAAACAAAGCAACAGAGCCTAGGGCACTTCCACTTATGGTCCTATAGCTTAGGGAAATGAAAATCAAAAAGACACAGCCACCCCAAAGTTTGGGACGGCTCTGTTTACAAGAACCTCATTTACGGTACAAGTTCAATATCACAGAAAGTGAAAAATGGATGAAGAAGTTGTGGTACTTACGTACAATGCAATATCACTCAGCAATGACATCTATGTCATCAGGCCCGTAGCAGCATAATGAGTGGATTCAGCTATGATAATTCTAACTGAAAGAAGTCACACAGAAAAAGAAACATCATAAGATATCACTAATACACGGAATGTAAACTTGGCTACACAGGAACTGGATTACAAAACAGAACAGGGTCTCAAATTTAGAAAACCAACTTATGCTTGCTTAAGGGGAAAGGTGAGTTGGGGTGCTACATAAAACCAGAGATTGAAATGAGCACAGATAAAGTTCCTTAAGCCAAATATGGAATAGACAAGAGCTACTCCTTGCTCAACGAAATGGACTCAACACCCCATATTAAACGCCTAAGAATGTACCTGACTAGTAAGTATCTTAAAACCTATGGATTGCTATGTCTCCGAAAGAGAATCAAGCGTGTGTACAGGGGCATAAACGCAGCAGTGATAGGATTGGAGAGGTTCGGTGAGCAAATGAAGACCCTCTGAAGTCATATTGCATGGTACCCATTCCACGGGTCTCAACTCTCCAGGTTTAAGGGATTCTTCCTTCAGCTAAAACATGCATGTGGAACCCAGAGTATGATCAACCATGTGATCGGGAGACGTGTTGAAATATGTCTCCGTTCTCGTCCTCTGGTACTCGGGTGCAACATTCCAGACGCTTTACTAACACTCTCCCGACTTGGAGAGTCAGTGCCTTTAACCTCCTGTTTGGCCCAGTTTGCAATTTCTGCGGAAGATGAACAGGAATAGGGAGAACCAATGAGAGACTAGCTGGAGGTGTCTGGACGGGCAAATTTAACTCTCATTTCCCACCAGGAAGAGGAATTAACCAAAGGCTCAGCGTGCAGTGCTGGAACCAGATTAGGGCCTGAAGCAATCCTGCGGTGTTGTGGCCAGCTCACAAGAAATCGAGTTGAGGAAAGGAGCTCCGGGACACTGTAATTCACAAACCTGCAGAGTTATAAATGACAGCTATCGTCCACAAATATACTGAAGTAAGGCTGCCAAGAGGACTTGAAAGTGGGGCAGAATTGCAGGAAACCGATTTCAGGAGGTAGACTGGAATTGCATTGAAAGCATAGGAAAAGAGGCAGAACGTCCACAATGATGCACTTGGCCAAAAAGGGCGTATGCGTTTTTTCCTGAATATATTCAGGAAAAAACGCATACGCCCTTTATGGCCAACCAAGCAAGCTTGCAAAGGAAATCTGCACTACAATGAAGTCTCACTTCCCCCGGGTCAATAGGGCCATCTGAAAAAAGTGTAAAATCCAGAAAGACAGGACAGGCCATGGAGAACTGGGAGCCTTGTTATGCTGATGGGCGGAATGTAAATTGCCAACAGCCACTCGGGAGAAGTGTATGTGTTTCCTGAAACATCTAAAAAACAAAGCAACAGAGCCTAGGGCACTTCCACTTATGGTCCTATAGCTTAGGGAAATGAAAATCAAAAAGACACAGCCACCCCAAAGTTTGGGACGGCTCTGTTTACAAAACCTCGTTTACGGTACAAGTTCAATATCGCAGAAAGTGAAAAATGGATGAAGAAGTTGTGGTACTTACGTACAATGCAATATCACTCAGCAATGACCTCTATGTCATCAGGCCCGTAGCAGCATAATGAGTGGATTCAGGTATGATGATTCTAACTGAAAGAAGTCACACAGAAAAAGAAACATCATAAGATATCACTAATACACGGAATGTAAACTTGGCTACACAGGAACTGGATTACAAAACAGAACAGGGTCTCAAATTTAGAAAACCAAATTATGCTTGCTTAAGGGGAAAGGTGAGTTGGGGTGCTGCATAAAACCAGAGATTGAAATGAGCACAGATAAAGTACCTTAAGCCAAATATGGAATAGACAAGAGCTACTCCTTGCTCAACGAAATGGACTCAACACCCCATATTAAACGCCTAAGAATGTACCTGACTAGTAAGTATCTTAAAACCTATGGATTGCTATGTGTCCGAAAGAGAATCAAGCGTGTGTACAGGGGCATAAACGCAGCAGTGGTAGAATTGGAGAGGTTCGGTGAGCAAATGAAGAACCTTTGAAGTCATATTGCACGGTACCCATTCCACGGGTCTCAACTCTCCAGCTTTAAGGGATTCTTCCTTCAGCTAAAACATGCATGTGGAACCCAGAGTATGATCAACCATGTGATCGGGATACGTGTTCAAATATGTCTCCGTTCTCGTCCCCTGTTTCTCGGGTGCAACATTCCAGACGATTTACTAACACTCTCCCGACTTGGAGAGTCAGTGCCTTTAACCTCCTGTTTGGCCCAGTTTGCAATTTCTGCGGAAGATGAACAGGAATAGGGAGAACCAATGAGAGACTAGCTGGAGGTGCCTGGACGGGCAAATTTAACTCTCATTTCCCACTAGGAAGAGGAATTAACCAAAGGCTCAGCGTGCCGTGCCGGAACCAGATTAGGGCCTGAAGCAATCCTGCGGTGTTGCGGCCAGCTCGCAAGAAAGCAAGTTGAAGAAAGGAGCTCAGGGTCACTGTTATTCACAAACATGCAGAGTTATAAATGACAGCTATCGTCCAAAAATATACTGAAGTAAGGCTGCCAAGAGGACTTGAAAGCGGGGCAGAATTGCAGGAAACCGAGTTCAGGAGGTAGACTGGAATTGCATTGAAAGCATAGGAAAAGAGGCAGAACGTCCACAATGATGCACTTGGCCAAAAAGGGCGTATGCGTTTTTTCCTGAATATATTCAGGAAAAAACGCATACGCCCTTTTTGGCCAACCAAGCAAGCTTGCAAAGGAAATCTGCACTACAATGAAGTCTCACTTCCCCCGGGTCATAAGGGCCATCTGAAAAAAGTGTAAAATCCAGAAAGGCAGGACAGGCCATGGAGAACTGGGAGCCTTGTTATGCTGATGGGCGGGATGTAAATTGCCAACAGCCACTCGGGAGAAGTGTATGGTGTTTCCTGACACATCTAAAAAACAAAGCAACAGAGCCTAGGGCACTTCCACTTATGGTCCTATAGCTTAGGGAAATGAAAATCAAAAAGACACAGCCACCCCAAAGTTTGGGACGGCTCTGTTTACAAGAACCTCGTTTACGGTACAAGTTCAATATCGCAGAAAGTGAAAAATGGATGAAGAAGTTGTGGTACTTACGTACAATGCAATATCACTCAGCAATGACATCTATGTCATCAGGCCCGTAGCAGAATAATGAGTGGATTCAGCTATGATGATTCTAACTGAAAGAAGTCACACAGAAAAAGAAACATCATAAGATATCACTAATACACGGAATGTAAACTTGGCTACACAGGAACTGGATTACAAAACAGAACAGGGTCTCAAATTTAGAAAACCAACTTATGCTTGCTTAAGGGGAAAGGTGAGTTGGGGTGCTGCATAAAACCAGAGATTGTAATGAGCACAGATAATGTTACTTAAGCCAAATATGGAATAGACAAGAGCTACTCCTTGCTCAACGAAATGGACTCAACACCCCATATTAAGCGCCTAAGAATGTACCTGACTAGTAAGTATCTTAAAACCTATGGATTGCTATATCTCCGAAAGGGAATCAAGCGTGTGTAGAGGGGAATAAACGCAGCAGTGATAGGATTGGAGAGGTTCGGTGAGCAAATGAAGACCCTTTGAAGTCATATTGCATGGTACCCATTCCACGGGTCTCAACTCTCCAGGTTTAAGGGATTCTTCCTTCAGCTAAAACATGCATGTGGAACTCAGAGTATGATCAACCGTGTGATCGGGAGACGTGTTCAAATATGTCTCCGTTCTCGTCCCCTGGTACTCGGTTGCAACATTCCAGACGCTTTACTAACACTCTCCCGACTTGGAGAGTCAGTGCCTTTAACCTCCTGTTTGGCCCAGTTTGCAATTTCTGCGGAAGATGAACAGGAATAGGGAGAACCAATGAGAGACTAGCTGGAGGTGTCTGGACGGGCAAATTTAACTCTCATTTCCCACCAGGAAGAGGAATTAACCAAAGGCTCAGCGTGCCGTGCCGGAACCAGATTAGGGCCTGAAGCAATCTTGCGGTGTTGCGGCCAGCTCACAAGAAAGCGAGTTGAAGAAAGGAGCTCAGGGGCACTGTAATTCACAAACCTGCAGAGTTATAAATGACAGCTATCGTCCAAAAATATACTGAAGTAAGGCTGCCAAGAGGACTTGAAAGCGGGGCAGAATTGCAGGAAACCGATTTCAGGAGGTAGACTGGAATTGCATTTAAAGCATAGGAAAAGAGGCAGAACGTCCACAATGATGCACTTGGCCAAAAAGGGCGTATGCGTTTTTTCCTGAATATATTCAGGAAAAAACGCATACGTCCTTTTTGGCCAACCAAGCAAGCTTGCAAAGGAAATCTGCACTACAATGAAGTCTCACTTCCCCCCGGTCAAAAGGGCCATCTGAAAAAAGTGTAAAATCCAGAAAGGCAGGACAGGCCATGGAGAACTGGGAGCCTTTTTATGCTGATGGGCGGGATGTAAATTGCCAACAGCCACTCGGGAGAAGTGTATGTGTTTCCTGAAACATCTAAAAAACAAAGCAACAGAGCCTAGGGCACTTCCACTTATGGTCCTATAGCTTAGGGAAATGAAAATCAAAAAGACACAGCCACCCCAAAGTTTGGGACGGCTCTGTTTACAAGAACCTCGTTTACGGTACAAGTTCAATATCGCAGAAAGTGAAAAATGGATGAAGAAGTTTGGTACTTACGTACAATGCAATATCACTCAGCAATGACATCTATGTCATCAGGCCCGTAGCAGCATAATGAGTGCATTCAGGTATGATGATTCTAACTGAAAGAAGTCACACAGAAAAAGAAACATCATAAGATATCACTAATACACGGAATGTAAACTTGGCTACACAGGAACTGGATTACAAAACAGAACAGGGTCTCAAATTTAGAAAACCAACTTATGCTTGCTTAAGGGGAAAGGTGAGTTGGGGTGCTGCATAAAACCAGAGATTGAAATGAGCACAGATAAAGTACCTTAAGCCAAATATGGAATAGACAAGAGCTACTCCTTGCTCAACGAAATGGACTCAACACCCCATATTAAACGCCTAAGAATGTACCTGACTAGTAAGTATCTTAAAACCTATGGATTGCTATGTCTCCGAAAGAGAATCAAGCGTGTGTACGGGGGCATAAACGCAGCAGTGGTAGAATTGGAGAGGTTCGGTGAGCAAATGAAGAACCTTTGAAGTCATATTGCACGGTACCCATTCCACGGGTCTCAACTCTCCAGCTTTAAGGGATTCTTCCTTCAGCTAAAACATGCATGTGGAACCCAGAGTATGATCAACCATGTGATCGGGAGACGTGTTCAAATATGTCTCCGTTCTCGTCCCCTGTTTCTCGGGTGCAACATTCCAGACGATTTACTAACACTCTCCCGACTTGGAGAGTCAGTGCCTTTAACCTCCTGTTTGGCCCAGTTTGCAATTTCTGCGGAAGATGAACAGGAATAGGGAGAACCAATGAGAGACTAGCTGGAGGTGTCTGGACGGGCAAATTTAACTCTCATTTCCCACCAGGAAGAGGAATTAACCAAAGGCTCAGCGTGCCGTGCCGGAACCAGATTAGGGCCTGAAGCAATCCTGCGGTGTTGCGGCCAGCTCGCAAGAAAGCAAGTTGAAGAAAGGAGCTCAGGGTCACTGTAATTCACAAACCTGCAGAGTTATAAATGACAGCTATCGTCCAAAAATATACTGAAGTAAGGCTGCCAAGAGGACTTGAAAGCGGGGCAGAATTGCAGGAAACCGAGTTCAGGAGGTAGACTGGAATTGCATTGAAAGCATAGGAAAAGAGGCAGAACGTCCACAATGATGCACTTGGCCAAAAAGGGCGTATGCGTTTTTTCCTGAATATATTCAGGAAAAAACGCATACGCCCTTTTTGGCCAACCAAGCAAGCTTGCAAAGGAAATATGCACTACAATGAAGTCTCACTTCCCCCCGGTCATAAGGGCCATCTGAAAAAAGTTTAAAATCCAGAAAGGCAGGACAGGCCATGGAGAACTGGGAGCCTTGTTATGCTGATGGGCGGGATGTAAATTGCCAACAGCCACTCGGGAGAAGTGTATGGTGTTTCCTGACACATCTAAAAAACAAAGCAACAGAGCCTAGGGCACTTCCACTTATGGTCCTATAGCTTAGGGAAATGAAAATCAAAAAGACACAGCCACCCCAAAGTTTGGGACGGCTCTGTTTACAAGAACCTCATTTACGGTACAAGTTCAATATCACAGAAAGTGAAAAATGGATGAAGAAGTTGTGGTACTTACGTACAATGCAATATCACTCAGCAATGACATCTATGTCATCAGGCCCGTAGCAGCATAATGAGTGGATTCAGCTATGATAATTCTAACTGAAAGAAGTCACACAGAAAAAGAAACATCATAAGATATCACTAATACACGGAATGTAAACTTGGCTACACAGGAACTGGATTACAAAACAGAACAGGGTCTCAAATTTAGAAAACCAACTTATGCTTGCTTAAGGGGAAAGGTGAGTTGGGGTGCTGCATAAAACCAGAGATTGAAATGAGCACAGATAAAGTTCCTTAAGCCAAATATGGAATAGACAAGAGCTACTCCTTGCTCAACGAAATGGACTCAACACCCCATATTAAACGCCTAAGAATGTACCTGACTAGTAAGTATCTTAAAACCTATGGATTGCTATGTCTCCGAAAGAGAATCAAGCGTGTGTACAGGGGCATAAACGCAGCAGTGATAGGATTGGAGAGGTTCGGTGAGCAAATGAAGACCCTCTGAAGTCATATTGCATGGTACCCATTCCACGGGTCTCAACTCTCCAGGTTTAAGGGATTCTTCCTTCAGCTAAAACATGCATGTGGAACCCAGAGTATGATCAACCATGTGATCGGGAGACGTGTTGAAATATGTCTCCGTTCTCGTCCTCTGGTACTCGGGTGCAACATTCCAGACGCTTTACTAACACTCTCCCGACTTGGAGAGTCAGTGCCTTTAACCTCCTGTTTGGCCCAGTTTGCAATTTCTGCGGAAGATGAACAGGAATAGGGAGAACCAATGAGAGACTAGCTGGAGGTGTCTGGACGGGCAAATTTAACTCTCATTTCCCACCAGGAAGAGGAATTAACCAAAGGCTCAGCGTGCAGTGCTGGAACCAGATTAGGGCCTGAAGCAATCCTGCGGTGTTGTGGCCAGCTCACAAGAAATCGAGTTGAGGAAAGGAGCTCCGGGACACTGTAATTCACAAACCTGCAGAGTTATAAATGACAGCTATCGTCCACAAATATACTGAAGTAAGGCTGCCAAGAGGACTTGAAAGTGGGGCAGAATTGCAGGAAACCGATTTCAGGAGGTAGACTGGAATTGCATTGAAAGCATAGGAAAAGAGGCAGAACGTCCACAATGATGCACTTGGCCAAAAAGGGCGTATGCGTTTTTTCCTGAATATATTCAGGAAAAAACGCATACGCCCTTTATGGCCAACCAAGCAAGCTTGCAAAGGAAATCTGCACTACAATGAAGTCTCACTTCCCCCGGGTCAATAGGGCCATCTGAAAAAAGTGTAAAATCCAGAAAGACAGGACAGGCCATGGAGAACTGGGAGCCTTGTTATGCTGATGGGCGGAATGTAAATTGCCAACAGCCACTCGGGAGAAGTGTATGTGTTTCCTGAAACATCTAAAAAACAAAGCAACAGAGCCTAGGGCACTTCCACTTATGGTCCTATAGCTTAGGGAAATGAAAATCAAAAAGACACAGCCACCCCAAAGTTTGGGACGGCTCTGTTTACAAAACCTCGTTTACGGTACAAGTTCAATATCGCAGAAAGTGAAAAATGGATGAAGAAGTTGTGGTACTTACGTACAATGCAATATCACTCAGCAATGACCTCTATGTCATCAGGCCCGTAGCAGCATAATGAGTGGATTCAGGTATGATGATTCTAACTGAAAGAAGTCACACAGAAAAAGAAACATCATAAGATATCACTAATACACGGAATGTAAACTTGGCTACACAGGAACTGGATTACAAAACAGAACAGGGTCTCAAATTTAGAAAACCAAATTATGCTTGCTTAAGGGGAAAGGTGAGTTGGGGTGCTGCATAAAACCAGAGATTGAAATGAGCACAGATAAAGTACCTTAAGCCAAATATGGAATAGACAAGAGCTACTCCTTGCTCAACGAAATGGACTCAACACCCCATATTAAACGCCTAAGAATGTACCTGACTAGTAAGTATCTTAAAACCTATGGATTGCTATGTGTCCGAAAGAGAATCAAGCGTGTGTACAGGGGCATAAACGCAGCAGTGGTAGAATTGGAGAGGTTCGGTGAGCAAATGAAGAACCTTTGAAGTCATATTGCACGGTACCCATTCCACGGGTCTCAACTCTCCAGCTTTAAGGGATTCTTCCTTCAGCTAAAACATGCATGTGGAACCCAGAGTATGATCAACCATGTGATCGGGATACGTGTTCAAATATGTCTCCGTTCTCGTCCCCTGTTTCTCGGGTGCAACATTCCAGACGATTTACTAACACTCTCCCGACTTGGAGAGTCAGTGCCTTTAACCTCCTGTTTGGCCCAGTTTGCAATTTCTGCGGAAGATGAACAGGAATAGGGAGAACCAATGAGAGACTAGCTGGAGGTGCCTGGACGGGCAAATTTAACTCTCATTTCCCACTAGGAAGAGGAATTAACCAAAGGCTCAGCGTGCCGTGCCGGAACCAGATTAGGGCCTGAAGCAATCCTGCGGTGTTGCGGCCAGCTCGCAAGAAAGCAAGTTGAAGAAAGGAGCTCAGGGTCACTGTAATTCACAAACATGCAGAGTTATAAATGACAGCTATCGTCCAAAAATATACTGAAGTAAGGCTGCCAAGAGGACTTGAAAGCGGGGCAGAATTGCAGGAAACCGAGTTCAGGAGGTAGACTGGAATTGCATTGAAAGCATAGGAAAAGAGGCAGAACGTCCACAATGATGCACTTGGCCAAAAAGGGCGTATGCGTTTTTTCCTGAATATATTCAGGAAAAAACGCATACGCCCTTTTTGGCCAACCAAGCAAGCTTGCAAAGGAAATCTGCACTACAATGAAGTCTCACTTCCCCCCGGTCATAAGGGCCATCTGAAAAAAGTGTAAAATCCAGAAAGGCAGGACAGGCCATGGAGAACTGGGAGCCTTGTTATGCTGATGGGCGGGATGTAAATTGCCAACAGCCACTCGGGAGAAGTGTATGGTGTTTCCTGACACATCTAAAAAACAAAGCAACAGAGCCTAGGGCACTTCCACTTATGGTCCTATAGCTTAGGGAAATGAAAATCAAAAAGACACAGCCACCCCAAAGTTTGGGACGGCTCTGTTTACAAGAACCTCGTTTACGGTACAAGTTCAATATCGCAGAAAGTGAAAAATGGATGAAGAAGTTGTGGTACTTACGTACAATGCAATATCACTCAGCAATGACATCTATGTCATCAGGCCCGTAGCAGAATAATGAGTGGATTCAGCTATGATGATTCTAACTGAAAGAAGTCACACAGAAAAAGAAACATCATAAGATATCACTAATACACGCAATGTAAACATGGCTACACAGGAACTGGATTACAAAACAGAACAGGGTCTCAAATTTAGAAAACCAACTTATGCTTGCTTAAGGGGAAAGGTGAGTTGGGGTGCTGCATAAAACCAGAGATTGAAATGAGCACAGATAAAGTACCTTAAGCCAAATATGGAATAGACAAGAGCTACTCCTTGCTCAACGAAATGGACTCAACACCCCATATTAAACGCCTAAGAATGTACCTGACTAGTAAGTATCTTAAAACCTATGGATTGCTATGTCTCCGAAAGAGAATCAAGCGTGTGTACGGGGGCATAAACGCAGCAGTGGTAGAATTGGAGAGGTTCGGTGAGCAAATGAAGAACCTTTGAAGTCATATTGCACGGTACCCATTCCACGGGTCTCAACTCTCCAGCTTTAAGGGATTCTTCCTTCAGCTAAAACATGCATGTGGAACCCAGAGTATGATCAACCATGTGATCGGGAGACGTGTTCAAATATGTCTCCGTTCTCGTCCCCTGTTTCTCGGGTGCAACATTCCAGACGATTTACTAACACTCTCCCGACTTGGAGAGTCAGTGCCTTTAACCTCCTGTTTGGCCCAGTTTGCAATTTCTGCGGAAGATGAACAGGAATAGGGAGAACCAATGAGAGACTAGCTGGAGGTGTCTGGACGGGCAAATTTAACTCTCATTTCCCACCAGGAAGAGGAATTAACCAAAGGCTCAGCGTGCCGTGCCGGAACCAGATTAGGGCCTGAAGCAATCCTGCGGTGTTGCGGCCAGCTCGCAAGAAAGCAAGTTGAAGAAAGGAGCTCAGGGTCACTGTAATTCACAAACCTGCAGAGTTATAAATGACAGCTATCGTCCAAAAATATACTGAAGTAAGGCTGCCAAGAGGACTTGAAAGCGGGGCAGAATTGCAGGAAACCGAGTTCAGGAGGTAGACTGGAATTGCATTGAAAGCATAGGAAAAGAGGCAGAACGTCCACAATGATGCACTTGGCCAAAAAGGGGTATGCGTTTTTTCCTGAATATATTCAGGAAAAAACGCATACGCCCTTTTTGGCCAACCAAGCAAGCTTGCAAAGGAAATATGCACTACAATGAAGTCTCACTTCCCCCCGGTCATAAGGGCCATCTGAAAAAAGTTTAAAATCCAGAAAGGCAGGACAGGCCATGGAGAACTGGGAGCCTTGTTATGCTGATGGGCGGGATGTAAATTGCCAACAGCCACTCGGGAGAAGTGTATGGTGTTTCCTGACACATCTAAAAAACAAAGCAACAGAGCCTAGGGCACTTCCACTTATGGTCCTATAGCTTAGGGAAATGAAAATCAAAAAGACACAGCCACCCCAAAGTTTGGGACGGCTCTGTTTACAAGAACCTCATTTACGGTACAAGTTCAATATCACAGAAAGTGAAAAATGGATGAAGAAGTTGTGGTACTTACGTACAATGCAATATCACTCAGCAATGACATCTATGTCATCAGGCCCGTAGCAGCATAATGAGTGGATTCAGCTATGATGATTCTAACTGAAAGAAGTCACACAGAAAAAGAAACATCATAAGATATCACTAATACACGGAATGTAAACTTGGCTACACAGGAACTGGATTACAAAACAGAACAGGGTCTCAAATTTAGAAAACCAACTTATGCTTGCTTAAGGGGAAAGGTGAGTTGGGGTGCTGCATAAAACCAGAGATTGAAATGAGCACAGATAAAGTTCCTTAAGCCAAATATGGAATAGACAAGAGCTACTCCTTGCTCAACGAAATGGACTCAACACCCCATATTAAACGCCTAAGAATGTACCTGACTAGTAAGTATCTTAAAACCTATGGATTGCTATGTCTCCGAAAGAGAATCAAGCGTGTGTACAGGGGCATAAACGCAGCAGTGATAGGATTGGAGAGGTTCGGTGAGCAAATGAAGACCCTCTGAAGTCATATTGCATGGTACCCATTCCACGGGTCTCAACTCTCCAGGTTTAAGGGATTCTTCCTTCAGCTAAAACATGCATGTGGAACCCAGAGTATGATCAACCATGTGATCGGGAGACGTGTTGAAATATGTCTCCGTTCTCGTCCTCTGGTACTCGGGTGCAACATTCCAGACGCTTTACTAACACTCTCCCGACTTGGAGAGTCAGTGCCTTTAACCTCCTGTTTGGCCCAGTTTGCAATTTCTGCGGAAGATGAACAGGAATAGGGAGAACCAATGAGAGACTAGCTGGAGGTGTCTGGACGGGCAAATTTAACTCTCATTTCCCACCAGGAAGAGGAATTAACCAAAGGCTCAGCGTGCAGTGCTGGAACCAGATTAGGGCCTGAAGCAATCCTGCGGTGTTGTGGCCAGCTCACAAGAAATCGAGTTGAGGAAAGGAGCTCCGGGACACTGTAATTCACAAACCTGCAGAGTTATAAATGACAGCTATCGTCCACAAATATACTGAAGTAAGGCTGCCAAGAGGACTTGAAAGTGGGGCAGAATTGCAGGAAACCGATTTCAGGAGGTAGACTGGAATTGCATTGAAAGCATAGGAAAAGAGGCAGAACGTCCACAATGATGCACTTGGCCAAAAAGGGCGTATGCGTTTTTTCCTGAATATATTCAGGAAAAAACGCATACGCCCTTTATGGCCAACCAAGCAAGCTTGCAAAGGAAATCTGCACTACAATGAAGTCTCACTTCCCCCGGGTCAATAGGGCCATCTGAAAAAAGTGTAAAATCCAGAAAGACAGGACAGGCCATGGAGAACTGGGAGCCTTGTTATGCTGATGGGCGGAATGTAAATTGCCAACAGCCACTCGGGAGAAGTGTATGTGTTTCCTGAAACATCTAAAAAACAAAGCAACAGAGCCTAGGGCACTTCCACTTATGGTCCTATAGCTTAGGGAAATGAAAATCAAAAAGACACAGCCACCCCAAAGTTTGGGACGGCTCTGTTTACAAAACCTCGTTTACGGTACAAGTTCAATATCGCAGAAAGTGAAAAATGGATGAAGAAGTTGTGGTACTTACGTACAATGCAATATCACTCAGCAATGACCTCTATGTCATCAGGCCCGTAGCAGCATAATGAGTGGATTCAGGTATGATGATTCTAACTGAAAGAAGTCACACAGAAAAAGAAACATCATAAGATATCACTAATACACGGAATGTAAACTTGGCTACACAGGAACTGGATTACAAAACAGAACAGGGTCTCAAATTTAGAAAACCAAATTATGCTTGCTTAAGGGGAAAGGTGAGTTGGGGTGCTGCATAAAACCAGAGATTGAAATGAGCACAGATAAAGTACCTTAAGCCAAATATGGAATAGACAAGAGCTACTCCTTGCTCAACGAAATGGACTCAACACCCCATATTAAACGCCTAAGAATGTACCTGACTAGTAAGTATCTTAAAACCTATGGATTGCTATGTGTCCGAAAGAGAATCAAGCGTGTGTACAGGGGCATAAACGCAGCAGTGGTAGAATTGGAGAGGTTCGGTGAGCAAATGAAGAACCTTTGAAGTCATATTGCACGGTACCCATTCCACGGGTCTCAACTCTCCAGCTTTAAGGGATTCTTCCTTCAGCTAAAACATGCATGTGGAACCCAGAGTATGATCAACCATGTGATCGGGATACGTGTTCAAATATGTCTCCGTTCTCGTCCCCTGTTTCTCGGGTGCAACATTCCAGACGATTTACTAACACTCTCCCGACTTGGAGAGTCAGTGCCTTTAACCTCCTGTTTGGCCCAGTTTGCAATTTCTGCGGAAGATGAACAGGAATAGGGAGAACCAATGAGAGACTAGCTGGAGGTGCCTGGACGGGCAAATTTAACTCTCATTTCCCACCAGGAAGAGGAATTAACCAAAGGCTCAGCGTGCCGTGCCGGAACCAGATTAGGGCCTGAAGCAATCCTGCGGTGTTGCGGCCAGCTCGCAAGAAAGCAAGTTGAAGAAAGGAGCTCAGGGTCACTGTAATTCACAAACATGCAGAGTTATAAATGACAGCTATCGTCCAAAAATATACTGAAGTAAGGCTGCCAAGAGGACTTGAAAGCGGGGCAGAATTGCAGGAAACCGAGTTCAGGAGGTAGATTGGAATTGCATTGAAAGCATAGGAAAAGAGGCAGAACGTCCACAATGATGCACTTGGCCAAAAAGGGCGTATGCGTTTTTTCCTGAATATATTCAGGAAAAAACGCATACGCCCTTTTTGGCCAACCAAGCAAGCTTGCAAAGGAAATCTGCACTACAATGAAGTCTCACTTCCCCCCGGTCATAAGGGCCATCTGAAAAAAGTGTAAAATCCAGAAAGGCAGGACAGGCCATGGAGAACTGGGAGCCTTGTTATGCTGATGGGCGGGATGTAAATTGCCAACAGCCACTCGGGAGAAGTGTATGGTGTTTCCTGACACATCTAAAAAACAAAGCAACAGAGCCTAGGGCACTTCCACTTATGGTCCTATAGCTTAGGGAAATGAAAATCAAAAAGACACAGCCACCCCAAAGTTTGGGACGGCTCTGTTTACAAGAACCTCGTTTACGGTACAAGTTCAATATCGCAGAAAGTGAAAAATGGATGAAGAAGTTGTGGTACTTACGTACAATGCAATATCACTCAGCAATGACATCTATGTCATCAGGCCCGTAGCAGCATAATGAGTGGATTCAGCTATGATGATTCTAACTGAAAGAAGTCACACAGAAAAAGAAACATCATAAGATATCACTAATACACGCAATGTAAACATGGCTACACAGGAACTGGATTACAAAACAGAACAGGGTCTCAAATTTAGAAAACCAACTTATGCTTGCTTAAGGGGAAAGGTGAGTTGGGGTGCTGCATAAAACCAGAGATTGAAATGAACACAGATAAAGTTCCTTAAGCCAAATATGGAATAGACAAGAGCTACTCCTTGCTCAATGAAATGGACTTAACACCCCATATTAAACGCCTAAGAATGTACCTGACTAGTAAGTATCTTAAAACCTATGGATTGCTATGTCTCCGAAAGGGAATCAAGCGTGTGTAGAGGGGAATAAACGCAGCAGTGATAGGATTGGAGAGGTTCGGTGAGCAAATGAAGACCCTTTGAAGTCATATTGCATGGTACCCATTCCACGGGTCTCAACTCTCCAGGTTTAAGGGATTCTTCCTTCAGCTAAAACATGCATGTGGAACCCAGAGTATGATCAACCGTGTGATTGGGAGACGTGTTCAAATATGTCTCCGTTCTCGTCCCCTGGTACTCGGGTGCAACATTCCAGATGCTTTACTAACACTCTCCCGACTTGGAGAGTCAGTGCCTTTAACCTCCTGTTTGGCCCAGTTTGCAATTTCTGCGGAAGATGAACAGGAATAGGGAGAACCAATGAGAGACTAGCTGGAGGTGTCTGGACGGGCAAATTTAACTCTCATTTCCCACCAGGAAGAGGAATTAACCAAAGGCTCAGCGTGCCGTGCCAGAACCAGATTAGGGCCTGAAGCAATCCTGCGGTGTTGCGGCCAGTTCACAAGAAAGCGAGTTGAAGAAAGGAGCTCAGGGGCACTGTAATTAACAAACCTGCAGAGTTATAAATGACAGCTATCGTCCAAAAATATACTGAAGTAAGGCTGCCAAGAGGACTTGAAAGCGGGGCAGAATTGCAGGAAACCGATTTCAGGAGGTATACTGGAATTGCATTTAAAGCATAGGAAAAGAGGCAGAACGTCCACAATGATGCACTTGGCCAAAAAGGGCGTATGCGTTTTTTCCTATTCAGGAAAAAACGCATACGCGCTTTTTGGCCAACCAAGCAAGCTTGCAAAGGAAATCTGCACTACAATGAAGTCTCACTTCCCCCCGGTCAAAAGGGCCATCTGAAAAAAGTGTAAAATCCAGAAAGGAAGGACAGGCCATGGAGAACTGGGGGCCTTGTTATGCTGATGGGCGGGATGTAAATTGCCAACAGTCACTAGGCAGAAGTGTATGGTGTTTCCTGAAACATCTAAAAAACAAAGCAACAGAGCCTAGGGCACTTCCACTTATGGTCCTATAGCTTAAGGAAATTAAAATCAAAAAGACACAGCCACCCCAAAGTTTGGGACGGCTCTGTATACAAGAACCTCGTTTATGGTACAAGTTCAATATCGCAGAAAATGAAAAATGGATGAAGAAGTTGTGGTACTTACGTACAATGCAATATCACTCAGCAATGACATCTATGTCATCAGGCCCGTAGCAGCATAATGAGTGCATTCAGGTATGATGATTCTAACTGAAATAAGTCACACAGAAAAAGAAACATCATAAGATATCACTAATACACGGAATGTAAACTTGGCTACACAGGAACTGGATTACAAAACAGAACAGGGTCTCAAATTTAGAAAACCAACTTATGCTTGCTTAAGGGGAAAGGTGAGTTGGGGTGCTGCATAAAACCAGAGATTGAAATGAGCACAGATAAAGTTCCTTAAGCCAAATATGGAATAGACAAGAGCTACTCCTTGCTCAACGAAATGGACTCAACACCCCATATTAAACGCCTAAGAATGTACCTGACTAGTAAGTATCTTAAAACCTATGGATTGCTATGTCTCCGAAAGAGAATCAAGTGTGTGTACAGGGGCATAAACGCAGCAGTGATAGGATTGGAGAGGTTCGGTGAGCAAATGAAGACCCTCTGAATTCATATTGCATGGTACCCATTCCACGGGTCTCAACTCTCCAGGTTTAAGGGATTCTTCCTTCAGCTAAAACATGCATGTGGAACCCAGAGTATGATCAACCGTGTGATCGGGAGACGTGTTCAAATATGTCTCCGTTCTCGTCCTCTGGTACTCGGGTGCAACATTCCAGACGCTTTACTAACACTCTCCCGACTTGGAGAGTCAGTGCCTTTAACCTCCTGTTTGGCCCAGTTTGCAATTTCTGCGGAAGATGAACAGGAATAGGGAGAACCAATGAGAGACTAGCTGGAGGTGTCTGGACGGGCAAATTTAACTCTCATTTCCCACCAGGAAGAGGAATTAACCAAAGGCTCAGCGTGCAGTGCCGGAACCAGATTAGGGCCTGAAGCAATCCTGCGGTGTTGCGGCCAGCTCACAAGAAATCGAGTTGAGGAAAGGAGCTCCCGGACACTGTAATTCACAAACCTGCAGAGTTATAAATGACAGCTATCGTCCAAAAATATACTGAAGTAAGGCTGCCAAGAGGACTTGAAAGTGGGGCAGAATTGCAGGAAACCGATTTCAGGAGGTAGACTGGAATTGCATTGAAAGCATAGGAAAAGAGGCAGAACGTCCACAATGATGCACTTGGCCAAAAAGGGCGTATGCGTTTTTTCCTGAATATATTCAGGAAAAAACGCATACGCCCTTTATGGCCAACCAAGCAAGCTTGCAAAGGAAATCTGCACTACAATGAAGTCTCACTTCCCCCGGGTCAATAGGGCCATCTGAAAAAAGTGTAAAATCCAGAAAGGCAGGACAGGCCATGGAGAACTGGGAGCCTTGTTATGCTGATGGGCGGGATGTAAATTGCCAACAGCCACTCGGGAGAAGTGTATGTGTTTCCTGAAACATCTAAAAAACAAAGCAACAGAGCCTAGGGCACTTCCACTTATGGTCCTATAGCTTAGGGAAATGAAAATCAAAAAGACACAGCCACCCCAAAGTTTGGGACGGCTCTGTTTACAAAACCTCGTTTACGGTACAAGTTCAATATCGCAGAAAGTGAAAAATGGATGAAGAAGTTGTGGTACTTACGTACAATGCAATATCACTCAGCAATGACCTCTATGTCATCAGGCCCGTAGCAGCATAATGAGTCGATTCAGGTATGATGATTCTAACTGAAAGAAGTCACACAGAAAAAGAAACATCATAAGATATCACTAATACACGGAATGTAAACTTGGCTACACAGGAACTGGATTACAAAACAGAACAGGGTCTCAAATTTAGAAAACCAACTTATGCTTGCTTAAGGGGAAAGGTGAGTTGGGGTGCTGCATAAAACCAGAGATTGAAATGAGCACAGATAAAGTACCTTAAGCCAAATATGGAATAGACAAGAGCTACTCCTTGCTCAACGAAATGGACTCAACACCCCATATTAAACGCCTAAGAATGTACCTGACTAGTAAGTATCTTAAAACCTATGGATTGCTATGTCTCCGAAAGAGAATCAAGCGTGTGTACGGGGGCATAAACGCAGCAGTGGTAGAATTGGAGAGGTTCGGTGAGCAAATGAAGAACCTTTGAAGTCATATTGCACGGTACCCATTCCACGGGTCTCAACTCTCCAGCTTTAAGGGATTCTTCCTTCAGCTAAAACATGCATGTGGAACCCAGAGTATGATCAACCATGTGATCGGGAGACGTGTTCAAATATGTCTCCGTTCTCGTCCCCTGTTTCTCGGGTGCAACATTCCAGACGATTTACTAACACTCTCCCGACTTGGAGAGTCAGTGCCTTTAACCTCCTGTTTGGCCCAGTTTGCAATTTCTGCGGAAGATGAACAAGAATAGGGAGAACCAATGAGAGACTAGCTGGAGGTGTCTGGACGGGCAAATTTAACTCTCATTTCCCACCAGGAAGAGGAATTAACCAAAGGCTCAGCGTGCTGTGCCGGAACCAGATTAGGGCCTGAAGCAATCCTGCGGTGTTGCGGCCAGCTCGCAAGAAAGCAAGTTGAAGAAAGGAGCTCAGGGTCACTGTAATTCACAAACCTGCAGAGTTATAAATGACAGCTATCGTCCAAAAATATACTGAAGTAAGGCTGCCAAGAGGACTTGAAAGCGGGGCAGAATTGCAGGAAACCGAGTTCAGGAGGTAGACTGGAATTGCATTGAAAGCATAGGAAAAGAGGCAGAACGTCCACAATGATGCACTTGGCCAAAAAGGGCGTATGCGTTTTTTCCTGAATATATTCAGGAAAAAACGCATACGCCCTTTTTGGCCAACCAAGCAAGCTTGCAAAGGAAATCTGCACTACAATGAAGTCTCACGTCCCCCCGGTCATAAGGGCCATCTGAAAAAAGTTTAAAATCCAGAAAGGCAGGACAGGCCATGGAGAACTGGGAGCCTTGTTATGCTGATGGGCGGGATGTAAATTGCCAACAGCCACTCGGGAGAAGTGTATGGTGTTTCCTGACACATCTAAAAAACAAAGCAACAGAGCCTAGGGCACTTCCACTTATGGTCCTATAGCTTAGGGAAATGAAAATCAAAAAGACACAGCCACCCCAAAGTTTGGGACGGCTCTGTTTACAAGAACCTCATTTACGGTACAAGTTCAATATCACAGAAAGTGAAAAATGGATGAAGAAGTTGTGGTACTTACGTACAATGCAATATCACTCAGCAATGACATCTATGTCATCAGGCCCGTAGAAGCATAATGAGTGGATTCAGCTATGATGATTCTAACTGAAAGAAGTCACACAGAAAAAGAAACATCATAAGATATCACTAATACACGGAATGTAAACATGGCTACACAGGAACTGGATTACAAAACAGAACAGGGTCTCAAATTTAGAAAACCAACTTATGCTTGCTTAAGGGGAAAGGTGAGTTGAGGTGCTGCATAAAACCAGAGATTGAAATGAGCACAGATAAAGTTCCTTAAGCCAAATATGGAATAGACAAGAGCTACTCCTTGCTCAATGAAATTGACTTAACACCCCATATTAAACGCCTAAGAATGTACCTGACTAGTAAGTATCTTAAAACCTATGGATTGCTATGTCTCCGAAAGGGAATCAAGCGTGTGTAGAGGGGAATAAACGCAGCAGTGATAGGATTGGAGCAGTTCGGTGAGCAAATGAAGACCCTTTGAAGTCATATTGCATGGTACCCATTCCACGGGTCTCAACTCTCCAGGTTTAAGGGATTCTTCCTTCAGCTAAAACATGCATGTGGAACCCAGAGTATGATCAACCGTGTGATCGGGAGACGTCTTCAAATATGTCTCCGTTCTCGTCCCCTGGTCCTCGGGTGCAACATTCCAGACGCTTTACTAACACTCTCCCGACTTGGAGAGTCAGTGCCTTTAACCTCCTGTTTGGCCCAGTTTGCAATTTCTGCGGAAGATGAACAGGAATAGGGAGAACCAATGAGAGACTAGCTGGAGGTGTCTGGACTGGCAAATTTAACTCTCATTTCCCACCAGGAAGAGGAATTAACCAAAGGCTCAGCGTGCCATGCCGGAACCAGATTAGGGCCTGAAGCAATCCTGCGGTGTTGCGGCCAGCTCACAAGGAAGCGAGTTGAAGGAAGGAGTTCAGGGGCACTGTAATTCACAAACCTGCAGAGTTATAAATGACAGCTATCGTCCAAAAATATACTGAAGTAAGGCTGCCAAGAGGACTTGAAAGCGGGGCAGAATTGCAGGAAACCGATTTCAGGAGGTAGACTGGAATTGCATTTAAAGCATAGGAAAAGAGGCAGAACGTCCACAATGATGCACTTGGCCTAAAAGGGCGTATGCGTTTTTTCCTATTCAGGAAAAAACGCATACGCCCTTTTTGGCCAACCAAGCAAGCTTGCAAAGGAAATCTGCACTACAATGAAGTCTCACTTCCCCCCGGTCAAAAGGGCCATCTGAAAAAAGTGTAAAATCCAGAAAGGCAGGACAGGCCATAGAGAACTGGGAGCCTTGTTATGCTGATGGGCGGGATGTAAATTTCCAACAGTCACTGGGCAGAAGTGTATGGTGTTTCCTGAAACATCTAAAAAACAAAGCAACAGAGCCTAGGGCACTTCCACTTATGGTCCTATAGCTTAAGGAAATTAAAATCAAAAAGACACAGCCACCCCAAAGTTTGGGACGGCTCTGTATACAAGAACCTCGTTTATGGTACAAGTTCAATATCGCAGAAAGTGAAAAATGGATAAAGAAGTTGTGGTACTTACGTACAATGCAATATCACTCAGCAATGACATCTATGTCATCAGGCCCGTAGCAGCATAATGAGTGCATTCAGGTATGATGATTCTAACTGAAATAAGTCACGCAGAAAAAGAAACATCATAAGCTATCTCTAATACACGGAATGTAAACTTGGCTACACAGGAACTGGATTACAAAACAGAACAGGGTCTCAAATTTAGAAAACCAACTTATGCTTGCTTAAGGGGAAAGGTGAGTTGGGGTGCTGCATAAAACCAGAGATTGAAATGAGCACAGATAAAGTTCCTTAAGCCAAATATGGAATAGACAAGAGCTACTCCTTGCTCAACGAAATGGACTCAACACCCCATATTAAACGCCTAAGAATGTACCTGACTAGTATGTATCTTAAAACCTATGGATTGCTATGTCTCCGAAAGAGAATCAAGCGTGTGTACAGGGGCATAAACGCAGCAGTGGTAGAATTGCAGAGGTTCGGTGAGCAAATGAAGACCCTTTGAAGTCATATTGCACGGTACCCATTCCACGGGTCTCAACTCTCCAGCTTTAAGGGATTCTTCCTTCAGCTAAATCATGCATGTGGAACCCAGAGTATGATCAACCATGTGATCGGGAGACGTGTTCAAATATGTCACCGTTCTCGTCCCCTGTTTCTCGGGTGCAACATTCCAGACGCTTTACTAACACTCTCCCGACTTGGAGAGTCAGTGCCTTTAACCTCCTGTTTGGCCCAGTTTGCAATTTCTGCGGAAGATGAACAGGAATAGGGAGAACCAATGAGAGACTAGCTGGAGGTGTCTGGACGGACAAATTTAACTCTCATTTCCCACCAGGAAGAGGAATTAACCAAAGGCTCAGCGTGCCGTGCCGGAACCAGATTAGGACCTGAAGCAATCCTGCGGTGTTGCGGCCAGCTCACAAGAAAGCAAGTTGAAGAAAGGAGCTCAGGGTCACTGTAATTCACAAACCTGCAGAGTAATAAATGACAGCTATCGTCCAAAAATATACTGAAGTAAGGCTGCCAAGAGGACTTGAAAGCGGGGCAGAATTGCAGGAAACCGATTTCAGGAGGTAGACTGGAATTGCATTGAAAGCATAGGAAAAGAGGCAGAACGTCCACAATGATGCACTTGGCCAAAAAGGGCGTATGCGTTTTTTCCTGAATATATTCAGAAAAAAACGCATACGCCCTTTTTGGCCAACCAAGCAAGCTTGCAATGGAAATCTGCACTACAATGAAGTCTCACTTCCCCCGGGTCAAAAGGGCCATCTGAAAAAAGTGTAAAATCCAGAAAGGCAGGACAGGCCATGGAGAACTGGGAGCCTTGTTATGCTGATGGGCGGGATGTAAATTGCCAACAGCCACTCAGGAGAAGTGTATGTGTTTCCTGAAACATCTAAAAAACAAAGCAACAGAGCCTAGGGCACTTCCACTTATGGTCCTATAGCTTAGGGAAATGAAAATCAAAAAGACACAGCCACCCCAAAGTTTGGGACGGCTCTGTTTACAAGAACCTCGTTTACGGTACAAGTTCAATATCGCAGAAAGTGAAAAATGGATGAAGAAGTTGTGGTACTTACGTACAATGCAATATCACTCAGCACTGACATCTATGTCATCAGGCCCGTAGCAGCATAATGAGTGGATTCAGGTATGATGATTCTAACTGAAATAAGTCACACAGAAAAAGAAACATCATAAGATATCACTAATACACGCAATGTAAACATGGCTACACAGGAACTGGATTACAAAACAGAACAGGGTCTCAAATTTAGAAAACCAACTTATGCTTGCTTAAGGGGAAAGGTGAGTTGGGGTGCTGCATAAAACCAGAGATTGAAATGAGCACAGATAAAGTTCCTTAAGCCAAATATGGAATAGACAAGAGCTACTCCTTGCTCAATGAAATGGACTTAACACCCCATATTAAACGCCTAAGAATGTACCTGACTAGTAAGTATCTTAAAACCTATGGATTGCTATGTCTCCGAAAGGGAATCAAGCGTGTGTAGAGGGGAATAAACGCAGCAGTGATAGGATTGGAGAGGTTCGGTGAGCAAATGAAGACCCTTTGAAGTCATATTGCATGGTACCCATTCCACGGGTCTCAACTCTCCAGGTTTAAGGGATTCTTCCTTCAGCTAAAACATGCATGTGGAACCCAGAGTATGATCAACCGTGTGATTGGGAGACGTGTTCAAATATGTCTCCGTTCTCGTCCCCTGGTACTCGGGTGCAACATTCCAGATGCTTTACTAACACTCTCCCGACTTGGAGAGTCAGTGCCTTTAACCTCCTGTTTGGCCCAGTTTGCAATTTCTGCGGAAGATGAACAGGAATAGGGAGAACCAATGAGAGACTAGCTGGAGGTGTCTGGACGGGCAAATTTAACTCTCATTTCCCACCAGGAAGAGGAATTAACCAAAGGCTCAGCGTGCCGTGCCGGAACCAGATTAGGGCCTGAAGCAATCCTGCGGTGTTGCGGCCAGTTCACAAGAAAGCGAGTTGAAGAAAGGAGCTCAGGGGCACTGTAATTCACAAACCTGCAGAGTTATAAATGACAGCTATCGTCCAAAAATATACTGAAGTAAGGCTGCCAAGAGGACTTGAAAGCGGGGCAGAATTGCAGGAAACCGATTTCAGGAGGTATACTGGAATTGCATTTAAAGCATAGGAAAAGAGGCAGAACGTCCACAATGATGCACTTGGCCAAAAAGGGCGTATGCGTTTTTTCCTATTCAGGAAAAAACGCATACGCGCTTTTTGGCCAACCAAGCAAGCTTGCAAAGGAAATCTGCACTACAATGAAGTCTCACTTCCCCCCGGTCAAAAGGGCCATCTGAAAAAAGTGTAAAATCCAGAAAGGAAGGACAGGCCATGGAGAACTGGGGGCCTTGTTATGCTGATGGGCGGGATGTAAATTGCCAACAGTCACTAGGCAGAAGTGTATGGTGTTTCCTGAAACATCTAAAAAACAAAGCAACAGAGCCTAGGGCACTTCCACTTATGGTCCTATAGCTTAAGGAAATTAAAATCAAAAAGACACAGCCACCCCAAAGTTTGGGACGGCTCTGTATACAAGAACCTCGTTTATGGTACAAGTTCAATATCGCAGAAAGTGAAAAATGGATGAAGAAGTTTGGTACTTACGTACAATGCAATATCACTCAGCAATGACATCTATGTCATCAGGCCCGTAGCAGCATAATGAGTGCATTCAGGTATGATGATTCTAACTGAAATAAGTCACACAGAAAAAGAAACATCATAAGATATCACTAATACACGGAATGTAAACTTGGCTACACAGGAACTGGATTACAAAACAGAACAGGGTCTCAAATTTAGAAAACCAACTTATGCTTGCTTAAGGGGAAAGGTGAGTTGGGGTGCTGCATAAAACCAGAGATTGAAATGAGCACAGATAAAGTTCCTTAAGCCAAATATGGAATAGACAAGAGCTACTCCTTGCTCAACGAAATGGACTCAACACCCCATATTAAACGCCTAAGAATGTACCTGACTAGTAAGTATCTTAAAACCTATGGATTGCTATGTCTCCGAAAGAGAATCAAGTGTGTGTACAGGGGCATAAACGCAGCAGTGATAGGATTGGAGAGGTTCGGTGAGCAAATGAAGACCCTCTGAATTCATATTGCATGGTACCCATTCCACGGGTCTCAACTCTCCAGGTTTAAGGGATTCTTCCTTCAGCTAAAACATGCATGTGGAACCCAGAGTATGATCAACCGTGTGATCGGGAGACGTGTTCAAATATGTCTCCGTTCTCGTCCTCTGGTACTCGGGTGCAACATTCCAGACGCTTTACTAACACTCTCCCGACTTGGAGAGTCAGTGCCTTTAACCTCCTGTTTGGCCCAGTTTGCAATTTCTGTGGAAGATGAACAGGAATAGGGAGAACCAATGAGAGACTAGCTGGAGGTGTCTGGACGGGCAAATTTAACTCTCATTTCCCACCAGGAAGAGGAATTAACCAAAGGCTCAGCGTGCAGTGCCGGAACCAGATTAGGGCCTGAAGCAATCCTGCGGTGTTGCGGCCAGCTCACAAGAAATCGAGTTGAGGAAAGGAGCTCCGGGACACTGTAATTCACAAACCTGCAGAGTTATAAATGACAGCTATCGTCCAAAAATATACTGAAGTAAGGCTGCCAAGAGGACTTGAAAGTGGGGCAGAATTGCAGGAAACCGATTTCAGGAGGTAGACTGGAATTGCATTGAAAGCATAGGAAAAGAGGCAGAACGTCCACAATGATGCACTTGGCCAAAAAGGGCGTATGCGTTTTTTCCTGAATATATTCAGGAAAAAACGCATACACCCTTTATGGCCAACCAAGCAAGCTTGCAAAGGAAATCTGCACTACAATGAAGTCTCACTTCCCCCGGGTCAATAGGGCCATCTGAAAAAAGTGTAAAATCCAGAAAGGCAGGACAGGCCATGGAGAACTGGGAGCCTTGTTATGCTGATGGGCGGGATGTAAATTGCCAACAGCCACTCGGGAGAAGTGTATGTGTTTCCTGAAACATCTAAAAAACAAAGCAACAGAGCCTAGGGCACTTCCACTTATGGTCCTATAGCTTAGGGAAATGAAAATCAAAAAGACACAGCCACCCCAAAGTTTGGGACGGCTCTGTTTACAAAACCTCGTTTACGGTACAAGTTCAATATCACAGAAAGTGAAAAATGGATGAAGAAGTTGTGGTACTTACGTACAATGCAATATCACTCAGCAATGACCTCTATGTCATCAGGCCCGTAGCAGCATAATGAGTCGATTCAGGTATGATGATTCTAACTGAAAGAAGTCACACAGAAAAAGAAACATCATAAGATATCACTAATACACGGAATGTAAACTTGGCTACACAGGAACTGGATTACAAAACAGAACAGGGTCTCAAATTTAGAAAACCAACTTATGCTTGCTTAAGGGGAAAGGTGAGTTGGGGTGCTGCATAAAACCAGAGATTGAAATGAGCACAGATAAAGTACCTTAAGCCAAATATGGAATAGACAAGAGCTACTCCTTGCTCAACGAAATGGACTCAACACCCCATATTAAACGCCTAAGAATGTACCTGACTAGTAAGTATCTTAAAACCTATGGATTGCTATGTCTCCGAAAGAGAATCAAGCGTGTGTACGGGGGCATAAACGCAGCAGTGGTAGAATTGGAGAGGTTCGGTGAGCAAATGAAGAACCTTTGAAGTCATATTGCACGGTACCCATTCCACGGGTCTCAACTCTCCAGCTTTAAGGGATTCTTCCTTCAGCTAAAACATGCATGTGGAACCCAGAGTATGATCAACCATGTGATCGGGAGACGTGTTCAAATATGTCTCCGTTCTCGTCCCCTGTTTCTCGGGTGCAACATTCCAGACGATTTACTAACACTCTCCCGACTTGGAGAGTCAGTGCCTTTAACCTCCTGTTTGGCCCAGTTTGCAATTTCTGCGGAAGATGAACAGGAATAGGGAGAACCAATGAGAGACTAGCTGGAGGTGTCTGGACGGGCAAATTTAACTCTCATTTCCCACCAGGAAGAGGAATTAACCAAAGGCTCAGCGTGCCGTGCCGGAACCAGATTAGGGCCTGAAGCAATCCTGCGGTGTTGCGGCCAGCTCGCAAGAAAGCAAGTTGAAGAAAGGAGCTCAGGGTCACTGTAATTCACAAACCTGCAGAGTTATAAATGACAGCTATCGTCCAAAAATATACTGAAGTAAGGCTGCCAAGAGGACTTGAAAGCGGGGCAGAATTGCAGGAAACCGAGTTCAGGAGGTAGACTGGAATTGCATTGAAAGCATAGGAAAAGAGGCAGAACGTCCACAATGATGCACTTGGCCAAAAAGGGCGTATGCGTTTTTTCCTGAATATATTCAGGAAAAAACGCATACGCCCTTTTTGGCCAACCAAGCAAGCTTGCAAAGGAAATCTGCACTACAATGAAGTCTCACGTCCCCCCGGTCATAAGGGCCATCTGAAAAAAGTTTAAAATCCAGAAAGGCAGGACAGGCCATGGAGAACTGGGAGCCTTGTTATGCTGATGGGCGGGATGTAAATTGCCAACAGCCACTCGGGAGAAGTGTATGGTGTTTCCTGACACATCTAAAAAACAAAGCAACAGAGCCTAGGGCACTTCCACTTATGGTCCTATAGCTTAGGGAAATGAAAATCAAAAAGACACAGCCACCCCAAAGTTTGGGACGGCTCTGTTTACAAGAACCTCATTTACGGTACAAGTTCAATATCACAGAAAGTGAAAAATGGATGAAGAAGTTGTGGTACTTACGTACAATGCAATATCACTCAGCAATGACATCTATGTCATCAGGCCCGTAGAAGCATAATGAGTGGATTCAGCTATGATGATTCTAACTGAAAGAAGTCACACAGAAAAAGAAACATCATAAGATATCACTAATACACGCAATGTAAACATGGCTACACAGGAACTGGATTACAAAACAGAACAGGGTCTCAAATTTAGAAAACCAACTTATGCTTGCTTAAGGGGAAAGGTGAGTTGAGGTGCTGCATAAAACCAGAGATTGAAATGAGCACAGATAAAGTTCCTTAAGCCAAATATGGAATAGACAAGAGCTACTCCTTGCTCAATGAAATTGACTTAACACCCCATATTAAACGCCTAAGAATGTACCTGACTAGTAAGTATCTTAAAACCTATGGATTGCTATGTCTCCGAAAGGGAATCAAGCGTGTGTAGAGGGGAATAAACGCAGCAGTGATAGGATTGGAGCAGTTCGGTGAGCAAATGAAGACCCTTTGAAGTCATATTGCATGGTACCCATTCCACGGGTCTCAACTCTCCAGGTTTAAGGGATTCTTCCTTCAGCTAAAACATGCATGTGGAACCCAGAGTATGATCAACCGTGTGATCGGGAGACGTCTTCAAATATGTCTCCGTTCTCGTCCCCTGGTCCTCGGGTGCAACATTCCAGACGCTTTACTAACACTCTCCCGACTTGGAGAGTCAGTGCCTTTAACCTCCTGTTTGGCCCAGTTTGCAATTTCTGCGGAAGATGAACAGGAATAGGGAGAACCAATGAGAGACTAGCTGGAGGTGTCTGGACTGGCAAATTTAACTCTCATTTCCCACCAGGAAGAGGAATTAACCAAAGGCTCAGCGTGCCATGCCGGAACCAGATTAGGGCCTGAAGCAATCCTGCGGTGTTGCGGCCAGCTCACAAGGAAGCGAGTTGAAGGAAGGAGTTCAGGGGCACTGTAATTCACAAACCTGCAGAGTTATAAATGACAGCTATCGTCCAAAAATATACTGAAGTAAGGCTGCCAAGAGGACTCGAAAGCGGGGCAGAATTGCAGGAAACCGATTTCAGGAGGTAGACTGGAATTGCATTTAAAGCATAGGAAAAGAGGCAGAACGTCCACAATGATGCACTTGGCCAAAAAGGGCGTATGCGTTTTTTCCTGAATATATTCAGGAAAAAACGCATACGCCCTTTTTGGCCAACCAAGCAAGCTTGCAAAGGAAATCTGCACTACAATGAAGTCTCACTTCCCCCCGGTCAAAAGGGCCATCTGAAAAAAGTGTAAAATCCAGAAAGGCAGGACAGGCCATGGAGAACTGGGAGCCTTGTTATGCTGATGGGCGGGATGTAAATTGCCAACAGCCACTTGGGAGAAGTGTATGTGTTTCCTGAAACATCTAAAAAACAAAGCAACAGAGCCTAGGGCACTTCCACTTATGGTCCTATAGCTTAGGGAAATGAAAATCAAAAAGACACAGCCACCCCAAAGTTTGGGACGGCTCTGTTTACAAGAACCTCGTTTACGGTACAAGTTCAATATCGCAGAAAGTGAAAAATGGATGAAGAAGCTGTGGTACTTACGTACAATGCAATATCACTCAGCAATGACATCTATGTCATCAGGCACGTAGCAGCATAATGAGTGGATTCAGGTATGATGATTCTACCTGAAATAAGTCACACAGAAAAAGAAACATCATAAGATATCACTAATACACGGAATGTAAACTTGGCTACACAGGAACTGGATTACAAAACAGAACAGGGTCTCAAATTTAGAAAACCAACTTATGCTTGCTTAAGGGGAAAGGTGAGTTGGGGTGCTGCATAAAAACAGAGATTGAAATGAGCACAGATAAAGTACCTTAAGCCAAATATGGAATAGACAAGAGCTACTCCTTGCTCAACGAAATGGACTCAACACCCCATATTAAACGCCTAAGAATGTACCTGACTAGTAAGTATCTTAAAACCTATGGATTGCTATGTCTCCGAAAGAGAATCAAGCGTGTGTACGGGGGCATAAACGCAGCAGTGGTAGAATTGGAGAGGTTCGGTGAGCAAATGAAGAACCTTTGAAGTCATATTGCACGGTACCCATTCCACGGGTCTCAACTCTCCAGCTTTAAGGGATTCTTCCTTCAGCTAAAACATGCATGTGGAACCCAGAGTATGATCAACCATGTGATCGGGAGACGTGTTCAAATATGTCTCCGTTCTCGTCCCCTGTTTCTCGGGTGCAACATTCCAGACGATTTACTAACACTCTCCCGACTTGGAGAGTCAGTGCCTTTAACCTCCTGTTTGGCCCAGTTTGCAATTTCTGCGGAAGATGAACAGGAATAGGGAGAACCAATGAGAGACTAGCTGGAGGTGTCTGGACGGGCAAATTTAACTCTCATTTCCCACCAGGAAGAGGAATTAACCAAAGGCTCAGCGTGCCGTGCCGGAACCAGATTAGGGCCTGAAGCAATCCTGCGGTGTTGCGGCCAGCTCGCAAGAAAGCAAGTTGAAGAAAGGAGCTCAGGGTCACTGTAATTCACAAACCTGCAGAGTTATAAATGACAGCTATCGTCCAAAAATATACTGAAGTAAGGCTGCCAAGAGGACTTGAAAGCGGGGCAGAATTGCAGGAAACCGAGTTCAGGAGGTAGACTGGAATTGCATTGAAAGCATAGGAAAAGAGGCAGAACGTCCACAATGATGCACTTGGCCAAAAAGGGCGTATGCGTTTTTTCCTGAATATATTCAGGAAAAAACGCATACGCCCTTTTTGGCCAACCAAGCAAGCTTGCAAAGGAAATATGCACTACAATGAAGTCTCACTTCCCCCCGGTCATAAGGGCCATCTGAAAAAAGTTTAAAATCCAGAAAGGCAGGACAGGCCATGGAGAACTGGGAGCCTTGTTATGCTGATGGGCGGGATGTAAATTGCCAACAGCCACTCGGGAGAAGTGTATGGTGTTTCCTGACACATCTAAAAAACAAAGCAACAGAGCCTAGGGCACTTCCACTTATGGTCCTATAGCTTAGGGAAATGAAAATCAAAAAGACACAGCCACCCCAAAGTTTGGGACGGCTCTGTTTACAAGAACCTCATTTACGGTACAAGTTCAATATCACAGAAAGTGAAAAATGGATGAAGAAGTTGTGGTACTTACGTACAATGCAATATCACTCAGCAATGACATCTATGTCATCAGGCCCGTAGCAGCATAATGAGTGGATTCAGCTATGATGATTCTAACTGAAAGAAGTCACACAGAAAAAGAAACATCATAAGATATCACTAATACACGGAATGTAAACTTGGCTACACAGGAACTGGATTACAAAACAGAACAGGGTCTCAAATTTAGAAAACCAACTTATGCTTGCTTAAGGGGAAAGGTGAGTTGGGGTGCTGCATAAAACCAGAGATTGAAATGAGCACAGATAAAGTTCCTTAAGCCAAATATGGAATAGACAAGAGCTACTCCTTGCTCAACGAAATGGACTCAACACCCCATATTAAACGCCTAAGAATGTACCTGACTAGTAAGTATCTTAAAACCTATGGATTGCTATGTCTCCGAAAGAGAATCAAGCGTGTGTACAGGGGCATAAACGCAGCAGTGATAGGATTGGAGAGGTTCGGTGAGCAAATGAAGACCCTCTGAAGTCATATTGCATGGTACCCATTCCACGGGTCTCAACTCTCCAGGTTTAAGGGATTCTTCCTTCAGCTAAAACATGCATGTGGAACCCAGAGTATGATCAACCATGTGATCGGGAGACGTGTTGAAATATGTCTCCGTTCTCGTCCTCTGGTACTCGGGTGCAACATTCCAGACGCTTTACTAACACTCTCCCGACTTGGAGAGTCAGTGCCTTTAACCTCCTGTTTGGCCCAGTTTGCAATTTCTGCGGAAGATGAACAGGAATAGGGAGAACCAATGAGAGACTAGCTGGAGGTGTCTGGACGGGCAAATTTAACTCTCATTTCCCACCAGGAAGAGGAATTAACCAAAGGCTCAGCGTGCAGTGCTGGAACCAGATTAGGGCCTGAAGCAATCCTGCGGTGTTGTGGCCAGCTCACAAGAAATCGAGTTGAGGAAAGGAGCTCCGGGACACTGTAATTCACAAACCTGCAGAGTTATAAATGACAGCTATCGTCCACAAATATACTGAAGTAAGGCTGCCAAGAGGACTTGAAAGTGGGGCAGAATTGCAGGAAACCGATTTCAGGAGGTAGACTGGAATTGCATTGAAAGCATAGGAAAAGAGGCAGAACGTCCACAATGATGCACTTGGCCAAAAAGGGCGTATGCGTTTTTTCCTGAATATATTCAGGAAAAAACGCATACGCCCTTTATGGCCAACCAAGCAAGCTTGCAAAGGAAATCTGCACTACAATGAAGTCTCACTTCCCCCGGGTCAATAGGGCCATCTGAAAAAAGTGTAAAATCCAGAAAGACAGGACAGGCCATGGAGAACTGGGAGCCTTGTTATGCTGATGGGCGGAATGTAAATTGCCAACAGCCACTCGGGAGAAGTGTATGTGTTTCCTGAAACATCTAAAAAACAAAGCAACAGAGCCTAGGGCACTTCCACTTATGGTCCTATAGCTTAGGGAAATGAAAATCAAAAAGACACAGCCACCCCAAAGTTTGGGACGGCTCTGTTTACAAGAACCTCGTTTACGGTACAAGTTCAATATCGCAGAAAGTGAAAAATGGATGAAGAAGTTGTGGTACTTACGTACAATGCAATATCACTCAGCAATGACCTCTATGTCATCAGGCCCGTAGCAGCATAATGAGTGGATTCAGGTATGATGATTCTAACTGAAAGAAGTCACACAGAAAAAGAAACATCATAAGATATCACTAATACACGGAATGTAAACTTGGCTACACAGGAACTGGATTACAAAACAGAACAGGGTCTCAAATTTAGAAAACCAAATTATGCTTGCTTAAGGGGAAAGGTGAGTTGGGGTGCTGCATAAAACCAGAGATTGAAATGAGCACAGATAAAGTACCTTAAGCCAAATATGGAATAGACAAGAGCTACTCCTTGCTCAACGAAATGGACTCAACACCCCATATTAAACGCCTAAGAATGTACCTGACTAGTAAGTATCTTAAAACCTATGGATTGCTATGTGTCCGAAAGAGAATCAAGCGTGTGTACAGGGGCATAAACGCAGCAGTGGTAGAATTGGAGAGGTTCGGTGAGCAAATGAAGAACCTTTGAAGTCATATTGCACGGTACCCATTCCACGGGTCTCAACTCTCCAGCTTTAAGGGATTCTTCCTTCAGCTAAAACATGCATGTGGAACCCAGAGTATGATCAACCATGTGATCGGGATACGTGTTCAAATATGTCTCCGTTCTCGTCCCCTGTTTCTCGGGTGCAACATTCCAGACGATTTACTAACACTCTCCCGACTTGGAGAGTCAGTGCCTTTAACCTCCTGTTTGGCCCAGTTTGCAATTTCTGCGGAAGATGAACAGGAATAGGGAGAACCAATGAGAGACTAGCTGGAGGTGCCTGGACGGGCAAATTTAACTCTCATTTCCCACCAGGAAGAGGAATTAACCAAAGGCTCAGCGTGCCGTGCCGGAACCAGATTAGGGCCTGAAGCAATCCTGCGGTGTTGCGGCCAGCTCGCAAGAAAGCAAGTTGAAGAAAGGAGCTCAGGGTCACTGTAATTCACAAACATGCAGAGTTATAAATGACAGCTATCGTCCAAAAATATACTGAAGTAAGGCTGCCAAGAGGACTTGAAAGCGGGGCAGAATTGCAGGAAACCGAGTTCAGGAGGTAGATTGGAATTGCATTGAAAGCATAGGAAAAGAGGCAGAACGTCCACAATGATGCACTTGGCCAAAAAGGGCGTATGCGTTTTTTCCTGAATATATTCAGGAAAAAACGCATACGCCCTTTTTGGCCAACCAAGCAAGCTTGCAAAGGAAATCTGCACTACAATGAAGTCTCACTTCCCCCCAGTCATAAGGGCCATCTGAAAAAAGTGTAAAATCCAGAAAGGCAGGACAGGCCATGGAGAACTGGGAGCCTTGTTATGCTGATGGGCGGGATGTAAATTGCCAACAGCCACTCGGGAGAAGTGTATGGTGTTTCCTGACACATCTAAAAAACAAAGCAACAGAGCCTAGGGCACTTCCACTTATGGTCCTATAGCTTAGGGAAATGAAAATCAAAAAGACACAGCCACCCCAAAGTTTGGGACGGCTCTGTTTACAAGAACCTCGTTTACGGTACAAGTTCAATATCGCAGAAAGTGAAAAATGGATGAAGAAGTTGTGGTACTTACGTACAATGCAATATCACTCAGCAATGACATCTATGTCATCAGGCCCGTAGCAGCATAATGAGTGGATTCAGCTATGATGATTCTAACTGAAAGAAGTCACACAGAAAAAGAAACATCATAAGATATCACTAATACACGCAATGCAAACATGGCTACACAGGAACTGGATTACAAAACAGAACAGGGTCTCAAATTTAGAAAACCAACTTATGCTTGCTTAAGGGGAAAGGTGAGTTGGGGTGCTGCATAAAACCAGAGATTGAAATGAGCACAGATAAAGTTCCTTAAGCCAAATATGGAATAGACAAGAGCTACTCCTTGCTCAATGAAATGGACTTAACACCCCATATTAAACGCCTAAGAATGTACCTGACTAGTAAGTATCTTAAAACCTATGGATTGCTATGTCTCCGAAAGGGAATCAAGCGTGTGTAGAGGGGAATAAACGCAGCAGTGATAGGATTGGAGAGGTTCGGTGAGCAAATGAAGACCCTTTGAAGTCATATTGCATGGTACCCATTCCACGGGTCTCAACTCTCCAGGTTTAAGGGATTCTTCCTTCAGCTAAAACATGCATGTGGAACCCAGAGTATGATCAACCGTGTGATTGGGAGACGTGTTCAAATATGTCTCCGTTCTCGTCCCCTGGTACTCGGGTGCAACATTCCAGATGCTTTACTAACACTCTCCCGACTTGGAGAGTCAGTGCCTTTAACCTCCTGTTTGGCCCAGTTTGCAATTTCTGCGGAAGATGAACAGGAATAGGGAGAACCAATGAGAGACTAGCTGGAGGTGTCTGGACGGGCAAATTTAACTCTCATTTCCCACCAGGAAGAGGAATTAACCAAAGGCTCAGCGTGCCGTGCCGGAACCAGATTAGGGCCTGAAGCAATCCTGCGGTGTTGCGGCCAGTTCACAAGAAAGCGAGTTGAAGAAAGGAGCTCAGGGGCACTGTAATTCACAAACCTGCAGAGTTATAAATGACAGCTATCGTCCAAAAATATACTGAAGTAAGGCTGCCAAGAGGACTTGAAAGCGGGGCAGAATTGCAGGAAACCGATTTCAGGAGGTATACTGGAATTGCATTTAAAGCATAGGAAAAGAGGCAGAACGTCCACAATGATGCACTTGGCCAAAAAGGGCGTATGCGTTTTTTCCTATTCAGGAAAAAACGCATACGCGCTTTTTGGCCAACCAAGCAAGCTTGCAAAGGAAATCTGCACTACAATGAAGTCTCACTTCCCCCCGGTCAAAAGGGCCATCTGAAAAAAGTGTAAAATCCAGAAAGGAAGGACAGGCCATGGAGAACTGGGGGCCTTGTTATGCTGATGGGCGGGATGTAAATTGCCAACAGTCACTAGGCAGAAGTGTATGGTGTTTCCTGAAACATCTAAAAAACAAAGCAACAGAGCCTAGGGCACTTCCACTTATGGTCCTATAGCTTAAGGAAATTAAAATCAAAAAGACACAGCCACCCCAAAGTTTGGGACGGCTCTGTATACAAGAACCTCGTTTATGGTACAAGTTCAATATCGCAGAAAGTGAAAAATGGATGAAGAAGTTTGGTACTTACGTACAATGCAATATCACTCAGCAATGACATCTATGTCATCAGGCCCGTAGCAGCATAATGAGTGCATTCAGGTATGATGATTCTAACTGAAATAAGTCACACAGAAAAAGAAACATCATAAGATATCACTAATACACGGAATGTAAACTTGGCTACACAGGAACTGGATTACAAAACAGAACAGGGTCTCAAATTTAGAAAACCAACTTATGCTTGCTTAAGGGGAAAGGTGAGTTGGGGTGCTGCATAAAACCAGAGATTGAAATGAGCACAGATAAAGTTCCTTAAGCCAAATATGGAATAGACAAGAGCTACTCCTTGCTCAACGAAATGGACTCAACACCCCATATTAAACGCCTAAGAATGTACCTGACTAGTAAGTATCTTAAAACCTATGGATTGCTATGTCTCCGAAAGAGAATCAAGTGTGTGTACAGGGGCATAAACGCAGCAGTGATAGGATTGGAGAGGTTCGGTGAGCAAATGAAGACCCTCTGAATTCATATTGCATGGTACCCATTCCACGGGTCTCAACTCTCCAGGTTTAAGGGATTCTTCCTTCAGCTAAAACATGCATGTGGAACCCAGAGTATGATCAACCGTGTGATCGGGAGACGTGTTCAAATATGTCTCCGTTCTCGTCCTCTGGTACTCGGGTGCAACATTCCAGACGCTTTACTAACACTCTCCCGACTTGGAGAGTCAGTGCCTTTAACCTCCTGTTTGGCCCAGTTTGCAATTTCTGTGGAAGATGAACAGGAATAGGGAGAACCAATGAGAGACTAGCTGGAGGTGTCTGGACGGGCAAATTTAACTCTCATTTCCCACCAGGAAGAGGAATTAACCAAAGGCTCAGTGTGCAGTGCCGGAACCAGATTAGGGCCTGAAGCAATCCTGCGGTGTTGCGGCCAGCTCACAAGAAATCGAGTTGAGGAAAGGAGCTCCGGGACACTGTAATTCACAAACCTGCAGAGTTATAAATGACAGCTATCGTCCAAAAATATACTGAAGTAAGGCTGCCAAGAGGACTTGAAAGTGGGGCAGAATTGCAGGAAACCGATTTCAGGAGGTAGACTGGAATTGCATTGAAAGCATAGGAAAAGAGGCAGAACGTCCACAATGATGCACTTGGCCAAAAAGGGCGTATGCGTTTTTTCCTGAATATATTCAGGAAAAAACGCATACACCCTTTATGGCCAACCAAGCAAGCTTGCAAAGGAAATCTGCACTACAATGAAGTCTCACTTCCCCCGGGTCAATAGGGCCATCTGAAAAAAGTGTAAAATCCAGAAAGGCAGGACAGGCCATGGAGAAATGGGAGCCTTGTTATGCTGATGGGCGGGATGTAAATTGCCAACAGCCACTCGGGAGAAGTGTATGTGTTTCCTGAAACATCTAAAAAACAAAGCAACAGAGCCTAGGGCACTTCCACTTATGGTCCTATAGCTTAGGGAAATGAAAATCAAAAAGACACAGCCACCCCAAAGTTTGGGACGGCTCTGTTTACAAAACCTCGTTTACGGTACAAGTTCAATATCGCAGAAAGTGAAAAATGGATGAAGAAGTTGTGGTACTTACGTACAATGCAATATCACTCAGCAATGACCTCTATGTCATCAGGCCCGTAGCAGCATAATGAGTCGATTCAGGTATGATGATTCTAACTGAAAGAAGTCACACAGAAAAAGAAACATCATAAGATATCACTAATACACGGAATGTAAACTTGGCTACACAGGAACTGGATTACAAAACAGAACAGGGTCTCAAATTTAGAAAACCAACTTATGCTTGCTTAAGGGGAAAGGTGAGTTGGGGTGCTGCATAAAACCAGAGATTGAAATGAGCACAGATAAAGTACCTTAAGCCAAATATGGAATAGACAAGAGCTACTCCTTGCTCAACGAAATGGACTCAACACCCCATATTAAACGCCTAAGAATGTACCTGACTAGTAAGTATCTTAAAACCTATGGATTGCTATGTCTCCGAAAGAGAATCAAGCGTGTGTACGGGGGCATAAACGCAGCAGTGGTAGAATTGGAGAGGTTCGGTGAGCAAATGAAGAACCTTTGAAGTCATATTGCACGGTACCCATTCCACGGGTCTCAACTCTCCAGCTTTAAGGGATTCTTCCTTCAGCTAAAACATGCATGTGGAACCCAGAGTATGATCAACCATGTGATCGGGAGACGTGTTCAAATATGTCTCCGTTCTCGTCCCCTGTTTCTCGGGTGCAACATTCCAGACGATTTACTAACACTCTCCCGACTTGGAGAGTCAGTGCCTTTAACCTCCTGTTTGGCCCAGTTTGCAATTTCTGCGGAAGATGAACAGGAATAGGGAGAACCAATGAGAGACTAGCTGGAGGTGTCTGGACGGGCAAATTTAACTCTCATTTCCCACCAGGAAGAGGAATTAACCAAAGGCTCAGCGTGCCGTGCCGGAACCAGATTAGGGCCTGAAGCAATCCTGCGGTGTTGCGGCCAGCTCGCAAGAAAGCAAGTTGAAGAAAGGAGCTCAGGGTCACTGTAATTCACAAACCTGCAGAGTTATAAATGACAGCTATCGTCCAAAAATATACTGAAGTAAGGCTGCCAAGAGGACTTGAAAGCGGGGCAGAATTGCAGGAAACCGAGTTCAGGAGGTAGACTGGAATTGCATTGAAAGCATAGGAAAAGAGGCAGAACGTCCACAATGATGCACTTGGCCAAAAAGGGCGTATGCGTTTTTTCCTGAATATATTCAGGAAAAAACGCATACGCCCTTTTTGGCCAACCAAGCAAGCTTGCAAAGGAAATCTGCACTACAATGAAGTCTCACTTCCCCCCGGTCATAAGGGCCATCTGAAAAAAGTGTAAAATCCAGAAAGGCAGGACAGGCCATGGAGAACTGGGAGCCTTGTTATGCTGATGGGCGGGATGTAAATTGCCAACAGCCACTCGGGAGAAGTGTATGGTGTTTCCTGACACATCTAAAAAACAAAGCAACAGAGCCTAGGGCACTTCCACTTATGGTCCTATAGCTTAGGGAAATGAAAATCAAAAAGACACAGCCACCCCAAAGTTTGGGACGGCTCTGTTTACAAGAACCTCATTTACGGTACAAGTTCAATATCACAGAAAGTGAAAAATGGATGAAGAAGTTGTGGTACTTACGTACAATGCAATATCACTCAGCAATGACATCTATGTCATCAGGCCCGTAGAAGCATAATGAGTGGATTCAGCTATGATGATTCTAACTGAAAGAAGTCACACAGAAAAAGAAACATCATAAGATATCACTAATACACGCAATGTAAACATGGCTACACAGGAACTGGATTACAAAACAGAACAGGGTCTCAAATTTAGAAAACCAACTTATGCTTGCTTAAGGGGAAAGGTGAGTTGAGGTGCTGCATAAAACCAGAGATTGAAATGAGCACAGATAAAGTTCCTTAAGCCAAATATGGAATAGACAAGAGCTACTCCTTGCTCAATGAAATTGACTTAACACCCCATATTAAACGCCTAAGAATGTACCTGACTAGTAAGTATCTTAAAACCTATGGATTGCTATGTCTCCGAAAGGGAATCAAGCGTGTGTAGAGGGGAATAAACGCAGCAGTGATAGGATTGGAGCAGTTCGGTGAGCAAATGAAGACCCTTTGAAGTCATATTGCATGGTACCCATTCCACGGGTCTCAACTCTCCAGGTTTAAGGGATTCTTCCTTCAGCTAAAACATGCATGTGGAACCCAGAGTATGATCAACCGTGTGATCGGGAGACGTCTTCAAATATGTCTCCGTTCTCGTCCCCTGGTCCTCGGGTGCAACATTCCAGACGCTTTACTAACACTCTCCCGACTTGGAGAGTCAGTGCCTTTAACCTCCTGTTTGGCCCAGTTTGCAATTTCTGCGGAAGATGAACAGGAATAGGGAGAACCAATGAGAGACTAGCTGGAGGTGTCTGGACTGGCAAATTTAACTCTCATTTCCCACCAGGAAGAGGAATTAACCAAAGGCTCAGCGTGCCATGCCGGAACCAGATTAGGGCCTGAAGCAATCCTGCGGTGTTGCGGCCAGCTCACAAGGAAGCGAGTTGAAGGAAGGAGTTCAGGGGCACTGTAATTCACAAACCTGCAGAGTTATAAATGACAGCTATCGTCCAAAAATATACTGAAGTAAGGCTGCCAAGAGGACTCGAAAGCGGGGCAGAATTGCAGGAAACCGATTTCAGGAGGTAGACTGGAATTGCATTTAAAGCATAGGAAAAGAGGCAGAACGTCCACAATGATGCACTTGGCCAAAAAGGGCGTATGCGTTTTTTCCTGAATATATTCAGGAAAAAACGCATACGCCCTTTTTGGCCAACCAAGCAAGCTTGCAAAGGAAATCTGCACTACAATGAAGTCTCACTTCCCCCCGGTCAAAAGGGCCATCTGAAAAAAGTGTAAAATCCAGAAAGGCAGGACAGGCCATGGAGAACTGGGAGCCTTGTTATGCTGATGGGCGGGATGTAAATTGCCAACAGCCACTTGGGAGAAGTGTATGTGTTTCCTGAAACATCTAAAAAACAAAGCAACAGAGCCTAGGGCACTTCCACTTATGGTCCTATAGCTTAGGGAAATGAAAATCAAAAAGACACAGCCACCCCAAAGTTTGGGACGGCTCTGTTTACAAGAACCTCGTTTACGGTACAAGTTCAATATCGCAGAAAGTGAAAAATGGATGAAGAAGCTGTGGTACTTACGTACAATGCAATATCACTCAGCAATGACATCTATGTCATCAGGCACGTAGCAGCATAATGAGTGGATTCAGGTATGATGATTCTACCTGAAATAAGTCACACAGAAAAAGAAACATCATAAGATATCACTAATACACGGAATGTAAACTTGGCTACACAGGAACTGGATTACAAAACAGAACAGGGTCTCAAATTTAGAAAACCAACTTATGCTTGCTTAAGGGGAAAGGTGAGTTGGGGTGCTGCATAAAACCAGAGATTGAAATGAGCACAGATAAAGTACCTTAAGCCAAATATGGAATAGACAAGAGCTACTCCTTGCTCAATGAAATGGACTCAACACCCCATATTAAACGCCTAAGAATGTACCTGACTAGTAAGTATCTTAAAACCTATGGATTGCTATGTCTCCGAAAGAGAATCAAGCGTGTGTACGGGGGCATAAACGCAGCAGTGGTAGAATTGGAGAGGTTCGGTGAGCAAATGAAGAACCTTTGAAGTCATATTGCACGGTACCCAATCCACGGGTCTCAACTCTCCAGCTTTAAGGGATTCTTCCTTCAGCTAAAACATGCATGTGGAACCCAGAGTATGATCAACCATGTGATCAGGAGACGTGTTCAAATATGTCTCCGTTCTCGTCCCCTGTTTCTCGGGTGCAACATTCCAGACGATTTACTAACACTCTCCCGACTTGGAGAGTCAGTGCCTTTAACCTCCTGTTTGGCCCAGTTTGCAATTTCTGCGGAAGATGAACAGGAATAGGGAGAACCAATGAGAGACTAGCTGGAGGTGTCTGGACGGGCAAATTTAACTCTCATTTCCCACCAGGAAGAGGAATTAACCAAAGGCTCAGCGTGCCGTGCCGGAACCAGATTAGGGCCTGAAGCAATCCTGCGGTGTTGCGGCCAGCTCGCAAGAAAGCAAGTTGAAGAAAGGAGCTCAGGGTCACTGTAATTCACAAACCTGCAGAGTTATAAATGACAGCTATCGTCCAAAAATATACTGAAGTAAGGCTGCCAAGAGGACTTGAAAGCGGGGCAGAATTGCAGGAAACCGAGTTCAGGAGGTAGACTGGAATTGCATTGAAAGCATAGGAAAAGAGGCAGAACGTCCACAATGATGCACTTGGCCAAAAAGGGCGTATGCGTTTTTTCCTGAATATATTCAGGAAAAAACGCATACGCCCTTTTTGGCCAACCAAGCAAGCTTGCAAAGGAAATATGCACTACAATGAAGTCTCACTTCCCCCCGGTCATAAGGGCCATCTGAAAAAAGTTTAAAATCCAGAAAGGCAGGACAGGCCATGGAGAACTGGGAGCCTTGTTATGCTGATGGGCGGGATGTAAATTGCCAACAGCCACTCGGGAGAAGTGTATGGTGTTTCCTGACACATCTAAAAAACAAAGCAACAGAGCCTAGGGCACTTCCACTTATGGTCCTATAGCTTAGGGAAATGAAAATCAAAAAGACACAGCCACCCCAAAGTTTGGGACGGCTCTGTTTACAAGAACCTCATTTACGGTACAAGTTCAATATCACAGAAAGTGAAAAATGGATGAAGAAGTTGTGGTACTTACGTACAATGCAATATCACTCAGCAATGACATCTATGTCATCAGGCCCGTAGCAGCATAATGAGTGGATTCAGCTATGATGATTCTAACTGAAAGAAGTCACACAGAAAAAGAAACATCATAAGATATCACTAATACACGGAATGTAAACTTGGCTACACAGGAACTGGATTACAAAACAGAACAGGGTCTCAAATTTAGAAAACCAACTTATGCTTGCTTAAGGGGAAAGGTGAGTTGGGGTGCTGCATAAAACCAGAGATTGAAATGAGCACAGATAAAGTTCCTTAAGCCAAATATGGAATAGACAAGAGCTACTCCTTGCTCAACGAAATGGACTCAACACCCCATATTAAACGCCTAAGAATGTACCTGACTAGTAAGTATCTTAAAACCTATGGATTGCTATGTCTCCGAAAGAGAATCAAGCGTGTGTACAGGGGCATAAACGCAGCAGTGATAGGATTGGAGAGGTTCGGTGAGCAAATGAAGACCCTCTGAAGTCATATTGCATGGTACCCATTCCACGGGTCTCAACTCTCCAGGTTTAAGGGATTCTTCCTTCAGCTAAAACATGCATGTGGAACCCAGAGTATGATCAACCATGTGATCGGGAGACGTGTTGAAATATGTCTCCGTTCTCGTCCTCTGGTACTCGGGTGCAACATTCCAGACGCTTTACTAACACTCTCCCGACTTGGAGAGTCAGTGCCTTTAACCTCCTGTTTGGCCCAGTTTGCAATTTCTGCGGAAGATGAACAGGAATAGGGAGAACCAATGAGAGACTAGCTGGAGGTGTCTGGACGGGCAAATTTAACTCTCATTTCCCACCAGGAAGAGGAATTAACCAAAGGCTCAGCGTGCAGTGCTGGAACCAGATTAGGGCCTGAAGCAATCCTGCGGTGTTGTGGCCAGCTCACAAGAAATCGAGTTGAGGAAAGGAGCTCCGGGACACTGTAATTCACAAACCTGCAGAGTTATAAATGACAGCTATCGTCCACAAATATACTGAAGTAAGGCTGCCAAGAGGACTTGAAAGTGGGGCAGAATTGCAGGAAACCGATTTCAGGAGGTAGACTGGAATTGCATTGAAAGCATAGGAAAAGAGGCAGAACGTCCACAATGATGCACTTGGCCAAAAAGGGCGTATGCGTTTTTTCCTGAATATATTCAGGAAAAAACGCATACGCCCTTTATGGCCAACCAAGCAAGCTTGCAAAGGAAATCTGCACTACAATGAAGTCTCACTTCCCCCGGGTCAATAGGGCCATCTGAAAAAAGTGTAAAATCCAGAAAGACAGGACAGGCCATGGAGAACTGGGAGCCTTGTTATGCTGATGGGCGGAATGTAAATTGCCAACAGCCACTCGGGAGAAGTGTATGTGTTTCCTGAAACATCTAAAAAACAAAGCAACAGAGCCTAGGGCACTTCCACTTATGGTCCTATAGCTTAGGGAAATGAAAATCAAAAAGACACAGCCACCCCAAAGTTTGGGACGGCTCTGTTTACAAGAACCTCGTTTACGGTACAAGTTCAATATCGCAGAAAGTGAAAAATGGATGAAGAAGTTGTGGTACTTACGTACAATGCAATATCACTCAGCAATGACCTCTATGTCATCAGGCCCGTAGCAGCATAATGAGTGGATTCAGGTATGATGATTCTAACTGAAAGAAGTCACACAGAAAAAGAAACATCATAAGATATCACTAATACACGGAATGTAAACTTGGCTACACAGGAACTGGATTACAAAACAGAACAGGGTCTCAAATTTAGAAAACCAAATTATGCTTGCTTAAGGGGAAAGGTGAGTTGGGGTGCTGCATAAAACCAGAGATTGAAATGAGCACAGATAAAGTACCTTAAGCCAAATATGGAATAGACAAGAGCTACTCCTTGCTCAACGAAATGGACTCAACACCCCATATTAAACGCCTAAGAATGTACCTGACTAGTAAGTATCTTAAAACCTATGGATTGCTATGTGTCCGAAAGAGAATCAAGCGTGTGTACAGGGGCATAAACGCAGCAGTGGTAGAATTGGAGAGGTTCGGTGAGCAAATGAAGAACCTTTGAAGTCATATTGCACGGTACCCATTCCACGGGTCTCAACTCTCCAGCTTTAAGGGATTCTTCCTTCAGCTAAAACATGCATGTGGAACCCAGAGTATGATCAACCATGTGATCGGGATACGTGTTCAAATATGTCTCCGTTCTCGTCCCCTGTTTCTCGGGTGCAACATTCCAGACGATTTACTAACACTCTCCCGACTTGGAGAGTCAGTGCCTTTAACCTCCTGTTTGGCCCAGTTTGCAATTTCTGCGGAAGATGAACAGGAATAGGGAGAACCAATGAGAGACTAGCTGGAGGTGCCTGGACGGGCAAATTTAACTCTCATTTCCCACCAGGAAGAGGAATTAACCAAAGGCTCAGCGTGCCGTGCCGGAACCAGATTAGGGCCTGAAGCAATCCTGCGGTGTTGCGGCCAGCTCGCAAGAAAGCAAGTTGAAGAAAGGAGCTCAGGGTCACTGTAATTCACAAACATGCAGAGTTATAAATGACAGCTATCGTCCAAAAATATACTGAAGTAAGGCTGCCAAGAGGACTTGAAAGCGGGGCAGAATTGCAGGAAACCGAGTTCAGGAGGTAGATTGGAATTGCATTGAAAGCATAGGAAAAGAGGCAGAACGTCCACAATGATGCACTTGGCCAAAAAGGGCGTATGCGTTTTTTCCTGAATATATTCAGGAAAAAACGCATACGCCCTTTTTGGCCAACCAAGCAAGCTTGCAAAGGAAATCTGCACTACAATGAAGTCTCACTTCCCCCCAGTCATAAGGGCCATCTGAAAAAAGTGTAAAATCCAGAAAGGCAGGACAGGCCATGGAGAACTGGGAGCCTTGTTATGCTGATGGGCGGGATGTAAATTGCCAACAGCCACTCGGGAGAAGTGTATGGTGTTTCCTGACACATCTAAAAAACAAAGCAACAGAGCCTAGGGCACTTCCACTTATGGTCCTATAGCTTAGGGAAATGAAAATCAAAAAGACACAGCCACCCCAAAGTTTGGGACGGCTCTGTTTACAAGAACCTCGTTTACGGTACAAGTTCAATATCGCAGAAAGTGAAAAATGGATGAAGAAGTTGTGGTACTTACGTACAATGCAATATCACTCAGCAATGACATCTATGTCATCAGGCCCGTAGCAGCATAATGAGTGGATTCAGCTATGATGATTCTAACTGAAAGAAGTCACACAGAAAAAGAAACATCATAAGATATCACTAATACACGCAATGTAAACATGGCTACACAGGAACTGGATTACAAAACAGAACAGGGTCTCAAATTTAGAAAACCAACTTATGCTTGCTTAAGGGGAAAGGTGAGTTGGGGTGCTGCATAAAACCAGAGATTGAAATGAGCACAGATAAAGTTCCTTAAGCCAAATATGGAATAGACAAGAGCTACTCCTTGCTCAATGAAATGGACTTAACACCCCATATTAAACGCCTAAGAATGTACCTGACTAGTAAGTATCTTAAAACCTATGGATTGCTATGTCTCCGAAAGGGAATCAAGCGTGTGTAGAGGGGAATAAACGCAGCAGTGATAGGATTGGAGAGGTTCGGTGAGCAAATGAAGACCCTTTGAAGTCATATTGCATGGTACCCATTCCACGGGTCTCAACTCTCCAGGTTTAAGGGATTCTTCCTTCAGCTAAAACATGCATGTGGAACCCAGAGTATGATCAACCGTGTGATTGGGAGACGTGTTCAAATATGTCTCCGTTCTCGTCCCCTGGTACTCGGGTGCAACATTCCAGATGCTTTACTAACACTCTCCCGACTTGGAGAGTCAGTGCCTTTAACCTCCTGTTTGGCCCAGTTTGCAATTTCTGCGGAAGATGAACAGGAATAGGGAGAACCAATGAGAGACTAGCTGGAGGTGTCTGGACGGGCAAATTTAACTCTCATTTCCCACCAGGAAGAGGAATTAACCAAAGGCTCAGCGTGCCGTGCCAGAACCAGATTAGGGCCTGAAGCAATCCTGCGGTGTTGCGGCCAGTTCACAAGAAAGCGAGTTGAAGAAAGGAGCTCAGGGGCACTGTAATTAACAAACCTGCAGAGTTATAAATGACAGCTATCGTCCAAAAATATACTGAAGTAAGGCTGCCAAGAGGACTTGAAAGCGGGGCAGAATTGCAGGAAACCGATTTCAGGAGGTATACTGGAATTGCATTTAAAGCATAGGAAAAGAGGCAGAACGTCCACAATGATGCACTTGGCCAAAAAGGGCGTATGCGTTTTTTCCTATTCAGGAAAAAACGCATACGCGCTTTTTGGCCAACCAAGCAAGCTTGCAAAGGAAATCTGCACTACAATGAAGTCTCACTTCCCCCCGGTCAAAAGGGCCATCTGAAAAAAGTGTAAAATCCAGAAAGGAAGGACAGGCCATGGAGAACTGGGGGCCTTGTTATGCTGATGGGCGGGATGTAAATTGCCAACAGTCACTAGGCAGAAGTGTATGGTGTTTCCTGAAACATCTAAAAAACAAAGCAACAGAGCCTAGGGCACTTCCACTTATGGTCCTATAGCTTAAGGAAATTAAAATCAAAAAGACACAGCCACCCCAAAGTTTGGGACGGCTCTGTATACAAGAACCTCGTTTATGGTACAAGTTCAATATCGCAGAAAGTGAAAAATGGATGAAGAAGTTTGGTACTTACGTACAATGCAATATCACTCAGCAATGACATCTATGTCATCAGGCCCGTAGCAGCATAATGAGTGCATTCAGGTATGATGATTCTAACTGAAATAAGTCACACAGAAAAAGAAACATCATAAGATATCACTAATACACGGAATGTAAACTTGGCTACACAGGAACTGGATTACAAAACAGAACAGGGTCTCAAATTTAGAAAACCAACTTATGCTTGCTTAAGGGGAAAGGTGAGTTGGGGTGCTGCATAAAACCAGAGATTGAAATGAGCACAGATAAAGTTCCTTAAGCCAAATATGGAATAGACAAGAGCTACTCCTTGCTCAACGAAATGGACTCAACACCCCATATTAAACGCCTAAGAATGTACCTGACTAGTAAGTATCTTAAAACCTATGGATTGCTATGTCTCCGAAAGAGAATCAAGTGTGTGTACAGGGGCATAAACGCAGCAGTGATAGGATTGGAGAGGTTCGGTGAGCAAATGAAGACCCTCTGAATTCATATTGCATGGTACCCATTCCACGGGTCTCAACTCTCCAGGTTTAAGGGATTCTTCCTTCAGCTAAAACATGCATGTGGAACCCAGAGTATGATCAACCGTGTGATCGGGAGACGTGTTCAAATATGTCTCCGTTCTCGTCCTCTGGTACTCGGGTGCAACATTCCAGACGCTTTACTAACACTCTCCCGACTTGGAGAGTCAGTGCCTTTAACCTCCTGTTTGGCCCAGTTTGCAATTTCTGCGGAAGATGAACAGGAATAGGGAGAACCAATGAGAGACTAGCTGGAGGTGTCTGGAAGGGCAAATTTAACTCTCATTTCCCACCAGGAAGAGGAATTAACCAAAGGCTCAGCGTGCAGTGCCGGAACCAGATTAGGGCCTGAAGCAATCCTGCGGTGTTGCGGCCAGCTCACAAGAAATCGAGTTGAGGAAAGGAGCTCCGGGACACTGTAATTCACAAACCTGCAGAGTTATAAATGACAGCTATCGTCCAAAAATATACTGAAGTAAGGCTGCCAAGAGGACTTGAAAGTGGGGCAGAATTGCAGGAAACCGATTTCAGGAGGTAGACTGGAATTGCATTGAAAGCATAGGAAAAGAGGCAGAACGTCCACAATGATGCACTTGGCCAAAAAGGGCGTATGCGTTTTTTCCTGAATATATTCAGGAAAAAACGCATACGCCCTTTATGGCCAACCAAGCAAGCTTGCAAAGGAAATCTGCACTACAATGAAGTCTCACTTCCCCCGGGTCAATAGGGCCATCTGAAAAAAGTGTAAAATCCAGAAAGGCAGGACAGGCCATGGAGAACTGGGAGCCTTGTTATGCTGATGGGCGGGATGTAAATTGCCAACAGCCACTCGGGAGAAGTGTATGTGTTTCCTGAAACATCTAAAAAACAAAGCAACAGAGCCTAGGGCACTTCCACTTATGGTCCTATAGCTTAGGGAAATGAAAATCAAAAAGACACAGCCACCCCAAAGTTTGGGACGGCTCTGTTTACAAAACCTCGTTTACGGTACAAGTTCAATATCGCAGAAAGTGAAAAATGGATGAAGAAGTTGTGGTACTTACGTACAATGCAATATCACTCAGCAATGACCTCTATGTCATCAGGCCCGTAGCAGCATAATGAGTCGATTCAGGTATGATGATTCTAACTGAAAGAAGTCACACAGAAAAAGAAACATCATAAGATATCACTAATACACGGAATGTAAACTTGGCTACACAGGAACTGGATTACAAAACAGAACAGGGTCTCAAATTTAGAAAACCAACTTATGCTTGCTTAAGGGGAAAGGTGAGTTGGGGTGCTGCATAAAACCAGAGATTGAAATGAGCACAGATAAAGTACCTTAAGCCAAATATGGAATAGACAAGAGCTACTCCTTGCTCAACGAAATGGACTCAACACCCCATATTAAACGCCTAAGAATGTACCTGACTAGTAAGTATCTTAAAACCTATGGATTGCTATGTCTCCGAAAGAGAATCAAGCGTGTGTACGGGGGCATAAACGCAGCAGTGGTAGAATTGGAGAGGTTCGGTGAGCAAATGAAGAACCTTTGAAGTCATATTGCACGGTACCCATTCCACGGGTCTCAACTCTCCAGCTTTAAGGGATTCTTCCTTCAGCTAAAACATGCATGTGGAACCCAGAGTATGATCAACCATGTGATCGGGAGACGTGTTCAAATATGTCTCCGTTCTCGTCCCCTGTTTCTCGGGTGCAACATTCCAGACGATTTACTAACACTCTCCCGACTTGGAGAGTCAGTGCCTTTAACCTCCTGTTTGGCCCAGTTTGCAATTTCTGCGGAAGATGAACAGGAATAGGGAGAACCAATGAGAGACTAGCTGGAGGTGTCTGGACGGGCAAATTTAACTCTCATTTCCCACCAGGAAGAGGAATTAACCAAAGGCTCAGCGTGCCGTGCCGGAACCAGATTAGGGCCTGAAGCAATCCTGCGGTGTTGCGGCCAGCTCGCAAGAAAGCAAGTTGAAGAAAGGAGCTCAGGGTCACTGTAATTCACAAACCTGCAGAGTTATAAATGACAGCTATCGTCCAAAAATATACTGAAGTAAGGCTGCCAAGAGGACTTGAAAGCGGGGCAGAATTGCAGGAAACGGAGTTCAGGAGGTAGACTGGAATTGCATTGAAAGCATAGGAAAAGAGGCAGAACGTCCACAATGATGCACTTGGCCAAAAAGGGCGTATGCGTTTTTTCCTGAATATATTCAGGAAAAAACGCATACGCCCTTTTTGGCCAACCAAGCAAGCTTGCAAAGGAAATCTGCACTACAATGAAGTCTCACGTCCCCCCGGTCATAAGGGCCATCTGAAAAAAGTTTAAAATCCAGAAAGGCAGGACAGGCCATGGAGAACTGGGAGCCTTGTTATGCTGATGGGCGGGATGTAAATTGCCAACAGCCACTCGGGAGAAGTGTATGGTGTTTCCTGACACATCTAAAAAACAAAGCAACAGAGCCTAGGGCACTTCCACTTATGGTCCTATAGCTTAGGGAAATGAAAATCAAAAAGACACAGCCACCCCAAAGTTTGGGATGGCTCTGTTTACAAGAACCTCATTTACGGTACAAGTTCAATATCACAGAAAGTGAAAAATGGATGAAGAAGTTGTGGTACTTACGTACAATGCAATATCACTCAGCAATGACATCTATGTCATCAGGCCCGTAGAAGCATAATGAGTGGATTCAGCTATGATGATTCTAACTGAAAGAAGTCACACAGAAAAAGAAACATCATAAGATATCACTAATACACGGAATGTAAACATGGCTACACAGGAACTGGATTACAAAACAGAACAGGGTCTCAAATTTAGAAAACCAACTTATGCTTGCTTAAGGGGAAAGGTGAGTTGAGGTGCTGCATAAAACCAGAGATTGAAATGAGCACAGATAAAGTTCCTTAAGCCAAATATGGAATAGACAAGAGCTACTCCTTGCTCAATGAAATTGACTTAACACCCCATATTAAACGCCTAAGAATGTACCTGACTAGTAAGTATCTTAAAACCTATGGATTGCTATGTCTCCGAAAGGGAATCAAGCGTGTGTAGAGGGGAATAAACGCAGCAGTGATAGGATTGGAGCAGTTCGGTGAGCAAATGAAGACTCTTTGAAGTCATATTGCATGGTACCCATTCCACGGGTCTCAACTCTCCAGGTTTAAGGGATTCTTCCTTCAGCTAAAACATGCATGTGGAACCCAGAGTATGATCAACCGTGTGATCGGGAGACGTCTTCAAATATGTCTCCGTTCTCGTCCCCTGGTACTCGGGTGCAACATTCCAGACGCTTTACTAACACTCTCCCGACTTGGAGAGTCAGTGCCTTTAACCTCCTGTTTGGCCCAGTTTGCAATTTCTGCGGAAGATGAACAGGAATAGGGAGAACCAATGAGAGACTAGCTGGAGGTGTCTGGACTGGCAAATTTAACTCTCATTTCCCACCAGGAAGAGGAATTAACCAAAGGCTCAGCGTGCCATGCCGGAACCAGATTAGGGCCTGAAGCAATCCTGCGGTGTTGCGGCCAGCTCACAAGGAAGCGAGTTGAAGGAAGGAGTTCAGGGGCACTGTAATTCACAAACCTGCAGAGTTATAAATGACAGCTATCGTCCAAAAATATACTGAAGTAAGGCTGCCAAGAGGACTTGAAAGCGGGGCAGAATTGCAGGAAACCGATTTCAGGAGGTAGACTGGAATTGCATTTAAAGCATAGGAAAAGAGGCAGAACGTCCACAACGATGCACTTGGCCTAAAAGGGCGTATGCGTTTTTTCCTATTCAGGAAAAAACGCATACGCCCTTTTTGGCCAACCAAGCAAGCTTGCAAAGGAAATCTGCACTACAATGAAGTCTCACTTCCCCCCGGTCAAAAGGGCCATCTGAAAAAAGTGTAAAATCCAGAAAGGCAGGACAGGCCATAGAGAACTGGGAGCCTTGTTATGCTGATGGGCGGGATGTAAATTTCCAACAGTCACTCGGCAGAAGTGTATGGTGTTTCCTGAAACATCTAAAAAACAAAGCAACAGAGCCTAGGGCACTTCCACTTATGGTCCTATAGCTTAAGGAAATTAAAATCAAAAAGACACAGCCACCCCAAAGTTTGGGACGGCTCTGTATACAAGAACCTCGTTTATGGTACAAGTTCAATATCGCAGAAAGTGAAAAATGGATAAAGAAGTTGTGGTACTTACGTACAATGCAATATCACTCAGCAATGACATCTATGTCATCAGGCCCGTAGCAGCATAATGAGTGCATTCAGGTATGATGATTCTAACTGAAATAAGTCACGCAGAAAAAGAAACATCATAAGCTATCTCTAATACACGGAATGTAAACTTGGCTACACAGGAACTGGATTACAAAACAGAACAGGGTCTCAAATTTAGAAAACCAACTTATGCTTGCTTAAGGGGAAAGGTGAGTTGGGGTGCTGCATAAAACCAGAGATTGAAATGAGCACAGATAAAGTTCCTTAAGCCAAATATGGAATAGACAAGAGCTACTCCTTGCTCAACGAAATGGACTCAACACCCCATATTAAACGCCTAAGAATGTACCTGACTAGTATGTATCTTAAAACCTATGGATTGCTATGTCTCCGAAAGAGAATCAAGCGTGTGTACAGGGGCATAAACGCAGCAGTGGTAGAATTGGAGAGGTTCGGTGAGCAAATGAAGACCCTTTGAAGTCATATTGCACGGTACCCATTCCACGGGTCTCAACTCTCCAGCTTTAAGGGATTCTTCCTTCAGCTAAATCATGCATGTGGAACCCAGAGTATGATCAACCATGTGATCGGGAGACGTGTTCAAATATGTCTCCGTTCTCGTCCCCTGTTTCTCGGGTGCAACATTCCAGACGCTTTACTAACACTCTCCCGACTTGGAGAGTCAGTGCCTTTAACCTCCTGTTTGGCCCAGTTTGCAATTTCTGCGGAAGATGAACAGGAATAGGGAGAACCAATGAGAGACTAGCTGGAGGTGTCTGGACGGACAAATTTAACTCTCATTTCCCACCAGGAAGAGGAATTAACCAAAGGCTCAGCGTGCCGTGCCGGAACCAGATTAGGACCTGAAGCAATCCTGCGGTGTTGCGGCCAGCTCACAAGAAAGCAAGTTGAAGAAAGGAGCTCAGGGTCACTGTAATTCACAAACCTGCAGAGTTATAAATGACAGCTATCGTCCAAAAATATACTGAAGTAAGGCTGCCAAGAGGACTTGAAAGCGGGGCAGAATTGCAGGAAACCGATTTCAGGAGGTAGACTGGAATTGCATTGAAAGCATAGGAAAAGAGGCAGAACGTCCACAATGATGCACTTGGCCAAAAAGGGCGTATGCGTTTTTTCCTGAATATATTCAGAAAAAAACGCATACGCCCTTTTTGGCCAACCAAGCAAGCTTGCAATGGAAATCTGCACTACAATGAAGTCTCACTTCCCCCGGGTCAAAAGGGCCATCTGAAAAAAGTGTAAAATCCAGAAAGGCAGGACAGGCCATGGAGAACTGGGAGCCTTGTTATGCTGATGGGCGGGATGTAAATTGCCAACAGCCACTCAGGAGAAGTGTATGTGTTTCCTGAAACATCTAAAAAACAAAGCAACAGAGCCTAGGGCACTTCCACTTATGGTCCTATAGCTTAGGGAAATGAAAATCAAAAAGACACAGCCACCCCAAAGTTTGGGACGGCTCTGTTTACAAGAACCTCGTTTACGGTACAAGTTCAATATCGCAGAAAGTGAAAAATGGATGAAGAAGTTGTGGTACTTACGTACAATGCAATATCACTCAGCACTGACATCTATGTCATCAGGCCCGTAGCAGCATAATGAGTGGATTCAGGTATGATGATTCTAACTGAAATAAGTCACACAGAAAAAGAAACATCATAAGATATCACTAATACACGCAATGTAAACATGGCTACACAGGAACTGGATTACAAAACAGAACAGGGTCTCAAATTTAGAAAACCAACTTATGCTTGCTTAAGGGGAAAGGTGAGTTGGGGTGCTGCATAAAACCAGAGATTGAAATGAGCACAGATAAAGTTCCTTAAGCCAAATATGGAATAGACAAGAGCTACTCCTTGCTCAATGAAATGGACTTAACACCCCATATTAAACGCCTAAGAATGTACCTGACTAGTAAGTATCTTAAAACCTATGGATTGCTATGTCTCCGAAAGGGAATCAAGCGTGTGTAGAGGGGAATAAACGCAGCAGTGATAGGATTGGAGAGGTTCGGTGAGCAAATGAAGACCCTTTGAAGTCATATTGCATGGTACCCATTCCACGGGTCTCAACTCTCCAGGTTTAAGGGATTCTTCCTTCAGCTAAAACATGCATGTGGAACCCAGAGTATGATCAACCGTGTGATTGGGAGACGTGTTCAAATATGTCTCCGTTCTCGTCCCCTGGTACTCGGGTGCAACATTCCAGATGCTTTACTAACACTCTCCCGACTTGGAGAGTCAGTGCCTTTAACCTCCTGTTTGGCCCAGTTTGCAATTTCTGCGGAAGATGAACAGGAATAGGGAGAACCAATGAGAGACTAGCTGGAGGTGTCTGGACGGGCAAATTTAACTCTCATTTCCCACCAGGAAGAGGAATTAACCAAAGGCTCAGCGTGCCGTGCCGGAACCAGATTAGGGCCTGAAGCAATCCTGCGGTGTTGCGGCCAGTTCACAAGAAAGCGAGTTGAAGAAAGGAGCTCAGGGGCACTGTAATTCACAAACCTGCAGAGTTATAAATGACAGCTATCGTCCAAAAATATACTGAAGTAAGGCTGCCAAGAGGACTTGAAAGCGGGGCAGAATTGCAGGAAACCGATTTCAGGAGGTATACTGGAATTGCATTTAAAGCATAGGAAAAGAGGCAGAACGTCCACAATGATGCACTTGGCCAAAAAGGGCGTATGCGTTTTTTCCTATTCAGGAAAAAACGCATACGCGCTTTTTGGCCAACCAAGCAAGCTTGCAAAGGAAATCTGCACTACAATGAAGTCTCACTTCCCCCCGGTCAAAAGGGCCATCTGAAAAAAGTGTAAAATCCAGAAAGGAAGGACAGGCCATGGAGAACTGGGGGCCTTGTTATGCTGATGGGCGGGATGTAAATTGCCAACAGTCACTAGGCAGAAGTGTATGGTGTTTCCTGAAACATCTAAAAAACAAAGCAACAGAGCCTAGGGCACTTCCACTTATGGTCCTATAGCTTAAGGAAATTAAAATCAAAAAGACACAGCCACCCCAAAGTTTGGGACGGCTCTGTATACAAGAACCTCGTTTATGGTACAAGTTCAATATCGCAGAAAGTGAAAAATGGATGAAGAAGTTTGGTACTTACGTACAATGCAATATCACTCAGCAATGACATCTATGTCATCAGGCCCGTAGCAGCATAATGAGTGCATTCAGGTATGATGATTCTAACTGAAATAAGTCACACAGAAAAAGAAACATCATAAGATATCACTAATACACGGAATGTAAACTTGGCTACACAGGAACTGGATTACAAAACAGAACAGGGTCTCAAATTTAGAAAACCAACTTATGCTTGCTTAAGGGGAAAGGTGAGTTGGGGTGCTGCATAAAACCAGAGATTGAAATGAGCACAGATAAAGTTCCTTAAGCCAAATATGGAATAGACAAGAGCTACTCCTTGCTCAACGAAATGGACTCAACACCCCATATTAAACGCCTAAGAATGTACCTGACTAGTAAGTATCTTAAAACCTATGGATTGCTATGTCTCCGAAAGAGAATCAAGTGTGTGTACAGGGGCATAAACGCAGCAGTGATAGGATTGGAGAGGTTCGGTGAGCAAATGAAGACCCTCTGAATTCATATTGCATGGTACCCATTCCACGGGTCTCAACTCTCCAGGTTTAAGGGATTCTTCCTTCAGCTAAAACATGCATGTGGAACCCAGAGTATGATCAACCGTGTGATCGGGAGACGTGTTCAAATATGTCTCCGTTCTCGTCCTCTGGTACTCGGGTGCAACATTCCAGACGCTTTACTAACACTCTCCCGACTTGGAGAGTCAGTGCCTTTAACCTCCTGTTTGGCCCAGTTTGCAATTTCTGCGGAAGATGAACAGGAATAGGGAGAACCAATGAGAGACTAGCTGGAGGTGTCTGGACGGGCAAATTTAACTCTCATTTCCCACCAGGAAGAGGAATTAACCAAAGGCTCAGCGTGCAGTGCCGGAACCAGATTAGGGCCTGAAGCAATCCTGCGGTGTTGCGGCCAGCTCACAAGAAATCGAGTTGAGGAAAGGAGCTCCGGGACACTGTAATTCACAAACCTGCAGAGTTATAAATGACAGCTATCGTCCAAAAATATACTGAAGTAAGGCTGCCAAGAGGACTTGAAAGTGGGGCAGAATTGCAGGAAACCGATTTCAGGAGGTAGACTGGAATTGCATTGAAAGCATAGGAAAAGAGGCAGAACGTCCACAATGATGCACTTGGCCAAAAAGGGCGTATGCGTTTTTTCCTGAATATATTCAGGAAAAAACGCATACGCCCTTTATGGCCAACCAAGCAAGCTTGCAAAGGAAATCTGCACTACACTGAAGTCTCACTTCCCCCGGGTCAATAGGGCCATCTGAAAAAAGTGTAAAATCCAGAAAGGCAGGACAGGCCATGGAGAACTGGGAGCCTTGTTATGCTGATGGGCGGGATGTAAATTGCCAACAGCCACTCGGGAGAAGTGTATGTGTTTCCTGAAACATCTAAAAAACAAAGCAACAGAGCCTAGGGCACTTCCACTTATGGTCCTATAGCTTAGGGAAATGAAAATCAAAAAGACACAGCCACCCCAAAGTTTGGGACGGCTCTGTTTACAAAACCTCGTTTACGGTACAAGTTCAATATCGCAGAAAGTGAAAAATGGATGAAGAAGTTGTGGTACTTACGTACAATGCAATATCACTCAGCAATGACCTCTATGTCATCAGGCCCGTAGCAGCATAATGAGTCGATTCAGGTATGATGATTCTAACTGAAAGAAGTCACACAGAAAAAGAAACATCATAAGATATCACTAATACACGGAATGTAAACTTGGCTACACAGGAACTGGATTACAAAACAGAACAGGGTCTCAAATTTAGAAAACCAACTTATGCTTGCTTAAGGGGAAAGGTGAGTTGGGGTGCTGCATAAAACCAGAGATTGAAATGAGCACAGATAAAGTACCTTAAGCCAAATATGGAATAGACAAGAGCTACTCCTTGCTCAACGAAATGGACTCAACACCCCATATTAAACGCCTAAGAATGTACCTGACTAGTAAGTATCTTAAAACCTATGGATTGCTATGTCTCCGAAAGAGAATCAAGCGTGTGTACGGGGGCATAAACGCAGCAGTGGTAGAATTGGAGAGGTTCGGTGAGCAAATGAAGAACCTTTGAAGTCATATTGCACGGTACCCATTCCACGGGTCTCAACTCTCCAGCTTTAAGGGATTCTTCCTTCAGCTAAAACATGCATGTGGAACCCAGAGTATGATCAACCATGTGATCGGGAGACGTGTTCAAATATGTCTCCGTTCTCGTCCCCTGTTTCTCGGGTGCAACATTCCAGACGATTTACTAACACTCTCCCGACTTGGAGAGTCAGTGCCTTTAACCTCCTGTTTGGCCCAGTTTGCAATTTCTGCGGAAGATGAACAGGAATAGGGAGAACCAATGAGAGACTAGCTGGAGGTGTCTGGACGGGCAAATTTAACTCTCATTTCCCACCAGGAAGAGGAATTAACCAAAGGCTCAGCGTGCCGTGCCGGAACCAGATTAGGGCCTGAAGCAATCCTGCGGTGTTGCGGCCAGCTCGCAAGAAAGCAAGTTGAAGAAAGGAGCTCAGGGTCACTGTAATTCACAAACCTGCAGAGTTATAAATGACAGCTATCGTCCAAAAATATACTGAAGTAAGGCTGCCAAGAGGACTTGAAAGCGGGGCAGAATTGCAGGAAACCGAGTTCAGGAGGTAGACTGGAATTGCATTGAAAGCATAGGAAAAGAGGCAGAACGTCCACAATGATGCACTTGGCCAAAAAGGGCGTATGCGTTTTTTCCTGAATATATTCAGGAAAAAACGCATACGCCCTTTTTGGCCAACCAAGCAAGCTTGCAAAGGAAATCTGCACTACAATGAAGTCTCACTTCCCCCCGGTCATAAGGGCCATCTGAAAAAAGTTTAAAATCCAGAAAGGCAGGACAGGCCATGGAGAACTGGGAGCCTTGTTATGCTGATGGGCGGGATGTAAATTGCCAACAGCCACTCGGGAGAAGTGTATGGTGTTTCCTGACACATCTAAAAAACAAAGCAACAGAGCCTAGGGCACTTCCACTTATGGTCCTATAGCTTAGGGAAATGAAAATCAAAAAGACACAGCCACCCCAAAGTTTGGGACGGCTCTGTTTACAAGAACCTCATTTACGGTACAAGTTCAATATCACAGAAAGTGAAAAATGGATGAAGAAGTTGTGGTACTTACGTACAATGCAATATCACTCAGCAATGACATCTATGTCATCAGGCCCGTAGCAGCATAATGAGTGGATTCAGCTATGATGATTCTAACTGAAAGAAGTCACACAGAAAAAGAAACATCATAAGATATCACTAATACACGGAATGTAAACTTGGCTACACAGGAACTGGATTACAAAACAGAACAGGGTCTCAAATTTAGAAAACCAACTTATGCTTGCTTAAGGGGAAAGGTGAGTTGGGGTGCTGCATAAAACCAGAGATTGAAATGAGCACAGATAAAGTTCCTTAAGCCAAATATGGAATAGACAAGAGCTACTCCTTGCTCAACGAAATGGACTCAACACCCCATATTAAACGCCTAAGAATGTACCTGACTAGTAAGTATCTTAAAACCTATGGATTGCTATGTCTCCGAAAGAGAATCAAGCGTGTGTACAGGGGCATAAACGCAGCAGTGATAGGATTGGAGAGGTTCGGTGAGCAAATGAAGACCCTCTGAAGTCATATTGCATGGTACCCATTCCACGGGTCTCAACTCTCCAGGTTTAAGGGATTCTTCCTTCAGCTAAAACATGCATGTGGAACCCAGAGTATGATCAACCATGTGATCGGGAGACGTGTTGAAATATGTCTCCGTTCTCGTCCTCTGGTACTCGGGTGCAACATTCCAGACGCTTTACTAACACTCTCCCGACTTGGAGAGTCAGTGCCTTTAACCTCCTGTTTGGCCCAGTTTGCAATTTCTGCGGAAGATGAACAGGAATAGGGAGAACCAATGAGAGACTAGCTGGAGGTGTCTGGACGGGCAAATTTAACTCTCATTTCCCACCAGGAAGAGGAATTAACCAAAGGCTCAGCGTGCAGTGCTGGAACCAGATTAGGGCCTGAAGCAATCCTGCGGTGTTGTGGCCAGCTCACAAGAAATCGAGTTGAGGAAAGGAGCTCCGGGACACTGTAATTCACAAACCTGCAGAGTTATAAATGACAGCTATCGTCCACAAATATACTGAAGTAAGGCTGCCAAGAGGACTTGAAAGTGGGGCAGAATTGCAGGAAACCGATTTCAGGAGGTAGACTGGAATTGCATTGAAAGCATAGGAAAAGAGGCAGAACGTCCACAATGATGCACTTGGCCAAAAAGGGCGTATGCGTTTTTTCCTGAATATATTCAGGAAAAAACGCATACGCCCTTTATGGCCAACCAAGCAAGCTTGCAAAGGAAATCTGCACTACAATGAAGTCTCACTTCCCCGGGGTCAATAGGGCCATCTGAAAAAAGTGTAAAATCCAGAAAGACAGGACAGGCCATGGAGAACTGGGAGCCTTGTTATGCTGATGGGCGGAATGTAAATTGCCAACAGCCACTCGGGAGAAGTGTATGTGTTTCCTGAAACATCTAAAAAACAAAGCAACAGAGCCTAGGGCACTTCCACTTATGGTCCTATAGCTTAGGGAAATGAAAATCAAAAAGACACAGCCACCCCAAAGTTTGGGACGGCTCTGTTTACAAAACCTCGTTTACGGTACAAGTTCAATATCGCAGAAAGTGAAAAATGGATGAAGAAGTTGTGGTACTTACGTACAATGCAATATCACTCAGCAATGACCTCTATGTCATCAGGCCCGTAGCAGCATAATGAGTGGATTCAGGTATGATGATTCTAACTGAAAGAAGTCACACAGAAAAAGAAACATCATAAGATATCACTAATACACGGAATGTAAACTTGGCTACACAGGAACTGGATTACAAAACAGAACAGGGTCTCAAATTTAGAAAACCAAATTATGCTTGCTTAAGGGGAAAGGTGAGTTGGGGTGCTGCATAAAACCAGAGATTGAAATGAGCACAGATAAAGTACCTTAAGCCAAATATGGAATAGACAAGAGCTACTCCTTGCTCAACGAAATGGACTCAACACCCCATATTAAACGCCTAAGAATGTACCTGACTAGTAAGTATCTTAAAACCTATGGATTGCTATGTGTCCGAAAGAGAATCAAGCGTGTGTACAGGGGCATAAACGCAGCAGTGGTAGAATTGGAGAGGTTCGGTGAGCAAATGAAGAACCTTTGAAGTCATATTGCACGGTACCCATTCCACGGGTCTCAACTCTCCAGCTTTAAGGGATTCTTCCTTCAGCTAAAACATGCATGTGGAACCCAGAGTATGATCAACCATGTGATCGGGATACGTGTTCAAATATGTCTCCGTTCTCGTCCCCTGTTTCTCGGGTGCAACATTCCAGACGATTTACTAACACTCTCCCGACTTGGAGAGTCAGTGCCTTTAACCTCCTGTTTGGCCCAGTTTGCAATTTCTGCGGAAGATGAACAGGAATAGGGAGAACCAATGAGAGACTAGCTGGAGGTGCCTGGACGGGCAAATTTAACTCTCATTTCCCACCAGGAAGAGGAATTAACCAAAGGCTCAGCGTGCCGTGCCGGAACCAGATTAGGGCCTGAAGCAATCCTGCGGTGTTGCGGCCAGCTCGCAAGAAAGCAAGTTGAAGAAAGGAGCTCAGGGTCACTGTAATTCACAAACATGCAGAGTTATAAATGACAGCTATCGTCCACAAATATACTGAAGTAAGGCTGCCAAGAGGACTTGAAAGTGGGGCAGAATTGCAGGAAACCGATTTCAGGAGGTAGACTGGAATTGCATTGAAAGCATAGGAAAAGAGGCAGAACGTCCACAATGATGCACTTGGCCAAAAAGGGCGTATGCGTTTTTTCCTGAATATATTCAGGAAAAAACGCATACGCCCTTTATGGCCAACCAAGCAAGCTTGCAAAGGAAATCTGCACTACAATGAAGTCTCACTTCCCCCGGGTCAATAGGGCCATCTGAAAAAAGTGTAGAATCCAGAAAGACAGGACAGGCCATGGAGAACTGGGAGCCTTGTTATGCTGATGGGCGGAATGTAAATTGCCAACAGCCACTCGGGAGAAGTGTATGTGTTTCCTGAATCATCTAAAAAACAAAGCAACAGAGCCTAGGGCACTTCCACTTATGGTCCTATAGCTTAGGGAAATGAAAATCAAAAAGACACAGCCACCCCAAAGTTTGGGACGGCTCTGTTTACAAAACCTCGTTTACGGTACAAGTTCAATATCGCAGAAAGTGAAAAATGGATGAAGAAGTTGTGGTACTTACGTACAATGCAATATCACTCAGCAATGACCTCTATGTCATCAGGCCCGTAGCAGCATAATGAGTGGATTCAGGTATGATGATTCTAACTGAAAGAAGTCACACAGAAAAAGAAACATCATAAGATATCACTAATACACGGAATGTAAACTTGGCTACACAGGAACTGGATTACAAAACAGAACAGGGTCTCAAATTTAGAAAACCAAATTATGCTTGCTTAAGGGGAAAGGTGAGTTGGGGTGCTGCATAAAACCAGAGATTGAAATGAGCACAGATAAAGTACCTTAAGCCAAATATGGAATAGACAAGAGCTACTCCTTGCTCAACGAAATGGACTCAACACCCCATATTAAACGCCTAAGAATGTACCTGACTAGTAAGTATCTTAAAACCTATGGATTGCTATGTGTCCGAAAGAGAATCAAGCGTGTGTACAGGGGCATAAACGCAGCAGTGGTAGAATTGGAGAGGTTCGGTGAGCAAATGAAGAACCTTTGAAGTCATATTGCACGGTACCCATTCCACGGGTCTCAACTCTCCAGGTTTAAGGGATTCTTCCTTCAGCTAAAACATGCATGTGGAACCCAGAGTATGATCAACCATGTGATCGGGATACGTGTTCAAATATGTCTCCGTTCTCGTCCCCTGTTTCTCGGGTGCAACATTCCAGACGATTTACTAACACTCTCCCGACTTGGAGAGTCAGTGCCTTTAACCTCCTGTTTGGCCCAGTTTGCAATTTCTGCGGAAGATGAACAGGAATAGGGAGAACCAATGAGAGACTAGCTGGAGGTGCCTGGACGGGCAAATTTAACTCTCATTTCCCACCAGGAAGAGGAATTAACCAAAGGCTCAGCGTGCCGTGCCGGAACCAGATTAGGGCCTGAAGCAATCCTGCGGTGTTGCGGCCAGCTCGCAAGAAAGCAAGTTGAAGAAAGGAGCTCAGGGTCACTGTAATTCACAAACATGCAGAGTTATAAATGACAGCTATCGTCCAAAAATATACTGAAGTAAGGCTGCCAAGAGGACTTGAAAGCGGGGCAGAATTGCAGGAAACCGAGTTCAGGAGGTAGATTGGAATTGCATTGAAAGCATAGGAAAAGAGGCAGAACGTCCACAATGATGCACTTGGCCAAAAAGGGCGTATGCGTTTTTTCCTGAATATATTCAGGAAAAAACGCATACGCCCTTTTTGGCCAACCAAGCAAGCTTGCAAAGGAAATCTGCACTACAATGAAGTCTCACTTCCCCCCGGTCATAAGGGCCATCTGAAAAAAGTGTAAAATCCAGAAAGGCAGGACAGGCCATGGAGAACTGGGAGCCTTGTTATGCTGATGGGCGGGATGTAAATTGCCAACAGCCACTCGGGAGAAGTGTATGGTGTTTCCTGACACATCTAAAAAACAAAGCAACAGAGCCTAGGGCACTTCCACTTATGGTCCTATAGCTTAGGGAAATGAAAATCAAAAAGACACAGCCACCCCAAAGTTTGGGACGGCTCTGTTTACAAGAACCTCGTTTACGGTACAAGTTCAATATCGCAGAAAGTGAAAAATGGATGAAGAAGTTGTGGTACTTACGTACAATGCAATATCACTCAGCAATGACATCTATGTCATCAGGCCCGTAGCAGCATAATGAGTGGATTCAGCTATGATGATTCTAACTGAAAGAAGTCACACAGAAAAAGAAACATCATAAGATATCACTAATACACGCAATGTAAACATGGCTACACAGGAACTGGATTACAAAACAGAACAGGGTCTCAAATTTAGAAAACCAACTTATGCTTGCTTAAGGGGAAAGGTGAGTTGGGGTGCTGCATAAAACCAGAGATTGAAATGAGCACAGATAAAGTTCCTTAAGCCAAATATGGAATAGACAAGAGCTACTCCTTGCTCAATGAAATGGACTTAACACCCCATATTAAACGCCTAAGAATGTACCTGACTAGTAAGTATCTTAAAACCTATGGATTGCTATGTCTCCGAAAGGGAATCAAGCGTGTGTAGAGGGGAATAAACGCAGCAGTGATAGGATTGGAGAGGTTCGGTGAGCAAATGAAGACCCTTTGAAGTCATATTGCATGGTACCCATTCCACGGGTCTCAACTCTCCAGGTTTAAGGGATTCTTCCTTCAGCTAAAACATGCATGTGGAACCCAGAGTATGATCAACCGTGTGATTGGGAGACGTGTTCAAATATGTCTCCGTTCTCGTCCCCTGGTACTCGGGTGCAACATTCCAGATGCTTTACTAACACTCTCCCGACTTGGAGAGTCAGTGCCTTTAACCTCCTGTTTGGCCCAGTTTGCAATTTCTGCGGAAGATGAACAGGAATAGGGAGAACCAATGAGAGACTAGCTGGAGGTGTCTGGACGGGCAAATTTAACTCTCATTTCCCACCAGGAAGAGGAATTAACCAAAGGCTCAGCGTGCCGTGCCGGAACCAGATTAGGGCCTGAAGCAATCCTGCGGTGTTGCGGCCAGTTCACAAGAAAGCGAGTTGAAGAAAGGAGCTCAGGGGCACTGTAATTAACAAACCTGCAGAGTTATAAATGACAGCTATCGTCCAAAAATATACTGAAGTAAGGCTGCCAAGAGGACTTGAAAGCGGGGCAGAATTGCAGGAAACCGATTTCAGGAGGTATACTGGAATTGCATTTAAAGCATAGGAAAAGAGGCAGAACGTCCACAATGATGCACTTGGCCAAAAAGGGCGTATGCGTTTTTTCCTATTCAGGAAAAAACGCATACGCGCTTTTTGGCCAACCAAGCAAGCTTGCAAAGGAAATCTGCACTACAATGAAGTCTCACTTCCCCCCGGTCAAAAGGGCCATCTGAAAAAAGTGTAAAATCCAGAAAGGAAGGACAGGCCATGGAGAACTGGGGGCCTTGTTATGCTGATGGGCGGGATGTAAATTGCCAACAGTCACTAGGCAGAAGTGTATGGTGTTTCCTGAAACATCTAAAAAACAAAGCAACAGAGCCTAGGGCACTTCCACTTATGGTCCTATAGCTTAAGGAAATTAAAATCAAAAAGACACAGCCACCCCAAAGTTTGGGACGGCTCTGTATACAAGAACCTCGTTTATGGTACAAGTTCAATATCGCAGAAAGTGAAAAATGGATGAAGAAGTTTGGTACTTACGTACAATGCAATATCACTCAGCAATGACATCTATGTCATCAGGCCCGTAGCAGCATAATGAGTGCATTCAGGTATGATGATTCTAACTGAAATAAGTCACACAGAAAAAGAAACATCATAAGATATCACTAATACACGGAATGTAAACTTGGCTACACAGGAACTGGATTACAAAACAGAACAGGGTCTCAAATTTAGAAAACCAACTTATGCTTGCTTAAGGGGAAAGGTGAGTTGGGGTGCTGCATAAAACCAGAGATTGAAATGAGCACAGATAAAGTTCCTTAAGCCAAATATGGAATAGACAAGAGCTACTCCTTGCTCAACGAAATGGACTCAACACCCCATATTAAACGCCTAAGAATGTACCTGACTAGTAAGTATCTTAAAACCTATGGATTGCTATGTCTCCGAAAGAGAATCAAGTGTGTGTACAGGGGCATAAACGCAGCAGTGATAGGATTGGAGAGGTTCGGTGAGCAAATGAAGACCCTCTGAATTCATATTGCATGGTACCCATTCCACGGGTCTCAACTCTCCAGGTTTAAGGGATTCTTCCTTCAGCTAAAACATGCATGTGGAACCCAGAGTATGATCAACCGTGTGATCGGGAGACGTGTTCAAATATGTCTCCGTTCTCGTCCTCTGGTACTCGGGTGCAACATTCCAGACGCTTTACTAACACTCTCCCGACTTGGAGAGTCAGTGCCTTTAACCTCCTGTTTGGCCCAGTTTGCAATTTCTGCGGAAGATGAACAGGAATAGGGAGAACCAATGAGAGACTAGCTGGAGGTGTCTGGACGGGCAAATTTAACTCTCATTTCCCACCAGGAAGAGGAATTAACCAAAGGCTCAGCGTGCAGTGCCGGAACCAGATTAGGGCCTGAAGCAATCCTGCGGTGTTGCGGCCAGCTCACAAGAAATCGAGTTGAGGAAAGGAGCTCCGGGACACTGTAATTCACAAACCTGCAGAGTTATAAATGACAGCTATCGTCCAAAAATATACTGAAGTAAGGCTGCCAAGAGGACTTGAAAGTGGGGCAGAATTGCAGGAAACCGATTTCAGGAGGTAGACTGGAATTGCATTGAAAGCATAGGAAAAGAGGCAGAACGTCCACAATGATGCACTTGGCCAAAAAGGGCGTATGCGTTTTTTCCTGAATATATTCAGGAAAAAACGCATACGCCCTTTATGGCCAACCAAGCAAGCTTGCAAAGGAAATCTGCACTACAATGAAGTCTCACTTCCCCCGGGTCAATAGGGCCATCTGAAAAAAGTGTAAAATCCAGAAAGGCAGGACAGGCCATGGAGAACTGGGAGCCTTGTTATGCTGATGGGCGGGATGTAAATTGCCAACAGCCACTCGGGAGAAGTGTATGTGTTTCCTGAAACATCTAAAAAACAAAGCAACAGAGCCTAGGGCACTTCCACTTATGGTCCTATAGCTTAGGGAAATGAAAATCAAAAAGACACAGCCACCCCAAAGTTTGGGACGGCTCTGTTTACAAAACCTCGTTTACGGTACAAGTTCAATATCGCAGAAAGTGAAAAATGGATGAAGAAGTTGTGGTACTTACGTACAATGCAATATCACTCAGCAATGACCTCTATGTCATCAGGCCCGTAGCAGCATAATGAGTCGATTCAGGTATGATGATTCTAACTGAAAGAAGTCACACAGAAAAAGAAACATCATAAGATATCACTAATACACGGAATGTAAACTTGGCTACACAGGAACTGGATTACAAAACAGAACAGGGTCTCAAATTTAGAAAACCAACTTATGCTTGCTTAAGGGGAAAGGTGAGTTGGGGTGCTGCATAAAACCAGAGATTGAAATGAGCACAGATAAAGTACCTTAAGCCAAATATGGAATAGACAAGAGCTACTCCTTGCTCAACGAAATGGACTCAACACCCCATATTAAACGCCTAAGAATGTACCTGACTAGTAAGTATCTTAAAACCTATGGATTGCTATGTCTCCGAAAGAGAATCAAGCGTGTGTACGGGGGCATAAACGCAGCAGTGGTAGAATTGGAGAGGTTCGGTGAGCAAATGAAGAACCTTTGAAGTCATATTGCACGGTACCCATTCCACGGGTCTCAACTCTCCAGCTTTAAGGGATTCTTCCTTCAGCTAAAACATGCATGTGGAACCCAGAGTATGATCAACCATGTGATCGGGAGACGTGTTCAAATATGTCTCCGTTCTCGTCCCCTGTTTCTCGGGTGCAACATTCCAGACGATTTACTAACACTCTCCCGACTTGGAGAGTCAGTGCCTTTAACCTCCTGTTTGGCCCAGTTTGCAATTTCTGCGGAAGATGAACAGGAATAGGGAGAACCAATGAGAGACTAGCTGGAGGTGTCTGGAAGGGCAAATTTAACTCTCATTTCCCACCAGGAAGAGGAATTAACCAAAGGCTCAGCGTGCCATGCCGGAACCAGATTAGGGCCTGAAGCAATCCTGCGGTGTTGCGGCCAGCTCGCAAGAAAGCAAGTTGAAGAAAGGAGCTCAGGGTCACTGTAATTCACAAACCTGCAGAGTTATAAATGACAGCTATCGTCCAAAAATATACTGAAGTAAGGCTGCCAAGAGGACTTGAAAGCGGGGCAGAATTGCAGGAAACCGAGTTCAGGAGGTAGACTGGAATTGCATTGAAAGCATAGGAAAAGAGGCAGAACGTCCACAATGATGCACTTGGCCAAAAAGGGCGTATGCGTTTTTTCCTGAATATATTCAGGAAAAAACGCATACGCCCTTTTTGGCCAACCAAGCAAGCTTGCAAAGGAAATCTGCACTACAATGAAGTCTCACGTCCCCCCGGTCATAAGGGCCATCTGAAAAAAGTTTAAAATCCAGAAAGGCAGGACAGGCCATGGAGAACTGGGAGCCTTGTTATGCTGATGGGCGGGATGTAAATTGCCAACAGCCACTCGGGAGAAGTGTATGGTGTTTCCTGACACATCTAAAAAACAAAGCAACAGAGCCTAGGGCACTTCCACTTATGGTCCTATAGCTTAGGGAAATGAAAATCAAAAAGACACAGCCACCCCAAAGTTTGGGACGGCTCTGTTTACAAGAACCTCATTTACGGTACAAGTTCAATATCACAGAAAGTGAAAAATGGATGAAGAAGTTGTGGTACTTACGTACAATGCAATATCACTCAGCAATGACATCTATGTCATCAGGCCCGTAGAAGCATAATGAGTGGATTCAGCTATGATGATTCTAACTGAAAGAAGTCACACAGAAAAAGAAACATCATAAGATATCACTAATACACGCAATGTAAACATGGCTACACAGGAACTGGATTACAAAACAGAACAGGGTCTCAAATTTAGAAAACCAACTTATGCTTGCTTAAGGGGAAAGGTGAGTTGAGGTGCTGCATAAAACCAGAGATTGAAATGAGCACAGATAAAGTTCCTTAAGCCAAATATGGAATAGACAAGAGCTACTCCTTGCTCAATGAAATTGACTTAACACCCCATATTAAACGCCTAAGAATGTACCTGACTAGTAAGTATCTTAAAACCTATGGATTGCTATGTCTCCGAAAGGGAATCAAGCGTGTGTAGAGGGGAATAAACGCAGCAGTGATAGGATTGGAGCAGTTCGGTGAGCAAATGAAGACCCTTTGAAGTCATATTGCATGGTACCCATTCCACGGGTCTCAACTCTCCAGGTTTAAGGGATTCTTCCTTCAGCTAAAACATGCATGTGGAACCCAGAGTATGATCAACCGTGTGATCGGGAGACGTCTTCAAATATGTCTCCGTTCTCGTCCCCTGGTCCTCGGGTGCAACATTCCAGACGCTTTACTAACACTCTCCCGACTTGGAGAGTCAGTGCCTTTAACCTCCTGTTTGGCCCAGTTTGCAATTTCTGCGGAAGATGAACAGGAATAGGGAGAACCAATGAGAGACTAGCTGGAGGTGTCTGGACTGGCAAATTTAACTCTCATTTCCCACCAGGAAGAGGAATTAACCAAAGGCTCAGCGTGCCATGCCGGAACCAGATTAGGGCCTGAAGCAATCCTGCGGTGTTGCGGCCAGCTCACAAGGAAGCGAGTTGAAGGAAGGAGTTCAGGGGCACTGTAATTCACAAACCTGCAGAGTTATAAATGACAGCTATCGTCCAAAAATATACTGAAGTAAGGCTGCCAAGAGGACTTGAAAGCGGGGCAGAATTGCAGGAAACCGATTTCAGGAGGTAGACTGGAATTGCATTTAAAGCATAGGAAAAGAGGCAGAACGTCCACAATGATGCACTTGGCCTAAAAGGGCGTATGCGTTTTTTCCTATTCAGGAAAAAACGCATACGCCCTTTTTGGCCAACCAAGCAAGCTTGCAAAGGAAATCTGCACTACAATGAAGTCTCACTTCCCCCCGGTCAAAAGGGCCATCTGAAAAAAGTGTAAAATCCAGAAAGGCAGGACAGGCCATAGAGAACTGGGAGCCTTGTTATGCTGATGGGCGGGATGTAAATTTCCAACAGTCACTCGGCAGAAGTGTATGGTGTTTCCTGAAACATCTAAAAAACAAAGCAACAGAGCCTAGGGCACTTCCACTTATGGTCCTATAGCTTAAGGAAATTAAAATCAAAAAGACACAGCCACCCCAAAGTTTGGGACGGCTCTGTATACAAGAACCTCGTTTATGGTACAAGTTCAATATCGCAGAAAGTGAAAAATGGATAAAGAAGTTGTGGTACTTACGTACAATGCAATATCACTCAGCAATGACATCTATGTCATCAGGCCCGTAGCAGCATAATGAGTGCATTCAGGTATGATGATTCTAACTGAAATAAGTCACGCAGAAAAAGAAACATCATAAGCTATCTCTAATACACGGAATGTAAACTTGGCTACACAGGAACTGGATTACAAAACAGAACAGGGTCTCAAATTTAGAAAACCAACTTATGCTTGCTTAAGGGGAAAGGTGAGTTGGGGTGCTGCATAAAACCAGAGATTGAAATGAGCACAGATAAAGTTCCTTAAGCCAAATATGGAATAGACAAGAGCTACTCCTTGCTCAACGAAATGGACTCAACACCCCATATTAAACGCCTAAGAATGTACCTGACTAGTATGTATCTTAAAACCTATGGATTGCTATGTCTCCGAAAGAGAATCAAGCGTGTGTACAGGGGCATAAACGCAGCAGTGGTAGAATTGGAGAGGTTCGGTGAGCAAATGAAGACCCTTTGAAGTCATATTGCACGGTACCCATTCCACGGGTCTCAACTCTCCAGCTTTAAGGGATTCTTCCTTCAGCTAAATCATGCATGTGGAACCCAGAGTATGATCAACCATGTGATCGGGAGACGTGTTCAAATATGTCTCCGTTCTCGTCCCCTGTTTCTCGGGTGCAACATTCCAGACGCTTTACTAACACTCTCCCGACTTGGAGAGTCAGTGCCTTTAACCTCCTGTTTGGCCCAGTTTGCAATTTCTGCGGAAGATGAACAGGAATAGGGAGAACCAATGAGAGACTAGCTGGAGGTGTCTGGACGGACAAATTTAACTCTCATTTCCCACCAGGAAGAGGAATTAACCAAAGGCTCAGCGTGCCGTGCCGGAACCAGATTAGGACCTGAAGCAATCCTGCGGTGTTGCGGCCAGCTCACAAGAAAGCAAGTTGAAGAAAGGAGCTCAGGGTCACTGTAATTCACAAACCTGCAGAGTTATAAATGACAGCTATCGTCCAAAAATATACTGAAGTAAGGCTGCCAAGAGGACTTGAAAGCGGGGCAGAATTGCAGGAAACCGATTTCAGGAGGTAGACTGGAATTGCATTGAAAGCATAGGAAAAGAGGCAGAACGTCCACAATGATGCACTTGGCCAAAAAGGGCGTATGCGTTTTTTCCTGAATATATTCAGGAAAAAACGCATACGCCCTTTTTGGCCAACCAAGCAAGCTTGCAATGGAAATCTGCACTACAATGAAGTCTCACTTCCCCCGGGTCAAAAGGGCCATCTGAAAAAAGTGTAAAATCCAGAAAGGCAGGACAGGCCATGGAGAACTGGGAGCCTTGTTATGCTGATGGGCGGGATGTAAATTGCCAACAGCCACTCAGGAGAAGTGTATGTGTTTCCTGAAACATCTAAAAAACAAAGCAACAGAGCCTAGGGCACTTCCACTTATGGTCCTATAGCTTAGGGAAATGAAAATCAAAAAGACACAGCCACCCCAAAGTTTGGGACGGCTCTGTTTACAAGAACCTCGTTTACGGTACAAGTTCAATATCGCAGAAAGTGAAAAATGGATGAAGAAGTTGTGGTACTTACGTACAATGCAATATCACTCAGCACTGACATCTATGTCATCAGGCCCGTAGCAGCATAATGAGTGGATTCAGGTATGATGATTCTAACTGAAATAAGTCACACAGAAAAAGAAACATCATAAGATATCACTAATACACGCAATGTAAACATGGCTACACAGGAACTGGATTACAAAACAGAACAGGGTCTCAAATTTAGAAAACCAACTTATGCTTGCTTAAGGGGAAAGGTGAGTTGGGGTGCTGCATAAAACCAGAGATTGAAATGAGCACAGATAAAGTTCCTTAAGCCAAATATGGAATAGACAAGAGCTACTCCTTGCTCAATGAAATGGACTTAACACCCCATATTAAACGCCTAAGAATGTACCTGACTAGTAAGTATCTTAAAACCTATGGATTGCTATGTCTCCGAAAGGGAATCAAGCGTGTGTAGAGGGGAATAAACGCAGCAGTGATAGGATTGGAGAGGTTCGGTGAGCAAATGAAGACCCTTTGAAGTCATATTGCATGGTACCCATTCCACGGGTCTCAACTCTCCAGGTTTAAGGGATTCTTCCTTCAGCTAAAACATGCATGTGGAACCCAGAGTATGATCAACCGTGTGATTGGGAGACGTGTTCAAATATGTCTCCGTTCTCGTCCCCTGGTACTCGGGTGCAACATTCCAGATGCTTTACTAACACTCTCCCGACTTGGAGAGTCAGTGCCTTTAACCTCCTGTTTGGCCCAGTTTGCAATTTCTGCGGAAGATGAACAGGAATAGGGAGAACCAATGAGAGACTAGCTGGAGGTGTCTGGACGGGCAAATTTAACTCTCATTTCCCACCAGGAAGAGGAATTAACCAAAGGCTCAGCGTGCCGTGCCGGAACCAGATTAGGGCCTGAAGCAATCCTGCGGTGTTGCGGCCAGTTCACAAGAAAGCGAGTTGAAGAAAGGAGCTCAGGGGCACTGTAATTCACAAACCTGCAGAGTTATAAATGACAGCTATCGTCCAAAAATATACTGAAGTAAGGCTGCCAAGAGGACTTGAAAGCGGGGCAGAATTGCAGGAAACCGATTTCAGGAGGTATACTGGAATTGCATTTAAAGCATAGGAAAAGAGGCAGAACGTCCACAATGATGCACTTGGCCAAAAAGGGCGTATGCGTTTTTTCCTATTCAGGAAAAAACGCATACGCGCTTTTTGGCCAACCAAGCAAGCTTGCAAAGGAAATCTGCACTACAATGAAGTCTCACTTCCCCCCGGTCAAAAGGGCCATCTGAAAAAAGTGTAAAATCCAGAAAGGAAGGACAGGCCATGGAGAACTGGGGGCCTTGTTATGCTGATGGGCGGGATGTAAATTGCCAACAGTCACTAGGCAGAAGTGTATGGTGTTTCCTGAAACATCTAAAAAACAAAGCAACAGAGCCTAGGGCACTTCCACTTATGGTCCTATAGCTTAAGGAAATTAAAATCAAAAAGACACAGCCACCCCAAAGTTTGGGACGGCTCTGTATACAAGAACCTCGTTTATGGTACAAGTTCAATATCGCAGAAAGTGAAAAATGGATGAAGAAGTTTGGTACTTACGTACAATGCAATATCACTCAGCAATGACATCTATGTCATCAGGCCCGTAGCAGCATAATGAGTGCATTCAGGTATGATGATTCTAACTGAAATAAGTCACACAGAAAAAGAAACATCATAAGATATCACTAATACACGGAATGTAAACTTGGCTACACAGGAACTGGATTACAAAACAGAACAGGGTCTCAAATTTAGAAAACCAACTTATGCTTGCTTAAGGGGAAAGGTGAGTTGGGGTGCTACATAAAACCAGAGATTGAAATGAGCACAGATAAAGTTCCTTAAGCCAAATATGGAATAGACAAGAGCTACTCCTTGCTCAACGAAATGGACTCAACACCCCATATTAAACGCCTAAGAATGTACCTGACTAGTAAGTATCTTAAAACCTATGGATTGCTATGTCTCCGAAAGAGAATCAAGTGTGTGTACAGGGGCATAAACGCAGCAGTGATAGGATTGGAGAGGTTCGGTGAGCAAATGAAGACCCTCTGAATTCATATTGCATGGTACCCATTCCACGGGTCTCAACTCTCCAGGTTTAAGGGATTCTTCCTTCAGCTAAAACATGCATGTGGAACCCAGAGTATGATCAACCGTGTGATCGGGAGACGTGTTCAAATATGTCTCCGTTCTCGTCCTCTGGTACTCGGGTGCAACATTCCAGACGCTTTACTAACACTCTCCCGACTTGGAGAGTCAGTGCCTTTAACCTCCTGTTTGGCCCAGTTTGCAATTTCTGCGGAAGATGAACAGGAATAGGGAGAACCAATGAGAGACTAGCTGGAGGTGTCTGGACGGGCAAATTTAACTCTCATTTCCCACCAGGAAGAGGAATTAACCAAAGGCTCAGCGTGCAGTGCCGGAACCAGATTAGGGCCTGAAGCAATCCTGCGGTGTTGCGGCCAGCTCACAAGAAATCGAGTTGAGGAAAGGAGCTCCGGGACACTGTAATTCACAAACCTGCAGAGTTATAAATGACAGCTATCGTCCAAAAATATACTGAAGTAAGGCTGCCAAGAGGACTTGAAAGTGGGGCAGAATTGCAGGAAACCGATTTCAGGAGGTAGACTGGAATTGCATTGAAAGCATAGGAAAAGAGGCAGAACGTCCACAATGATGCACTTGGCCAAAAAGGGCGTATGCGTTTTTTCCTGAATATATTCAGGAAAAAACGCATACGCCCTTTATGGCCAACCAAGCAAGCTTGCAAAGGAAATCTGCACTACAATGAAGTCTCACTTCCCCCGGGTCAATAGGGCCATCTGAAAAAAGTGTAAAATCCAGAAAGGCAGGACAGGCCATGGAGAACTGGGAGCCTTGTTATGCTGATGGGCGGGATGTAAATTGCCAACAGCCACTCGGGAGAAGTGTATGTGTTTCCTGAAACATCTAAAAAACAAAGCAACAGAGCCTAGGGCACTTCCACTTATGGTCCTATAGCTTAGGGAAATGAAAATCAAAAAGACACAGCCACCCCAAAGTTTGGGACGGCTCTGTTTACAAAACCTCGTTTACGGTACAAGTTCAATATCGCAGAAAGTGAAAAATGGATGAAGAAGTTGTGGTACTTACGTACAATGCAATATCACTCAGCAATGACCTCTATGTCATCAGGCCCGTAGCAGCATAATGAGTCGATTCAGGTATGATGATTCTAACTGAAAGAAGTCACACAGAAAAAGAAACATCATAAGATATCACTAATACACGGAATGTAAACTTGGCTACACAGGAACTGGATTACAAAACAGAACAGGGTCTCAAATTTAGAAAACCAACTTATGCTTGCTTAAGGGGAAAGGTGAGTTGGGGTGCTGCATAAAACCAGAGATTGAAATGAGCACAGATAAAGTACCTTAAGCCAAATATGGAATAGACAAGAGCTACTCCTTGCTCAACGAAATGGACTCAACACCCCATATTAAACGCCTAAGAATGTACCTGACTAGTAAGTATCTTAAAACCTATGGATTGCTATGTCTCCGAAAGAGAATCAAGCGTGTGTACGGGGGCATAAACGCAGCAGTGGTAGAATTGGAGAGGTTCGGTGAGCAAATGAAGAACCTTTGAAGTCATATTGCACGGTACCCATTCCACGGGTCTCAACTCTCCAGCTTTAAGGGATTCTTCCTTCAGCTAAAACATGCATGTGGAACCCAGAGTATGATCAACCATGTGATCGGGAGACGTGTTCAAATATGTCTCCGTTCTCGTCCCCTGTTTCTCGGGTGCAACATTCCAGACGATTTACTAACACTCTCCCGACTTGGAGAGTCAGTGCCTTTAACCTCCTGTTTGGCCCAGTTTGCAATTTCTGCGGAAGATGAACAGGAATAGGGAGAACCAATGAGAGACTAGCTGGAGGTGTCTGGACGGGCAAATTTAACTCTCATTTCCCACCAGGAAGAGGAATTAACCAAAGGCTCAGCGTGCCATGCCGGAACCAGATTAGGGCCTGAAGCAATCCTGCGGTGTTGCGGCCAGCTCGCAAGAAAGCAAGTTGAAGAAAGGAGCTCAGGGTCACTGTAATTCACAAACCTGCAGAGTTATAAATGACAGCTATCGTCCAAAAATATACTGAAGTAAGGCTGCCAAGAGGACTTGAAAGCGGGGCAGAATTGCAGGAAACCGAGTTCAGGAGGTAGACTGGAATTGCATTGAAAGCATAGGAAAAGAGGCAGAACGTCCACAATGATGCACTTGGCCAAAAAGGGCGTATGCGTTTTTTCCTGAATATATTCAGGAAAAAACGCATACGCCCTTTTTGGCCAACCAAGCAAGCTTGCAAAGGAAATCTGCACTACAATGAAGTCTCACGTCCCCCCGGTCATAAGGGCCATCTGAAAAAAGTTTAAAATCCAGAAAGGCAGGACAGGCCATGGAGAACTGGGAGCCTTGTTATGCTGATGGGCGGGATGTAAATTGCCAACAGCCACTCGGGAGAAGTGTATGGTGTTTCCTGACACATCTAAAAAACAAAGCAACAGAGCCTAGGGCACTTCCACTTATGGTCCTATAGCTTAGGGAAATGAAAATCAAAAAGACACAGCCACCCCAAAGTTTGGGACGGCTCTGTTTACAAAACCTCGTTTACGGTACAAGTTCAATATCACAGAAAGTGAAAAATGGATGAAGAAGTTGTGGTACTTACGTACAATGCAATATCACTCAGCAATGACATCTATGTCATCAGGCCCGTAGAAGCATAATGAGTGGATTCAGCTATGATGATTCTAACTGAAAGAAGTCACACAGAAAAAGAAACATCATAAGATATCACTAATACACGCAATGTAAACATGGCTACACAGGAACTGGATTACAAAACAGAACAGGGTCTCAAATTTAGAAAACCAACTTATGCTTGCTTAAGGGGAAAGGTGAGTTGAGGTGCTGCATAAAACCAGAGATTGAAATGAGCACAGATAAAGTTCCTTAAGCCAAATATGGAATAGACAAGAGCTACTCCTTGCTCAATGAAATTGACTTAACACCCCATATTAAACGCCTAAGAATGTACCTGACTAGTAAGTATCTTAAAACCTATGGATTGCTATGTCTCCGAAAGGGAATCAAGCGTGTGTAGAGGGGAATAAACGCAGCAGTGATAGGATTGGAGCAGTTCGGTGAGCAAATGAAGACCCTTTGAAGTCATATTGCATGGTACCCATTCCACGGGTCTCAACTCTCCAGGTTTAAGGGATTCTTCCTTCAGCTAAAACATGCATGTGGAACCCAGAGTATGATCAACCGTGTGATCGGGAGACGTCTTCAAATATGTCTCCGTTCTCGTCCCCTGGTCCTCGGGTGCAACATTCCAGACGCTTTACTAACACTCTCCCGACTTGGAGAGTCAGTGCCTTTAACCTCCTGTTTGGCCCAGTTTGCAATTTCTGCGGAAGATGAACAGGAATAGGGAGAACCAATGAGAGACTAGCTGGAGGTGTCTGGACTGGCAAATTTAACTCTCATTTCCCACCAGGAAGAGGAATTAACCAAAGGCTCAGCGTGCCATGCCGGAACCAGATTAGGGCCTGAAGCAATCCTGCGGTGTTGCGGCCAGCTCACAAGGAAGCGAGTTGAAGGAAGGAGTTCAGGGGCACTGTAATTCACAAACCTGCAGAGTTATAAATGACAGCTATCGTCCAAAAATATACTGAAGTAAGGCTGCCAAGAGGACTTGAAAGCGGGGCAGAATTGCAGGAAACCGATTTCAGGAGGTAGACTGGAATTGCATTTAAAGCATAGGAAAAGAGGCAGAACGTCCACAATGATGCACTTGGCCTAAAAGGGCGTATGCGTTTTTTCCTATTCAGGAAAAAACGCATACGCCCTTTTTGGCCAACCAAGCAAGCTTGCAAAGGAAATCTGCACTACAATGAAGTCTCACTTCCCCCCGGTCAAAAGGGCCATCTGAAAAAAGTGTAAAATCCAGAAAGGCAGGACAGGCCATAGAGAACTGGGAGCCTTGTTATGCTGATGGGCGGGATGTAAATTTCCAACAGTCACTCGGCAGAAGTGTATGGTGTTTCCTGAAACATCTAAAAAACAAAGCAACAGAGCCTAGGGCACTTCCACTTATGGTCCTATAGCTTAAGGAAATTAAAATCAAAAAGACACAGCCACCCCAAAGTTTGGGACGGCTCTGTATACAAGAACCTCGTTTATGGTACAAGTTCAATATCGCAGAAAGTGAAAAATGGATAAAGAAGTTGTGGTACTTACGTACAATGCAATATCACTCAGCAATGACATCTATGTCATCAGGCCCGTAGCAGCATAATGAGTGCATTCAGGTATGATGATTCTAACTGAAATAAGTCACGCAGAAAAAGAAACATCATAAGCTATCTCTAATACACGGAATGTAAACTTGGCTACACAGGAACTGGATTACAAAACAGAACAGGGTCTCAAATTTAGAAAACCAACTTATGCTTGCTTAAGGGGAAAGGTGAGTTGGGGTGCTGCATAAAACCAGAGATTGAAATGAGCACAGATAAAGTTCCTTAAGCCAAATATGGAATAGACAAGAGCTACTCCTTGCTCAACGAAATGGACTCAACACCCCATATTAAACGCCTAAGAATGTACCTGACTAGTATGTATCTTAAAACCTATGGATTGCTATGTCTCCGAAAGAGAATCAAGCGTGTGTACAGGGGCATAAACGCAGCAGTGGTAGAATTGGAGAGGTTCGGTGAGCAAATGAAGACCCTTTGAAGTCATATTGCACGGTACCCATTCCACGGGTCTCAACTCTCCAGCTTTAAGGGATTCTTCCTTCAGCTAAATCATGCATGTGGAACCCAGAGTATGATCAACCATGTGATCGGGAGACGTGTTCAAATATGTCTCCGTTCTCGTCCCCTGTTTCTCGGGTGCAACATTCCAGACGCTTTACTAACACTCTCCCGACTTGGAGAGTCAGTGCCTTTAACCTCCTGTTTGGCCCAGTTTGCAATTTCTGCGGAAGATGAACAGGAATAGGGAGAACCAATGAGAGACTAGCTGGAGGTGTCTGGACGGACAAATTTAACTCTCATTTCCCACCAGGAAGAGGAATTAACCAAAGGCTCAGCGTGCCGTGCCGGAACCAGATTAGGACCTGAAGCAATCCTGCGGTGTTGCGGCCAGCTCACAAGAAAGCAAGTTGAAGAAAGGAGCTCAGGGTCACTGTAATTCACAAACCTGCAGAGTTATAAATGACAGCTATCGTCCAAAAATATACTGAAGTAAGGCTGCCAAGAGGACTTGAAAGCGGGGCAGAATTGCAGGAAACCGATTTCAGGAGGTAGACTGGAATTGCATTGAAAGCATAGGAAAAGAGGCAGAACGTCCACAATGATGCACTTGGCCAAAAAGGGCGTATGCGTTTTTTCCTGAATATATTCAGGAAAAAACGCATACGCCCTTTTTGGCCAACCAAGCAAGCTTGCAATGGAAATCTGCACTACAATGAAGTCTCACTTCCCCCGGGTCAAAAGGGCCATCTGAAAAAAGTGTAAAATCCAGAAAGGCAGGACAGGCCATGGAGAACTGGGAGCCTTGTTATGCTGATGGGCGGGATGTAAATTGCCAACAGCCACTCAGGAGAAGTGTATGTGTTTCCTGAAACATCTAAAAAACAAAGCAACAGAGCCTAGGGCACTTCCACTTATGGTCCTATAGCTTAGGGAAATGAAAATCAAAAAGACACAGCCACCCCAAAGTTTGGGACGGCTCTGTTTACAAGAACCTCGTTTACGGTACAAGTTCAATATCGCAGAAAGTGAAAAATGGATGAAGAAGTTGTGGTACTTACGTACAATGCAATATCACTCAGCACTGACATCTATGTCATCAGGCCCGTAGCAGCATAATGAGTGGATTCAGGTATGATGATTCTAACTGAAATAAGTCACACAGAAAAAGAAACATCATAAGATATCACTAATACACGCAATGTAAACATGGCTACACAGGAACTGGATTACAAAACAGAACAGGGTCTCAAATTTAGAAAACCAACTTATGCTTGCTTAAGGGGAAAGGTGAGTTGGGGTGCTGCATAAAACCAGAGATTGAAATGAGCACAGATAAAGTTCCTTAAGCCAAATATGGAATAGACAAGAGCTACTCCTTGCTCAATGAAATGGACTTAACACCCCATATTAAACGCCTAAGAATGTACCTGACTAGTAAGTATCTTAAAACCTATGGATTGCTATGTCTCCGAAAGGGAATCAAGCGTGTGTAGAGGGGAATAAACGCAGCAGTGATAGGATTGGAGAGGTTCGGTGAGCAAATGAAGACCCTTTGAAGTCATATTGCATGGTACCCATTCCACGGGTCTCAACTCTCCAGGTTTAAGGGATTCTTCCTTCAGCTAAAACATGCATGTGGAACCCAGAGTATGATCAACCGTGTGATTGGGAGACGTGTTCAAATATGTCTCCGTTCTCGTCCCCTGGTACTCGGGTGCAACATTCCAGATGCTTTACTAACACTCTCCCGACTTGGAGAGTCAGTGCCTTTAACCTCCTGTTTGGCCCAGTTTGCAATTTCTGCGGAAGATGAACAGGAATAGGGAGAACCAATGAGAGACTAGCTGGAGGTGTCTGGACGGGCAAATTTAACTCTCATTTCCCACCAGGAAGAGGAATTAACCAAAGGCTCAGCGTGCCGTGCCGGAACCAGATTAGGGCCTGAAGCAATCCTGCGGTGTTGCGGCCAGTTCACAAGAAAGCGAGTTGAAGAAAGGAGCTCAGGGGCACTGTAATTCACAAACCTGCAGAGTTATAAATGACAGCTATCGTCCAAAAATATACTGAAGTAAGGCTGCCAAGAGGACTTGAAAGCGGGGCAGAATTGCAGGAAACCGATTTCAGGAGGTATACTGGAATTGCATTTAAAGCATAGGAAAAGAGGCAGAACGTCCACAATGATGCACTTGGCCAAAAAGGGCGTATGCGTTTTTTCCTATTCAGGAAAAAACGCATACGCGCTTTTTGGCCAACCAAGCAAGCTTGCAAAGGAAATCTGCACTACAATGAAGTCTCACTTCCCCCCGGTCAAAAGGGCCATCTGAAAAAAGTGTAAAATCCAGAAAGGAAGGACAGGCCATGGAGAACTGGGGGCCTTGTTATGCTGATGGGCGGGATGTAAATTGCCAACAGTCACTAGGCAGAAGTGTATGGTGTTTCCTGAAACATCTAAAAAACAAAGCAACAGAGCCTAGGGCACTTCCACTTATGGTCCTATAGCTTAAGGAAATTAAAATCAAAAAGACACAGCCACCCCAAAGTTTGGGACGGCTCTGTATACAAGAACCTCGTTTATGGTACAAGTTCAATATCGCAGAAAGTGAAAAATGGATGAAGAAGTTTGGTACTTACGTACAATGCAATATCACTCAGCAATGACATCTATGTCATCAGGCCCGTAGCAGCATAATGAGTGCATTCAGGTATGATGATTCTAACTGAAATAAGTCACACAGAAAAAGAAACATCATAAGATATCACTAATACACGGAATGTAAACTTGGCTACACAGGAACTGGATTACAAAACAGAACAGGGTCTCAAATTTAGAAAACCAACTTATGCTTGCTTAAGGGGAAAGGTGAGTTGGGGTGCTACATAAAACCAGAGATTGAAATGAGCACAGATAAAGTTCCTTAAGCCAAATATGGAATAGACAAGAGCTACTCCTTGCTCAACGAAATGGACTCAACACCCCATATTAAACGCCTAAGAATGTACCTGACTAGTAAGTATCTTAAAACCTATGGATTGCTATGTCTCCGAAAGAGAATCAAGTGTGTGTACAGGGGCATAAACGCAGCAGTGATAGGATTGGAGAGGTTCGGTGAGCAAATGAAGACCCTCTGAATTCATATTGCATGGTACCCATTCCACGGGTCTCAACTCTCCAGGTTTAAGGGATTCTTCCTTCAGCTAAAACATGCATGTGGAACCCAGAGTATGATCAACCGTGTGATTGGGAGACGTGTTCAAATATGTCTCCGTTCTCGTCCTCTGGTACTCGGGTGCAACATTCCAGACGCTTTACTAACACTCTCCCGACTTGGAGAGTCAGTGCCTTTAACCTCCTGTTTGGCCCAGTTTGCAATTTCTGTGGAAGATGAACAGGAATAGGGAGAACCAATGAGAGACTAGCTGGAGGTGTCTGGACGGGCAAATTTAACTCTCATTTCCCACCAGGAAGAGGAATTAACCAAAGGCTCAGCGTGCAGTGCCGGAACCAGATTAGGGCCTGAAGCAATCCTGCGGTGTTGCGGCCAGCTCACAAGAAATCGAGTTGAGGAAAGGAGCTCCGGGACACTGTAATTCACAAACCTGCAGAGTTATAAATGACAGCTATCGTCCAAAAATATACTGAAGTAAGGCTGCCAAGAGGACTTGAAAGTGGGGCAGAATTGCAGGAAACCGATTTCAGGAGGTAGACTGGAATTGCATTGAAAGCATAGGAAAAGAGGCAGAACGTCCACAATGATGCACTTGGCCAAAAAGGGCGTATGCGTTTTTTCCTGAATATATTCAGGAAAAAACGCATACGCCCTTTATGGCCAACCAAGCAAGCTTGCAAAGGAAATCTGCACTACAATGAAGTCTCACTTCCCCCGGGTCAATAGGGCCATCTGAAAAAAGTGTAAAATCCAGAAAGGCAGGACAGGCCATGGAGAACTGGGAGCCTTGTTATGCTGATGGGCGGGATGTAAATTGCCAACAGCCACTCGGGAGAAGTGTATGTGTTTCCTGAAACATCTAAAAAACAAAGCAACAGAGCCTAGGGCACTTCCACTTATGGTCCTATAGCTTAGGGAAATGAAAATCAAAAAGACACAGCCACCCCAAAGTTTGGGACGGCTCTGTTTACAAAACCTCGTTTACGGTACAAGTTCAATATCGCAGAAAGTGAAAAATGGATGAAGAAGTTGTGGTACTTACGTACAATGCAATATCACTCAGCAATGACCTCTATGTCATCAGGCCCGTAGCAGCATAATGAGTCGATTCAGGTATGATGATTCTAACTGAAAGAAGTCACACAGAAAAAGAAACATCATAAGATATCACTAATACACGGAATGTAAACTTGGCTACACAGGAACTGGATTACAAAACAGAACAGGGTCTCAAATTTAGAAAACCAACTTATGCTTGCTTAAGGGGAAAGGTGAGTTGGGGTGCTGCATAAAACCAGAGATTGAAATGAGCACAGATAAAGTACCTTAAGCCAAATATGGAATAGACAAGAGCTACTCCTTGCTCAACGAAATGGACTCAACACCCCATATTAAACGCCTAAGAATGTACCTGACTAGTAAGTATCTTAAAACCTATGGATTGCTATGTCTCCGAAAGAGAATCAAGCGTGTGTACGGGGGCATAAACGCAGCAGTGGTAGAATTGGAGAGGTTCGGTGAGCAAATGAAGAACCTTTGAAGTCATATTGCACGGTACCCATTCCACGGGTCTCAACTCTCCAGCTTTAAGGGATTCTTCCTTCAGCTAAAACATGCATGTGGAACCCAGAGTATGATCAACCATGTGATCGGGAGACGTGTTCAAATATGTCTCCGTTCTCGTCCCCTGTTTCTCGGGTGCAACATTCCAGACGATTTACTAACACTCTCCCGACTTGGAGAGTCAGTGCCTTTAACCTCCTGTTTGGCCCAGTTTGCAATTTCTGCGGAAGATGAACAGGAATAGGGAGAACCAATGAGAGACTAGCTGGAGGTGTCTGGACGGGCAAATTTAACTCTCATTTCCCACCAGGAAGAGGAATTAACCAAAGGCTCAGCGTGCCGTGCCGGAACCAGATTAGGGCCTGAAGCAATCCTGCGGTGTTGCGGCCAGCTCGCAAGAAAGCAAGTTGAAGAAAGGAGCTCAGGGTCACTGTAATTCACAAACCTGCAGAGTTATAAATGACAGCTATCGTCCAAAAATATACTGAAGTAAGGCTGCCAAGAGGACTTGAAAGCGGGGCAGAATTGCAGGAAACCGAGTTCAGGAGGTAGACTGGAATTGCATTGAAAGCATAGGAAAAGAGGCAGAACGTCCACAATGATGCACTTGGCCAAAAAGGGCGTATGCGTTTTTTCCTGAATATATTCAGGAAAAAACGCATACGCCCTTTTTGGCCAACCAAGCAAGCTTGCAAAGGAAATCTGCACTACAATGAAGTCTCACTTCCCCCCGGTCATAAGGGCCATCTGAAAAAAGTTTAAAATCCAGAAAGGCAGGACAGGCCATGGAGAACTGGGAGCCTTGTTATGCTGATGGGCGGGATGTAAATTGCCAACAGCCACTCGGGAGAAGTGTATGGTGTTTCCTGACACATCTAAAAAACAAAGCAACAGAGCCTAGGGCACTTCCACTTATGGTCCTATAGCTTAGGGAAATGAAAATCAAAAAGACACAGCCACCCCAAAGTTTGGGACGGCTCTGTTTACAAGAACCTCATTTACGGTACAAGTTCAATATCACAGAAAGTGAAAAATGGATGAAGAAGTTGTGGTACTTACGTACAATGCAATATCACTCAGCAATGACATCTATGTCATCAGGCCCGTAGAAGCATAATGAGTGGATTCAGCTATGATGATTCTAACTGAAAGAAGTCACACAGAAAAAGAAACATCATAAGATATCACTAATACACGCAATGTAAACATGGCTACACAGGAACTGGATTACAAAACAGAACAGGGTCTCAAATTTAGAAAACCAACTTATGCTTGCTTAAGGGGAAAGGTGAGTTGAGGTGCTGCATAAAACCAGAGATTGAAATGAGCACAGATAAAGTTCCTTAAGCCAAATATGGAATAGACAAGAGCTACTCCTTGCTCAATGAAATTGACTTAACACCCCATATTAAACGCCTAAGAATGTACCTGACTAGTAAGTATCTTAAAACCTATGGATTGCTATGTCTCCGAAAGGGAATCAAGCGTGTGTAGAGGGGAATAAACGCAGCAGTGATAGGATTGGAGCAGTTCGGTGAGCAAATGAAGACCCTTTGAAGTCATATTGCATGGTACCCATTCCACGGGTCTCAACTCTTCAGGTTTAAGGGATTCTTCCTTCAGCTAAAACATGCATGTGGAACCCAGAGTATGATCAACCGTGTGATCGGGAGACGTCTTCAAATATGTCTCCGTTCTCGTCCCCTGGTCCTCGGGTGCAACATTCCAGACGCTTTACTAACACTCTCCCGACTTGGAGAGTCAGTGCCTTTAACCTCCTGTTTGGCCCAGTTTGCAATTTCTGCGGAAGATGAACAGGAATAGGGAGAACCAATGAGAGACTAGCTGGAGGTGTCTGGACTGGCAAATTTAACTCTCATTTCCCACCAGGAAGAGGAATTAACCAAAGGCTCAGCGTGCCATGCCGGAACCAGATTAGGGCCTGAAGCAATCCTGCGGTGTTGCGGCCAGCTCACAAGGAAGCGAGTTGAAGGAAGGAGTTCAGGGGCACTGTAATTCACAAACCTGCAGAGTTATAAATGACAGCTATCGTCCAAAAATATACTGAAGTAAGGCTGCCAAGAGGACTCGAAAGCGGGGCAGAATTGCAGGAAACCGATTTCAGGAGGTAGACTGGAATTGCATTTAAAGCATAGGAAAAGAGGCAGAACGTCCACAATGATGCACTTGGCCAAAAAGGGCGTATGCGTTTTTTCCTGAATATATTCAGGAAAAAACGCATACGCCCTTTTTGGCCAACCAAGCAAGCTTGCAAAGGAAATCTGCACTACAATGAAGTCTCACTTCCCCCCGGTCAAAAGGGCCATCTGAAAAAAGTGTAAAATCCAGAAAGGCAGGACAGGCCATGGAGAACTGGGAGCCTTGTTATGCTGATGGGCGGGATGTAAATTGCCAACAGCCACTTGGGAGAAGTGTATGTGTTTCCTGAAACATCTAAAAAACAAAGCAACAGAGCCTAGGGCACTTCCACTTATGGTCCTATAGCTTAGGGAAATGAAAATCAAAAAGACACAGCCACCCCAAAGTTTGGGACGGCTCTGTTTACAAGAACCTCGTTTACGGTACAAGTTCAATATCGCAGAAAGTGAAAAATGGATGAAGAAGCTGTGGTACTTACGTACAATGCAATATCACTCAGCAATGACATCTATGTCATCAGGCACGTAGCAGCATAATGAGTGGATTCAGGTATGATGATTCTACCTGAAATAAGTCACACAGAAAAAGAAACATCATAAGATATCACTAATACACGGAATGTAAACTTGGCTACACAGGAACTGGATTACAAAACAGAACAGGGTCTCAAATTTAGAAAACCAACTTATGCTTGCTTAAGAGGAAAGGTGAGTTGGGGTGCTGCATAAAACCAGAGATTGTAATGAGCACAGATAAAGTTCCTTAAGCCAAATATGGAATAGACAAGAGCTACTCCTTGCTCAACGAAATGGACTCAACACCCCATATTAAACGCCTAAGAATGTACCTGACTAGTAAGTATCTTAAAACCTATGGATTGCTATGTCTCCGAAAGGGAATCAAGCGTGTGTAGAGGGGAATAAACGCAGCAGTGATAGGATTGGCGAGGTTCGGTGAGCAAATGAAGACCCTTTGAAGTCATATTGCATGGTACCCATTCCACGGGTCTCAACTCTCCAGGTTTAAGGGATTCTTCCTTCAGCTAAAACATGCATGTGGAACCCAGAGTATGATCAACCGTGTGATTGGGAGACGTGTTCAAATATGTCTCCGTTCTCGTCCCCTGGTACTCGGGTGCAACATTCCAGATGCTTTACTAACACTCTCCCGACTTGGAGAGTCAGTGCCTTTAACCTCCTGTTTGGCCCAGTTTGCAATTTCTGCGGAAGATGAACAGGAATAGGGAGAACCAATGAGAGACTAGCTGGAGGTGTCTGGACGGGCAAATTTAACTCTCATTTCCCACCAGGAAGAGGAATTAACCAAAGGCTCAGCGTGCCGTGCCGGAACCAGATTAGGGCCTGAAGCAATCCTGCGGTGTTGCGGCCAGTTCACAAGAAAGCGAGTTGAAGAAAGGAGCTCAGGGGCACTGTAATTAACAAACCTGCAGAGTTATAAATGACAGCTATCGTCCAAAAATATACTGAAGTAAGGCTGCCAAGAGGACTTGAAAGCGGGGCAGAATTGCAGGAAACCGATTTCAGGAGGTATACTGGAATTGCATTTAAAGCATAGGAAAAGAGGCAGAACGTCCACAATGATGCACTTGGCCAAAAAGGGCGTATGCGTTTTTTCCTATTCAGGAAAAAACGCATACGCGCTTTTTGGCCAACCAAGCAAGCTTGCAAAGGAAATCTGCACTACAATGAAGTCTCACTTCCCCCCGGTCAAAAGGGCCATCTGAAAAAAGTGTAAAATCCAGAAAGGAAGGACAGGCCATGGAGAACTGGGGGCCTTGTTATGCTGATGGGCGGGATGTAAATTGCCAACAGTCACTAGGCAGAAGTGTATGGTGTTTCCTGAAACATCTAAAAAACAAAGCAACAGAGCCTAGGGCACTTCCACTTATGGTCCTATAGCTTAAGGAAATTAAAATCAAAAAGACACAGCCACCCCAAAGTTTGGGACGGCTCTGTATACAAGAACCTCGTTTATGGTACAAGTTCAATATCGCAGAAAGTGAAAAATGGATGAAGAAGTTTGGTACTTACGTACAATGCAATATCACTCAGCAATGACATCTATGTCATCAGGCCCGTAGCAGCATAATGAGTGCATTCAGGTATGATGATTCTAACTGAAATAAGTCACACAGAAAAAGAAACATCATAAGATATCACTAATACACGGAATGTAAACTTGGCTACACAGGAACTGGATTACAAAACAGAACAGGGTCTCAAATTTAGAAAACCAACTTATGCTTGCTTAAGGGGAAAGGTGAGTTGGGGTGCTGCATAAAACCAGAGATTGAAATGAGCACAGATAAAGTTCCTTAAGCCAAATATGGAATAGACAAGAGCTACTCCTTGCTCAACGAAATGGACTCAACACCCCATATTAAACGCCTAAGAATGTACCTGACTAGTAAGTATCTTAAAACCTATGGATTGCTATGTCTCCGAAAGAGAATCAAGTGTGTGTACAGGGGCATAAACGCAGCAGTGATAGGATTGGAGAGGTTCGGTGAGCAAATGAAGACCCTCTGAATTCATATTGCATGGTACCCATTCCACGGGTCTCAACTCTCCAGGTTTAAGGGATTCTTCCTTCAGCTAAAACATGCATGTGGAACCCAGAGTATGATCAACCGTGTGATCGGGAGACGTGTTCAAATATGTCTCCGTTCTCGTCCTCTGGTACTCGGGTGCAACATTCCAGACGCTTTACTAACACTCTCCCGACTTGGAGAGTCAGTGCCTTTTACCTCCTGTTTGGCCCAGTTTGCAATTTCTGCGGAAGATGAACAGGAATAGGGAGAACCAATGAGAGACTAGCTGGAGGTGTCTGGACGGGCAAATTTAACTCTCATTTCCCACCAGGAAGAGGAATTAACCAAAGGCTCAGCGTGCAGTGCCGGAACCAGATTAGGGCCTGAAGCAATCCTGCGGTGTTGCGGCCAGCTCACAAGAAATCGAGTTGAGGAAAGGAGCTCCGGGACACTGTAATTCACAAACCTGCAGAGTTATAAATGACAGCTATCGTCCAAAAATATACTGAAGTAAGGCTGCCAAGAGGACTTGAAAGTGGGGCAGAATTGCAGGAAACCGATTTCAGGAGGTAGACTGGAATTGCATTGAAAGCATAGGAAAAGAGGCAGAACGTCCACAATGATGCACTTGGCCAAAAAGGGCGTATGCGTTTTTTCCTGAATATATTCAGGAAAAAACGCATACGCCCTTTATGGCCAACCAAGCAAGCTTGCAAAGGAAATCTGCACTACAATGAAGTCTCACTTCCCCCGGGTCAATAGGGCCATCTGAAAAAAGTGTAAAATCCAGAAAGGCAGGACAGGCCATGGAGAACTGGGAGCCTTGTTATGCTGATGGGCGGGATGTAAATTGCCAACAGCCACTCGGGAGAAGTGTATGTGTTTCCTGAAACATCTAAAAAACAAAGCAACAGAGCCTAGGGCACTTCCACTTATGGTCCTATAGCTTAGGGAAATGAAAATCAAAAAGACACAGCCACCCCAAAGTTTGGGACGGCTCTGTTTACAAAACCTCGTTTACGGTACAAGTTCAATATCGCAGAAAGTGAAAAATGGATGAAGAAGTTGTGGTACTTACGTACAATGCAATATCACTCAGCAATGACCTCTATGTCATCAGGCCCGTAGCAGCATAATGAGTCGATTCAGGTATGATGATTCTAACTGAAAGAAGTCACACAGAAAAAGAAACATCATAAGATATCACTAATACACGGAATGTAAACTTGGCTACACAGGAACTGGATTACAAAACAGAACAGGGTCTCAAATTTAGAAAACCAACTTATGCTTGCTTAAGGGGAAAGGTGAGTTGGGGTGCTGCATAAAACCAGAGATTGAAATGAGCACAGATAAAGTACCTTAAGCCAAATATGGAATAGACAAGAGCTACTCCTTGCTCAACGAAATGGACTCAACACCCCATATTAAACGCCTAAGAATGTACCTGACTAGTAAGTATCTTAAAACCTATGGATTGCTATGTCTCCGAAAGAGAATCAAGCGTGTGTACGGGGGCATAAACGCAGCAGTGGTAGAATTGGAGAGGTTCGGTGAGCAAATGAAGAACCTTTGAAGTCATATTGCACGGTACCCATTCCACGGGTCTCAACTCTCCAGCTTTAAGGGATTCTTCCTTCAGCTAAAACATGCATGTGGAACCCAGAGTATGATCAACCATGTGATCGGGAGACGTGTTCAAATATGTCTCCGTTCTCGTCCCCTGTTTCTCGGGTGCAACATTCCAGACGATTTACTAACACTCTCCCGACTTGGAGAGTCAGTGCCTTTAACCTCCTGTTTGGCCCAGTTTGCAATTTCTGCGGAAGATGAACAGGAATAGGGAGAACCAATGAGAGACTAGCTGGAGGTGTCTGGACGGGCAAATTTAACTCTCATTTCCCACCAGGAAGAGGAATTAACCAAAGGCTCAGCGTGCCGTGCCGGAACCAGATTAGGGCCTGAAGCAATCCTGCGGTGTTGCGGCCAGCTCGCAAGAAAGCAAGTTGAAGAAAGGAGCTCAGGGTCACTGTAATTCACAAACCTGCAGAGTTATAAATGACAGCTATCGTCCAAAAATATACTGAAGTAAGGCTGCCAAGAGGACTTGAAAGCGGGGCAGAATTGCAGGAAACCGAGTTCAGGAGGTAGACTGGAATTGCATTGAAAGCATAGGAAAAGAGGCAGAACGTCCACAATGATGCACTTGGCCAAAAAGGGCGTATGCGTTTTTTCCTGAATATATTCAGGAAAAAACGCATACGCCCTTTTTGGCCAACCAAGCAAGCTTGCAAAGGAAATCTGCACTACAATGAAGTCTCACGTCCCCCCGGTCATAAGGGCCATCTGAAAAAAGTTTAAAATCCAGAAAGGCAGGACAGGCCATGGAGAACTGGGAGCCTTGTTATGCTGATGGGCGGGATGTAAATTGCCAACAGCCACTCGGGAGAAGTGTATGGTGTTTCCTGACACATCTAAAAAACAAAGCAACAGAGCCTAGGGCACTTCCACTTATGGTCCTATAGCTTAGGGAAATGAAAATCAAAAAGACACAGCCACCCCAAAGTTTGGGACGGCTCTGTTTACAAGAACCTCATTTACGGTACAAGTTCAATATCACAGAAAGTGAAAAATGGATGAAGAAGTTGTGGTACTTACGTACAATGCAATATCACTCAGCAATGACATCTATGTCATCAGGCCCGTAGAAGCATAATGAGTGGATTCAGCTATGATGATTCTAACTGAAAGAAGTCACACAGAAAAAGAAACATCATAAGATATCACTAATACACGCAATGTAAACATGGCTACACAGGAACTGGATTACAAAACAGAACAGGGTCTCAAATTTAGAAAACCAACTTATGCTTGCTTAAGGGGAAAGGTGAGTTGAGGTGCTGCATAAAACCAGAGATTGAAATGAGCACAGATAAAGTTCCTTAAGCCAAATATGGAATAGACAAGAGCTACTCCTTGCTCAATGAAATTGACTTAACACCCCATATTAAACGCCTAAGAATGTACCTGACTAGTAAGTATCTTAAAACCTATGGATTGCTATGTCTCCGAAAGGGAATCAAGCGTGTGTAGAGGGGAATAAACGCAGCAGTGATAGGATTGGAGCAGTTCGGTGAGCAAATGAAGACCCTTTGAAGTCATATTGCATGGTACCCATTCCACGGGTCTCAACTCTCCAGGTTTAAGGGATTCTTCCTTCAGCTAAAACATGCATGTGGAACCCAGAGTATGATCAACCGTGTGATCGGGAGACGTCTTCAAATATGTCTCCGTTCTCGTCCCCTGGTCCTCGGGTGCAACATTCCAGACGCTTTACTAACACTCTCCCGACTTGGAGAGTCAGTGCCTTTAACCTCCTGTTTGGCCCAGTTTGCAATTTCTGCGGAAGATGAACAGGAATAGGGAGAACCAATGAGAGACTAGCTGGAGGTGTCTGGACTGGCAAATTTAACTCTCATTTCCCACCAGGAAGAGGAATTAACCAAAGGCTCAGCGTGCCATGCCGGAACCAGATTAGGGCCTGAAGCAATCCTGCGGTGTTGCGGCCAGCTCACAAGGAAGCGAGTTGAAGGAAGGAGTTCAGGGGCACTGTAATTCACAAACCTGCAGAGTTATAAATGACAGCTATCGTCCAAAAATATACTGAAGTAAGGCTGCCAAGAGGACTTGAAAGCGGGGCAGAATTGCAGGAAACCGATTTCAGGAGGTAGACTGGAATTGCATTTAAAGCATAGGAAAAGAGGCAGAACGTCCACAATGATGCACTTGGCCAAAAAGGGCGTATGCGTTTTTTCCTGAATATATTCAGAAAAAAACGCATACGCCCTTTTTGGCCAACCAAGCAAGCTTGCAATGGAAATCTGCACTACAATGAAGTCTCACTTCCCCCGGGTCAAAAGGGCCATCTGAAAAAAGTGTAAAATCCAGAAAGGCAGGACAGGCCATGGAGAACTGGGAGCCTTGTTATGCTGATGGGCGGGATGTAAATTGCCAACAGCCACTCAGGAGAAGTGTATGTGTTTCCTGAAACATCTAAAAAACAAAGCAACAGAGCCTAGGGCACTTCCACTTATGGTCCTATAGCTTAGGGAAATGAAAATCAAAAAGACACAGCCACCCCAAAGTTTGGGACGGCTCTGTTTACAAGAACCTCGTTTACGGTACAAGTTCAATATCGCAGAAAGTGAAAAATGGATGAAGAAGTTGTGGTACTTACGTACAATGCAATATCACTCAGCACTGACATCTATGTCATCAGGCCCGTAGCAGCATAATGAGTGGATTCAGGTATGATGATTCTAACTGAAATAAGTCACACAGAAAAAGAAACATCATAAGATATCACTAATACACGGAATGTAAACTTGGCTACACAGGAACTGGATTACAAAACAGAACAGGGTCTCAAATTTAGAAAACCAACTTATGCTTGCTTAAGGGGAAAGGTGAGTTGGGGTGCTGCATAAAACCAGAGATTGAAATGAGCACAGATAAAGTTCCTTAAGCCAAATATGGAATAGACAAGAGCTACTCCTTGCTCAACGAAATGGACTCAACACCCCATATTAAACACCTAAGAATGTACCTGACTAGTAAGTATCTTAAAACCTATGGATTGCTATGTCTCCGAAAGAGAATCAAGCGTGTGTACAGGGGCATAAACGCAGCAGTGATAGGATTGGAGAGGTTCGGTGAGCAAATGAAGACCCTTTGAAGTCATACTGCATGGTACCCATTCCACGGGTCTCAACTCTCCAGGTTTAAGGGATTCTTCCTTCAGCTAAAACATGCATGTGGAACCCAGAGTATGATCAACCGTGTGAACGGGAGACGTGTTCAAATATGTCTCAGGTTTCCTCCCCTGGTACTCGGGTGCAACTTTCCAGATGCTTTACTAACACTCTCACCACTTGGAGAGTCAGCGCCTTTAACCTCCTGTTTGGCCCAGTTTGCAATTTCTGTGAAAGATGAACAGGAATAGGGAGAACCAATGAGAGACTAGCTGGAGGTGTCTGGACGGGCAAATTTAACTCTCATTTCCCACCAGGAAGAGGAAATAACCAAAGGCTCAGCGTGCCGTGCCGGAACCAGATTAGGGCCTGAAGCCATCCTGCGGTGTTGCGGCCAGCTCAAAAGAAAGCGAGTTGAAGAAAGGAGCTCAGGGGCACTGTAATTCACAAACCTGCAGAGTTATAAATGACAGCTATCGTCCAAAAATAGACTGAAGTAAGGCTGCCAAGAGGACTTGAAAGCGGGGCAGAATTGCAGGAAACCGATTTCAAGAGGTAGACTGGAATTGCATTGAAAGCATAGGAAAAGAGGCAGAACGTCCACAATGATGCTCTTGGCCAAAAAGGGCGTATGCGTTTTTTCCTGAATATATTCAGGAAAAAACGCATACGCCCTTTTTGGCCAACCAAGCAAGCTTGCAAAGGAAATCTGCACTACAATGAAGTCTCACTTCCCCCCGGTCAAAAGGGCCATCTGAAAAAAGTGTAAAATCCAGAAAGGCAGGACAGGCCATGGAGAACTGGGAGCCTTGTTATGCTGATGGGCGGGATGTAAATTGCCAACAGTCACTAGGCAGAAGTGTATGGTGTTTCCTGAAACATCTAAAAAACAAAGCAACAGAGCCTAGGGCACTTCCACTTATGGTCCTATAGCTTAAGGAAATTAAAATCAAAAAGACACAGCCACCCCAAAGTTTGGGACGGCTCTGTATACAAGAACCTCGTTTATGGTACAAGTTCAATATCGCAGAAAGTGAAAAATGGATGAAGAAGTTTGGTACTTACGTACAATGCAATATCACTCAGCAATGACATCTATGTCATCAGGCCCGTAGCAGCATAATGAGTGCATTCAGGTATGATGATTCTAACTGAAATAAGTCACACAGAAAAAGAAACATCATAAGATATCACTAATACACGGAATGTAAACTTGGCTACACAGGAACTGGATTACAAAACAGAACAGGGTCTCAAATTTAGAAAACCAACTTATGCTTGCTTAAGGGGAAAGGTGAGTTGGGGTGCTGCATAAAACCAGAGATTGAAATGAGCACAGATAAAGTTCCTTAAGCCAAATATGGAATAGACAAGAGCTACTCCTTGCTCAACGAAATGGACTCAACACCGCATATTAAATGCCTAAGAATGTACCTGACTAGTAAGTATCTTAAAACCTAGGGATTGCTATGTCTCCTTAAGAGAATCAAGCGTGTGTACTGGAGCATAAATGCAGCAGTGATAGGATTGGAGAGGTTCGGTGAGCAAATGAAGACCCTTTGAAGTCATATTGCATGGTACCCATTACACGGGTCTCAACTCTCCAGGTTTAAGGTATTCTTCCTTCAGCTAAATCATGCATGTGGAACCCAGAGTATGATCAACCGTGTGATCGGGAGACGTGTTCAAATATGTCTCAGTTTTCGTCCCCTGGTATTCGGGTGCAACATTCCAGACGCTTTACTAACACTCTCCCGACTTGGAGAGTCAGTGCCTTTAACCTCCTGTTTGGCCCAGTTTGCAATTTCTGCAGAAGATGAACAGGAATAGGGAGAACCAATGAGAGACTAGCTGGAGGTGTCTGAACGGGCAAATTTAACTCTCATTTCCCACAGGGAAGAGGAATAAACCAAAAGCTCAGCGTGCCATGCCGGAAACAGATTAGGGCCTGAAGCCATCCTGTGGTGTTGCGGCCAGCTCACAAGAAAGCGAGTTGAAGAAAGGAGCTCAGGGGCTCTGTAATTCACAAACCTGCAGAGTTATAAATGACAGCTATCGTCCAAAAATATACTGAAGTAAGGCTGCCAAGAGGACTTGAAAGCGGGGCAGAATTGCAGGAAACCGATTTCAGGAGGTAGACTGGAATTGCATTGAAAGCATAGGAAAAGAGGCAGAACGTCCACAATGATGCACTTGGCCAAAAAGGGCGTATGCGTTTTTTCCTGAATATATTCAGGAAAAAACGCATACGCCCTTTTTGGCCAACCAAGCAAGCTTGCAAAGGAAATCTGCACTACAATGAAGTCTCACTTCCCCCCGGTCAAAAGGGCCATCTGAAAAAAGTGTAAAACCCAGAAAGGCAGAACAGGCCATGGAGAACTGGGAGCCTTGTTATGCTGATGGGCGGGATGTAAATTGCCAACAGACACTCGGGAGAAGTGTATGGTGTTTCCTGAAACATCTAAAAAACAAAGCAACAGAGCCTAGGGCACTTCCACTTATGGTCCTATAGCTTAGGGAAATTAAAATAAAAAAGACACAGCCACCCCAAAATTTGGGACAGCTCTTTTTACAGAAATCTCTTCTACGGCACAAGTTAAATATCCCAGAGAGCAAATAATGGATAAAGAAGTTGTGGTACTTATGTACAACAGAATACCACTCAGCAATTAAATCTATGTCACCAGGCCCGTACCAGCATAATGAGTGGATTGAGGCACGATGATTCTAAGTGAAATAAGTCACACAGAAAAAGAAACATCATAAGGTATCACTAATACACGGAATGTGAACTTGGCTACACATGAACTGAATTACAAAACAGAACAGGGTCTCAAATTTAGAAAACCAACTTATGCCTGCTTAAGGGGGAAGGTGAGTTGGGGTGCTGCATAAAAGCAGAGTTTGAAATTAGCACAGATACCGTTCCATAAGCCAAATATGTAATAGACAAGACCTACCGTTTGCTCAACGAAATGGATTCAACAATGAGGTATCACCTCACACCTGGTAGAATAGGCATCATAGAAAATCTACAAACAAAAAATGCTGGAAAGGGTGTGGAGAAAAGGAACCCTCTTCCACTATTGTTGGGAATATAAATTGATACAGTCATTATGGAGAACAATATGGAATTTCTTAAGAAACTAACAATAGAATTACCATATGATACAGCAATCCCTGTACTGGACATATACCCAGACAAAACCATAAATCAAAAAGAGTCATTCACCGCAATGTTCATTGCATCACTATTTACAATATCGAGGTAATGGAAGCAACCTAAATGCCCACAGACAGACGAATGCATAAAGCTGTGGTACTTATATAAAATGGAATATTACTAAGCCATGAAAAGGAATGAAATTGGGTCATTTGTAGAGACGTCGATGGATCTAGAGACTGTCATACAGAGTGAAGTAAGTCAAAAAGAGAAAAACAAATCTTGTATATTCATGCATATATGTGGAACCTAGAAAAACTGTACAGATTAACCATTTTGCAAGGCATAAATAGAGCAACAGATGTAGACAACAAACGTATGGACAACAAGGCGGGAAAGCTGTTGGGGGGGTGGTGGTGGGAGGAGTTGAGAGACTGGGATTGGCATGTATACATTTATATGTATAAAATAGATAACCAATAAGAACCTGCTGTATAAAAATATAAAATAAAATTCAAAATTAAAAAGAAATAAAATTTAAAAAATAAAACAGAAAAAACAATTATTCCCTGCACATACATGTATTTATATGAATAAATTATTTCCATGCTTATATCTGTAAATACAAAAAAGAGGAATAAAATCTACCTTGAACCAAAAACGAAAAAGAGAAAAAAACACAGAACCCACCAGTTACACAGAGGAAAACCGTATCAGGGCACTTGCTCCAGTTGTAAACAATTCTGAAGTTGGTCAGTGGTGGGGAATCGTCTCCCATTCAGCCAGCAGCCCCCACGCAACAAGCGTCCTCATTGCAAAGCTGGGGCACCGTGCCGAGGCATCTGTGAGTAAACGTGAGCTGAGCCCCAGGCCAGTTGCTGCTGAACTATTCCCACCCGTCCCAGGTAAAACACCTGAATATATACAAGGACTTGAAAGCCTAGAGGAAGGGCCATAGAGCCACACGAGTGACAGCATGCTGGCCGACTTGGTGCCTGCAGGCCAGCCAGGATGGTCCTGGCCCTGGGTGCTCTTCTGGAAGATTTCCATTTCCCTGCCTGAGATACCCGTCCTGTCCCTGCCCCCACTGCTTTTTTCCTTCCTCACCTCTGCCCAGGGAGAAATTCCAGCAGCAGGTATGGGTGACACATCCTCTTCTTTAGCAGGTGGCAGCCTGGCAACTGCTGCAGAAAGTCCAGCAGAGCCCCACTCACACTGGGCCACCCACAAAGCCGTGGCCTCTCACTCCCTCCCACCAGCCCAGCCCCGAGACTGCTGACAGGGCAGAGAAAATGGCGTCAGGCACGGCTGCAGGGGCTCTTGCTGCCTGGAGTGGTATTTATATTGATCTCAACCCAGGCACACCTGGGGAGGGCTGGCCGGCATGGTAAGGCTGCCCAGGTCAGCCAATCATCACCCCTCAGGGGCTCACAGTTGCAGAAAATGGAACTTGCTGAACCAGCCAGGTCCAAGGAACAGGTGTGGGCTCCTGAGAGTCAGGATAGACAAGGGGCTGCAGCTTTGGCTTGTTTTCTAATCATTTTATCTGGCCCATGAGTGGGAGACAACTTTAAGAAAACCCTCTCCTAATGAGAGGAACCCAGGAGTCAGGGAGAGGAGGGGTGGGTGGTGGTTGGAGACAGAGGCCTGGTGCCCCGGGTGCAGTGGAAGTCTCTGGAAGACCAGGTGGAGGGAGGCCTCACGGAGTGATGCCCAGGGTCACAGACCTGTCGCAGCTGCTGTTTGTTAGTTCAAGTCCTGCTCTGAGGTGCTCTGTGTCAGCTCTGAGCGACAGGTGAGCTGGGGGTGCTCTGCAATGAGGGCTATGTGCACGGTTCCTGTGTGCCCAGCCCTGCCACGGTACCTGCAAGGGTAGCTCTGTATCCTGGGAGGGGCCTGACCACGAGAGCCCCGTGGGCTGGGGTGGGGGTGCGGTACCTGCCCAGGTGAGCTCCATATTCTGGGATTGGTCTGACCACGAGAGCCCCATGGGCTGCTGGGGACCTGGTAAAGGATGTCAGGACAGTCAGTGAAGCCACCGAGGATATACCTCCAGTTGCTCCTAATTCCTACACCCTGCTGGTCATTCTACCAACCACCAGGACATGGTATTCTGTATTAGTCTTCAATGATGCCTTCTTTTGTATTCCATTAGTCCCAGAGTCACAAGAAATTTTGGCTTGTGAGTGGCAGGACTCAACATACAACTAAACAATACTTCCGGGCCGTCTGGACCCAAGGGTGCAAAAGTTCCCACACCGTCTTTGGGAAAAGCTTAGCTAAAGACCTAAAAGTTCTACCTCTGGAAAAGGAAACCCTCCTTCAATATGCAGATGACATTCTGATCGCCAGCCCTACTAAGGAGGCCTCTGAACTACCAAGACAATAAAGGATAGAAGTTGTCCAAGAAAAAGCTCAAATATCACAGACTGCAGTGACCTGCCTGGGCTTCATTCTCACAGAAGGTCAGAGAAGCCCATCCCAGGAAAGGGAAGAAACCATTTTCAGCCTTACCCCTTTCTAAAACTAGAAGACAGCTTAGGGGTTCCTGGGGAGGCCAGGGTTTGCTGCTTCTGGATCCCTAACTACAGTCTACTAGCTGGGCCTCTATATGAAACACTGAAAGGAAAAGATGATGATCCTTTTGAATAGAATCCAGAAGTGGCCTTTCAAGAATGGAAAGAGCAGTCAATTCAGACCCTTGCCCTGGAACTCCCTAATTTAGCTAAACCCTTTGACCTTTACATTCCCGGTGAAAGGTGAATCGCCATTGAAGAATTAGTGCAAAAACTGGGACCACTTGAAATGGAACAATGCAAGAATGCCATCCAGGTAGGATAAACTACGGTCACTAAGGGGCTTGGCCCACTGCCACATCTGGCCAAGATACTGGCGGTATCTAAAAACCTGGAAATCAGCAGCCCAAAAGGCCACCTCCCTCCTAAGGGAAAAGGACCCCACGTGGTGATCCTAACCACCAACCATGCCCTGAAGTTGCAGGGTTCGCTCCGTGGGCACACCGACCTCGAGTGAGGAGGCCCTCCAACTCCAACATCCAGAGAGATAACCGGGGGCAACAGGGCACCATGACGACTCGTGTGAACATCACTTGACCTGGAGTTTCTCTCATAAAACAACAAGGGTGTGTCCCAAAAGAGTAGACTACTGCTTGCAGGACTTACTGCACCCAGAGGGGAGCTAATAATCTTGGCGGGGGAACCGTATATCACACTGTCACCATAGAAAAGCCTACAGACACCGTGATGATGGTGGCCAATAAGACCGGCTGGACTCCTGTTTACTTCAAAAGGCTGTTGACTCAGTAGCCATCATGGTCCTTATCACCACTGACCCTGGACTGTCTGGGAGTTGAGCGGGCAGGGCTCTGACACCTGGTGCTGTTTGTACGTTAATTCAGGGGCCTAATTGAAGAAAGCGCAGACTACTGGTCAGAGCATCTAGGCTGGCAGAAACGGTCAGCCTAAGGTGGCCGAACAAATGTGGGGCGGGGTGAAACCGGCCCCCACAGCGTCTCTGCACATCTCTTTCCTGGACCCTTAAAGGTCATTAGAATCTATAACACTTCCAATGCTGGTGCTCAGGTGGACGAGCAGGGAGGCAGGGGTCCTGGGGACAATCAACGTCACCGGGAGGCTGTTGGGGAGAAGCTCTGACCCTCGCCCCAGGGTATGAGGGCTCCCAACTCAGCACTCAGCAGTTACAGAAGAAGGGTCTGCACCCTCAGCACTCCAAGAATGAGGAACGGGACAAAAGGCAGAGGAGGGGTTTGTCCCCAGCAAAGCCCATTAAAAATCCCTGAGAGATAAAAATAGAATCTGGGCAATAAAGTCAAGTCTAACCTATTTTATCCTTTGTGCTTTGTCTAATTTCACGTGCTCCTAGGGTCCCGCATGCAGAGGTTCCACACCCGGCACTTCAGACCAGATTTCCTAGTGCAGAATGGCTGGGTCGACACCTCAGCTCCTGGGGCCCAGTGCAGACTCCACGATATAGAGCCTGAGCTACAGCCAACCCGGCCCTCGAGAGCTCCGCCGCCTCCCTCCCTCCCACTGACTCTGACAGGATCTCTACACAGCAGCCCAGCCCACAGCCCACGGGGTAGTGCATGCTCTCACCTCTCCATTCTCTGATCAAAATATAAAGTTTCCTTTGCTTGTGAACCAAACTCAGTCTCGATCTGTTGGCCCCAATGACACTGGGCAGGGGGACACTTGTTGGGGTCCACTCTGGAGGATCAGTAACAGAAATTGAGACTATTGTAACCTCAATGAACAGATGTGTGAGCCAAACTGTAGTTAACATAGAACAGTGTATAAGGCTCGGGTAAAATAAGATGTTTCTAACACTTCCATTTGATATTTCCATCACTTTTTATAAGCAAGTTCAGTGAAAAGGTTTGTCTTATTTGTCAGGTCAATATTAGAGAAACGAAGTGATTTCTTTCCAAGGATGTACATCTAATAATCTTGGTTAAACCTTCAATCTTGTTTTAAATGCTTTTCCATTGAAAATGATACCTCTCTTTCAGCTCCCCCATTTCTGAGAAGTATAAAATCTTATAATTTATTATTACCAAAGGGGAAAGGTGGGAGGAGGGATAAATTAACAGTTTGGAATTAACACATACACACTGCTATGTATAAAATAGATCATCAACAAGGAACTACTGTATAGCACAGGGAACTACACTCAACATTTTGCAATAACCTATAAGGGGAAATAATCTGAAAAAGAATAGATATTTTTATTGACATCATCTATCAATGATAGTTAAAGTGTAGCCTAAGGGAAGCTGGTGGTGAGTGCTTCTGACCCTGAAGACTTCAATCATCTAAAGTTTGGACTCTGCCTACTTCCCAAGGCCCTTAATGAACATATGTGTAGCCGTAGCTTAAAAACTTCCCCAGTTTGGGTTTCGGGGAGACACTGATTTTGAAAAAGCCCTGGTGTTCTCCTTACATGAATGGGACTCTTCCTACTGCTAAAACATGGCTGTCACACCCAGAGGATGGTATACCGTCTGATCGGGAAGAGTTTGGAAAAGGCATCTCATCTCCTCATCTCCTGGTGCTCGGGTTCACCCCTCCAGCGTCTTTACTAACAGTCTCCCCACTTGGAGATGTCAGCACTGTCAACATCCTGTTGCGTACAGTTTGGAATTTGTCCAGAGGATGAAGCGGAAGGATGAGGAACAATGAGAGACAAGTCCTAGGTGTTCAGACAGGCACATGTCACTCTAATTTCCAATCAGGAAGACGAATTGACCAAAGGCTAGGGTTGCCCATGGAAACAGTATAGGGCTTGAGGAAATCCCGCTGCTTTGTGGCCAGTTCCCATAAACACAAGTTGAACAATGGAACTCAGGGGCAGTAAAATTCACAAAACTGCAGAGTTGAAAATATCCATCACTGAAAAATGTCTTGAGGAAAGTCAGAGAAAAGGACTTGTAAGCAAGGGAGAATGGCAGGAAAGGGATTTGAGGAGGTAGAAAGGACTCGCCATTAAGCACAAGAAAAGGAGCTGAACATTGCCAACATTACAGTTGGCCAAAAAGGGTGTATGCGTTTTTTTTTCTGTATATATTCAAGAAAAGGGCATACACTTTTTTAGCCAACCAAACAGGTGGGCACTGGAAGTCAATACTACAAAAGATATCACTTCGCATCAGTCAGAAGAGCCATCCTCATAAAGCGTAAACAACAGAAATGCAGGACAGGGCAACGAGAAGAGGGAGCCCTGTGAGACTTATAGTGGAAATGTATATTGCCAACGGCCATTCTGGAGAAGTGTATTGTGTTTACTAAAGCATCTAAAAAATGAGCTACAGAGCATAGGGCACTTGCACTCATGGGCGTATATCTTGGGAAAAACAAAAATCGAGAGGACACAGGCACCCCAATGTTTACCCCCTCTCTGTTTAAAAGATCCTCGACTAGGATATAACTTAAATGTCTCTGGAGGGAAAAAATGGATAGAGATGTGGTACTTAGGTAGAGTGGAATATTATTCAGCCTGGAAATCAATGAAATATGGCCAGTTGTAACAACTCCGGAGGAGTTACGTATGATCATTCTAAGTGACAGAATTCAAAAAGAAAAAGACACATATCATAAGATATCACTTAAAGGTGGAATCCAAAATGGCTACACATGAAATAAATTACAAAACAAAAACATAGTCAAATATGTAGAAAACACGCATAAGGCTGCTAAACGGGAAAGGTGGGGAGGGGTGAGGCATCATCCAGGAGGTTGAAATTAGCAAAGATACCATTCCAAATACCAAACTGATAATCAACAAGGCCTACACGGTAGCTAAAAGAACTGCACTCAGCACACTCAAGTCACCGGAAAAGAATATATACGACTGGTAAGAATCTGAAAAAGAATTTATTGATGACTCTCTGTACGTGAATCAAGTGGATGTACAGCAGCAAGAAACAGAGCTTTGAAAATCAGCTGTAACCAATATAGTAATAAATTGAAAAAAATAAACGACAGAGAGACAGAGAAAACCTCTTACAACTTTTCCTCAGGGACGGTGATGCAACATGGATTGAACACATCTAGACCCACAGCAGGATGAGACATAAGGCTGGAAACTGTTTGCGCTAAGAGAAATGTGAGGTTGGGTGAGGAAATGCACACCCTTTAAAGTAATACTACCTGGTACCCATTCAATGGGTCCCAAATCTGCAGGTTCAAGGGATCTTCCTACAGCTAAAACATGCATGGAAAACCCAGAGGACTGTACACCATGTGATCGGGAGATGTGTCTAAAATGCACCTCATTTATCCTCTCCTGGTGCTCCTGTTCACCATTCCAGCCACGTTACTTAGAATCTCCCCACTTGGAGAATCAGCACATTTCAACTTCTGTTTCACACATTTTGCAAATTGTGAGGAGGATGAACGGGAAGAGGGGGAACCAATGAGAGAATAGTTGTAGGGGTTTGGACGGGCACATATCACTCTAATTTCCCATTAAGAATAAGAATTAAAGAAAGGCTCAGCCTGCCTCGCCAGAGCCAAAATAGAGCCTGAAGCAATCCTGCCGGTTTGAGGCCAGCTCACAAAAGAACAACTTAAAAAATGGAGCTCAGGGTCACTGCAATTCACAAACCTGCAGAGTTATAAATGAAAACTAACGTCCAAAAATATGTTGAGGTAAGGCAAAGAAGAGGATCTGAATGCAAGACAGAATTGCAAGAAACAGATTTCAAGAGATAGATTGGACTCGTCTTTAACGCACATGAAAAGCGGCAGAATTTCGACAATGATGCAGTTGGCCCAAAAGGGCGTATGCGTTTTTTCCTGATTATATCCAGGAAAAAACGCATACGCACTTTATGGGCAACGAAGCAAGCAAGCAATGCAAATGTGCACAACAAAGAAGTCTCACTTCCCACCGGTCAAAAGGGCCATCCTAAAAAATTGTAAAAACCAGAAATGCAGGACAGGCCATGGAGAACAGGGAGCCTTTATACGCTGATGGGCAGTGTGTGAACTGCCGAGAGCCACTCTGGAGAAGTGTATGGTGGTTCCTAAATCATCTAAAAAACAGAGCTACAGAGCATAGGACACTTCCAATCATGGAAGTATATCTAGGGAAGTCTAAAAATCAACAAGACACAAGCACACCACAGTTTAGGGCTACTCTGTTTACAAGAACCTCAACTTCAGTACACCTTAAATATCCCAGGAAAGAGAACAATGGATAAAGAAGATGTGGTACTTATGTACAATGGAATATCTCTTCACCATGAAATCAATGTAATAAGGCTAGTAGAAGGATAAAGAGTGGATTTAGGTCCGATAATACTACTTGAAATAAGTCAAACAGAAAAAGAAACATATCATAAGATATCACTTATAGAGGGAGGGTAAATATGGCTGCACAAGAAATGAATTACAGAACAGAACAGTGTCTCACATTTAGAAAACACACTTATGTCAGCTTAAGGGGAAAGGAGAGGTGGGGTGATGCATAAAACAAGAGTTTGAAATTAGCACAGATACCGTTCAATAAACCAAATAGGTATTAGACAAGATCTACACCTTGCTCAATGAACTGGCCTCAACACACCCTATACACCGCAGAGAAATATATCTGAGTAATAAGAATCTTAAAACCCATGTATTGATATATCTCCATAAGGGAATCAAGTGTGTGCAGAGCGGCACAAACACAGCAGTGAAAATGAGCTAAACCCCATTATAGAAATAAATTTTAAAAAGAAAACGCTGAAACAATGAAAGAGAAAAATTCTTACAAAATTCGCTCAGGGGCTGTGATGCAACCTGGATTGACCACATATAAACCCACAGCTGGATAAGACATAAGGCTGGACACTTGGGGCTGAGAGGATTGGTGAGCTTTGGTGAGCAACTGCCGAAAGTTTAATGCAATACTTCATGCTACTCAGTCCAAGGGTCCCAACACTCCAGGTTGAAGGGAATCTTCCTACAGCTAAACCATGCTTGGGAAACCCAGCGACTGGTATACCATATGATCGGGAAAGGTTTCTAAAACGCACCTCATTTTTCCTCTCCTGGGGCTGCGGATCGACATTCCAGCCGCTTTACTAACAACATCCCCACATGGAGTCAATGCCTTTAAGTTCTGGTATCGCACAGTCTGCAGTTAGTGTGGAGGATGAATGGGAATAGGGGGAACCAGTGAGAAACAAGCTGTAGCGGTTTCAATGGGCACATGTCACTCTAATGCCACATCAGTAAGAAGAATTAACCAAAGGCACAGCAAGGTGCCCCAGAAGAAAAATAGGGCTTCAAGGAATCCTGTGGTTATGGGGCAAGACCACAAAAATAAGAGCTGAAAAGTGGGGCTAAGGGCCACCACAATTCAAAAACCTGCAGAGTTATAAAGGCCAACTATTTTCAAAAAATATATTGAGGTAAGGCTATGAAGAGACATTGAAAGCAAGGCAGAAGTGCAGGAAACCGATTTCAGGAGGTAGACTGGAATTGCATTGAAAACATATGAAGAGAGTCAGAACCTCGACAATGAGGCACTTGGCCAAAAAGGGCGTATGTGTTTTTTCCTGAATATATTCAGGAAAAAACGCATACACACTTGTTGGCCAACCAAGCAAGCTTGCAAAGGAAATGTGCACTACAATGAAGTCTCACTTCCACCTGGTCAAAAGGGCCATCTGAAAAAAGTGTAAAATCCATAAAGGCACGACAGGGCATGGAGAATTGGGAGCCTTCTTATGCTGATGGGTGGGATGTAAATTGCCAACAGCCACTCTGGAGAAGTGTATGGTGTTTCCTGAAACATCTAAAAAACAAAGCAACAGAGCCTAGGGCACTTGAACTTATGGTCCTATAGATTAGGGGAATTAAAATTAAAAAGACACAGCCACCCCAAAGTTTGGGACGGCTCTGTTTACAAGAACCTCGTTTACGGTACAAGTTCAATATCGCAGAAAGTGAAAAATGGATAAAGAAGTTGTGGTACTTACGTACAATGCAATATCACTCAGCAATGAAATCTATGTCATCAGGCCCTTAGCAGCACAATGAGTGGATTCAGGTATGATGATTCTAACTGAAATAAGTCACACAGGAAAAGAAACATCATAAGATATCACTAATACACGGAATGTAAACTTGGCTACTCAGGAACTGAATTATAGAACAGAACAGGGTCTCCAATTTAGAAAACCAACTTATGCTTGCTTAAGGGTAAAGGTGAGTTGGGGTGCTGCATAAAACCAGAGATTGAAATGAGCACAGATAAAGTTCCTTAAGCCAAATATGGAATAGACAAGAGGTACTCCTTGCTCAACGAAATGGACTCAACACCCCATATTAAACGCCTAAGAATATACCTGACTAGTAAGAATCTTAAAACGTATGGATGGCTATGTCTCCGAAAGAGAATCAAGCATGTGTACAGGGGCATAAACGCAGCAGTGATAGGATTGGAGAGGTTCGGTGAGCAAATGAAGACCCTTTGAAGTCATATTGCATGGTACCCATTCCACGGGTTTCAACTACCCAGGTTTAAGGTATTCTTCCTTCAGCTAAAACATGCATGTGGAACCTAGAGTATGATCAACCATGTGATTGGGAGACGTGTTCAAATATGTCTCAGTTTTCGTACCCTGGTACTCGGGTGCAACATTCCAGACGCTTTACTAACACTCTCCCGACTTGGAGAGTCAGTCCCTTTAACCTCCTGTTTGGCCCAGTTTGCAATTTCTGCGGAAGATGAACAGGAATAGCGAGAACCAATGAGAGACTAGCTGGAGGTGTCTGGACGGGCAAATTTAACTCTCATTTCCCACCAGGAAGAGGAATTAACCAAAGGCTCAGCGTGCCGTGCCAGAACCAGATTAGGGCCTGAAGCCATCCTGCGGTGTTGTGGCCAGGTCACAAGAAAGCGAGTTGAAGAAAGGAGCTCAGGGGCACTGTAATTCACAAACCTGCAGAGTTATAAATGACAGCTATCGTCCAAAAACATACTGAAGTAAGGCTACCAAGAGGACTTGAAAGCACGGCAGAATTGCAGGAAACCGATTTCAGGAGGTAGACTGGAATTGCATTGAAAGCATAGGAAAAGAGGCAGAACGTCCACAATGATGCACTTGGCCAAAAAGGGCGTATGCGTTTTTTCCTGAATATATTCAGGAAAAAACGCATACGCCCTTTTTGGCCAACCAAGCAAGCTTGCAAAGGAAATCTGCACTACAATGAAGTCTCACTTCCCCCCGGTCAAAAGGGCCATCTGAAAAAAGTGTAAAATCCAGAAAGGCAGGACAGGCCATGGAGAACTGGGAGCCTTGTTATGTTGATGGGCGGGATGTAAATTGCCAACAGACACTCCGGAGAAGTGTATGGTGTTTCCTGAAACATCTAAAAAACAAAGCAACAGAGCCTAGGGCACTTCACTTATGGTCCTATAGCTTAGGGAAATTAAAATCAAAAAGACACAGCCACCCCAAAGTTTGGGACGCCTCTGTTTACAAGAACCTCGTTTACAGTACAAGTTCAATATCACAGAAAGTGAAAAATGGATAAAGAAGTTGTGGTATTCAAGTACAATGCAATATGACTCAGCAATGAAATCTATGTCACCAGGCCCATAGCAGCACAATGAGTGGATTCGGGTATGGTGATTCTAACTGAAATAAGTCACACAGAAAAAGAAACATCAAAAAATATCACTAATACATGGAATGTAAACTTGGCTACAGAGGAACTGAATTCCAAAACAGAACAGGGTCTCAAATTTAGAAAACCAACTTATGCTTGCTTAAGGGGAAAGGTGAGTTGGGGTGCTGCATAAAACCAGAGATTGAAATGAGCACAGATAAAGTTCCTTAAGCCAAATATGGAATAGACAAGAGCTACTCCTTGCTCAACGAAATGGACTCAAAACCCCATATTAAACGCCTAAGAATGTACCTGACTAGTAAGTATCTTAAAACCTATAGATTGCTATGTCTCCAAAAGAGAATCAAGCGTGTGTACAGGGGCATAAACGCAGCAGTGATAGGATTGGAGAGGTTCGGTGAGCAAATGAAGAACCTTTGAAGTCATATTGCATGGTACCCATTCCACGGTTCTCAACTCTCCAGGTTTAAGGTATTCTTCCTTCAGCTAAAACATGCATGTGGAACCCAGAGTATGATCAACCGTGTGATAGGGAGACGTGTTCAGATATGTCTCAGTTTTCGTCCCCTGGTACTTCAGTGAAACATTCCAGACGCTTTACTAACACTCTCCCCACTTGGAGAGTCAGTGTCTTTAACCTCCTGTTTGGCCCAGTTTGCAATTTCTGCGGAAGATGAACAGGAATAGGGAGAACAAATGCGAGACTAGCTGGAGGTGTCTGGACGGGCAAATTTAACTCTCATTTCCCACCAGGAAGAGGAAATAACCAAAGGCTCAGCGTGCCGTGCCGGAACCAGATTAGGGTCTGAAGCCATCCTGTGGTGCTGCGGCCAGCTCAAAAGAAAGCGAGTTGAAGAAAGGAGCTCAGGGTCACTGTAATTCACAAACCTGCAGAGTTATAAATGACAGCTATCGTCCAAAAATAGACTGAAGTAAGGCTGCCAAGAGGACTTGAAAGCGGGGCAGAATTGCAGGAAACCGATTTCAGGAGGTAGACTGGAATTGCATTGAAAGCATAGGAAAAGAGGCAGAACGTCCACAATGATGCACTTGGCCAAAAAGAGCGTATTCGTTTTTTCCTGAATATATTCAGGAAAAAACGCATACGCCCTTTTTGGCCAACCAAGCAAGCGTGCAAAGGAAATCTGCACTACAATGAAGTCTCACTTCCCCCCGGTCAAAAGGGCCATCTGAAAAAAGTGTAAAATCCAGAAAGGCAGGACAGGCCATGGAGAACTGGGAGCCTTGTTATGCTGATGGGCGGGATGTAAATTGCCAACAGACACTCGGGAGAAGTGTATGTGTTTCCTGAAACATCTAAAAAACAAAGCAACAGAGCCTAGGGCACTTCCACTTATGGTCCTATAGCTTAGGGAAATTAAAATCAAAAAGACACAGCCACCCCAAAGTTTGGAACGGCTCTGTTTACAAGAACCTCGTTTACAGTACAAGATCAACATCGCAGAAAGTGAAAAATGGATAAAGAAGTTGTGGTATTTACTTACAAAGCAATATCACTCAGCAATGAAATCTATGTCATCAGGCCCTTAGCAGCACAATGAGTGGATTCAGGTATGATGATTCTAACTGAAATAAGTCACACAGAAAAACAAACATCATAAGATATCAGTAATACACGGAATGTAAACTTGGCTACACAGGAACTGAATTACAGAACAAAACAGGGTCTCAAATTTAGAAAACCAACTTATGCTTGCTTAAGGGGAAAGGTGAGTTGGGGTGCTGCATAAAACCAGAGATTGAAATGAGCACAGATAAAGTTCCTCAAGCCTAATATGGAATAGACAAGAGCTACTCCTTGCTCAACGAAATGGACTCAACACCCCATATTAAACGCCTAAGAATGTACCTGAATAGTAAGTATCTTAAAACCTACGGATTGCTATGTCTCCAAAAGAGAATCAAGCATGTGTACAGGGGCATACACGCAACAGTGATAGGATTGGAGAGGTTCGGTGAGCAAATGAAGACCCTTTGAAGTCATATTGCATGGTACCCATTCCACGGGTTTCAAGTACCCAGGTTTAAGGTATTCTTCCTTCAGCTAAAACATGCATGTGGAACCTAGAGTATGATCAACCATGTGATCGGGAGACGTGTTCAAATATGTCTCAGTTTTCGTACCCTGGTACTCGGGTGCAACATTCCAGACGCTTTACTAACACTCTCCCGACTTGGAGAGTCAGTCCCTTTAACCTACTGTTTGGCCCAGTTTGCAATTTCTGCGGAAGATGAACAGGAATAGCGAGAACCAATGAGAGACTAGCTGGAGGTGTCTGGACGGGCAAATTTAACTCTCATTTCCCACCAGGAAGAGGAATTAACCAAAGGCTCAGCGTGCCGTGCCGGAACCAGATTAGGGCCTGAAGCCATCCTGCGGTGTTGTGGCCAGGTCACAAGAAAGCGAGTTGAAGAAAGGAGCTCAGGGGCACTGTAATTCACAAACCTGCAGAGTTATAAATGACAGCTATCGTCCAAAAATATACTGAAGTAAGGCTGCCAAGAGGACTTGAAAGCGGGGCAGAATAGCAGGAAACCGATTTCAGGAGGTAGACTGGAATTGCATTGAAAGAATAGCAAAAGAGGCAGAACATCCACAATGATGCACTTGGCCAAAAAGGGTGTATGCGTTTTTTCCTGAATATATTCAGGAAAAAACGCATACGCCCTTTTTGGCCAACCAAGCAAGCTTGCAAAGGAAATCTGCATTACCATGAAGTCTCACTTCCCCCCGGTCAAACGGGTCATCTGAAAAAAGTGTAAAATCCAGAAAGGCAGGACAGGCCATGGAGAACTGGGAGCCTTGTTATGCTGATGGGCGGGATGTAAATTGCCAACAGACACTCGGGAGAAGTGTATGGTGTTTCCTGAAACATCTAAAAAACAAAGCAACAGAGCCTAGGGCACTTCCACTTATGGTCCTATAGCTTAGGGAAATTAAAATCAAAAAGACACAGCCACCCCTAAATTTGGGACGCCTCTGTTTACAAGAACCTTGTTTACCGTACAAGTTCAATATCACAGAAAGTGAAAAATGGATAAGGAACTTGTGGTACTTACGTACAATGCAGTATCACTCAGCAATGAAATCTATGTCATCAGGCCCTTAGCAGCACAATGAGTGGATTCAGGTATGATGATTCTAACTGAAATAAGTCACACAGAAAAAGAAAAAGCATAAGGTATCACTAATACACGCAATGTAAACTTGGCTACACAGGAACTGAATTACAGAACAGAACAGGGTCTCAAATTTAGAAAACCAACTTATGCTTGCTTAAGGGTAAAGGTGAGTTGGGGTGCTGCATAAAACCAGAGATTGAAATGAGCACAGATAAAGTTCCTTAAGCCAAATATGGAATAGACAAGAGCTACTCCTTGCTCAACGAAATGGACTCAACACCGCATATTAAACGCCTAAGAATGTACCTGACTCTTAAGTATCTTAAAACCTATGGATTGCTATGTCTCCGAAAGAGAATCAAGCATGTGTACAGGGACATAAACGCAGCAGTGATAGGATTGGAGAGGTTCGGTGAGCAAATGAAGACCCTTTGAAGTCATATTGCATGGTACCCATTCCACGGGTTTCAACTACCCAGGTTTAAGGTATTCTTCCTTCAGCTAAAACATGCATGTGGAACCTAGAGTATGATCAACCATGTGATCGGGAGACGTGTTCAAATATGTCTCAGTTTTCGTACCCTGGTACTCGGGTGCAACATTCCAGACGCTTTACTAACACTCTCCCGACTTGGAGAGTCAGTCCCTTTAACCTACTGTTTGGCCCAGTTTGCAATTTCTGCGGAAGATGAACAGGAATAGCGAGAACCAATGAGAGACTAGCTGGAGGTGTCTGGACGGGCAAATTTAACTCTCATTTCCCACCAGGAAGAGGAATTAACCAAAGGCTCAGCGTGCCGTGCCGGAACCAGATTAGGGCCTGAAGCCATCCTGCGGTGTTGTGGCCAGGTCACAAGAAAGCGAGTTGAAGAAAGGAGCTCAGGGGCACTGTAATTCACAAACCTGCAGAGTTATAAATGACAGCTATCGTCCAAAAATATACTGAAGTAAGGCTGCCAAGAGGACTTGAAAGCGGGGCAGAATAGCAGGAAACCGATTTCAGGAGGTAGACTGGAATTGCATTGAAAGTATAGCAAAAGAGGCAGAACATCCACAATGATGCACTTGGCCAAAAAGGGCGTATGCGTTTTTTCCTGAATATATTCAGGAAAAAACGCATACGCCCTTTTTGGCCAACCAAGCAAGCTTGCAAAGGAAATCTGCACTACCATGAAGTCTCACTTCCCCCCGGTCAAACGGGTCATCTGAAAAAAGTGTAAAATCCAGAAAGGCAGGACAGGCCATGGAGAACTGGGAGCCTTGTTATGCTAATGGGCGGGATGTAAATTGCCAACAGACACTCGGGAGAAGTGTATGGTGTTTCCTGAAACATCTAAAAAACAAAGCAACAGAGCCTAGGGCACTTCCACTTATGGTCCTATAGCTTAGGGAAATTAAAATCAAAAAGACACAGCCACCCCTAAATTTGGGACGCCTCTGTTTACAAGAACCTTGTTTACCGTACAAGTTCAATATCACAGAAAGTGAAAAATGGATAAGGAACTTGTGGTACTTACGTACAATGCAGTATCACTCAGCAATGAAATCTATGTCATCAGGCCCTTAGCAGCACAATGAGTGGATTCAGGTATGATGATTCTAACTGAAATAAGTCACACAGAAAAAGAAACATCATAAGATATCAGTAATACACGGAATGTAAACTTGGCTACACAGGAACTGAATTACAGAACAGAACAGGGTCTCAAATTTAGAAAACCAACTTATGCTTGCTTAAGGGTAAAGGTGAGTTGGGGTGCTGCATAAAACCAGAGATTGAAATGAGCACAGATAAAGTTCCTTAAGCTAAATATGGAATAGACAAGAGCTACTCCTTGCTCAACGAAATGGACGCAGCACCGCATATTAAATGCCTAAGAATGTACCTGACTAGTAAGTATCTTAAAACCTATGGATTGCTATGTCTCCGAAAGAGAATCAAGCATGTGTACAGGGGCATAAACGCAGCAGTGATAGGATTGGAGAGGTTCGGTGAGCAAATGAAGACCCTTTGAAGTCATATTGCATGGTCCCCATTCCACGGGTTTCAACTACCCAGGTTTAAGGTATTCTTCCTTCAGCTAAAACATGCATGTGGAACCTAGAGTATGATCAGTCATGTGATCGGGAGACGTGTTCAAATATGTCTCAGTTTTCGTACCCTGGTACTCGGGTGCAACATTCCAGACGCTTTACTAACACTCTCCCGACTTGGAGAGTCAGTCCCTTTAACCTCCTGTTTGGCCCAGTTTGCAATTTCTGCGGAAGATGAACAGGAATAGCGAGAACCAATGAGAGACTAGCTGGAGGTGTCTGGACGGGCAAATTTAACTCTCATTTCCCACCAGGAAGAGGAATTAACCAAAGGCTCAGTGTGCCGTGCCGGAACCAGATTAGGGCCTGAAGCCATCCTGCGGTGTTGCGGCCAGCACACAAGAAAGCGAGTTGAAGAAAGGAGCTCAGGGGCACTGTAATTCACAAACCTGCAGAGTTATAAATGACAGCTATCGTCCAAAAATAGACTGAAGTAAGGCTGCCAAGAGGACATGAAAGCGGGGCAGAATTGCAGAAAACCGATTTCAGGAGGTAGACTGGAATTGCATTGAAAGCATAGGAAAAGAGGCAGAACGTCCACAATGATGCACTTGGCCAAAAAGGGCGTATGCGTTTTTTCCTGAATATATTCAGGAAAAAACGCATACGCCCTTTTTGGCCAACCAAGCAAGCTTGCAAAGGAAATCTGCACTACAATGAAGTCTCACTTCCTCCCGGTCAAAAGGGCCATCTGAAAAAAGTGTAAAATCCAGAAAGGCAGGACAGGCAATGGAGAACTGGGAGCCTTGTTATGCTGATGGGCGGGATGTAAATTGCCAACAGCCACTCGGGAGAAGTGTATGGTGTTTCCTGACACATCTAAAAAACAAAGCAACAGAGCCTAGGGCACTTCCACTTATGGTCCTATAGCTTAGGGAAATTAAAATCAAAAAGACACAGCCACCCCAAAGTTTGGGACGCCTCTGTTTACAAGAACCTCGTTTAAAGTACAAGTTCAACATCGCAGAAAGTGAAAAATGGATAAAGAAGTTGTGGTATTTACTTACAAAGCAATATCACTCAGCAATGAAATCTGTCATCAGGCCCTTAGCAGCACAATGAGTGGATTCAGGTATGATGATTCTAACTGAAATAAGTCACACAGAAAAAGAAACATCATAAGATATCAGTAATACACGGAATGTAAACTTGGCTACACAGGAACTGAATTACAGAACAGAACACGGTCTCAAATTTAGAAAACCAACTTATGCCTGCTTAAGGGGAAAGGTGAGTTGGGGTGCTGCATAAAACCAGAGATTGAAATGAGCACAGATAAAGTTCCTTAAGCCAAATATGGAATAGACAAGAGCTACTCCTTGCTCAACGAAATGGACTCAACACCGCATATTTAACGTCTAAGAATGTACCTGACTAGTAAGTATCTTAAAACCTATGGATTGCTATGTCTCCGAAAGAGAATCAAGCATGTGTACAGGGGCATAAACGCAGCAGTGATAGGATTGGAGAGGTTCAGTGAGCAAATGAAGACCCTTTGAAGTCATATTGCATGGTACCCATTACACGGGTCTCAACTCTCCAGGTTTAAGGTATTCTTCCTTCAGCTAAAACATGCATGTGGATCCCAGAGTATGATCAACCATGTGAACGGGAGACGTGTTCAAATATGTCTCAGTTTTTCTCCCCTGGTACTCGGGTGCAACATTCCCGACGCTTTACTAACACTCTCCCGACTTGGAGAGTCAGTCCCTTTAACCTCCTGTTTGGCCCAATTTGCAATTTGTGCGGAAGATGAACAGGAATAGCGAGAACCAATGAGAGACTAGCTGGAGGTGTCTGGACGGGCAAATTTAACTCTCATTTCCCACCAGGAAGAGGAATTAACCAAAGGCTCAGCGTGCCGTGCCGGAACCAGATTAGGGCCTGAAGCCATCCTGCGGTGTTGCGGCCAGCTCAAAAGAAAGCGAGTTGAAGAAAGGAGCTCAGGGGCACTGTAATTCACAAACCTGCAGAGTTATAAATGACAGCTATCGTCAAAAATAGACTGAAGTAAGGCTGCCAAGAGGACTTGAAAGCGGGGCAGAATTGCAGGAAACCGATTTCAGGAGGTAGACTGGAATTGCATTGAAAGAATAGGAAAAGAGGCAGAACGTCCACAATGATGCACTTGGCCAAAAAGGGCGTATGCGTTTTTTCCTGAATATATTCAGGAAAAAACGCATACGCACTTTTTGGCCAACCAAGCAAGCTTGCAAAGGAAATCTGCACTACAATGAAGTCTCCCTTCCCCCCGGTCAAAAGGGCCATCTGAAAAAAGTGTAAAATCCAGAAAGGCAGGACAGGCCATGGAGAACTGGGAGCCTTGTTATGCTGATGGGCGGGATGTAAATTGCCAACAGACACTCGGGATAAGTGTATGGTGTTTCCTGAAACATCTAAAAAACAAAGCAACAGAGCCTAGGGCACTTCCACTTATGGTCCTATAGCTTAGGGAAATTAAAATCAAAAAGACACAGCCACCCCAAAGTTTGGAACGGCTCTGTTTACAAGAACCTCGTTTACAGTACAAGTTCAACATCGCAGAAAGTGAAAAATGGATAAAGAAGTTGTGGTATTTACTTACAAAGCAATATCACTCAGCAATGAAATCTATGTCAGCAGGCCCTTAGCAGCACAATGAGTGGATTCAGGTATGATGATTCTAACTGAAATAAGTCACACAGAAAAAGAAACATCATAAGATATCACTAATACACGGAATGTAAACTTGGCTACACAGGAACTGAATTACAGAACAGAAGAGGGTCTCAAATTTAGAAAACCAACTTATGCTTGCTTAAGGGGAAAGGTGAGTTGGGGTGCTGCATAAAACCAGAGATTGAAATGAGCACAGATAAAGTTCCTTAAGCCAAATATGGAATAGACAAGAGCTACTCCTTGCTCAACGAAATGGACTCAACACCCCATATTAAACGCCTAAGAATGTACCTGACTAGTAAGTATCTTAAAACCTATGGATTGCTATGTCTCCGAAAGAGAAACAAGCATGTGTACAGGGGCATAAACGCAGCAGTGATAGGATTGGAGAGGTTCGGTGAGCAAATGAAGACCCTTTGAAGTCATATTGCATGGTACTCATTCCACGGATTTCAACTACGCAGGTTTAAGGTATTCTTCCTTCAGCTAAAACATGCATGTGGAACCTAGAGTATGATCAACCATGTGATCGGGAGACCTGTTCAAATATGTCTCAGTTTTCGTACCCTGGTACTCAGGTGCAACATTCCAGACGCTTTACTAACACTCTCCCGACTTGGAGAGTCAGTCCCTTTAACCTCCTGTTTGGCCCAGTTTGCAATTTCTGCGGAAGATGAACAGGAATAGCGAGAACCAATGAGAGACTAGCTGGAGGTGTCTGGACGGGCAAATTTAACTCTCATTTCCCACCAGGAAGAGGAATTAACCAAAGGCTCAGCGTGCCATGCCGGAACAAGATTAGGGCCTGAAGCAATCCTGCGGTGTTGCGGCCAGCTCACAAGAAAGCGAGTTGAGGAAAGGAGCTCAGGGGCACTGTAATTCACAAACCTGCAGAGTTATAAATGACAGCTATCGTCCAAAAATATACTGAAGTAAGGCTGCCAAGAGGACTCGAAAGCGGGGCAGAATTGCAGGAAACCGATTTCAGGAGGTAGACTGGAATTGCATTTAAAGCATAGGAAAAGAGGCAGAACGTCCACAATGATGCACTTGGCCAAAAAGGGCGTATGCGTTTTTTCCTGAATATATTCAGGAAAAAACGCATACGCCCTTTTTGGCCAACCAAGCAAGCTTGCAAAGGAAATCTGCACTACAATGAAGTCTCACTTCCCCCCGGTCAAAAGGGCCATCTGAAAAAAGTGTAAAATCCAGAAAGGCAGGACAGGCCATGGAGAACTGGGAGCCTTGTTATGCTGATGGGCGGGATGTAAATTGCCAACAGCCACTCGGGAGAAGTGTATGTGTTTCCTGAAACATCTAAAAAACAAAGCAACAGAGCCTAGGGCACTTCCACTTATGGTCCAATAGCTTAGGGAAATGAAAATCAAAAAGACACAGCCACCCCAAAGTTTGGGACGGCTCTGTTTACAAGAACCTCGTTTACGGTACAAGTTCAATATCGCAGAAACTGAAAAATGGATGAAGAAGCTGTGGTACTTACGTACAATGCAATATCACTCAGCAATGACATCTATGTCATCAGGCACGTAGCAGCATAATGAGTGGATTCAGGTATGATGATTCTACCTGAAATAAGTCACACAGAAAAAGAAACATCATAAGATATCACTAATACACGGAATGTAAACTTGGCTACACAGGAACTGGATTACAAAACAGAACAGGGTCTCAAATTTAGAAAACCAACTTATGCTTGCTTAAGGGGAAAGGTGAGTTGGGGTGCTGCATAAAACCAGAGATTGTAATGAGCACAGATAATGTTACGTAAGCCAAATATGGAATAGACAAGAGCTACTCCTTGCTCAACGAAATGGACTCAACACCCCATATTAAGCGCCTAAGAATGTACCTGACTAGTAAGTATCTTAAAACCTATGGATTGCTATATCTCCGAAAGGGAATCAAGCGTGTGTAGAGGGGAATAAACGCAGCAGTGATAGGATTGGAGAGGTTCGGTGAGCAAATGAAGACCCTTTGAAGTCATATTGCATGGTACCCATTCCACGGGTCTCAACTCTCCAGGTTTAAGGGATTCTTCCTTCAGCTAAAACATGCATGTGGAACTCAGAGTATGATCAACCGTGTGATCGGGAGACGTGTTCAAATATGTCTCCGTTCTCGTCCCCTGGTACTCGGGTGCAACATTCCAGACGCTTTACTAACACTCTCCCGACTTGGAGAGTCAGTGCCTTTAACCTCCTGTTTGGCCCAGTTTGCAATTTCTGCGGAAGATGAACAGGAATAGCGAGAACCAATGAGAGACTAGTTGGAGGTGTCTAGACGGGCAAATTTAACTCTCATTTCCCACCAGGAAGAGGAATTAACCAAAGGCTCAGCGTGCCGTGCCGGAACCAGATTAGGGCCTGAAGCCATCCTGCGGTGTTGCGGCCAAGTCACAAGAAAGCGAGTTGAAGAAAGGAGCTCAGGGGCACTGTAATTCACAAACCTGCAGAGTTATAAATGACAGCTATCGTCCAAAAATAGACTGAAGTAAGGCTGCCAAGAGGACTTGAAAGCGGGGCAGAATTGCAGGAAACCGATTTCAGGAGGTAGACTGGAATTGCATTGAAAGCATAGGAAAAGAGGCAGAACGTCCACAATGATGCACTTGGCCAAAAAGGGCGTATGCGTTTTTTCCTGAATATATTCAGGAAAAAACGCATACGCCCTTTTTGGCCAACCAAGCAAGCTTGCAAAGGAAATCTGCACTACAATGAAGTCTCACTTCCCCCCTGTCAAAAGGGCCATCTGAAAAAAGTGTAAAATCCAGAAAGGCAGGACAGGCCATGGAGAACTGGGAGCCTTGTTATGCTGATGGGCGGGATGTAAATTGCCAACAGACACTCCGGAGAAGTGTATGGTGTTTCCTGAAACATCTAAAAAACAAAGCAACAGAGCCTAGGGCACTTCCACTTATGGTCCTATAGCTTAGGGAAATTAAAATCAAAAAGACACAGCCACCCCAAAGTTTGGGACGCCTCTGTTTACAAGAACCTCGTTTACCGTACAAGTTCAACATCGCAGAAAGTGAAAAATGGATAAAGAAGTTGTGGTATTTACTTACAAAGCAATATCATTCAGCAATGAAATCTATGTCATCAGGCCCTTAGCAGCACAATCAGTGGATTCAGGTATGATGATTCTAACTGAAATAAGTCACACAGAAAAAGAAACATCATAAGATATCAGTAATACACGGAATGTAAACTTGGCTACACAGGAACTGAATTACAGAACAGAACAGGGTCTCAAATTTAGGAAACCAACTTATGCCTGCTTAAGGGGAAAGGTGAGTTGGGGTGCTGCATAAAACCAGAGATTGAAATGAGCACAGATAAAGTTCCTTAAGCCAAATATGGAATAGACAAGAGCTACTCCTTGCTCAACGAAATGCACTCAACACCGCATATTAAACGCCTAAGAATGTACCTGACTAGTAAGTATCTTAAAACCTATGGATTGCTATGTCTCCAAAAGAGAATCAAGCGTGTGTACAGGGGCATAAAGGCAGCAGTGATAGGATTGGAGAGGTTCGGTGAGCAAATGAAGACCCTTTGAAGTCATATTGCATGGTACCCATTCCACGGGTTTCAACAACCCAGGTTTAAGGTATTCTTCCTTCAGCTAAAACATGCATGTGGAACCTAGAGTATGATCAACCATGTGATCGGGAGACGTGTTCAAATATGTCTCAGTTGTCGTACCCTCGTACTCGGGTGCAACATTCCAGACGCTTTACTAACACTCTCCCGACTTGGAGAGTCAGTCCCTTTAACCTCCTGTTTGGCCCAGTTTGCAATTTCTGCGGAAGATGAACAGGAATAGCGAGAACCAATGAGAGACTAGCTGGAGGTGTCTGGACGGGTAAATTTAACTCTCATTTCCCACCAGGAAGAGGAATTAACCAAAGGCTCAGCGTGGGGTGCCGGAACCAGATTAGGGCCCGAAGCCATCCTGCGGTGTTGCGGCCAGGTCACAAGAAAGCGAGTTGAAGAAAGGAGCTCAGGGGCACTGTAATTCACAAACCTGCAGAGTTATAAATGACAGCTATCGTCCAAAAATAGACTGAAGTAAGGCTGCCAAGAGGACTTGAAAGCGGGGCAGAATTGCAGGAAACCGATTTCAGGAGGTAGACTGGAATTGCATTGAAAGCATAGGAAAAGAGGCAGAACGTCCACAATGATGCACTTGGCCAAAAAGGGCGTATGCGTTTTTTCCTGAATATATTCAGGAAAAAACGCATACGCCCTTTTTGGCCAACCAAGCAAGCTTGCAAAGGAAATCTGCACTACAATGAAGTCTCAATTCCCCCCGGTCAAAAGGACCATCTGAAAAAAGTGTAAAATCCAGAAAGGCAGGACAGGCCATGGAGAACTGGGAGCCATGTTATGCTGATGGGTGGGATGTAAATTGCCAACAGACACTCGGGAGAAGTGTATGGTGTTTCCTGAAACATCTAAAAAACAAAGCAACAGAGCCTAGGGCACTTCCACTTATGGTCCTATAGCTTAGGGAAATTAAAATCAAAAAGACACAGCCACCCCAAAGTTTGGGAGGCCTCTCTTTACAAGAACCTCATTTCCCGTACAAGTTCAATATCACAGAAAGTGAAAAATGGATAAAGAACTTGTGGTACTTACGTACAATGCAGTATCACTCAGCAATAAAATCTATGTCATCAGGCCCGTAGCAGCATAATGAGTGGATTCAGGTACGATGATTCTAACTGAAATAAGTCACACAGAAAAAGAAACATCATAAGATATCACTAATACACGGAATGTAAACTTGGCTACACAGGAACTGAATTCCAAAACAGAACAGGGTCTCAAATTTAGAAAACCAACATATGCTTGCTTAAGGGGAAAGGTGAGTTGGGGTGCTGCATAAAACCAGAGATTGAAATGAGCACAGATAAAGTTCCTTAAGCCAAATATGGAATAGACAAGAGCTACTCCTTGCTCAACGAAATGGACTCAACACCGCATATTAAACGCCTAAGAATGTACCTGACTAGTAAGTATCTTAAAACCTATGGATTGCTATGTCTCCGAAAGAGAATCAAGCATGTGTACAGGGGCATAAAAGCAGCAGTGATAGGATTGGAGAGGTTCAGTGAGCAAATGAAGACCCTTTGAAGTCATATTGCATGGTACCCATTACAAGGGTCTCAACTCTCCAGGTTTAAGGTATTCTTCCTTCAGCTAAAACATGCATGTGGAACCCAGAGTATGATCAACCATGTGAATGGGAGACGTGTTCAAATATGTCTCAGTTTTCGTACCCTGGTACTCGGGTGCAACATTCCAGACGCTTTACTAACACTCTCCCGACTTGGAGAGTCAGTCCCTTTAACCTCCTGTTTGGCCCAATTTGCAATTTCTGCGGAAGATGAACAGGAATAGCGAGAACCAATGAGAGACTAGCTGGAGGTGTCTGGACGGGCAAATTTAACTCTCATTTCCCACCAGGAAGAGGAATTAACCAAAGGCTCAGCGTGCCGTGCCGGAACCAGATTAGGGACTGAAGCCATCCTGCGGTGTTGCGGCCAGCTCAAAAGAAAGCGAGTTGAAGAAAGGAGCTCAGGGGCACTGTAATTCACAAACCTGCAGAGTTATAAATGACAGCTATCGTCCAAAAATAGACTGAAGTAAGGCTGCCAAGAGGACTTGAAAGCGGGGCAGAATTGCAGGAAACCGATTTCAGGAGGTAGACTGGAATTGCATTGAAAGCATAGGAAAAGAGGCAGAACGTCCACAATGATGCACTTGGCCAAAAAGGGCGTATGCGTTTTTTCCTGAATATATTCAGGAAAAAACGCATACGCACTTTTTGGCCAACCAAGCAAGCTTGCAAAGGAAATCTGCACTACAATGAAGTCTCACTTCCCCCCGGTCAAAAGGGCCATCTGAAAAAAGTGTAAAATCCAGAAAGGCAGGACAGGCCATGGAGAACTGGGAGCCTTGTTATGCTGATGGGCGGGATGTCAATTGCCAACAGACACTCGGGAGAAGTGTATGGTGTTTCCTGAAACATCTAAAAAACAAAGCAACAGAGCCTAGGGCACTTCCACTTATAGTCCTATAGCTTAGGGAAATTAAAATCAAAAAGACACAGCCACCCCAAAGTTTGGGACGCCTCTGTTTACAAGAACCTCATTTACAGTACAAGTTCAACATCGCAGAAAGTGAAAAATGGATAAAGAAGTTGTGGTATTTACTTACAAAGCAATATCACTCAGCAATGAAATCTATGTCATCAGGCCCTTAGCAGCACAATGAGTGGATTCAGGTATGATGATTCTAACTGAAATAGGTCACACAGAAAAAGAAACATCATAAGATATCACTAATACACGGAATGTAAACTTGGCTACACAGGAACTGAATTACAGAACAGAAGAGGGTCTCAAATTTAGAAAACCAACTTATGCTTGCTTAAGGGGAAAGGTGAGTTGGGGTGCTGCATAAAACCAGAGATTGAAATGAGCACAGATAAAGTTCCTTAAGCCAAATATGGAATAGACAAGAGCTACTCCTTGCTCAACGAAATGGACTCAACACCCCATATTAAACGCCTAAGAATGTACCTGACTAGTAAGTATCTTAAAACCTATGGATTGCTATGTCTCCGAAAGAGAAACAAGCATGTGTACAGGGGCATAAACGCAGCAGTGATAGGATTGGAGAGGTTCGGTGAGCAAATGAAGACCCTTTGAAGTCATATTGCATGGTACCCATTCCACGGATTTCAACTACGCAGGTTTAAGGTATTCTTCCTTCAGCTAAAACATGCATGTGGAACCTAGAGTATGATCAACCATGTGATCGGGAGACGTGTTCAAATATGTCTCAGTTTTCGTACCCTGGTACTCGGGTGCAACATTCCAGACGCTTTACTAACACTCTCCCGACTTGGAGAGTCAGTCCCTTTAACCTCCTGTTTGGCCCAGTTTGCAATTTCTGCGGAAGATGAACAGGAATAGCGAGAACCAATGAGAGACTAGCTGGAGGTGTCTGGACGGGCAAATTTAACTCTCATTTCCCACCAGGAAGAGGAATTAACCAAAGGCTCAGCGTGCCGTGCCGGAACCAGATTAGGGCCTGAAGCAATCCTGCGGTGTTGCGGCCAGCTCACAAGAAAGCGAGTTGAGGAAGGGAGCTCAGGGGCACTGTAATTCACAAACCTGCAGAGTTATAAATGACAGCTATCGTCCAAAAATATACTGAAGTAAGGCTGCCAAGAGGACTCGAAAGCGGGGCAGAATTGCAGGAAACCGATTTCAGGAGGTAGACTGGAATTGCATTTAAAGCATAGGAAAAGAGGCAGAACGTCCACAATGATGCACTTGGCCAAAAAGGGCGTATGCGTTTTTTCCTGAATATATTCAGGAAAAAACGCATACGCCCTTTTTGGCCAACCAAGCAAGCTTGCAAAGGAAATCTGCACTACAATGAAGTCTCACTTCCCCCCGGTCAAAAGGGCCATCTGAAAAAAGTGTAAAATCCAGAAAGGCAGGACAGGCCATGGAGAACTGGGAGCCTTGTTATGCTGATGGGCGGGATGTAAATTGCCAACAGCCACTCGGGAGAAGTGTATGTGTTTCCTGAAACATCTAAAAAACAAAGCAACAGAGCCTAGGGCACTTCCACTTATGGTCCAATAGCTTAGGGAAATGAAAATCAAAAAGACACAGCCACCCCAAAGTTTGGGACGGCTCTGTTTACAAGAACCTCGTTTACGGTACAAGTTCAATATCGCAGAAACTGAAAAATGGATGAAGAAGCTGTCGTACTTACGTACAATGCAATATCACTCAGCAATGACATCTATGTCATCAGGCACGTAGCAGCATAATGAGTGGATTCAGGTATGATGATTCTACCTGAAATAAGTCACACAGAAAAAGAAACATCATAAGATATCACTAATACACGGAATGTAAACTTGGCTACACAGGAACTGGATTACAAAACAGAACAGGGTCTCAAATTTAGAAAACCAACTTATGCTTGCTTAAGGAGAAAGGTGAGTTGGGGTGCTGCATAAAACCAGAGATTGTAATGAGCACAGATAATGTTACGTAAGCCAAATATGGAATAGACAAGAGCTACTCCTTGCTCAACGAAATGGACTCAACACCCCATATTAAGCGCCTAAGAATGTACCTGACTAGTAAGTATCTTAAAACCTATGGATTGCTATATCTCCGAAAGGGAATCAAGCGTGTGTAGAGGGGAATAAACGCAGCAGTGATAGGATTGGAGAGGTTCGGTGAGCAAATGAAGACCCTTTGAAGTCATATTGCATGGTACCCATTCCACGGGTCTCAACTCTCCAGGTTTAAGGGATTCTTCCTTCAGCTAAAACATGCATGTGGAACTCAGAGTATGATCAACCGTGTGATCGGGAGACGTGTTCAAATATGTCTCCGTTCTCGTCCCCTGGTACTCGGGTGCAACATTCCAGACGCTTTACTAACACTCTCCCGACTTGGAGAGTCAGTGCCTTTAACCTCCTGTTTGGCCCAGTTTGCAATTTCTGCGGAAGATGAACAGGAATAGGGAGAACCAATGAGAGACTAGCTGGAGGTGTCTGGACGGGCAAATTTAACTCTCATTTCCCACCAGGAAGAGGAATTAACCAAAGGCTCAGCGTGCCGTGCCGGAACCAGATTAGGGCCTGAAGCAATCTTGCGGTGTTGCGGCCAGCTCACAAGAAAGCGAGTTGAAGAAAGGAGCTCAGGGGCACTGTAATTCACAAACCTGCAGAGTTATAAATGACAGGTATCGTCCAAAAATATACTGAAGTAAGGCTGCCAAGAGGACTTGAAAGCGGGGCAGAATTGCAGGAAACCGATTTCAGGAGGTAGACTGGAATTGCATTGAAAGCATAGGAAAAGAGGCAGAACGTCCACAATGATGCACTTGGCCAAAAAGGGCGTATGCGTTTTTTCCTGAATATATTCAGGAAAAAACGCATACGCCCTTTTTGGCCAACCAAGCAAGCTTGCAAACGAAATCTGCACTACAATGAAGTTTCCCTTCCCCCCGGTCAAAAGGGCCATCTGAAAAAAGTGTAAAATCCAGAAAGGCAGGACAGGCCATGGAGAACTGGGAGCCTTGTTATGCTGATGGGCGGGATGTAAATTGCCAACAGACACTAGGCAGAAGTGTATGGTGTTTCCTGAAACATCTAAAAAACAAAGCAACAGAGCCTAGGGCACTTCCACTTATGGTCCTATAGCTTAGGGAAATTAAAATCAAAAAGACACAGCCACCCCAAAGTTTGGGACGCCTCTGTTTACAAGAACCTCGTTTACCGTACAAGTTCAACATCGCAGAAAGTGAAAAATGGATAAAGAAGTTGTGGTATTTACTTACAAAGCAATATCACTCAGCAATGAAATCTATGTCATCAGGCCCTTAGCAGCACAATGAGTGGATTCAGGTATGATGATTCTAACAGAAATAGGTCACACAGAAAAAGAAACATCATAAGATATCAGTAATACACGGAATGTAAACATGGCTATACAGGAACTGAATTACAGAACAGAAGAGGGTCTCAAATTTAGAAAACCAACTTATGCTTGCTTAAGGGGAAAGGTGAGTTGGGGTGCTGCATAAAACCAGAGATTGAAATGAGCACAGATAAAGTTCCTTAAGCCAAATATGGAATAGACAAGAGCTACTCCTTGCTCAACGAAATGGACTCAACACCCCATATTAAACGCCTAAGAATGTACCTGACTAGTAAATATCTTAAAACCTATGGATTGCTATGTCTCCGAAAGAGAATCAAGCGTGTGTAAAGGGGCATAAACGCAGGAGTGATAGGATTGGAGAGGTTCGGTGAGCAAATGAAGACCCTTTGAAGTCATATTGCATGGTACCCATTCCACGGGTCTCAACTCTCCAGGTTTAAGGTATTCTTCCTTCAGCTAAAACATGCATGTGGAACCTAGAGTATGATCAACCATGTGATCGGGAGACGTGTTCAAATATGTCTGAGTTTTCGTACCCTGGTACTCAGGTTCAACATTCCAGACGCTTTACTAACACTCTCCCGACTTGGAGAGTCAGTCCCTTTAACCTACTGTTTGGCCCAGTTTGCAATTTCTGCGGAAGATGAACAGGAATAGCGAGAACCAATGAGAGACTAGTTGGAGGTGTCTAGACGGGCAAATTTAACTCTCATTTCCCACCAGGAAGAGGAATTAACCAAAGGCTCAGCGTGCCGTGCCGGAACCAGATTAGGGCCTGAAGCCATCCTGCGGTGTTGCGGCCAAGTCACAAGAAAGCGAGTTGAAGAAAGGAGCTCAGGGGCACTGTAATTCACAAACCTGCAGAGTTATAAATGACAGCTATCGTCCAAAAATAGACTGAAGTAAGGCTGCCAAGAGGACTTGAAAGCGGGGCAGAATTGCAGGAAACCGATTTCAGGAGGTAGACTGGAATTGCATTGAAAGCATAGGAAAAGAGGCAGAACGTCCACAATGATGCACTTGGCCAAAAAGGGCGTATGCGTTTTTTCCTGAATATATTCAGGAAAAAACGCATACGCCCTTTTTGGCCAACCAAGCAAGCTTGCAAAGGAAATCGGCACTACAATGAAGTCTCACTTCCCCCCGGTCAAAAGGGCCATCTGAAAAAAGTGTAAAATCCAGAAAGGCAGGACAGGCCATGGAGAACTGGGAGCCTTGTTATGCTGATGGGCGGGATGTAAATTGCCAACAGACACTCGGGAGAAGTGTATGGTGTTTCCTGAAACATCTAAAAAACAAAGCAACAGAGCCTAGGGCACTTCCACTTATGGTCCTATAGCTTAGGGAAATTAAAATCAAAAAGACACAGCCACCCCAAAGTTTGGGACGCCTCTGTTTACAAGAACCTCGTTTACCGTACAAGTTCAACATCGCAGAAAGTGAAAAATGGATAAAGAAGTTGTGGTATTTACTTACAAAGCAATATCATTCAGCAATGAAATCTATGTCATCAGGCCCTTAGCAGCACAATCAGTGGATTCAGGTATGATGATTCTAACTGAAATAAGTCACACAGAAAAAGAAACATCATAAGATATCAGTAATACACGGAATGTAAACTTGGCTACACAGGAACTGAATTACAGAACAGAACAGGGTCTCAAATTTAGGAAACCAACTTATGCCTGCTTAAGGGGAAAGGTGAGTTGGGGTGCTGCATAAAACCAGAGATTGAAATGAGCACAGATAAAGTTCCTTAAGCCAAATATGGAATAGACAAGAGCTACTCCTTGCTCAACGAAATGCACTCAACACCGCATATTAAACGCCTAAGAATGTACCTGACTAGTAAGTATCTTAAAACCTATGGATTGCTATGTCTCCAAAAGAGAATCAAGCGTGTGTACAGGGGCATAAAGGCAGCAGTGATAGGATTGGAGAGGTTCGGTGAGCAAATGAAGACCCTTTGAAGTCATATTGCATGGTACCCATTCCACGGGTTTCAACAACCCAGGTTTAAGGTATTCTTCCTTCAGCTAAAACATGCATGTGGAACCTAGAGTATGATCAACCATGTGATCGGGAGACGTGTTCAAATATGTCTCAGTTTTCGTACCCTCGTACTCGGGTGCAACATTCCAGACGCTTTACTAACACTCTCCCGACTTGGAGAGTCAGTCCCTTTAACCTCCTGTTTGGCCCAGTTTGCAATTTCTGCGGAAGATGAACAGGAATAGCGAGAACCAATGAGAGACTAGCTGGAGGTGTCTGGACGGGTAAATTTAACTCTCATTTCCCACCAGGAAGAGGAATTAACCAAAGGCTCAGCGTGCCGTGCCGGAACCAGATTAGGGCCCGAAGCCATCCTGCGGTGTTGCGGCCAGGTCACAAGAAAGCGAGTTGAAGAAAGGAGCTCAGGGGCACTGTAATTCACAAACCTGCAGAGTTATAAATGACAGCTATCGTCCAAAAATAGACTGAAGTAAGGCTGCCAAGAGGACTTGAAAGCGGGGCAGAATTGCAGGAAACCGATTTCAGGAGGTAGACTGGAATTGCATTGAAAGCATAGGAAAAGAGGCAGAACGTCCACAATGATGCACTTGGCCAAAAAGGGCGTATGCGTTTTTTCCTGAATATATTCAGGAAAAAACGCATACGCCCTTTTTGGCCAACCAAGCAAGCTTGCAAAGGAAATCTGCACTACAATGAAGTCTCAATTCCCCCCGGTCAAAAGGACCATCTGAAAAAAGTGTAAAATCCAGAAAGGCAGGACAGGCCATGGAGAACTGGGAGCCATGTTATGCTGATGGGTGGGATGTAAATTGCCAACAGACACTCGGGAGAAGTGTATGGTGTTTCCTGAAACATCTAAAAAACAAAGCAACAGAGCCTAGGGCACTTCCACTTATGGTCCTATAGCTTAGGGAAATTAAAATCAAAAAGACACAGCCACCCCAAAGTTTGGGAGGCCTCTCTTTACAAGAACCTCATTTCCCGTACAAGTTCAATATCACAGAAAGTGAAAAATGGATAAAGAACTTGTGGTACTTACGTACAATGCAGTATCACTCAGCAATAAAATCTATGTCATCAGGCCCGTAGCAGCATAATGAGTGGATTCAGGTACGATGATTCTAACTGAAATAAGTCACACAGAAAAAGAAACATCATAAGATATCACTAATACACGGAATGTAAACTTGGCTACACAGGAACTGAATTCCAAAACAGAACAGGGTCTCAAATTTAGAAAACCAACATATGCTTGCTTAAGGGGAAAGGTGAGTTGGGGTGCTGCATAAAACCAGAGATTGAAATGAGCACAGATAAAGTTCCTTAAGCCAAATATGGAATAGACAAGAGCTACTCCTTGCTCAACGAAATGGACTCAACACCGCATATTAAACGCCTAAGAATGTACCTGACTAGTAAGTATCTTAAAACCTATGGATTGCTATGTCTCCGAAAGAGAATCAAGCATGTGTACAGGGGCATAAAAGCAGCAGTGATAGGATTGGAGAGGTTCAGTGAGCAAATGAAGACCCTTTGAAGTCATATTGCATGGTACCCATTACAAGGGTCTCAACTCTCCAGGTTTAAGGTATTCTTCCTTCAGCTAAAACATGCATGTGGAACCCAGAGTATGATCAACCATGTGAACGGGAGACGTGTTCAAATATGTCTCAGTTTTTCTCCCCTGGTACTCGGGTGCAACATTCCCGACGCTTTTCTAACACTCTCCCGACTTGGAGAGTCAGTCCCTTTAACCTCCTGTTTGGCCCAATTTGCAATTTCTGCGGAAGATGAACAGGAATAGCGAGAACCAATGAGAGACTAGCTGGAGGTGTCTGGACGGGCAAATTTAACTCTCATTTCCCACCAGGAAGAGGAATTAACCAAAGGCTCAGCGTGCCGTGCCGGAACCAGATTAGGGACTGAAGCCATCCTGCGGTGTTGCGGCCAGCTCAAAAGAAAGCGAGTTGAAGAAAGGAGCTCAGGGGCACTGTAATTCACAAACCTGCAGAGTTATAAATGACAGCTATCGTCCAAAAATAGACTGAAGTAAGGCTGCCAAGAGGACTTGAAAGCGGGGCAGAATTGCAGGAAACCGATTTCAGGAGGTAGACTGGATTTGCATTGAAAGCATAGGAAAAGAGGCAGAACGTCCACAATGATGCACTTGGCCAAAAAGGGCGTATGCGTTTTTTCCTGAATATATTCAGGAAAAAACGCATACGCACTTTTTGGCCAACCAAGCAAGCTTGCAAAGGAAATCTGCACTACAATGAAGTCTCACTTCCCCCCGGTCAAAAGGGCCATCTGAAAAAAGTGTAAAATCCAGAAAGGCAGGACAGGCCATGGAGAACTGGGAGGCTTGTTATGCTGATGGGCGGGATGTAAATTGCCAACAGACACTCCGGAGAAGTGTATGGTGTTTCCTGAAACATCTAAAAAACAAAGCAACAGAGCCTAGGGCACTTCCACTTATGGTCCTATAGCTTAGGGAAATGAAAATCAAAAAGACACAGCCACCCCAAAGTTTGGGACGCCTCTGTTTACAAGAACCTCGTTTACCGTACAAGTTCAACATCGCAGAAAGTGAAAAATGGATAAAGAAGTTGTGGTATTTACTTACAAAGCAATATCACTCAGCAATGAAATCTATGTCATCAGGCCCTTAGCAGCACAATGAGTGGATTCAGGTATGATGATTCTAACAGAAATAGGTCACACAGAAAAAGAAACATCATAAGATATCAGTAATACACGGAATGTAAACATGGCTATACAGGAACTGAATTACAGAACAGAAGAGGGTCTCAAATTTAGAAAACCAACTTATGCTTGCTTAAGGGGAAAGGTGAGTTGGGGTGCTGCATAAAACCAGAGATTGAAATGAGCACAGATAAAGTTCCTTAAGCCAAATATGGAATAGACAAGAGCTACTCCTTGCTCAACGAAATGGACTCAACACCCCATATTAAACGCCTAAGAATGTACCTGACTAGTAAATATCTTAAAACCTATGGATTGCTATGTCTCCGAAAGAGAATCAAGCGTGTGTAAAGGGGCATAAACGCAGGAGTGATAGGATTGGAGAGGTTCGGTGAGCAAATGAAGACCCTTTGAAGTCATATTGCATGGTACCCATTCCACGGGTCTCAACTCTCCAGGTTTAAGGTATTCTTCCTTCAGCTAAAACATGCATGTGTAACCTAGAGTATGATCAACCATGTGATCGGGAGACGTGTTCAAATATGTCTGAGTTTTCGTACCCTGGTACTCAGGTTCAACATTCCAGACGCTTTACTAACACTCTCCCGACTTGGAGAGTCAGTCCCTTTAACCTACTGTTTGGCCCAGTTTGCAATTTCTGCGGAAGATGAACAGGAATAGCGAGAACCAATGAGAGACTAGTTGGAGGTGTCTAGACGGGCAAATTTAACTCTCATTTCCCACCAGGAAGAGGAATTAACCAAAGGCTCAGCGTGCCGTGCCGGAACCAGATTAGGGCCTGAAGCCATCCTGCGGTGTTGCGGCCAAGTCACAAGAAAGCGAGTTGAAGAAAGGAGCTCAGGGGCACTGTAATTCACAAACCTGCAGAGTTATAAATGACAGCTATCGTCCAAAAATAGACTGAAGTAAGGCTGCCAAGAGGACTTGAAAGCGGGGCAGAATTGCAGGAAACCGATTTCAGGAGGTAGACTGGAATTGCATTGAAAGCATAGGAAAAGAGGCAGAACGTCCACAATGATGCACTTGGCCAAAAAGGGCGTATGCGTTTTTTCCTGAATATATTCAGGAAAAAACGCATACGCCCTTTTTGGCCAACCAAGCAAGCTTGCAAAGGAAATCGGCACTACAATGAAGTCTCACTTCCCCCCGGTCAAAAGGGCCATCTGAAAAAAGTGTAAAATCCAGAAAGGCAGGACAGGCCATGGAGAACTGGGAGCCTTGTTATGCTGATGGGCGGGATGTAAATTGCCAACAGACACTCGGGAGAAGTGTATGGTGTTTCCTGAAACATCTAAAAAACAAAGCAACAGAGCCTAGGGCACTTCCACTTATGGTCCTATAGCTTAGGGAAATTAAAATCAAAAAGACACAGCCACCCCAAAGTTTGGGACGCCTCTGTTTACAAGAACCTCGTTTACCGTACAAGTTCAACATCGCAGAAAGTGAAAAATGGATAAAGAAGTTGTGGTATTTACTTACAAAGCAATATCATTCAGCAATGAAATCTATGTCATCAGGCCCTTAGTAGCACAATCAGTGGATTCAGGTATGATGATTCTAACTGAAATAAGTCACACAGAAAAAGAAACATCATAAGATATCAGTAATACACGGAATGTAAACTTGGCTACACAGGAACTGAATTACAGAACAGAACAGGGTCTCAAATTTAGGAAACCAACTTATGCCTGCTTAAGGGGAAAGGTGAGTTGGGGTGCTGCATAAAACCAGAGATTGAAATGAGCACAGATAAAGTTCCTTAAGCCAAATATGGAATAGACAAGAGCTACTCCTTGCTCAACGAAATGCACTCAACACCGCATATTAAACGCCTAAGAATGTACCTGACTAGTAAGTATCTTAAAACCTATGGATTGCTATGTCTCCAAAAGAGAATCAAGCGTGTGTACAGGGGCATAAAGGCAGCAGTGATAGGATTGGAGAGGTTCGGTGAGCAAATGAAGACCCTTTGAAGTCATATTGCATGGTACCCATTCCACGGGTTTCAACAACCCAGGTTTAAGGTATTCTTCCTTCAGCTAAAACATGCATGTGGAACCTAGAGTATGATCAACCATGTGATCGGGAGACGTGTTCAAATATGTCTCAGTTTTCGTACCCTCGTACTCGGGTGCAACATTCCAGACGCTTTACTAACACTCTCCCGACTTGGAGAGTCAGTCCCTTTAACCTCCTGTTTGGCCCAGTTTGCAATTTCTGCGGAAGATGAACAGGAATAGCGAGAACCAATGAGAGACTAGCTGGAGGTGTCTGGACGGGTAAATTTAACTCTCATTTCCCACCAGGAAGAGGAATTAACCAAAGGCTCAGCGTGCCGTGCCGGAACCAGATTAGGGCCCGAAGCCATCCTGCGGTGTTGCGGCCAGGTCACAAGAAAGCGAGTTGAAGAAAGGAGCTCAGGGGCACTGTAATTCACAAACCTGCAGAGTTATAAATGACAGCTATCGTCCAAAAATAGACTGAAGTAAGGCTGCCAAGAGGACTTGAAAGCGGGGCAGAATTGCAGGAAACCGATTTCAGGAGGTAGACTGGAATTGCATTGAAAGCATAGGAAAAGAGGCAGAACGTCCACAATGATGCACTTGGCCAAAAAGGGCGTATGCGTTTTTTCCTGAATATATTCAGGAAAAAACGCATACGCCCTTTTTGGCCAACCAAGCAAGCTTGCAAAGGAAATCTGCACTACAATGAAGTCTCAATTCCCCCCGGTCAAAAGGACCATCTGAAAAAAGTGTAAAATCCAGAAAGGCAGGACAGGCCATGGAGAACTGGGAGCCATGTTCTGCTGATGGGTGGGATGTAAATTGCCAACAGACACTCGGGAGAAGTGTATGGTGTTTCCTGAAACATCTAAAAAACAAAGCAACAGAGCCTAGGGCACTTCCACTTATGGTCCTATAGCTTAGGGAAATTAAAATCAAAAAGACACAGCCACCCCAAAGTTTGGGAGGCCTCTCTTTACAAGAACCTCATTTCCCGTACAAGTTCAATATCACAGAAAGTGAAAAATGGATAAAGAACTTGTGGTACTTACGTACAATGCAGTATCACTCAGCAATAAAATCTATGTCATCAGGCCCGTAGCAGCATAATGAGTGGATTCAGGTACGATGATTCTAACTGAAATAAGTCACACAGAAAAAGAAACATCATAAGATATCACTAATACACGGAATGTAAACTTGGCTACACAGGAACTGAATTCCAAAACAGAACAGGGTCTCAAATTTAGAAAACCAACATATGCTTGCTTAAGGGGAAAGGTGAGTTGGGGTGCTGCATAAAACCAGAGATTGAAATGAGCACAGATAAAGTTCCTTAAGCCAAATATGGAATAGACAAGAGCTACTCCTTGCTCAACGAAATGGACTCAACACCGCATATTAAACGCCTAAGAATGTACCTGACTAGTAAGTATCTTAAAACCTATGGATTGCTATGTCTCCGAAAGAGAATCAAGCATGTGTACAGGGGCATAAAAGCAGCAGTGATAGGATTGGAGAGGTTCAGTGAGCAAATGAAGACCCTTTGAAGTCATATTGCATGGTACCCATTACAAGGGTCTCAACTCTCCAGGTTTAAGGTATTCTTCCTTCAGCTAAAACATGCATGTGGAACCCAGAGTATGATCAACCATGTGAACGGGAGACGTGTTCAAATATGTCTCAGTTTTTCTCCCCTGGTACTCGGGTGCAACATTCCCGACGCTTTACTAACACTCTCCCGACTTGGAGAGTCAGTCCCTTTAACCTCCTGTTTGGCCCAATTTGCAATTTCTGCGGAAGATGAACAGGAATAGTGAGAACCAATGAGAGACTAGCTGGAGGTGTCTGGACGGGCAAATTTAACTCTCATTTCCCACCAGGAAGAGGAATTAACCAAAGGCTCAGCGTGCCGTGCCGGAACCAGATTAGGGACTGAAGCCATCCTGCGGTGTTGCGGCCAGCTCAAAAGAAAGCGAGTTGAAGAAAGGAGCTCAGGGGCACTGTAATTCACAAACCTGCAGAGTTATAAATGACAGCTATCGTCCAAAAATAGACTGAAGTAAGGCTGCCAAGAGGACTTGAAAGCGGGGCAGAATTGCAGGAAACCGATTTCAGGAGGTAGACTGGAATTGCATTGAAAGCATAGGAAAAGAGGCAGAACGTCCACAATGATGCACTTGGCCAAAAAGGGCGTATGCGTTTTTTCCTGAATATATTCAGGAAAAAACGCATACGCACTTTTTGGCCAACCAAGCAAGCTTGCAAAGGAAATCTGCACTACAATGAAGTCTCACTTCCCCCCGGTCAAAAGGGCCATCTGAAAAAAGTGTAAAATCCAGAAAGGCAGGACAGGCCATGGAGAACTGGGAGGCTTGTTATGCTGATGGGCGGGATGTAAATTGCCAACAGACACTCGGGAGAAGTGTATGGTGTTTCCTGAAACATCTAAAAAACAAAGCAACAGAGCCTAGGGCACTTCCACTTATGGTCCTATAGCTTAGGGAAATTAAAATCAAAAAGACACAGCCACCCCAAAGTTTGGGACGCCTCTGTTTACAAGAACCTCATTTACAGTACAAGTTCAACATCGCAGAAAGTGAAAAATGGATAAAGAAGTTGTGGTATTTACTTACAAAGCAATATCACTCAGCAATGAAATCTATGTCATCAGGCCCTTAGCAGCACAATGAGTGGATTCAGGTATGATGATTCTAACTGAAATAGGTCACACAGAAAAAGAAACATCATAAGATATCACTAATACACGGAATGTAAACTTGGCTACACAGGAACTGAATTACAGAACAGAAGAGGGTCTCAAATTTAGAAAACCAACTTATGCTTGCTTAAGGGGAAAGGTGAGTTGGGGTGCTGCATAAAACCAGAGATTGAAATGAGCACAGATAAAGTTCCTTAAGCCAAATATGGAATAGACAAGAGCTACTCCTTGCTCAACGAAATGGACTCAACACCCCATATTAAACGCCTAAGAATGTACCTGACTAGTAAATATCTTAAAACCTATGGATTGCTATGTCTCCGAAAGAGAATCAAGCGTGTGTAAAGGGGCATAAACGCAGGAGTGATAGGATTGGAGAGGTTCGGTGAGCAAATGAAGACCCTTTGAAGTCATATTGCATGGTACCCATTCCACGGGTCTCAACTCTCCAGGTTTAAGGTATTCTTCCTTCAGCTAAAACATGCATGTGGAACCTAGAGTATGATCAACCATGTGATCGGGAGACGTGTTCAAATATGTCTGAGTTTTCGTACCCTGGTACTCAGGTTCAACATTCCAGACGCTTTACTAACACTCTCCCGACTTGGAGAGTCAGTCCCTTTAACCTACTGTTTGGCCCAGTTTGCAATTTCTGCGGAAGATGAACAGGAATAGCGAGAACCAATGAGAGACTAGTTGGAGGTGTCTAGACGGGCAAATTTAACTCTCATTTCCCACCAGGAAGAGGAATTAACCAAAGGCTCAGCGTGCCGTGCCGGAACCAGATTAGGGCCTGAAGCCATCCTGCGGTGTTGCGGCCAAGTCACAAGAAAGCGAGTTGAAGAAAGGAGCTCAGGGGCACTGTAATTCACAAACCTGCAGAGTTATAAATGACAGCTATCGTCCAAAAATAGACTGAAGTAAGGCTGCCAAGAGGACTTGAAAGCGGGGCAGAATTGCAGGAAACCGATTTCAGGAGGTAGACTGGAATTGCATTGAAAGCATAGGAAAAGAGGCAGAACGTCCACAATGATGCACTTGGCCAAAAAGGGCGTATGCGTTTTTTCCTGAATATATTCAGGAAAAAACGCATACGCCGTTTTTGGCCAACCAAGCAAGCTTGCAAAGGAAATCGGCACTACAATGAAGTCTCACTTCCCCCCGGTCAAAAGGGCCATCTGAAAAAAGTGTAAAATCCAGAAAGGCAGGACAGGCCATGGAGAACTGGGAGCCTTGTTATGCTGATGGGCGGGATGTAAATTGCCAACAGACACTCGGGAGAAGTGTATGGTGTTTCCTGAAACATCTAAAAAACAAAGCAACAGAGCCTAGGGCACTTCCACTTATGGTCCTATAGCTTAGGGAAATTAAAATCAAAAAGACACAGCCACCCCAAAGTTTGGGACGCCTCTGTTTACAAGAACCTCGTTTACCGTACAAGTTCAACATCGCAGAAAGTGAAAAATGGATAAAGAAGTTGTGGTATTTACTTACAAAGCAATATCATTCAGCAATGAAATCTATGTCATCAGGCCCTTAGCAGCACAATCAGTGGATTCAGGTATGATGATTCTAACTGAAATAAGTCACACAGAAAAAGAAACATCATAAGATATCAGTAATACACGGAATGTAAACTTGGCTACACAGGAACTGAATTACAGAACAGAACAGGGTCTCAAATTTAGGAAACCAACTTATGCCTGCTTAAGGGGAAAGGTGAGTTGGGGTGCTGCATAAAACCAGAGATTGAAATGAGCACAGATAAAGTTCCTTAAGCCAAATATGGAATAGACAAGAGCTACTCCTTGCTCAACGAAATGCACTCAACACCGCATATTAAACGCCTAAGAATGTACCTGACTAGTAAGTATCTTAAAACCTATGGATTGCTATGTCTCCAAAAGAGAATCAAGCGTGTGTACAGGGGCATAAAGGCAGCAGTGATAGGATTGGAGAGGTTCGGTGAGCAAATGAAGACCCTTTGAAGTCATATTGCATGGTACCCATTCCACGGGTTTCAACAACCCAGGTTTAAGGTATTCTTCCTTCAGCTAAAACATGCATGTGGAACCTAGAGTATGATCAACCATGTGATCGGGAGACGTGTTCAAATATGTCTCAGTTTTCGTACCCTCGTACTCGGGTGCAACATTCCAGACGCTTTACTAACACTCTCCCGACTTGGAGAGTCAGTCCCTTTAACCTCCTGTTTGGCCCAGTTTGCAATTTCTGCGGAAGATGAACAGGAATAGCGAGAACCAATGAGAGACTAGCTGCAGGTGTCTGGACGGGTAAATTTAACTCTCATTTCCCACCAGGAAGAGGAATTAACCAAAGGCTCAGCGTGCCGTGCCGGAACCAGATTAGGGCCCGAAGCCATCCTGCGGTGTTGCGGCCAGGTCACAAGAAAGCGAGTTGAAGAAAGGAGCTCAGGGGCACTGTAATTCACAAACCTGCAGAGTTATAAATGACAGCTATCGTCCAAAAATAGACTGAAGTAAGGCTGCCAAGAGGACTTGAAAGCGGGGCAGAATTGCAGGAAACCGATTTCAGGAGGTAGACTGGAATTGCATTGAAAGCATAGGAAAAGAGGCAGAACGTCCACAATGATGCACTTGGCCAAAAAGGGCGTATGCGTTTTTTCCTGAATATATTCAGGAAAAAACGCATACGCCCTTTTTGGCCAACCAAGCAAGCTTGCAAAGGAAATCTGCACTACAATGAAGTCTCAATTCCCCCCGGTCAAAAGGACCATCTGAAAAAAGTGTAAAATCCAGAAAGGCAGGACCGGCCATGGAGAACTGGGAGCCATGTTATGCTGATGGGTGGGATGTAAATTGCCAACAGACACTCGGGAGAAGTGTATGGTGTTTCCTGAAACATCTAAAAAACAAAGCAACAGAGCCTAGGGCACTTCCACTTATGGTCCTATAGCTTAGGGAAATTAAAATCAAAAAGACACAGCCACCCCAAAGTTTGGGAGGCCTCTCTTTACAAGAACCTCATTTCCCGTACAAGTTCAATATCACAGAAAGTGAAAAATGGATAAAGAACTTGTGGTACTTACGTACAATGCAGTATCACTCAGCAATAAAATCTATGTCATCAGGCCCGTAGCAGCATAATGAGTGGATTCAGGTACGATGATTCTAACTGAAATAAGTCACACAGAAAAAGAAACATCATAAGATATCACTAATACACGGAATGTAAACTTGGCTACACAGGAACTGAATTCCAAAACAGAACAGGGTCTCAAATTTAGAAAACCAACATATGCTTGCTTAAGGGGAAAGGTGAGTTGGGGTGCTGCATAAAACCAGAGATTGAAATGAGCACAGATAAAGTTCCTTAAGCCAAATATGGAATAGACAAGAGCTACTCCTTGCTCAACGAAATGGACTCAACACCGCATATTAAACGCCTAAGAATGTACCTGACTAGTAAGTATCTTAAAACCTATGGATTGCTATGTCTCCGAAAGAGAATCAAGCATGTGTACAGGGGCATAAAAGCAGCAGTGATAGGATTGGAGAGGTTCAGTGAGCAAATGAAGACCCTTTGAAGTCATATTGCATGGTACCCATTACAAGGGTCTCAACTCTCCAGGTTTAAGGTATTCTTCCTTCAGCTAAAACATGCATGTGGAACCCAGAGTATGATCAACCATGTGAACGGGAGACGTGTTCAAATATGTCTCAGTTTTTCTCCCCTGGTACTCGGGTGCAACATTCCCGACGCTTTACTAACACTCTCCCGACTTGGAGAGTCAGTCCCTTTAACCTCCTGTTTGGCCCAATTTGCAATTTCTGCGGAAGATGAACAGGAATAGCGAGAACCAATGAGAGACTAGCTGGAGGTGTCTGGACGGGCAAATTTAACTCTCATTTCCCACCAGGAAGAGGAATTAACCAAAGGCTCAGCGTGCCGTGCCGGAACCAGATTAGGGACTGAAGCCATCCTGCGGTGTTGCGGCCAGCTCAAAAGAAAGCGAGTTGAAGAAAGGAGCTCAGGGGCACTGTAATTCACAAACCTGCAGAGTTATAAATGACAGCTATCGTCCAAAAATAGACTGAAGTAAGGCTGCCAAGAGGACTTGAAAGCGGGGCAGAATTGCAGGAAACCGATTTCAGGAGGTAGACTGGAATTGCATTGAAAGCATAGGAAAAGAGGCAGAACGTCCACAATGATGCACTTGGCCAAAAAGGGCGTATGCGTTTTTTCCTGAATATATTCAGGAAAAAACGCATACGCACTTTTTGGCCAACCAAGCAAGCTTGCAAAGGAAATCTGCACTACAATGAAGTCTCACTTCCCCCCGGTCAAAAGGGCCATCTGAAAAAAGTGTAAAATCCAGAAAGGCAGGACAGGCCATGGAGAACTGGGAGGCTTGTTATGCTGATGGGCGGGATGTAAATTGCCAACAGACACTCGGGAGAAGTGTATGGTGTTTCCTGAAACATCTAAAAAACAAAGCAACAGAGCCTAGGGCACTTCCACTTATGGTCCTATAGCTTAGGGAAATTAAAATCAAAAAGACACAGCCACCCCAAAGTTTGGGACGCCTCTGTTTACAAGAACCTCATTTACAGTACAAGTTCAACATCGCAGAAAGTGAAAAATGGATAAAGAAGTTGTGGTATTTACTTACAAAGCAATATCACTCAGCAATGAAATCTATGTCATCAGGCCCTTAGCAGCACAATGAGTGGATTCAGGTATGATGATTCTAACTGAAATAGGTCACACAGAAAAAGAAACATCATAAGATATCACTAATACACGGAATGTAAACTTGGCTACACAGGAACTGAATTACAGAACAGAAGAGGGTCTCAAATTTAGAAAACCAACTTATGCTTGCTTAAGGGGAAAGGTGAGTTGGGGTGCTGCATAAAACCAGAGATTGAAATGAGCACAGATAAAGTTCCTTAAGCCAAATATGGAATAGACAAGAGCTACTCCTTGCTCAACGAAATGGACTCAACACCCCATATTAAACGCCTAAGAATGTACCTGACTAGTAAGTATCTTAAAACCTATGGATTGCTATGTCTCCGAAAGAGAAACAAGCATGTGTACAGGGGCATAAACGCAGCAGTGATAGGATTGGAGAGGTTCGGTGAGCAAATGAAGACCCTTTGAAGTCATATTGCATGGTACCCATTCCACGGATTTCAACTACGCAGGTTTAAGGTATTCTTCCTTCAGCTAAAACATGCATGTGGAACCTAGAGTATGATCAACCATGTGATCGGGAGACGTGTTCAAATATGTCTCAGTTTTCGTACCCTGGTACTCGGGTGCAACATTCCAGACGCTTTACTAACACTCTCCCGACTTGGAGAGTCAGTCCCTTTAACCTCCTGTTTGGCCCAGTTTGCAATTTCTGCGGAAGATGAACAGGAATAGCGAGAACCAATGAGAGACTAGCTGGAGGTGTCTGGACGGGCAAATTTAACTCTCATTTCCCACCAGGAAGAGGAATTAACCAAAGGCTCAGCGTGCCGTGCCGGAACCAGATTAGGGCCTGAAGCAATCCTGCGGTGTTGCGGCCAGCTCACAAGAAAGCGAGTTGAGGAAAGGAGCTCAGGGGCACTGTAATTCACAAACCTGCAGAGTTATAAATGACAGCTATCGTCCAAAAATATACTGAAGTAAGGCTGCCAAGAGGACTCGAAAGCGCGGCAGAATTGCAGGAAACCGATTTCAGGAGGTAGACTGGAATTGCATTTAAAGCATAGGAAAAGAGGCAGAACGTCCACAATGATGCACTTGGCCAAAAAGGGCGTATGCGTTTTTTCCTGAATATATTCAGGAAAAAACGCATACGCCCTTTTTGGCCAACCAAGCAAGCTTGCAAAGGAAATCTGCACTACAATGAAGTCTCACTTCCCCCCGGTCAAAAGGGCCATCTGAAAAAAGTGTAAAATCCAGAAAGGCAGGACAGGCCATGGAGAACTGGGAGCCTTGTTATGCTGATGGGCGGGATGTAAATTGCCAACAGCCACTCGGGAGAAGTGTATGTGTTTCCTGAAACATCTAAAAAACAAAGCAACAGAGCCTAGGGCACTTCCACTTATGGTCCAATAGCTTAGGGAAATGAAAATCAAAAAGACACAGCCACCCCAAAGTTTGGGACGGCTCTGTTTACAAGAACCTCGTTTACGGTACAAGTTCAATATCGCAGAAACTGAAAAATGGATGAAGAAGCTGTGGTACTTACGTACAATGCAATATCACTCAGCAATGACATCTATGTCATCAGGCACGTAGCAGCATAATGAGTGGATTCAGGTATGATGATTCTACCTGAAATAAGTCACACAGAAAAAGAAACATCATAAGATATCACTAATACACGGAATGTAAACTTGGCTACACAGGAACTGGATTACAAAACAGAACAGGGTCTCAAATTTAGAAAACCAACTTATGCTTGCTTAAGGGGAAAGGTGAGTTGGGGTGCTGCATAAAACCAGAGATTGTAATGAGCACAGATAATGTTACGTAAGCCAAATATGGAATAGACAAGAGCTACTCCTTGCTCAACGAAATGGACTCAACACCCCATATTAAGCGCCTAAGAATGTACCTGACTAGTAAGTATCTTAAAACCTATGGATTGCTATATCTCCGAAAGGGAATCAAGCGTGTGTAGAGGGGAATAAACGCAGCAGTGATAGGATTGGAGAGGTTCGGTGAGCAAATGAAGACCCTTTGAAGTCATATTGCATGGTACCCATTCCACGGGTCTCAACTCTCCAGGTTTAAGGGATTCTTCCTTCAGCTAAAACATGCATGTGGAACTCAGAGTATGATCAACCGTGTGATCGGGAGACGTGTTCAAATATGTCTCCGTTCTCGTCCCCTGGTACTCGGGTGCAACATTCCAGACGCTTTACTAACACTCTCCCGACTTGGAGAGTCAGTGCCTTTAACCTCCTGTTTGGCCCAGTTTGCAATTTCTGCGGAAGATGAACAGGAATAGGGAGAACCAATGAGAGACTAGCTGGAGGTGTCTGGACGGGCAAATTTAACTCTCATTTCCCACCAGGAAGAGGAATTAACCAAAGGCTCAGCGTGCCGTGCCGGAACCAGATTAGGGCCTGAAGCAATCTTGCGGTGTTGCGGCCAGCTCACAAGAAAGCGAGTTGAAGAAAGGAGCTCAGGGGCACTGTAATTCACAAACCTGCAGAGTTATAAATGACAGGTATCGTCCAAAAATATACTGAAGTAAGGCTGCCAAGAGGACTTGAAAGCGGGGCAGAATTGCAGGAAACCGATTTCAGGAGGTAGACTGGAATTGCATTGAAAGCATAGGAAAAGAGGCAGAACGTCCACAATGATGCACTTGGCCAAAAAGGGCGTATGCGTTTTTTCCTGAATATATTCAGGAAAAAACGCATACGCCCTTTTTGGCCAACCAAGCAAGCTTGCAAACGAAATCTGCACTACAATGAAGTCTCCCTTCCCCCCGGTCAAAAGGGCCATCTGAAAAAAGTGTAAAATCCAGAAAGGCAGGACAGGCCATGGAGAACTGGGAGCCTTGTTATGCTGATGGGCGGGATGTAAATTGCCAACAGACACTCGGGAGAAGTGTATGGTGTTTCCTGAAACATCTAAAAAACAAAGCAACAGAGCCTAGGGCACTTCCACTTATGGTCCTATAGCTTAGGGAAATTAAAATCAAAAAGACACAGCCACCCCAAAGTTTGGGACGCCTCTGTTTACAAGAACCTCGTTTACCGTACAAGTTCAACATCGCAGAAAGTGAAAAATGGATAAAGAAGTTGTGGTATTTACTTACAAAGCAATATCACTCAGCAATGAAATCTATGTCATCAGGCCCTTAGCAGCACAATGAGTGGATTCAGGTATGATGATTCTAACAGAAATAGGTCACACAGAAAAAGAAACATCATAAGATATCAGTAATACACGGAATGTAAACATGGCTATACAGGAACTGAATTACAGAACAGAAGAGGGTCTCAAATTTAGAAAACCAACTTATGCTTGCTTAAGGGGAAAGGTGAGTTGGGGTGCTGCATAAAACCAGAGATTGAAATGAGCACAGATAAAGTTCCTTAAGCCAAATATGGAATAGACAAGAGCTACTCCTTGCTCAACGAAATGGACTCAACACCCCATATTAAACGCCTAAGAATGTACCTGACTAGTAAATATCTTAAAACCTATGGATTGCTATGTCTCCGAAAGAGAATCAAGCGTGTGTAAAGGGGCATAAACGCAGGAGTGATAGGATTGGAGAGGTTCGGTGAGCAAATGAAGACCCTTTGAAGTCATATTGCATGGTACCCATTCCACGGGTCTCAACTCTCCAGGTTTAAGGTATTCTTCCTTCAGCTAAAACATGCATGTGGAACCTAGAGTATGATCAACCATGTGATCGGGAGACGTGTTCAAATATGTCTGAGTTTTCGTACCCTGGTACTCAGGTTCAACATTCCAGACGCTTTACTAACACTCTCCCGACTTGGAGAGTCAGTCCCTTTAACCTACTGTTTGGCCCAGTTTGCAATTTCTGCGAAAGATGAACAGGAATAGCGAGAACCAATGAGAGACTAGTTGGAGGTGTCTAGACGGGCAAATTTAACTCTCATTTCCCACCAGGAAGAGGAATTAACCAAAGGCTCAGCGTGCCGTGCCAGAACCAGATTAGGGCCTGAAGCCATCCTGCGGTGTTGCGGCCAAGTCACAAGAAAGCGAGTTGAAGAAAGGAGCTCAGGGGCACTGTAATTCACAAACCTGCAGAGTTATAAATGACAGCTATCGTCCAAAAATAGACTGAAGTAAGGCTGCCAAGAGGACTTGAAAGCGGGGCAGAATTGCAGGAAACCGATTTCAGGAGGTAGACTGGAATTGCATTGAAAGCATAGGAAAAGAGGCAGAACGTCCACAATGATGCACTTGGCCAAAAAGGGCGTATGCGTTTTTTCCTGAATATATTCAGGAAAAAACGCATACGCCCTTTTTGGCCAACCAAGCAAGCTTGCAAAGGAAATCGGCACTACAATGAAGTCTCACTTCCCCCCGGTCAAAAGGGCCATCTGAAAAAAGTGTAAAATCCAGAAAGGCAGGACAGGCCATGGAGAACTGGGAGCCTTGTTATGCTGATGGGCGGGATGTAAATTGCCAACAGACACTCGGGAGAAGTGTATGGTGTTTCCTGAAACATCTAAAAAACAAAGCAACAGAGCCTAGGGCACTTCCACTTATGGTCCTATAGCTTAGGGAAATTAAAATCAAAAAGACACAGCCACCCCAAAGTTTGGGACGCCTCTGTTTACAAGAACCTCGTTTACCGTACAAGTTCAACATCGCAGAAAGTGAAAAATGGATAAAGAAGTTGTGGTATTTACTTACAAAGCAATATCATTCAGCAATGAAATCTATGTCATCAGGCCCTTAGCAGCACAATCAGTGGATTCAGGTATGATGATTCTAACTGAAATAAGTCACACAGAAAAAGAAACATCATAAGATATCAGTAATACACGGAATGTAAACTTGGCTACACAGGAACTGAATTACAGAACAGAACAGGGTCTCAAATTTAGGAAACCAACTTATGCCTGCTTAAGGGGAAAGGTGAGTTGGGGTGCTGCATAAAACCAGAGATTGAAATGAGCACAGATAAAGTTCCTTAAGCCAAATATGGAATAGACAAGAGCTACTCCTTGCTCAACGAAATGCACTCAACACCGCATATTAAACGCCTAAGAATGTACCTGACTAGTAAGTATCTTAAAACCTATGGATTGCTATGTCTCCGAAAGAGAATCAAGCGTGTGTACAGGGGCATAAAGGCAGCAGTGATAGGATTGGAGAGGTTCGGTGAGCAAATGAAGACCCTTTGAAGTCATATTGCATGGTACCCATTCCACGGGTTTCAACAACCCAGGTTTAAGGTATTCTTCCTTCAGCTAAAACATGCATGTGGAACCTAGAGTATGATCAACCATGTGATCGGGAGACGTGTTCAAATATGTCTCAGTTTTCGTACCCTCGTACTCGGGTGCAACATTCCAGACGCTTTACTAACACTCTCCCGACTTGGAGAGTCAGTCCCTTTAACCTCCTGTTTGGCCCAGTTTGCAATTTCTGCGGAAGATGAACAGGAATAGCGAGAACCAATGAGAGACTAGCTGGAGGTGTCTGGACGGGCAAATTTAACTCTCATTTCCCACCAGGAAGAGGAATTAACCAAAGGCTCAGCGTGCCGTGCCGGAACCAGATTAGGGCCCGAAGCCATCCTGCGGTGTTGCGGCCAGGTCACAAGAAAGCGAGTTGAAGAAAGGAGCTCAGGGGCACTGTAATTCACAAACCTGCAGAGTTATAAATGACAGCTATCGTCCAAAAATAGACTGAAGTAAGGCTGCCAAGAGGACTTGAAAGCGGGGCAGAATTGCAGGAAACCGATTTCAGGAGGTAGACTGGAATTGCATTGAAAGCATAGGAAAAGAGGCAGAACGTCCACAATGATGCACTTGGCCAAAAAGGGCGTATGCGTTTTTTCCTGAATATATTCAGGAAAAAACGCATACGCCCTTTTTGGCCAACCAAGCAAGCTTGCAAAGGAAATCTGCACTACAATGAAGTCTCAATTCCCCCCGGTCAAAAGGACCATCTGAAAAAAGTGTAAAATCCAGAAAGGCAGGACAGGCCATGGAGAACTGGGAGCCATGTTATGCTGATGGGTGGGATGTAAATTGCCAACAGACACTCGGGAGAAGTGTATGGTGTTTCCTGAAACATCTAAAAAACAAAGCAACAGAGCCTAGGGCACTTCCACTTATGGTCCTATAGCTTAGGGAAATTAAAATCAAAAAGACACAGCCACCCCAAAGTTTGGGAGGCCTCTCTTTACAAGAACCTCATTTCCCGTACAAGTTCAATATCACAGAAAGTGAAAAATGGATAAAGAACTTGTGGTACTTACGTACAATGCAGTATCACTCAGCAATAAAATCTATGTCATCAGGCCCGTAGCAGCATAATGAGTGGATTCAGGTACGATGATTCTAACTGAAATAAGTCACACAGAAAAAGAAACATCATAAGATATCACTAATACACGGAATGTAAACTTGGCTACACAGGAAATGAATTCCAAAACAGAACAGGGTCTCAAATTTAGAAAACCAACATATGCTTGCTTAAGGGGAAAGGTGAGTTGGGGTGCTGCATAAAACCAGAGATTGAAATGAGCACAGATAAATTTCCTTAAGCCAAATATGGAATAGACAAGAGCTACTCCTTGCTCAACGAAATGGACTCAACACCGCATATTAAACGCCTAAGAATGTACCTGACTAGTAAGTATCTTAAAACCTATGGATTGCTATGTCTCCGAAAGAGAATCAAGCATGTGTACAGGGGCATAAAAGCAGCAGTGATAGGATTGGAGAGGTTCAGTGAGCAAATGAAGACCCTTTGAAGTCATATTGCATGGTACCCATTACAAGGGTCTCAACTCTCCAGGTTTAAGGTATTCTTCCTTCAGCTAAAACATGCATGTGGAACCCAGAGTATGATCAACCATGTGAACGGGAGACGTGTTCAAATATGTCTCAGTTTTTCTCCCCTGGTACTCGGGTGCAACATTCCCGACGCTTTACTAACACTCTCCCGACTTGGAGAGTCAGTCCCTTTAACCTCCTGTTTGGCCCAATTTGCAATTTCTGCGGAAGATGAACAGGAATAGCGAGAACCAATGAGAGACTAGCTGGAGGTGTCTGGACGGGCAAATTTAACTCTCATTTCCCACCAGGAAGAGGAATTAACCAAAGGCTCAGCGTGCCGTGCCGGAACCAGATTAGGGACTGAAGCCATGCTGCGGTGTTGCGGCCAGCTCAAAAGAAAGCGAGTTGAAGAAAGGAGCTCAGGGGCACTGTAATTCACAAACCTGCAGAGTTATAAATGACAGCTATCGTCCAAAAATAGACTGAAGTAAGGCTGCCAAGAGGACTTGAAAGCGGGGCAGAATTGCAGGAAACCGATTTCAGGAGGTAGACTGGAATTGCATTGAAAGCATAGGAAAAGAGGCAGAACGTCCACAATGATGCACTTGGCCAAAAAGGGCGTATGCGTTTTTTCCTGAATATATTCAGGAAAAAACGCATACGCACTTTTTGGCCAACCAAGCAAGCTTGCAAAGGAAATCTGCACTACAATGAAGTCTCACTTCCCCCCGGTCAAAAGGGCCATCTGAAAAAAGTGTAAAATCCAGAAAGGCAGGACAGGCCATGGAGAACTGGGAGGCTTGTTATGCTGATGGGCGGGATGTAAATTGCCAACAGACACTCGGGAGAAGTGTATGGTGTTTCCTGAAACATCTAAAAAACAAAGCAACAGAGCCTAGGGCACTTCCACTTATGGTCCTATAGCTTAGGGAAATTAAAATCAAAAAGACACAGCCACCCCAAAGTTTGGGACGCCTCTGTTTACAAGAACCTCATTTACAGTACAAGTTCAACATCGCAGAAAGTGAAAAATGGATAAAGAAGTTGTGGTATTTACTTACAAAGCAATATCACTCAGCAATGAAATCTATGTCATCAGGCCCTTAGCAGCACAATGAGTGGATTCAGGTATGATGATTCTAACTGAAATAGGTCACACAGAAAAAGAAACATCATAAGATATCACTAATACACGGAATGTAAACTTGGCTACACAGGAACTGAATTACAGAACAGAAGAGGGTCTCAAATTTAGAAAACCAACTTATGCTTGCTTAAGGGGAAAGGTGAGTTGGGGTGCTGCATAAAACCAGAGATTGAAATGAGCACAGATAAAGTTCCTTAAGCCAAATATGGAATAGACAAGAGCTACTCCTTGCTCAACGAAATGGACTCAACACCCCATATTAAACGCCTAAGAATGTACCTGACTAGTAAGTATCTTAAAACCTATGGATTGCTATGTCTCTGAAAGAGAAACAAGCATGTGTACAGGGGCATAAACGCAGCAGTGATAGGATTGGAGAGGTTCGGTGAGCAAATGAAGACCCTTTGAAGTCATATTGCATGGTACCCATTCCACGGATTTCAACTACGCAGGTTTAAGGTATTCTTCCTTCAGCTAAAACATGCATGTGGAACCTACAGTATGATCAACCATGTGATCGGGAGACGTGTTCAAATATGTCTCAGTTTTCGTACCCTGGTACTCGGGTGCAACATTCCAGACGCTTTACTAACACTCTCCCGACTTGGAGAGTCAGTCCCTTTAACTTCCTGTTTGGCCCAGTTTGCAATTTCTGCGGAAGATGAACAGGAATAGGGAGAACGAATGAGAGACTAGCTGGAGGTGTCTGGACGGGCAAATTTAACTCTCATTTCCCACCAGGAAGAGGAATTAACCAAAGGCTCAGCGTGCCGTGCCGGAACCAGATTAGGGCCTGAAGCCATCCTGCGGTGTTGCGGCCAGCTCAAAAGAAAGCGAGTTGAAGAAAGTAGCTCAGGGGCACTGTAATTCACAAAGCTGCAGAGCTATAAATGACAGCTATCGTCCAAAAATATACTGAAGTAAGGCTGCCAAGAGGACTTGAAAGCGGGGCAGAATTGCAGGAAACCGATTTCAGGAGGTAGACTGGAATTGCATTGAAAGCATAGGAAAAGAGGCAGAACGTCCACGATGATGCACTTAGCCAAAAAGGGCGTATGCGTTTTTTCCTGAATATATTCAGGAAAAAACGCATACGCCCTTTTTGGCCAACCAAGCAAGCTTGCAAAGGAAATCTGCACTACAATGAAGTCTCACTTCCCCCCGGTCAAAAGGGCCATCTGAAAAAGTGTAAAATCCAGAAAGGCAGGACAGGCCATGGAGAACTGGGAGCCTTGTTATGCTGATGGGCGGGATGTAAATTGCCAACAGACACTCGGGAGAAGTGTATGGTGTTTCCTGAAACATCTAAAAAACAAAGCAACAGAGCCTAGGGCACTTCCACTTATGGTCCTATAGCTTAGGGAAATTAAAATCAAAAAGACACAGCCACCCCAAAGTTTGGGACGCCTCTGTTTACAAGAACCTCGTTTACAGTACAAGTTCAACATCGCAGAAAGTGAAAAATGGATAAAGAAGTTGTGGTATTTACTTACAAAGCAATATCACTCAGCAATGAAATCTATGTCATCAGGCCCTTAGCAGCACAATGAGTGGATTCAGGTATGATGATTCTAACTGAAATAAGTCACACAGAAAAAGAAACATCATAAGATATCAGCAATACACGGAATGTAAACTTGGCTATACAGGAACTGAATTACAGAACAGAAGAGGGTCTCAAATTTAGAAAACCAACTTATGCTTGCTTAAGGGGAAAGGTGAGTTGGGGTGCTGCATAAAACCAGAGATTGAAATGAGCACAGATAAAGTTCCTTAAGCCAAATATGGAATAGACAAGAGCTACTCCTTGCTCAACGAAATGCACTCAACACCGCATATTAAACGCCTAAGAATGTACCTGACTAGTAAATATCTTAAAACCTATGGATTGCTATGTCTCTGAAAGAGAATCAAGCATGTGTACAGGGGCATAAAGGCAGCAGTGATAGGATTGGAGAGGTTCGGTGAGCAAATGAAGACCCTTTGAAGTCATATTGCAAGGTACCCATTCCACGGGTTTCAACAACCCAGGTTTAAGGTATTCTTCCTTCAGCTAAAACATGCATGTGGAACCTAGAGTATGATCAACCATGTGATCGGGAGACGTGTTCAAATATGTCTCAGTTTTCCTACCCTGGTACTCAGGTGCAACATTCCAGACGCTTTACTAACACTCTCCCGACTTGGAGAGTCAGTCCCTTTAACCTCCTGTTTGGCCCAGTTTGCAATTTCTGCGGAAGATGAACAGGAATAGCGAGAACCAATGAGAGACTAGCTGGAGGTGTCTGGACGGGCAAATTTAACTCTCATTTCCCACCAGGAAGAGGAATTAACCAAAGGCTCAGTGTGCCGTGCCGGAACCAGATTAGGGCCTGAAGCCATCCTGCGGTGTTGCGGCCAGCTCAAAAGGAAGCGAGTTGAAGAAAGGAGCTCAGGGGCACTGTAATTCACAAACCTGCAGAGTTATAAATGACAGCTATCTTCCAAAAATATACTGAAGTAAGGCTGCCAAGAGGAGTTGAAAGTGGGGCAGAACTGCAGGAAAACGATTTCAGGAGGTAGACTGGAATTGCATTGAAAGCATAGGAAAAGAGGCAGAAGGTCCACAATGATGCACTTGGCCAAAAAGGGCGTATGCATTTTTTCCTGAATATATTCAGGAAAAAACGCATACGCACTTTTTGGCCAACCAAGCAAGCTTGCAAAGGAAATCTGCACTACAATGAAGTTTCACTTCCCCCCGGTCAAAAGGGCCATCTGAAAAAAGTGTAAAATCCAGAAAGGCAGGACAGGCCATGGAGAAATGGGAGGCTTGTTATGCTGATGGGCGGGATGTAAATTGCCAACAGACACTTGGGAGAAGTGTATGGTGTTTCCTGAAACATCTAAAAAACAAAGCAACAGAGCCTAGGGCACTTCCACTTATGGTCCTATAGCTTAGGGAAATTAAAATCAAACAGAAACAGCCACCCCAAAGTTTGGGATGCCTCTGTTTACAAGAACCTCGTTTACAGTACAAGTTCAACATCACAGAAAGTGAAAAATGGATAAAGAAGTTGTGGTATTTACTTACAAAGCAATATCACTCAGCAATGAAATCTATGTCATCAGACCCTTAGCAGCACAATGAGTGGATTCAGGTATGGTGATTCTAACTGAAATAAGTCACACAGAAAAAGAAACATCATAAGATATCACTAATACACGGAATGTAAACTTGGCTACAGAGGAACTGAATTAAAGAACAGAACAGGGTCTCAAATTTAGAAAACCAACTTATGCTTGCTTAAGGGGAAAGGTGAGTTGGGGTGCTGCATAAAACCAGAGATTGAAATGAGCACAGATAAAGTTCCTTAAGCCAAATATGGAATAGACAAGAGCTACACCTTGCTCAACGAAATGGACTCAACACCGCATATTAAACGCCTAAGAATGTACCTGACTAGAAAGTATCTTAAAACCTATGGATTGCTATGTCTCTGAAAGGGAATCAAGCGTGTGTACATGGGCATAAACGCAGCAGTGATAGGATTGGAGAGGTTCGGTGAGCAAATGAACACCCTTTGAAGTCATATTGCATGGTACCCATTCCACGGGTCTCAACTCTCCAGCTTTAAGGGATTCTTCCTTCAGCTAAAACATGCATGTGGAACCCAGAGTATGATCAACCGTGTGATCGGGAGACGTGTTCAAATATGTCTCCGTTCTCGTCCCCTGGTACTCGGGTGCAACATTCCAGACGCTTTACTAACACTCTCCCGACTTGGAGAGTCAGTGCCTTTAACCTCCTGTTTGGCCCAGTTTGCAATTTCTGCGGAAGATGAACAGGAATAGGGAGAACCAATGAGAGACTAGCTGGAGGTGTCTGGACGGGCAAATTTAACTCTCATTTCCCACCAGGAAGAGGAATTAACCAAAGGCTCAGCGTGCCGTGCCGGAACCAGATTAGGGCCTGAAGCAATCCTGCGGTGTTGCGGCCAGCTCACAAGAAAGCGAGTTGAAGAAAGGAGCTCAGGGGCACTGTAATTCACAAACCTGCAGAGTTATAAATGACAGCTATCGTCCAAAAATATACTGAAGTAAGGCTGCCAAGAGGACTTGAAAGCGGGGCAGAATTGCAGGAAACCGATTTCAGGAGGTAGACTGGAATTGCATTGAAAGCATAGGAAAAGAGGCAGAACGTCCACAATGATGCACTTGGCCAAAAAGGGCGTATGCGTTTTTTCCTGAATATATTCAGGAAAAAACGCATACGCCCTTTTTGGCCAACCAAGCAAGCTTGCAAAGGAAATCTGCACTACAATGAAGTCTCACTTCCCCCCGGTCAAAAGGGCCATCTGAAAAAAGTGTAAAATCCAGAAAGGCAGGACAGGCCATGGAGAACTGGGAGCCTTGTTATGCTGATGGGCGGGATGTAAATTGCCAACAGTCACTAGGCAGAAGTGTATGTGTTTCCTGAAACATCTGAAAAACAAAGCAACAGAGCCTAGGGCACTTCCACTTATGGTCCTATAGCTTAGGGAAATGAAAATCAAAAAGACACAGCCACCCCAAAGTTTGGGACGGCTCTGTTTACAAGAACCTCGTTTACGGTACAAGTTCAATATCGCAGAAAGTGAAAAATGGATGAAGAAGTTGTGGTACTTACGTACAATGCAATATCACTCAGCACTGACATCTATGTCATCAGGCCCGCAGCAGCATAATGAGTGGATTCAGGTATGATGATTCTACCTGAAATAAGTCACGCAGAAAAAGAAACATCATAAGATATCACTAATACACGGAATGTAAACTTGGCTACACAGGAACTGGATTACAAAACAGAACAGGGTCTCAAATTTAGAAAACCAACTTATGCTTGCTTAAGGGGAAAGGTGAGTTGGGGTGCTGCATAAAACCAGAGATTGAAATGAGCACAGAGTAAGTTCCTTAAGTCAAATATGGAATAGACAAGAGCTACTCCTTGCTCAACGAAATGGAATCAACACCCCATATTAAACGCCTAAGAATGTACCTGACTTGTAAGTATCTTAAAACCTATGGATTGCTATGTCTCTGAAAGGGAATCAAGCGTGTGTACATGGGCATAAACGCAGCAGTGATAGGATTGGAGAGGTTCGGTGAGCAAATGAACACCCTTTGAAGTCATATTGCATGGTACCCATTCCACGGGTCTCAACTCTCCAGGTTTAAGGGATTCTTCCTTCAGCTAAACCATGCATGTGGAACCCAGAGTATGATCAACCGTGTGATCGGGAGACGTCTTCAAATATGTCTCCGTTCTCGTCCCCTGGTACTCGGGTGCAACATTCCAGATGCTTTACTAACACTCTCCCGACTTGGAGAGTCAGTGCCTTTAACCTCCTGTTTGGCCCAGTTTGCAATTTCTGCGGAAGATGAACAGGAATAGGGAGAACCAATGAGAGACTAGCTGGAGGTGTCTGGACGGGCAAATTTAACTCTCATTTCCCACCAGGAAGAGGAATTAACCAAAGGCTCAGCGTGCCGTGCCGGAACCAGATTAGGGCCTGAAGCAATCCTGCGGTGTTGCGGCCAGCTCACAAGAAAGCGAGTTGAAGAAAGGAGCTCAGGGGCACTGTAATTCACAAACCTGCAGAGTTATAAATGACAGCTATCGTCCAAAAATATACTGAAGTAAGGCTGCCAAGAGGACTTGAAAGCGGGGCCGAATTGCAGGAAACCGATTTCAGGAGGTAGACTGGAATTGCATTTAAAGCATAGGAAAAGAGGCAGAACGTCCACAATGATGCACTTGGCCAAAAAGGGCGTATGCGTTTTTTCCTGAATATATTCAGGAAAAAACGCATATGCCCTTTTTGGCCAACCAAGCAAGCTTGCAAAGGAAATCTGCACTACAATTAAGTCTCACTTCCCCCCGGTCAAAAGGGCCATCTGAAAAAAGTGTAAAATCCAGAAAGGCAGGACAGGCCATGGAGAACTGGGAGCCTTGTTATGCTGATGGGCGGGATGTAAATTGCCAACAGACACTCGGGAGAAGTGTATGGTGTTTCCTGAAACATCTAAAAAACAAAGCAACAGAGCCTAGGGCACTTCCACTTATGGTCCTATAGATTAGGGAAATGAAAATCAAAAAGACACAGCCACCACAAAGTTTGGGACGGCTCTGTTTACAAGAACCTCGTTTACGGTACAAGTTCAATATCGCAGAAAGTGAAAAATGGATGAAGAAGTTGTGGTACTTACGTACAATGCAATATCACTCAGCACTGACATCTATGTCATCAGGCCCGTAGCAGCATAATGAGTGGATTCAGGTATGATGATTCTACCTGAAATAAGTCACGCAGAAAAAGAAACATCATAAGATATCACTAATACACGGAATGTAAACTTGGCTACACAGGAACTGGATTACAAAACAGAACAGGGTCTCAAATTTAGAAAACCAACTTATGCTTGCTTAAGGTGAAAGGTGAGTTGGGGTGCTGCATAAAACCAGTGATTGATATGAGCACAGAGTATGTTCCTTAAGCCAAATATGTAATAAACAAGAGCTACTCCTTGCTCAACGAAATGGACTCAACACCCCATATTAAACGCCTAAGAATGTACCTGACTAGAAAGTATCTTAAAACCTATGGATTGCTATGTCTCCGAAAGAGAATCAAGCCTCTGTACAGGGGCATAAACGCAGCAGTGATAGGATTGGAGAGGTTCGGTGAGCAAATGAAGACCCTTTGAAGTCATATTACATGGTACCCATTCCACGGGTCTCAACTCTCCATGTTTAAGGGATTCTTCCTTCAGCTAAAACATGCATGTGGAACCCAGAGTATGATCAACCGTGTGATCGGGAGACGTCTTCAAATATGTCTCCGTTCTCGTCCCCTGGTACTCGGGTGCAACATTCCAGATGCTTTACTAACACTCTCCCGACTTGGAGAGTCAGTGCCTTTAACCTCCTGTTTGGCCCAGTTTGCAATTTCTGCGGAAGATGAACAGGAATAGGGAGAACCAATGAGAGACTAGCTGGAGGTGTCTGGACGGGCAAATTTAACTCTCATTTCCCACCAGGAAGAGGAATTAACCAAAGGCTCAGCGTGCCGTGCCGGAACCAGATTAGGGCCTGAAGCAATCCTGCGGTGTTGCGGCCAGCTCACAAGAAAGCGAGTTGAAGAAAGGAGCTCAGGGGCACTGTAATTCACAAACCTGCAGAGTTATAAATGATAGCTATCGTCCAAAAATATACTGAAGTAAGGCTGCCAAGAGGACATGAAAGCGGGGCAGAATTGCAGGAAACCGATTTCAGGAGGTAGAGTGGAATTGCATTTAAAGCATAGGAAAAGAGGCAGAACGTCCACAATGATGCACTTGGCCAAAAAGGGCGTATGCGTTTTTTCCTGAATATATTCAGGAAAAAACGCATACGCCCTTTTTGGCCAACCAAGCAAGCTTGCAAAGGAAATCTGCACTACAATGAAGTCTCACTTCCCCCCGGTCAAAAGGTCCATCTGAAAAAAGTGTAAAATCCAGAAAGGCAGGACAGGCCATGGAGAACTGGGAGCCTTGTTATGCTGATGGGCGGGATGTAAATTGCCAACAGCCACTCAGGAGAAGTGTATGGTGTTTCCTGAAACATCTAAAAAACAAAGCAACAGAGCCTAGGGCACTTCCACTTATGGTCCTATAGCTTAGGGAAATGAAAATCAAAAAGTCACAGCCACCCGAAAGTTTGGGACGGCTCTGTTTACAAGAACCTCGTTTACGGTACAAGTTCAATATCGCAGAAAGTGAAAAATGGATGAAGAAGCTGTGGTACTTACGTACAATGCAATATCACTCAGCAATGACATCTATGTCATCAGGCCCGTAGCAGCATAATGAGTGGATTCAGGTATGATGATTCTAACTGAAAGAAGTCACACAGAAAAAGAAACATCATAAGATATCACTAATACACGGAATGTAAACTTGGCTACACAGGAACTGGATTACAAAACAGAACAGGGTCTCAAATTTAGAAAACCAAATTATGCTTGCTTAAGGGGAAAGGTGAGTTGGGGTGCTGCATAAAACCAGAGATTGAAATGAGCACAGATAAAGTACCTTAAGCCAAATATGGAATAGACAAGAGCTACTCCTTGCTCAACGAAATGGACTCAACACCCCATATTAAACGCCTAAGAATGTACCTGACTAGTAAGTATCTTAAAACCTATGGATTGCTATGTGTCCGAAAGAGAATCAAGCGTGTGTACAGGGGCATAAACGCAGCAGTGGTAGAATTGGAGAGGTTCGGTGAGCAAATGAAGAACCTTTGAAGTCATATTGCACGGTACCCATTCCACGGGTCTCAACTCTCCAGCTTTAAGGGATTCTTCCTTCAGCTAAAACATGCATGTGGAACCCAGAGTATGATCAACCGTGTGATCGGGAGACGTGTTCAAATATGTCTCCGTTCTCGTCCCCTGTTTCTCGGGTGCAACATTCCAGACGATTTACTAACACTCTCCCGACTTGGAGAGTCAGTGCCTTTAACCTCCTGTTTGGCCCAGTTTGCAATTTCTGCGGAAGATGAACAGGAATAGGGAGAACCAATGAGAGACTAGCTGGAGGTGTCTGGACGGGCAAATTTAACTCGCATTTCCCACCAAGAAGAGGAATTAACCAAAGGCTCAGCGTGCCGTGCCGGAACCAGATTAGGGCCTGAAGCAATCCTGCGGTGTTGCGGCCAGCTCGCAAGAAAGCAAGTTGAAGAAAGGAGCTCAGGGTCACTGTAATTCACAAACCTGCAGAGTTATAAATGACAGCTATCGTCCAAAAATATACTGAAGTAAGGCTGCCAAGAGGACTTGAAAGCGGGGCAGAATTGCAGGAAACCGATTTCAGGAGGTAGACTGGAATTGCATTGAAAGCATAGGAAAAGAGGCAGAACGTCCACAATGATGCACTTGGCCAAAAAGGGCGTATGCGTTTTTTCCTGAATATATTCAGGAAAAAACGCATACGCCCTTTTTGGCCAACCAAGCAAGCTTGCAAAAGAAATCTGCACTACAATGAAGTCTCACTTCCCCCCGGTCAAAAGGGCCATCTGAAAAAAGTGTAAAATCCAGAAAGGCAGGACAGGCCATGGAGAACTGGGAGCCTTGTTATGCTGATGGGCGGGATGTAAATTGCCAACAGTCACTAGGCAGAAGTGTATGGTGTTTCCTGAAACATCTAAAAAACAAAGCAACAGAGCCTAGGGCACTTCCACTTATGGTCCTATAGCTTAAGGAAATTAAAATCAAAAAGACACAGCCACCCCAAAGTTTGGGACGGCTCTGTATACAAGAACCTCGTTTATGGTACAAGTTCAATATCGCAGAAAGTGAAAAATGGATGAAGAAGTTTGGTACTTACGTACAATGCAATATCACTCAGCAATGACATCTATGTCATCAGGCCCGTAGCAGCATAATGAGTGCATTCAGGTATGATGATTCTAACTGAAATAAGTCACACAGAAAAAGAAACATCATAAGATATCACTAATATACGGAATGTAAACTTGGCTACACAGGAACTGGATTACAAAACAGAACAGGGTCTCAAATTTAGAAAACCAACTTATGCTTGCTTAAGGTGAAAGGTGAGTTGGGGTGCTGCATAAAACCAGAGATTGAAATGAGCACAGATAAAGTTCCTTAAGCCAAATATGGAATAGACAAGAGCTACTCCTTGCTCAACGAAATGGACTCAACACCCCATATTAAACGCCTAAGAATGTACCTGACTAGTAAGTATCTTAAAACCTATGGATTGCTATGTCTCCGAAAGAGAATCAAGCGTGTGTACCGGGGCATAAACGCAGCAGTGATAGGATTGGAGAGGTTCGGTGAGCAAATGAAGACCCTCTGAAGTCATATTGCATGGTACCCATTCCACGGGTCTCAACTCTCCAGGTTTAAGGGATTCTTCCTTCAGCTAAAACATGCATGTGGAACCCAGAGTATGATCAACCATGTGATCGGGAGACGTGTTGAAATATGTCTCCGTTCTCGTCCTCTGGTACTCGGGTGCAACATTCCAGACGCTTTACTAACACTCTCCCGACTTGGAGAGTCAGTGCCTTTAACCTCCTGTTTGGCCCAGTTTGCAATTTCTGCGGAAGATGAACAGGAATAGGGAGAACCAATGAGAGACTAGCTGGAGGTGCCTGGACGGGCAAATTTAACTCTCATTTCCCACCAGGAAGAGGAATTAACCAAAGGCTCAGCGTGCCGTGCCGGAACCAGATTAGGGCCTGAAGCAATCCTGCGGTGTTGCGGCCAGCTCGCAAGAAAGCAAGTTGAAGAAAGGAGCTCAGGGTCACTGTAATTCACAAACATGCAGAGTTATAAATGACAGCTATCGTCCAAAAATATACTGAAGTAAGGCTGCCAAGAGGACTTGAAAGCGGGGCAGAATTGCAGGAAACCGAGTTCAGGAGGTAGACTGGAATTGCATTGAAAGCATAGGAAAAGAGGCAGAACGTCCACAATGATGCACTTGGCCAAAAAGGGCGTATGCGTTTTTTCCTGAATATATTCAGGAAAAAACGCATACGCCCTTTTTGGCCAACCAAGCAAGCTTGCAAAGGAAATCTGCACTACAATGAAGTCTCACTTCCCCCCGGTCATAAGGGCCATCTGAAAAAAGTGTAAAATCCAGAAAGGCAGGACAGGCCATGGAGAACTGGGAGCCTTGTTATGCTGATGGGCGGGATGTAAATTGCCAACAGCCACTCGGGAGAAGTGTATGGTGTTTCCTGACACATCTAAAAAACAAAGCAACAGAGCCTAGGGCACTTCCACTTATGGTCCTATAGCTTAGGGAAATGAAAATCAAAAAGACACAGCCACCCCAAAGTTTGGGACGGCTCTGTTTACAAGAACCTCGTTTACGGTACAAGTTCAATATCGCAGAAAGTGAAAAATGGATGAAGAAGTTGTGGTACTTACGTACAATGCAATATCACTCAGCAATGACATCTATGTCATCAGGCCCGTAGCAGCATAATGAGTGGATTCAGCTATGATGATTCTAACTGAAAGAAGTCACACAGAAAAAGAAACATCATAAGATATCACTAATACACGCAATGTAAACATGGCTACACAGGAACTGGATTACAAAACAGAACAGGGTCTCAAATTTAGAAAACCAACTTATGCTTGCTTAAGGGGAAAGGTGAGTTGGGGTGCTGCATAAAACCAGAGATTGAAATGAGCACAGATAAAGTTCCTTAAGCCAAATATGGAATAGAGAAGAGCTACTCCTTGCTCAATGAAATGGACTTAACACCCCATATTAAACGCCTAAGAATGTACCTGACTAGTAAGTATCTTAAAACCTATGGATTGCTATGTCTCCGAAAGGGAATCAAGCGTGTGTAGAGGGGAATAAACGCAGCAGTGATAGGATTGGAGAGGTTCGGTGAGCAAATGAAGACCCTTTGAAGTCATATTGCATGGTACCCATTCCACGGGTCTCAACTCTCCAGGTTTAAGGGATTCTTCCTTCAGCTAAAACATGCATGTGGAACCCAGAGTATGATCAACCGTGTGATCGGGAGACGTGTTCAAATATGTCTCCGTTCTCGTCCCCTGGTACTCGGGTGCAACATTCCAGATGCTTTACTAACACTCTCCCGACTTGGAGAGTCAGTGCCTTTAACCTCCTGTTTGGCCCAGTTTGCAATTTCTGCGGAAGATGAACAGGAATAGGGAGAACCAATGAGAGACTAGCTGGAGGTGTCTGGACGGGCAAATTTAACTCTCATTTCCCACCAGGAAGAGGAATTAACCAAAGGCTCAGCGTGCCGTGCCGGAACCAGATTAGGGCCTGAAGCAATCCTGCGGTGTTGCGGCCACTTCACAAGAAAGCGAGTTGAAGAAAGGAGCTCAGGGGCACTGTAATTCACAAACCTGCAGAGTTATAAATGACAACTATCGTCCAAAAATATACTGAAGTAAGGCTGCCAAGAGGACTTGAAAGCGGGGCAGAATTGCAGGAAACCGATTTCAGGAGGTATACTGGAATTGCATTTAAAGCATAGGAAAAGAGGCAGAACGTCCACAATGATGCACTTGGCCAAAAAGGGCGTATGCGTTTTTTCCTATTCAGGAAAAAACGCATACGCGCTTTTTGGCCAACCAAGCAAGCTTGCAAAGGAAATCTGCACTACAATGAAGTCTCACTTCCCCCCGGTCAAAAGGGCCATCTGAAAAAAGTGTAAAATACAGAAAGGAAGGACAGGCCATGGAGAACTGGGAGCCTTGTTATGCTGATGGGCGGGATGTAAATTGCCAACAGTCACTAGGCAGAAGTGTATGGTGTTTCCTGAAACATCTAAAAAACAAAGCAACAGAGCCTAGGGCACTTCCACTTATGGTCCTATAGCTTAAGGAAATTAAAATCAAAAAGACACAGCCACCCCAAAGTTTGGGACGGCTCTGTATACAAGAACCTCGTTTATGGTACAAGTTCAATATCGCAGAAAGTGAAAAATGGATGAAGAAGTTTGGTACTTACGTACAATGCAATATCACTCAGCAATGACATCTATGTCATCAGGCCCGTAGCAGCATAATGAGTGCATTCAGGTATGATGATTCTAACTGAAATAAGTCACACAGAAAAAGAAACATCATAAGATATCACTAATACACGGAATGTAAACTTGGCTACACAGGAACTGGATTACAAAACAGAACAGGGTCTCAAATTTAGAAAACCAACTTATGCTTGCTTAAGGGGAAAGGTGAGTTGGGGTGCTGCATAAAACCAGAGATTGAAATGAGCACAGATAAAGTTCCTTAAGCCAAATATGGAATAGACAAGAGCTACTCCTTGCTCAATGAAATGGACTTAACACCCCATATTAAACGCCTAAGAATGTACCTGACTAGTAAGTATCTTAAAACCTATGGATTGCTATGTCTCCGAAAGGGAATCAAGCGTGTGTAGAGGGGAATAAACGCAGCAGTGATAGGATTGGAGCAGTTCGGTGAGCAAATGAAGACCCTTTGAAGTCATATTGCATGGTACCCATTCCACGGATCTCAACTCTCCAGGTTTAAGGGATTCTTCCTTCAGCTAAAACATGCATGTGGAACCCAGAGTATGATCAACCGTGTGATCGGGAGACGTGTTCAAATATGTCTCCGTTCTCGTCCCCTGGTCCTCGGGTGCAACATTCCAGACGCTTTACTAACACTCTCCCGACTTGGAGAGTCAGTGCCTTTAACCTCCTGTTTGGCCCAGTTTGCAATTTCTGCGGAAGATGAACAGGAATAGGGAGAACCAATGAGAGACTAGCTGGAGGTGTCTGGACGGGCAAATTTAACTCTCATTTCCCACCAGGAAGAGGAATTAACCAAAGGCTCAGCGTGCCATGCCGGAACCAGATTAGGGCCTGAAGCAATCCTGCGGTGTTGCGGCCAGCTCACAAGGAAGCGAGTTGAAGGAAGGAGTTCAGGGGCACTGTAATTCACAAACCTGCAGAGTTATAAATGACAGCTATCGTCCAAAAATATACTGAAGTAAGGCTGCCAAGAGGACTTGAAAGCGGGGCAGAATTGCAGGAAACCGATTTCAGGAGGTAGACTGGAATTGCATTTAAAGCATAGGAAAAGAGGCAGAACGTCCACAATGATGCACTTGGCCAAAAAGGGCGTATGCGTTTTTTCCTGAATATATTCAGAAAAAAACGCATACGCCCTTTTTGGCCAACCAAGCAAGCTTGCAAAAGAAATCTGCACTACAATGAAGTCTCACTTCCCCCGGGTCAAAAGGGCCATCTGAAAAAAGTGTAAAATCCAGAAAGGCAGGACAGGCCATGGAGAACTGGGAGCCTTGTTATGCTGATGGGCGGGATGTAAATTGCCAACAGCCACTCAGGAGAAGTGTATGTGTTTCCTGAAACATCTGAAAAACAAAGCAACAGAGCCTAGGGCACTTCCACTTATGGTCCTATAGCTTAGGGAAATGAAAATCAAAAAGACACAGCCACCCCAAAGTTTGGGACGGCTCTGTTTACAAGAACCTCGTTTACGGTACAAGTTCAATATCGCAGAAAGTGAAAAATGGATGAAGAAGTTGTGGTACTTACGTACAATGCAATATCACTCAGCACTGACATCTATGTCATCAGGCCCGTAGCAGCATAATGAGTGGATTCAGGTATGATGATTCTAACTGAAATAAGTCACACAGAAAAAGAAACATCATAAGATATCACTAATACACGGAATGTAAACTTGGCTACACAGGAACTGGATTACAAAACAGAACAGGGTCTCAAATTTAGAAAACCAACTTATGCTTGCTTAAGGGGAAAGGTGAGTTGGGGTGCTGCATAAAACCAGAGATTGAAATGAGCACAGATAAAGTTCCTTAAGCCAAATATGGAATAGACAAGAGCTACTCCTTGCTCAACGAAATGGACTCAACACCCCATATTAAACACCTAAGAATGTACCTGACTAGTAAGTATCTTAAAACCTATGGATTGCTATGTGTCCGAAAGAGAATCAAGCGTGTGTACCGGGGCATAAACGCAGCAGTGATAGGATTGGAGAGGTTCGGTGAGCAAATGAAGACCCTTTGAAGTCATACTGCATGGTACCCATTCCACGGGTCTCAACTCTCCAGGTTTAAGGGATTCTTCCTTCAGCTAAAACATGCATGTGGAACCCAGAGTATGATCAACCGTGTGATCGGGAGACGTGTTCAAATATGTCTCCGTTCTCGTCCCCTGGTACTCGGGTGCAACATTCCAGATGCTTTACTAACACTCTCCCGACTTGGAGAGTCAGTGCCTTTAACCTCCTGTTTGGCCCAGTTTGCAATTTCTGCGGAAGATGAACAGGAATAGGGAGAACCAATGAGAGACTAGCTGGAGGTGTCTGGACGGGCAAATTTAACTCTCATTTCCCACCAGGAAGAGGAATTAACCAAAGGCTCAGCGTGCCGTGCCGGAACCACATTAGGGCCTGAAGCAATCCTGCGGTGTTGCGGCCAGCTCACAAGAAAGCGAGTTGAAGAAAGGAGCTCAGGGGCACTGTAATTCACAAACCTGCAGAGTTATAAGTGACAGCTATCGTCCAAAAATATACTGAAGTAAGGCTGCCAAGAGGACTTGAAAGTGGAGCAGAATTGCAGGAAACTGATTTCAGGAGGTAGACTGGAATTGCATTTAAAGCATAGGAAAAGAGGCAGAACGTCCACAATGATGCACTTGGCCAAAAAGGGCGTATGCGTTTTTTCCTGAATATATTCAGGAAAAAACGCATACGTCCTTTTTGGCCAACCAAGCAAGCTTGCAAAGGAAATCTGCACTACAATGAAGTCTCCCTTCCCCCCGGTCATAAGGGCCATCTGAAAAAAGTGTAAAATCCAGAAAGGCAGGACAGGCCATGGAGAACTGGGAGCCTTGTTATGCTGATGGGCGGGATGAAAATTGCCAACAGCCACTCGGGAGAAGTGTATGGTGTTTCCTGAAACATCTAAAAAACAAAGCAACAGAGCCTAGGGCACTTCCACTTATGGTCCTATAGCTTAGGGAAATGAACATCAAAAAGACACAGCCACCCCAAAGTTTGGGACGGCGCTGTTTACAAGAACCTCGTTTACGGTACAAGTTCAATATCGCAGAAAGTGAAAAATGGATGAAGAAGTTGTGGTACTTACGTACAATGCAATATCACTCAGCAATGACATCTATGTCATCAGGCCCGTAGCAGCATAATGAGTGGATTCAGGTATGATGATTCTAACTGAAAGAAGTCACACAGAAAAAGAAACATCATAAGATATCACTAATACACGGAATGTAAACTTGGCTACACAGGAACTGGATTACAAAACAGAACAGGGTCTCAATTTAGAAAACCAACTTATGCTTGCTTAAGGGGAAAGGTGAGTTGGGGTGCTGCATAAAACCAGAGATTGAAATGAGCACAGAGTAAGTTCCTTAAGCCAAATATGGAATAGACAAGAGCTACTCCTTGCTCAACGAAATGGACTCAACACCCCATATTAAACGCCTAAGAATGTACCTGACTAGTAAGTATCTTAAAACCTATGGATTGCTATGTCTCCGAAAGAGAATCAAGCGTGTGTACAGGGGCATAAACGCAGCAGTGGTAGAATTGGAGAGGTTCGGTGAGCAAATGAAGAACCTTTGAAGTCATATTGCACGGTACCCATTCCACGGGTCTCAACTCTCCAGCTTTAAGGGATTCTTCCTTCAGCTAAAACATGCATGTGGAACCCAGAGTATGATCAACCATGTGATCGGGAGACGTGTTCAAATATGTCTCCGTTCTCGTCCCCTGTTTCTCGGGTGCAACATTCCAGACGATTTACTAACACTCTCCCGACTTGGAGAGTCAGTGCCTTTAACCTCCTGTTTGGCCCAGTTTGCAATTTCTGCGGAAGATGAACAGGAATAGGGAGAACCAATGAGAGACTAGCTGGAGGTGTCTGGACGGGCAAATTTAACTCTCATTTCCCACCAGGAAGAGGAATTAACCAAAGGCTCAGCGTGCCGTGCCGGAACCAGATTAGGGCCTGAAGCAATCCTGCGGTGTTGCGGCCAGCTCAAAAGAAAGCGAGTTGAAGAAAGGAGCTCAGGGTCACTGTAATTCACAAACCTGCAGAGTTATAAATGACAGCTATCGTCCAAAAATATACTGAAGTAAGGCTGCCAAGAGGACTTGAAAGCGGGGCAGAGTTGCAGGTAACCGATTTCAGGAGGTAGACTGGAATTGCAGTGAAAGCATAGGAAAAGAGGCAGAACGTCCACAATGATGCACTTGGCCAAAAAGGGCGTATGCGTTTTTTCCTGAATATATTCAGGAAAAAACGCATACGCCCTTTTTGGCCAACCAAGCAAGCTTGCAAAGGAAATCTGCACTACAATGAAGTCTCACTTCCCCCCGGTCAAAAGGGCCATCTGAAAAAAGTGTAAAATCCAGAAAGGCAGGACAGGCCATGAAGAACTGGGAGCCTTGTTATGCTGATGGGCGGGATGTAAATTGCCAACAGCCACTCGGGAGAAGTGTATGTGTTTCCTGAAACATCTAAAAAACAAAGCAACAGAGCCTAGGGCACTTCCACTTATGGTCCTATAGCTTAGGGAAATGAAAATCAAAAAGACACGGCCACCCCAAAGTTTGGGACGGCTCTGTTTACAAGGACCTCGTTTACGGTACAAGTTCAATATCGCAGAAAGTGAAAAATGGATGAAGAAGCTGTGGTACTTACGTACAAAGCAATATCACTCAGCAATGACATCTACGTCATCAGGCCCGTAGCAGCATAATGAGAGGATTCAGGTATGATGATTCTACCTGAAATAAGTCATGCAGAAAAAGAAACATCATAAGATATCACTAATACACGGAATGTAAACTTGGCTACACAGGAACTGGATTACAAAACAGAACAGGGTCTCAAATTTAGAAAACCAACTTATGCTTGCTTAAGGGGAAAGGTGAGTTCGGGTGCTGCTTAAAACCAGAGATTGAAATGAGCACAGAGTTAGTTCCTTAAGCCAAATATGGAATAGACAAGAGCTACTCCTTGCTCAACGAAATGGACTCAACACCCCATATTAAACGCCTAAGAATGTACCTGACTAGTAAGTATCTTAAAACCTATGGATTGCTATGTCTCCGAAAGGGAATCAAGCATGTGTACAGGGGCATAAACGCAGCAGTGATAGGATTGGAGAGGTTCGGTGAGCAAATGAAGACCCTTTGGAGTCATATTGCATGGTACCCATTCCACGGGTCTCAACTCTCCAGGTTTAAGGGATTCTTCCTTCAGCTAAAACATGCATGTGGAACCCAGAGTATGATCAACTGTGTGATCGGGAGACGTCTTCAAATATGTCTCCGTTCTCGTCCCCTGGTACTCGGGTGCAACATTCCAGACGCTTTACTAACACTCTCCCGACTTGGAGAGTCAGTGCCTTTAACCTCCTGTTTGGCCCAGTTTGCAATTTCTGCAGAAGATGAACAGGAATAGGGAGAACCAATGAGAGACTAGCTGGAGGTGTCTGGACGGGCAAATTTAACTCTCATTTCCCACCAGGAAGAGGAATTAACCAAAGGCTCAGCGTGCCGTGCCGGAACCAGATTAGGGACTAAAGCAATCCTGCGGTGTTGTGGCCAGCTCACAAGAAAGCGAGTTGAAGAAAGTAGCTCAGGGGCACTGTAATTCACAAACCTGCAGAGTTATAAATGACAGCTATCGTCCAAAAATATACTGAAGTAAGGCTGCCAGGAGGACGTGAAAGCGGGACAGAATTGCAGGAAACCGATTTCAGGAGGTAGACTGGAATTGCATTGAAAGCATAGGAAAAGAGGCAGAACGTCCACAATGATGCACTTGGCCAAAAAGGGCGTATGCGTTTTTTCCTGAATATATTCAGGAAAAAACGCATACGCCCTTTTTGGCCAACCAAGCAAGCTTGCAAAGGAAATCTGCACTACAATGAAGTCTCACTTCCCCCCGGTCAAAAGGGCCATCTGAAAAAAGTGTAAAATCCAGAAAGGCAGGACAGGCCATGGAGAACTGGGAGCCTTGTTATGCTGATGGGCGGGATGAAAATTGCCAACAGCCACTCGGGAGAAGTGTATGGTGTTTCCTGAAACATCTAAAAAACAAAGCAACAGAGCCTAGGGCACTTCCACTTATGGTCCTATAGCTTAGGGAAATGAAAATCAAAAAGACACAGCCACCCCAAAGTTTGGGACGGCGCTGTTTACAAGAACCTCGTTTACGGTACAAGTTCAATATCGCAGAAAGTGAAAAATGGATGAAGAAGTTGTGGTACTTACGTACAATGCAATATCACTCAGCAATGACATCTATGTCATCAGGCCCGTAGCAGCATAATGAGTGGATTCAGGTATGATGATTCTAACTGAAAGAAGTCACACAGAAAAAGAAACATCATAAGATATCACTAATACACGGAATGTAAACTTGGCTACACAGGAACTGGATTACAAAACAGAACAGGGTCTCAATTTAGAAAACCAACTTATGCTTGCTTAAGGGGAAAGGTGAGTTGGGGTGCTGCATAAAACCAGAGATTGAAATGAGCACAGATAAAGTTCCTTAAGCCAAATATGGAATAGACAAGAGCTACTCCTTGCTCAACGAAATGGACTCAACACCCCATATTAAACGCCTAAGAATGTACCTGACTAGTAAGTATCTTAAAACCTATGGATTGCTATGTCTCCGAAAGAGAATCAAGCGTGTGTACAGGGGAATAAACGCAGCAGTGATAGGATTGGAGAGATTCGGAGAGCAAATGAAGACCCTTTGAAGTCATATTGCATGGTACCCATTCCACGGGTCTCAACTCTCCAGGTTTAAGGGATTCTACCTTCAGCTAAAACATGCATGTGGAACCCAGAGTATGATCAACCGTGTGATCGGGAGACGTGTTCAAATATATCTCCGTTCTCGTCCCCTGGTACTCGGGTGCAACATTCCAGACGCTTTACTAACACTCTCCCGACTTGGAGAGTCAGTGCCTTTAACCTCCTGTTTGGCCCAGTTTGCAATTTCTGCGGAAGATGAACAGGAATAGGGAGAACCAATGAGAGACTAGCTGGAGGTGTTTGGACGGGCAAATTTAACTCTCATTTCCCACCAGGAAGAGGAATTAACCAAAGGCTCAGCGTGCCGTGCCGGAACCAGATTAGGGCCTGAAGCAATCCGGCGGTGTTGCAGCTAGCTCACAAGAAAATGAGTTGAAGAAAGGAGCTCAGGGGCACTGTAATTCACAGACCTGCAGAGTTATAAATGACAGCTATCGTCCAAAAATATACTGAAGTAAGGATGCCAGGAGGACTTGAAAGCGGGGCAGAATTGCAGGAAACCGATTTCAGGAGGTAGAGTGGAATTGCATTTAAAGCATAGGAAAAGAGGCAGAACGTCCACAATGATGCACTTGGCCAAAAAGGGCGTATGCGTTTTTTCCTGAATATATTCAGGAAAAAACGCATACGCCCTTTTTGGCCAACCAAGCAAGCTTGCAAAGGAAATCTGCACTACAATGAAGTCTCACTTCCCCCCGGTCAAAAGGGCCATCTGAAAAAAGTGTAAAATCCAGAAAGGCAGGACAGGCCATGGAGAACTGGGAGCCTTGTTATGCTGATGGGCGGGATGAAAATTGCCAACAGCCACTCGGGAGAAGTGTATGGTGTTTCCTGAAACATCTAAAAAACAAAGCAACGAGCCTAGGGCACTTCCAATTATGGTCCTATAGATTAGGGAAATGAAAATCAAAAAGACATGGCCACCCCAAAGTTTGGGACGGCTCTGTTTACAAGAACCTCGTTTACGGTACAAGTTCAATATCGCAGAAAGTGAAAAATGGATAAAGAACTTGTGGTACTTACGTACAATGCAATATCACTCAGCACTGACATCTATGTCATCAGGCCCGTAGCAGCATAATGAGTGGATTCAGGTATGATGATTCTACCTGAAATAAGTCACGCAGAAAAAGAAACATCATAAGATATCAGTAATACACGGAATGTAAACTTGGCTACACAGGAACTGGATTACAAAACAGAACAGGGTCTCAAATTTAGAAAACCAACTTATGCTTGCTTAAGGGGAAAGGTGAGTTGGGGTGCTGCATAAAACCAGAGATTGAAATGAGCACAGAGTAAGTTCCTTAAGCCAAATATGGAATAGACAAGAGCTACTCCTTGCTCAACGAAATGGACTCAACACCCCATATTAAACGCCTAAGAATGTACCTGACTAGTAAGTATCTTAAAACCTATGGATTGCTATGTCTCCGAAAGAGAATCAAGCGTGTGTACAGGGGCATAAACGCAGCAGTGATAGGATTGGAGAGGTTCGGTGAGCAAATGATGACCCTTTGAAGTCATACTGCATGCTACCCATTCCACGGGTCTCAACTCTCCAGGTTTAAGGGATTCTTCCTTCAGCTAAAACATGCATGTGGAACCCAGAGTATGATCAACCGTGTGATCGGGAGACGTGTTCAAATACGTCTCCGTTCTCGTCCCCTGGTACTCGCTTGCAACATACCAGACGCTTTACTAACACTCTCCCGACTTGGAGAGTCAGTGCCTTTAACCTCCTGTTTGGCCCAGTTTGCAATTTCTGCGGAAGATGAACAGGAATAGGGAGAACCAATGAGAGACTAGCTGGAGGTGTCTGGACGGGCAAATTTAACTCTCATTTCCCACCAGGAAGAGGAATTAACCAAAGGCTCAGCGTGCCGTGCCGGAACCAGATGAGGGCCTGAAGCAATCCTGCGGTGTTGTGGCCAGCTCACAAGAAAGCGAGTTGAAGAAAGTAGCTCAGGGGCACTGTAATTCACAAACCTGCAGAGTTATAAATGACAGCTATCGTCCAAAAATATACTGAAGTAAGGCTGCCAAGAGGACTTGAAAGCGGGGCAGAGTTGCAGGTAACCGATTTCAGGAGGTAGACTGGAATTGCATTTAAAGCATAGGAAAAGGGGCAGAACGTCCACAATGATGCACTTGGCCAAAAAGTGTGTATGCGTTTTTTCCTGAATATATTCAGGAAAAAACGCATACGCCCTTTTTGGCCAACCAAGCAAGCTTGCAAAGGAAATCTGCACTACAATGAAGTCTCACTTCCCCCGGGTCATAAGGGCCATCTGAAAAAAGTGTAAAATCCAGAAAGGCAGGACAGACCATGGAGAACTGGGAGCCTTGTTATGCTGATGGGCGGGATGTAAATTGCCAACAGACACTAGGGAGAAGTGTATGGTGTTTCCTGAAACATCTAAAAAACAAAGCAACAGAGCCTAGGGCACTTCCACTTATGGTCCTATAGCTTAGGGAAATGAAAATCAAAAAGACACAGCCACCCCAAAGTTTGGGACGGCTCTGTTTACAAGAACCTCGTTTACGGTACAAGTTCAATATCGCAGAAAGTGAAAAATGGATGAAGAAGCTGTGGTACTTACGTACAATGCAATATCACTCAGCAATGACATCTACGTCATCAGGCCCGTAGCAGCATAATGAGAGGATTCAGGTATGATGATTCTAACTGAAATAAGTCACACAGAAAAAGAAACATCATAAGATATAACTAATACACGGAATGTAAACTTGGCTACACAGGAACTGGATTACAAAACAGAACAGGGTCTCAAATTTAGAAAACCAACTTATGCTTGCTTAAGGGGAAAGGTGAGTTGGGGTGCTGCATAAAACCAGAGATTGAAATGAGCACAGAGTAAGTTCCTTAAGCCAAATATGGAATAGACAAGAGCTACTCCTTGCTCAACGAAATGGACTCAACACCCCATATTAAACGCCTAAGAATGTACCTGACTAGTAAGTATCTTAAAACCTATGGATTGCTATGTCTCCGAAAGAGAATCAAGCGTGTGTACAGGGGCATAAACGCAGCAGTGGTAGAATTGGAGAGGTTCGGTGAGCAAATGAAGAACCTTTGAAGTCATATTGCACGGTACCCATTCCACGGGTCTCAACTCTCCAGCTTTAAGGGATTCTTCCTTCAGCTAAAACATGCATGTGGAACCCAGAGTATGATCAACCATGTGATCGGGAGACGTGTTCAAATATGTCTCCGTTCTCGTCCCCTGTTTCTCGGGTGCAACATTCCAGACGATTTACTAACACTCTCCCGACTTGGAGAGTCAGTGCCTTTAACCTCCTGTTTGGCCCACTTTGCAATTTCTGCGGAAGATGAACAGGAATAGGGAGAACCAATGAGAGACTAGCTGGAGGTGTCTGGACGGGCAAATTTAACTCTCATTTCCCACCAGGAAGAGGAATTAACCAAAGGCTCAGCGTGCCGTGCCGGAACCAGATTAGGGCCTGAAGCAATCCTGCGGTGTTGCGGCCAGCTCACAAGAAAGCAAGTTGAAGAAAGGAGCTCAGGGTCACTGTAATTCACAAACCTGCAGAGTTATAAATGACAGCTATCGTCCAAAAATATACTGAAGTAAGGCTGCCAAGAGGACTTGAAAGCGGGGCAGAGTTGCAGGTAACCGATTTCAGGAGGTAGACTGGAATTGCAGTGAAAGCATAGGAAAAGAGGCAGAACGTCCACAATGATGCACTTGGCCAAAAAGGGCGTATGCGTTTTTTCCTGAATATATTCAGGAAAAAACGCATACGCCCTTTTTGGCCAACCAAGCAAGCTTGCAAAGGAAATCTGCACTACAATGAAGTCTCACTTCCCCCCGGTCAAAAGGGCCATCTGAAAAAAGTGTAAAATCCAGAAAGGCAGGACAGGCCATGAAGAACTGGGAGCCTTGTTATGCTGATGGGCGGGATGTAAATTGCCAACAGCCACTCGGGAGAAGTGTATGTGTTTCCTGAAACATCTAAAAAACAAAGCAACAGAGCCTAGGGCACTTCCACTTATGGTCCTATAGCTTAGGGAAATGAAAATCAAAAAGACACGGCCACCCCAAAGTTTGGGACGGCTCTGTTTACAAGGACCTCGTTTACGGTACAAGTTCAATATCGCAGAAAGTGAAAAATGGATGAAGAAGCTGTGGTACTTACGTACAAAGCAATATCACTCAGCAATGACATCTACGTCATCAGGCCCGTAGCAGCATAATGAGAGGATTCAGGTATGATGATTCTACCTGAAATAAGTCATGCAGAAAAAGAAACATCATAAGATATCACTAATACACGGAATGTAAACTTGGCTACACAGGAACTGGATTACAAAACAGAACAGGGTCTCAAATTTAGAAAACCAACTTATGCTTGCTTAAGGGGAAAGGTGAGTTGGGGTGCTGCTTAAAACCAGAGATTGAAATGAGCACAGAGTTAGTTCCTTAAGCCAAATATGGAATAGACAAGAGCTACTCCTTGCTCAACGAAATGGACTCAACACCCCATATTAAACGCCTAAGAATGTACCTGACTAGTAAGTATCTTAAAACCTATGGATTGCTATGTCTCCGAAAGGGAATCAAGCATGTGTACAGGGGCATAAACGCAGCAGTGATAGGATTGGAGAGGTTCGGTGAGCAAATGAAGACCCTTTGGAGTCATATTGCATGGTACCCATTCCACGGGTCTCAACTCTCCAGGTTTAAGGGATTCTTCCTTCAGCTAAAACATGCATGTGGAACCCAGAGTATGATCAACTGTGTGATCGGGAGACGTCTTCAAATATGTCTCCGTTCTCGTCCCCTGGTACTCGGGTGCAACATTCCAGACGCTTTACTAACACTCTCCCGACTTGGAGAGTCAGTGCCTTTAACCTCCTGTTTGGCCCAGTTTGCAATTTCTGCAGAAGATGAACAGGAATAGGGAGAACCAATGAGAGACTAGCTGGAGGTGTCTGGACGGGCAAATTTAACTCTCATTTCCCACCAGGAAGAGGAATTAACCAAAGGCTCAGCGTGCCGTGCCGGAACCAGATTAGGGACTAAAGCAATCCTGCGGTGTTGTGGCCAGCTCACAAGAAAGCGAGTTGAAGAAAGTAGCTCAGGGGCACTGTAATTCACAAACCTGCAGAGTTATAAATGACAGCTATCGTCCAAAAATATACTGAAGTAAGGCTGCCAGGAGGACTTGAAAGCGGGACAGAATTGCAGGAAACCGATTTCAGGAGGTAGACTGGAATTGCATTGAAAGCATAGGAAAAGAGGCAGAACGTCCACAATGATGCACTTGGCCAAAAAGGGCGTATGCGTTTTTTCCTGAATATATTCAGGAAAAAACGCATACGCCCTTTTTGGCCAACCAAGCAAGCTTGCAAAGGAAATCTGCACTACAATGAAGTCTCACTTCCCCCCGGTCAAAAGGGCCATCTGAAAAAAGTGTAAAATCCAGAAAGGCAGGACAGGCCATGGAGAACTGGGAGCCTTGTTATGCTGATGGGCGGGATGTAAATTGCCAACAGCCACTAGGGAGAAGTGTATGGTGTTTCCTGAAACATCTAAAAAACAAAGCAACAGAGCCTAGGGCACTTCCACTTATGGTCCTATAGCTTAGGGAAATGAAAATCAAAAAGACACAGCCACCCCAAAGTTTGGGACGGCTCTGTTTACAAGAACCTCGTTTACGGTACAAGTTCAATATCGCAGAAAGTGAAAAATGGATGAAGAAGCTGTGGTACTTACGTACAATGCAATATCACTCAGCAATGACATCTACGTCATCAGGCCCGTAGCAGCATAATGAGAGGATTCAGGTATGATGATTCTAACTGAAATAAGTCACACAGAAAAAGAAACATCATAAGATATAACTAATACACGGAATGTAAACTTGGCTACACAGGAACTGGATTACAAAACAGAACAGGGTCTCAAATTTAGAAAACCAACTTATGCTTGCTTAAGGGGAAAGGTGAGTTGGGGTGCTGCATAAAACCAGAGATTGAAATGAGCACAGAGTAAGTTCCTTAAGCCAAATATGGAATAGACAAGAGCTACTCCTTGCTCAACGAAATGGACTCAACACCCCATATTAAACGCCTAAGAATGTACCTGACTAGTAAGTATCTTAAAACCTATGGATTGCTATGTCTCCGAAAGGGAATCAAGCATGTGTACAGGGGCATAAACGCAGCAGTGATAGGATTGGAGAGGTTCGGTGAGCAAATGAAGACCCTTTGAAGTCATATTGCATGGTACCCATTCCACGGGTCTCAACTCTCCAGGTTTAAGGGACTCTTCCTTCAGCTAAAACATGCATGTGGAACCCAGAGTATGATCAACTGTGTGATCGGGAGACGTCTTCAAATATGTCTCCGTTCTCGTCCCCTGGTACTCGGGTGCAACATTCCAGACGCTTTACTAACACTCTCCCGACTTGGAGAGTCAGTGCCTTTAACCTCCTGTTTGGCCCAGTTTGCAATTTCTGCGGAAGATGAACAGAAATAGGGAGAACCAATGAGAGACTAGCTGGAGGTGTCTGGACGGGCAAATTTAACTCTCATTTCCCACCAGGAAGAGGAATTAACCAAAGGCTCAGCATGCCGTGCCGGAACCAGATTAGGGCCTGAAGCAATCCTGCGGTATTGCAGCCAGCTCACAAGAAAGCGAGTTGAAGAAAGGAGCTCAGGGGCACTGTAATTCACAGACCTGCAGAGTTATAAATGACAGCTATCGTCCAAAAATATACTGAAGTAAGGCTGCCAGGAGGACTTGAAAGCGGGGCAGAATTGCAGGAAACCGATTTCAGGAGGTAGACTGGAATTGCATTTAAAGCATAGGAAAAGAGGCAGAACGTCCGCAATGATGCACTTGGCCAAAAAGGGCGTATGCGTTTTTTCCTATTCAGGAAAAAACGCATACGCCCTTTTTGGCCAACCAAGCAAGCTTGCAAAGGAAATCTGCACTACAATGAAGTCTCACTTCCCCCCGGTCAAAAGGGCCATCTGAAAAAGTGTAAAATCCAGAAAGGCAGGACAGGCCATGGAGAACTGGGAGCCTTGTTATGCTGATGGGCGGGATGTAAATTGCCAACAGTCACTAGGCAGAAGTGTATGTGTTTCCTGAAACATCTAAAAAACAAAGCAACAGAGCCTAGGGCACTTCCACTTATGGTCCTATAGCTTAGGGAAATGAAAATCAAAAAGACACAGCCACCACAAAGTTTGGGACGGCTCTGTTTACAAGAACCTCGTTTACGGTACAAGTTCAATATCGCAGAAAGTGAAAAATGGATGAAGAAGTTGTGGTATTACGTACAATGCAATATCACTCAGCAATGACATCTATGTCATCAGGCCCGTAGCAGCATAATGAGTGGATTCAGGTATGATGATTCTAACTGAAAGAAGTCACACAGAAAAAGAAACATCATAAGATATCACTAATACACGCAGTGTAAACATGGCTACACAGGAACTGGATTACAAAACAGAACAGGGTCTCAAATTTAGAAAACCAACTTATGCTTGCTTAAGGGGAAAGGTGAGTTGGGGTGCTGCATAAAACCAGAGATTGAAATGAGCACAGATAAAGTTCCTTAAGCCAAATATGGAATAGACAAGAGCTACTCCTTGCTCAACGAAAAGGACTCAACACCCCATATTAAACGCCTAAGAATGTACCTGACTAGTAAGTATCTTAAAACCTATGGATTGCTATGGCTCCGAAAGGGAATCAAGCGTGTGTAGAGGGGAATAAACGCAGCAGTGATAGGATTGGAGAGGTTCGGTGAGCAAATGAAGACCCTTTGTAGTCATATTGCATGGTACCCATTCCACGGGTCTCAACTCTCCAGGTTTAAGGGATTCTTCCTTCAGCTAAAACATGCATGTGGAACCCAGAGTATGATCAACCGTGTGATCGGGAGACGTCTTCAAATATGTCTCCGTTCTCGTCCCCTGGTCCTCGGGTGCAATATTCCAGACGCTTTACTAACACTCTCCCGACTTGGAGAGTCAGTGCCTTTAACCTCCTGTTTGGCCCAGTTTGCAATTTCTGCGGAAGATGAACAGGAATAGGGAGAACCAATGAGAGACTAGCTGGAGGTGTCTGGACGGGCAAATTTAACTCTCATTTCCCACCAGGAAGAGGAATTAACCAAAGGCTCAGCGTGCCATGCCGGAACCAGATTAGGACCTGAAGCAATCCTGCGGTGTTGCGGCCAGCTCACAAGAAAGCAAGTTGAAGGAAGGAGTTCAGGGGCACTGTAATTCACAAACCTGCAGAGTTATAAATGACAGCTATCGTCCAAAAATATACTGAAGTAAGGCTGCCAAGAGGACTTGAAAGCGGGGCAGAATTGCAGGAAACCGATTTCAGGAGGTATACTGGAATTGCATTTACAGCATAGGAAAAGAGGCAGAACGTCCACAATGATGCACTTGGCCAAAAAGTGTGTATGCGTTTTTTCCTATTCAGGAAGAAACGCATACGCCCTTTTTGGCCATCCAAGCAAGCTTGCAAAGGAAATCTGCACTACAATGAAGTCTCACTTCCCCCCGGTCAAAAGGGCCATCTGAAAAAGTGTAAAATCCAGAAAGGAAGGACAGGCCATGGAGAACTGGGAGCCTTGTTATGCTGATGGGCGGGATGTAAATTGCCAACAGTCACTAGGCAGAAGTCTATGGTGTTTCCTGAAACATCTAAAAAACAAAGCAACAGAGCCTAGGGCACTTCCACTTATGGTCCTATAGCTTAAGGAAATTAAAATCAAAAAGACACAGCCACCCCAAATTTGGGACGGCTCTGTATACAAGAACATCGTTTATGGTACAAGTTCAATATCGCAGAAAGTGAAAAATGGATGAAGAAGTTGTGGTACTTATGTACAATGCAATATCACTCAGCAATGACATCTATGTCATCAGGCCCGTAGCAGCATAATGAGTGGATTCAGGTATGATGATTCTAACTGAAATAAGTCACACAGAAAAAGAAACATCATAAGATATCACTAATACACGGAATGTAAACTTGGCTACACAGGAACTGGATTACAAAACAGAACAGGGTCTCAAATTTAGAAAACCAACTTATGCTTGCTTAAGGGGAAAGGTGAGTTGGGGTGCTGCATAAAACCAGAGATTGAAATGAGCACAGATAAAGTTCCTTAAGCCAAATATGGAATAGACAAGAGCTACTCCTTGCTCAACGAAATGGACTCAACACCCCATATTAAACGCCTAAGAATGTACCTGACTAGTAAGTATCTTAAAACCTATGGATTGCTATGTCTCCGAAAGGGAATCAAGCGTGTGTACAGGGGAATAAACGCAGCAGTGATAGGATTGGAGAGGTTCGGTGAGAAAATGAAGACCCTTTGAAGTCATATTGCATGGTACCCATTCCACGGGTCTCAACTCTCCAGGTTTAAGGGATTCTACCTTCAGCTAAAACATGCATGTGGAACCCAGAGTATGATCAACCGTGTGATCGGGAGACGTGTTCAAATATGTCTCCGTTCTCGTCCCCTGGTACTCGGGTGCAACATTCCAGACGCTTTACTAACACTCTCCCGACTTGGAGAGTCAGTGCCTTTAACCTCCTGTTTGGCCCAGTTTGCAATTTCTGCGGAAGATGAACAGGAATAGGGAGAACCAATGAGAGACTAGCTGGAGGTGTCTGGACGGGCAAATTTAACTCTCATTTCCCACCAGGAAGAGGAATTAACCAAAGGCTCAGCGTGCCGTGCCGGAACCACATTAGGGCCTGAAGCAATCCTGCGGTGTTGCGGCCAGCTCACAAGAAAGCGAGTTGAAGAAAGGAGCTCAGGGGCACTGTAATTCACAAACCTGCAGAGTTATAAATGACAGCTATCGTCCAAAAATATACTGAAGTAAGGCTGCCAAGAGGACTTGAAAGCGAGGCAGAATTGCAGGAAACCGATTTCAGGAGGTAGACTGGAATTGCATTGAAAGCATAGGAAAAGAGGCAGAACGTCCACAATGATGCACTTGGCCAAAAAGGGCGTATGCGTTTTTTCCTGAATATATTCAGGAAAAAACGCATACGCCCTTTTTGGCCAACCAAGCAAGCTTGCAAAGGAAATCTGCACTACAGTGAAGTCTCACTTCCCCCCGGTCAAAAGGGCCATCTGAAAAAAGTGTAAAATCCAGAAAGGCAGGACAGGCCATGGAGAACTGGGAGCCTTGTTATGCTGACGGCCGGGATGTAAATTGCCAACAGCCACTCGGGAGAAGTGTATGTGTTTCCTGAAACATCTAAAAAACAAAGCAACAGAGCCTAGGGCACTTCCACTTATGGTCCTATAGCTTAGGGAAATTAAAATCAAAAAGACACAGCCACCCCAAAGTTTGGGACGGCTCTGTTTACAAGAACCTCGTTTACGGTACAAGTTCAATATCGCAGAAAGTGAAAAATGGATGAAGAAGTTGTGGTACTTACGTACAATGCAATATCACTCAGCAATGACATCTATGTCATCAGGCCCTTAGCAGCATAATGAGTGGATTCAGGTATGATGATTCTAACTGAAAGAAGTCACACAGAAAAAGAAACATCATAAGATATCACTAATACACGGAATGTAAACTTGGCTACACAGGAACTGGATTACAAAACAGAACAGGGTCTCAAATTTAGAAAACCAACTTATGCTTGCTTAAGGGGAAAGACGAGTTGCGGTGCTGCATAAAAACAGAGATTGAAATGAGCACAGATAAAGTTCCTTAAGCCAAATATGGAATAGACAAGAGCTACTCCTTGCTCAACGAAATGGACTCAACACCCCATATTAAACGCCTAAGAATGTACCTGACTAGTAAGTATCTTAAAACCTATGGATTGCTATGTCTCCAAAAGAGAATCAAGCGTGTGTACAGGGGCATAAACGCAGCAGTGATAGGATTGGAGAGGTTCGGTGAGCAAATGAAGACCCTTTGAAGTCATATTGCATGGTACCCATTCCACGGGTCTCAACTCTCCAGGTTTAAGGGATTCTTCCTTCAGCTAAAACATGCATGTGGAACCCAGAGTATGATCAACCATGTGATCGGGAGACGTGTTCAAATATGTCTCCGTTCTCGTCCCCTGGTACTCGGGTGCAACATTCCAGACGCTTTACTAACACTCTCCCGACTTGGAGAGTCAGTGCCTTTAACCTCCTGTTTGGCCCAGTTTGCAATTTCTGCGGAAGATGAACAGGAATAGGGAGAACCAATGAGAGAGTAGCTGGAGGTGTCTGGACGGGCAAATTTAACTCTCATTTCCCACCAGGAAGAGGAATTAACCAAAGGCTCAGCGTGCCGTGCCGGAACCAGATTAGGGCCTGAAGCAATCCTGCGGTGTTGCGGCCAGCTCACAAGAAAGCGAGTTGAAGAAAGGAGCTCAGGGGCACTGTAATTCACAAATCTGCAGAGTTACAAATGACAGCTATCGTCCAAAAATATACTGAAGTAAGGCTGCCAAGAGGACTTGAAAGCAGGGCAGAATTGCAGGAAACCGATTTCAGGAGGTAGACTGGAATTGCATTTAAAGCATAGGAAAAGAGGCAGAACGTCCACAATGATGCACTTGGCCAAAAAGGGCGTATGCGTTTTTTCCTGAATATATTCAGGAAAAAACGCATACGCCCTTTTTGGCCAACCAAGCAAGCTTGCAAAGGAAATCTGCACTACAATGAAGTCTCACTTCCCCCCGGTCAAAAGGGCCATCTGAAAAAAGTGTAAAATCCAGAAAGGCAGGACAGGCCATGGAGAACTGGGAACCTTGTTATGCTGATGGGCGGGATGTAAATTGCCAACAGACACTCGGGAGAAGTGTATGGTGTTTCCTGAAACGTCTAAAAAACAAAGCAACAGAGCCTAGGGCACTTCCACTTAAGGTCCTATAGCTTAGGGAAATTAAAATCAAAAAGATACAGCCACCTCAATGTTTGGGACGCCTCTGTTTACAAGAACCTCGTTTACCGTACAAGTTCAATATCACAGAAAGTGAAAAATGGATAAAGAACTTGTGGTACTTACGTACAATGCAGTATCACTCAGCAGTGAAATCTATGTCATCAGGCCCGTAGCAGCACAATGAGTGGATTCAGGTACGATGATTCTAACTGAAATAAGTCACACAGAAAAAGAAACATCATAAGATATCAGTAATACACGGAATGTAAACTTGGCTACACAGGAACTGAATTACAGAACAGAAAAGGGTCTCAAATTTAGAAAACCAACTTATGCTTGTTTAAGGGTAAAGGTGAGTTGGGGTGCTGCATAAAACCAGAGATTGAAATGAGCACAGATAAAGTTCCTTAAGCCAAATATGGAATAGACAAGAGCTACTCCTTGCTCAACGAAATGGACTCAACACCGCATATTAAACGCCTAAGAATGTACCTGACTCTTAAGTATCTTAAAACCTATGGATTGCTATGTCTCCGAAAGAGAATCAAGCATGTGTACAGGGACATAAATGCAGCAGTGATAGGATTGGAGAGGTTCGGTGAGCAAATGAAGACCCTTTGAAGTCATATTGCATGGTACCCATTCCACGGGTTTCAACTACCCAGGTTTAAGGTATTCTTCCTTCAGCTAAAACATGCATGTGGAACCTAGAGTATGATCAACCATGTGATCGGGAGACGTGTTCAAATATGTCTCAGTTTTCGTACCCTGGTACTCGGGTGCAACATTCCAGACGCTTTACTAACACTCTCCCGACTTGGAGAGTCAGTCCCTTTAACCTCCTGTTTGGCCCAGTTTGCAATTTCTGCGGAAGATGAACAGGAATAGCGAGAACCAATGAGAGACTAGCTGGAGGTGTCTGGACGGGCAAATTTAACTCCCATTTCCCACCAGGAAGAGGAAAGAACCAAAGGCTCAGCGTGCCGTGCCGGAACCAGATTAGGGCCTGAAGCCATCCTGCGGTGTTGCGACCAGCTCACAAGAAAACGAGTTGAAGAAAGGAGCTCAGGGGCACTGTAATTCACAAACCTGCAGAGTTATAAATGACAACTATCGTCCAAAAATATACTGAAGTAAGGCTGCCAAGAGGACTTGAAAGCGGGGCAGAATTGCAGGAAACCGATTTCAGGAGGTAGACTGGAATTGCATTGAAAGCATAGGAAAAGAGGCAGAACGTCCACAATGATGCACTTGGCCAAAAAGGGCGTATGCGTTTTTTCCTGAAAAAACGCATACGCACTTTTTGGCCAACCAAGCAAGCTTGCAAAGGAAATCTGCACTACAATGAAGTCTCACTTCCCCCCGGTCAAAAGGGCCATCTGAAAAAAGTGTAAAATCCAGAAAGGCAGGACAGGCCATGGAGAACTGGGAGCCTTGTTATGCTGATGGGCGGGATGTAAATTGCCAACAGACACTCGGGATAAGTGTATGGTGTTTCCTGAAACGTCTAAAAAACAAAGCAACAGAGCCTAGGGCACTTCCACTTATGGTCCTATAGCTTAGGGAAATTAAAATCAAAAAGATACAGCCACCTCAATGTTTGGGACGCCTCTGTTTACAAGAACCTCGTTTACCGTACAAGTTCAATATCACAGAAAGTGAAAAATGGATAAAGAACTTGTGGTACTTACGTACAATGCAGTATCACTCAGCAGTGAAATCTATGTCATCAGGCCCGTAGCAGCACAATGAGTGGATTCAGGTACGATGATTCTAACTGAAATAAGTCACACAGAAAAAGAAACATCATAAGATATCAGTAATACACGGAATGTAAACTTGGCTACACAGGAACTGAATTACAGAACAGAACAGGGTCTCAAATTTAGAAAACCAAATTATGCTTGTTTAAGGGTAAAGGTGAGTTGGGGTGCTGCATAAAACCAGAGATTGAAATGAGCACAGATAAAGTTCCTTAAGCCAAATATGGAATAGACAAGAGCTACTCCTTGCTCAACGAAATGGACTCAACACCGCATATTAAACGCCTAAGAATGTACCTGACTCTTAAGTATCTTAAAACCTATGGATTGCTATGTCTCCGAAAGAGAATCAAGCATGTGTACAGGGACATAAACGCAGCAGTGATAGGATTGGAGAGGTTCGGTGAGCAAATGAAGACCCTTTGAAGTCATATTGCATGGTACCCATTCCACGGGTTTCAACTACCCAGGTTTAAGGTATTCTTCCTTCAGCTAAAACATGCATGTGGAACCTAGAGTATGATCAACCATGTGATCGGGAGACGTGTTCAAATATGTCTCAGTTTTCGTACCCTGGTACTCGGGTGCAACATTCCAGACGCTTTACTAACACTCTCCCGACTTGGAGAGTCAGTCCCTTTAACCTCCTGTTTGGCCCAGTTTGCAATTTCTGCGGAAGATGAACAGGAATAGCGAGAACCAATGAGAGACTAGCTGGAGGTGTGTGGACGGGCAAATTTAACTCCCATTTCCCACCAGGAAGAGGAAAGAACCAAAGGCTCAGCGTGCCGTGCCGGAACCAGATTAGGGCCTGAAGCCATCATGCGGTGTTGCGGCCAGCTCACAAGAAAACGAGTTGAAGAAAGGAGCTCAGGGGCACTGTAATTCACAAACCTGCAGAGTTATAAATGACAACTATCGTCCAAAAATATACTGAAGGAAGGCTGCCAAGAGGACTTGAAAGCGGGGCAGAATTGCAGGAAACCGATTTCAGGAGGTAGACTGGAATTGCATTGAAAGCATAGGAAAACAGGCAGAACGTCCACAATGATGCACTTGGCCAAAAAAGGCGTATGCGTTTTTTCCTGAATATATTCAGGAAAAAACGCATACGCCCTTTTTGGCCAACCAAGCAAGCTTGCAAAGGAAATCTGCACTACAATGAAGTCTCACTTCCCCCCGGTCAAAAGGGCCATCTGAAAAAAGTGTAAAATCCAGAAAGGCAGGACAGGCCATGGAGAACTGGGAGCCTTGTTATGCTGATGGGCGGGATGTAAATTGCCAACAGACACTCGGGAGAAGTGTATGGTGTTTCCTGAAACGTCTGAAAAACAAAGCAACAGAGCCTAGGGCACTTCCACTTATGGTCCTATAGCTTAGGGAAATTAAAATCAAAAAGATACAGCCACCTCAATGTTTGGGACGCCTCTGTTTACAAGAACCTCGTTTACCGTACAAGTTCAATATCACAGAAAGTGAAAAATGGATAAAGAACTTGTGGTACTTACGTACAATGCAGTATCACTCAGCAGTGAAATCTATGTCATCAGGCCCGTAGCAGCACAATGAGTGGATTCAGGTACGATGATTCTAACTGAAATAAGTCACACAGAAAAAGAAACATCATAAGATATCAGTAATACACGGAATGTAAACTTGGCTACACAGGAACTGAATTACAGAACATAACAGGGTCTCAAATTTAGAAAACCAACTTATGCTTGTTTAAGGGTAAAGGTGAGTTGGGGTGCTGCATAAAACCAGAGATTGAAATGAGCACAGATAAAGTTCCTTAAGCCAAATATGGAATAGACAAGAGCTACTCCTTGCTCAACGAAATGGACTCAACACCGCATATTAAACGCCTAAGAATGTACCTGACTCTTAAGTATCTTAAAACCTATGGATTGCTATGTCTCCGAAAGAGAATCAAGCATGTGTACAGGGACATAAACGCAGCAGTGATAGGATTGGAGAGGTTCGGTGAGCAAATGAAGACCCTTTGAAGTCATATTGCATGGTACCCATTCCACGGGTTTCAACTACCCAGGTTTAAGGTATTCTTCCTTCAGCTAAAACATGCATGTGGAACCTAGAGTATGATCAACCATGTGATCGGGAGACGTGTTCAAATATGTCTCAGTTTTCGTACCCTGGTACTCGGGTGCAACATTCCAGACGCTTTACTAACACTCTCCCGACTTGGAGAGTCAGTCCCTTTAACCTCCTGTTTGGCCCAGTTTGCAATTTCTGCGGAAGATGAACAGGAATAGCGAGAACCAATGAGAGACTAGCTGGAGGTGTCTGGACGGGCAAATTTAACTCCCATTTCCCACCAGGAAGAGGAAAGAACCAAAGGCTCAGCGTGCCGTGCCGGAACCAGATTAGGGCCTGAAGCCATCCGGCGGTGTTGCGGCCAGCTCACAAGAAAACGAGTTGAAGAAAGGAGCTCAGGGGCACTGTAATTCACAAACCTGCAGAGTTATAAATGACAACTATCGTCCAAAAATATACTGAAGTAAGGCTGCCAAGAGGACTTGAAAGCGGGGCAGAATTGCAGGAAACCGATTTCAGGAGGTAGACTGGAATTGCATTGAAAGCATAGGAAAACAGGCAGAACGTCCACAATGATGCACTTGGCCAAAAAAGGCGTATGCGTTTTTTCCTGAATATATTCAGGAAAAAACGCATACGCCCTTTTTGGCCAACCAAGCAAGCTTGCAAAGGAAATCTGCACTACAATGAAGTCTCACTTCCCCCCGGTCAAAAGGGCCATCTGAAAAAAGTGTAAAATCCAGAAAGGCAGGACAGGCCATGGAGAACTGGGAGCCTTGTTATGCTGATGGGCGGGATGTAAATTGCCAACAGACACTCGGGAGAAGTGTATGGTGTTTCCTGAAACGTCTAAAAAACAAAGCAACAGAGCCTAGGGCACTTCCACTTATGGTCCTATAGCTTAGGGAAATTAAAATCAAAAAGATACAGCCACCCCAATGTTTGGGACGCCTCTGTTTACAAGAACCTCGTTTACCGTACAAGTTCAATATCACAGAAAGTGAAAAATGGATAAAGAACTTGTGGTACTTACGTACAATGCAGTATCACTCAGCAGTGAAATCTATGTCATCAGGCCCGTAGCAGCACAATGAGTGGATTCAGGTACGATGATTCTAACTGAAATAAGTCACACAGAAAAAGAAACATCATAAGATATCAGTAATACACGGAATGTAAACTTGGCTACACAGGAACTGAATTCCAGAACAGAACAGGGTCTCAAATTTAGAAAACCAACTTATGCTTGTTTAAGGGGAAAGGTGAGTTGGGGTGCTGCATAAAACCAGAGATTGAAATGAGCACAGATAAAGTTCCTTAAGCCAAATATGGAATAGACAAGAGCTACTCCTTGCTCAACGAAATGGACTCAACACCGCATATTAAACGCCTAAGAATGTACCTGACTCTTAAGTATCTTAAAACCTATGGATTGCTATGTCTCCGAAAGAGAATCAAGCATGTGTACAGGGACGTAAACGCAGCAGTGATAGGATTGGAGAGGTTCGGTGAGCAAATGAAGACCCTTTGAAGTCATATTGCATGGTACCCATTCCACGGGTTTCAACTACCCAGGTTTAAGGTATTCTTCCTTCAGCTAAAACATGCATGTGGAACCTAGAGTATGATCAACCATGTGATCGGGAGACGTGTTCAAATATGTCTCAGTTTTCGTACCCTGGTACTCGGGTGCAACATTCCAGACGCTTTACTAACACTCTCCTGACTTGGAGAGTCAGTCCCTTTAACCTCCTGTTTGGCCCAGTTTGCAATTTCTGCGGAAGATGAACAGGAATAGCGAGAACCAATGAGAGACTAGCTGGAGGTGTCTGGACGGGCAAATTTAACTCTCATTTCCCACCAGGAAGAGGAAATAACCAAAGGCTCAGCGTGCCGTGCCGGAACCAGATTAGAGCCTGAAGCCATCCTGCGGTGTTGCGGCCAGCTCAAAAGAAAGCGAGTTGAAGAAAGGAGCTCAGGGGCACTGTAATTCACAAACCTGCAGAGTTATAAATGACAGCTATCGTCCAAAAATATACTGAAGTAAGGCTGCCAAGAGGACTTGAAAGCGGGGCAGAATTGCAGGAAACCGATTTCAGGAGGTAGACTGGAATTGCATTGAAAGCGTAGGAAAAGAGGCAGAACGTCCACAATGATGCACTTGGCCAAAAAGGGCGTATGCGTTTTTTCCTGAATATATTCAGGAAAAAACGCATACGCACTTTTTGGCCAACCAAGCAAGCTTGCAAAGGAAATCTGCACTACAATGAAGTCTCACTTCCCCCCGGTCAAAAGGGCCATCTGAAAAAAGTGTAAAATCCAGAAAGGCAGGACAGGCCATGGAGAACTGGGAGCCTTGTTATGCTGATGGGCGGGATGTAAATTGCCAACAGACACTCGGGAGAAGTGTATGGTGTTTCCTGAAACATCTAAAAAACAAAGCAACAGAGCCTAGGGCACTTCCACTTATGGTCCTATAGCTTAGGGAAATTAAAATCAAAAAGACACAGCCACCCCAAAGTTTGGGACGCCTCTGTTTACAAGAACCTCATTTACAGTACAAGTTCAACATCGCAGAAAGTGAAAAATGGATAAAGAAGTTGTGGTATTTACTTACAAAGCAATATCACTCAGCAATGAAATCTATGTCATCAGGCCCTTAGCAGCACAATGAGTGGATTCAGGTATGATGATTCTAACTGAAATAGGTCACACAGAAAAAGAAACATCATAAGATATCACTAATACACGGAATGTAAACTTGGCTACACAGGAACTGAATTACAGAACAGAAGAGGGTCTCAAATTTAGAAAACCAACTTATGCTTGCTTAAGGGGAAAGGTGAGTTGGGGTGCTGCATAAAACCAGAGATTGAAATGAGCACAGATAAAGTTCCTTAAGCCAAATATGGAATAGACAAGAGCTACTCCTTGCTCAACGAAATGGACTCAACACCCCATATTAAACGCCTAAGAATGTACCTGACTAGTAAGTATCTTAAAACCTATGGATTGCTATGTCTCCGAAAGAGAAACAAGCATGTGTACAGGGGCATAAACGCAGCAGTGATAGGATTGGAGAGGTTCGGTGAGCAAATGAAGACCCTTTGAAGTCATATTGCATGGTACCCATCCCACGGGTTTCAACTACGCAGGTTTAAGGTATTCTTCCTTCAGCTAAAACATGCATGTGGAACCTAGAGTATGATCAACCATGTGATCGGGAGACGTGTTCAAATATGTCTCAGTTTTCGTACCCTGGTACTCGGGTGCAACATTCCAGACGCTTTACTAACACTCTCCCGACTTGGAGAGTCAGTCCCTTTAACTTCCTGTTTGGCCCAGTTTGCAATTTCTGCGGAAGATGAACAGGAATAGGGAGAACGAATGAGAGACTAGCTGGAGGTGTCTGGACGGGCAAATTTAACTCTCATTTCCCACCAGGAAGAGGAATTAACCAAAGGCTCAGCGTGCCGTGCCGGAACCAGATTAGGGCCTGAAGCCATCCTGCGGTGTTGCGGCCAGCTCAAAAGAAAGCGAGTTGAAGAAAGTAGCTCAGAGGCACTGTAATTCACAAAGCTGCAGAGCTATAAATGACAGCTATCGTCCAAAAATATACTGAAGTAAGGCTGCCAAGAGGACTTGAAAGCGGGGCAGAATTGCAGGAAACCGATTTCAGGAGGTAGACTGGAATTGCATTGAAAGCATAGGAAAAGAGGCAGAACGTCCACGATGATGCACTTAGCCAAAAAGGGCGTATGCGTTTTTTCCTGAATATATTCAGGAAAAAACGCATACGCCCTTTTTGGCCAACCAAGCAAGCTTGCAAAGGAAATCTGCACTACAATGAAGTCTCACTTCCCCCCGGTCAAAAGGGCCATCTGAAAAAGTGTAAAATCCAGAAAGGCAGGACAGGCCATGGAGAACTGGGAGCCTTGTTATGCTGATGGGCGGGATGTAAATTGCCAACAGACACTCGGGAGAAGTGTATGGTGTTTCCTGAAACATCTAAAAAACAAAGCAACAGAGCCTAGGGCACTTCCACTTATGGTCCTATAGCTTAGGGAAATTAAAATCAAAAAGACACAGCCACCCCAAAGTTTGGGACGCCTCTGTTTACAAGAACCTCGTTTACAGTACAAGTTCAACATCGCAGAAAGTGAAAAATGGATAAAGAAGTTGTGGTATTTACTTACAAAGCAATATCACTCAGCAATGAAATCTATGTCATCAGGCCCTTAGCAGCACAATGAGTGGATTCAGGTATGATGATTCTAACTGAAATAAGTCACACAGAAAAAGAAACATCATAAGATATCAGCAATACACGGAATGTAAACTTGGCTATACAGGAACTGAATTACAGAACAGAAGAGGGTCTCAAATTTAGAAAACCAACTTATGCTTGCTTAAGGGGAAAGGTGAGTTGGGGTGCTGCATAAAACCAGAGATTGAAATGAGCACAGATAAAGTTCCTTAAGCCAAATATGGAATAGACAAGAGCTACTCCTTGCTCAACGAAATGGACTCAACGCCGCATATTAAACGCCTAAGAATGTACCTGACTAGTAAATATCTTAAAACCTATGGATTGCTATGTCTCTGAAAGAGAATCAAGCATGTGTACAGGGGCATAAAGGCAGCAGTGATAGGATTGGAGAGGTTCGGTGAGCAAATGAAGACCCTTTGAAGTCATATTGCAAGGTACCCATTCCACGGGTTTCAACAACCCAGGTTTAAGGTATTCTTCCTTCAGCTAAAACATGCATGTGGAACCTAGAGTATGATCAACCATGTGATCGGGAGACGTGTTCAAATATGTCTCAGTTTTCGTACCCTGGTACTCAGGTGCAACATTCCAGACGCTTTACTAACACTCTCCCGACTTGGAGAGTCAGTCCCTTTAACCTCCTGTTTGGCCCAGTTTGCAATTTCTGCGGAAGATGAACAGGAATAGCGAGAACCAATGAGAGACTAGCTGGAGGGGTCTGGACGGGCAAATTTAACTCTCATTTCCCACCAGGAAGAGGAATTAACCAAAGGCTCAGTGTGCCGTGCCGGAACCAGATTAGGGCCTGAAGCCATCCTGCGGTGTTGCGGCCAGCTCAAAAGGAAGCGAGTTGAAGAAAGGAGCTCAGGGGCACTGTAATTCACAAACCTGCAGAGTTATAAATGACAGCTATCTTCCAAAAATATACTGAAGTAAGGCTGCCAAGAGGAGTTGAAAGTGGGGCAGAACTGCAGGAAAACGATTTCAGGAGGTAGACTGGAATTGCATTGAAAGCATAGGAAAAGAGGCAGAAGGTCCACAATGATGCACTTGGCCAAAAAGGGCGTATGCGTTTTTTCCTGAATATATTCAGGAAAAAACGCATACGCACTTTTTGGCCAACCAAGCAAGCTTGCAAAGGAAATCTGCACTACAATGAAGTTTCACTTCCCCCCGGTCAAAAGGGCCATCTGAAAAAAGTGTAAAATCCAGAAAGGCAGGACAGGCCATGGAGAAATGGGAGGCTTGTTATGCTGATGGGCGGGATGTAAATTGCCAACAGACACTCGGGAGAAGTGTATGGTGTTTCCTGAAACATCTAAAAAACAAAGCAACAGAGCCTAGGGCACTTCCACTTATGGTCCTATAGCTTAGGGAAATTAAAATCAAACAGAAACAGCCACCCCAAAGTTTGGGATGCCTCTGTTTACAAGAACCTCGTTTACAGTACAAGTTCAACATCACAGAAAGTGAAAAATGGATAAAGAAGTTGTGGTATTTACTTACAAAGCAATATCACTCAGCAATGAAATCTATGTCATCAGACCCTTAGCAGCACAATGAGTGGATTCAGGTATGGTGATTCTAACTGAAATAAGTCACACAGAAAAAGAAACATCATAAGATATCACTAATACACGGAATGTAAACTTGGCTACAGAGGAACTGAATTAAAGAACAGAACAGGGTCTCAAATTTAGAAAACCAACTTATGCTTGCTTAAGGGGAAAGGTGAGTTGGGGTGCTGCATAAAACCAGAGATTGAAATGAGCACAGATAAAGTTCCTTAAGCCAAATATGGAATAGACAAGAGCTACACCTTGCTCAACGAAATGGACTCAACACCGCATATTAAACGCCTAAGAATGTACCTGACTAGAAAGTATCTTAAAACCTATGGATTGCTATGTCTCTGAAAGGGAATCAAGCGTGTGTACATGGGCATAAACGCAGCAGTGATAGGATTGGAGAGGTTCGGTGAGCAAATGAACACCCTTTGAAGTCATATTGCATGGTACCCATTCCACGGGTCTCAACTCTCCAGCTTTAAGGGATTCTTCCTTCAGCTAAAACATGCATGTGGAACCCAGAGTATGATCAACCGTGTGATCGGGAGACGTGTTCAAATATGTCTCCGTTCTCGTCCCCTGTTTCTCGGGTGCAACATTCCAGACGATTTACTAACACTCTCCCGACTTGGAGAGTCAGTGCCTTTAACCTCCTGTTTGGCCCAGTTTGCAATTTCTGCGGAAGATGAACAGGAATAGGGAGAACCAATGAGAGACTAGCTGGAGGTGTCTGGACGGGCAAATTTAACTCTCATTACCCACCAGGAAGAGGAATTAACCAAAGGCTCAGCGTGCCGTGCCGGAACCAGATTAGGGCCTGAAGCAATCCTGCGGTGTTGCGGCCAGCTCGCAAGAAAGCAAGTTGAAGAAAGGAGCTCAGGGTCACTGTAATTCACAAACCTGCAGAGTTATAAATGACAGCTATCGTCCAAAAATATACTGAAGTAAGGCTGCCAAGAGGACTTGAAAGCGGGGCAGAATTGCAGGAAACCGATTTCAGGATGTAGACTGGAATTGCATTGAAAGCATAGGAAAAGAGGCAGAACGTCCACAATGATGCACTTGGCCATAAAGGGCGTATGCGTTTTTTCCTGAATATATTCAGGAAAAAACGCATACGCCCTTTTTGGCCAACCAAGCAAGCTTGCAAAGGAAATCTGCACTACAATGAAGTCTCACTTCCCCCCGGTCAAAAGGGCCATCTGAAAAAAGTGTAAAATCCAGAAAGGCAGGACAGGCCATGGAGAACTGGGAGCCTTGTTATGCTGATGGGCGGGATGTAAATTGCCAACAGTCACTAGGCAGAAGTGTATGGTGTTTCCTGAAACATCTAAAAAACAAAGCAACAGAGCCTAGGGCACTTCCACTTATGGTCCTATAGCTTAAGGAAATTAAAATCAAAAAGACACAGCCACCCCAAAGTTTGGGACGGCTCTGTATACAAGAACCTCGTTTATGGTACAAGTTCAATATCGCAGAAAGTGAAAAATGGATGAAGAAGTTTGGTACTTACGTACAATGCAATATCACTCAGCAATGACATCTATGTCATCAGGCCCGTAGCAGCATAATGAGTGCATTCAGGTATGATGATTCTAACTGAAAGAAGTCACACAGAAAAAGAAACATCATAAGATATCACTAATACACGGAATGTAAACTTGGCTACACAGGAACTGGATTACAAAACAGAACAGGGTCTCAAATTTAGAAAACCAACTTATGCTTGCTTAAGGGGAAAGGTGAGTTGGGGTGCTGCATAAAACCAGAGATTGAAATGAGCACAGATAAAGTTCCTTAAGCCAAATATGGAATAGACAAGAGCTACACCTTGCTCAACGAAATGGACTCAACACCCCATATTAAACGCCTAAGAATGTACCTGACTAGTAAGTATCTTAAAACCTATGGATTGCTATGTCTCCGAAAGAGAATCAAGTGTGTGTACAGGGGCATAAACGCAGCAGTGATAGGATTGGAGAGGTTCGGTGAGCAAATGAAGACCCTCTGAATTCATATTGCATGGTACCCATTCCACGGGTCTCAACTCTCCAGGTTTAAGGGATTCTTCCTTCAGCTAAAACATGCATGTGGAACCCAGAGTATGATCAACCGTGTGATCGGGAGATGTGTTCAAATATGTCTCCGTTCTCGTCCTCTGGTACTCGGGTGCAACATTCCAGACGCTTTACTAACACTCTCCCGACTTGGAGAGTCAGTGCCTTTAACCTCCTGTTTGGCCCAGTTTGCAATTTCTGCGGAAGATGAACAGGAATAGGGAGAACCAATGAGAGACTAGCTGGAGGTGTCTGGACGGGCAAATTTAACTCTCATTTCCCACCAGGAAGAGGAATTAACCAAAGGCTCAGCGTGCAGTGCCGGAACCAGATTAGGGCCTGAAGCAATCCTGCGGTGTTGCGGCCAGTTCACAAGAAATCGAGTTGAGGAAAGGAGCTCCGGGACACTGTAATTCACAAACCTGCAGAGTTATAAATGACAGCTATCGTCCAAAAATATACTGAAGTAAGGCTGCCAAGAGGACTTGAAAGTGGGGCAGAATTGCAGGAAACCGATTTCAGGAGGTAGACTGGAATTGCATTGAAAGCATAGGAAAAGAGGCAGAACGTCCACAATGATGCACTTGGCCAAAAAGGGCGTATGCGTTTTTTCCTGAATATATTCAGGAAAAAACGCATACGCCCTTTATGGCCAACCAAGCAAGCTTGCAAAGGAAATCTGCACTACAATGAAGTCTCACTTGCCCCGGGTCAATAGGGCCATCTGAAAAAAGTGTAAAATCCAGAAAGGCAGGACAGGCCATGGAGAACTGGGAGCCTTGTTATGCTGATGGGCGGGATGTAAATTGCCAACAGCCACTCGGGAGAAGTGTATGTGTTTCCTGAAACATCTAAAAAACAAAGCAACAGAGCCTAGGGCACTTCCACTTATGGTCCTATAGCTTAGGGAAATGAAAATCAAAAAGACACAGCCACCCCAAAGTTTGGGACGGCTCTGTTTACAAAACCTCGTTTACGGTACAAGTTCAATATCGCAGAAAGTGAAAAATGGATGAAGAAGTTGTGGTACTTACGTACAATGCAATATCACTCAGCAATGACCTCTATGTCATCAGGCCCGTAGCAGCATAATGAGTCGATTCAGGTATGATGATTCTAACTGAAAGAAGTCACACAGAAAAAGAAACATCATAAGATATCACTAATACACGGAATGTAAACTTGGCTACACAGGAACTGGATTACAAAACAGAACAGGGTCTCAAATTTAGAAAACCAAATTATGCTTGCTTAAGGGGAAAGGTGAGTTGGGGTGCTGCATAAAACCAGAGATTGAAATGAGCACAGATAAAGTACCTTAAGCCAAATATGGAATAGACAAGAGCTACTCCTTGCTCAACGAAATGGACTCAACACCCCATATTAAACGCCTAAGAATGTACCTGACTAGTAAGTATCTTAAAACCTATGGATTGCTATGTCTCCGAAAGAGAATCAAGCGTGTGTACAGGGGCATAAACGCAGCAGTGGTAGAATTGGAGAGGTTCGGTGAGCAAATGAAGAACCTTTGAAGTCATATTGCACGGTACCCATTCCACGGGTCTCAACTCTCCAGCTTTAAGGGATTCTTCCTTCAGCTAAAACATGCATGTGGAACCCAGAGTATGATCAACCATGTGATCGGGAGACGTGTTCAAATATGTCTCCGTTCTCGTCCCCTGTTTCTCGGGTGCAACATTCCAGACGATTTACTAACACTCTCCCGACTTGGAGAGTCAGTGCCTTTAACCTCCTGTTTGGCCCAGTTTGCAATTTCTGCGGAAGATGAACAGGAATAGGGAGAACCAATGAGAGACTAGCTGGAGGTGTCTGGACGGGCAAATTTAACTCTCATTTTCCACCAGGAAGAGGAATTAACCAAAGGCTCAGCGTGCCGTGCCGGAACCAGATTAGGGCCTGAAGCAATCCTGCGGTGTTGCGGCCAGCTCGCAAGAAAGCAAGTTGAAGAAAGGAGCTCAGGGTCACTGTAATTCACAAACCTGCAGAGTTATAAATGACAGCTATCGTCCAAAAATATACTGAAGTAAGGCTGCCAAGAGGACTTGAAAGCGGGGCAGAATTGCAGGAAACCGATTTCAGGAGGTAGACTGGAATTGCATTGAAAGCATAGGAAAAGAGGCAGAACGTCCACAATGATGCACTTGGCCAAAAAGGGCGTATGCGTTTTTTCCTGAATATATTCAGGAAAAAACGCATACGCCCTTTTTGGCCAACCAAGCAAGCTTGCAAAGGAAATCTGCACTACAATGAAGTCTCACTTCCCCCCGGTCATAAGGGCCATCTGAAAAAAGTTTAAAATCCAGAAAGGCAGGACAGGCCATGGAGAACTGGGAGCCTTGTTATGCTGATGGGCGGGATGTAAATTGCCAACAGACACTCGGGAGAAGTGTATGGTGTTTCCTGACACATCTAAAAAACAAAGCAACAGAGCCTAGGGCACTTCCACTTATGGTCCTATAGCTTAGGGAAATGAAAATCAAAAAGACACAGCCACCCCAAAGTTTGGGACGGCTCTGTTTACAAGAACCTCATTTACGGTACAAGTTCAATATCACAGAAAGTGAAAAATGGATGAAGAAGTTGTGGTACTTACGTACAATGCAATATCACTCAGCAATGACATCTATGTCATCAGGCCCGTAGCAGCATAATGAGTGGATTCAGCTATGATGATTCTAACTGAAAGAAGTCACACAGAAAAAGAAACATCATAAGATATCACTAATACACGCAATGTAAACATGGCTACACAGGAACTGGATTACAAAACAGAACAGGGTCTCAAATTTAGAAAACCAACTTATGCTTGCTTAAGGGGAAAGGTGAGTTGGGGTGCTGCATAAAACCAGAGATTGAAATGAGCACAGATAAAGTTCCTTAAGCCAAATATGGAATAGACAAGAGCTACTCCTTGCTCAATGAAATGGACTTAACACCCCATATTAAACGCCTAAGAATGTACCTGACTAGTAAGTATCTTAAAACCTATGGATTGCTATGTCTCCGAAAGGGAATCAAGCGTGTGTAGAGGGGAATAAACGCAGCAGTGATAGGATTGGAGCAGTTCGGTGAGCAAATGAAGACCCTTTGAAGTCATATTGCATGGTACCCATTCCACGGGTCTCAACTCTCCAGGTTTAAGGGATTCTTCCTTCAGCTAAAACATGCATGTGGAACCCAGAGTATGATCAACCATGTGATCGGGAGACGTCTTCAAATATGTCTCCGTTCTCGTCCCCTGGTCCTCGGGTGCAACATTCCAGACGCTTTACTAACACTCTCCCGACTTGGAGAGTCAGTGCCTTTAACCTCCTGTTTGGCCCAGTTTGCAATTTCTGCGGAAGATGAACAGGAATAGGGAGAACCAATGAGAGACTAGCTGGAGGTGTCTGTACGGGCAAATTTAACTCTCATTTCCCACCAGGAAGAGGAATTAACCAAAGGCTCAGCGTGCCATGCCGGAACCAGATTAGGGCCTGAAGCAATCCTGCGGTGTTGCGGCCAGCTCACAAGGAAGCGAGTTGAAGAAAGGAGTTCAGGGGCACTGTAATTCACAAACCTGCAGAGTTATAAATGACAGCTATCGTCCAAAAATATACTGAAGTAAGGCTGCCAAGAGGACCTGAAAGCGGGGCAGAATTGCAGGAAACCGATTTCAGGAGGTAGACTGGAATTGCATTTAAAGCATAGGAAAAGAGGCAGAACGTCCACAATGATGCACTTGGCCTAAAAGGGCGTATGCGTTTTTTCCTATTCAGGAAAAAACGCATACGCCCTTTTTGGCCAACCAAGCAAGCTTGCAAAGGAAATCTGCACTACAATGAAGTCTCACTTCCCCCCGGTCAAAAGGGCCATCTGAAAAAAGTGTAAAATCCAGAAAGGCAGGACAGGCCATAGAGAACTGGGAGCCTTGTTATGCTGATGGGCGGGATGTAAACTGCCAACAGACACTCGGGAGAAGTGTATGGTGTTTCCTGAAACATCTAAAAAACAAAGCAACAGAGCCTAGGGCACTTCCACTTATGGTCCTGTAGCTTAAGGAAATTAAAATCAAAAAGACACAGCCACCCCAAAGTTTGGGACGGCTCTGTATACAAGAACCTCCTTTATGGTACAAGTTCAATATCGCAGAAAGTGAAAAATGGATGAAGAATTTGTGGTACTTACGTACAATGCAATATCACTCAGCAATGACATCTATGTCATCAGGCCTGTAGCAGCATAATGAGTGCATTCAGGTATGATGATTCTAACTGAAATAAGTCACGCAGAAAAAGAAACATCATAAGCTATCTCTAATACACGGAATGTAAACTTGGCTACACAGGAACTGGATTACAAAACAGAACAGGGTCTCAAATTTAGAAAACCAACTTATGCTTGCTTAAGGGGAAAGGTGAGTTGGGGTGCTGCATAAAACCAGAGATTGAAATGAACACAGATAAAGTTCCTTAAGCCAAATATGGAATAGACAAGAGCTACTCCTTGCTCAATGAAATGGACTCAACACCCCATATTAAACGCCTAAGAATGTACCTGACTAGTATGTATCTTAAAACCTATGGATTGCTATGTCTCCGAAAGAGAATCAAGCGTGTGTACAGGGGCATAAACGCAGCAGTGGTAGAATTGGAGAGGTTCGGTGAGCAAATGAAGACCCTTTGAAGTCATATTGCACGGTACCCATTCCACGGGTCTCAACTCTCCAGCTTTAAGGGATTCTTCCTTCAGCTAAATCATGCATGTGGAACCCAGAGTATGATCAACCATGTGATCGGGAGACGTGTTCAAATATGTCTCCGTTCTCGTCCCCTGTTTCTCGGGTGCAACATTCCAGACGCTTTACTAACACTCTCCTGACTTGGAGAGTCAGTGCCTTTAACCTCCTGTTTGGCCCAGTTTGCAATTTCTGCGGAAGATGAACAGGAATAGGGAGAACCAATGAGAGACTAGCTGGAGGTGTCTGGACGGACAAATTTAACTCTCATTTCCCACCAGGAAGAGGAATTAACCAAAGGCTCAGCGTGCCGTGCCGGAACCAGATTAGGACCTGAAGCAATCTTGCGGTGTTGCAGCCAGCTCACAAGAAAGCAAGTTGAAGAAAGGAGCTCAGGGTCACTGTAATTCACAAACCTGCAGAGTTATAAATGACAGCTATCGTCCAAAAATATACTGAAGTAAGGCTGCCAAGAGGACTTGAAAGCGGGGCAGAATTGCAGGAAACCGATTTCAGGAGGTAGACTGGAATTGCATTTAAAGCATAGGAAAAGAGGCAGAACGTCCACAATGATGCACTTGGCCAAAAAGGGCGTATGCGTTTTTTCCTGAATATATTCAGAAAAAAACGCATACGCCCTTTTTGGCCAACCAAGCAAGCTTGCAAAGGAAATCTGCACTACAATGAAGTCTCACTTCCCCCGGGTCAAAAGGGCCATCTGAAAAAAGTGTAAAATCCAGAAAGGCAGGACAGGCCATGGAGAACTGGGAGCCTTGTTATGCTGATGGGCGGGATGTAAATTGCCAACAGCCACTCAGGAGAAGTGTATGTGTTTCCTGAAACATCTAAAAAACAAAGCAACAGAGCCTAGGGCACTTCCACTTATGGTCCTATAGCTTAGGGAAATGAAAATCAAAAAGACACAGCCACCCCAAAGTTTGGGACGGCTCTGTTTACAAGAACCTCGTTTACGGTACAAGTTCAATATCGCAGAAAGTGAAAAATGGATGAAGAAGTTGTGGTACTTACGTACAATGCAATATCACTCAGCACTGACATCTATGTCATCAGGCCCGTAGCAGCATAATGAGTGGATTCAGGTATGATGATTCTAACTGAAATAAGTCACACAGAAAAAGAAACATCATAAGATATCACTAATACACGGAATGTAAACTTGGCTACACAGGAACTGGATTACAAAACAGAACAGGGTCTCAAATTTAGAAAACCAACTTATGCTTGCTTAAGGGGAAAGGTGAGTTGGGGTGCTGCATAAAACCAGAGATTGAAATGAGCACAGATAAAGTTCCTTAAGCCAAATATGGAATAGACAAGAGCTGCTCCTTGCTCAAAGAAATGGACTCAACACCCCATATTAAACACCTAAGAATGTACCTGACTAGTAAGTATCTTAAAACCTATGGATTGCTATGTCTCCGAAAGAGAATCAAGCGTGTGTACAGGGGCATAAACGCAGCAGTGATAGGATTGGAGAGGTTCGGTGAGCAAATGAAGACCCTTTGAAGTCATACTGCATGGTACCCATTCCACGGGTCTCAACTCTCCAGGTTTAAGGGATTCTTCCTTCAGCTAAAACATGCATGTGGAACCCAGAGTATGATCAACCGTGTGATCGGGAGACGTGTTCAAATATGTCTCCGTTCTCGTCCCCTGGTACTCGGGTGCAACATTCCAGATGCTTTACTTACACTCTCCCGACTTGGAGAGTCAGTGCCTTTAACCTCCTGTTTGGCCCAGTTTGCAATTTCTGCGGAAGATGAACAGGAATAGCGAGAACCAATGAGAGACTAGCTGGAGGTGTCTGGACGGGCAAATTTAACTCTCATTTCCCACCAGGAAGAGGAATTAACCAAAGGCTCAGCGTGCCGTGCCGGAACCACATTAGGGCCTGAAGCAATCCTGCGGTGTTGCGGCCAGCTCACAAGAAAGCGAGTTGAAGAAAGGAGCTCAGGGGCACTGTAATTCACAAACCTGCAGAGTTATAAATGACAGCTATCGTCCAAAAATATACTGAAGTAAGGCTGCCAAGAGGACTTGAAAGTGGAGCAGAATTGCAGGAAACTGATTTCAGGAGGTAGACTGGAATTGCATTTAAAGCATAGGAAAAGAGGCAGAACGTCCACAATGATGCACTTGGCCAAAAAGGGCGTATGCGTTTTTTCCTGAATATATTCAGGAAAAAACGCATACGTCCTTTTTGGCCAACCAAGCAAGCTTGCAAAGGAAATCTGCACTACAATGAAGTCTCCCTTCCCCCCGGTCATAAGGGTCATCTGAAAAAAGTGTAAAATCCAGAAAGGCAGGACAGGCCATGGAGAACTGGGAGCCTTGTTATGCTGATGGGCGGGATGTAAATTGCCAACAGCCACTCGGGAGAAGTGTATGGTGTTTCCTGAAACATCTAAAAAACAAAGAAACAGAGCCTAGGGCACTTCCACTTATGGTCCTATAGCTTAGGGAAATGAAAATCAAAAAGACACAGCCACCCCAAAGTTTGGGACGGCTCTGTTTACAAGAACCTCGTTTACGGTACAAGTTCAATATCGCAGAAAGTGAAAAATGGATGAAGAAGTTGTGGTACTTACGTACAATGCAATATCACTCAGCACTGACATCTATGTCATCAGGCCCGTAGCAGCATAATGAGTGGATTCAGGTATGATGATTCTAACTGAAATAAGTCACACAGAAAAAGAAACATCATAAGATATCACTAATACACGGAATGTAAACTTGGCTACACAGGAACTGGATTACAAAACAGAACAGGGTCTCAAATTTAGAAAACCAACTTATGCTTGCTTAAGGGGAAAGGTGAGTTGGGGTGCTGCATAAAACCAGAGATTGAAATGAGCACAGATAAAGTTCCTTAAGCCAAATATGGAATAGACAAGAGCTGCTCCTTGCTCAACGAAATGGACTCAACACCCCATATTAAACGCCTAAGAATGTACCTGACTAGTAAGTATCTTAAAACCTATGGATTGCTATGTCTCCGAAAGAGAATCAAGCGTGTGTACAGGGGCATAAACGCAGCAGTGATAGGATTGGAGAGGTTCGGTGAGCAAATGAAGACCCTTTGAAGTCATACTGCATGGTACCCATTCCACGGGTCTCAACTCTCCAGGTTTAAGGGATTCTTCCTTCAGCTAAAACATGCATGTGGAACCCAGAGTATGATCAACCGTGTGATCGGGAGACGTGTTCAAATATGTCTCCGTTCTCGTCCCCTGGTACTCGGGTGCAACATTCCAGATGCTTTACTAACACTCTCCCGACTTGGAGAGTCAGTGCCTTTAACCTCCTGTTTGGCCCAGTTTGCAATTTCTGCGGAAGATGAACAGGAATAGCGAGAACCAATGAGAGACTAGCTGGAGGTGTCTGGACGGGCAAATTTAACTCTCATTTCCCACCAGGAAGAGGAATTAACCAAAGGCTCAGCGTGCCGTGCCGGAACCACATTAGGGCCTGAAGCAATCCTGCGGTGTTGCGGCCAGCTCACAAGAAAGCGAGTTGAAGAAAGGAGCTCAGGGGCACTGTAATTCACAAACCTGCAGAGTTATAAATGACAGCTATCGTCCAAAAATATACTGAAGTAAGGCTGCCAAGAGGACTTGAAAGTGGAGCAGAATTGCAGGAAACTGATTTCAGGAGGTAGACTGGAATTGCATTTAAAGCATAGGAAAAGAGGCAGAACGTCCACAATGATGCACTTGGCCAAAAAGGGCGTATGCGTTTTTTCCTGAATATATTCAGGAAAAAACGCATACGTCCTTTTTGGCCAACCAAGCAAGCTTGCAAAGGAAATCTGCACTACAATGAAGTCTCACTTCCCCCCGGTCAAAAGGGCCATCTGAAAAAAGTGTAAAATCCAGAAAGGCAGGACAGGCCATGGAGAACTGGGAGCCTTGTTATGCTGATGGGCGGGATGTAAATTGCCAACAGCCACTCGGGAGAAGTGTATGTGTTTCCTGAAACATCTAAAAAACAAAGCAACAGAGCCTAGGGCACTTCCACTTATGGTCCTATAGCTTAGGGAAATGAAAATCAAAAAGACACAGCCACCCCAAAGTTTGGGACGGCTCTGTTTACAAGAACCTCATTTACGGTACAAGTTCAATATCACAGAAAGTGAAAAATGGATGAAGAAGTTGTGGTACTTACGTACAATGCAATATCACTCAGCAATGACATCTATGTCATCAGGCCCGTAGCAGCATAATGAGTGGATTCAGCTATGATGATTCTAACTGAAAGAAGTCACACAGAAAAAGAAACATCATAAGATATCACTAATACACGCAATGTAAACATGGCTACACAGGAACTGGATTACAAAACAGAACAGGGTCTCAAATTTAGAAAACCAACTTATACTTGCTTAAGGGGAAAGGTGAGTTGGGGTGCTGCATAAAACCAGAGATTGAAATGAGCACAGATAAAGTTCCTTAAGCCAAATATGGAATAGACAAGAGCTACTCCTTGCTCAATGAAATGGACTTAACACCCCATATTAAACGCCTAAGAATGTACCTGACTAGTAAGTATCTTAAAACCTATGGATTGCTATGTCTCCGAAAGGGAATCAAGCGTGTGTAGAGGGGAATAAACGCAGCAGTGATAGGATTGGAGCAGTTCGGTGAGCAAATGAAGACCCTTTGAAGTCATATTGCATGGTACCCATTCCACGGGTCTCAACTCTCCAGGTTTAAGGGATTCTTCCTTCAGCTAAAACATGCATGTGGAACCCAGAGTATGATCAACCGTGTGATCGGGAGACGTCTTCAAATATGTCTCCGTTCTCGTCCCCTGGTCCTCGGGTGCAACATTCCAGACGCTTTACTAACACTCTCCCGACTTGGAGAGTCAGTGCCTTTAACCTCCTGTTTGGCCCAGTTTGCAATTTCTGCGGAAGATGAACAGGAATAGGGAGAACCAATGAGAGACTAGCTGGAGGTGTCTGGACGGGCAAATTTAACTCTCATTTCCCACCAGGAAGAGGAATTAACCAAAGGCTCAGCGTGCCATGCCGGAACCAGATTAGGGCCTGAAGCAATCCTGCGGTGTTGCGGCCAGCTCACAAGGAAGCGAGTTGAAGGAAGGAGTTCAGGGGCACTGTAATTCACAAACCTGCAGAGTTATAAATGACAGCTATCGTCCAAAAATATACTGAAGTAAGGCTGCCAAGAGGACTTGAAAGCGGGGCAGAATTGCAGGAAACCGATTTCAGGAGGTAGACTGGAATTGCATTTAAAGCATAGGAAAAGAGGCAGAACGTCCACAATGATGCACTTGGCCAAAAAGGGCGTATGCGTTTTTTCCTGAATATATTCAGAAAAAAACGCATACGCCCTTTTTGGCCAACCAAGCAAGCTTGCAAAGGAAATCTGCACTACAATGAAGTCTCACTTCCCCCGGGTCAAAAGGGCCATCTGAAAAAAGTGTAAAATCCAGAAAGGCAGGACAGGCCATGGAGAACTGGGAGCCTTGTTATGCTGATGGGCGGGATGTAAATTGCCAACAGCCACTCAGGAGAAGTGTATGTGTTTCCTGAAACATCTAAAAAACAAAGCAACAGAGCCTAGGGCACTTCCACTTATGGTCCTATAGCTTAGGGAAATGAAAATCAAAAAGACACAGCCACCCCAAAGTTTGGGACGGCTCTGTTTACAAGAACCTCGTTTACGGTACAAGTTCAATATCGCAGAAAGTGAAAAATGGATGAAGAAGTTGTGGTACTTACGTACAATGCAATATCACTCAGCACTGACATCTATGTCATCAGGCCCGTAGCAGCATAATGAGTGGATTCAGGTATGATGATTCTAACTGAAATAAGTCACACAGAAAAAGAAACATCATAAGATATCACTAATACACGGAATGTAAACTTGGCTACACAGGAACTGGATTACAAAACAGAACAGGGTCTCAAATTTAGAAAACCAACTTATGCTTGCTTAAGGGGAAAGGTGAGTTGGGGTGCTGCATAAAACCAGAGATTGAAATGAGCACAGATAAAGTTCCTTAAGCCAAATATGGAATAGACAAGAGCTGCTCCTTGCTCAAAGAAATGGACTCAACACCCCATATTAAACACCTAAGAATGTACCTGACTAGTAAGTATCTTAAAACCTATGGATTGCTATGTCTCCGAAAGAGAATCAAGCGTGTGTACAGGGGCATAAACGCAGCAGTGATAGGATTGGAGAGGTTCGGTGAGCAAATGAAGACCCTTTGAAGTCATACTGCATGGTACCCATTCCACGGGTCTCAACTCTCCAGGTTTAAGGGATTCTTCCTTCAGCTAAAACATGCATGTGGAACCCAGAGTATGATCAACCGTGTGATCGGGAGACGTGTTCAAATATGTCTCCGTTCTCGTCCCCTGGTACTCGGGTGCAACATTCCAGATGCTTTACTTACACTCTCCCGACTTGGAGAGTCAGTGCCTTTAACCTCCTGTTTGGCCCAGTTTGCAATTTCTGCGGAAGATGAACAGGAATAGCGAGAACCAATGAGAGACTAGCTGGAGGTGTCTGGACGGGCAAATTTAACTCTCATTTCCCACCAGGAAGAGGAATTAACCAAAGGCTCAGCGTGCCGTGCCGGAACCACATTAGGGCCTGAAGCAATCCTGCGGTGTTGCGGCCAGCTCACAAGAAAGCGAGTTGAAGAAAGGAGCTCAGGGGCACTGTAATTCACAAACCTGCAGAGTTATAAATGACAGCTATCGTCCAAAAATATACTGAAGTAAGGCTGCCAAGAGGACTTGAAAGTGGAGCAGAATTGCAGGAAACTGATTTCAGGAGGTAGACTGGAATTGCATTTAAAGCATAGGAAAAGAGGCAGAACGTCCACAATGATGCACTTGGCCAAAAAGGGCGTATGCGTTTTTTCCTGAATATATTCAGGAAAAAACGCATACGTCCTTTTTGGCCAACCAAGCAAGCTTGCAAAGGAAATCTGCACTACAATGAAGTCTCCCTTCCCCCCGGTCATAAGGGTCATCTGAAAAAAGTGTAAAATCCAGAAAGGCAGGACAGGCCATGGAGAACTGGGAGCCTTGTTATGCTGATGGGCGGGATGTAAATTGCCAACAGCCACTCGGGAGAAGTGTATGGTGTTTCCTGAAACATCTAAAAAACAAAGAAACAGAGCCTAGGGCACTTCCACTTATGGTCCTATAGCTTAGGGAAATGAAAATCAAAAAGACACAGCCACCCCAAAGTTTGGGACGGCTCTGTTTACAAGAACCTCGTTTACGGTACAAGTTCAATATCGCAGAAAGTGAAAAATGGATGAAGAAGTTGTGGTACTTACGTACAATGCAATATCACTCAGCACTGACATCTATGTCATCAGGCCCGTAGCAGCATAATGAGTGGATTCAGGTATGATGATTCTAACTGAAATAAGTCACACAGAAAAAGAAACATCATAAGATATCACTAATACACGGAATGTAAACTTGGCTACACAGGAACTGGATTACAAAACAGAACAGGGTCTCAAATTTAGAAAACCAACTTATGCTTGCTTAAGGGGAAAGGTGAGTTGGGGTGCTGCATAAAACCAGAGATTGAAATGAGCACAGATAAAGTTCCTTAAGCCAAATATGGAATAGACAAGAGCTGCTCCTTGCTCAACGAAATGGACTCAACACCCCATATTAAACGCCTAAGAATGTACCTGACTAGTAAGTATCTTAAAACCTATGGATTGCTATGTCTCCGAAAGAGAATCAAGCGTGTGTACAGGGGCATAAACGCAGCAGTGATAGGATTGGAGAGGTTCGGTGAGCAAATGAAGACCCTTTGAAGTCATACTGCATGGTACCCATTCCACGGGTCTCAACTCTCCAGGTTTAAGGGATTCTTCCTTCAGCTAAAACATGCATGTGGAACCCAGAGTATGATCAACCGTGTGATCGGGAGACGTGTTCAAATATGTCTCCGTTCTCGTCCCCTGGTACTCGGGTGCAACATTCCAGATGCTTTACTAACACTCTCCCGACTTGGAGAGTCAGTGCCTTTAACCTCCTGTTTGGCCCAGTTTGCAATTTCTGCGGAAGATGAACAGGAATAGCGAGAACCAATGAGAGACTAGCTGGAGGTGTCTGGACGGGCAAATTTAACTCTCATTTCCCACCAGGAAGAGGAATTAACCAAAGGCTCAGCGTGCCGTGCCGGAACCACATTAGGGCCTGAAGCAATCCTGCGGTGTTGCGGCCAGCTCACAAGAAAGCGAGTTGAAGAAAGGAGCTCAGGGGCACTGTAATTCACAAACCTGCAGAGTTATAAATGACAGCTATCGTCCAAAAATATACTGAAGTAAGGCTGCCAAGAGGACTTGAAAGTGGAGCAGAATTGCAGGAAACTGATTTCAGGAGGTAGACTGGAATTGCATTTAAAGCATAGGAAAAGAGGCAGAACGTCCACAATGATGCACTTGGCCAAAAAGGGCGTATGCGTTTTTTCCTGAATATATTCAGGAAAAAACGCATACGTCCTTTTTGGCCAACCAAGCAAGCTTGCAAAGGAAATCTGCACTACAATGAAGTCTCACTTCCCCCCGGTCAAAAGGGCCATCTGAAAAAAGTGTAAAATCCAGAAAGGCAGGACAGGCCATGGAGAACTGGGAGCCTTGTTATGCTGATGGGCGGGATGTAAATTGCCAACAGCCACTCGGGAGAAGTGTATGTGTTTCCTGAAACATCTAAAAAACAAAGCAACAGAGCCTAGGGCACTTCCACTTATGGTCCTATAGCTTAGGGAAATGAAAATCAAAAAGACACAGCCACCCCAAAGTTTGGGACGGCTCTGTTTACAAGAACCTCATTTACGGTACAAGTTCAATATCACAGAAAGTGAAAAATGGATGAAGAAGTTGTGGTACTTACGTACAATGCAATATCACTCAGCAATGACATCTATGTCATCAGGCCCGTAGCAGCATAATGAGTGGATTCAGCTATGATGATTCTAACTGAAAGAAGTCACACAGAAAAAGAAACATCATAAGATATCACTAATACACGCAATGTAAACATGGCTACACAGGAACTGGATTACAAAACAGAACAGGGTCTCAAATTTAGAAAACCAACTTATACTTGCTTAAGGGGAAAGGTGAGTTGGGGTGCTGCATAAAACCAGAGATTGAAATGAGCACAGATAAAGTTCCTTAAGCCAAATATGGAATAGACAAGAGCTACTCCTTGCTCAATGAAATGGACTTAACACCCCATATTAAACGCCTAAGAATGTACCTGACTAGTAAGTATCTTAAAACCTATGGATTGCTATGTCTCCGAAAGGGAATCAAGCGTGTGTAGAGGGGAATAAACGCAGCAGTGATAGGATTGGAGCAGTTCGGTGAGCAAATGAAGACCCTTTGAAGTCATATTGCATGGTACCCATTCCACGGGTCTCAACTCTCCAGGTTTAAGGGATTCTTCCTTCAGCTAAAACATGCATGTGGAACCCAGAGTATGATCAACCGTGTGATCGGGAGACGTCTTCAAATATGTCTCCGTTCTCGTCCCCTGGTCCTCGGGTGCAACATTCCAGACGCTTTACTAACACTCTCCCGACTTGGAGAGTCAGTGCCTTTAACCTCCTGTTTGGCCCAGTTTGCAATTTCTGCGGAAGATGAACAGGAATAGGGAGAACCAATGAGAGACTAGCTGGAGGTGTCTGGACGGGCAAATTTAACTCTCATTTCCCACCAGGAAGAGGAATTAACCAAAGGCTCAGCGTGCCATGCCGGAACCAGATTAGGGCCTGAAGCAATCCTGCGGTGTTGCGGCCAGCTCACAAGGAAGCGAGTTGAAGGAAGGAGTTCAGGGGCACTGTAATTCACAAACCTGCAGAGTTATAAATGACAGCTATCGTCCAAAAATATACTGAAGTAAGGCTGCCAAGAGGACTTGAAAGCGGGGCAGAATTGCAGGAAACCGATTTCAGGAGGTAGACTGGAATTGCATTTAAAGCATAGGAAAAGAGGCAGAACGTCCACAATGATGCACTTGGCCAAAAAGGGCGTATGCGTTTTTTCCTGAATATATTCAGAAAAAAACGCATACGCCCTTTTTGGCCAACCAAGCAAGCTTGCAAAGGAAATCTGCACTACAATGAAGTCTCACTTCCCCCGGGTCAAAAGGGCCATCTGAAAAGTGTAAAATCCAGAAAGGCAGGACAGGCCATGGAGAACTGGGAGCCTTGTTATGCTGATGGGCGGGATGTAAATTGCCAACAGCCACTCAGGAGAAGTGTATGTGTTTCCTGAAACATCTGAAAAACAAAGCAACAGAGCCTAGGGCACTTCCACTTATGGTCCTATAGCTTAGGGAAATGAAAATCAAAAAGACACAGCCACCCCAAAATTTGGGACAGCTCTGTTTACAAGAACCTCGTTTACGGTACAAGTTCAATATCGCAGAAAGTGAAAAATGGATGAAGAAGTTGTGGTACTTACGTACAATGCAATATCACTCAGCACTGACATCTATGTCATCAGGCCCGTAGCAGCATAATGAGTGGATTCAGGTATGATGATTCTAACTGAAATAAGTCACACAGAAAAAGAAACATCATAAGATATCACTAATACACGGAATGTAAACTTGGCTACACAGGAACTGGATTACAAAACAGAACAGGGTCTCAAATTTAGAAAACCAACTTATGCTTGCTTAAGGGGAAAGGTGAGTTGGGGTGCTGCATAAAACCAGAGATTGAAATGAGCACAGATAAAGTTCCTTAAGCCAAATATGGAATAGACAAGAGCTACTCCTTGCTCAACGAAATGGACTCAACACCCCATATTAAACACCTAAGAATGTACCTGACTAGTAAGTATCTTAAAACCTATGGATTGCTATGTGTCCGAAAGAGAATCAAGCGTGTGTACCGGGGCATAAACGCAGCAGTGATAGGATTGGAGAGGTTCGGTGAGCAAATGAAGACCCTTTGAAGTCATACTGCATGGTACCCATTCCACGGGTCTCAACTCTCCAGGTTTAAGGGATTCTTCCTTCAGCTAAAACATGCATGTGGAACCCAGAGTATGATCAACCGTGTGATCGGGAGACGTGTTCAAATATGTCTCCGTTCTCGTCCCCTGGTACTCGGGTGCAACATTCCAGATGCTTTACTAACACTCTCCCGACTTGGAGAGTCAGTGCCTTTAACCTCCTGTTTGGCCCAGTTTGCAATTTCTGCGGAAGATGAACAGGAATAGGGAGAACCAATGAGAGACTAGCTGGAGGTGTCTGGACGGGCAAATTTAACTCTCATTTCCCACCAGGAAGAGGAATTAACCAAAGGCTCAGCGTGCCGTGCCGGAACGACATTAGGGCCTGAAGCAATCCTGCAGTGTTGCGGCCAGCTCACAAGAAAGAGAGTTGAAGAAAGGAGCTCAGGGGCACTGTAATTCACAAACCTGCAGAGTTATAAGTGACAGCTATCGTCCAAAAATATACTGAAGTAAGGCTGCCAAGAGGACTTGAAAGTGGAGCAGAATTGCAGGAAACTGATTTCAGGAGGTAGACTGGAATTGCATTTAAAGCATAGGAAAAGAGGCAGAACGTCCACAATGATGCACTTGGCCAAAAAGGGCGTATGCGTTTTTTCCTGAATATATTCAGGAAAAAACGCATACGTCCTTTTTGGCCAACCAAGCAAGCTTGCAAAGGAAATCTGCACTACAATGAAGTCTCCCTTCCCCCCGGTCATAAGGGCCATCTGAAAAAAGTGTAAAATCCAGAAAGGCAGGACAGGCCATGGAGAACTGGGAGCCTTGTTATGCTGATGGGCGGGATGAAAATTGCCAACAGCCACTCGGGAGAAGTGTATGGTGTTTCCTGAAACATCTAAAAAACAAAGCAACAGAGCCTAGGGCACTTCCACTTATGGTCCTATAGCTTAGGGAAATGAAAATCAAAAAGACACAGCCACCCCAAAGTTTGGGACGGCGCTGTTTACAAGAACCTCGTTTACGGTACAAGTTCAATATCGCAGAAAGTGAAAAATGGATGAAGAAGTTGTGGTACTTACGTACAATGCAATATCACTCAGCAATGACATCTATGTCATCAGGCCCGTAGCAGCATAATGAGTGGATTCAGGTATGATGATTCTAACTGAAAGAAGTCACACAGAAAAAGAAACATCATAAGATATCACTAATACACGGAATGTAAACTTGGCTACACAGGAACTGGATTACAAAACAGAACAGGGTCTCAATTTAGAAAACCAACTTATGCTTGCTTAAGGGGAAAGGTGAGTTGGGGTGCTGCATAAAACCAGAGATTGAAATGAGCACAGATAAAGTTCCTTAAGCCAAATATGGAATAGACAAGAGCTACTCCTTGCTCAACGAAATGGACTCAACACCCCATATTAAACGCCTAAGAATGTACCTGACTAGTAAGTATCTTAAAACCTATGGATTGCTATGTCTCCGAAAGAGAATCAAGCGTGTGTACAGGGGAATAAACGCAGCAGTGATAGGATTGGAGAGATTCGGAGAGCAAATGAAGACCCTTTGAAGTCATATTGCATGGTACCCATTCCACGGGTCTCAACTCTCCAGGTTTAAGGGATTCTACCTTCAGCTAAAACATGCATGTGGAACCCAGAGTATGATCAACCGTGTGATCGGGAGACGTGTTCAAATATATCTCCGTTCTCGTCCCCTGGTACTCGGGTGCAACATTCCAGACGCTTTACTAACACTCTCCCGACTTGGAGAGTCAGTGCCTTTAACCTCCTGTTTGGCCCAGTTTGCAATTTCTGCGGAAGATGAACAGGAATAGGGAGAACCAATGAGAGACTAGCTGGAGGTGTTTGGACGGGCAAATTTAACTCTCATTTCCCACCAGGAAGAGGAATTAACCAAAGGCTCAGCGTGCCGTGCCGGAACCAGATTAGGGCCTGAAGCAATCCGGCGGTGTTGCGGCTAGCTCACAAGAAAGTGAGTTGAAGAAAGGAGCTCAGGGGCACTGTAATTCACAGACCTGCAGAGTTATAAATGACAGCTATCGTCCAAAAATATACTGAAGTAAGGATGCCAGGAGGACTTGAAAGCGGGGCAGAATTGCAGGAAACCGATTTCAGGAGGTAGACTGGAATTGCATTTAAAGCATAGGAAAAGAGGCAGAACGTCCACAATGATGCACTTGGCCAAAAAGGGCGTATGCGTTTTTTCCTGAATATATTCAGGAAAAAACGCATACGCCCTTTTTGGCCAACCAAGCAAGCTTGCAAAGGAAATCTGCACTACAATGAAGTCTCACTTCCCCCCGGTCAAAAGGGCCATCAGAAAAAAGTGTAAAATCCAGAAAGGCAGGACAGGCCATGGAGAACTGGGAGCCTTGTTATGCTGATGGGCGGGATGAAAATTGCCAACAGCCACTCGGGAGAAGTGTATGGTGTTTCCTGAAACATCTAAAAAACAAAGCAACGAGCCTAGGGCACTTCCAATTATGGTCCTATAGATTAGGGAAATGAAAATCAAAAAGACATGGCCACCCCAAAGTTTGGGACGGCTCTGTTTACAAGAACCTCGTTTACGGTACAAGTTCAATATCGCAGAAAGTGAAAAATGGATGAAGAAGTTGTGGTACTTACGTACAATGCAATATCACTCAGCACTGACATCTATGTCATCAGGCCCGTAGCAGCATAATGAGTGGATTCAGGTATGATGATTCTACCTGAAATAAGTCACGCAGAAAAAGAAACATCATAAGATATCACTAATACACGGAATGTAAACTTGGCTACACAGGAACTGGATTACAAAACAGAACAGGGTCTCAAATTTAGAAAACCAACTTATGCTTGCTTAAGGGGAAAGGTGAGTTGGGGTGCTGCATAAAACCAGAGATTGAAATGAGCACAGAGTAAGTTCCTTAAGCCAAATATGGAATAGACAAGAGCTACTCCTTGCTCAACGAAATGGACTCAACACCCCATATTAAACGCCTAAGAATGTACCTGACTAGTAAGTATCTTAAAACCTATGGATTGCTATGTCTCCGAAAGAGAATCAAGCGTGTGTACAGGGGCATAAACGCAGCAGTGATAGGATTGGAGAGGTTCGGTGAGCAAATGATGACCCTTTGAAGTCATACTGCATGCTACCCATTCCACGGGTCTCAACTCTCCAGGTTTAAGGGATTCTTCCTTCAGCTAAAACATGCATGTGGAACCCAGAGTATGATCAACCGTGTGATCGGGAGACGTGTTCAAATACGTCTCCGTTCTCGTCCCCTGGTACTCGCTTGCAACATACCAGACGCTTTACTAACACTCTCCCGACTTGGAGAGTCAGTGCCTTTAACCTCCTGTTTGGCCCAGTTTGCAATTTCTGCAGAAGATGAACAGGAATAGGGAGAACCAATGAGAGACTAGCTGGAGGTGTCTGGACGGGCAAATTTAACTCTCATTTCCCACCAGGAAGAGGAATTAACCAAAGGCTCAGTGTGCCGTGCCGGAACCAGATGAGGGCCTGAAGCAATCCTGCGGTGTTGTGGCCAGCTCACAAGAAAGCGAGTTGAAGAAAGTAGCTCAGGGGCACTGTAATTCACAAACCTGCAGAGTTATAAATGACAGCTATCGTCCAAAAATATACTGAAGTAAGGCTGCCAAGAGGACTTGAAAGCGGGGCAGAGTTGCAGGTAACCGATTTCAGGAGGTAGACTGGAATTGCATTTAAAGCATAGGAAAAGAGGCAGAACGTCCACAATGATGCACTTGGCCAAAAAGTGTGTATGCGTTTTTTCCTGAATATATTCAGGAAAAAACGCATACGCCCTTTTTGGCCAACCAAGCAAGCTTGCAAAGGAAATCTGCACTACAATGAAGTCTCACTTCCCCCCGGTCAAAAGGGCCATCTGAAAAAAGTGTAAAATCCAGAAAGGCAGGACAGGCCATGGAGAACTGGGAGCCTTGTTATGCTGATGGGCGGGATGTAAATTGCCAACAGCCACTCGGGAGAAGTGTATGGTGTTTCCTGATACATCTAAAAAACAAAGCAACAGAGCCTAGGGCACTTCCACTTATGGTCCTATAGCTTAGGGAAATGAAAATCAAAAAGACACAGCCACCCCAAAGTTTGGGACGGCTCTGTTTACAAGAACCTCGTTTACGGTACAAGTTCAATATCGCAGAAAGTGAAAAATGGATGAAGAAGCTGTGGTACTTACGTACAATGCAATATCACTCAGCAATGACATCTACGTCATCAGGCCCGTAGCAGCATAATGAGAGGATTCAGGTATGATGATTCTACCTGAAATAAGTCACGCAGAAAAAGAAACATCATAAGATATCACTAATACACGGAATGTAAACTTGGCTACACAGGAACTGGATTACAAAACAGAACAGGGTCTCAAATTTAGAAAACCAACTTATGCTTGCTTAAGGGGAAAGGTGAGTTGGGGTGCTGCATAAAACCAGAGATTGAAATGAGCACAGAGTAAGTTCCTTAAGCCAAATATGGAATAGACAAGAGCTACTCCTTGCTCAACGAAATGGACTCAACACCCCATATTAAACGCCTAAGAATGTACCTGACTAGTAAGTATCTTAAAACCTATGGATTGCTATGTCTCCGAAAGAGAATCAAGCGTGTGTACAGGGGCATAAACGCAGCAGTGGTAGAATTGGAGAGGTTCGGTGAGCAAATGAAGAACCTTTGAAGTCATATTGCACGGTACCCATTCCACGGGTCTCAACTCTCCAGCTTTAAGGGATTCTTCCTTCAGCTAAAACATGCATGTGGAACCCAGAGTATGATCAACCATGTGATCGGGAGACGTGTTCAAATATGTCTCCGTTCTCGTCCCCTGTTTCTCGGGTGCAACATTCCAGACGATTTACTAACACTCTCCCGACTTGGAGAGTCAGTGCCTTTAACCTCCTGTTTGGCCCAGTTTGCAATTTCTGCGGAAGATGAACAGGAATAGGGAGAACCAATGAGAGACTAGCTGGAGGTGTCTGGACGGGCAAATTTAACTCTCATTTCCCACCAGGAAGAGGAATTAACCAAAGGCTCAGCGTGCCGTGCCGGAACCAGATTAGGGCCTGAAGCAATCCTGCGGTGTTGCGGCCAGCTCAAAAGAAAGCGAGTTGAAGAAAGGAGCTCAGGGTCACTGTAATTCACAAACCTGCAGAGTTATAAATGACAGCTATCGTCCAAAAATATACTGAAGTAAGGCTGCCAAGAGGACTTGAAAGCGGGGCAGAGTTGCAGGTAACCGATTTCAGGAGGTAGACTGGAATTGCAGTGAAAGCATAGGAAAAGAGGCAGAACGTCCACAATGATGCACTTGGCCAAAAAGGGCGTATGCGTTTTTTCCTGAATATATTCAGGAAAAAACGCATACGCCCTTTTTGGCCAACCAAGCAAGCTTGCAAAGGAAATCTGCACTACAATGAAGTCTCACTTCCCCCCGGTCAAAAGGGCCATCTGAAAAAAGTGTAAAATCCAGAAAGGCAGGACAGGCCATGAAGAACTGGGAGCCTTGTTATGCTGATGGGCGGGATGTAAATTGGCAACAGCCACTCGGGAGAAGTGTATGTGTTTCCTGAAACATCTAAAAAACAAAGCAACAGAGCCTAGGGCACTTCCACTTATGGTCCTATAGCTTAGGGAAATGAAAATCAAAAAGACACGGCCACCCCAAAGTTTGGGACGGCTCTGTTTACAAGGACCTCGTTTACGGTACAAGTTCAATATCGCAGAAAGTGAAAAATGGATGAAGAAGCTGTGGTACTTACGTACAAAGCAATATCACTCAGCAATGACATCTACGTCATCAGGCCCGTAGCAGCATAATGAGAGGATTCAGGTATGATGATTCTACCTGAAATAAGTCATGCAGAAAAAGAAACATCATAAGATATCACTAATACACGGAATGTAAACTTGGCTACACAGGAACTGGATTACAAAACAGAACAGGGTCTCAAATTTAGAAAACCAACTTATGCTTGCTTAAGGGGAAAGGTGAGTTGGGGTGCTGCTTAAAACCAGAGATTGAAATGAGCACAGAGTTAGTTCCTTAAGCCAAATATGGAATAGACAAGAGCTACTCCTTGCTCAACGAAATGGACTCAACACCCCATATTAAACGCCTAAGAATGTACCTGACTAGTAAGTATCTTAAAACCTATGGATTGCTATGTCTCCGAAAGGGAATCAAGCATGTGTACAGGGGCATAAACGCAGCAGTGATAGGATTGGAGAGGTTCGGTGAGCAAATGAAGACCCTTTGGAGTCATATTGCATGGTACCCATTCCACGGGTCTCAACTCTCCAGGTTTAAGGGATTCTTCCTTCAGCTAAAACATGCATGTGGAACCCAGAGTATGATCAACTGTGTGATCGGGAGACGTCTTCAAATATGTCTCCGTTCTCGTCCCCTGGTACTCGGGTGCAACATTCCAGACGCTTTACTAACACTCTCCCGACTTGGAGAGTCAGTGCCTTTAACCTCCTGTTTGGCCCAGTTTGCAATTTCTGCAGAAGATGAACAGGAATAGGGAGAACCAATGAGAGACTAGCTGGAGGTGTCTGGACGGGCAAATTTAACTCTCATTTCCCACCAGGAAGAGGAATTAACCAAAGGCTCAGCGTGCCGTGCCGGAACCAGATTAGGGACTAAAGCAATCCTGCGGTGTTGTGGCCAGCTCACAAGAAAGCGAGTTGAAGAAAGTAGCTCAGGGGCACTGTAATTCACAAACCTGCAGAGTTATAAATGACAGCTATCGTCCAAAAATATACTGAAGTAAGGCTGCCAGGAGGACGTGAAAGCGGGACAGAATTGCAGGAAACCGATTTCAGGAGGTAGACTGGAATTGCATTGAAAGCATAGGAAAAGAGGCAGAACGTCCACAATGATGCACTTGGCCAAAAAGGGCGTATGCGTTTTTTCCTGAATATATTCAGGAAAAAACGCATACGCCCTTTTTGGCCAACCAAGCAAGCTTGCAAAGGAAATCTGCACTACAATGAAGTCTCACTTCCCCCCGGTCAAAAGGGCCATCTGAAAAAAGTGTAAAATCCAGAAAGGCAGGACAGGCCATGGAGAACTGGGAGCCTTGTTATGCTGATGGGCGGGATGAAAATTGCCAACAGCCACTCGGGAGAAGTGTATGGTGTTTCCTGAAACATCTAAAAAACAAAGCAACAGAGCCTAGGGCACTTCCACTTATGGTCCTATAGCTTAGGGAAATGAAAATCAAAAAGACACAGCCACCCCAAAGTTTGGGACGGCGCTGTTTACAAGAACCTCGTTTACGGTACAAGTTCAATATCGCAGAAAGTGAAAAATGGATGAAGAAGTTGTGGTACTTACGTACAATGCAATATCACTCAGCAATGACATCTATGTCATCAGGCCCGTAGCAGCATAATGAGTGGATTCAGGTATGATGATTCTAACTGAAAGAAGTCACACAGAAAAAGAAACATCATAAGATATCACTAATACACGGAATGTAAACTTGGCTACACAGGAACTGGATTACAAAACAGAACAGGGTCTCAATTTAGAAAACCAACTTATGCTTGCTTAAGGGGAAAGGTGAGTTGGGGTGCTGCATAAAACCAGAGATTGAAATGAGCACAGATAAAGTTCCTTAAGCCAAATATGGAATAGACAAGAGCTACTCCTTGCTCAACGAAATGGACTCAACACCCCATATTAAACGCCTAAGAATGTACCTGACTAGTAAGTATCTTAAAACCTATGGATTGCTATGTCTCCGAAAGAGAATCAAGCGTGTGTACAGGGGAATAAACGCAGCAGTGATAGGATTGGAGAGATTCGGAGAGCAAATGAAGACCCTTTGAAGTCATATTGCATGGTACCCATTCCACGGGTCTCAACTCTCCAGGTTTAAGGGATTCTACCTTCAGCTAAAACATGCATGTGGAACCCAGAGTATGATCAACCGTGTGATCGGGAGACGTGTTCAAATATATCTCCGTTCTCGTCCCCTGGTACTCGGGTGCAACATTCCAGACGCTTTACTAACACTCTCCCGACTTGGAGAGTCAGTGCCTTTAACCTCCTGTTTGGCCCAGTTTGCAATTTCTGCGGAAGATGAACAGGAATAGGGAGAACCAATGAGAGACTAGCTGGAGGTGTTTGGACGGGCAAATTTAACTCTCATTTCCCACCAGGAAGAGGAATTAACCAAAGGCTCAGCGTGCCGTGCCGGAACCAGATTAGGGCCTGAAGCAATCCGGCGGTGTTGCAGCTAGCTCACAAGAAAATGAGTTGAAGAAAGGAGCTCAGGGGCACTGTAATTCACAGACCTGCAGAGTTATAAATGACAGCTATCGTCCAAAAATATACTGAAGTAAGGATGCCAGGAGGACTTGAAAGCGGGGCAGAATTGCAGGAAACCGATTTCAGGAGGTAGACTGGAATTGCATTTAAAGCATAGGAAAAGAGGCAGAACGTCCACAATGATGCACTTGGCCAAAAAGGGCGTATGCGTTTTTTCCTGAATATATTCAGGAAAAAACGCATACGCCCTTTTTGGCCAACCAAGCAAGCTTGCAAAGGAAATCTGCACTACAATGAAGTCTCACTTCCCCCCGGTCAAAAGGGCCATCTGAAAAAAGTGTAAAATCCAGAAAGGCAGGACAGGCCATGGAGAACTGGGAGCCTTGTTATGCTGATGGGCGGGATGAAAATTGCCAACAGCCACTCGGGAGAAGTGTATGGTGTTTCCTGAAACATCTAAAAAACAAAGCAACGAGCCTAGGGCACTTCCAATTATGGTCCTATAGATTAGGGAAATGAAAATCAAAAAGACATGGCCACCCCAAAGTTTGGGACGGCTCTGTTTACAAGAACCTCGTTTACGGTACAAGTTCAATATCGCAGAAAGTGAAAAATGGATGAAGAAGTTGTGGTACTTACGTACAATGCAATATCACTCAGCACTGACATCTATGTCATCAGGCCCGTAGCAGCATAATGAGTGGATTCAGGTATGATGATTCTACCTGAAATAAGTCACGCAGAAAAAGAAACATCATAAGATATCACTAATACACGGAATGTAAACTTGGCTACACAGGAACTGGATTACAAAACAGAACAGGGTCTCAAATTTAGAAAACCAACTTATGCTTGCTTAAGGGGAAAGGTGAGTTGGGGTGCTGCATAAAACCAGAGATTGAAATGAGCACAGAGTAAGTTCCTTAAGCCAAATATGGAATAGACAAGAGCTACTCCTTGCTCAACGAAATGGACTCAACACCCCATATTAAACGCCTAAGAATGTACCTGACTAGTAAGTATCTTAAAACCTATGGATTGATATGTCTCCGAAAGAGAATCAAGCGTGTGTACAGGGGCATAAACGCAGCAGTGATAGGATTGGAGAGGTTCGGTGAGCAAATGATGACCCTTTGAAGTCATACTGCATGCTACCCATTCCACGGGTCTCAACTCTCCAGGTTTAAGGGATTCTTCCTTCAGCTAAAACATGCATGTGGAACCCAGAGTATGATCAACCGTGTGATCGGGAGACGTGTTCAAATACGTCTCCGTTCTCGTCCCCTGGTACTCGCTTGCAACATACCAGACGCTTTACTAACACTCTCCCGACTTGGAGAGTCAGTGCCTTTAACCTCCTGTTTGGCCCAGTTTGCAATTTCTGCGGAAGATGAACAGGAATAGGGAGAACCAATGAGAGACTAGCTGGAGGTGTCTGGACGGGCAAATTTAACTCTCATTTCCCACCAGGAAGAGGAATTAACCAAAGGCTCAGCGTGCCGTGCCGGAACCAGATGAGGGCCTGAAGCAATCCTGCGGTGTTGTGGCCAGCTCACAAGAAAGCGAGTTGAAGAAAGTAGCTCAGGGGCACTGTAATTCACAAACCTGCAGAGTTATAAATGACAGCTATCGTCCAAAAATATACTGAAGTAAGGCTGCCAAGAGGACTTGAAAGCGGGGCAGAGTTGCAGGTAACCGATTTCAGGAGGTAGACTGGAATTGCATTTAAAGCATAGGAAAAGAGGCAGAACGTCCACAATGATGCACTTGGCCAAAAAGTGTGTATGCGTTTTTTCCTGAATATATTCAGGAAAAAACGCATACGCCCTTTTTGGCCAACCAAGCAAGCTTGCAAAGGAAATCTGCACTACAATGAAGTCTCACTTCCCCCGGGTCATAAGGGCCATCTGAAAAAAGTGTAAAATCCAGAAAGGCAGGACAGGCCATGGAGAACTGGGAGCCTTGTTATGCTGATGGGCAGGATGTAAATTGCCAACAGCCACTAGGGAGAAGTGTATGGTGTTTCCTGAAACATCTAAAAAACAAAGCAACAGAGCCTAGGGCACTTCCACTTATGGTCCTATAGCTTAGGGAAATGAAAATCAAAAAGACACAGCCACCCCAAAGTTTGGGACGGCTCTGTTTACAAGAACCTCGTTTACGGTACAAGTTCAATATCGCAGAAAGTGAAAAATGGATGAAGAAGCTGTGGTACTTACGTACAATGCAATATCACTCAGCAATGACATCTACGTCATCAGGCCCGTAGCAGCATAATGAGAGGATTCAGGTATGATGATTCTAACTGAAATAAGTCACACAGAAAAAGAAACATCATAAGATATAACTAATACACGGAATGTAAACTTGGCTACACAGGAACTGGATTACAAAACAGAACAGGGTCTCAAATTTAGAAAACCAACTTATGCTTGCTTAAGGGGAAAGGTGAGTTGGGGTGCTGCATAAAACCAGAGATTGAAATGAGCACAGAGTAAGTTCCTTAAGCCAAATATGGAATAGACAAGAGCTACTCCTTGCTCAACGAAATGGACTCAACACCCCATATTAAACGCCTAAGAATGTACCTGACTAGTAAGTATCTTAAAACCTATGGATTGCTATGTCTCCGAAAGAGAATCAAGCGTGTGTACAGGGGCATAAACGCAGCAGTGGTAGAATTGGAGAGGTTCGGTGAGCAAATGAAGAACCTTTGAAGTCATATTGCACGGTACCCATTCCACGGGTCTCAACTCTCCAGCTTTAAGGGATTCTTCCTTCAGCTAAAACATGCATGTGGAACCCAGAGTATGATCAACCATGTGATCGGGAGACGTGTTCAAATATGTCTCCGTTCTCGTCCCCTGTTTCTCGGGTGCAACATTCCAGACGATTTACTAACACTCTCCCGACTTGGAGAGTCAGTGCCTTTAACCTCCTGTTTGGCCCACTTTGCAATTTCTGCGGAAGATGAACAGGAATAGGGAGAACCAATGAGAGACTAGCTGGAGGTGTCTGGACGGGCAAATTTAACTCTCATTTCCCACCAGGAAGAGGAATTAACCAAAGGCTCAGCGTGCCGTGCCGGAACCAGATTAGGGCCTGAAGCAATCCTGCGGTGTTGCGGCCAGCTCGCAAGAAAGCAAGTTGAAGAAAGGAGCTCAGGGTCACTGTAATTCACAAACCTGCAGAGTTATAAATGACAGCTATCGTCCAAAAATATACTGAAGTAAGGCTGCCAAGAGGACTTGAAAGCGGGGCAGAGTTGCAGGTAACCGATTTCAGGAGGTAGACTGGAATTGCAGTGAAAGCATAGGAAAAGAGGCAGAACGTCCACAATGATGCACTTGGCCAAAAAGGGCGTATGCGTTTTTTCCTGAATATATTCAGGAAAAAACGCATACGCCCTTTTTGGCCAACCAAGCAAGCTTGCAAAGGAAATCTGCACTACAATGAAGTCTCACTTCCCCCCGGTCAAAAGGGCCATCTGAAAAAAGTGTAAAATCCAGAAAGGCAGGACAGGCCATGAAGAACTGGGAGCCTTGTTATGCTGATGGGCGGGATGTAAATTGCCAACAGCCACTCGGGAGAAGTGTATGTGTTTCCTGAAACATCTAAAAAACAAAGCAACAGAGCCTAGGGCACTTCCACTTATGGTCCTATAGCTTAGGGAAATGAAAATCAAAAAGACACGGCCACCCCAAAGTTTGGGACGGCTCTGTTTACAAGGACCTCGTTTACGGTACAAGTTCAATATCGCAGAAAGTGAAAAATGGATGAAGAAGCTGTGGTACTTACGTACAAAGCAATATCACTCAGCAATGACATCTACGTCATCAGGCCCGTAGCAGCATAATGAGAGGATTCAGGTATGATGATTCTACCTGAAATAAGTCATGCAGAAAAAGAAACATCATAAGATATCACTAATACACGGAATGTAAACTTGGCTACACAGGAACTGGATTACAAAACAGAACAGGGTCTCAAATTTAGAAAACCAACTTATGCTTGCTTAAGGGGAAAGGTGAGTTGGGGTGCTGCTTAAAACCAGAGATTGAAATGAGCACAGAGTTAGTTCCTTAAGCCAAATATGGAATAGACAAGAGCTACTCCTTGCTCAACGAAATGGACTCAACACCCCATATTAAACGCCTAAGAATGTACCTGACTAGTAAGTATCTTAAAACCTATGGATTGCTATGTCTCCGAAAGGGAATCAAGCATGTGTACAGGGGCATAAACGCAGCAGTGATAGGATTGGAGAGGTTCGGTGAGCAAATGAAGACCCTTTGGAGTCATATTGCATGGTACCCATTCCACGGGTCTCAACTCTCCAGGTTTAAGGGATTCTTCCTTCAGCTAAAACATGCATGTGGAACCCAGAGTATGATCAACTGTGTGATCGGGAGACGTCTTCAAATATGTCTCCGTTCTCGTCCCCTGGTACTCGGGTGCAACATTCCAGACGCTTTACTAACACTCTCCCGACTTGGAGAGTCAGTGCCTTTAACCTCCTGTTTGGCCCAGTTTGCAATTTCTGCAGAAGATGAACAGGAATAGGGAGAACCAATGAGAGACTAGCTGGAGGTGTCTGGACGGGCAAATTTAACTCTCATTTCCCACCAGGAAGAGGAATTAACCAAAGGCTCAGCGTGCCGTGCCGGAACCAGATTAGGGACTAAAGCAATCCTGCGGTGTTGTGGCCAGCTCACAAGAAAGCGAGTTGAAGAAAGTAGCTCAGGGGCACTGTAATTCACAAACCTGCAGAGTTATAAATGACAGCTATCGTCCAAAAATATACTGAAGTAAGGCTGCCAGGAGGACTTGAAAGCGGGACAGAATTGCAGGAAACCGATTTCAGGAGGTAGACTGGAATTGCATTGAAAGCATAGGAAAAGAGGCAGAACGTCCACAATGATGCACTTGGCCAAAAAGGGCGTATGCGTTTTTTCCTGAATATATTCAGGAAAAAACGCATACGCCCTTTTTGGCCAACCAAGCAAGCTTGCAAAGGAAATCTGCACTACAATGAAGTCTCACTTCCCCCCGGTCAAAAGGGCCATCTGAAAAAAGTGTAAAATCCAGAAAGGCAGGACAGGCCATGGAGAACTGGGAGCCTTGTTATGCTGACGGCCGGGATGTAAATTGCCAAGAGCCACTTGGGAGAAGTGTATGTGTTTCCTGAAACATCTAAAAAACAAAGCAACAGAGCCTAGGGCACTTCCACTTATGGTCCTATAGCTTAGGGAAATGAAAATCAAAAAGACACAGCCACCCCAAAGTTTGGGACGGCTCTGTTTACAAGAACCTCGTTTACGGTACAAGTTCAATATCGCAGAAAGTGAAAAATGGATGAAGAAGCTGTGGTACTTACGTACAATGCAATATCACTCAGCAATGACATCTACGTCATCAGGCCCGTAGCAGCATAATGAGAGGATTCAGGTATGATGATTCTAACTGAAATAAGTCACACAGAAAAAGAAACATCATAAGATATAACTAATACACGGAATGTAAACTTGGCTACACAGGAACTGGATTACAAAACAGAACAGGGTCTCAAATTTAGAAAACCAACTTATGCTTGCTTAAGGGGAAAGGTGAGTTGGGGTGCTGCATAAAACCAGAGATTGAAATGAGCACAGAGTAAGTTCCTTAAGCCAAATATGGAATAGACAAGAGCTACTCCTTGCTCAACGAAATGGACTCAACACCCCATATTAAACGCCTAAGAATGTACCTGACTAGTAAGTATCTTAAAACCTATGGATTGCTATGTCTCCGAAAGGGAATCAAGCATGTGTACAGGGGCATAAACGCAGCAGTGATAGGATTGGAGAGGTTCGGTGAGCAAATGAAGACCCTTTGAAGTCATATTGCATGGTACCCATTCCACGGGTCTCAACTCTCCAGGTTTAAGGGACTCTTCCATCAGCTAAAACATGCATGTGGAACCCAGAGTATGATCAACTGTGTGATCGGGAGACGTCTTCAAATATGTCTCCGTTCTCGTCCCCTGGTACTCGGGTGCAACATTCCAGACGCTTTACTAACACTCTCCCGACTTGGAGAGTCAGTGCCTTTAACCTCCTGTTTGGCCCAGTTTGCAATTTCTGCGGAAGATGAACAGGAATAGGGAGAACCAATGAGAGACTAGCTGGAGGTGTCTGGACGGGCAAATTTAACTCTCATTTCCCACCAGGAAGAGGAATTAACCAAAGGCTCAGCGTGCCATGCCGGAACCAGATTAGGACCTGAAGCAATCCTGCGGTGTTGCGGCCAGCTCACAAGAAAGCAAGTTGAAGGAAGGAGTTCAGGGGCACTGTAATTCACAAACCTGCAGAGTTATAAATGACAGCTATCGTCCAAAAATATACTGAAGTAAGGCTGCCAAGAGGACTTGAAAGCGGGGCAGAATTGCAGGAAACCGATTTCAGGAGGTATACTGGAATTGCATTTACAGCATAGGAAAAGAGGCAGAACGTCCACAATGATGCACTTGGCCAAAAAGTGTGTATGCGTTTTTTCCTATTCAGGAAGAAACGCATACGCCCTTTTTGGCCAACCAAGCAAGCTTGCAAAGGAAATCTGCACTACAATGAAGTCTCACTTCCCCCCGGTCAAAAGGGCCATCTGAAAAAGTGTAAAATCCAGAAAGGAAGGACAGGCCATGGAGAACTGGGAGCCTTGTTATGCTGATGGGCGGGATGTAAATTGCCAACAGTCACTAGGCAGAAGTCTATGGTGTTTCCTGAAACATCTAAAAAACAAAGCAACAGAGCCTAGGGCACTTCCACTTATGGTCCTATAGCTTAAGGAAATTAAAATCAAAAAGACACAGCCACCCCAAATTTGGGACGGCTCTGTATACAAGAACATCGTTTATGGTACAAGTTCAATATCGCAGAAAGTGAAAAATGGATGAAGAAGTTGTGGTACTTATGTACAATGCAATATCACTCAGCAATGACATCTATGTCATCAGGCCCGTAGCAGCATAATGAGTGGATTCAGGTATGATGATTCTAACTGAAATAAGTCACACAGAAAAAGAAACATCATAAGATATCACTAATACACGGAATGTAAACTTGCCTACACAGGAACTGGATCACACAACAGAACAGGGTCTCAAATTTAGAAAACCAACTTATGCTTGCTTAAGGGGAAAGGTGAGTTGGGGTGCTGCATAAAACCAGAGATTGAAATGAGCACAGATAAAGTTCCTTAAGCCAAATATGGAATAGACAAGAGCTACTCCTTGCTCAACGAAATGGACTCAACACCCCATATTAAACGCCTAAGAATGTACCTGACTAGTAAGTATCTTAAAACCTATGGATTGCTATGTCTCCGAAAGGGAATCAAGCGTGTGTACAGGGGAATAAACGCAGCAGTGATAGGATTGGAGAGGTTCGGTGAGAAAATGAAGACCCTTTGAAGTCATATTGCATGGTACCCATTCCACGGCTCTCAACTCTCCAGGTTTAAGGGATTCTACCTTCAGCTAAAACATGCATGTGGAACCCAGAGTATGATCAACCGTGTGATCGGGAGACGTGTTCAAATATGTCTCCGTTCTCGTCCCCTGGTACTCGGGTGCAACATTCCAGACGCTTTACTAACACTCTCCCGACTTGGAGAGTCAGTGCCTTTAACCTCCTGTTTGGCCCAGTTTGCAATTTCTGCGGAAGATGAACAGGAATAGGGAGAACCAATGAGAGACTAGCTGGAGGTGTCTGGACGGGCAAATTTAACTCTCATTTCCCACCAGGAAGAGGAATTAACCAAAGGCTCAGCGTGCCGTGCCGGAACCACATTAGGGCCTGAAGCAATCCTGCGGTGTTGCAGCCAGCTCACAAGAAAGCGAGTTGAAGAAAGGAGCTCAGGGGCACTGTAATTCACAAACCTGCAGAGTTATAAATGACAGCTATCGTCCAAAAATATACTGAAGTAAGGCTGCCAAGAGGACTTGAAAGCGAGGCAGAATTGCAGGAAACCGATTTCAGGAGGTAGACTGGAATTGCATTGAAAGCATAGGAAAAGAGGCAGAACGTCCACAATGATGCACTTGGCCAAAAAGGGCGTATGCGTTTTTTCCTGAATATATTCAGGAAAAAACGCATACGCCCTTTTTGGCCAACCAAGCAAGCTTGCAAAGGAAATCTGCACTACAGTGAAGTCTCACTTCCCCCCGGTCAAAAGGGCAATCTGAAAAAAGTGTAAAATCCAGAAAGGCAGGACAGGCCATGGAGAACTGGGAGCCTTGTTATGCTGACGGCCGGGATGTAAATTGCCAACAGCCACTCGGGAGAAGTGTATGTGTTTCCTGAAACATCTAAAAAACAAAGCAACAGAGCCTAGGGCACTTCCACTTATGGTCCTATAGCTTAGGGAAATGAAAATCAAAAAGACACAGCCACCCCAAAGTTTGGGACGGCTCTGTTTACAAGAAACTCGTTTACGGTACAAGTTCAATATCGCAGAAAGTGAAAAATGGATGAAGAAGTTGTGGTACTTACGTACAATGCAATATCACTCAGCAATGACATCTATGTCATCAGGCCCTTAGCAGCATAATGAGTGGATTCAGGTATGATGATTCTAACTGAAAGAAGTCACACAGAAAAAGAAACATCATAAGATATCACTAATACACGGAATGTAAACTTGGCTACACAGGAACTGGATTACAAAACAGAACAGGGTCTCAAATTTAGAAAACCAACTTATGCTTGCTTAAGGGGAAAGACGAGTTGCGGTGCTGCATAAAAACAGAGATTGAAATGAGCACAGATAAAGTTCCTTAAGCCAAATATGGAATAGACAAGAGCTACTCCTTGCTCAACGAAATGGACTCAACACCCCATATTAAACGCCTAAGAATGTACCTGACTAGTAAGTATCTTAAAACCTATGGATTGCTATGTCTCCAAAAGAGAATCAAGCGTGTGTACAGGGGCATAAACGCAGCAGTGATAGGATTGGAGAGGTTCGGTGAGCAAATGAAGACCCTTTGAAGTCATATTGCATGGTACCCATTCCACGGGTCTCAACTCTCCAGGTTTAAGGGATTCTTCCTTCAGCTAAAACATGCATGTGGAACCCAGAGTATGATCAACCATGTGATCGGGAGACGTGTTCAAATATGTCTCCGTTCTCGTCCCCTGGTACTCGGGTGCAACATTCCAGACGCTTTACTAACACTCTCCCGACTTGGAGAGTCAGTGCCTTTAACCTCCTGTTTGGCCCAGTTTGCAATTTCTGCGGAAGATGAACAGGAATAGGGAGAACCAATGAGAGACTAGCTGGAGGTGTCTGGACGGGCAAATTTAACTCTCATTTCCCACCAGGAAGAGGAATTAACCAAAGGCTCAGCGTGCCGTGCCAGAACCAGATTAGGGCCTGAAGCCATCCTGCGGTGTTGCGGCCAGCTCACAAGAAAGCGAGTTGAAGAAAGGAGCTCAGGGGCACTGTAATTCACAAATCTGCAGAGTTACAAATGACAGCTATCGTCCAAAAATATACTGAAGTAAGGCTGCCAAGAGGACTTGAAAGCAGGGCAGAATTGCAGGAAACCGATTTCAGGAGGTAGACTGGAATTGCATTTAAAGCATAGGAAAAGAGGCAGAACGTCCACAATGATGCACTTGGCCAAAAAGGGCATATGCGTTTTTTCCTGAATATATTCAGGAAAAAACGCATACGCCCTTTTTGGCCAACCAAGCAAGCTTGCAAAGGAAATCTGCACTACAATGAAGTCTCACTTCCCCCCGGTCAAAAGGGCCATCTGAAAAAAGTGTAAAATCCAGAAAGGCAGGACAGGCCATGGAGAACTGGGAACCTTGTTATGCTGATGGGCGGGATGTAAATTGCCAACAGACACTCGGGAGAAGTGTATGGTGTTTCCTCCAACGTATAAAAAACAAAGCAACAGAGCCTAGGGCACTTCCACTTATGGTCCTATAGCTTAGGGAAATTAAAATCAAAAAGATACAGCCACCTCAATGTTTGGGACGCCTCTGTTTACAAGAACCTCGTTTACCGTACAAGTTCAATATCACAGAAAGTGAAAAATGGATAAAGAACTTGTGGTACTTACGTACAATGCAGTATCACTCAGCAGTGAAATCTATGTCATCAGGCCCGTAGCAGCACAATGAGTGGATTCAGGTACGATGATTCTAACTGAAATAAGTCACACAGAAAAAGAAACATCATAAGATATCAGTAATACACGGAATGTAAACTTGGCTACACAGGAACTGAATTACAGAACAGAACAGGGTCTCAAATTTAGAAAACCAACTTATGCTTGTTTAAGGGTAAAGGTGAGTTGGGGTGCTGCATAAAACCAGAGATTGAAATGAGCACAGATAAAGTTCCTTAAGCCAAATATGGAATAGACAAGAGCTACTCCTTGCTCAACGAAATGGACTCAACACCGCATATTAAACGCCTAAGAATGTACCTGACTCTTAAGTATCTTAAAACCTATGGATTGCTATGTCTCCGAAAGAGAATCAAGCATGTGTACAGGGACATAAATGCAGCAGTGATAGGATTGGAGAGGTTCGGTGAGCAAATGAAGACCCTTTGAAGTCATATTGCATGGTACCCATTCCACGGGTTTCAACTACCCAGGTTTAAGGTATTCTTCCTTCAGCTAAAACATGCATGTGGAACCTAGAGTATGATCAACCATGTGATCGGGAGACGTGTTCAAATATGTCTCAGTTTTCGTTCCCTGGTACTCGGGTGCAACATTCCAGACGCTTTACTAACACTCTCCCGACTTGGAGAGTCAGTCCCTTTAACCTCCTGTTTGGCCCAGTTTGCAATTTCTGCGGAAGATGAACAGGAATAGCGAGAACCAATGAGAGACTAGCTGGAGGTGTCTGGACGGGCAAATTTAACTCCCATTTCCCACCAGGAAGAGGAAAGAACCAAAGGCTCAGCGTGCCGTGCCGGAACCAGATTAGGGCCTGAAGCCATCCTGCGGTGTTGCGACCAGCTCACAAGAAAACGAGTTGAAGAAAGGAGCTCAGGGGCACTGTAATTCACAAACCTGCAGAGTTATAAATGACAACTATCGTCCAAAAATATACTGAAGTAAGGCTGCCAAGAGGACTTGAAAACGGGGCAGAATTGCAGGAAACCGATTTCAGGAGGTAGACTGGAATTGCATTGAAAGCATAGGAAAAGAGGCAGAACGTCCACAATGATGCACTTGGCCAAAAAGGGCGTATGCGTTTTTTCCTGAATATATTCAGGAAAAAACGCATACGCCCTTTTTGGCCAACCAAGCAAGCTTGCAAAGGAAATCTGCACTACAATGAAGTCTCACTTCCCCCCGGTCAAAAGGGCCATCTGAAAAAAGTGTAAAATCCAGAAAGGCAGGACAGGCCATGGAGAACTGGGAGCCTTGTTATGCTGATGGGCGGGATGTAAATTGCCAACAGACACTCGGGAGAAGTGTATGGTGTTTCCTGAAACGTCTAAAAAACAAAGCAACAGAGCCTAGGGCACTTCCACTTATGGTCCTATAGCTTAGGGAAATTAAAATCAAAAAGATACAGCCACCCCAATGTTTGGGACGCCTCTGTTTACAAGAACCTCGTTTACCGTACAAGTTCAATATCACAGAAAGTGAAAAATGGATAAAGAACTTGTGGTACTTACGTACAATGCAGTATCACTCAGCAGTGAAATCTATGTCATCAGGCCCGTAGCAGCACAATGAGTGGATTCAGGTACGATGATTCTAACTGAAATAAGTCACACAGAAAAAGAAACATCATAAGATATCAGTAATACACGGAATGTAAACTTGGCTACACAGGAACTGAATTCCAGAACAGAACAGGGTCTCAAATTTAGAAAACCAACTTATGCTTGTTTAAGGGTAAAGGTGAGTTGGGGTGCTGCATAAAACCAGAGATTGAAATGAGCACAGATAAAGTTCCTTAAGCCAAATATGGAATAGACAAGAGCTACTCCTTGCTCAACGAAATGGACTCAACACCGCATATTAAACGCCTAAGAATGTACCTGACTCTTAAGTATCTTAAAACCTATGGATTGCTATGTCTCCGAAAGAGAATCAAGCATGTGTACAGGGACGTAAATGCAGCAGTGATAGGATTGGAGAGGTTCGGTGAGCAAATGAAGACCCTTTGAAGTCATATTGCATGGTACCCATTCCACGGGTTTCAACTACCCAGGTTTAAGGTATTCTTCCTTCAGCTAAAACATGCATGTGGAACCTAGAGTATGATCAACCATGTGATCGGGAGACGTGTTCAAATATGTCTCAGTTTTCGTACCCTGGTACTCGGGTGCAACATTCCAGACGCTTTACTAACACTCTCCCGACTTGGAGAGTCAGTCCCTTTAACCTCCTGTTTGGCCCAGTTTGCAATTTCTGCGGAAGATGAACAGGAATAGCGAGAACCAATGAGAGACTAGCTGGAGGTGTCTGGACGGGCAAATTTAACTCCCATTTCCCACCAGGAAGAGGAAAGAACCAAAGGCTCAGCGTGCCGTGCCGGAACCAGATTAGGGCCTGAAGCCATCCTGCGGTGTTGCGGCCAGCTCACAAGAAAACGAGTTGAAGAAAGGAGCTCAGGGGCACTGTAATTCACAAACCTGCAGAGTTATAAATGACAACTATCGTCCAAAAATATACTGAAGTAAGGCTGCCAAGAGGACTTGAAAGCGGGGCAGAATTGCAGGAAACCGATTTCAGGAGGTAGACTGGAATTGCATTGAAAGCATAGGAAAACAGGCAGAACGTCCACAATGATGCACTTGGCCAAAAAAGGCGTATGCGTTTTTTCCTGAATATATTCAGGAAAAAACGCATACGCCCTTTTTGGCCAACCAAGCAAGCTTGCAAAGGAAATCTGCACTACAATGAAGTCTCACTTCCCCCCGGTCAAAAGGGCCATCTGAAAAAAGTGTAAAATCCAGAAAGGCAGGACAGGCCATGGAGAACTGGGAGCCTTGTTATGCTGATGGGCGGGATGTCAATTGCCAACAGACACTCGGGAGAAGTGTATGGTGTTTCCTGAAACATCTAAAAAACAAAGCAACAGAGCCTAGGGCACTTCCACTTATGGTCCTATAGCTTAGGGAAATTAAAATCAAAAAGATACAGCCACCCCAATGTTTGGGACGCCTCTGTTTACAAGAACCTCGTTTACCGTACAAGTTCAATATCACAGAAAGTGAAAAATGGATAAAGAACTTGTGGTACTTACGTACAATGCAGTATCACTCAGCAGTGAAATCTATGTCATCAGGCCCGTAGCAGCACAATGAGTGGATTCAGGTACGATGATTCTAACTGAAATAAGTCACACAGAAAAAGAAACATCATAAGATATCAGTAATACACGGAATGTAAACTTGGCTACACAGGAACTGAATTACAGAACAGAACAGGGTCTCAAATTTAGAAAACCAACTTATGCTTGTTTAAGGGGAAAGGTGAGTTGGGGTGCTGCATAAAACCAGAGATTGAAATGAGCACAGATAAAGTTCCTTAAGCCAAATATGGAATAGACAAGAGCTACTCCTTGCTCAACGAAATGGACTCAACACCGCATATTAAATGTCTAAGAATGTACCTGACTCTTAAGTATCTTAAAACTTATGGATTGCTATGTCTCCGAAAGAGAATCAAGCGTGTGTACAGGGACATAAGCGCAGCAGTGATAGGATTGGAGAGGTTCGGTGAGCAAATGAAGACCCTTTGAAGTCATATTGCATGGTACCCATTCCACGGGTTTCAACTACCCAGGTTTAAGGTATTCTTCCTTCAGCTAAAACATGCATGTGGAACCTAGAGTATGATCAACCATGTGATCGGGAGACGTGTTCAAATATGTCTCAGTTTTCGTACCCTGGTACTCGGGTGCAACATTCCAGACGCTTTACTAACACTCTCCTGACTTGGAGAGTCAGTCCCTTTAACCTCCTGTTTGGCCCAGTTTGCAATTTCTGCGGAAGATGAACAGGAATAGCGAGAACCAATGAGAGACTAGCTGGAGGTGTCTGGACGGGCAAATTTAACTCTCATTTCCCACCAGGAAGAGGAAATAACCAAAGGCTCAGCGTGCCGTGCCGGAACCAGATTAGGGCCTGAAGCCATTCTGCGGTGTTGCGGTCAGCTCACAAGAAAACGAGTTGAAGAAAGGAGCTCAGGGGCACTGTAATTCACAAACCTGCAGAGTTATAAATGACAACTATCGTCCAAAAATATACTGAAGTAAGGCTGCCAAGAGGACTTGAAAGCGGGGCAGAATTGCAGGAAACCGATTTCAGGAGGTAGACTGGAATTGCATTGAAAGCGTAGGAAAAGAGGCAGAACGTCCACAATGATGCACTTGGCCAAAAAGGGCGTATGCGTTTTTTCCTGAATATATTCAGGAAAAAACGCATACGCCCTTTTTGGCCAACCAAGCAAGCTTGCAAAGGAAATCTGCACTACAATGAAGTCTCACTTCCCCCCGGTCTAAGGGGCTATCTGAAAAAAGTGTAAAATCCAGAAAGGCAGGACAGGCCATGGAGAACTGGGAGCCTTGTTATGCTGATGGGCGGGATGTCAATTGCCAACAGACACTCGGGAGAAGTGTATGGTGTTTCCTGAAACATCTAAAAAACAAAGCAACAGAGCCTAGGGCACTTCCACTTATGGTCCTATAGCTTAGGGAAATTAAAATCAAAAAGATACAGCCACCCCAATGTTTGGGACGCCTCTGTTTACAAGAACCTCGTTTACCGTACAAGTTCAATATCACAGAAAGTGAAAAATGGATAAAGAACTTGTGGTACTTACGTACAATGCAGTATCACTCAGCAGTGAAATATATGTCATCAGGCCCGTAGCAGCACAATGAGTGGATTCAGGTACGATGATTCTAACTGAAATAAGTCACACAGAAAAAGAAACATCATAAGATATCAGTAATACACGGAATGTAAACTTGGCTACACAGGAACTGAATTACAGAACAGAACAGGGTCTCAAATTTAGAAAACCAACTTATGCTTGTTTAAGGGTAAAGGTGAGTTGGGGTGCTGCATAAAACCAGAGATTGAAATGAGCACAGATAAAGTTCCTTAAGCCAAATATGGAATAGAAAAGAGCTACTCCTTGCTCAACGAAATGCACTCAACACCGCATATTAAACGCCTAAGAATGTACCTGACTCTTAAGTATCTTAAAACCTATGGATTGCTATGTCTCCGAAAGAGAATCAAGCATGTGTACAGGGACATAAACGCAGCAGTGATAGGATTGGAGAGGTTCGGTGAGCAAATGAAGACCCTTTGAAGTCATATTGCATGGTACCCATTCCACGGGTTTCAACTACCCAGGTTTAAGGTATTCTTCCTTCAGCTAAAACATGCATGTGGAACCTAGAGTATGATCAACCATGTGATCGGGAGACGTGTTCAAATATGTCTCAGTTTTCGTACCCTGGTACTCGGGTGCAACATTCCAGACGCTTTACTAACACTCTCCCGACTTGGAGAGTCAGTCCCTTTAACCTCCTGTTTGGCCCAGTTTGCAATTTCTGCGGAAGATGAACAGGAATAGCGAGAACCAATGAGAGACTAGCTGGAGGTGTCTGGACGGGCAAATTTAACTCTCATTTCCCACCAGGAAGAGGAAAGAACCAAAGGCTCAGCGTGCCGTGCCGGAACCAGATTAGGGCCTGAAGCCATCCTGCGGTGTTGCGGCCAGCTCACAAGAAAACGAGTTGAAGAAAGGAGCTCAGGGGCACTGTAATTCACAAACCTGCAGAGTTATAAATGACAACTATCGTCCAAAAATATACTGAAGTAAGGCTGCCAAGAGGACTTGAAAGCGGGGCAGAATTGCAGGAAACCGATTTCAGGAGGTTGGTTGGAATTGCATTGAAAGCATAGGAAAAGAGGCAGAACGTCCACAATGATGCACTTGGCCAAAAAGGGCGTATGCGTTTTTTCCTGAATATATTCAGGAAAAAACGCATACGCCCTTTTTGGCCAACCAAGCAAGCTTGCAAAGGAAATCTGCACTACAATGAAGTCTCACTTCCCCCCGGTCAAAAGGGCCATCTGAAAAAACTGTAAAATCCAGAAAGGCAGGACAGGCCATGGAGAACTGGGAGCCTTGTTATGCTGATGGGCGGGATGTAAATTGCCAACAGACACTCGGGAGAAGTGTATGGTGTTTCCTGAAACATCTAAAAAACAAAGCAACAGAGCCTAGGGCACTTCCACTTATGGTCCTATAGCTTAGGGAAATTAAAATCAAAAAGATACAGCCACCCCAATGTTTGGGACGCCTCTGTTTACAAGAACCTCATTTACCGTACAAGTTCAATATCACAGAAAGTGAAAAATGGATAAAGAACTTGTGGTACTTACGTACAATGCAGTATCACTCAGCAGTGAAATCTATGTCATCAGGCCCGTAGCAGCACAATGAGTGGATTCAGGTACGATGATTCTAACTGAAATAAGTCACACAGAAAAAGAAACATCATAAGATATCAGTAATACACGGAATGTAAACTTGGCTATACAGGAACTGAATTACAGAACAGAACAGGGTCTCAAATTTAGAAAACCAACTTATGCTTGTTTAAGGGTAAAGGTGAGTTGGGGTGCTGCATAAAACCAGAGATTGAAATGAGCACAGATAAAGTTCCTTAAGCCAAATATGGAATAGACAAGAGCTACTCCTTGCTCAACGAAATGGACTCAACACCCCATATTAAACGCCTAAGAATGTACCTAACTAGTAAGTATCTTAAAACCTATGGATTGCTATGTCTCCATAACAGAATCAAGGGTGTGTACAGGGGCATAAACGCAGCAGTGATAGGATTGGAGAGGTTCGGTGAGCAAATGAAGACCCTTTGAAGTCATATTGCATGGTACCCATTACACGGGTCTCAACTCTCCAGGTTTAAGGTATTCTTCCTTCAGCTAAAATATGCATGTGGAACCCAGAGTATGATCAACAGTGTGAACGGGAGACGTCTTCAAATATGTCTCAGTTTTCCTCCCCTGGTACTCGGGTGCAACATTCCAGACGCTTTACTAACACTCTCCCCACTTGGAGAGTCAGCGCCTTTAACCTCCTGTTTGGCCCAGTTTGCAATTTCTGCGGAAGATGAACAGGAATAGGGAGAACCAATGAGAAACTAGCTGGAGGTGTCTGGACGGGCAAATTTAACTCTCATTTCCCACCAGGAAGAGGAAATAACCAAAGGCTCAGCGTGCCATGCCGGAACCAGATTAGGGCCTGAAGCCATCCTGCGGTGTTGCGGCCAGCTCACAAGAAAGCGAGTTGAAGAAAGGAGCTCAGGGGCACTGTAATTCACAAACCTGCAGAGTTATAAATGACAGCTATCGTCCAAAAATATACTGAAGTAAGGCTGCCAAGAGGACTTGAAAGCGGGGCAGAATTGCAGGAAACTGATTTCAGGAGGTAGACTGGAATTGCATTGAAAGCATAGGAAAAGAGGCAGAACGTCCACAATGATGCACTTGGCCAAAAAGGGCGTATGCGTTTTTTCCTGAATATATTCAGGAAAAAACGCATACGCCCTTTTTGGCCAACCAAGCAAACTTGCAAAGGAAATCTGCACTACAATGAAGTCTCAATTCCCCCCGGTCAAAAGGGTCATCTGAAAAAAGTGTAAAATCCAGAAAGGCAGGACACGCCATGGAGAACTGGGAGCCTTGTTATGCTGATGGGCGGGATGTAAATTGCCAACAGACACTCGGGAGAAGTGTATGGTGTTTCCTGAAACATCTAAAAAACAAAGCAACAGAGCCTAGGGCACTTCCACTTATGGCCCTATAGCTTAGGGAAATTAAAATCAAAACGACACAGCCACCCCAAAGTTTGGGACGCCTCTGTTTACAAGAACCTCGTTTACCGTACAAGTTCAATATCACAGAAAGTGAAAAATGGATAAAGAACTTGTGGTACTTACGTACAATGCAGTATCACTCAGCAGTGAAATCTATGTCATCAGGCCCGTAGCAGCACAATGAGTGGATTCAGGTACGATGATTCTAACTGAAATAAGTCACACAGAAAAAGAAACATCATAAGATATCAGTAATACACGGAATGTAAACTTGGCTACACAGGAACTGAATTACAGAACAGAACAGGGACTCAAATTTAGAAAACCAACTTATGCTTGCTTAAGGGTAAAGGTGAGTTGGGATGCTGCATAAAAGCAGAGATTGAAATGAGCACAGATAAAGTTCCTTAAGCCAAATATGGAATAGACAAGAGCTACTCCTTGCTCAACGAAATGGACTCAACACCGCATATTAAACGCCTAAGAATGTACCTGACTCTTAAGTATCTTAAAACCTGTGGATTGCTATGTCTCCGAAAGAGAATCAAGCATGTGTACAGGGACATAAACGCAGCAGTGATAGGATTGGAGAGGTTCGGTGAGCAAATGAAGACCCTTTGAAGTCATACTGCATGGTACCCATTCCACGGGTTTCAACTCTCCAGGTTTAAGGTATTCTTCCTTCAGCTAAAACATGCATGTGGAACCTAGAGTATGATCAACCATGTGATCGGGAGACGTGTTCAAATATGTCTCAGTTTTCGTACCCTGGTACTCGGGTGCAACATTCCAGACGCTTTACTAACACTCTCCCGACTTGGAGAGTCAGTCCCTTTAACCTCCTGTTTGGCCCAGTTTGCAATTTCTGCGGAAGATGAACAGGAATAGCGAGAACCAATGAGAGACTAGCTGGAGGTGTCTGGACGGGCAAATTTAACTCTCATTTCCCACCAGGAAGAGGAAATAACCAAAGGCTCAGCGTGCCGTGCCGGAACCAGATTAGGGCCTGAAGCCATCCTACGGTGTTGCGGCCAGCTCACAAGAAAACGAGTTGAAGAAAGGAGCTCAGGGGCACTGTAATTCACAAACCTGCAGAGTTATAAATGACAACTATCGTCCAAAAATATACTGAAGTAAGGCTACCAAGAGGACTTGAAAGCGGAGCAGAATTGCAGGAAACCGATTTCAGGAGGTAGACTGGAATTGCATTGAAAGCATAGGAAAAGAGGCAGAACGTCCACAATGATGCACTTGGCCAAAAAGGGCGTATGCATTTTTTCCTGAATATATTCAGGAAAAAACGCATACGCCCTTTTTGGCCAACCAAGCAAGCTTGCAAAGGAAATCTGCACTACAATGAAGTCTCACTTCCCCCCGGTCAAAAGGGTCATCTGAAAAAAGTGTAAAATCCAGAAAGGCAGGACAGGCCATGGAGAACTGGGAGCCTTGTTATGCTGATGGGCGGGATGTAAATTGCCAACAGACACTCGGGAGAAGTGTATGGTGTTTCCTGAAACATCTAAAAAACAAAGCAACAGAGCCTAGGGCACTTCCACTTATGGTCCTATAGCTTAGGGAAATTAAAATCAAAAAGATACAGCCACCCCAATGTTTGGGACGCCTCTGTTTACAAGAACCTCATTTACCGTACAAGTTCAATATCACAGAAAGTGAAAAATGGATAAAGAACTTGTGGTACTTACGTACAATGCAGTATCACTCAGCAGTGAAATCTATGTCATCAGGCCCGTAGCAGCACAATGAGTGGATTCAGGTACGATGATTCTAACTGAAATAAGTCACACAGAAAAAGAAACATCATAAGATATCAGTAATACACGGAATGTAAACTTGGCTACACAGGAACTGAATTACAGAACAGAACAGGGTCTCAAATTTAGAAAACCAACTTATGCTTGTTTAAGGGTAAAGGTGAGTTGGGGTGCTGCATAAAACCAGAGATTGAAATGAGCACAGATAAAGTTCCTTAAGCCAAATATGGAATAGACAAGAGCTACTCCTTGCTCAACGAAATGGACTCAACACCGCATATTAAACGCCTAAGAATGTACCTGACTCTTAAGTATCTTAAAACCTATGGATTGCTATGTCTCCGAAAGAGAATCAAGCATGTGTACAGGGACATAAACGCAGCAGTGATAGGATTGGAGAGGTTCGGTGAGCAAATGAAGACCCTTTGAAGTCATATTTCATGGTACCCATTCCACGAGTCTCAACTCTCCAGGTTTAAGGTATTCTTCCTTCAGCTAAAATATGCATGTGGAACCCAGAGTATGATCAACAGTGTGAACGGGAGACGTGTTCAAATATGTCTCAGTTTTCCTCCCCTGGTACTCGGGTGCAACATTCCAGACGCTTTACTAACACTCTCCCCACTTGGAGAGTCAGCGCCTTTAACCTCCTGTTTGGCCCAGTTTGCAATTTCTGCGGAAGATGAACAGGAATAGGGAGAACCAATGAGAGACTAGCTGGAGGTGTCTGGACGGGCAAATTTAACTCTCATTTCCCACCAGGAAGAGGAAGTAACCAAAGGCTCAGCGTGCCGTGCCAGAACCAGATTAGGGCCTGAAGCCATCCTGCGGTGTTGCGGTCAGCTCACAAGAAAGCGAGTTGAAGAAAGGAGCTCAGGGGCACTATAATTCACAAACCTGCAAAGTTATAAATGACAACTATCGTCCGAAAATATACTGAAGTAAGGCTGCCAAGAGGACTTGAAAGCGGGGCAGAATTGCAGGAAACCGATTTCAGGAGGTAGACTGGAATTGCATTGAAAGCATAGGAAAAGAGGCAGAACGTCCACAATGATGCACTTGGCCAAAAAGGGCGTATGCGTTTTTTCCTGAATATATTCAGGAAAAAACGCATACGCCCTTTTTGGCCAACCAAGCAAGCTTGCAAAGGAAATCTGCACTACAATGTAGTCTCACTTCCCCCCGGTAAAAAGGGCCATCTGAAAAAAGTGTAAAATCCAGAAAGGCAGGACAGGCCATGGAGAACTGGGAGCCTTGTTATGCTGATGGGCGGGATGTAAATTGCCAACAGACACTCGGGAGAAGTGTATGGTGTTTCCTGAAACATCTAAAAAACAAAGCAACAGAGCCTAGGGCACTTCCACTTATGGTCCTATAGCTTAGGGAAATTAAAATCAAAAAGACACAGCCACCCCAAAGTTTGGGACGCCTCTGTTTACAAGAACCTCGTTTACCGTACAAGTTCAACATCGCAGAAAGTGAAAAATGGATAAAGAAGTTGTGGTATTTACTTACAAAGCAATATCACTCAGCAATGAAATCTATGTCATCAGGCCCTTAGCAGCACAATGAGTGGATTCAGGTATGATGATTCAAACTGAAATAAGTCACACAGAAAAAAAACATCATAAGATATCACTAATACACGGAATGTAAACTTGGCTACACAGGAACTGAATTCCAAAACAGAACAGCGTCTCAAATTTAGAAAACCAACTTATGCTTGCTTAAGGGGAAAGGTGAGTTGGGGTGCTGCATAAAACCAGAGATTGAAATGAGCACAGATAAAGTTCCTTAAGCCAAATATGGAATAGACAAGAGCTACTCCTTGCTCAACGAAATGGACTCAACACCCCATATTAAACGCCTAAGAATGTACGTGACTACTAAGTATCTTAAAACCTATGGATTGCTATGTCTCCATAAGAGAATCAAGCATGTATACAGGGGCATAAACGCAGCAGTGATAGGATTGGAGAGGTTCGGTGAGCAAATGAAGACCCTTTGAAGTCATATTGCATGGTACCCATTACACGGGTCTCAACTCTCCAGGTTTAAGGTATTCTTCCTTCAGCTAAAATATGCATGTGGAACCCAGAGTATGATCAACAGTGTGAACGGGAGACGTGTTCAAATATGTCTCAGTTTTCCTCCCCTGGTACTCGGGTGCAACGTTCCAGACGCTTTACTAACACTCTCCCCACTTGGAGAGTCAGCGCCTTTAACCTCCTGTTTGGCCTAGTTTGCAATTTCTGCGGAAGATGAACAGGAATAGCGAGAACCAATGAGAAACTAGCTGGAGGTGTCTGGACGGGCAAATTTAACTCTCATTTCCCACCAGGAAGAGGAAATAACCAAAGGCTCAGCGTGCCGTGCCGGAACCAGTTTAGGGCCTGAAGCCATCCTGCGGTGTTGCGGCCAGCTCACAAGAAAGCGAGTTGAAGAAAGGAGCTCAGGGGCACTGTAATTCAAAAACCTGCAGAGTTATAAATGACAGCTATCGTCCAAAAATATACTGAAGTAAGGCTGCCAAGAGGACTTGAAAGCGGGGCAGAATTGCAGGAAACCGATTTCAGGAGGTAGACTGGAATTGCATTGAAAGCATAGGAAAAGAGGCAGAACGTCCACAATGATGCACTTGGCCAAAAAGGGCGTATGCGTTTTTTCCTGAATATATTCAGGAAAAAACGCATACGCCCTTTTTGGCCAACCAAGCAAACTTGCAAAGGAAATCTGCACTACAATGAAGTCTCACTTCCCCCTGGTCAAAAGGGCCATCTGAAAAAAGTGTAAAATCCAGAAAGGCAGGACAGGCCATGGAGAACTGGGAGCCTTGTTATGCTGATGGGCGGGATGTAAATTGCCAACAGACACTCGGGAGAAGTGTATGGTGTTTCCTGAAACATCTAAAAAACAAAGCAACAGAGCCTAGGGCACTTCCACTTATGGTCCTATAGCTTAGGGAAATTAAAATCAAAACGACACAGCCACCCCAAAGTTTGGGACGCCTCTGTTTACAAGAACCTCGTTTACCGTACAAGTTCAATATCACAGAAAGTGAAAAATGGATAAAGAACTTGTGGTACTTACGTACAATGCAGTATCACTCAGCAGTGAAATCTATGTCATCAGGCCCGTAGCAGCACAATGAGTGGATTCAGGTACGATGATTCTAACTGAAATAAGTCACACAGAAAAAGAAACATCATAAGATATCAGTAATACACGGAATGTAAACTTGGCTACACAGGAACTGAATTACAGAACAGAACAGGGTCTCAAATTTAGAAAACCAACTTATGCTTGCTTAAGGGTAAAGGTGAGTTGGGGTGCTGCATAAAACCAGAGATTGAAATGAGCACAGATAAAGTTCCTTAAGCCAAATATGGAATAGACAAGAGCTACTCCTTGCTCAACGAAATGGATTCAACACCGCATATTAAACGCCTAAGAATGTACCTGACTCTTAAGTATCTTAAAACCTATGGATTGCTATGTCTCCGAAAGAGAATCAAGCATGTGTACAGGGACATAAACGCAGCAGTGATAGGATTGGAGAGGTTCGGTGAGCAAATGAAGACCCTTTGAAGTCATACTGCATGGTACCCATTCCACGGGTTTCAACTACCCAGGTTTAAGGTATTCTTCCTTCAGCTAAAACATGCATGTGGAACCTAGAGTATGATCAACCATGTGATCGGGAGACGTGTTCAAATATGTCTCAGTTTTCGTACCCTGGTACTCGGGTGCAACATTCCAGACGCTTTACTAACACTCTCCCGACTTGGAGAGTCAGTCCCTTTAACCTCCTGTTTGGCCCAGTTTGCAATTTCTGCGGAAGATGAACAGGAATAGCGAGAACCAATGAGAGACTAGCTGGAGGTGTCTGGACGGGCAAATTTAACTCTCATTTCCCACCAGGAAGAGGAAATAACCAAAGGCTCAGCGTGCCGTGCCGGAACCAGATTAGGGCCTGAAGCCATCCTGCGGTGTTGCGGCCAGCTCACAAGAAAACGAGTTGAAGAAAGGAGCTCAGGGGCACTGTAATTCACAAACCTGCAGAGTTATAAATGACAACTATCGTCCAAAAATATACTGAAGTAAGGCTACCAAGAGGACTTGAAAGCGGAGCAGAATTGCAGGAAACCGATTTCAGGAGGTAGACTGGAATTGCATTGAAAGCATAGGAAAAGAGGCAGAACGTCCACAATGATGCACTTGGCCAAAAAGGGCGTATGCGTTTTTTCCTGAATATATTCAGGAAAAAACGCATACGCCCTTTTTCGCCAACCAAGCAAGCTTGCAAAGGAAATCTGCACTACAATGAAGTCTCACTTCCCCCCGGTCAAAAGGGTCATCTGAAAAAAGTGTAAAATCCAGAAAGGCAGGACAGGCCATGGAGAACTGGGAGCCTTGTTATGCTGATGGGCGGGATGTAAATTGCCAACAGACACTCGGGAGAAGTGTATGGTGTTTCCTGAAACATCTAAAAAACAAAGCAACAGAGCCTAGGGCACTTCCACTTATGGTCCTATAGCTTAGGGAAATTAAAATAAAAAAGATACAGCCACCCCAATGTTTGGGACGCCTCTGTTTACAAGAACCTCATTTACCGTACAAGTTCAATATCACAGAAAGTGAAAAATGGATAAAGAACTTGTGGTACTTACGTACAATGCAGTATCACTCAGCAGTGAAATCTATGTCATCAGGCCCGTAGCAGCACAATGAGTGGATTCAGGTACGATGATTCTAACTGAAATAAGTCACACAGAAAAAGAAACATCATAAGATATCAGTAATACACGGAATGTAAACTTGGCTACACAGGAACTGAATTACAGAACAGAACAGGGTCTCAAATTTAGAAAACCAACTTATGCTTGTTTAAGGGGAAAGGTGAGTTGGGGTGCTGCATAAAACCAGAGATTGAAATGAGCACAGATAAAGTTCCTTAAGCCAAATATGGAATAGACAAGAGCTACTCCTTGCTCAACGAAATGGACTCAACACCGCATATTAAACGCCTAAGAATGTACCTGACTCTTAAGTATCTTAAAACCTATGGATTGCTATGTCTCCGAAAGAGAATCAAGCATGTGTACAGGGACATAAATGCAGCAGTGATAGGATTGGAGAGGTTCGGTGAGCAAATGAAGACCCTTTGAAGTCATATTGCATGGTACCCATTACACGGGTCTCAACTCTCCAGGTTTAAGGTATTCTTCCTTCAGCTAAAATATGCATGTGGAACCCAGAGTATGATCAACAGTGTGAACGGGAGACGTGTTCAAATATGTCTCAGTTTTCCTCCCCTGGTACTCGGGTGCAACATTCCAGACGCTTTACTAACACTCTCCCCACTTGGAGAGTCAGCGCCTTTAACCTCCTGTTTGGCCCAGTTTGCAATTTCTGCGGAAGATGAACAGGAATAGCGAGAACCAATGAGAGACTAGCTGGAGGTGTCTGGACGGGCAAATTTAACTCTCATTTCCCACCAGGAAGAGGAAATAACCAAAGGCTCAGCGTGCCATGCCGGAACAAGATTAGGGCCTGAAGCCATCCTGCGGTGTTGCGGCCAGCTCACAAGAAAGCGAGTTGAAGAAAGGAGCTCAGGGGCACTGTAATTCACAAACCTGCAGAGTTATAAATGACAGCTATCGTCCAAAAATATACTGAAGTAAGGCTGCCAAGAGGACTTGTAAGCGGGGCAGAATTGCAGGAAACCGATTTCAGGAGGTAGACTGGAATTGCATTGAAAGCATAGGAAAAGAGGCAGAACGTCCACAATGATGCACTTGGCCAAAAAGGGCGTATGCGTTTTTTCCTGAATATATTCAGGAAAAAACGCATACGCCCTTTTTGGCCAACCAAGCAAACTTGCAAAGGAAATCTGCACTACAATGAAGTCTCACTTCCCCCCGGTCAAAAGGGCCATCTGAAAAAAGTGTAAAATCCAGAAAGGCAGGACAGGCCATGGAGAACTGGGAGCCTTGTTATGCTGATGGGCGGGATGTAAATTGCCAACAGCCACTCTGGAGAAGTGTATGGTGTTTCCTGAAACATCTAAGAAACAAGGCAACAGAGCCTAGGGCACTTTCAGTTATGGTCCTATAGCTTAGGGAAATTAAAATCAAAAAGACACAGCCACCCCAAAATTTGGGACGCCTCTGTTTACAAGAACCTCGTTTACCGTACAAGTTCTCTATCACAGAAAGTGAAAAATGGATAAAGAACTTATGGTACTTACGTACAATGCAGTATCACTCAGCAATGAAATCTATGTCATCAGGCCCGTAGCAGCATAATGAGTGGATTCAGGTACGATGATTCTAACTGAAATAAGTCACACAGAAAAAGAAACATCATAAGATATCACTAATACACGGAATGTAAACTTGGCTACACAGGAACTGAATTCCAAAACAGAACAGGGTCTCAAATTTAGAAAACCAACTTATGCTTGCTTAAGGGGAAAGGTGAGTTGGGGTGCTGCATAAAACCAGAGATTGAAATGAGCACAGATAAAGTTCCTTAAGCCAAATATGGAATAGACAAGAGCTACTCCTTGCTCAACGAAATGGACTCAACACCCCATATTAAACGCCTAAGAATGTACGTGACTAGTAAGTATCTTAAAACCTATGGATTGCTATGTCTCCATAAGAGAATCAAGCATGTGTACAGGGGCATAAACGCAGCAGTGATAGGATTGGAGAGGTTCGGTGAGCAAATGAAGACCCTTTGAAGTCATATTGCATGGTACCCATTACACGGGTCTCAACTCTCCAGGTTTAAGGTATTCTTCCTTCAGCTAAAATATGCATGTGGAACCCAGAGTATGATCAACAGTGTGAACGGGAGACGTGTTCAAATATGTCTCAGTTTTCCTCCCCTGGTACTCGGGTGCAACGTTCCAGACGCTTTACTAACACTCTCCCCACTTGGAGAGTCAGCGCCTTTAACCTCCTGTTTGGCCTAGTTTGCAATTTCTGCGGAAGATGAACAGGAAGAGCGAGAACCAATGAGAAACTAGCTGGAGGTGTCTGGACGGGCAAATTTAACTCTCATTTCCCACCAGGAAGAGGAAATAACCAAAGGCTCAGCGTGCCGTGCCGGAACCAGATTAGGGCCTGAAGCCATCCTGCGGTGTTGCGGCCAGCTCACAAGAAAGCGAGTTGAAGAAAGGAGCTCAGGGGCACTGTAATTCACAAACCTGCAGAGTTATAAATGACAGCTATCGTCCAAAAATATACTGAAGTAAGGCTGCCAAGAGGACTTGAAAGCGGGGCAGAATTGCAGGAAACCGATTTCAGGAGGTAGACTGGAATTGCATTGAAAGCATAGGAAAAGAGGCAGAACGTCCACAATGATGCACTTGGCCAAAAAGGGCGTATGCGTTTTTTCCTGAATATATTCAGGAAAAAACGCATACGCCCTTTTTGGCCAACCAAGCAAACTTGCAAAGGAAATCTGCACTACAATGAAGTCTCACTTCCCCCTGGTCAAAAGGGCCATCTGAAAAAAGTGTAAAATCCAGAAAGGCAGGACAGGCCATGGAGAACTGGGAGCCTTGTTATGCTGATGGGCGGGATGTCAATTGCCAACAGACACTCGGGAGAAGTGTATGGTGTTTCCTGAAACATCTAAAAAACAAAGCAACAGAGCCTAGGGCACTTCCACTTATGGTCCTATAGCTTAGGGAAATTAAAATCAAAACGACACAGCCACCCCAAAGTTTGGGACGCCTCTGTTTACAAGAACCTCGTTTACCGTACAAGTTCAATATCACAGAAAGTGAAAAATGGATAAAGAACTTGTGGTACTTACGTACAATGCAGTATCACTCAGCAGTGAAATCTATGTCATCAGGCCCGTAGCAGCACAATGAGTGGATTCAGGTACGATGATTCTAACTGAAATAAGTCACACAGAAAAAGAAACATCATAAGATATCAGTAATACACGGAATGTAAACTTGGCTACACAGGAACTGAATTACAGAACAGAACAGGGTCTCAAATTTAGAAAACCAACTTATGCTTGCTTAAGGGTAAAGGTGAGTTGGGGTGCTGCATAAAACCAGAGATTGAAATGAGCACAGATAAAGTTCCTTAAGCCAAATATGGAATAGACAAGAGCTACTCCTTGCTCAACGAAATGGATTCAACACCGCATATTAAACGCCTAAGAATGTACCTGACTCTTAAGTATCTTAAAACCTATGGATTGCTATGTCTCCGAAAGAGAATCAAGCATGTGTACAGGGACATAAACGCAGCAGTGATAGGATTGGAGAGGTTCGGTGAGCAAATGAAGACCCTTTGAAGTCATACTGCATGGTACCCATTCCACGGGTTTCAACTACCCAGGTTTAAGGTATTCTTCCTTCAGCTAAAACATGCATGTGGAACCTAGAGTATGATCAACCATGTGATCGGGAGACGTGTTCAAATATGTCTCAGTTTTCGTACCCTGGTACTCGGGTGCAACATTCCAGACGCTTTACTAACACTCTCCCGACTTGGAGAGTCAGTCCCTTTAACCTCCTGTTTGGCCCAGTTTGCAATTTCTGCGGAAGATGAACAGGAATAGCGAGAACCAATGAGAGACTAGCTGGAGGTGTCTGGACGGGCAAATTTAACTCTCATTTCCCACCAGGAAGAGGAAATAACCAAAGGCTCAGCGTGCCATGCCGGAACCAGATTAGGGCCTGAAGCCATCCTGCGGTGTTGCGGCCAGCTCACAAGAAAGCGAGTTGAAGAAAGGAGCTCAGGGGCACTGTAATTCACAAACCTGCAGAGTTATAAATGACAACTATCATCCAAAAATATACTGAAGTAAGGCTGCCAAGAGGACTTGAAAGCGGGGCAGAATTGCAGGAAACCGATTTCAGGAGGTAGACTGGAATTACATTGAAAGCATAGGAAAAGAGGCAGAACGTCCACAATGATGCACTTGGCCAAAAAGGGCGTATGCGTTTTTTCCTGAATATATTCAGGAAAAAACGCATACGCCCTTTTTGGCCAACCAAGCAAGCTTGCAAAGGAAATCTGCACTACAATGAAGTCTCACTTCCCCCCGGTCAAAAGGGCCATCTGAAAAAAGTGTAAAATCCAGAAAGGCAGGACAGGCCATGGAGAACTGGGAGCCTTGTTATGCTGATGGGCGGGATGTAAATTGCCAACAGACACTCGGGAGAAGTGTATGGTGTTTCCTGAAACATCTAAAAAACAAAGCAACAGAGCCTAGGGCACTTCCACTTATGGTCCTATAGCTTAGGGAAATTAAAATCAAAAAGATACAGCCACCTCAATGTTTGGGACGCCTCTGTTTACAAGAACCTCGTTTACCGTACAAGTTCAATATCACAGAAAGTGAAAAATGGATAAAGAACTTGTGGTACTTACGTACAATGCAGTATCACTCAGCAGTGAAATCTATGTCATCAGGCCCATAGCAGCACAATGAGTGGATTCAGGTACGATGATTCCAACTGAAATAAGTCACACAGAAAAAGAAACATCATAAGATATCAGTAATACACGGAATGTAAACTTGGCTACACAGGAACTGAATTACAGAACAGAACAGGGTCTCAAATTTAGAAAACCAACTTATGCTTGTTTAAGGGTAAAGGTGAGTTGGGGTGCTGCATAAAACCAGAGATTGAAATGAGCACAGATAAAGTTCCTTAAGCCAAATATGGAATAGACAAGAGCTACTCCTTGCTCAACGAAATGGACTCAACACCGCATATTAAACGCCTAAGAATGTACCTGACTCTTAAGTATCTTAAAACCTATGAATTGCTATGTCTCCGAAAGAGAATCAAGCATGTGTACAGGGACATAAACGCAGCAGTGATAGGATTGGAGAGGTTCGGTGAGCAAATGAAGACCCTTTGAAGTCATATTGCATGGTACCCATTCCACGGGTTTCAACTACCCAGGTTTAAGGTATTCTTCCTTCAGCTAAAACATGCATGTGGAACCTAGAGTATGATCAACCATGTGATCGGGAGACGTGTTCAAATATGTCTCAATTTTCGTACCCTGGTACTCGGGTGCAACATTCCAGACGCTTTACTAACACTCTCCCGACTTGGAGAGTCAGTCCCTTTAACCTCCTGTTTGGCCCAGTTTGCAATTTCTGCGGAAGATGAACAGGAATAACGAGAACCAATGAGAGACTAGCTGGAGGTGTCTGGACGGGCAAATTTAACTCCCATTTCCCACCAGGAAGAGGAAAGAACGAAAGGCTCAGTGTGCCGTGCCGGAACCAGATTAGGGCCTGAAGCCATCCTGCGGTGTTGCGGCCAGGTAACAAGAAAGCGAGTTGAAGAAAGGAGCTCAGGGGCACTGTAATTCACAAACCTGCAGAGTTATAAATGACAGCTATCGTACAAAAATATACTGAAGTAAGGCTGCCAAGAGGACTTGAAAGCGGGGCAGAATTGCAGGAAACCGATTTCAGGAGGTAGACTGGAATTGCATTAAAAGCATAGGAAAAGAGGCAGAACGTCCACAATGATGCACTTGGCCAAAGAGGGCGTATGCGTTATTTCCTGAATATATTCAGGAAAAAACGCATACACCCTTTTTGGCCAACCAAGCAAACTTGCAAAGGAAATCTGCACTACAATGAAGTCTCACTTCCCCCCGGTCAAAAGGGCCATCTGAAAAAAGTGTAAAATCCAGAAAGGCAGGACAGGCCATTGAGAAGTGTGAGCCTTGTTATGCTGATGGGCGGGATGTAAATTGCCAACAGCCACTCGGGAGAAGTGTATGGTGTTTCCTGAAACATCTAAGAAACAAAGCAACAGAGCCTAGGGCACTTTCACTTATGGTCCTATAGCTTAGGGAAATTAAAATCAAAAAGACACAGCCACCCCAAAGTTTGGGACGCCTCTGTTTACAAGAACCTCGTTTACCGTACAAGTTCAATATCACAGAAAGTGAAAAATGGATAAAGAACTTGTGGTACTTACGTACAATGCAGTATCACTCAGCAATGAAATCTATGTCATCAGGCCCGTAGCAGCATAATGAGTGGATTCAGGTACGATGATTCTAACTGAAATAAGTCACACAGAAAAGGAAACATCATAAGATATCAGTAATACACGGAATGTAAACTGGGCTACACAGGAACTGAATTCCAAAACAGAACAGGGTCTCAAATTTAGAAAACCAACTTATGCTTGCTTAAGGGTAAAGGTGAGTTGGGGTGCTGCATAAAACCAGAGATTGAAATGAGCACAGATAAAGTTCCTTAAGCCAAATACGGAATAGACAAGAGCTACTCCTTGCTCAACGAAATGGACTCAACACCGCATATTAAACGCCTAAGAATGTACCCGACTCTTAAGTATCTTAAAACCTATGGATTGCTATGTCTCCGGAAGAGAATCAAGCATGTGTACAGGGGCATAAACGCAGCAGTGATAGGATTGGAGAGGTTCAGTGAGCAAATGAAGACCCTTTGAAGTCATATTGCATGGTACCCATTCCACGGGTCCCAACTACCCAGGTTTAAGGTATTCTTCCTTCAGCTATAACATGCATGTGGAACCCAGAGTATGATCAACCGTGTGAACGGGAGACGTGTTCAAATATGTCTCAGTTTTCCTCCCCTGGTACTCGGGTGCAACATTCCAGACGCTTTACTAACACTCTCCCGACTTGGAAAGTCAGTCCCTTTAACCTCCTGTTTGGCCCAGTTTGCAATTTCTGCGGATGATGAACAGGAATAGGGAGAACCAATGAGAGACTAGCTGGAGGTGTCTGGACGGGCAAATTTAACTCTCGTTTCCCACCAGGAAGAGGAATTAACCAGAGGCTCAGGGTGCCGTGCCGGAACCAGATTAGGGCCTGAAGCCATCCTGCGGTGTTGCGGCCAGGTCACAAGAAAGCGAGTTGAAGAAAGGAGCTCAGGGGCACTGTAATTCACAAACCTGCAGAGTTATAAATGACAGCTATCGTACAAAAATATACTGAAGTAAGGCTGCCAAGAGGACTTGAAAGCGGGGCAGAATTGCAGGAAACCGATTTCAGGAGGTAGACTGGAATTGCATTGAAAGCATAGGAAAAGAGGCAAAACGTCCACAATGATGCACTTGGCCAAAAAGGGCGTATGCGTTTTTTCCTGAATATATTCAGGAAAAAACGCATACGCCCTTTTTGGCCAACCAAGCAAACTTGCAAAGGAAATCTGCACTACAATGAAGTCTCACTTCCCCCAGGTCAAAAGGGCCATCGGAAAAAAGTGTAAAATCCAGAAAGGCAGGACAGGCCATGGAGAACTGGGAGCCTTGTTATGCTGATGGGCGGGATGTAAATTGCCAACAGCCACTCGGGAGAAGTGTATGGTGTTTCCTGAAACATCTAAGAAACAAAGCAACAGAGCCTAGGGCACTTTCACTTATGGTCCTATAGCTTAGGGAAATTAAAATCAAAAAGACACAGCCACCCCAAAATTTGGGACGCCTCTGTTTACAAGAACCTCGTTTACCGTACAAGTTCTCTATCACAGAAAGTGATAAATGGATAAAGAACTTGTGGTACTTACGTACAATGCAGTATCACTCAGCAATGAAATCTATGTCATCAGGCCCGTAGCAGCATAATGAGTGGATTCAGGTACGATGATTCTAACTGAAATAAGTCACACAGAAAAAGAAACATCATAGGATATCACTAATACACGGAATGTAAACTTGGCTACACAGGAACTGAATTCCAATACAGAACAGGGTCTCACATTTAGAAAACCAACTTATGCTTGCTTAAGGGGAAAGGTGAGTTGGGGTGCTGCATAAAACCAGAGATTGAAATGAGCACAGATAAAGTTCCTAAAGCCAAATACGGAATAGACAAGAGCTACTCCTTGCTCAACGAAATGGACTCAACACCGCATATTAAACGCCTAAGAATGTACCTGACTCTTAAGTATCTTAAAACCTATGGATTGCTATGTCTCCGAAAGAGAATCAACCATGTGTACAGGGGCATAAACGCAGCAGTGATAGGATTGGAGAGGTTCGGTGAGCAAATGAAGACCCTTTGAAGTCATATTGCATGGTACCCATTCCACGGGTCCCAACTACCCAGGTTTAAGGTATTCTTCCTTCAGCTATAACATGCATGTGGAACCCAGAGTATGATCAACCGTGTGAACGGGAGACGTGTTCAAATATGTCTCAGTTTTCCTCCCATGGTACTCGGGTGCAACATTCCAGATGCTTTACTAACACTCTCCCCACTTGGAGAGTCAGCGCCTTTAACCTCCTGTTTGGCCCAATTTGCAATTTCTGCGGAAGATGAACAGGAATAGGGAGAACCAATGAGAGATTGGCTGGAGGTGTCTGGACGGGCAAATTTAACTCTCGTTTCCCACCAGGAAGAGGAAATAACCAAAGGCTCAGCGTGCCATGCCGGAACCAGATTAGAGCCTGAAGCCATCCTGCGGTGTTGCGGCCAGGTCACAAGAAAACGAGTTGAAGAAAGGAGCTCAGGGGCACTGTAATTCACAAACCTGCAGAGTTATAAATGACAGCTATCGTCCAAAAATATACTGAAGTAAGGCTGCCAAGAGGACTTGAAAGCGGGGCAGAATTGCACGAAACCGATTTCAGGAGGTAGACTGGAATTGCATTGAAAGCATAGGAAAAGAGGGAGAACGTCCACAATGATGCACTTGGCCAAAGAGGGCGTATGCGTTTTTTCCTGAAAATATTCAGGAAAAAACGCATACGCCCTTTTTGGCCAACCAAGCAAACTTGCAAAGGAAATCTGCACTACAATGAAGTCTCACTTCCCCCCGGTCAAAAGGGCCATCGGAAAAAAGTGTAAAATCCAGAAAGGCAGGACAGGCCATGGAGAACTGGGAGCCTTGTTATGCTGATGGGCGGGATGTAACTTGCCAACAGACACTCGGGAGAAGTGTATGGTGTTTCCTGAAACATCTAAAAAACAAAGCAACAGAGCCTAGGGCACTTCCACTTATCGTCCTATAGCTTAGGGAAATTAAAATCAAAAAGACACAGCCACCCCAAAGTTTGGGACGCCTCTGTTTACAAGAACCTCATTTACAGTACAAGTTCAACATCGCAGAAAGTGAAAAATGGATAAAGAACTTGTGGTACTTACGTACAATGCAGTATCACTCAGCAATGAAATCTATGTCATCTGGCCCGTAGCAGCATAATGAGTGGATTCAGGTACGATGATTCTAACTGAAATAAGTCACACAGAAAAAGAAACATCATAAGATATCAGTAATACACGGAATGTAAACTTGGCTACACAGGAACTGAATTACAGAACAGAAGAGGGTCTCAAATTTAGAAAACCAACTTATGCTTGCTTAAGGGGAAAGGTGAGTTGGGGTGCTGCATAAAACCAGAGATTGAAATGAGCACAGATAAAGTTCCTTAAGCCAAATATGGAATAGACAAGAGCAACTCCTTGCTCAACGAAATGGACTCAACACCCCATATTAAACGCCTAAGCATGTACCTGACTAGTAAGTATCTTAAAACCTATGGATTGCTATGTCTCCAAAAGAGAATCAAGCATGTGTACAGGGGCATAAACGCAGCAGTAATAGGATTGGAGAGGTTCGGTGAGCAAATGAAGACCCTTTGAAGTCATATTGCATGGTACCCATTCCACGGGTTTCAACTACCCAGGTTAAAGGTATTCTTCCTTCAGCTATAACATGCATGTGGAACCCAGAGTATGATCAACCGTGTGAACGGGAGACGTGTTCAAATATGTCTCAGTTTTCCTCCCCTGGTACTCGGGTGCAACATTCCAGACGCTTTACTAACACTCTCCCCACTTGGACAGTCAGCGCCTTTAACCTCCTGTTTGGCCCAGTTTGCAATTTCTGCGGAAGATGAACAGGAATAGGGAGAACCAATGAGAGACTAGCTGGAGGTGTCTGGACGGGCAAATTTAACTCTCGTTTCCCACCAGGAAGAGGAATTAACCAAAGGCTCAGCGTGCCGTGCCGGAACCAGATTAGGGCCTGAAGCCATCCTGCGGTGTTGCGGCCAGCTCACAAGAAAGCGAGTTGAAGAAAGGAGCTCAGGGGCACTGTAATTCACAAACCTGCAGAGTTATAAATGACAGCTATCGTCCAAAAATATACTGAAGTAAGGCTGCCAAGAGGACTTGAAAGCGGGGCAGAATTGCAGGAAACCGATTTCAGGAGGTAGACTGGAATTGCATTGAAAGCATAGGAAAAGAGGCAGAACGTCCACAATGATGCACTTGGCCAAAAAGGGCGTATGCGTTTTTTCCTGAATATATTCAGGAAAAAACGCATACGCCCTTTTTGGCCAACCAAGCAAGCTTGCAAAGGAAATCTGCACTACAATGAAGTCTCACTTCCCCCCAGTCAAAAGGGCCATCTGAAAAAAGTGTAAAATCCAGAAAGGCAGGACAGGCCATGGAGAACTGGGAGCCTTGTTATGCTGATGGGCGGGATGTAAATTGCCAACAGACACTCGGGAGAAGTGTATGGTGTTTCCTGAAACATCTAAAAAACAAAGCAACAGAGCCTAGGGCACTTCCACTTATGGTCCTATAGCTTAGGGAAATTAAAATGAAAAAGACACAGCCACCCCAAAGTTTGGGACGCCTCTGTTTACAAGAACCTCGTTTACCGTACAAGTTCAATATCACAGAAAGTGAAAAATGGATAAAGAACTTGTGGTACTTACGTACAATGCAGTATCACTCAGCAGTGAAATCTATGTCATCAGGCCCGTAGCAGCACAATGAGTGGATTCAGGTACAATGATTCTAACTGAAATAAGTCACACAGAAAAAGAAACATCATAAGATATCAGTAATACACGGAATGTAAACTTGGCTACACAGGAACTGAATTACAGAACAGAACAGGGTCTCAAATTTAGAAAACCAACTTATGCTTGTTTAAGGGTAAAGGTGAGTTGGGGTGCTGCATAAAACCAGAGATTGAAATGAGCACAGATAAAGTTCCTTAAGCCAAATATGGAATAGACAAGAGCTACTCCTTGCTCAACGAAATGGACTCAACACCGCATATTAAACGCCTAAGAATGTACCTGACTCTTAAGTATCTTAAAACCTATGGATTGCTATGTCTCTGAAAGAGAATCAAGCATGTGTACAGGGACATAAACGCAGCAGTGATAGGATTGGAGAGGTTCGGTGAGCAAATGAAGACCCTTTGAAGTCATATTGCATGGTACCCATTCCACGGGTTTCAACTACCCTGGTTTAAGGTATTCTTCCTTCAGCTAAAATATGCATGTGGAACCCAGAGTATGATCAACAGTGTGAACGGGAGACGTGTTCAAATATGTCTCAGTTTTCGTACCCTGGTACTCGGGTGCAACATTCCAGACGCTTTACTAACACTCTCCCGACTTGGAGAGTCAGTCCCTTTAACCTCCTGTTTGGCCCAGTTTGCAATTTCTGCGGAAGATGAACAGGAATAGCGAGAACCAATGAGAGACTAGCTGGAGGTGTCTGGACGGGCAAATTTAACTCTCATTTCCCGCCAGGAAGAGGAAATAACCAAAGGCTCAGCGTGCCGTGCCGGAACCAGATTAGGGCCTGAAGCCATCCTGTGGTGTTGCGGCCAGCTCACAAGAAAAGGAGTTGAAGAAAGGAGCTCAGGGGCACTGTAATTCACAAACCTGCAGAGTTATAAATGACAGCTATCGTCCAAAAATATACTGAAGTAAGGCTGCCAAGAGGACTTGAAAGCGGGGCAGAATTGCAGGAAACCGATTTCAGGAGGTAGACTGGAATTGCATTGAAAGCATAGGAAAAGAGGCAGAACGTCCACAATGATGCACTTGGCCAAAAAGGGCGTATGCATTTTTTCCTGAATATATTAAGGAAAAAACGCATACGCCCTTTTTGGCCAACCAAGCAAGCTTGCAAAGGAAATCTGCACTACAATGAAGTCTGACTTCCCACCCCCGCCGGTCAAAAGGGCCATCTGAAAAAAGTGTAAAATCCAGAAAGGCAGGACAGGCCATGGAGAACTGGGAGCCTTGTTATGCTGATGGGCGGGATGTAAATTGCCAACAGCCACTCGGGAGAAGTGTATGGTGTTTCCTGAAACATCTAAGAAACAAAGCAACAGAGCCTAGGGCACTTTCACTTATGGTCCTATAGCTTAGGGAAATTAAAATCAAAAAGACACAGCCACCCCAAAGTTTGGGACGCCTCTGTTTACAAGAACCTCGTTTACCGTACAAGTTCAATATCACAGAAAGTGAAAAATGGATAAAGAACTTGTGGTACTTACGTACAATGCAGTATCACTCAGCAATGAAATCTATGTCATCAGGCCCGTAGCAGCATAATGAGTGGATTCAGGTACGATGATTCTAACTGAAATAAGTCACACAGAAAAAGAAACATCATAAGATATCAGTAATACACGGAATGTAAACTTGGCTACACAGGAACTGAATTCCAAAACAGAACAGGGTCTCAAATTTAGAAAACCAACTTATGCTTGCTTAAGGGGAAAGGTGAGTTGGGGTGCTGCATAAAACCAGAGATTGAAATGAGCACAGATAAAGTTCCTTAAGCCAAATATGGAATAGACAAGAGCAACTCCTTGCTCAACGAAATGGACTCAACACCCCATATTAAACGCCTAAGCATGTACCTGACTAGTAAGTATCTTAAAACCTATGGATTGCTATGTCTCCAAAAGAGAATCAAGCATGTGTACAGGGGCATAAACGCAGCAGTAATAGGATTGGAGAGGTTCGGTGAGCAAATGAAGACCCTTTGAAGTCATATTGCATGGTACCCATTCCACGGGTTTCAACTACCCAGGTTAAAGGTATTCTTCCTTCAGCTATAACATGCATGTGGAACCCAGAGTATGATCAACCGTGTGAACGGGAGACGTGTTCAAATATGTCTCAGTTTTCCTCCCCTGGTACTCGGGTGCAACATTCCAGACGCTTTACTAACACTCTCCCCACTTGGACAGTCAGCGCCTTTAACCTCCTGTTTGGCCCAGTTTGCAATTTCTGCGGAAGATGAACAGGAATAGGGAGAACCAATGAGAGACTAGCTGGAGGTGTCTGGACGGGCAAATTTAACTCTCGTTTCCCACCAGGAAGAGGAATTAACCAAAGGCTCAGCGTGCCGTGCCGGAACCAGATTAGGGCCTGAAGCCATCCTGCGGTGTTGCGGCCAGCTCACAAGAAAGCGAGTTGAAGAAAGGAGCTCAGGGGCACTGTAATTCACAAACCTGCAGAGTTATAAATGACAGCTATCGTCCAAAAATATACTGAAGTAAGGCTGCCAAGAGGACTTGAAAGCGGGGCAGAATTGCAGGAAACCGATTTCAGGAGGTAGACTGGAATTGCATTGAAAGCATAGGAAAAGAGGCAGAACGTCCACAATGATGCACTTGGCCAAAAAGGGCGTATGCGTTTTTTCCTGAATATATTCAGGAAAAAACGCATACGCCCTTTTTGGCCAACCAAGCAAGCTTGCAAAGGAAATCTGCACTACAATGAAGTCTCACTTCCCCCCAGTCAAAAGGGCCATCTGAAAAAAGTGTAAAATCCAGAAAGGCAGGACAGGCCATGGAGAACTGGGAGCCTTGTTATGCTGATGGGCGGGATGTAAATTGCCAACAGACACTCGGGAGAAGTGTATGGTGTTTCCTGAAACATCTAAAAAACAAAGCAACAGAGCCTAGGGCACTTCCACTTATGGTCCTATAGCTTAGGGAAATTAAAATGAAAAAGACACAGCCACCCCAAAGTTTGGGACGCCTCTGTTTACAAGAACCTCGTTTACCGTACAAGTTCAATATCACAGAAAGTGAAAAATGGATAAAGAACTTGTGGTACTTACGTACAATGCAGTATCACTCAGCAGTGAAATCTATGTCATCAGGCCCGTAGCAGCACAATGAGTGGATTCAGGTACAATGATTCTAACTGAAATAAGTCACACAGAAAAAGAAACATCATAAGATATCAGTAATACACGGAATGTAAACTTGGCTACACAGGAACTGAATTACAGAACAGAACAGGGTCTCAAATTTAGAAAACCAACTTATGCTTGTTTAAGGGTAAAGGTGAGTTGGGGTGCTGCATAAAACCAGAGATTGAAATGAGCACAGATAAAGTTCCTTAAGCCAAATATGGAATAGACAAGAGCTACTCCTTGCTCAACGAAATGGACTCAACACCGCATATTAAACGCCTAAGAATGTACCTGACTCTTAAGTATCTTAAAACCTATGGATTGCTATGTCTCTGAAAGAGAATCAAGCATGTGTACAGGGACATAAACGCAGCAGTGATAGGATTGGAGAGGTTCGGTGAGCAAATGAAGACCCTTTGAAGTCATATTGCATGGTACCCATTCCACGGGTTTCAACTACCCTGGTTTAAGGTATTCTTCCTTCAGCTAAAATATGCATGTGGAACCCAGAGTATGATCAACAGTGTGAACGGGAGACGTGTTCAAATATGTCTCAGTTTTCGTACCCTGGTACTCGGGTGCAACATTCCAGACGCTTTACTAACACTCTCCCGACTTGGAGAGTCAGTCCCTTTAACCTCCTGTTTGGCCCAGTTTGCAATTTCTGCGGAAGATGAACAGGAATAGCGAGAACCAATGAGAGACTAGCTGGAGGTGTCTGGACGGGCAAATTTAACTCTCATTTCCCGCCAGGAAGAGGAAATAACCAAAGGCTCAGCGTGCCGTGCCGGAACCAGATTAGGGCCTGAAGCCATCCTGTGGTGTTGCGGCCAGCTCACAAGAAAAGGAGTTGAAGAAAGGAGCTCAGGGGCACTGTAATTCACAAACCTGCAGAGTTATAAATGACAGCTATCGTCCAAAAATATACTGAAGTAAGGCTGCCAAGAGGACTTGAAAGCGGGGCAGAATTGCAGGAAACCGATTTCAGGAGGTAGACTGGAATTGCATTGAAAGCATAGGAAAAGAGGCAGAACGTCCACAATGATGCACTTGGCCAAAAAGGGCGTATGCATTTTTTCCTGAATATATTAAGGAAAAAACGCATACGCCCTTTTTGGCCAACCAAGCAAGCTTGCAAAGGAAATCTGCACTACAATGAAGTCTGACTTCCCACCCCCGCCGGTCAAAAGGGCCATCTGAAAAAAGTGTAAAATCCAGAAAGGCAGGACAGGCCATGGAGAACTGGGAGCCTTGTTATGCTGATGGGCGGGATGTAAATTGCCAACAGCCACTCGGGAGAAGTGTATGGTGTTTCCTGAAACATCTAAGAAACAAAGCAACAGAGCCTAGGGCACTTTCACTTATGGTCCTATAGCTTAGGGAAATTAAAATCAAAAAGACACAGCCACCCCAAAGTTTGGGACGCCTCTGTTTACAAGAACCTCGTTTACCGTACAAGTTCAATATCACAGAAAGTGAAAAATGGATAAAGAACTTGTGGTACTTACGTACAATGCAGTATCACTCAGCAATGAAATCTATGTCATCAGGCCCGTAGCAGCATAATGAGTGGATTCAGGTACGATGATTCTAACTGAAATAAGTCACACAGAAAAGGAAACATCATAAGATATCAGTAATACACGGAATGTAAACTGGGCTACACAGGAACTGAATTCCAAAACAGAACAGGGTCTCAAATTTAGAAAACCAACTTATGCTTGCTTAAGGGTAAAGGTGAGTTGGGGTGCTGCATAAAACCAGAGATTGAAATGAGCACAGATAAAGTTCCTTAAGCCAAATACGGAATAGACAAGAGCTACTCCTTGCTCAACGAAATGGACTCAACACCGCATATTAAACGCCTAAGAATGTACCCGACTCTTAAGTATCTTAAAACCTATGGATTGCTATGTCTCCGGAAGAGAATCAAGCATGTGTACAGGGGCATAAACGCAGCAGTGATAGGATTGGAGAGGTTCAGTGAGCAAATGAAGACCCTTTGAAGTCATATTGCATGGTACCCATTCCACGGGTCCCAACTACCCAGGTTTAAGGTATTCTTCCTTCAGCTATAACATGCATGTGGAACCCAGAGTATGATCAACCGTGTGAACGGGAGACGTGTTCAAATATGTCTCAGTTTTCCTCCCCTGGTACTCGGGTGCAACATTCCAGACGCTTTACTAACACTCTCCCGACTTGGAGAGTCAGTCCCTTTAACCTCCTGTTTGGCCCAGTTTGCAATTTCTGCGGATGATGAACAGGAATAGGGAGAACCAATGAGAGACTAGCTGGAGGTGTCTGGACGGGCAAATTTAACTCTCGTTTCCCACCAGGAAGAGGAATTAACCAGAGGCTCAGCGTGCCGTGCCGGAACCAGATTAGGGCCTGAAGCCATCCTGCGGTGTTGCGGCCAGGTCACAAGAAAGCGAGTTGAAGAAAGGAGCTCAGGGGCACTGTAATTCACAAACCTGCAGAGTTATAAATGACAGCTATCGTACAAAAATATACTGAAGTAAGGCTGCCAAGAGGACTTGAAAGCGGGGCAGAATTGCAGGAAACCGATTTCAGGAGGTAGACTGGAATTGCATTGAAAGCATAGGAAAAGAGGCAAAACGTCCACAATGATGCACTTGGCCAAAAAGGGCGTATGCGTTTTTTCCTGAATATATTCAGGAAAAAACGCATACGCCCTTTTTGGCCAACCAAGCAAACTTGCAAAGGAAATCTGCACTACAATGAAGTCTCACTTCCCCCAGGTCAAAAGGGCCATCGGAAAAAAGTGTAAAATCCAGAAAGGCAGGACAGGCCATGGAGAACTGGGAGCCTTGTTATGCTGATGGGCGGGATGTAAATTGCCAACAGCCACTCGGGAGAAGTGTATGGTGTTTCCTGAAACATCTAAGAAACAAAGCAACAGAGCCTAGGGCACTTTCACTTATGGTCCTATAGCTTAGGGAAATTAAAATCAAAAAGACACAGCCACCCCAAAATTTGGGACGCCTCTGTTTACAAGAACCTCGTTTACCGTACAAGTTCTCTATCACAGAAAGTGAAAAATGGATAAAGAACTTGTGGTACTTACGTACAATGCAGTATCACTCAGCAATGAAATCTATGTCATCAGGCCCGTAGCAGCATAATGAGTGGATTCAGGTACGATGATTCTAACTGAAATAAGTCACACAGAAAAAGAAACATCATAGGATATCACTAATACACGGAATGTAAACTTGGCTACACAGGAACTGAATTCCAATACAGAACAGGGTCTCACATTTAGAAAACCAACTTATGCTTGCTTAAGGGGAAAGGTGAGTTGGGGTGCTGCATAAAACCAGAGATTGAAATGAGCACAGATAAAGTTCCTAAAGCCAAATACGGAATAGACAAGAGCTACTCCTTGCTCAACGAAATGGACTCAACACCGCATATTAAACGCCTAAGAATGTACCTGACTCTTAAGTATCTTAAAACCTATGGATTGCTATGTCTCCGAAAGAGAATCAACCATGTGTACAGGGGCATAAACGCAGCAGTGATAGGATTGGAGAGGTTCGGTGAGCAAATGAAGACCCTTTGAAGTCATATTGCATGGTACCCATTCCACGGGTCCCAACTACCCAGGTTTAAGGTATTCTTCCTTCAGCTATAACATGCATGTGGAACCCAGAGTATGATCAACCGTGTGAACGGGAGACGTGTTCAAATATGTCTCAGTTTTCCTCCCATGGTACTCGGGTGCAACATTCCAGATGCTTTACTAACACTCTCCCCACTTGGAGAGTCAGCGCCTTTAACCTCCTGTTTGGCCCAATTTGCAATTTCTGCGGAAGATGAACAGGAATAGGGAGAACCAATGAGAGATTGGCTGGAGGTGTCTGGACGGGCAAATTTAACTCTCGTTTCCCACCAGGAAGAGGAAATAACCAAAGGCTCAGCGTGCCATGCCGGAACCAGATTAGAGCCTGAAGCCATCCTGCGGTGTTGCGGCCAGGTCACAAGAAAACGAGTTGAAGAAAGGAGCTCAGGGGCACTGTAATTCACAAACCTGCAGAGTTATAAATGACAGCTATCGTCCAAAAATATACTGAAGTAAGGCTGCCAAGAGGACTTGAAAGCGGGGCAGAATTGCACGAAACCGATTTCAGGAGGTAGACTGGAATTGCATTGAAAGCATAGGAAAAGAGGGAGAACGTCCACAATGATGCACTTGGCCAAAGAGGGCGTATGCGTTTTTTCCTGAAAATATTCAGGAAAAAACGCATACGCCCTTTTTGGCCAACCAAGCAAACTTGCAAAGGAAATCTGCACTACAATGAAGTCTCACTTCCCCCCGGTCAAAAGGGCCATCGGAAAAAAGTGTAAAATCCAGAAAGGCAGGACAGGCCATGGAGAACTGGGAGCCTTGTTATGCTGATGGGCGGGATGTAACTTGCCAACAGACACTCGGGAGAAGTGTATGGTGTTTCCTGAAACATCTAAAAAACAAAGCAACAGAGCCTAGGGCACTTCCACTTATCGTCCTATAGCTTAGGGAAATTAAAATCAAAAAGACACAGCCACCCCAAAGTTTGGGACGCCTCTGTTTACAAGAACCTCATTTACAGTACAAGTTCAACATCGCAGAAAGTGAAAAATGGATAAAGAACTTGTGGTACTTACGTACAATGCAGTATCACTCAGCAATGAAATCTATGTCATCTGGCCCGTAGCAGCATAATGAGTGGATTCAGGTACGATGATTCTAACTGAAATAAGTCACACAGAAAAAGAAACATCATAAGATATCAGTAATACACGGAATGTAAACTTGGCTACACAGGAACTGAATTCCAAAACAGAACAGGGTCTCAAATTTAGAAAACCAACTTATGCTTGCTTAAGGGGAAAGGTGAGTTGGGGTGCTGCATAAAACCAGAGATTGAAATGAGCACAGATAAAGTTCCTTAAGCCAAATATGGAATAGACAAGAGCAACTCCTTGCTCAACGAAATGGACTCAACACCCCATATTAAACGCCTAAGCATGTACCTGACTAGTAAGTATCTTAAAACCTATGGATTGCTATGTCTCCAAAAGAGAATCAAGCATGTGTACAGGGGCATAAACGCAGCAGTAATAGGATTGGAGAGGTTCGGTGAGCAAATGAAGACCCTTTGAAGTCATATTGCATGGTACCCATTCCACGGGTTTCAACTACCCAGGTTAAAGGTATTCTTCCTTCAGCTATAACATGCATGTGGAACCCAGAGTATGATCAACCGTGTGAACGGGAGACGTGTTCAAATATGTCTCAGTTTTCCTCCCCTGGTACTCGGGTGCAACATTCCAGACGCTTTACTAACACTCTCCCCACTTGGACAGTCAGCGCCTTTAACCTCCTGTTTGGCCCAGTTTGCAATTTCTGCGGAAGATGAACAGGAATAGGGAGAACCAATGAGAGACTAGCTGGAGGTGTCTGGACGGGCAAATTTAACTCTCGTTTCCCACCAGGAAGAGGAATTAACCAAAGGCTCAGCGTGCCGTGCCGGAACCAGATTAGGGCCTGAAGCCATCCTGCGGTGTTGCGGCCAGCTCACAAGAAAGCGAGTTGAAGAAAGGAGCTCAGGGGCACTGTAATTCACAAACCTGCAGAGTTATAAATGACAGCTATCGTCCAAAAATATACTGAAGTAAGGCTGCCAAGAGGACTTGAAAGCGGGGCAGAATTGCAGGAAACCGATTTCAGGAGGTAGACTGGAATTGCATTGAAAGCATAGGAAAAGAGGCAGAACGTCCACAATGATGCACTTGGCCAAAAAGGGCGTATGCGTTTTTTCCTGAATATAGTCAGGAAAAAACGCATACGCCCTTTTTGGCCAACCAAGCAAGCTTGCAAAGGAAATCTGCACTACAATGAAGTCTCACTTCCCCCCAGTCAAAAGGGCCATCTGAAAAAAGTGTAAAATCCAGAAAGGCAGGACAGGCCATGGAGAACTGGGAGCCTTGTTATGCTGATGGGCGGGATGTAAATTGCCAACAGACACTCGGGAGAAGTGTATGGTGTTTCCTGAAACATCTAAAAAACAAAGCAACAGAGCCTAGGGCACTTCCACTTATGGTCCTATAGCTTAGGGAAATTAAAATGAAAAAGACACAGCCACCCCAAAGTTTGGGACGCCTCTGTTTACAAGAACCTCGTTTACCGTACAAGTTCAATATCACAGAAAGTGAAAAATGGATAAAGAACTTGTGGTACTTACGTACAATGCAGTATCACTCAGCAGTGAAATCTATGTCATCAGGCCCGTAGCAGCACAATGAGTGGATTCAGGTACAATGATTCTAACTGAAATAAGTCACACAGAAAAAGAAACATCATAAGATATCAGTAATACACGGAATGTAAACTTGGCTACACAGGAACTGAATTACAGAACAGAACAGGGTCTCAAATTTAGAAAACCAACTTATGCTTGTTTAAGGGTAAAGGTGAGTTGGGGTGCTGCATAAAACCAGAGATTGAAATGAGCACAGATAAAGTTCCTTAAGCCAAATATGGAATAGACAAGAGCTACTCCTTGCTCAACGAAATGGACTCAACACCGCATATTAAACGCCTAAGAATGTACCTGACTCTTAAGTATCTTAAAACCTATGGATTGCTATGTCTCTGAAAGAGAATCAAGCATGTGTACAGGGACATAAACGCAGCAGTGATAGGATTGGAGAGGTTCGGTGAGCAAATGAAGACCCTTTGAAGTCATATTGCATGGTACCCATTCCACGGGTTTCAACTACCCTGGTTTAAGGTATTCTTCCTTCAGCTAAAATATGCATGTGGAACCCAGAGTATGATCAACAGTGTGAACGGGAGACGTGTTCAAATATGTCTCAGTTTTCGTACCCTGGTACTCGGGTGCAACATTCCAGACGCTTTACTAACACTCTCCCGACTTGGAGAGTCAGTCCCTTTAACCTCCTGTTTGGCCCAGTTTGCAATTTCTGCGGAAGATGAACAGGAATAGCGAGAACCAATGAGAGACTAGCTGGAGGTGTCTGGACGGGCAAATTTAACTCTCATTTCCCGCCAGGAAGAGGAAATAACCAAAGGCTCAGCGTGCCGTGCCGGAACCAGATTAGGGCCTGAAGCCATCCTGTGGTGTTGCGGCCAGCTCACAAGAAAAGGAGTTGAAGAAAGGAGCTCAGGGGCACTGTAATTCACAAACCTGCAGAGTTATAAATGACAGCTATCGTCCAAAAATATACTGAAGTAAGGCTGCCAAGAGGACTTGAAAGCGGGGCAGAATTGCAGGAAACCGATTTCAGGAGGTAGACTGGAATTGCATTGAAAGCATAGGAAAAGAGGCAGAACGTCCACAATGATGCACTTGGCCAAAAAGGGCGTATGCATTTTTTCCTGAATATATTAAGGAAAAAACGCATACGCCCTTTTTGGCCAACCAAGCAAGCTTGCAAAGGAAATCTGCACTACAATGAAGTCTGACTTCCCACCCCCGCCGGTCAAAAGGGCCATCTGAAAAAAGTGTAAAATCCAGAAAGGCAGGACAGGCCATGGAGAACTGGGAGCCTTGTTATGCTGATGGGCGGGATGTAAATTGCCAACAGCCACTCGGGAGAAGTGTATGGTGTTTCCTGAAACATCTAAAAAACAAAGCAACAGAGCCTAGGGCACTTCCACTTATGGTCCTATAGCTTAGGGAAATTAAAATCAAAAAGATACAGCCACCCCAATGTTTGGGACGCCTCTGTTTACAAGAACCTCGTTTACCGTACAAGTTCAATATCACAGAAAGTGAAAAATGGATAAAGAACTTGTGGTACTTACGTACAATGCAGTATCACTCAGCAGTGAAATCTATGTCATCAGGCCCGTAGCAGCACAATGAGTGGATTCAGGTACGATGATTCTAACTGAAATAAGTCACACAGAAAAAGAAACATCATAAGATATCACTAATACACGGAATGTAAACTTGGCTACACAGGAACTGAATTACAGAACAGAACAGGGTCTCAAATTTAGAAAACCAACTTATGCTTGTTTAAGGGTAAAGGTGAGTTGGGGTGCTGCATAAAACCAGAGATTGAAATGAGCACAGATAAAGTTCCTTAAGCCAAATATGGAATAGACAAGAGCTACTCCTTGCTCAACGAAATGGACTCAACACCCCATATTAAACGCCTAAGGATGTACCTGACTAGTAAGGTTCTTAAAACCTATGGATTGCTATGTCTCCGAAAGAGAATCAAGCATGTGTACAGGGACATAAACGCAGCAGTGATAGGATTGGAGAGGTTTGGTGAGCAAATGAAGACCCTTTGAAGTCATATTGCATGGTACCATTCTACGGGTTTCAACTACCCAGGTTTAAGGTATTCTTCCTTCAGCTAAAACATGCATGTGGAACCTAGAGTATGATCAACCATGTGATCGGGAGACGTGTTCAAATATGTCTCAGTTTTCGTACCCTGGTACTCGGGTGCAACATTCCAGACGCTTTACTAACACTCTCCCGACTTGGAGAGTCAGTCCCTTTAACCTCCTGTTTGGCCCAGTTTGCAATTTCTGCGGAAGATGAACAGGAATAGCGAGAACCAATGAGAGACTAGCTGGAGGTGTCTGGACGGGCAAATTTAACTCTCATTTCCCGCCAGGAAGAGGAAATAACCAAAGGCTCAGCGTGCCGTGCCGGAACCAGATTAGGGCCTGAAGCCATCCTGTGGTGTTGCGGCCAGCTCACAAGAAAAGGAGTTGAAGAAAGGAGCTCAGGGGCACTGTAATTCAAAAACCTGCAGAGTTATAAATGACAACTATCGTCCAAAAATATACTGAAGTAAGGCTGCCAAGAGGACTTGAAAGCGGGGCAGAATTGCACGAAACCGATTTCAGGAGGTAGACTGGAATTGCATTGAAAGCATAGGAAAAGAGGGAGAACGTCCACAATGATGCACTTGGCCAAAGAGGGCGTATGCGTTTTTTCCTGAAAATATTCAGGAAAAAACGCATACGCCCTTTTTGGCCAACCAAGCAAACTTGCAAAGGAAATCTGCACTACAATGAAGTCTCACTTCCCCCCGGTCAAAAGGGCCATCGGAAAAAAGTGTAAAATCCAGAAAGGCAGGACAGGCCATGGAGAACTGGGAGCCTTGTTATGCTGATGGGCGGGATGTAACTTGCCAACAGACACTCGGGAGAAGTGTATGGTGTTTCCTGAAACATCTAAAAAACAAAGCAACAGAGCCTAGGGCACTTCCACTTATCGTCCTATAGCTTAGGGAAATTAAAATCAAAAAGACACAGCCACCCCAAAGTTTGGGACGCCTCTGTTTACAAGAACCTCATTTACAGTACAAGTTCAACATCGCAGAAAGTGAAAAATGGATAAAGAACTTGTGGTACTTACGTACAATGCAGTATCACTCAGCAATGAAATCTATGTCATCTGGCCCGTAGCAGCATAATGAGTGGATTCAGGTACGATGATTCTAACTGAAATAAGTCACACAGAAAAAGAAACATCATAAGATATCAGTAATACACGGAATGTAAACTTGGCTACACAGGAACTGAATTCCAAAACAGAACAGGGTCTCAAATTTAGAAAACCAACTTATGCTTGCTTAAGGGGAAAGGTGAGTTGGGGTGCTGCATAAAACCAGAGATTGAAATGAGCACAGATAAAGTTCCTTAAGCCAAATATGGAATAGACAAGAGCAACTCCTTGCTCAACGAAATGGACTCAACACCCCATATTAAACGCCTAAGCATGTACCTGACTAGTAAGTATCTTAAAACCTATGGATTGCTATGTCTCCAAAAGAGAATCAAGCATGTGTACAGGGGCATAAACGCAGCAGTAATAGGATTGGAGAGGTTCGGTGAGCAAATGAAGACCCTTTGAAGTCATATTGCATGGTACCCATTCCACGGGTTTCAACTACCCAGGTTAAAGGTATTCTTCCTTCAGCTATAACATGCATGTGGAACCCAGAGTATGATCAACCGTGTGAACGGGAGACGTGTTCAAATATGTCTCAGTTTTCCTCCCCTGGTACTCGGGTGCAACATTCCAGACGCTTTACTAACACTCTCCCCACTTGGACAGTCAGCGCCTTTAACCTCCTGTTTGGCCCAGTTTGCAATTTCTGCGGAAGATGAACAGGAATAGGGAGAACCAATGAGAGACTAGCTGGAGGTGTCTGGACGGGCAAATTTAACTCTCGTTTCCCACCAGGAAGAGGAATTAACCAAAGGCTCAGCGTGCCGTGCCGGAACCAGATTAGGGCCTGAAGCCATCCTGCGGTGTTGCGGCCAGCTCACAAGAAAGCGAGTTGAAGAAAGGAGCTCAGGGGCACTGTAATTCACAAACCTGCAGAGTTATAAATGACAGCTATCGTCCAAAAATATACTGAAGTAAGGCTGCCAAGAGGACTTGAAAGCGGGGCAGAATTGCAGGAAACCGATTTCAGGAGGTAGACTGGAATTGCATTGAAAGCATAGGAAAAGAGGCAGAACGTCCACAATGATGCACTTGGCCAAAAAGGGCGTATGCGTTTTTTCCTGAATATAGTCAGGAAAAAACGCATACGCCCTTTTTGGCCAACCAAGCAAGCTTGCAAAGGAAATCTGCACTACAATGAAGTCTCACTTCCCCCCAGTCAAAAGGGCCATCTGAAAAAAGTGTAAAATCCAGAAAGGCAGGACAGGCCATGGAGAACTGGGAGCCTTGTTATGCTGATGGGCGGGATGTAAATTGCCAACAGACACTCGGGAGAAGTGTATGGTGTTTCCTGAAACATCTAAAAAACAAAGCAACAGAGCCTAGGGCACTTCCACTTATGGTCCTATAGCTTAGGGAAATTAAAATGAAAAAGACACAGCCACCCCAAAGTTTGGGACGCCTCTGTTTACAAGAACCTCGTTTACCGTACAAGTTCAATATCACAGAAAGTGAAAAATGGATAAAGAACTTGTGGTACTTACGTACAATGCAGTATCACTCAGCAGTGAAATCTATGTCATCAGGCCCGTAGCAGCACAATGAGTGGATTCAGGTACAATGATTCTAACTGAAATAAGTCACACAGAAAAAGAAACATCATAAGATATCAGTAATACACGGAATGTAAACTTGGCTACACAGGAACTGAATTACAGAACAGAACAGGGTCTCAAATTTAGAAAACCAACTTATGCTTGTTTAAGGGTAAAGGTGAGTTGGGGTGCTGCATAAAACCAGAGATTGAAATGAGCACAGATAAAGTTCCTTAAGCCAAATATGGAATAGACAAGAGCTACTCCTTGCTCAACGAAATGGACTCAACACCGCATATTAAACGCCTAAGAATGTACCTGACTCTTAAGTATCTTAAAACCTATGGATTGCTATGTCTCTGAAAGAGAATCAAGCATGTGTACAGGGACATAAACGCAGCAGTGATAGGATTGGAGAGGTTCGGTGAGCAAATGAAGACCCTTTGAAGTCATATTGCATGGTACCCATTCCACGGGTTTCAACTACCCTGGTTTAAGGTATTCTTCCTTCAGCTAAAATATGCATGTGGAACCCAGAGTATGATCAACAGTGTGAACGGGAGACGTGTTCAAATATGTCTCAGTTTTCGTACCCTGGTACTCGGGTGCAACATTCCAGACGCTTTACTAACACTCTCCCGACTTGGAGAGTCAGTCCCTTTAACCTCCTGTTTGGCCCAGTTTGCAATTTCTGCGGAAGATGAACAGGAATAGCGAGAACCAATGAGAGACTAGCTGGAGGTGTCTGGACGGGCAAATTTAACTCTCATTTCCCGCCAGGAAGAGGAAATAACCAAAGGCTCAGCGTGCCGTGCCGGAACCAGATTAGGGCCTGAAGCCATCCTGTGGTGTTGCGGCCAGCTCACAAGAAAAGGAGTTGAAGAAAGGAGCTCAGGGGCACTGTAATTCACAAACCTGCAGAGTTATAAATGACAGCTATCGTCCAAAAATATACTGAAGTAAGGCTGCCAAGAGGACTTGAAAGCGGGGCAGAATTGCAGGAAACCGATTTCAGGAGGTAGACTGGAATTGCATTGAAAGCATAGGAAAAGAGGCAGAACGTCCACAATGATGCACTTGGCCAAAAAGGGCGTATGCATTTTTTCCTGAATATATTAAGGAAAAAACGCATACGCCCTTTTTGGCCAACCAAGCAAGCTTGCAAAGGAAATCTGCACTACAATGAAGTCTGACTTCCCACCCCCGCCGGTCAAAAGGGCCATCTGAAAAAAGTGTAAAATCCAGAAAGGCAGGACAGGCCATGGAGAACTGGGAGCCTTGTTATGCTGATGGGCGGGATGTAAATTGCCAACAGCCACTCGGGAGAAGTGTATGGTGTTTCCTGAAACATCTAAAAAACAAAGCAACAGAGCCTAGGGCACTTCCACTTATGGTCCTATAGCTTAGGGAAATTAAAATCAAAAAGATACAGCCACCCCAATGTTTGGGACGCCTCTGTTTACAAGAACCTCGTTTACCGTACAAGTTCAATATCACAGAAAGTGAAAAATGGATAAAGAACTTGTGGTACTTACGTACAATGCAGTATCACTCAGCAGTGAAATCTATGTCATCAGGCCCGTAGCAGCACAATGAGTGGATTCAGGTACGATGATTCTAACTGAAATAAGTCACACAGAAAAAGAAACATCATAAGATATCACTAATACACGGAATGTAAACTTGGCTACACAGGAACTGAATTACAGAACAGAACAGGGTCTCAAATTTAGAAAACCAACTTATGCTTGTTTAAGGGTAAAGGTGAGTTGGGGTGCTGCATAAAACCAGAGATTGAAATGAGCACAGATAAAGTTCCTTAAGCCAAATATGGAATAGACAAGAGCTACTCCTTGCTCAACGAAATGGACTCAACACCCCATATTAAACGCCTAAGGATGTACCTGACTAGTAAGGTTCTTAAAACCTATGGATTGCTATGTCTCCGAAAGAGAATCAAGCATGTGTACAGGGACATAAACGCAGCAGTGATAGGATTGGAGAGGTTTGGTGAGCAAATGAAGACCCTTTGAAGTCATATTGCATGGTACCATTCTACGGGTTTCAACTACCCAGGTTTAAGGTATTCTTCCTTCAGCTAAAACATGCATGTGGAACCTAGAGTATGATCAACCATGTGATCGGGAGACGTGTTCAAATATGTCTCAGTTTTCGTACCCTGGTACTCGGGTGCAACATTCCAGACGCTTTACTAACACTCTCCCGACTTGGAGAGTCAGTCCCTTTAACCTCCTGTTTGGCCCAGTTTGCAATTTCTGCGGAAGATGAACAGGAATAGCGAGAACCAATGAGAGACTAGCTGGAGGTGTCTGGACGGGCAAATTTAACTCTCATTTCCCGCCAGGAAGAGGAAATAACCAAAGGCTCAGCGTGCCGTGCCGGAACCAGATTAGGGCCTGAAGCCATCCTGTGGTGTTGCGGCCAGCTCACAAGAAAAGGAGTTGAAGAAAGGAGCTCAGGGGCACTGTAATTCAAAAACCTGCAGAGTTATAAATGACAACTATCGTCCAAAAATATACTGAAGTAAGGCTGCCAAGAGGACTTGAAAGCGGGGCAGAATTGCAGGAAACCGATTTCAGGAGGTAGACTGGAATTGCATTGAAAGCATAGGAAAAGAGGCAGAACGTCCACAATGATGCACTTGGCCAAAAAGGGCGTATGCGTTTTTCCCTGAATATATTCAGGGAAAAACGCATACGCCCTTTTTGGCCAACCAAGCAAGCTTGCAAGGGAATCTGCACTACAATGAAGTCTCACTTCCCCCCAGTCAAAAGGGCCATCTGAAAAAAGTGTAAAATCCAGAAAGGCAGGACAGGCCATGGAGAACTGGGAGCCTTGTTATGCTGATGGGCGGGATGTAAATTGCCAACAGACACTCGGGAGAAGTGTATGGTGTTTCCTGAAACATCTAAAAAACAAAGCAACAGAGCCTAGGGCACTTCCACTTATGGTCCTATAGCTTAGGGAAATTAAAATCAAAAAGATACAGCCACCCCAATGTTTGGGACGCCTCTGTTTACAAGAACCTCGTTTACCGTACAAGTTCAATATCACAGAAAGTGAAAAATGGATAAAGAACTTGTGGTACTTACGTACAATGCAGGATCACTCAGCAGTGAAATCTATGTCATCAGGCCCGTAGCAGCACAATGAGTGGATTCAGGTACGATGATTCTAACTGAAATAAGTCACACAGAAAAAGAAACATCATAAGATATCAGTAATACACGGAATGTAAACTTGGCTACACAGGAACTGAATTACAGAACAGAACAGGGTCTCAAATTTAGAAAACCAACTTATGCTTGTTTAAGGGTAAAGGTGAGTTGGGGTGCTGCATAAAACCAGAGATTGAAATGAGCACAGATAAAGTTCCTTAAGCCAAATATGGAATAGACAAGAGCTACTCCTTGCTCAACGAAATGGACTCAACACCCCATATTAAACGCCTAAGAATGTACCTGACTAGTAAGGATCTTAAAACCTATGGATTGCTATGTCTCCGAAAGAGAATCAAGCATGTGTACAGGGACATAAACGCAGCAGTGATAGGATTGGAGAGGTTCGGTGAGCAAATGAAGACCCTTTGAAGTCATATTGCATGGTACCCATTCCACGGGTTTCAACTACCCAGGTTTAAGGTATTCCTCCTTCAACTAAAACATGCATGTGGAACCCAGAGTATGATCAACCATGTGAACGGGAGACGTGTTCAAATATGTCTCAGTTTTCCTCCCCTGGTACTCGGGTGCAACATTCCAGACGCTTTACTAACACTCTCCCCACTTGGAGAGTCAGCGCCTTTAACCTCCTGTTTGGCCCAGTTTGCAATTTCTGCGGAAGATGAACAGGAATAGGGAGAACCAATGAGAAACTAGCTGGAGGTGTCTGGACGGGCAAATTTAACTCTCATTTCCCACCAGGAAGAGGAAATAACCAAAGGCTCAGCGTGCCATGCCGGAACAAGATTAGGGCCTGAAGCCATCCTGCGGTGTTGCGGCCAGCTCACAAGAAAGCGAGTTGAAGAAAGGAGCTCAGGGGCACTGTAATTCACAAACCTGCAGAGTTATAAATGACAGCTATCGTCCAAAAATATACTGAAGTAAGGCTGCCAAGAGGACTTGAAAGCGGGGCAGAATTGCAGGAAACCGATTTCAGGAGGTAGACTGGAATTGCATTGAAAGCATAGGAAAAGAGGCAGAACGTCCACAATGATGCACTTGGCCAAAAAGGGCGTATGCGTTTTTTCCTGAATATATTCAGGAAAAAACGCATACGCCCTTTTTGGCCAACCAAGCAAACTTGCAAAGGAAATCTGCACTACAATGAAGTCTCACTTCCCCCCGGTCAAAAGGGCCAACTGAAAAAAGTGTAAAATCCAGAAAGGCAGGACAGGCCATGGAGAACTGGGAGCCTTGTTATGCTGATGGGCGGGATGTAAATTGCCAACAGACACTCCGGAGAAGTGTATGGTGTTTCCTGAAACATCTAAAAAACAAAGCAACAGAGCCTAGGGCACTTCCACTTATGGTCCTATAGCTTAGGGAAATTAAAATCAAAAAGATACAGCCACCCCAATGTTTGGGACGCCTCTGTTTACAAGAACCTCATTTACCGTACAAGTTCAATATCACAGAAAGTGAAAAATGGATAAAGAACTTGTGGTACTTACGTACAATGCAGTATCACTCAGCAGTGAAATCTATGTCATCAGGCCCGTAGCAGCACAATGAGTGGATTCAGGTACGATGATTCTAACTGAAATAAGTCACACAGAAAAAGAAACATCATAAGATATCAGTAATACACGGAATGTAAACTTGGCTACACAGGAACTGAATTACAGAACAGAACAGGGTCTCAAATTTAGAAAACCAACTTATGCTTGTTTAAGGGTAAAGGTGAGTTGGGGTGCTGCATAAAACCAGAGATTGAAATGAGCACAGATAAAGTTCCTTAAGCCAAATATGGAATAGACAAGAGCTACTCCTTGCTCAACGAAATGGACTCAACACCGCATATTAAACGCCTAAGAATGTACCTGACTCTTAAGTATCTTAAAACCTATGGATTGCTATGTCTCCGAAAGAGAATCAAGCATGTGTACAGGGACATAAACGCAGCAGTGATAGGATTGGAGAGGTTCGGTGAGCAAATGAAGACCCTTTGAAGTCATATTGCATGGTACCCATTCCACGGGTCTCAACTCTCCAGGTTTAAGGTATTCTTCCTTCAGCTAAAACATGCATGTGGAACCCAGAGTATGATCAATCGTGTGAACGGGAGACGTGTTCAAATATGTCTCAGTTTTCCTCCCCTGGTACTCGGGTGCAACATTCCAGACGCTTTACTAACACTCTCCCCACTTGGAGAGTCAGCGCCTTTAACCTCCTGTTTGGCCCAGTTTGCAATTTCTGCGGAAGATGAACAGGAATAGGGAGAACCAATGAGAGACTAGCTGGAGGTGTCTGGACGGGCAAATTTAACTCTCATTTCCCACCAGGAAGAGGAAATAACCAAAGGCTCAGCGTGCCGTGCCAGAACCAGATTAGGGCCTGAAGCCATCCTGCGGTGTTGCGGTCAGCTCACAAGAAAGCGAGTTGAAGAAAGGAGCTCAGGGGCACTATAATTCACAAACCTGCAGAGTTATAAATGACAACTATCGTCCAAAAATATACTGAAGTAAGGCTGCCAAGAGGACTTGAAAGCGGGGCAGAATTGCAGGAAACCGATTTCAGGAGGTAGACTGGAATTGCATTGAAAGCATAGGAAAAGAGGCAGAACGTCCACAATGATGCACTTGGCCAAAAAGGGCGTATGCGTTTTTTCCTGAATATATTCAGGAAAAAACGCATACGCCCTTTTTGGCCAACCAAGCAAGCTTGCAAAGGAAATCTGCACTACAATGAAGTCTCACTTCCCCCCGGTCAAAAGGGCCATCTGAAAAAAGTGTAAAATCCAGAAAGGCAGGACAGGCCATGGAGAACTGGGAGCCTTGTTATGCTGATGGGCGGGATGTAAATTGCCAACAGACACTCGGGAGAAGTGTATGGTGTTTCCTGAAACATCTAAAAAACAAAGCAACAGAGCCTAGGGCACTTCCACTTATGGTCCTATAGCTTAGGGAAATTAAAATCAAAAAGACACAGCCACCCCAAAGTTTGGGACGCCTCTGTTTACAAGAACCTCGTTTACCGTACAAGTTCAACATCGCAGAAAGTGAAAAATGGATAAAGAAGTTGTGGTATTTACTTACAAAGCAATATCACTCAGCAATGAAATCTATTTCATCAGGCCCTTAGCAGCACCATGAGTGGATTCAGGTATGATGATTCAAACTGAAATAAGTCACACAGAAAAAAAACATCATAAGATATCACTAATACACGGAATGTAAACTTGGCTACACAGGAACTGAATTCCAAAACAGAACAGCGTCTCAAATTTAGAAAACCAACTTATGCTTGCTTAAGGGGAAAGGTGAGTTGGGGTGCTGCATAAAACCAGAGATTGAAATGAGCACAGATAAAGTTCCTTAAGCCAAATACGGAATATACAAGAGCTACTCCTTGCTCAACGAAATGGACTCAACACCCCATATTAAACGCCTAAGAATGTACGTGACTAGTAAGTATCTTAAAACCTATGGATTGCTATGTCTCCATAAGAGAATCAAGCATGTGTACAGGGGCATAAACGCAGCAGTGATAGGATTGGAGAGGTTCGGTGAGCAAATGAAGACCCTTTGAAGTCATATTGCATGGTACCCATTACAAGGGTCTCAACTCTCCAGGTTTAAGGTATTCTTCCTTCAGCTAAAATATGCATGTGGAACCCAGAGTATGATCAACAGTGTGAACGGGAGACGTGTTCAAATATGTCTCAGTTTTCCTCCCCTGGTACTCGGGTGCAACGTTCCAGACGCTTTACTAACACTCTCCCCACTTGGAGAGTCAGCGCCTTTAACCTCCTGTTTGGCCTAGTTTGCAATTTCTGCGGAAGATGAACAGGAATAGCGAGAACCAATGAGAAACTAGCTGGAGGTGTCTGGACGGGCAAATTTAACTCTCATTTCCCACCAGGAAGAGGAAATAACCAAAGGCTCAGCGTGCCGTGCCGGAACCAGATTAGGGCCTGAAGCCATCCTGCGGTGTTGCGGCCAGCTCACAAGAAAGCGAGTTGAAGAAAGGAGCTCAGGGGCACTGTAATTCACAAACCTGCAGAGTTATAAATGACAGCTATCGTCCAAAAATATACTGAAGTAAGGCTGCCAAGAGGACTTGAAAGCGGGGCAGAATTGCAGGAAACCGATTTCAGGAGGTAGACTGGAATTGCATTGAAAGCATAGGAAAAGAGGCAGAACGTCCACAATGATGCACTTGGCCAAAAAGGGCGTATGCGTTTTTTCCTGAATATATTCAGGAAAAAACGCATACGCCCTTTTTGGCCAACCAAGCAAACTTGCAAAGGAAATCTGCACTACAATGAAGTCTCACTTCCCCCTGGTCAAAAGGGCCATCTGAAAAAAGTGTAAAATCCAGAAAGGCAGGACAGGCCATGGAGAACTGGGAGCCTTGTTATGCTGATGGGCGGGATGTAAATTGCCAACAGACACTCGGGAGAAGTGTATGGTGTTTCCTGAAACATCTAAAAAACAAAGCAACAGAGCCTAGGGCACTTCCACTTATGGTCCTATAGCTTAGGGAAATTAAAATCAAAACGACACAGCCACCCCAAAGTTTGGGACGCCTCTGTTTACAAGAACCTCGTTTACCGTACAAGTTCAATATCACAGAAAGTGAAAAATGGATAAAGAACTTGTGGTACTTACGTACAATGCAGTATCACTCAGCAGTGAAATCTATGTCATCAGGCCCGTAGCAGCACAATGAGTGGATTCAGGTACGATGATTCTAACTGAAATAAGTCACACAGAAAAAGAAACATCATAAGATATCAGTAATACACGGAATGTAAACTTGGCTACACAGGAACTGAATTACAGAACAGAACAGGGTCTCAAATTTAGAAAACCAACTTATGCTTGCTTAAGGGTAAAGGTGAGTTGGGGTGCTGCATAAAACCAGAGATTGAAATGAGCACAGATAAAGTTCCTTAAGCCAAATATGGAATAGACAAGAGCTACTCCTTGCTCAACGAAATGGATTCAACACCGCATATTAAACGCCTAAGAATGTACCTGACTCTTAAGTATCTTAAAACCTATGGATTGCTATGTCTCCGAAAGAGAATCAAGCATGTGTACAGGGACATAAACGCAGCAGTGATAGGATTGGAGAGGTTCGGTGAGCAAATGAAGACCCTTTGAAGTCATACTGCATGGTACCCATTCCACGGGTTTCAACTACCCAGGTTTAAGGTATTCTTCCTTCAGCTAAAACATGCATGTGGAACCTAGAGTATGATCAACCATGTGATCGGGAGACGTGTTCAAATATGTCTCAGTTTTCGTACCCTGGTACTCGGGTGCAACATTCCAGACGCTTTACTAACACTCTCCCGACTTGGAGAGTCAGTCCCTTTAACCTCCTGTTTGGCCCAGTTTGCAATTTCTGCGGAAGATGAACAGGAATAGCGAGAACCAATGAGAGACTAGCTGGAGGTGTCTGGACGGGCAAATTTAACTCTCATTTCCCACCAGGAAGAGGAAATAACCAAAGGCTCAGTGTGCCGTGCCGGAACCAGATTAGGGCCTGAAGCCATCCTGCGGTGTTGCGGCCAGCTCACAAGAAAACGAGTTGAAGAAAGGAGCTCAGGGGCACTGTAATTCACAAACCTGCAGAGTTATAAATGACAACTATCGTCCAAAAATATACTGAAGTAAGGCTACCAAGAGGACTTGAAAGCGGAGCAGAATTGCAGGAAACCGATTTCAGGAGGTAGACTGGAATTGCATTGAAAGCATAGGAAAAGAGGCAGAACGTCCACAATGATGCACTTGGCCAAAAAGGGCGTATGCGTTTTTTCCTGAATATATTCAGGAAAAAACGCATACGCCCTTTTTGGCCAACCAAGCAAGCTTGCAAAGGAAATCTGCACTACGATGAAGTCTCACTTCCCCCCGGTCAAAAGGGTCATCTGAAAAAAGTGTAAAATCCAGAAAGGCAGGACAGGCCATGGAGAACTGGGAGCCTTGTTATGCTGATGGGCGGGATGTAAATTGCCAACAGACACTCGGGAGAAGTGTATGGTGTTTCCTGAAACATCTAAAAAACAAAGCAACAGAGCCTAGGGCACTTCCACTTATGGTCCTATAGCTTAGGGAAATTAAAATCAAAAAGATACAGCCACCCCAATGTTTGGGACGCCTCTGTTTACAAGAACCTCATTTACCGTACAAGTTCAATATCACAGAAAGTGAAAAATGGATAAAGAACTTGTGGTACTTATGTACAATGCAGTATCACTCAGCAGTGAAATCTATGTCATCAGGCCCGTAGCAGCACAATGAGTGGATTCAGGTACGATGATTCTAACTGAAATAAGTCACACAGAAAAAGAAACATCATAAGATATCAGTAATACACGGAATGTAAACTTGGCTACACAGGAACTGAATTACAGAACAGAACAGGGTCTCAAATTTAGAAAACCATCTTATGCTTGTTTAAGGGTAAAGGTGAGTTGGGGTGCTGCATAAAACCAGAGATTGAAATGAGCACAGATAAAGTTCCTTAAGCCAAATATGGAATAGACAAGAGCTACTCCTTGCTCAACGAAATGGACTCAACACCCCATATTAAACGCCTAAGAATGTACCTAACTAGTAAGTATCTTAAAACCTATGGATTGCTATGTCTCCATAACAGAATCAAGGGTGTGTACAGGGGCATAAACGCAGCAGTGATAGGATTGGAGAGGTTCGGTGAGCAAATGAAGACCCTTTGAATTCATATTGCATGGTACCCATTACACGGGTCTCAACTCTCCAGGTTTAAGGTATTCTTCCTTCAGCTAAAATATGCATGTGGAACCCAGAGTATGATCAACAGTGTGAACGGGAGACGTGTTCAAATATGTCTCAGTTTTCGTACCCTGGTACTCGGGTGCAACATTCCAGACGCTTTACTAACACTCTCCCCACTTGGAGAGTCAGCGCCTTTAACCTCCTGTTTGGCCCAGTTTGCAATTTCTGCGGAAGATGAACAGGAATAGGGAGAACCAATGAGAAACTAGCTGGAGGTGTCTGGACGGGCAAATTTAACTCTCATTTCCCACCAGGAAGAGGAAATAACCAAAGGCTCAGCGTGCCATGCCGGAACCAGATTAGGGCCTGAAGCCATCCTGCGGTGTTGCGGCCAGCTCACAAGAAAGCGAGTTGAAGAAAGGAGCTCAGGGGCACTGTAATTCACAAACCTGCAGAGTTATAAATGACAGCTATCGTCCAAAAATATACTGAAGTAAGGCTGCCAAGAGGACTTGAAAGCGGGGCAGAATTGCAGGAAACTGATTTCAGGAGGTAGACTGGAATTGCATTGAAAGCATAGGAAAAGAGGCAGAACGTCCACAATGATGCACTTGGCCAAAAAGGGCGTATGCGTTTTTTCCTGAATATATTCAGGAAAAAACGCATACACCCTTTTTGGCCAACCAAGCAAGCTTGCAAAGGAAATCTGCACTACAATGAAGTCTCACTTCCCCCCGGTCAAAAGGGCCATCTGAAAAAAGTGTAAAATCCAGAAAGGCAGGACAGGCCATGGAGAACTGGGAGCCTTGTTATGCTGATGGGCGGGATGTAAATTGCCAACAGACACTCGGGAGAAGTGTATGGTGTTTCCTGAAACATCTAAAAAACAAAGCAACAGAGCCTAGGGCACTTCCACTTATGGCCCTATAGCTTAGGGAAATTAAAATCAAAAAGACACAGCCACCCCAAAGTTTGGGACGCCTCTGTTTACAAGAACCTCGTTTACCGTACAAGTTCAACATCGCAGAAAGTGAAAAATGGATAAAGAAGTTGTGGTATTTACTTACAAAGCAATATCACTCAGCAATGAAATCTATGTCATCAGGCCCTTAGCAGCACAATGAGTGGATTCAGGTATGATGATTCAAACTGAAATAAGTCTCACAGAAAAAAAACATCATAAGATATCACTAATACACGGAATGTAAACTTGGCTACACAGGAACTGAATTCCAAAACAGAACAGCGTCTCAAATTTAGAAAACCAACTTATGCTTGCTTAAGGGGAAAGGTGAGTTGGGGTGCTGCATAAAACCAGAGATTGAAATGAGCACAGATAAAGTTCCTTAAGCCAAATATGGAATAGACAAGAGCTACTCCTTGCTCAACGAAATGGACTCAACACCCCATATTAAACGCCTAAGAATGTACGTGACTAGTAAGTATCTTAAAACCTATGGATTGCTATGTCTCCATAAGAGAATCAAGCATGTGTACAGGGGCATAAACGCAGCAGTGATAGGATTGGAGAGGTTCGGTGAGCAAATGAAGACCCTTTGAAGTCATATTGCATGGTACCCATTACACGGGTCTCAACTCTCCAGGTTTAAGGTATTCTTCCTTCAGCTAAAATATGCATGTGGAACCCAGAGTATGATCAACAGTGTGAACGGGAGACGTGTTCAAATATGTCTCAGTTTTCCTCCCCTGGTACTCGGGTGCAACGTTCCAGACGCTTTACTAACACTCTCCCCACTTGGAGAGTCAGCGCCTTTAACCTCCTGTTTGGCCTAGTTTGCAATTTCTGCGGAAGATGAACAGGAATAGCGAGAACCAATGAGAAACTAGCTGGAGGTGTCTGGACGGGCAAATTTAACTCTCATTTCCCACCAGGAAGGAAATAACCAAAGGCTCAGCGTGCCATGCCGGAACCAGATTAGGGCCTGAAGCCATCCTGCGGTGTTGCGGCCAGCTCACAAGAAAGCGAGTTGAAGAAAGGAGCTCAGGGGCACTGTAATTCACAAACCTGCAGAGTTATAAATGACAGCTATCGTCCAAAAATATACTGAAGTAAGGCTGCCAAGAGGACTTGAAAGCGGGGCAGAATTGCAGGAAACCGATTTCAGGAGGTAGACTGGAATTGCATTGAAAGCATAGGAAAAGAGGCAGAACGTCCACAATGATGCACTTGGCCAAAAAGGGCGTATGCGTTTTTTCCTGAATATAGTCAGGAAAAAACGCATACGCCCTTTTTGGCCAACCAAGCAAGCTTGCAAAGGAAATCTGCACTACAATGAAGTCTCACTTCCCCCCAGTCAAAAGGGCCATCTGAAAAAAGTGTAAAATCCAGAAAGGCAGGACAGGCCATGGAGAACTGGGAGCCTTGTTATGCTGATGGGCGGGATGTAAATTGCCAACAGACACTCGGGAGAAGTGTATGGTGTTTCCTGAAACATCTAAAAAACAAAGCAACAGAGCCTAGGGCACTTCCACTTATGGTCCTATAGCTTAGGGAAATTAAAATGAAAAAGACACAGCCACCCCAAAGTTTGGGACGCCTCTGTTTACAAGAACCTCGTTTACCGTACAAGTTCAATATCACAGAAAGTGAAAAATGGATAAAGAACTTGTGGTACTTACGTACAATGCAGTATCACTCAGCAGTGAAATCTATGTCATCAGGCCCGTAGCAGCACAATGAGTGGATTCAGGTACAATGATTCTAACTGAAATAAGTCACACAGAAAAAGAAACATCATAAGATATCAGTAATACACGGAATGTAAACTTGGCTACACAGGAACTGAATTACAGAACAGAACAGGGTCTCAAATTTAGAAAACCAACTTATGCTTGTTTAAGGGTAAAGGTGAGTTGGGGTGCTGCATAAAACCAGAGATTGAAATGAGCACAGATAAAGTTCCTTAAGCCAAATATGGAATAGACAAGAGCTACTCCTTGCTCAACGAAATGGACTCAACACCGCATATTAAACGCCTAAGAATGTACCTGACTCTTAAGTATCTTAAAACCTATGGATTGCTATGTCTCTGAAAGAGAATCAAGCATGTGTACAGGGACATAAACGCAGCAGTGATAGGATTGGAGAGGTTCGGTGAGCAAATGAAGACCCTTTGAAGTCATATTGCATGGTACCCATTCCACGGGTTTCAACTACCCTGGTTTAAGGTATTCTTCCTTCAGCTAAAATATGCATGTGGAACCCAGAGTATGATCAACAGTGTGAACGGGAGACGTGTTCAAATATGTCTCAGTTTTCGTACCCTGGTACTCGGGTGCAACATTCCAGACGCTTTACTAACACTCTCCCGACTTGGAGAGTCAGTCCCTTTAACCTCCTGTTTGGCCCAGTTTGCAATTTCTGCGGAAGATGAACAGGAATAGCGAGAACCAATGAGAGACTAGCTGGAGGTGTCTGGACGGGCAAATTTAACTCTCATTTCCCGCCAGGAAGAGGAAATAACCAAAGGCTCAGCGTGCCGTGCCGGAACCAGATTAGGGCCTGAAGCCATCCTGTGGTGTTGCGGCCAGCTCACAAGAAAAGGAGTTGAAGAAAGGAGCTCAGGGGCACTGTAATTCACAAACCTGCAGAGTTATAAATGACAGCTATCGTCCAAAAATATACTGAAGTAAGGCTGCCAAGAGGACTTGAAAGCGGGGCAGAATTGCAGGAAACCGATTTCAGGAGGTAGACTGGAATTGCATTGAAAGCATAGGAAAAGAGGCAGAACGTCCACAATGATGCACTTGGCCAAAAAGGGCGTATGCATTTTTTCCTGAATATATTAAGGAAAAAACGCATACGCCCTTTTTGGCCAACCAAGCAAGCTTGCAAAGGAAATCTGCACTACAATGAAGTCTGACTTCCCACCCCCGCCGGTCAAAAGGGCCATCTGAAAAAAGTGTAAAATCCAGAAAGGCAGGACAGGCCATGGAGAACTGGGAGCCTTGTTATGCTGATGGGCGGGATGTAAATTGCCAACAGCCACTCGGGAGAAGTGTATGGTGTTTCCTGAAACATCTAAAAAACAAAGCAACAGAGCCTAGGGCACTTCCACTTATGGTCCTATAGCTTAGGGAAATTAAAATCAAAAAGATACAGCCACCCCAATGTTTGGGACGCCTCTGTTTACAAGAACCTCGTTTACCGTACAAGTTCAATATCACAGAAAGTGAAAAATGGATAAAGAACTTGTGGTACTTACGTACAATGCAGTATCACTCAGCAGTGAAATCTATGTCATCAGGCCCGTAGCAGCACAATGAGTGGATTCAGGTACGATGATTCTAACTGAAATAAGTCACACAGAAAAAGAAACATCATAAGATATCACTAATACACGGAATGTAAACTTGGCTACACAGGAACTGAATTACAGAACAGAACAGGGTCTCAAATTTAGAAAACCAACTTATGCTTGTTTAAGGGTAAAGGTGAGTTGGGGTGCTGCATAAAACCAGAGATTGAAATGAGCACAGATAAAGTTCCTTAAGCCAAATATGGAATAGACAAGAGCTACTCCTTGCTCAACGAAATGGACTCAACACCCCATATTAAACGCCTAAGGATGTACCTGACTAGTAAGGTTCTTAAAACCTATGGATTGCTATGTCTCCGAAAGAGAATCAAGCATGTGTACAGGGACATAAACGCAGCAGTGATAGGATTGGAGAGGTTTGGTGAGCAAATGAAGACCCTTTGAAGTCATATTGCATGGTACCATTCTACGGGTTTCAACTACCCAGGTTTAAGGTATTCTTCCTTCAGCTAAAACATGCATGTGGAACCTAGAGTATGATCAACCATGTGATCGGGAGACGTGTTCAAATATGTCTCAGTTTTCGTACCCTGGTACTCGGGTGCAACATTCCAGACGCTTTACTAACACTCTCCCGACTTGGAGAGTCAGTCCCTTTAACCTCCTGTTTGGCCCAGTTTGCAATTTCTGCGGAAGATGAACAGGAATAGCGAGAACCAATGAGAGACTAGCTGGAGGTGTCTGGACGGGCAAATTTAACTCTCATTTCCCGCCAGGAAGAGGAAATAACCAAAGGCTCAGCGTGCCGTGCCGGAACCAGATTAGGGCCTGAAGCCATCCTGTGGTGTTGCGGCCAGCTCACAAGAAAAGGAGTTGAAGAAAGGAGCTCAGGGGCACTGTAATTCAAAAACCTGCAGAGTTATAAATGACAACTATCGTCCAAAAATATACTGAAGTAAGGCTGCCAAGAGGACTTGAAAGCGGGGCAGAATTGCAGGAAACCGATTTCAGGAGGTAGACTGGAATTGCATTGAAAGCATAGGAAAAGAGGCAGAACGTCCACAATGATGCACTTGGCCAAAAAGGGCGTATGCGTTTTTCCCTGAATATATTCAGGGAAAAACGCATACGCCCTTATTGGCCAACCAAGCAAGCTTGCAAGGGAATCTGCACTACAATGAAGTCTCACTTCCCCCCAGTCAAAAGGGCCATCTGAAAAAAGTGTAAAATCCAGAAAGGCAGGACAGGCCATGGAGAACTGGGAGCCTTGTTATGCTGATGGGCGGGATGTAAATTGCCAACAGACACTCGGGAGAAGTGTATGGTGTTTCCTGAAACATCTAAAAAACAAAGCAACAGAGCCTAGGGCACTTCCACTTATGGTCCTATAGCTTAGGGAAATTAAAATCAAAAAGATACAGCCACCCCAATGTTTGGGACGCCTCTGTTTACAAGAACCTCGTTTACCGTACAAGTTCAATATCACAGAAAGTGAAAAATGGATAAAGAACTTGTGGTACTTACGTACAATGCAGGATCACTCAGCAGTGAAATCTATGTCATCAGGCCCGTAGCAGCACAATGAGTGGATTCAGGTACGATGATTCTAACTGAAATAAGTCACACAGAAAAAGAAACATCATAAGATATCAGTAATACACGGAATGTAAACTTGGCTACACAGGAACTGAATTACAGAACAGAACAGGGTCTCAAATTTAGAAAACCAACTTATGCTTGTTTAAGGGTAAAGGTGAGTTGGGGTGCTGCATAAAACCAGAGATTGAAATGAGCACAGATAAAGTTCCTTAAGCCAAATATGGAATAGACAAGAGCTACTCCTTGCTCAACGAAATGGACTCAACACCCCATATTAAACGCCTAAGAATGTACCTGACTAGTAAGGATCTTAAAACCTATGGATTGCTATGTCTCCGAAAGAGAATCAAGCATGTGTACAGGGACATAAACGCAGCAGTGATAGGATTGGAGAGGTTCGGTGAGCAAATGAAGACCCTTTGAAGTCATATTGCATGGTACCCATTCCACGGGTTTCAACTACCCAGGTTTAAGGTATTCCTCCTTCAACTAAAACATGCATGTGGAACCCAGAGTATGATCAACCATGTGAACGGGAGACGTGTTCAAATATGTCTCAGTTTTCCTCCCCTGGTACTCGGGTGCAACATTCCAGACGCTTTACTAACACTCTCGCCACTTGGAGAGTCAGCGCCTTTAACCTCCTGTTTGGCCCAGTTTGCAATTTCTGCGGAAGATGAACAGGAATAGGGAGAACCAATGAGAAACTAGCTGGAGGTGTCTGGACGGGCAAATTTAACTCTCATTTCCCACCAGGAAGAGGAAATAACCAAAGGCTCAGCGTGCCATGCCGGAACAAGATTAGGGCCTGAAGCCATCCTGCGGTGTTGCGGCCAGCTCACAAGAAAGCGAGTTGAAGAAAGGAGCTCAGGGGCACTGTAATTCACAAACCTGCAGAGTTATAAATGACAGCTATCGTCCAAAAATATACTGAAGTAAGGCTGCCAAGAGGACTTGAAAGCGGGGCAGAATTGCAGGAAACCGATTTCAGGAGGTAGACTGGAATTGCATTGAAAGCATAGGAAAAGAGGCAGAACGTCCACAATGATGCACTTGGCCAAAAAGGGCGTATGCGTTTTTTCCTGAATATATTCAGGAAAAAACGCATACGCCCTTTTTGGCCAACCAAGCAAACTTGCAAAGGAAATCTGCACTACAATGAAGTCTCACTTCCCCCCGGTCAAAAGGGCCAACTGAAAAAAGTGTAAAATCCAGAAAGGCAGGACAGGCCATGGAGAACTGGGAGCCTTGTTATGCTGATGGGCGGGATGTAAATTGCCAACAGACACTCCGGAGAAGTGTATGGTGTTTCCTGAAACATCTAAAAAACAAAGCAACAGAGCCTAGGGCACTTCCACTTATGGTCCTATAGCTTAGGGAAATTAAAATCAAAAAGATACAGCCACCCCAATGTTTGGGACGCCTCTGTTTACAAGAACCTCATTTACCGTACAAGTTCAATATCACAGAAAGTGAAAAATGGATAAAGAACTTGTGGTACTTACGTACAATGCAGTATCACTCAGCAGTGAAATCTATGTCATCAGGCCCGTAGCAGCACAATGAGTGGATTCAGGTACGATGATTCTAACTGAAATAAGTCACACAGAAAAAGAAACATCATAAGATATCAGTAATACACGGAATGTAAACTTGGCTACACAGGAACTGAATTACAGAACAGAACAGGGTCTCAAATTTAGAAAACCAACTTATGCTTGTTTAAGGGTAAAGGTGAGTTGGGGTGCTGCATAAAACCAGAGATTGAAATGAGCACAGATAAAGTTCCTTAAGCCAAATATGGAATAGACAAGAGCTACTCCTTGCTCAACGAAATGGACTCAACACCGCATATTAAACGCCTAAGAATGTACCTGACTCTTAAGTATCTTAAAACCTATGGATTGCTATGTCTCCGAAAGAGAATCAAGCATGTGTACAGGGACATAAACGCAGCAGTGATAGGATTGGAGAGGTTCGGTGAGCAAATGAAGACCCTTTGAAGTCATATTGCATGGTACCCATTACACGGGTCTCAACTCTCCAGGTTTAAGGTATTCTTCCTTCAGCTAAAACATGCATGTGGAACCCAGAGTATGATCAATCGTGTGAACGGGAGACGTGTTCAAATATGTCTCAGTTTTCCTCCCCTGGTACTCGGGTGCAACATTCCAGACGCTTTACTAACACTCTCCCCACTTGGAGAGTCAGCGCCTTTAACCTCCTGTTTGGCCCAGTTTGCAATTTCTGCGGAAGATGAACAGGAATAGGGAGAACCAATGAGAGACTAGCTGGAGGTGTCTGGACGGGCAAATTTAACTCTCATTTCCCACCAGGAAGAGGAAATAACCAAAGGCTCAGCGTGCCGTGCCAGAACCAGATTAGGGCCTGAAGCCATCCTGCGGTGTTGCGGTCAGCTCACAAGAAAGCGAGTTGAAGAAAGGAGCTCAGGGGCACTATAATTCACAAACCTGCAGAGTTATAAATGACAACTATCGTCCAAAAATATACTGAAGTAAGGCTGCCAAGAGGACTTGAAAGCGGGGCAGAATTGCAGGAAACCGATTTCAGGAGGTAGACTGGAATTGCATTGAAAGCATAGGAAAAGAGGCAGAACGTCCACAATGATGCACTTGGCCAAAAAGGGCGTATGCGTTTTTTCCTGAATATATTCAGGAAAAAACGCATACGCCCTTTTTGGCCAACCAAGCAAGCTTGCAAAGGAAATCTGCACTACAATGAAGTCTCACTTCCCCCCGGTCAAAAGGGCCATCTGAAAAAAGTGTAAAATCCAGAAAGGCAGGACAGGCCATGGAGAACTGGGAGCCTTGTTATGCTGATGGGCGGGATGTAAATTGCCAACAGACACTCGGGAGAAGTGTATGGTGTTTCCTGAAACATCTAAAAAACAAAGCAACAGAGCCTAGGGCACTTCCACTTATGGTCCTATAGCTTAGGGAAATTAAAATCAAAAAGACACAGCCACCCCAAAGTTTGGGACGCCTCTGTTTACAAGAACCTCGTTTACCGTACAAGTTCAACATCGCAGAAAGTGAAAAATGGATAAAGAAGTTGTGGTATTTACTTACAAAGCAATATCACTCAGCAATGAAATCTATTTCATCAGGCCCTTAGCAGCACCATGAGTGGATTCAGGTATGATGATTCAAACTGAAATAAGTCACACAGAAAAAAAACATCATAAGATATCACTAATACACGGAATGTAAACTTGGCTACACAGGAACTGAATTCCAAAACAGAACAGCGTCTCAAATTTAGAAAACCAACTTATGCTTGCTTAAGGGGAAAGGTGAGTTGGGGTGCTGCATAAAACCAGAGATTGAAATGAGCACAGATAAAGTTCCTTAAGCCAAATACGGAATATACAAGAGCTACTCCTTGCTCAACGAAATGGACTCAACACCCCATATTAAACGCCTAAGAATGTACGTGACTAGTAAGTATCTTAAAACCTATGGATTGCTATGTCTCCATAAGAGAATCAAGCATGTGTACAGGGGCATAAACGCAGCAGTGATAGGATTGGAGAGGTTCGGTGAGCAAATGAAGACCCTTTGAAGTCATATTGCATGGTACCCATTACAAGGGTCTCAACTCTCCAGGTTTAAGGTATTCTTCCTTCAGCTAAAATATGCATGTGGAACCCAGAGTATGATCAACAGTGTGAACGGGAGACGTGTTCAAATATGTCTCAGTTTTCCTCCCCTGGTACTCGGGTGCAACGTTCCAGACGCTTTACTAACACTCTCCCCACTTGGAGAGTCAGCGCCTTTAACCTCCTGTTTGGCCTAGTTTGCAATTTCTGCGGAAGATGAACAGGAATAGCGAGAACCAATGAGAAACTAGCTGGAGGTGTCTGGACGGGCAAATTTAACTCTCATTTCCCACCAGGAAGAGGAAATAACCAAAGGCTCAGCGTGCCGTGCCGGAACCAGATTAGGGCCTGAAGCCATCCTGCGGTGTTGCGGCCAGCTCACAAGAAAGCGAGTTGAAGAAAGGAGCTCAGGGGCACTGTAATTCACAAACCTGCAGAGTTATAAATGACAGCTATCGTCCAAAAATATACTGAAGTAAGGCTGCCAAGAGGACTTGAAAGCGGGGCAGAATTGCAGGAAACCGATTTCAGGAGGTAGACTGGAATTGCATTGAAAGCATAGGAAAAGAGGCAGAACGTCCACAATGATGCACTTGGCCAAAAAGGGCGTATGCGTTTTTTCCTGAATATATTCAGGAAAAAACGCATACGCCCTTTTTGGCCAACCAAGCAAACTTGCAAAGGAAATCTGCACTACAATGAAGTCTCACTTCCCCCTGGTCAAAAGGGCCATCTGAAAAAAGTGTAAAATCCAGAAAGGCAGGACAGGCCATGGAGAACTGGGAGCCTTGTTATGCTGATGGGCGGGATGTAAATTGCCAACAGACACTCGGGAGAAGTGTATGGTGTTTCCTGAAACATCTAAAAAACAAAGCAACAGAGCCTAGGGCACTTCCACTTATGGTCCTATAGCTTAGGGAAATTAAAATCAAAACGACACAGCCACCCCAAAGTTTGGGACGCCTCTGTTTACAAGAACCTCGTTTACCGTACAAGTTCAATATCACAGAAAGTGAAAAATGGATAAAGAACTTGTGGTACTTACGTACAATGCAGTATCACTCAGCAGTGAAATCTATGTCATCAGGCCCGTAGCAGCACAATGAGTGGATTCAGGTACGATGATTCTAACTGAAATAAGTCACACAGAAAAAGAAACATCATAAGATATCAGTAATACACGGAATGTAAACTTGGCTACACAGGAACTGAATTACAGAACAGAACAGGGTCTCAAATTTAGAAAACCAACTTATGCTTGCTTAAGGGTAAAGGTGAGTTGGGGTGCTGCATAAAACCAGAGATTGAAATGAGCACAGATAAAGTTCCTTAAGCCAAATATGGAATAGACAAGAGCTACTCCTTGCTCAACGAAATGGATTCAACACCGCATATTAAACGCCTAAGAATGTACCTGACTCTTAAGTATCTTAAAACCTATGGATTGCTATGTCTCCGAAAGAGAATCAAGCATGTGTACAGGGACATAAACGCAGCAGTGATAGGATTGGAGAGGTTCGGTGAGCAAATGAAGACCCTTTGAAGTCATACTGCATGGTACCCATTCCACGGGTCTCAACTACCCAGGTTTAAGGTATTCTTCCTCCAGCTAAAACATGCATGTGGAACCTAGAGTATGATCAACCATGTGATCGGGAGACGTGTTCAAATATGTCTCAGTTTTCGTACCCTGGTACTCGGGTGAAACATTCCAGACGCTTTACTAACACTCTCCCGACTTGGAGAGTCAGTCCCTTTAACCTCCTGTTTGGCCCAGTTTGCAATTTCTGCGGAAGATGAACAGGAATAGCGAGAACCAATGAGAGACTAGCTGGAGGTGTCTGGACGGGCAAATTTAACTCTCATTTCCCACCAGGAAGAGGAAATAACCAAAGGCTCAGTGTGCCGTGCCGGAACCAGATTAGGGCCTGAAGCCATCCTGCGGTGTTGCGGCCAGCTCACAAGAAAACGAGTTGAAGAAAGGAGCTCAGGGGCACTGTAATTCACAAACCTGCAGAGTTATAAATGACAACTATCGTCCAAAAATATACTGAAGTAAGGCTACCAAGAGGACTTGAAAGCGGAGCAGAATTGCAGGAAACCGATTTCAGGAGGTAGACTGGAATTGCATTGAAAGCATAGGAAAAGAGGCAGAACGTCCACAATGATGCACTTGGCCAAAAAGGGCGTATGCGTTTTTTCCTGAATATATTCAGGAAAAAACGCATACGCCCTTTTTGGCCAACCAAGCAAGCTTGCAAAGGAAATCTGCACTACGATGAAGTCTCACTTCCCCCCGGTCAAAAGGGTCATCTGAAAAAAGTGTAAAATCCAGAAAGGCAGGACAGGCCATGGAGAACTGGGAGCCTTGTTATGCTGATGGGCGGGATGTAAATTGCCAACAGACACTCGGGAGAAGTGTATGGTGTTTCCTGAAACATCTAAAAAACAAAGCAACAGAGCCTAGGGCACTTCCACTTATGGTCCTATAGCTTAGGGAAATTAAAATCAAAAAGATACAGCCACCCCAATGTTTGGGACGCCTCTGTTTACAAGAACCTCATTTACCGTACAAGTTCAATATCACAGAAAGTGAAAAATGGATAAAGAACTTGTGGTACTTACGTATAATGCAGTATCACTCAGCAGTGAAATCTATGTCATCAGGCCCGTAGCAGCACAATGAGTGGATTCAGGTACGATGATTCTAACTGAAATAAGTCACACAGAAAAAGAAACATCATAAGATATCAGTAATACACGGAATGTAAACTTGGCTACACAGGAACTGAATTACAGAACAGAACAGGGTCTCAAATTTAGAAAACCATCTTATGCTTGTTTAAGGGTAAAGGTGAGTTGGGGTGCTGCATAAAACCAGAGATTGAAATGAGCACAGATAAAGTTCCTTAAGCCAAATATGGAATAGACAAGAGCTACTCCTTGCTCAACGAAATGGACTCAACACCCCATATTAAACGCCTAAGAATGTACCTAACTAGTAAGTATCTTAAAACCTATGGATTGCTATGTCTCCATAACAGAATCAAGGGTGTGTACAGGGGCATAAACGCAGCAGTGATAGGATTGGAGAGGTTCGGTGAGCAAATGAAGACCCTTTGAATTCATATTGCATGGTACCCATTACACGGGTCTCAACTCTCCAGGTTTAAGGTATTCTTCCTTCAGCTAAAATATGCATGTGGAACCCAGAGTATGATCAACAGTGTGAACGGGAGACGTGTTCAAATATGTCTCAGTTTTCGTACCCTGGTACTCGGGTGCAACATTCCAGACGCTTTACTAACACTCTCCCCACTTGGAGAGTCAGCGCCTTTAACCTCCTGTTTGGCCCAGTTTGCAATTTCTGCGGAAGATGAACAGGAATAGGGAGAACCAATGAGAAACTAGCTGGAGGTGTCTGGACGGGCAAATTTAACTCTCATTTCCCACCAGGAAGAGGAAATAACCAAAGGCTCAGCGTGCCATGCCGGAACCAGATTAGGGCCTGAAGCCATCCTGCGGTGTTGCGGCCAGCTCACAAGAAAGCGAGTTGAAGAAAGGAGCTCAGGGGCACTGTAATTCACAAACCTGCAGAGTTATAAATGACAGCTATCGTCCAAAAATATACTGAAGTAAGGCTGCCAAGAGGACTTGAAAGCGGGGCAGAATTGCAGGAAACTGATTTCAGGAGGTAGACTGGAATTGCATTGAAAGCATAGGAAAAGAGGCAGAACGTCCACAATGATGCACTTGGCCAAAAAGGGCGTATGTGTTTTTTCCTGAATATATTCAGGAAAAAACGCATACACCCTTTTTGGCCAACCAAGCAAGCTTGCAAAGGAAATCTGCACTACAATGAAGTCTCACTTCCCCCCGGTCAAAAGGGCCATCTGAAAAAAGTGTAAAATCCAGAAAGGCAGGACAGGCCATGGAGAACTGGGAGCCTTGTTATGCTGATGGGCGGGATGTAAATTGCCAACAGACACTCGGGAGAAGTGTATGGTGTTTCCTGAAACATCTAAAAAACAAAGCAACAGAGCCTAGGGCACTTCCACTTATGGCCCTATAGCTTAGGGAAATTAAAATCAAAAAGACACAGCCACCCCAAAGTTTGGGACGCCTCTGTTTACAAGAACCTCGTTTACCGTACAAGTTCAACATCGCAGAAAGTGAAAAATGGATAAAGAAGTTGTGGTATTTACTTACAAAGCAATATCACTCAGCAATGAAATCTATGTCATCAGGCCCTTAGCAGCACAATGAGTGGATTCAGGTATGATGATTCAAACTGAAATAAGTCTCACAGAAAAAAAACATCATAAGATATCACTAATACACGGAATGTAAACTTGGCTACACAGGAACTGAATTCCAAAACAGAACAGCGTCTCAAATTTAGAAAACCAACTTATGCTTGCTTAAGGGGAAAGGTGAGTTGGGGTGCTGCATAAAACCAGAGATTGAAATGAGCACAGATAAAGTTCCTTAAGCCAAATATGGAATAGACAAGAGCTACTCCTTGCTCAACGAAATGGACTCAACACCCCATATTAAACGCCTAAGAATGTACGTGACTAGTAAGTATCTTAAAACCTATGGATTGCTATGTCTCCATAAGAGAATCAAGCATGTGTACAGGGGCATAAACGCAGCAGTGATAGGATTGGAGAGGTTCGGTGAGCAAATGAAGACCCTTTGAAGTCATATTGCATGGTACCCATTACACGGGTCTCAACTCTCCAGGTTTAAGGTATTCTTCCTTCAGCTAAAATATGCATGTGGAACCCAGAGTATGATCAACAGTGTGAACGGGAGACGTGTTCAAATATGTCTCAGTTTTCCTCCCCTGGTACTCGGGTGCAACGTTCCAGACGCTTTACTAACACTCTCCCCACTTGGAGAGTCAGCGCCTTTAACCTCCTGTTTGGCCTAGTTTGCAATTTCTGCGGAAGATGAACAGGAATAGCGAGAACCAATGAGAAACTAGCTGGAGGTGTCTGGACGGGCAAATTTAACTCTGATTTCCCACCAGGAAGAGGAAATAACCAAAGGCTCAGCGTGCCGTGCCGGAACCAGATTAGGGCCTGAAGCCATCCTGCGGTGTTGCGGCCAGCTCACAAGAAAGCGAGTTGAAGAAAGGAGCTCAGGGGCACTGTAATTCACAAACCTGCAGAGTTATAAATGACAGCTATCGTCCAAAAATATACTGAAGTAAGGCTGCCAAGAGGACTTGAAAGCGGGGCAGAATTGCAGGAAACCGATTTCAGGAGGTAGACTGGAATTGCATTGAAAGCATAGGAAAAGAGGCAGAACGTCCACAATGATGTACTTGGCCAAAAAGGGCGTATGCGTTTTTTCCTGAATATATTCAGGAAAAAACGCATACGCCCTTTTTGGCCAACCAAGCAAACTTGCAAAGGAAATCTGCACTACAATGAAGTCTCACTTCCCCCTGGTCAAAAGGGCCATCTGAAAAAAGTGTAAAATCCAGAAAGGCAGGACAGGCCATGGAGAACTGGGAGCCTTGTTATGCTGATGGGCGGGATGTAAATTGCCAACAGACACTCGGGAGAAGTGTATGGTGTTTCCTGAAACATCTAAAAAACAAAGCAACAGAGCCTAGGGCACTTCCACTTATGGTCCTATAGCTTAGGGAAATTAAAATCAAAACGACACAGCCACCCCAAAGTTTGGGACGCCTCTGTTTACAAGAACCTCGTTTACCGTACAAGTTCAATATCACAGAAAGTGAAAAGTGGAGAAAGAACTTGTGGTACTTACGTACAATGCAGTATCACTCAGCAGTGAAATCTATGTCATCAGGCCCGTAGCAGCACAATGAGTGGATTCAGGTACGATGATTCTAACTGAAATAAGTCACACAGAAAAAGAAACATCATAAGATATCAGTAATACACGGAATGTAAACTTGGCTACACAGGAACTGAATTACAGAACAGAACAGGGTCTCAAATTTAGAAAACCAACTTATGCTTGCTTAAGGGTAAAGGTGAGTTGGGGTGCTGCATAAAACCAGAGATTGAAATGAGCACAGATAAAGTTCCTTAAGCCAAATATGGAATTGACAAGAGCTACTCCTTGCTCAACGAAATGGATTCAACACCGCATATTAAACGCCTAAGAATGTACCTGACTCTTAAGTATCTTAAAACCTATGGATTGCTATGTCTCCGAAAGAGAATCAAGCATGTGTACAGGGACATAAACGCAGCAGTGATAGGATTGGAGAGGTTCGGTGAGCAAATGAAGACCCTTTGAAGTCATACTGCATGGTACCCATTCCACGGGTCTCAACTACCCAGGTTTAAGGTATTCTTCCTCCAGCTAAAACATGCATGTGGAACCTAGAGTATGATCAACCATGTGATCGGGAGACGTGTTCAAATATGTCTCAGTTTTCGTACCCTGGTACTCGGGTGAAACATTCCAGACGCTTTACTAACACTCTCCCGACTTGGAGAGTCAGTCCCTTTAACCTCCTGTTTGGCCCAGTTTGCAATTTCTGCGGAAGATGAACAGGAATAGCGAGAACCAATGAGAGACTAGCTGGAGGTGTCTGGACGGGCAAATTTAACTCTCATTTCCCACCAGGAAGAGGAAATAACCAAAGGCTCAGCGTGCCGTGCCGGAACCAGATTAGGGCCTGAAGCCATCCTGCGGTGTTGCGGCCAGCTCACAAGAAAACGAGTTGAAGAAAGGAGCTCAGGGGCACTGTAATTCACAAACCTGCAGAGTTATAAATGACAACTATCGTCCAAAAATATACTGAAGTAAGGCTACCAAGAGGACTTGAAAGCGGAGCAGAATTGCAGGAAACCGATTTCAGGAGGTAGACTGGAATTGCATTGAAAGCATAGGAAAAGAGGCAGAACGTCCACAATGATGCACTTGGCCAAAAAGGGCGTATGCGTTTTTTCCTGAATATATTCAGGAAAAAACGCATACGCCCTTTTTGGCCAACCAAGCAAGCTTGCAAAGGAAATCTGCACTACAATGAAGTCTCACTTCCCCCCTGTCAAAAGGGTCATCTGAAAAAAGTGTAAAATCCAGAAAGGCAGGACAGGCCATGGAGAACTGGGAGCCTTGTTATGCTGATGGGCGGGATGTAAATTGCCAACAGACACTCGGGAGAAGTGTATGGTGTTTCCTGAAACATCTAAAAAACAAAGCAACAGAGCCTAGGGCACTTCCACTTATGGTCCTATAGCTTAGGGAAATTAAAATCAAAAAGATACAGCCACCCCAATGTTTGGGACGCCTCTGTTTACAAGAACCTCATTTACCATACAAGTTCAATATCACAGAAAGTGAAAAATGGATAAAGAACTTGTGGTACTTACGTACAATGCAGTATCACTCAGCAGTGAAATCTATGTCATCAGGCCCGTAGCAGCACAATGAGTGGATTCAGGTACGATGATTCTAACTGAAATAAGTCACACAGAAAAAGAAACATCATAAGATATCAGTAATACACGGAATGTAAACTTGGCTACACAGGAACTGAATTACAGAACAGAACAGGGTCTCAAATTTAGAAAACCAACTTATGCTTGTTTAAGGGTAAAGGTGAGTTGGGGTGCTGCATAAAACCAGAGATTGAAATGAGCACAGATAAAGTTCCTTAAGCCAAATATGGAATAGACAAGAGCTACTCCTTGCTCAACGAAATGGACTCAACACCCCATATTAAACGCCTAAGAATGTACCTAACTAGTAAGTATCTTAAAACCTATGGATTGCTATGTCTCCATAACAGAATCAAGGGTGTGTACAGGGGCATAAACGCAGCAGTGATAGGATTGGAGAGGTTCGGTGAGCAAATGAAGACCCTTTGAAGTCATATTGCATGGTACCCATTACACGGGTCTCAACTCTCCAGGTTTAAGGTATTCTTCCTTCAGCTAAAATATGCATGTGGAACCCAGAGTATGATCAACAGTGTGAACGGGAGACGTGTTCAAATATGTCTCAGTTTTCCTCCCCTGGTACTCGGGTGCAACGTTCCAGACGCTTTACTAACACTCTCCCCACTTGGAGAGTCAGCGCCTTTAACCTCCTGTTTGGCCTAGTTTGCAATTTCTGCGGAAGATGAACAGGAATAGCGAGAACCAATGAGAAACTAGCTGGAGGTGTCTGGACGGGCAAATTTAACTCTCATTTCCCACCAGGAAGGAAATAACCAAAGGCTCAGCGTGCCATGCCGGAACCAGATTAGGGCCTGAAGCCATCCTGCGGTGTTGCGGCCAGCTCACAAGAAAGCGAGTTGAAGAAAGGAGCTCAGGGGCACTGTAATTCACAAACCTGCAGAGTTATAAATGACAGCTATCGTCCAAAAATATACTGAAGTAAGGCTGCCAAGAGGACTTGAAAGCGGGGCAGAATTGCAGGAAACCGATTTCAGGAGGTAGACTGGAATTGCATTGAAAGCATAGGAAAAGAGGCAGAACGTCCACAATGATGCACTTGGCCAAAAAGGGCGTATGCGTTTTTTCCTGAATATAGTCAGGAAAAAACGCATACGCCCTTTTTGGCCAACCAAGCAAGCTTGCAAAGGAAATCTGCACTACAATGAAGTCTCACTTCCCCCCAGTCAAAAGGGCCATCTGAAAAAAGTGTAAAATCCAGAAAGGCAGGACAGGCCATGGAGAACTGGGAGCCTTGTTATGCTGATGGGCGGGATGTAAATTGCCAACAGACACTCGGGAGAAGTGTATGGTGTTTCCTGAAACATCTAAAAAACAAAGCAACAGAGCCTAGGGCACTTCCACTTATGGTCCTATAGCTTAGGGAAATTAAAATGAAAAAGACACAGCCACCCCAAAGTTTGGGACGCCTCTGTTTACAAGAACCTCGTTTACCGTACAAGTTCAATATCACAGAAAGTGAAAAATGGATAAAGAACTTGTGGTACTTACGTACAATGCAGTATCACTCAGCAGTGAAATCTATGTCATCAGGCCCGTAGCAGCACAATGAGTGGATTCAGGTACAATGATTCTAACTGAAATAAGTCACACAGAAAAAGAAACATCATAAGATATCAGTAATACACGGAATGTAAACTTGGCTACACAGGAACTGAATTACAGAACAGAACAGGGTCTCAAATTTAGAAAACCAACTTATGCTTGTTTAAGGGTAAAGGTGAGTTGGGGTGCTGCATAAAACCAGAGATTGAAATGAGCACAGATAAAGTTCCTTAAGCCAAATATGGAATAGACAAGAGCTACTCCTTGCTCAACGAAATGGACTCAACACCGCATATTAAACGCCTAAGAATGTACCTGACTCTTAAGTATCTTAAAACCTATGGATTGCTATGTCTCTGAAAGAGAATCAAGCATGTGTACAGGGACATAAACGCAGCAGTGATAGGATTGGAGAGGTTCGGTGAGCAAATGAAGACCCTTTGAAGTCATATTGCATGGTACCCATTCCACGGGTTTCAACTACCCTGGTTTAAGGTATTCTTCCTTCAGCTAAAATATGCATGTGGAACCCAGAGTATGATCAACAGTGTGAACGGGAGACGTGTTCAAATATGTCTCAGTTTTCGTACCCTGGTACTCGGGTGCAACATTCCAGACGCTTTACTAACACTCTCCCGACTTGGAGAGTCAGTCCCTTTAACCTCCTGTTTGGCCCAGTTTGCAATTTCTGCGGAAGATGAACAGGAATAGCGAGAACCAATGAGAGACTAGCTGGAGGTGTCTGGACGGGCAAATTTAACTCTCATTTCCCGCCAGGAAGAGGAAATAACCAAAGGCTCAGCGTGCCGTGCCGGAACCAGATTAGGGCCTGAAGCCATCCTGTGGTGTTGCGGCCAGCTCACAAGAAAAGGAGTTGAAGAAAGGAGCTCAGGGGCACTGTAATTCACAAACCTGCAGAGTTATAAATGACAGCTATCGTCCAAAAATATACTGAAGTAAGGCTGCCAAGAGGACTTGAAAGCGGGGCAGAATTGCAGGAAACCGATTTCAGGAGGTAGACTGGAATTGCATTGAAAGCATAGGAAAAGAGGCAGAACGTCCACAATGATGCACTTGGCCAAAAAGGGCGTATGCATTTTTTCCTGAATATATTAAGGAAAAAACGCATACGCCCTTTTTGGCCAACCAAGCAAGCTTGCAAAGGAAATCTGCACTACAATGAAGTCTGACTTCCCACCCCCGCCGGTCAAAAGGGCCATCTGAAAAAAGTGTAAAATCCAGAAAGGCAGGACAGGCCATGGAGAACTGGGAGCCTTGTTATGCTGATGGGCGGGATGTAAATTGCCAACAGCCACTCGGGAGAAGTGTATGGTGTTTCCTGAAACATCTAAAAAACAAAGCAACAGAGCCTAGGGCACTTCCACTTATGGTCCTATAGCTTAGGGAAATTAAAATCAAAAAGATACAGCCACCCCAATGTTTGGGACGCCTCTGTTTACAAGAACCTCGTTTACCGTACAAGTTCAATATCACAGAAAGTGAAAAATGGATAAAGAACTTGTGGTACTTACGTACAATGCAGTATCACTCAGCAGTGAAATCTATGTCATCAGGCCCGTAGCAGCACAATGAGTGGATTCAGGTACGATGATTCTAACTGAAATAAGTCACACAGAAAAAGAAACATCATAAGATATCACTAATACACGGAATGTAAACTTGGCTACACAGGAACTGAATTACAGAACAGAACAGGGTCTCAAATTTAGAAAACCAACTTATGCTTGTTTAAGGGTAAAGGTGAGTTGGGGTGCTGCATAAAACCAGAGATTGAAATGAGCACAGATAAAGTTCCTTAAGCCAAATATGGAATAGACAAGAGCTACTCCTTGCTCAACGAAATGGACTCAACACCCCATATTAAACGCCTAAGGATGTACCTGACTAGTAAGGTTCTTAAAACCTATGGATTGCTATGTCTCCGAAAGAGAATCAAGCATGTGTACAGGGACATAAACGCAGCAGTGATAGGATTGGAGAGGTTTGGTGAGCAAATGAAGACCCTTTGAAGTCATATTGCATGGTACCATTCTACGGGTTTCAACTACCCAGGTTTAAGGTATTCTTCCTTCAGCTAAAACATGCATGTGGAACCTAGAGTATGATCAACCATGTGATCGGGAGACGTGTTCAAATATGTCTCAGTTTTCGTACCCTGGTACTCGGGTGCAACATTCCAGACGCTTTACTAACACTCTCCCGACTTGGAGAGTCAGTCCCTTTAACCTCCTGTTTGGCCCAGTTTGCAATTTCTGCGGAAGATGAACAGGAATAGCGAGAACCAATGAGAGACTAGCTGGAGGTGTCTGGACGGGCAAATTTAACTCTCATTTCCCGCCAGGAAGAGGAAATAACCAAAGGCTCAGCGTGCCGTGCCGGAACCAGATTAGGGCCTGAAGCCATCCTGTGGTGTTGCGGCCAGCTCACAAGAAAAGGAGTTGAAGAAAGGAGCTCAGGGGCACTGTAATTCAAAAACCTGCAGAGTTATAAATGACAACTATCGTCCAAAAATATACTGAAGTAAGGCTGCCAAGAGGACTTGAAAGCGGGGCAGAATTGCAGGAAACCGATTTCAGGAGGTAGACTGGAATTGCATTGAAAGCATAGGAAAAGAGGCAGAACGTCCACAATGATGCACTTGGCCAAAAAGGGCGTATGCGTTTTTCCCTGAATATATTCAGGGAAAAACGCATACGCCCTTATTGGCCAACCAAGCAAGCTTGCAAGGGAATCTGCACTACAATGAAGTCTCACTTCCCCCCAGTCAAAAGGGCCATCTGAAAAAAGTGTAAAATCCAGAAAGGCAGGACAGGCCATGGAGAACTGGGAGCCTTGTTATGCTGATGGGCGGGATGTAAATTGCCAACAGACACTCGGGAGAAGTGTATGGTGTTTCCTGAAACATCTAAAAAACAAAGCAACAGAGCCTAGGGCACTTCCACTTATGGTCCTATAGCTTAGGGAAATTAAAATCAAAAAGATACAGCCACCCCAATGTTTGGGACGCCTCTGTTTACAAGAACCTCGTTTACCGTACAAGTTCAATATCACAGAAAGTGAAAAATGGATAAAGAACTTGTGGTACTTACGTACAATGCAGGATCACTCAGCAGTGAAATCTATGTCATCAGGCCCGTAGCAGCACAATGAGTGGATTCAGGTACGATGATTCTAACTGAAATAAGTCACACAGAAAAAGAAACATCATAAGATATCAGTAATACACGGAATGTAAACTTGGCTACACAGGAACTGAATTACAGAACAGAACAGGGTCTCAAATTTAGAAAACCAACTTATGCTTGTTTAAGGGTAAAGGTGAGTTGGGGTGCTGCATAAAACCAGAGATTGAAATGAGCACAGATAAAGTTCCTTAAGCCAAATATGGAATAGACAAGAGCTACTCCTTGCTCAACGAAATGGACTCAACACCCCATATTAAACGCCTAAGAATGTACCTGACTAGTAAGGATCTTAAAACCTATGGATTGCTATGTCTCCGAAAGAGAATCAAGCATGTGTACAGGGACATAAACGCAGCAGTGATAGGATTGGAGAGGTTCGGTGAGCAAATGAAGACCCTTTGAAGTCATATTGCATGGTACCCATTCCACGGGTTTCAACTACCCAGGTTTAAGGTATTCCTCCTTCAACTAAAACATGCATGTGGAACCCAGAGTATGATCAACCATGTGAACGGGAGACGTGTTCAAATATGTCTCAGTTTTCCTCCCCTGGTACTCGGGTGCAACATTCCAGACGCTTTACTAACACTCTCGCCACTTGGAGAGTCAGCGCCTTTAACCTCCTGTTTGGCCCAGTTTGCAATTTCTGCGGAAGATGAACAGGAATAGGGAGAACCAATGAGAAACTAGCTGGAGGTGTCTGGACGGGCAAATTTAACTCTCATTTCCCACCAGGAAGAGGAAATAACCAAAGGCTCAGCGTGCCATGCCGGAACAAGATTAGGGCCTGAAGCCATCCTGCGGTGTTGCGGCCAGCTCACAAGAAAGCGAGTTGAAGAAAGGAGCTCAGGGGCACTGTAATTCACAAACCTGCAGAGTTATAAATGACAGCTATCGTCCAAAAATATACTGAAGTAAGGCTGCCAAGAGGACTTGAAAGCGGGGCAGAATTGCAGGAAACCGATTTCAGGAGGTAGACTGGAATTGCATTGAAAGCATAGGAAAAGAGGCAGAACGTCCACAATGATGCACTTGGCCAAAAAGGGCGTATGCGTTTTTTCCTGAATATATTCAGGAAAAAACGCATACGCCCTTTTTGGCCAACCAAGCAAACTTGCAAAGGAAATCTGCACTACAATGAAGTCTCACTTCCCCCCGGTCAAAAGGGCCAACTGAAAAAAGTGTAAAATCCAGAAAGGCAGGACAGGCCATGGAGAACTGGGAGCCTTGTTATGCTGATGGGCGGGATGTAAATTGCCAACAGACACTCCGGAGAAGTGTATGGTGTTTCCTGAAACATCTAAAAAACAAAGCAACAGAGCCTAGGGCACTTCCACTTATGGTCCTATAGCTTAGGGAAATTAAAATCAAAAAGATACAGCCACCCCAATGTTTGGGACGCCTCTGTTTACAAGAACCTCATTTACCGTACAAGTTCAATATCACAGAAAGTGAAAAATGGATAAAGAACTTGTGGTACTTACGTACAATGCAGTATCACTCAGCAGTGAAATCTATGTCATCAGGCCCGTAGCAGCACAATGAGTGGATTCAGGTACGATGATTCTAACTGAAATAAGTCACACAGAAAAAGAAACATCATAAGATATCAGTAATACACGGAATGTAAACTTGGCTACACAGGAACTGAATTACAGAACAGAACAGGGTCTCAAATTTAGAAAACCAACTTATGCTTGTTTAAGGGTAAAGGTGAGTTGGGGTGCTGCATAAAACCAGAGATTGAAATGAGCACAGATAAAGTTCCTTAAGCCAAATATGGAATAGACAAGAGCTACTCCTTGCTCAACGAAATGGACTCAACACCGCATATTAAACGCCTAAGAATGTACCTGACTCTTAAGTATCTTAAAACCTATGGATTGCTATGTCTCCGAAAGAGAATCAAGCATGTGTACAGGGACATAAACGCAGCAGTGATAGGATTGGAGAGGTTCGGTGAGCAAATGAAGACCCTTTGAAGTCATATTGCATGGTACCCATTACACGGGTCTCAACTCTCCAGGTTTAAGGTATTCTTCCTTCAGCTAAAACATGCATGTGGAACCCAGAGTATGATCAATCGTGTGAACGGGAGACGTGTTCAAATATGTCTCAGTTTTCCTCCCCTGGTACTCGGGTGCAACATTCCAGACGCTTTACTAACACTCTCCCCACTTGGAGAGTCAGCGCCTTTAACCTCCTGTTTGGCCCAGTTTGCAATTTCTGCGGAAGATGAACAGGAATAGGGAGAACCAATGAGAGACTAGCTGGAGGTGTCTGGACGGGCAAATTTAACTCTCATTTCCCACCAGGAAGAGGAAATAACCAAAGGCTCAGCGTGCCATGCCAGAACCAGATTAGGGCCTGAAGCCATCCTGCGGTGTTGCGGTCAGCTCACAAGAAAGCGAGTTGAAGAAAGGAGCTCAGGGGCACTATAATTCACAAACCTGCAGAGTTATAAATGACAACTATCGTCCAAAAATATACTGAAGTAAGGCTGCCAAGAGGACTTGAAAGCGGGGCAGAATTGCAGGAAACCGATTTCAGGAGGTAGACTGGAATTGCATTGAAAGCATAGGAAAAGAGGCAGAACGTCCACAATGATGCACTTGGCCAAAAAGGGCGTATGCGTTTTTTCCTGAATATATTCAGGAAAAAACGCATACGCCCTTTTTGGCCAACCAAGCAAGCTTGCAAAGGAAATCTGCACTACAATGAAGTCTCACTTCCCCCCGGTCAAAAGGGCCATCTGAAAAAAGTGTAAAATCCAGAAAGGCAGGACAGGCCATGGAGAACTGGGAGCCTTGTTATGCTGATGGGCGGGATGTAAATTGCCAACAGACACTCGGGAGAAGTGTATGGTGTTTCCTGAAACATCTAAAAAACAAAGCAACAGAGCCTAGGGCACTTCCACTTATGGTCCTATAGCTTAGGGAAATTAAAATCAAAAAGACACAGCCACCCCAAAGTTTGGGACGCCTCTGTTTACAAGAACCTCGTTTACCGTACAAGTTCAACATCGCAGAAAGTGAAAAATGGATAAAGAAGTTGTGGTATTTACTTACAAAGCAATATCACTCAGCAATGAAATCTATTTCATCAGGCCCTTAGCAGCACCATGAGTGGATTCAGGTATGATGATTCAAACTGAAATAAGTCACACAGAAAAAAAACATCATAAGATATCACTAATACACGGAATGTAAACTTGGCTACACAGGAACTGAATTCCAAAACAGAACAGCGTCTCAAATTTAGAAAACCAACTTATGCTTGCTTAAGGGGAAAGGTGAGTTGGGGTGCTGCATAAAACCAGAGATTGAAATGAGCACAGATAAAGTTCCTTAAGCCAAATACGGAATATACAAGAGCTACTCCTTGCTCAACGAAATGGACTCAACACCCCATATTAAACGCCTAAGAATGTACGTGACTAGTAAGTATCTTAAAACCTATGGATTGCTATGTCTCCATAAGAGAATCAAGCATGTGTACAGGGGCATAAACGCAGCAGTGATAGGATTGGAGAGGTTCGGTGAGCAAATGAAGACCCTTTGAAGTCATATTGCATGGTACCCATTACAAGGGTCTCAACTCTCCAGGTTTAAGGTATTCTTCCTTCAGCTAAAATATGCATGTGGAACCCAGAGTATGATCAACAGTGTGAACGGGAGACGTGTTCAAATATGTCTCAGTTTTCCTCCCCTGGTACTCGGGTGCAACGTTCCAGACGCTTTACTAACACTCTCCCCACTTGGAGAGTCAGCGCCTTTAACCTCCTGTTTGGCCTAGTTTGCAATTTCTGCGGAAGATGAACAGGAATAGCGAGAACCAATGAGAAACTAGCTGGAGGTGTCTGGACGGGCAAATTTAACTCTCATTTCCCACCAGGAAGAGGAAATAACCAAAGGCTCAGCGTGCCGTGCCGGAACCAGATTAGGGCCTGAAGCCATCCTGCGGTGTTGCGGCCAGCTCACAAGAAAGCGAGTTGAAGAAAGGAGCTCAGGGGCACTGTAATTCACAAACCTGCAGAGTTATAAATGACAGCTATCGTCCAAAAATATACTGAAGTAAGGCTGCCAAGAGGACTTGAAAGCGGGGCAGAATTGCAGGAAACCGATTTCAGGAGGTAGACTGGAATTGCATTGAAAGCATAGGAAAAGAGGCAGAACGTCCACAATGATGCACTTGGCCAAAAAGGGCGTATGCGTTTTTTCCTGAATATATTCAGGAAAAAACGCATACGCCCTTTTTGGCCAACCAAGCAAACTTGCAAAGGAAATCTGCACTACAATGAAGTCTCACTTCCCCCTGGTCAAAAGGGCCATCTGAAAAAAGTGTAAAATCCAGAAAGGCAGGACAGGCCATGGAGAACTGGGAGCCTTGTTATGCTGATGGGCGGGATGTAAATTGCCAACAGACACTCGGGAGAAGTGTATGGTGTTTCCTGAAACATCTAAAAAACAAAGCAACAGAGCCTAGGGCACTTCCACTTATGGTCCTATAGCTTAGGGAAATTAAAATCAAAACGACACAGCCACCCCAAAGTTTGGGACGCCTCTGTTTACAAGAACCTCGTTTACCGTACAAGTTCAATATCACAGAAAGTGAAAAATGGATAAAGAACTTGTGGTACTTACGTACAATGCAGTATCACTCAGCAGTGAAATCTATGTCATCAGGCCCGTAGCAGCACAATGAGTGGATTCAGGTACGATGATTCTAACTGAAATAAGTCACACAGAAAAAGAAACATCATAAGATATCAGTAATACACGGAATGTAAACTTGGCTACACAGGAACTGAATTACAGAACAGAACAGGGTCTCAAATTTAGAAAACCAACTTATGCTTGCTTAAGGGTAAAGGTGAGTTGGGGTGCTGCATAAAACCAGAGATTGAAATGAGCACAGATAAAGTTCCTTAAGCCAAATATGGAATAGACAAGAGCTACTCCTTGCTCAACGAAATGGATTCAACACCGCATATTAAACGCCTAAGAATGTACCTGACTCTTAAGTATCTTAAAACCTATGGATTGCTATGTCTCCGAAAGAGAATCAAGCATGTGTACAGGGACATAAACGCAGCAGTGATAGGATTGGAGAGGTTCGGTGAGCAAATGAAGACCCTTTGAAGTCATACTGCATGGTACCCATTCCACGGGTCTCAACTACCCAGGTTTAAGGTATTCTTCCTCCAGCTAAAACATGCATGTGGAACCTAGAGTATGATCAACCATGTGATCGGGAGACGTGTTCAAATATGTCTCAGTTTTCGTACCCTGGTACTCGGGTGAAACATTCCAGACGCTTTACTAACACTCTCCCGACTTGGAGAGTCAGTCCCTTTAACCTCCTGTTTGGCCCAGTTTGCAATTTCTGCGGAAGATGAACAGGAATAGCGAGAACCAATGAGAGACTAGCTGGAGGTGTCTGGACGGGCAAATTTAACTCTCATTTCCCACCAGGAAGAGGAAATAACCAAAGGCTCAGTGTGCCGTGCCGGAACCAGATTAGGGCCTGAAGCCATCCTGCGGTGTTGCGGCCAGCTCACAAGAAAACGAGTTGAAGAAAGGAGCTCAGGGGCACTGTAATTCACAAACCTGCAGAGTTATAAATGACAACTATCGTCCAAAAATATACTGAAGTAAGGCTACCAAGAGGACTTGAAAGCGGAGCAGAATTGCAGGAAACCGATTTCAGGAGGTAGACTGGAATTGCATTGAAAGCATAGGAAAAGAGGCAGAACGTCCACAATGATGCACTTGGCCAAAAAGGGCGTATGCGTTTTTTCCTGAATATATTCAGGAAAAAACGCATACGCCCTTTTTGGCCAACCAAGCAAGCTTGCAAAGGAAATCTGCACTACGATGAAGTCTCACTTCCCCCCGGTCAAAAGGGTCATCTGAAAAAAGTGTAAAATCCAGAAAGGCAGGACAGGCCATGGAGAACTGGGAGCCTTGTTATGCTGATGGGCGGGATGTAAATTGCCAACAGACACTCGGGAGAAGTGTATGGTGTTTCCTGAAACATCTAAAAAACAAAGCAACAGAGCCTAGGGCACTTCCACTTATGGTCCTATAGCTTAGGGAAATTAAAATCAAAAAGATACAGCCACCCCAATGTTTGGGACGCCTCTGTTTACAAGAACCTCATTTACCGTACAAGTTCAATATCACAGAAAGTGAAAAATGGATAAAGAACTTGTGGTACTTACGTACAATGCAGTATCACTCAGCAGTGAAATCTATGTCATCAGGCCCGTAGCAGCACAATGAGTGGATTCAGGTACGATGATTCTAACTGAAATAAGTCACACAGAAAAAGAAACATCATAAGATATCAGTAATACACGGAATGTAAACTTGGCTACACAGGAACTGAATTACAGAACAGAACAGGGTCTCAAATTTAGAAAACCATCTTATGCTTGTTTAAGGGTAAAGGTGAGTTGGGGTGCTGCATAAAACCAGAGATTGAAATGAGCACAGATAAAGTTCCTTAAGCCAAATATGGAATAGACAAGAGCTACTCCTTGCTCAACGAAATGGACTCAACACCCCATATTAAACGCCTAAGAATGTACCTAACTAGTAAGTATCTTAAAACCTATGGATTGCTATGTCTCCATAACAGAATCAAGGGTGTGTACAGGGGCATAAACGCAGCAGTGATAGGATTGGAGAGGTTCGGTGAGCAAATGAAGACCCTTTGAATTCATATTGCATGGTACCCATTACACGGGTCTCAACTCTCCAGGTTTAAGGTATTCTTCCTTCAGCTAAAATATGCATGTGGAACCCAGAGTATGATCAACAGTGTGAACGGGAGACGTGTTCAAATATGTCTCAGTTTTCGTACCCTGGTACTCGGGTGCAACATTCCAGACGCTTTACTAACACTCTCCCCACTTGGAGAGTCAGCGCCTTTAACCTCCTGTTTGGCCCAGTTTGCAATTTCTGCGGAAGATGAACAGGAATAGGGAGAACCAATGAGAAACTAGCTGGAGGTGTCTGGACGGGCAAATTTAACTCTCATTTCCCACCAGGAAGAGGAAATAACCAAAGGCTCAGCGTGCCATGCCGGAACCAGATTAGGGCCTGAAGCCATCCTGCGGTGTTGCGGCCAGCTCACAAGAAAGCGAGTTGAAGAAAGGAGCTCAGGGGCACTGTAATTCACAAACCTGCAGAGTTATAAATGACAGCTATCGTCCAAAAATATACTGAAGTAAGGCTGCCAAGAGGACTTGAAAGCGGGGCAGAATTGCAGGAAACTGATTTCAGGAGGTAGACTGGAATTGCATTGAAAGCATAGGAAAAGAGGCAGAACGTCCACAATGATGCACTTGGCCAAAAAGGGCGTATGCGTTTTTTCCTGAATATATTCAGGAAAAAACGCATACACCCTTTTTGGCCAACCAAGCAAGCTTGCAAAGGAAATCTGCACTACAATGAAGTCTCACTTCCCCCCGGTCAAAAGGGCCATCTGAAAAAAGTGTAAAATCCAGAAAGGCAGGACAGGCCATGGAGAACTGGGAGCCTTGTTATGCTGATGGGCGGGATGTAAATTGCCAACAGACACTCGGGAGAAGTGTATGGTGTTTCCTGAAACATCTAAAAAACAAAGCAACAGAGCCTAGGGCACTTCCACTTATGGCCCTATAGCTTAGGGAAATTAAAATCAAAAAGACACAGCCACCCCAAAGTTTGGGACGCCTCTGTTTACAAGAACCTCGTTTACCGTACAAGTTCAACATCGCAGAAAGTGAAAAATGGATAAAGAAGTTGTGGTATTTACTTACAAAGCAATATCACTCAGCAATGAAATCTATGTCATCAGGCCCTTAGCAGCACAATGAGTGGATTCAGGTATGATGATTCAAACTGAAATAAGTCTCACAGAAAAAAAACATCATAAGATATCACTAATACACGGAATGTAAACTTGGCTACACAGGAACTGAATTCCAAAACAGAACAGCGTCTCAAATTTAGAAAACCAACTTATGCTTGCTTAAGGGGAAAGGTGAGTTGGGGTGCTGCATAAAACCAGAGATTGAAATGAGCACAGATAAAGTTCCTTAAGCCAAATATGGAATAGACAAGAGCTACTCCTTGCTCAACAAAATGGACTCAACACCCCATATTAAACGCCTAAGAATGTACGTGACTAGTAAGTATCTTAAAACCTATGGATTGCTATGTCTCCATAAGAGAATCAAGCATGTGTACAGGGGCATAAACGCAGCAGTGATAGGATTGGAGAGGTTCGGTGAGCAAATGAAGACCCTTTGAAGTCATATTGCATGGTACCCATTACACGGGTCTCAACTCTCCAGGTTTAAGGTATTCTTCCTTCAGCTAAAATATGCATGTGGAACCCAGAGTATGATCAACAGTGTGAACGGGAGACGTGTTCAAATATGTCTCAGTTTTCCTCCCCTGGTACTCGGGTGCAACGTTCCAGACGCTTTACTAACACTCTCCCCACTTGGAGAGTCAGCGCCTTTAACCTCCTGTTTGGCCTAGTTTGCAATTTCTGCGGAAGATGAACAGGAATAGCGAGAACCAATGAGAAACTAGCTGGAGGTGTCTGGACGGGCAAATTTAACTCTCATTTCCCACCAGGAAGAGGAAATAACCAAAGGCTCAGCGTGCCGTGCCGGAACCAGATTAGGGCCTGAAGCCATCCTGCGGTGTTGCGGCCAGCTCACAAGAAAGCGAGTTGAAGAAAGGAGCTCAGGGGCACTGTAATTCACAAACCTGCAGAGTTATAAATGACAGCTATCGTCCAAAAATATACTGAAGTAAGGCTGCCAAGAGGACTTGAAAGCGGGGCAGAATTGCAGGAAACCGATTTCAGGAGGTAGACTGGAATTGCATTGAAAGCATAGGAAAAGAGGCAGAACGTCCACAATGATGTACTTGGCCAAAAAGGGCGTATGCGTTTTTTCCTGAATATATTCAGGAAAAAACGCATACGCCCTTTTTGGCCAACCAAGCAAACTTGCAAAGGAAATCTGCACTACAATGAAGTCTCACTTCCCCCTGGTCAAAAGGGCCATCTGAAAAAAGTGTAAAATCCAGAAAGGCAGGACAGGCCATGGAGAACTGGGAGCCTTGTTATGCTGATGGGCGGGATGTAAATTGCCAACAGACACTCGGGAGAAGTGTATGGTGTTTCCTGAAACATCTAAAAAACAAAGCAACAGAGCCTAGGGCACTTCCACTTATGGTCCTATAGCTTAGGGAAATTAAAATCAAAACGACACAGCCACCCCAAAGTTTGGGACGCCTCTGTTTACAAGAACCTCGTTTACCGTACAAGTTCAATATCACAGAAAGTGAAAAGTGGAGAAAGAACTTGTGGTACTTACGTACAATGCAGTATCACTCAGCAGTGAAATCTATGTCATCAGGCCCGTAGCAGCACAATGAGTGGATTCAGGTACGATGATTCTAACTGAAATAAGTCACACAGAAAAAGAAACATCATAAGATATCAGTAATACACGGAATGTAAACTTGGCTACACAGGAACTGAATTACAGAACAGAACAGGGTCTCAAATTTAGAAAACCAACTTATGCTTGCTTAAGGGTAAAGGTGAGTTGGGGTGCTGCATAAAACCAGAGATTGAAATGAGCACAGATAAAGTTCCTTAAGCCAAATATGGAATTGACAAGAGCTACTCCTTGCTCAACGAAATGGATTCAACACCGCATATTAAACGCCTAAGAATGTACCTGACTCTTAAGTATCTTAAAACCTATGGATTGCTATGTCTCCGAAAGAGAATCAAGCATGTGTACAGGGACATAAACGCAGCAGTGATAGGATTGGAGAGGTTCGGTGAGCAAATGAAGACCCTTTGAAGTCATACTGCATGGTACCCATTCCACGGGTCTCAACTACCCAGGTTTAAGGTATTCTTCCTCCAGCTAAAACATGCATGTGGAACCTAGAGTATGATCAACCATGTGATCGGGAGACGTGTTCAAATATGTCTCAGTTTTCGTACCCTGGTACTCGGGTGAAACATTCCAGACGCTTTACTAACACTCTCCCGACTTGGAGAGTCAGTCCCTTTAACCTCCTGTTTGGCCCAGTTTGCAATTTCTGCGGAAGATGAACAGGAATAGCGAGAACCAATGAGAGACTAGCTGGAGGTGTCTGGACGGGCAAATTTAACTCTCATTTCCCACCAGGAAGAGGAAATAACCAAAGGCTCAGCGTGCCGTGCCGGAACCAGATTAGGGCCTGAAGCCATCCTGCGGTGTTGCGGCCAGCTCACAAGAAAACGAGTTGAAGAAAGGAGCTCAGGGGCACTGTAATTCACAAACCTGCAGAGTTATAAATGACAACTATCGTCCAAAAATATACTGAAGTAAGGCTACCAAGAGGACTTGAAAGCGGAGCAGAATTGCAGGAAACCGATTTCAGGAGGTAGACTGGAATTGCATTGAAAGCATAGGAAAAGAGGCAGAACGTCCACAATGATGCACTTGGCCAAAAAGGGCGTATGCGTTTTTTCCTGAATATATTCAGGAAAAAACGCATACGCCCTTTTTGGCCAACCAAGCAAGCTTGCAAAGGAAATCTGCACTACAATGAAGTCTCACTTCCCCCCTGTCAAAAGGGTCATCTGAAAAAAGTGTAAAATCCAGAAAGGCAGGACAGGCCATGGAGAACTGGGAGCCTTGTTATGCTGATGGGCGGGATGTAAATTGCCAACAGACACTCGGGAGAAGTGTATGGTGTTTCCTGAAACATCTAAAAAACAAAGCAACAGAGCCTAGGGCACTTCCACTTATGGTCCTATAGCTTAGGGAAATTAAAATCAAAAAGATACAGCCACCCCAATGTTTGGGACGCCTCTGTTTACAAGAACCTCATTTACCATACAAGTTCAATATCACAGAAAGTGAAAAATGGATAAAGAACTTGTGGTACTTACGTACAATGCAGTATCACTCAGCAGTGAAATCTATGTCATCAGGCCCGTAGCAGCACAATGAGTGGATTCAGGTACGATGATTCTAACTGAAATAAGTCACACAGAAAAAGAAACATCATAAGATATCAGTAATACACGGAATGTAAACTTGGCTACACAGGAACTGAATTACAGAACAGAACAGGGTCTCAAATTTAGAAAACCAACTTATGCTTGTTTAAGGGTAAAGGTGAGTTGGGGTGCTGCATAAAACCAGAGATTGAAATGAGCACAGATAAAGTTCCTTAAGCCAAATATGGAATAGACAAGAGCTACTCCTTGCTCAACGAAATGGACTCAACACCCCATATTAAACGCCTAAGAATGTACCTAACTAGTAAGTATCTTAAAACCTATGGATTGCTATGTCTCCATAACAGAATCAAGGGTGTGTACAGGGGCATAAACGCAGCAGTGATAGGATTGGAGAGGTTCGGTGAGCAAATGAAGACCCTTTGAAGTCATATTGCATGGTACCCATTACACGGGTCTCAACTCTCCAGGTTTAAGGTATTCTTCCTTCAGCTAAAATATGCATGTGGAACCCAGAGTATGATCAACAGTGTGAACGGGAGACGTGTTCAAATATGTCTCAGTTTTCCTCCCCTGGTACTCGGGTGCAACATTCCAGACGCTTTACTAACACTCTCCCCACTTGGAGAGTCAGCGCCTTTAACCTCCTGTTTGGCCCAGTTTGCAATTTCTGCGGAAGATGAACAGGAATAGGGAGAACCAATGAGAAACTAGCTGGAGGTGTCTGGACGGGCAAATTTAACTCTCATTTCCCACCAGGAAGAGGAAATAACCAAAGGCTCAGCGTGCCATGCCGGAACCAGATTAGGGCCTGAAGCCATCCTGCGGTGTTGCGGCCAGCTCACAAGAAAGCGAGTTGAAGAAAGGAGCTCAGGGGCACTGTAATTCACAAACCTGCAGAGTTATAAATGACAGCTATCGTCCAAAAATATACTGAAGTAAGGCTGCCAAGAGGACTTGAAAGCGGGGCAGAATTGCAGGAAATTGATTTCAGGAGGTAGACTGGAATTGCATTGAAAGCATAGGAAAAGAGGCAGAACGTCCACAATGATGCACTTGGCCAAAAAGGGCGTATGCGTTTTTTCCTGAATATATTCAGGAAAAAACGCATACGCCCTTTTTGGCCAACCAAGCAAACTTGCAAAGGAAATCTGCACTACAATGAAGTCTCAATTCCCCCCGGTCAAAAGGGTCATCTGAAAAAAGTGTAAAATACAGAAAGGCAGGACACGCCATGGAGAACTGGGAGCCTTGTTATGCTGATGGGCGGGATGTAAATTGCCAACAGACACTCGGGAGAAGTGTATGGTGTTTCCTGAAACATCTAAAAAACAAAGCAACAGAGCCTAGGGCACTTCCACTTATGGCCCTATAGCTTAGGGAAATTAAAATCAAAACGACACAGCCACCCCAAAGTTTGGGACGCCTCTGTTTACAAGAACCTCGTTTACCGTACAAGTTCAATATCACAGAAAGTGAAAAATGGATAAAGAACTTGTGGTACTTACGTACAATGCAGTATCACTCAGCAGTGAAATCTATGTCATCAGGCCCGTAGCAGCACAATGAGTGGATTCAGGTACGATGATTCTAACTGAAATAAATCACACAGAAAAAGAAACATCATAAGATATCAGTAATACACGGAATGTAAACTTGGCTACACAGGAACTGAATTACAGAACAGAACAGGGACTCAAATTTAGAAAACCAACTTATGCTTGCTTAAGGGTAAAGGTGAGTTGGGATGCTGCATAAAAGCAGAGATTGAAATGAGCACAGATAAAGTTCCTTAAGCCAAATATGGAATAGACAAGAGCTACTCCTTGCTCAACGAAATGGACTCAACACCGCATATTAAACGCCTAAGAATGTACCTGACTCTTAAGTATCTTAAAACCTGTGGATTGCTATGTCTCCGAAAGAGAATCAAGCATGTGTACAGGGACATAAACGCAGCAGTGATAGGATTGGAGAGGTTCGGTGAGCAAATGAAGACCCTTTGAAGTCATACTGCATGGTACCCATTCCACGGGTTTCAACTCTCCAGGTTTAAGGTATTCTTCCTTCAGCTAAAACATGCATGTGGAACCCAGAGTATGATCAACAGTGTGAACGGGAGACGTGTTCAAATATGTCTCAGTTTTCCTCCCCTGGTACTCGGGTGCAACATTCCAGACGCTTTACTAACACTCTCCCCACTTGGAGAGTCAGCGCCTTTAACCTCCTGTTTGGCCCAGTTTGCAATTTCTGCGGAAGATGAACAGGAATAGCGAGAACCAATGAGAGACTAGCTGGAGGTGTCTGGACGGGCAAATTTAACTCTCATTTCCCACCAGGAAGAGGAAATAACCAAAGGCTCAGCGTGCCATGCCGGAACAAGATTAGGGCCTGAAGCCATCCTGCGGTGTTGCGGCCAGCTCACAAGAAAGCGAGTTGAAGAAAGGAGCTCAGGGGCACTGTAATTCACAAACCTGCAGAGTTATAAATGACAGCTATCGTCCAAAAATATACTGAAGTAAGGCTGCCAAGAGGACTTGAAAGCGGGGCAGAATTGCAGGAAACCGATTTCAGGAGGTAGACTGGAATTGCATTGAAAGCATAGGAAAAGAGGCAGAACGTCCACAATGATGCACTTGGCCAAAAAGGGCGTATGCGTTTTTTCCTGAATATATTCAGGAAAAAACGCATACGCCCTTTTTGGCCAACCAAGCAAACTTGCAAAGGAAATCTGCACTACAATGAAGTCTCACTTCCCCCCGGTCAAAAGGGCCATCTGAAAAAAGTGTAAAATCCAGAAAGGCAGGACAGGCCATGGAGAACTGGGAGCCTTGTTATGCTGATGGGCGGGATGTAAATTGCCAACAGCCACTCTGGAGAAGTGTATGGTGTTTCCTGAAACATCTAAGAAACAAGGCAACAGAGCCTAGGGCACTTTCACTTATGGTCCTATAGCTTAGGGAAATTAAAATCAAAAAGACACAGCCACCCCAAAATTTGGGACGCCTCTGTTTACAAGAACCTCGTTTACCGTACAAGTTCTCTATCACAGAAAGTGAAAAATGGATAAAGAACTTATGGTACTTACGTACAATGCAGTATCACTCAGCAATGAAATCTATGTCATCAGGCCCGTAGCAGCATAATGAGTGGATTCAGGTACGATGATTCTAACTGAAATAAGTCACACAGAAAAAGAAACATCATAAGATATCACTAATACACGGAATGTAAACTTGGCTACACAGGAACTGAATTCCAAAACAGAACAGGGTCTCAAATTTAGAAAACCAACTTATGCTTGCTTAAGGGGAAAGGTGAGTTGGGGTGCTGCATAAAACCAGAGATTGAAATGAGCACAGATAAAGTTCCTTAAGCCAAATATAGAATAGACAAGAGCTACTCCTTGCTCAACGAAATGGACTCAACACCGCATATTAAACGCCTAAGAATGTACCTGACTCTTAAGTATCTTAAAACCTATGGATTGCTATGTCTCCGAAAGAGAATCAAGCATGTGTACAGGGACATAAACGCAGCAGTGATAGGATTGGAGAGGTTCGGTGAGCAAATGAAGACCCTTTGAAGTCATATTGCATGGTACCCATTACACGGGTCTCAACTCTCCAGGTTTAAGGTATTCTTCCTTCAGCTAAAATATGCATGTGGAACCCAGAGTATGATCAACAGTGTGAACGGGAGACGTGTTCAAATATGTCTCAGTTTTCCTCCCCTGGTACTCGGGTGCAACATTCCAGACGCTTTACTAACACTCTCCCCACTTGGAGAGTCAGCGCCTTTAACCTCCTGTTTGGCCCAGTTTGCAATTTCTGCGGAAGATGAACAGGAATAGCGAGAACCAATGAGAGACTAGCTGGAGGTGTCTGGACGGGCAAATTTAACTCTCATTTCCCAACAGGAAGAGGAAATAACCAAAGGCTCAGCGTGCCATGCCGGAACCAGATTAGGGCCTGAAGCCATCCTGCGGTGTTGCGGCCAGCTCACAAGAAAGCGAGTTGAAGAAAGGAGCTCAGGGGCACTGTAATTCACAAACCTGCAGAGTTATAAATGACAGCTATCGTCCAAAAATATACTGAAGTAAGGCTGCCAAGAGGACTTGAAAGCGGGGCAGAATTGCAGGAAACCGATTTCAGGAGGTAGACTGGAATTGCATTGAAAGCATAGGAAAAGAGGCAGAACGTCCACAATGATGCACTTGGCCAAAAAGGGCGTATGCGTTTTTTCCTGAATATATTCAGGAAAAAACGCATACGCCCTTTTTGGCCAACCAAGCAAACTTGCAAAGGAAATCTGCACTACAATGAAGTCTCACTTCCCCCCGGTCAAAAGGGCCATCTGAAAAAAGTGTAAAATCCAGAAAGGCAGGACAGGCCATGGAGAACTGGGAGCCTTGTTATGCTGATGGGCGGGATGTAAATTGCCAACAGCCACTCGGGAGAAGTGTATGGTGTTTCCTGAAACATCTAAAAAACAAAGCAACAGAGCCTAGGGCACTTCCACTTATGGCCCTATAACTTAGGGAAATTAAAATCAAAACGACACATCCACCCCAAAGTTTGGGACGCCTCTGTTTACAAGAACCCCGTTTACCGTACAAGTTCAATATCACAGAAAGTGAAAAATGGATAAAGAACTTGTGGTACTTACGTACAATGCAGTATCACTCAGCAGTGAAATCTATGTCATCAGGCCCGTAGCAGCACAATGAGTGGATTCAGGTACGATGATTCTAACTGAAATAAGTCACACAGAAAAAGAAACATCATAAGATATCAGTAATACACGGAATGTAAACTTGGCTACACAGGAACTGAATTACAGAACAGAACAGGGTCTCAAATTTAGAAAACCAACTTATGCTTGCTTAAGGGTAAAGGTGAGTTGGGGTGCTGCATAAAACCAGAGATTGAAATGAGCACAGATAAAGTTCCTTAAGCCAAATATGGAATAGACAAGAGCTACTCCTTGCTCAACGAAATGGACTCAACACCGCATATTAAACGCCTAAGTATGTACCTGACTCTTAAGTATCTTAAAACCTATGGATTGCTATGTCTCCGAAAGAGAATCAAGCATGTGTACAGGGACATAAACGCAGCAGTGATAGGATTGGAGAGGTTCGGTGAGCAAATGAAGACCCTTTGAAGTCATACTGCATGGTACCCATTCCACGGGTTTCAACTCTCCAGGTTTAAGGTATTCTTCCTTCAGCTAAAACATGCATGCGGAACCTAGAGTATGATCAACCATGTGATCGGGAGACGTGTTCAAATATGTCTCAGTTTTCGTACCCTGGTACTCGGGTGCAACATTCCAGACGCTTTACTAACACTCTCCCGACTTGGAGAGTCAGTCCCTTTAACCTCCTGTTTGGCCCAGTTTGCAATTTCTGTGGAAGATGAACAGGAATAGCGAGAACCAATGAGAGACTAGCTGGAGGTGTCTGGACGGGCAAATTTAACTCTCATTTCCCACCAGGAAGAGGAAATAACCAAAGTCTCAGCGTGCCGTGCCGGGACCAGATTAGGGCCTGAAGCCATCCTGCGGTGTTGCGGCCAGCTCACAAGAAAACGAGTTGAAGAAAGGAGCTCAGGGGCACTGTAATTCACAAACCTGCAGAGTTATAAATGACAACTATCGTCCAAAAATATACTGAAGTAAGGCTGCCAAGAGGACTTGAAAGCGGGGCAGAATTGCAGGAAACCGATTTCAGGAGGTAGACTGGAATTGCATTGAAAGCATAGGAAAAGAGGCAGAACGTCCACAATGATGCACTTGGCCAAAAAGGGCGTATGCGTTTTTTCCTGAATATATTCAGGAAAAAACGCATACGCCCTTTTTGGCCAACCAAGCAAGCTTGCAAAGGAAATCTGCACTACAATGAAGTCTCACTTCCCCCCGGTCAAAAGGGTCATCTGAAAAAAGTGTAAAATCCAGAAAGGCAGGACAGGCCATGGAGAACTGGGAGCCTTGTTATGCTGATGGGCGGGATGTAAATTGCCAACAGACACTCGGGAGAAGTGTATGGTGTTTCCTGAAACATCTAAAAAACAAAGCAACAGAGCCTAGGGCACTTCCACTTATGGTCCTATAGCTTAGGGAAATTAAAATCAAAACGACACAGCCACCCCAAAGTTTGGGACGCCTCTGTTTACAAGAACCTCGTTTACCGTACAAGTTCAATATCACAGAAAGTGAAAAATGGATAAAGAACTTGTGGTACTTACGTACAATGCAGTATCACTCAGCAGTGAAATCTATGTCATCAGGCCCGTAGCAGCACAATGAGTGGATTCAGGTACGATGATTCTAACTGAAATAAGTCACACAGAAAAAGAAACATCATAAGATATCAGTAATACACGGAATGTAAACTTGGCTACACAGGAACTGAATTACAGAACAGAACAGGGTCTCAAATTTAGAAAACCAACTTATGCTTGCTTAAGGGTAAAGGTGAGTTGGGGTGCTGCATAAAACCAGAGATTGAAATGAGCACAGATAAAGTTCCTTAAGCCAAATATGGAATAGACAAGAGCTACTCCTTGCTCAACGAAATGGATTCAACACCGCATATTAAACGCCTAAGAATGTACCTGACTCTTAAGTATCTTAAAACCTATGGATTGCTATGTCTCCGAAAGAGAATCAAGCATGTGTACAGGGACATAAACGCAGCAGTGATAGGATTGGAGAGGTTCGGTGAGCAAATGAAGACCCTTTGAAGTCATACTGCATGGTACCCATTCCACGGGTTTCAACTACCCAGGTTTAAGGTATTCTTCCTTCAGCTAAAACATGCATGTGGAACCTAGAGTATGATCAACCATGTGATCGGGAGACGTGTTCAAATATGTCTCAGTTTTCGTACCCTGGTACTCGGGTGCAACATTCCAGATGCTTTACTAACACTCTCCCGACTTGGAGAGTCAGTCCCTTTAACCTCCTGTTTGGCCCAGTTTGCAATTTCTGCGGAAGATGAACAGGAATAGCGAGAACCAATGAGAGACTAGCTGGAGGTGTCTGGACGGGCAAATTTAACTCTCATTTCCCACCAGGAAGAGGAAATAACCAAAGGCTCAGCGTGCCGTGCCGGAACCAGATTAGGGCCTGAAGCCATCCTGCGGTGTTGCGGCCAGCTCACAAGAAAACGAGTTGAAGAAAGGAGCTCAGGGGCACTGTAATTCACAAACCTGCAGAGTTATAAATGACAACTATCGTCCAAAAATATACTGAAGTAAGGCTACCAAGAGGACTTGAAAGCGGAGCAGAATTGCAGGAAACCGATTTCAGGAGGTAGACTGGAATTGCATTGAAAGCATAGGAAAAGAGGCAGAACGTCCACAATGATGCACTTGGCCAAAAAGGGCGTATGCGTTTTTTCCTGAATATATTCAGGAAAAAACGCATACGCCCTTTTTGGCCAACCAAGCAAGCTTGCAAAGGAAATCTGCACTACAATGAAGTCTCACTTCCCCCCGGTCAAAAGGGTCATCTGAAAAAAGTGTAAAATCCAGAAAGGCAGGACAGGCCATGGAGAACTGGGAGCCTTGTTATGCTGATGGGCGGGATGTAAATTGCCAACAGACACTCGGGAGAAGTGTATGGTGTTTCCTGAAACATCTAAAAAACAAAGCAACAGAGCCTAGGGCACTTCCACTTATGGTCCTATAGCTTAGGGAAATTAAAATCAAAAAGATACAGCCACCCCAATGTTTGGGACGCCTCTGTTTACAAGAACCTCATTTACCGTACAAGTTCAATATCACAGAAAGTGAAAAATGGATAAAGAACTTGTGGTACTTACGTACAATGCAGTATCACTCAGCAGTGAAATCTATGTCATCAGGCCCGTAGCAGCACAATGAGTGGATTCAGGTACGATGATTCTAACTGAAATAAGTCACACAGAAAAAGAAACATCATAAGATATCAGTAATACACGGAATGTAAACTTGGCTACACAGGAACTGAATTACAGAACAGAACAGGGTCTCAAATTTAGAAAACCAACTTATGCTTGTTTAAGGGTAAAGGTGAGTTGGGGTGCTGCATAAAACCAGAGATTGAAATGAGCACAGATAAAGTTCCTTAAGCCAAATATGGAATAGACAAGAGCTACTCCTTGCTCAACGAAATGGACTCAACACCCCATATTAAACGCCTAAGTATGTACCTAACTAGTAAGTATCTTAAAACCTATGGATTGCTATGTCTCCATAACAGAATCAAGGGTGTGTACAGGGGCATAAACGCAGCAGTGATAGGATTGGAGAGGTTCGGTGAGCAAATGAAGACCCTTTGAAGTCATATTGCATGGTACCCATTACACGGGTCTCAACTCTCCAGGTTTAAGGTATTCTTCCTTCAGCTAAAATATGCATGTGGAACCCAGAGTATGATCAACAGTGTGAACGGGAGACGTGTTCAAATATGTCTCAGTTTTCCTCCCCTGGTACTCGGGTGCAACATTCCAGACGCTTTACTAACACTCTCCCCACTTGGAGAGTCAGCGCCTTTAACCTCCTGTTTGGCCCAGTTTGCAATTTCTGCGGAAGATGAACAGGAATAGGGAGAACCAATGAGAAACTAGCTGGAGGTGTCTGGACGGGCAAATTTAACTCTCATTTCCCACCAGGAAGAGGAAATAACCAAAGGCTCAGCGTGCCATGCCGGAACCAGATTAGGGCCTGAAGCCATCCTGCGGTGTTGCGGCCAGCTCACAAGAAAGCGAGTTGAAGAAAGGAGCTCAGGGGCACTGTAATTCACAAACCTGCAGAGTTATAAATGACAGCTATCGTCCAAAAATATACTGAAGTAAGGCTGCCAAGAGGACTTGAAAGCGGGGCAGAATTGCAGGAAACTGATTTCAGGAGGTAGAATGGAATTGCATTGAAAGCATAGGAAAAGAGGCAGAACGTCCACAATGATGCACTTGGCCAAAAAGGGCGTATGCGTTTTTTCCTGAATATATTCAGGAAAAAACGCATACGCCCTTTTTGGCCAACCAAGCAAACTTGCAAAGGAAATCTGCACTACAATGAAGTCTCAATTCCCCCCGGTCAAAAGGGTCATCTGAAAAAAGTGTAAAATACAGAAAGGCAGGACACGCCATGGAGAACTGGGAGCCTTGTTATGCTGATGGGCGGGATGTAAATTGCCAACAGACACTCGGGAGAAGTGTATGGTGTTTCCTGAAACATCTAAAAAACAAAGCAACAGAGCCTAGGGCACTTCCACTTATGGCCCTATAGCTTAGGGAAATTAAAATCAAAACGACACAGCCACCCCAAAGTTTGGGACGCCTCTGTTTACAAGAACCTCGTTTACCGTACAAGTTCAATATCACAGAAAGTGAAAAATGGATAAAGAACTTGTGGTACTTACGTACAATGCAGTATCACTCAGCAGTGAAATCTATGTCATCAGGCCCGTAGCAGCACAATGAGTGGATTCAGGTACGATGATTCTAACTGAAATAAATCACACAGAAAAAGAAACATCATAAGATATCAGTAATACACGGAATGTAAACTTGGCTACACAGGAACTGAATTACAGAACAGAACAGGGACTCAAATTTAGAAAACCAACTTATGCTTGCTTAAGGGTAAAGGTGAGTTGGGATGCTGCATAAAAGCAGAGATTGAAATGAGCACAGATAAAGTTCCTTAAGCCAAATATGGAATAGACAAGAGCTACTCCTTGCTCAACGAAATGGACTCAACACCGCATATTAAACGCCTAAGAATGTACCTGACTCTTAAGTATCTTAAAACCTGTGGATTGCTATGTCTCCGAAAGAGAATCAAGCATGTGTACAGGGACATAAACGCAGCAGTGATAGGATTGGAGAGGTTCGGTGAGCAAATGAAGACCCTTTGAAGTCATACTGCATGGTACCCATTCCACGGGTTTCAACTCTCCAGGTTTAAGGTATTCTTCCTTCAGCTAAAACATGCATGTGGAACCTAGAGTATGATCAACCATGTGATCGGGAGACGTGTTCAAATATGTCTCAGTTTTCGTACCCTGGTACTCGGGTGCAACATTCCAGACGCTTTACTAACACTCTCCCGACTTGGAGAGTCAGTCCCTTTAACCTCCTGTTTGGCCCAGTTTGCAATTTCTGCGGAAGATGAACAGGAATAGCGAGAACCAATGAGAGACTAGCTGGAGGTGTCTGGACGGGCAAATTTAACTCTCATTTCCCACCAGGAAGAGGAAATAACCAAAGGCTCAGCGTGCCGTGCCGGAACAAGATTAGGGCCTGAAGCCATCCTACGGTGTTGCGGCCAGCTCACAAGAAAACGAGTTGAAGAAAGGAGCTCAGGGGCACTGTAATTCACAAACCTGCAGAGTTATAAATGACAACTATCGTCCAAAAATATACTGAAGTAAGGCTACCAAGAGGACTTGAAAGCGGAGCAGAATTGCAGGAAACCGATTTCAGGAGGTAGACTGGAATTGCATTGAAAGCATAGGAAAAGAGGCAGAACGTCCACAATGATGCACTTGGCCAAAAAGGGCGTATGCGTTTTTTCCTGAATATATTCAGGAAAAAACGCATACGCCCTTTTTGGCCAACCAAGCAAGCTTGCAAAGGAAATCTGCACTACAATGAAGTCTCACTTCCCCCCGGTCAAAAGGGTCATCTGAAAAAAGTGTAAAATCCAGAAAGGCAGGACAGGCCATGGAGAACTGGGAGCCTTGTTATGCTGATGGGCGGGATGTAAATTGCCAACAGACACTCGGGAGAAGTGTATGGTGTTTCCTGAAACATCTAAAAAACAAAGCAACAGAGCCTAGGGCACTTCCACTTATGGTCCTATAGCTTAGGGAAATTAAAATCAAAAAGATACAGCCACCCCAATGTTTGGGACGCCTCTGTTTACAAGAACCTCATTTACCGTACAAGTTCAATATCACAGAAAGTGAAAAATGGATAAAGAACTTGTGGTACTTACGTACAATGCAGTATCACTCAGCAGTGAAATCTATGTCATCAGGCCCGTAGCAGCACAATGAGTGGATTCAGGTACGATGATTCTAACTGAAATAAGTCACACAGAAAAAGAAGCATCATAAGATATCAGTAATACACGGAATGTAAACTTGGCTACACAGGAACTGAATTACAGAACAGAACAGGGTCTCAAATTTAGAAAACCAACTTATGCTTGTTTAAGGGTAAAGGTGAGTTGGGGTGCTGCATAAAACCAGAGATTGAAATGAGCACAGATAAAGTTCCTTAAGCCAAATATGGAATAGACAAGAGCTACTCCTTGCTCAACGAAATGGACTCAACACCGCATATTAAACGCCTAAGAATGTACCTGACTCTTAAGTATCTTAAAACCTATGGATTGCTATGTCTCCGAAAGAGAATCAAGCATGTGTACAGGGACATAAACGCAGCAGTAATAGGATTGGAGAGGTTCGGTGAGCAAATGAAGACCCTTTGAAGTCATATTGCATGGTACCCATTACACGGGTCTCAACTCTCCAGGTTTAAGGTATTCTTCCTTCAGCTAAAATATGCATGTGGAACCCAGAGTATGATCAACAGTGTGAACGGGAGACGTGTTCAAATATGTCTCAGTTTTCCTCCCCTGGTACTCGGGTGCAACATTCCAGACGCTTTACTAACACTCTCCCCACTTGGAGAGTCAGCGCCTTTAACCTCCTGTTTGGCCCAGTTTGCAATTTCTGCGGAAGATGAACAGGAATAGCGAGAACCAATGAGAGACTAGCTGGAGGTGTCTGGACGGGCAAATTTAACTCTCATTTCCCACCAGGAAGAGGAAATAACCAAAGGCTCAGCGTGCCATGCCGGAACAAGATTAGGGCCTGAAGCCATCCTGCGGTGTTGCGGCCAGCTCACAAGAAAGCGAGTTGAAGAAAGGAGCTCAGGGGCACTGTAATTCACAAACCTGCAGAGTTATAAATGACAGCTATCGTCCAAAAATATACTGAAGTAAGGCTGCCAAGAGGACTTGAAAGCGGGGCAGAATTGCAGGAAACCGATTTCAGGAGGTAGACTGGAATTGCATTGAAAGCATAGGAAAAGAGGCAGAACGTCCACAATGATGCACTTGGCCAAAAAGGGCGTATGCGTTTTTTCCTGAATATATTCAGGAAAAAACGCATACGCCCTTTTTGGCCAACCAAGCAAACTTGCAAAGGAAATCTGCACTACAATGAAGTCTCACTTCCCCCCGGTCAAAAGGGCCATCTGAAAAAAGTGTAAAATCCAGAAAGGCAGGACAGGCCATGGAGAACTGGGAGCCTTGTTATGCTGATGGGCGGGATGTAAATTGCCAACAGCCACTCTGGAGAAGTGTATGGTGTTTCCTGAAACATCTAAGAAACATGGCAACAGAGCCTAGGGCACTTTCACTTATGGTCCTATAGCTTAGGGAAATTAAAATCAAAAAGACACAGCCACCCCAAAATTTGGGACGCCTCTGTTTACAAGAACCTCGTTTACCGTACAAGTTCTCTATCACAGAAAGTGAAAAATGGATAAAGAACTTATGGTACTTACGTACAATGCAGTATCACTCAGCAATGAAATCTATGTCATCAGGCCCGTAGCAGCATAATGAGTGGATTCAGGTACGATGATTCTAACTGAAATAAGTCACACAGAAAAGAAACATCATAAGATATCACTAATACACGGAATGTAAACTTGGCTACACAGGAACTGAATTCCAAAACAGAACAGGGTCTCAAATTTAGAAAACCAACTTATGCTTGCTTAAGGGGAAAGGTGAGTTGGGGTGCTGCATAAAACCAGAGATTGAAATGAGCACAGATAAAGTTCCTTAAGCCAAATATGGAATAGACAAGAGCTACTCCTTGCTCAACGAAATGGACTCAACACCCCATATTAAACGCCTAAGAATGTACGTGACTAGTAAGTATCTTAAAACCTATGGATTGCTATGTCTCCATAAGAGAATCAAGCATGTGTACAGGGGCATAAACGCAGCAGTGATAGGATTGGAGAGGTTCGGTGAGCAAATGAAGACCCTTTGAAGTCATATTGCATGGTACCCATTACACGGGTCTCAACTCTCCAGGTTTAAGGTATTCTTCCTTCAGCTAAAATATGCATGTGGAACCCAGAGTATGATCAACAGTGTGAACGGGAGACGTGTTCAAATATGTCTCAGTTTTCCTCCCCTGGTACTCGGGTGCAACGTTCCAGACGCTTTACTAACACTCTCCCCACTTGGAGAGTCAGCGCCTTTAACCTCCTGTTTGGCCCAGTTTGCAATTTCTGCGGAAGATGAACAGGAATAGGGAGAACCAATGAGAGACTAGGTGGAGGTGTCTGGACGGGCAAATTTAACTCTCATTTCCCACCAGGAAGAGGAAATAACCAAAGGCTCAGCGTGCCATGCCGGAACAAGATTAGGGCCTGAAGCCATCCTGCGGTGTTGCGGCCAGCTCACAAGAAAGCGAGTTGAAGAAAGGAGCTCAGGGGCACTGTAATTCACAAACCTGCAGAGTTATAAATGACAGCTATCGTCCAAAAATATACTGAAGTAAGGCTGCCAAGAGGACTTGAAAGCGGGGCAGAATTGCAGGAAACCGATTTCAGGAGGTAGACTGGAATTGCATTGAAAGCATAGGAAAAGAGGCAGAACGTCCACAATGATGCACTTGGCCAAAAAGGGCATATGCGTTTTTTCCTGAATATATTCAGGAAAAAACGCATACGCCCTTTTTGGCCAACCAAGCAAACTTGCAAAGGAAATCTGCACTACAATGAAGTCTCACTTCCCCCCGGTCAAAAGGGCCATCTGAAAAAAGTGTAAAATCCAGAAAGGCAGGACAGGCCATGGAGAACTGGGAGCCTTGTTATGCTGATGGGCGGGATGTAAATTGCCAACAGCCACTCGGGAGAAGTGTATGGTGTTTCCTGAAACATCTAAGAAACAAAGCAACAGAGCCTAGGGCACTTTCACTTATGGTCCTATAGCTTAGGGAAATTAAAATCAAAAAGACACAGCCACCCCAAAATTTGGGACGCCTCTGTTTACAAGAACCTCGTTTACCGTACAAGTTCTCTATCACAGAAAGTGAAAAATGGATAAAGAACTTGTGGTACTTACGTACAATGCAGTATCACTCAGCAATGAAATCTATGTCATCAGGCCCGTAGCAGCATAATGAGTGGATTCAGGTACGATGATTCTAACTGAAATAAGTCACACAGAAAAAGAAACATCATAAGATATCACTAATACACGGAATGTAAACTTGGCTACACAGGAACTGAATTCCAAAACAGAACAGGGTCTCAAATTTAGAAAACCAACTTATGCTTGCTTAAGGGGAAAGGTGAGTTGGGGTGCTGCATAAAACCAGAGATTGAAATGAGCACAGATAAAGTTCCTTAAGCCAAATATGGAATAGACAAGAGCTACTCCTTGCTCAACGAAATGGACTCAACACCCCATATTAAACGCCTAAGAATGTACCTGACTAGTAAGGATATTAAAACCTATGGATTGCTATGTCTCCGAAAGAGAATCAAGCATGTGTACAGGGACATAAACGCAGCAGTGATAGGATTGGAGAGGTTCGGTGAGCAAATGAAGACCCTTTGAAGTCATATTGCATGGTACCCATTCCACGGGTTTCAACTACCCAGGTTTAAGGTATTCTTCCTTCAGCTAAAACATGCATGTGGAACCTAGAGTATGATCAACCATGTGATTGGGAGACGTGTTCAAATATGTCTCAGTTTTCGTACCCTGGTACTCGGGTGCAACATTCCAGACGCTTTACTAACACTCTCCCGACTTGGAGAGTCAGTCCCTTTAACCTCCTGTTTGGCCCAGTTTGCAATTTCTGCGGAAGATGAACAGGAATAGCGAGAACCAATGAGAGACTAGCTGGAGGTGTCTGGACGGGCAAATTTAACTCTCATTTCCCACCAGGAAGAGGAAATAACCAAAGGCTCAGCGTGCCGTGCCGGAACCAGATTAGGGCCTGAAGCCATCCTGCGGTGTTGCGGTCAGCTCACAAGAAAACGAGTTGAAGAAAGGAGCTCAGGGGCACTGTAATTCACAAACCTGCAGAGTTATAAATGACAACTATCGTCCAAAAATATACTGAAGTAAGGCTGCCAAGAGGACTTGAAAGCGGGGCAGAATTGCAGGAAACCGATTTCAGGAGGTAGACTGGAATTGCATTGAAAGCATAGGAAAAGAGGCAGAACGTCCACAATGATGCACTTGGCCAAAAAGGGCGTATGCGTTTTTTCCTGAATATATTCAGGAAAAAACGCATACGCCCTTTTTGGCCAACCAAGCAAGCTTGCAAAGGAAATCTGCACTACAATGAAGTCTCACTTCCCCCCGGTCAAAAGGGTCATTTGAAAAAAGTGTAAAATCCAGAAAGGCAGGACAGGCCATGGAGAACTGGGAGCCTTGTTATGCTGATGGGCGGGATGTAAATTGCCAACAGACACTCGGGAGAAGTGTATGGTGTTTCCTGAAACATCTAAAAAACAAAGCAACAGAGCCTAGGGCACTTCCACTTATGGTCCTATAGCTTAGGGAAATTAAAATCAAAAAGATACAGCCACCCCAATGTTTGGGACGCCTCTGTTTACAAGAACCTCATTTACCGTACAAGTTCAATATCACAGAAAGTGAAAAATGGATAAAGAACTTGTGGTACTTACGTACAATGCAGTATCACTCAGCAGTGAAATCTATGTCATCAGGCCCGTAGCAGCACAATGAGTGGATTCAGGTACGATGATTCTAACTGAAATAAGTCACACAGAAAAAGAAACATCATAAGATATCAGTAATACACGGAATGTAAACTTGGCTACACAGGAACTGAATTACAGAACAGAACAGGGTCTCAAATTTAGAAAACCAACTTATGCTTGTTTAAGGGTAAAGGTGAGTTGGGGTGCTGCATAAAACCAGAGATTGAAATGAGCACAGATAAAGTTCCTTAAGCCAAATATGGAATAGACAAGAGCTACTCCTTGCTCAACGAAATGGACTCAACACCGCATATTAAACGCCTAAGAATGTACCTGACTCTTAAGTATCTTAAAACCTATGGATTGCTATGTCTCCGAAAGAGAATCAAGCATGTGTACAGGGACATAAACGCAGCAGTGATAGGATTGGAGAGGTTCGGTGAGCAAATGAAGACCCTTTGAAGTCATATTGCATGGTACCCATTACACGGGTCTCAACTCTCCAGGTTTAAGGTATTCTTCCTTCAGCTAAAATATGCATGTGGAACCCAGAGTATGATCAACAGTGTGAACGGGAGACGTGTTCAAATATGTCTCAGTTTTCCTCCCCTGGTACTCGGGTGCAACATTCCAGACGCTTTACTAACACTCTCCCCACTTGGAGAGTCAGCGCCTTTAACCTCCTGTTTGGCCCAGTTTGCAATTTCTGCGGAAGATGAACAGGAATAGCGAGAACCAATGAGAGACTAGCTGGAGGTGTCTGGACGGGCAAATTTAACTCTCATTTCCCACCAGGAAGAGGAAATAACCAAAGGCTCAGCGTGCCATGCCGGAACCAGATTAGGGCCTGAAGCCATCCTGCGGTGTTGCGGCCAGCTCACAAGAAAGCGAGTTGAAGAAAGGAGCTCAGGGGCACTGTAATTCACAAACCTGCAGAGTTATAAATGACAGCTATCGTCCAAAAATATACTGAAGTAAGGCTGCCAAGAGGACTTGAAAGCGGGGCAGAATTGCAGGAAACCGATTTCAGGAGGTAGACTGGAATTGCATTGAAAGCATAGGAAAAGAGGCAGAACGTCCACAATGATGCACTTGGCCAAAAAGGGCGTATGCGTTTTTTCCTGAATATATTCAGGAAAAAACGCATACGCCCTTTTTGGCCAACCAAGCAAACTTGCAAAGGAAATCTGCACTACAATGAAGTCTCACTTCCCCCCGGTCAAAAGGGCCATCTGAAAAAAGTGTAAAATCCAGAAAGGCAGGACAGGCCATGGAGAACTGGGAGCCTTGTTATGCTGATGGGCGGGATGTAAATTGCCAACAGCCACTCGGGAGAAGTGTATGGTGTTTCCTGAAACATCTAAAAAACAAAGCAACAGAGCCTAGGGCACTTCCACTTATGGCCCTATAACTTAGGGAAATTAAAATCAAAACGACACAGCCACCCCAAAGTTTGGGACGCCTCTGTTTACAAGAACCCCGTTTACCGTACAAGTTCAATATCACAGAAAGTGAAAAATGGATAAAGAACTTGTGGTACTTACGTACAATGCAGTATCACTCAGCAGTGAAATCTATGTCATCAGGCCCGTAGCAGCACAATGAGTGGATTCAGGTACGATGATTCTAACTGAAATAAGTCACACAGAAAAAGAAACATCATAAGATATCAGTAATACACGGAATGTAAACTTGGCTACACAGGAACTGAATTACAGAACAGAACAGGGTCTCAAATTTAGAAAACCAACTTATGCTTGCTTAAGGGTAAAGGTGAGTTGGGGTGCTGCATAAAACCAGAGATTGAAATGAGCACAGATAAAGTTCCTTAAGCCAAATATGGAATAGACAAGAGCTACTCCTTGCTCAACGAAATGGACTCAACACCGCATATTAAACGCCTAAGAATGTACCTGACTCTTAAGTATCTTAAAACCTATGGATTGCTATGTCTCCGAAAGAGAATCAAGCATGTGTACAGGGACATAAACGCAGCAGTGATAGGATTGGAGAGGTTCGGTGAGCAAATGAAGACCTTTTGAAGTCATATTGCATGGTACCCATTCCACGGGTCTCAACTCTCCAGGTTTAAGGTATTCTTCCTTCAGCTAAAATATGCATGTGGAACCCAGAGTATGATCAACAGTGTGAACGGGAGACGTGTTCAAATATGTCTCAGTTTTCCTCCCCTGGTACTCGGGTGCAACATTCCAGACGCTTTACTAACACTCTCCCGACTTGGAGAGTCAGTCCCTTTAACCTCCTGTTTGGCCCAGTTTGCAATTTCTGCGGAAGATGAACAGGAATAGCGAGAACCAATGAGAGACTAGCTGGAGGTGTCTGGACGGGCAAATTTAACTCTCATTTCCCAACAGGAAGAGGAAATAACCAAAGGCTCAGCGTGCCATGCCGGAACCAGATTAGGGCCTGAAGCCATCCTGCGGTGTTGCGGCCAGCTCACAAGAAAGCGAGTTGAAGAAAGGAGCTCAGGGGCACTGTAATTCACAAACCTGCAGAGTTATAAATGACAGCTATCGTCCAAAAATATACTGAAGTAAGGCTGCCAAGAGGACTTGAAAGCGGGGCAGAATTGCAGGAAACCGATTTCAGGAGGTAGACTGGAATTGCATTGAAAGCATAGGAAAAGAGGCAGAACGTCCACAATGATGCACTTGGCCAAAAAGGGCGTATGCGTTTTTTCCTGAATATATTCAGGAAAAAACGCATACGCCCTTTTTGGCCAACCAAGCAAACTTGCAAAGGAAATCTGCACTACAATGAAGTCTCACTTCCCCCCGGTCAAAAGGGCCATCTGAAAAAAGTGTAAAATCCAGAAAGGCAGGACAGGCCATGGAGAACTGGGAGCCTTGTTATGCTGATGGGCGGGATGTAAATTGCCAACAGACACTCGGGAGAAGTGTATGGTGTTTCCTGAAACATCTAAAAAACAAAGCAACAGAGCCTAGGGCACTTCCACTTATGGTCCTATAGCTTAGGGAAATTAAAATCAAAAAGATACAGCCACCCCAAAGTTTGGGACGCCTCTGTTTACAAGAACCTCATTTACCGTACAAGTTCAATATCACAGAAAGTGAAAAATGGATAAAGAACTTGTGGTACTTACGTACAATGCAGTATCACTCAGCAGTGAAATCTATGTCATCAGGCCCGTAGCAGCACAATGAGTGGATTCAGGTACGATGATTCTAACTGAAATAAGTCACACAGAAAAAGAAACATCATAAGATATCAGTAATACACGGAATGTAAACTTGGCTACACAGGAACTGAATTACAGAACAGAACAGGGACTCAAATTTAGAAAACCAACTTATGCTTGCTTAAGGGTAAAGGTGAGTTGGGATGCTGCATAAAAGCAGAGATTGAAATGAGCACAGATAAAGTTCCTTAAGCCAAATATGGAATAGGCAAGAGCTACTCCTTGCTCAACGAAATGGATTCAACACCGCATATTAAACGCCTAAGAATGTACCTGACTCTTAAGTATCTTAAAACCTATGGATTGCTATGTCTCCGAAAGAGAATCAAGCATGTGTACAGGGACATAATCGCAGCAGTGATAGGATTGGAGAGGTTCGGTGAGCAAATGAAGACCCTTTGAAGTCATACTGCATGGTACCCATTCCACGGGTTTCAACTACCAAGGTTTAAGGTATTCTTCCTTCAGCTAAAACATGCATGTGGAACCTAGAGTATAATCAACCATGTGATCGGGAGACGTGTTCAAATATGTCTCAGTTTTCGTACCCTGGTACTCGGGTGCAACATTCCAGACGCTTTACTAACACTCTCCCGACTTGGAGAGTGAGTCCCTTTAACCTTCTGTTTGGCCCAGTTTGCAATTTCTGCGGAAGATGAACAGGAATAGCGAGAACCAATGAGAGACTAGCTGGAGGTGTCTGGACGGGCAAATTTAACTCTCATTTCCCACCAGGAAGAGGAAATAACCAAAGGCTCAGCGTGCCGTGCCGGAACCAGATTAGGGCCTGAAGCCATCCTGCGGTGTTGCGGCCAGCTCACAAGAAAACGAGTTGAAGAAAGGAGCTCGGGGTACTGTAATTCACAAACCTGCAGAGTTATAAATGACAACTATCGTCCAAAAATATACTGAAGTAAGGCTACCAAGAGGACTTGAAAGCGGAGCAGAATTGCAGGAAACCGATTTCAGGAGGTAGACTGGAATTGCATTGAAAGCATAGGAAAAGAGGCACAACGTCCACAATGATGCACTTGGCCAAAAAGGGCGTATGCGTTTTTTCCTGAATATATTCAGGAAAAAACGCATACGCCCTTTTTGGCCAACCAAGCAAGCTTGCAAAGGAAATCTGCACTACAATGAAGTCTCACTTCCCCCCGGTCAAAAGGGCCATCTGAAAAAAGTGTAAAATCCAGAAAGGCAGGACAGGCCATGGAGAACTGGGAGCCTTGTTATGCTGATGGGCGGGATGTAAATTGCCAACAGACACTCGGGAGAAGTGTATGGTGTTTCCTGAAACATCTAAAAAACAAAGCAACAGAGCCTAGGGCACTTCCACTTATGGTCCTATAGCTTAGGGAAATTAAAATCAAAAAGACACAGCCACCCCAATGTTTGGGACGCCTCTGTTTACAAGAACCTCATTTACCGTACAAGTTCAATATCACAGAAAGTGAAAAATGGATAAAGAACTTGTGGTACTTACGTACAATGCAGTATCACTCAGCAGTGAAATCTATGTCATCAGGCCCGTAGCAGCACAATGAGTGGATTCAGGTACGATGATTCTAACTGAAATAAGTCACACAGAAAAAGAAACATCATAAGATATCAGTAATACACGGAATGTAAACTTGGCTACACAGGAACTGAATTACAGAACAGAACAGGGTCTCAAATTTAGAAAACCAACTTATGCTTGTTTAAGGGTAAAGGTGAGTTGGGGTGCTGCATAAAACCAGAGATTGAAATGAGCACAGATAAAGTTCCTTAAGCCAAATATGGAATAGACAAGAGCTACTCCTTGCTCAACGAAATGGACTCAACACCGCATATTAAACGCCTAAGAATGTACCTGACTCTTAAGTATCTTAAAACCTATGGATTGCTATGTCTCCGAAAGAGAATCAAGCATGTGTACAGGGACATAAACGCAGCAGTGATAGGATTGGAGAGGTTCGGTGAGCAAATGAAGACCCTTTGAAGTCATATTGCATGGTACCCATTACACGGGTCTCAACTCTCCAGGTTTAAGGTATTCTTCCTTCAGCTAAAATATGCATGTGGAACCCAGAGTATGATCAACAGTGTGAACGGGAGACGTGTTCAAATATGTCTCAGTTTTCCTCCCCTGGTACTCGGGTGCAACATTCCAGACGCTTTACTAACACTCTCCCCACTTGGAGAGTCAGCGCCTTTAACCTCCTGTTTGGCCCAGTTTGCAATTTCTGCGGAAGATGAACAGGAATAGCGAGAACCAATGAGAGACTAGCTGGAGGTGTCTGGACGGGCAAATTTAACTCTCATTTCCCACCAGGAAGAGGAAATAACCAAAGGCTCAGCGTGCCATGCTGGAACAAGATTAGGGCCTGAAGCCATCCTGCGGTGTTGCGGCCAGCTCACAAGAAAGCGAGTTGAAGAAAGGAGCTCAGGGGCACTGTAATTCACAAACCTGCAGAGTTATAAATGACAGCTATCGTCCAAAAATATACTGAAGTAAGGCTGCCAAGAGGACTTGAAAGCGGGGCAGAATTGCAGGAAACCGATTTCAGGAGGTAGACTGGAATTGCATTGAAAGCATAGGAAAAGAGGCAGAACGTCCACAATGATGCACTTGGCCAAAAAGGGCGTATGCGTTTTTTCCTGAATATATTCAGGAAAAAACGCATACGCCCTTTTTGGCCAACCAAGCAAACTTGCAAAGGAAATCTGCACTACAATGAAGTCTCACTTCCCCCCGGTCAAAAGGGCCATCTGAAAAAAGTGTAAAATCCAGAAAGACAGGACAGGCCATGGAGAACTGGGAGCCTTGTTATGCTGATGGGCGGGATGTAAATTGCCAACAGCCACTCGGGAGAAGTGTATGGTGTTTCCTGAAACATCTAAGAAACAAAGCAACAGAGCCTAGGGCACTTTCACTTATGGTCCTATAGCTTAGGGAAATTAAAATCAAAAAGACACAGCCACCCCAAAATTTGGGACGCCTCTGTTTACAAGAACCTCGTTTACCGTACAAGTTCTCTATCACAGAAAGTGAAAAATGGATAAAGAACTTGTGGTACTTACGTACAATGCAGTATCACTCAGCAATGAAATCTATGTCATCAGGCCCGTAGCAGCATAATGAGTGGATTCAGGTACGATGATTCTAACTGAAATAAGTCACACAGAAAAAGAAACATCATAAGATATCACTAATACACGGAATGTAAACTTGGCTACACAGGAACTGAATTCCAAAACAGAACAGGGTCTCAAATTTAGAAAACAAACTTATGCTTGCTTAAGGGGAAAGGTGAGTTGGGGTGCTGCATAAAACCAGAGATTGAAATGAGCACAGATAAAGTTCCTTAAGCCAAATATGGAATAGACAAGAGCTACTCCTTGCTCAACGAAATGGACTCAACACCCCATATTAAACGCTTAAGAATGTACCTGATTAGTAAGTATCTTAAAACCTATGGATTGCTATGTCTCCATAAGAGAATCAAGCATGTGTCCAGGGGCATAAACGCAGCAGTGATAGGATTGGAGAGGTTCGGTGAGCAAATGAAGACCCTTTGAAGTCATATTGCATGGTACCCATTCCATGGGTCTCAACTCTCCAGGTTTAAGGTATTCTTCCTTCAGCTGAAACTTGCATGTGGAACCCAGAATATGATCAACCATGTGAACGGGAGAAGTGTTCAAATATGTCTCAGTTTTCCTTCCATGGTACTCGGGTGCAACATTCCAGATTCTTTACTAACACTCTCCCCACTTGGAGAGTCAGCGCCTTTAACCTCCTGTTTGGCCCAATTTGCAATTTCTGCGGAAGATGAACAGGAATAGGGAGAACCAATGAGAGACTAGCTGGAGGTGTCTGGACGGGCAAATTTAACTCTCATTTCCCACCAGGAAGAGGAATTAACCAAAGGTTCAGCGTGCCGTGCCGGAACCAGATTAGGGCCTGAAGCCATCCTGCGGTGTTGCGGCCAGGTCACAAGAAAGCGAGTTGAAGAAAGGAGCTCAGGGGCACTGTAATTCACAAACCTTCAGAGTTATAAATGACAGCTATCGTCCAAAAATATACTGAAGTAAGGCTGCCAAGAGGACTTGAAAGCGGGGCAGAATTGCAGGAAACCGATTTCAGGAGGTAGACTGGCATTGCATTGAAAGCATAGGAAAAGAGGCAGAACGTCCACAATGATGCACTTGGCCAAAAAGGGCGTATGCGTTTTTTCCTGAATATATTCAGGAAAAAACGCATACGCCCTTTTTGGCCAACCAAGCAAGCTTGCAAAGGAAATCTGCACTACAATGAAGTCTCACTTCCCCCCGGTCAAAAGGGCCATCTGCAAAAAGTGTAAAATCCAGAAAGGCAGGACAGGCCATGGAGAACTGGGAGCCTTGTTATGCTGATGGGCGGGATGTAAATTGCCAACAGACACTCGGGAGAAGTGTATGGTGTTTCCTGAAACATCTAAAAAACAAAGCAACAGAGCCTAGGGCACTTCCACTTATGGTCCTATAGCTTAGGGAAATTAATATGAAAAAGACACAGCCACCCCAAAGTTTGGGACGCCTCTGTTTACAAGAACCTCGTTTACCGTACAAGTTCAATATCACAGAAAGTGAAAAATGGATAAAGAACTTGTGGTACTTACGTTCAATGAAGTATCACTCAGCAATGAAATCTATGTCATCAGGCCCGTAGCAGCATAATGAGTGGATTCAGGTACGATGATTCTAACTGAAATAAGTCACACAGAAAAGGAAACATCATAAGATATCACTAATACACGGAATGTAAACTGGGCTACACAGGAACTGAATTCCAAAACAGAACAGGGTCTCAAACTTAGAAAACCAACTTATGCTTGCTTAAGGGTAAAGGTGAGTTGGGGTGCTGCATAAAACCAGAGATTGAAATGAGCACAGATAAAGTTCCTTAAGCCAAATACGGAATAGAAAAGAGCTACTCCTTGCTCAACGAAATGGACTCAACACCGCATATTAAACGCCTAAGAATGTACCTGACTCTTAAGTATCTTAAAACCTATGGATTGCTATGTCTCCAAAAGAGAATCAAGCATGTGTACAGGGGCATAAACGCAGCAGTGATAGGATTGGAGAGGTTCGGTGAGCAAATGAAGACCCTTTGAAGTCATATTGCATGGTACCCATTCCACGGGTCCCAACTACCCAGGTTTAAGGTATTCTTCCTTCAGCTATAACATGCATGTGGAACCCAGAGTATGATCAACCGTGTGAACGGAAGACGTGTTCAAATATGTCTCAGTTTTCCTCCCCTGGTACTCGGGTGCAACATTCCAGACGCTTTACTAACACTCTCCCCACTTGGAGAGTCAGCGCCTTTAACCTCCTGTTTGGCCCAGTTTGCAATTTCTGCGGAAGATGAACAGGAATAGCGAGAACCAATGAGAGACTAGCTGGAGGTGTCTGGACGGGCAAATTTAACTCTCGTTTCCCACCAGGAAGAGGAATTAACCAAAGGCTCAGCGTGCCGTGCCGGAACCATATTAGGGCCTGAAGCCATCCTGCGGTGTTGCGGCCAGGTCACAAGAAAGCGAGTTGAAGAAAGGAGCTCAGGGGCACTGTAATTCACAAACCTGCAGAGTTATAAATGACAGCTATCGTACAAAAATATACTGAAGTAAGGCTGCCAAGAGGACTTGAAAGCGGGGCAGAATTGCAGGAAACCGATTTCAGGAGGTAGACTGGAATTGCATTGAAAGCATAGGAAAAGAGGCAGAACGTCCACAATGATGCACTTGGCCAAAAAGGGCGTATGCGTTTTTTCCTGAATATATTCAGGAAAAAACGCATACGCCCTTTTTGGCCAACCAAGCAAGCTTGCAAAGGAAATCTGCACTACAATGAAGTCTCACTTCCCCCCAGTCAAAAGGGCCATCTGAAAAAAGTGTAAAATCCAGAAAGGCAGGACAGGCCATGGAGAACTGGGAGCCTTGTTATGCTGATGGGCGGGATGTAAATTGCCAACAGACACTGGGGAGAAGTGTATGGTGTTTCCTGAAACATCTAAAAAACAAAGCAACAGATCCTAGGGCACTTCCATTTATGGTCCTATAGCTTAGGGAAATTAAAATGAAAAAGACACACCCACCCCAAAGTTTGGGACGCCTCTGTTTACAAGAACCTCGTTTACCGTACAAGTTCAATATCACAGAAAGTGAAAAATGGATAAAGAACTTGTGGTACTTACGTACAATGCAGTATCACTCAGCAGTGAAATCTATGTCATCAGGCCCGTAGCAGCACAATGAGTGGATTCAGGTACGATGATTCTAACTGAAATAAGTCACACAGAAAAAGAAACATCATAAGATATCAGTAATACACGGAATGTAAACTTGGCTACACAGGAACTGAATTACAGAACAGAACAGGGTCTCAAATTTAGAAAACCAACTTATGCTTGTTTAAGGGTAAAGGTGAGTTGGGGTGCTGCATAAAACCAGAGATTGAAATGAGCACAGATAAAGTTCCTTAAGCCAAATATGGAATAGACAAGAGCTACTCCTTGCTCAACGAAATGGACTCAACACCCCATATTAAACGCTTAAGAATGTACGTGACTAGTAATTATCTTAAAACCTATGGATTGCTATGTCTCCATAAGAGAATCAAGCGTGTGTACAGGGGCATAAACGCAGCAGTGATAGGATTGGAGAGGTTCGGTGAGCAAATGAAGACCCTTTGAAGTCATATTGCATGGTACCCATTACACGGGTCTCAACTCTCCAGGTTTAAGGTATTCTTCCTTCAGCTAAAATATGCATGTGGAACCCAGAGTATGATCAACAGTGTGAACGGGAGACGTGTTCAAATATGTCTCAGTTTTCCTTCCATGGTACTCGGGTGCAACATTCCAGACGCTTTACTAACACTCTCCCCACTTGGAGAGTCAGCGCCTTTAACCTCCTGTTTGGCCTAGTTTGCAATTTCTGCGGAAGATGAACAGGAATAGCGAGAACCAATGAGAAACTAGCTGGAGGTGTCTGGACGGGCAAATTTAACTCTCATTTCCCACCAGGAAGAGGAAATAACCAAAGGCTCAGCGTGCCATGCTGGAACAAGATTAGGGCCTGAAGCCATCCTGCGGTGTTGCGGCCAGCTCACAAGAAAGCGAGTTGAAGAAAGGAGCTCAGGGGCACTGTAATTCACAAACCTGCAGAGTTATAAATGACAGCTATCGTCCAAAAATATACTGAAGTAAGGCTGCCAAGAGGACTTGAAAGCGGGGCAGAATTGCAGGAAACCGATTTCAGGAGGTAGACTGGAATTGCATTGAAAGCATAGGAAAAGAGGCAGAACGTCCACAATGATGCACTTGGCCAAAAAGGGCGTATGCGTTTTTTCCTGAATATATTCAGGAAAAAACGCATACGCCCTTTTTGGCCAACCAAGCAAACTTGCAAAGGAAATCTGCACTACAATGAAGTCTCACTTCCCCCCGGTCAAAAGGGCCATCTGAAAAAAGTGTAAAATCCAGAAAGGCAGGACAGGCCATGGAGAACTGGGAGCCTTGTTATGCTGATGGGCGGGATGTAAATTGCCAACAGCCACTCGGGAGAAGTGTATGGTGTTTCCTGAAACATCTAAGAAACAAAGCAACAGAGCCTAGGGCACTTTCACTTATGGTCCTATAGCTTAGGGAAATTAAAATCAAAAAGACACAGCCACCCCAAAATTTGGGACGCCTCTGTTTACAAGAACCTCGTTTACCGTACAAGTTCTCTATCACAGAAAGTGAAAAATGGATAAAGAACTTGTGGTACTTACGTACAATGCAGTATCACTCAGCAATGAAATCTATGTCATCAGGCCCGTAGCAGCATAATGAGTGGATTCAGGTACGATGATTCTAACTGAAATAAGTCACACAGAAAAAGAAACATCATAAGATATCACTAATACACGGAATGTAAACTTGGCTACACAGGAACTGAATTCCAAAACAGAACAGGGTCTCAAATTTAGAAAACAAACTTATGCTTGCTTAAGGGGAAAGGTGAGTTGGGGTGCTGCATAAAACCAGAGATTGAAATGAGCACAGATAAAGTTCCTTAAGCCAAATATGGAATAGACAAGAGCTACTCCTTGCTCAACGAAATGGACTCAACACCCCATATTAAACGCTTAAGAATGTACCTGATTAGTAAGTATCTTAAAACCTATGGATTGCTATGTCTCCATAAGAGAATCAAGCATGTGTCCAGGGGCATAAACGCAGCAGTGATAGGATTGGAGAGGTTCGGTGAGCAAATGAAGACCCTTTGAAGTCATATTGCATGGTACCCATTCCATGGGTCTCAACTCTCCAGGTTTAAGGTATTCTTCCTTCAGCTGAAACTTGCATGTGGAACCCAGAATATGATCAACCATGTGAACGGGAGAAGTGTTCAAATATGTCTCAGTTTTCCTTCCATGGTACTCGGGTGCAACATTCCAGATTCTTTACTAACACTCTCCCCACTTGGAGAGTCAGCGCCTTTAACCTCCTGTTTGGCCCAATTTGCAATTTCTGCGGAAGATGAACAGGAATAGGGAGAACCAATGAGAGACTAGCTGGAGGTGTCTGGACGGGCAAATTTAACTCTCATTTCCCACCAGGAAGAGGAATTAACCAAAGGTTCAGCGTGCCGTGCCGGAACCAGATTAGGGCCTGAAGCCATCCTGCGGTGTTGCGGCCAGGTCACAAGAAAGCGAGTTGAAGAAAGGAGCTCAGGGGCACTGTAATTCACAAACCTTCAGAGTTATAAATGACAGCTATCGTCCAAAAATATACTGAAGTAAGGCTGCCAAGAGGACTTGAAAGCGGGGCAGAATTGCAGGAAACCGATTTCAGGAGGTAGACTGGCATTGCATTGAAAGCATAGGAAAAGAGGCAGAACGTCCACAATGATGCACTTGGCCAAAAAGGGCGTATGCGTTTTTTCCTGAATATATTCAGGAAAAAACGCATACGCCCTTTTTGGCCAACCAAGCAAGCTTGCAAAGGAAATCTGCACTACAATGAAGTCTCACTTCCCCCCGGTCAAAAGGGCCATCTGCAAAAAGTGTAAAATCCAGAAAGGCAGGACAGGCCATGGAGAACTGGGAGCCTTGTTATGCTGATGGGCGGGATGTAAATTGCCAACAGACACTCGGGAGAAGTGTATGGTGTTTCCTGAAACATCTAAAAAACAAAGCAACAGAGCCTAGGGCACTTCCACTTATGGTCCTATAGCTTAGGGAAATTAATATGAAAAAGACACAGCCACCCCAAAGTTTGGGACGCCTCTGTTTACAAGAACCTCGTTTACCGTACAAGTTCAATATCACAGAAAGTGAAAAATGGATAAAGAACTTGTGGTACTTACGTTCAATGAAGTATCACTCAGCAATGAAATCTATGTCATCAGGCCCGTAGCAGCATAATGAGTGGATTCAGGTACGATGATTCTAACTGAAATAAGTCACACAGAAAAGGAAACATCATAAGATATCACTAATACACGGAATGTAAACTGGGCTACACAGGAACTGAATTCCAAAACAGAACAGGGTCTCAAACTTAGAAAACCAACTTATGCTTTTTTAAGGGTAAAGGTGAGTTGGGGTGCTGCATAAAACCAGAGATTGAAATGAGCACAGATAAAGTTCCTTAAGCCAAATACGGAATAGAAAAGAGCTACTCCTTGCTCAACGAAATGGACTCAACACCGCATATTAAACGCCTAAGAATGTACCTGACTCTTAAGTATCTTAAAACCTATGGATTGCTATGTCTCCAAAAGAGAATCAAGCATGTGTACAGGGGCATAAACGCAGCAGTGATAGGATTGGAGAGGTTCGGTGAGCAAATGAAGACCCTTTGAAGTCATATTGCATGGTACCCATTCCACGGGTCCCAACTACCCAGGTTTAAGGTATTCTTCCTTCAGCTATAACATGCATGTGGAACCCAGAGTATGATCAACCGTGTGAACGGAAGACGTGTTCAAATATGTCTCAGTTTTCCTCCCCTGGTACTCGGGTGCAACATTCCAGACGCTTTACTAACACTCTCCCCACTTGGAGAGTCAGCGCCTTTAACCTCCTGTTTGGCCCAGTTTGCAATTTCTGCGGAAGATGAACAGGAATAGCGAGAACCAATGAGAGACTAGCTGGAGGTGTCTGGACGGGCAAATTTAACTCTCGTTTCCCACCAGGAAGAGGAATTAACCAAAGGCTCAGCGTGCCGTGCCGGAACCATATTAGGGCCTGAAGCCATCCTGCGGTGTTGCGGCCAGGTCACAAGAAAGCGAGTTGAAGAAAGGAGCTCAGGGGCACTGTAATTCACAAACCTGCAGAGTTATAAATGACAGCTATCGTACAAAAATATACTGAAGTAAGGCTGCCAAGAGGACTTGAAAGCGGGGCAGAATTGCAGGAAACCGATTTCAGGAGGTAGACTGGAATTGCATTGAAAGCATAGGAAAAGAGGCAGAACGTCCACAATGATGCACTTGGCCAAAAAGGGCGTATGCGTTTTTTCCTGAATATATTCAGGAAAAAACGCATACGCCCTTTTTGGCCAACCAAGCAAGCTTGCAAAGGAAATCTGCACTACAATGAAGTCTCACTTCCCCCCGGTCAAAAGGGCCATCTGCAAAAAGTGTAAAATCCAGAAAGGCAGGACAGGCCATGGAGAACTGGGAGCCTTGTTATGCTGATGGGCGGGATGTAAATTGCCAACAGACACTGGGGAGAAGTGTATGGTGTTTCCTGAAACATCTAAAAAACAAAGCAACAGAGCCTAGGGCACTTCCACTTATGGTCCTATAGCTTAGGGAAATTAATATGAAAAAGACACAGCCACCCCAAAGTTTGGGACGCCTCTGTTTACAAGAACCTCGTTTACCGTACAAGTTCAATATCACAGAAAGTGAAAAATGGATAAAGAACTTGTGGTACTTACGTTCAATGAAGTATCACTCAGCAATGAAATCTATGTCATCAGGCCCGTAGCAGCATAATGAGTGGATTCAGGTACGATGATTCTAACTGAAATAAGTCACACAGAAAAGGAAACATCATAAGATATCACTAATACACGGAATGTAAACTGGGCTACACAGGAACTGAATTCCAAAACAGAACAGGGTCTCAAACTTAGAAAACCAACTTATGCTTGTTTATGGGTAAAGGTGAGTTGGGGTGCTGCATAAAACCAGAGATTGAAATGAGCACAGATAAAGTTCCTTAAGCCAAATACGGAATAGAAAAGAGCTACTCCTTGCTCAACGAAATGGACTCAACACCGCATATTAAACGCCTAAGAATGTACCTGACTCTTAAGTATCTTAAAACCTATGGATTGCTATGTCTCCAAAAGAGAATCAAGCATGTGTACAGGGGCATAAACGCAGCAGTGATAGGATTGGAGAGGTTCGGTGAGCAAATGAAGACCCTTTGAAGTCATATTGCATGGTACCCATTCCACGGGTCCCAACTACCCAGGTTTAAGGTATTCTTCCTTCAGCTATAACATGCATGTGGAACCCAGAGTATGATCAACCGTGTGAACGGAAGACGTGTTCAAATATGTCTCAGTTTTCCTCCCCTGGTACTCGGGTGCAACATTCCAGACGCTTTACTAACACTCTCCCCACTTGGAGAGTCAGCGCCTTTAACCTCCTGTTTGGCCCAGTTTGCAATTTCTGCGGAAGATGAACAGGAATAGCGAGAACCAATGAGAGACTAGCTGGAGGTGTCTGGACGGGCAAATTTAACTCTCGTTTCCCACCAGGAAGAGGAATTAACCAAAGGCTCAGCGTGCCGTGCCGGAACCATATTAGGGCCTGAAGCCATCCTGCGGTGTTGCGGCCAGGTCACAAGAAAGCGAGTTGAAGAAAGGAGCTCAGGGGCACTGTAATTCACAAACCTGCAGAGTTATAAATGACAGCTATCGTACAAAAATATACTGAAGTAAGGCTGCCAAGAGGACTTGAAAGCGGGGCAGAATTGCAGGAAACCGATTTCAGGAGGTAGACTGGAATTGCATTGAAAGCATAGGAAAAGAGGCAGAACGTCCACAATGATGCACTTGGCCAAAAAGGGCGTATGCGTTTTTTCCTGAATATATTCAGGAAAAAACGCATACGCCCTTTTTGGCCAACCAAGCAAGCTTGCAAAGGAAATCTGCACTACAATGAAGTCTCACTTCCCCCCAGTCAAAAGGGCCATCTGAAAAAAGTGTAAAATCCAGAAAGGCAGGACAGGCCATGGAGAACTGGGAGCCTTGTTATGCTGATGGGCGGGATGTAAATTGCCAACAGACACTGGGGAGAAGTGTATGGTGTTTCCTGAAACATCTAAAAAACAAAGCAACAGATCCTAGGGCACTTCCATTTATGGTCCTATAGCTTAGGGAAATTAAAATGAAAAAGACACACCCACCCCAAAGTTTGGGACGCCTCTGTTTACAAGAACCTCGTTTACCGTACAAGTTCAATATCACAGAAAGTGAAAAATGGATAAAGAACTTGTGGTACTTACGTACAATGCAGTATCACTCAGCAGTGAAATCTATGTCATCAGGCCCGTAGCAGCACAATGAGTGGATTCAGGTACGATGATTCTAACTGAAATAAGTCACACAGAAAAAGAAACATCATAAGATATCAGTAATACACGGAATGTAAACTTGGCTACACAGGAACTGAATTACAGAACAGAACAGGGTCTCAAATTTAGAAAACCAACTTATGCTTGTTTAAGGGTAAAGGTGAGTTGGGGTGCTGCATAAAACCAGAGATTGAAATGAGCACAGATAAAGTTCCTTAAGCCAAATATGGAATACACAAGAGCTACTCCTTGCTCAACGAAATGGACTCAACACCCCATATTAAACGCTTAAGAATGTACCTGACTAGTAATTATCTTAAAACCTATGGATTGCTATGTCTCCATAAGAGAATCAAGCGTGTGTACAGGGGCATAAACGCAGCAGTGATAGGATTGGAGAGGTTCGGTGAGCAAATGAAGACCCTTTGAAGTCATATTGCATGGTACCCATTACACGGGTCTCAACTCTCCAGGTTTAAGGTATTCTTCCTTCAGCTAAAATATGCATGTGGAACCCAGAGTATGATCAACAGTGTGAACGGGAGACGTGTTCAAATATGTCTCAGTTTTCCTCCCCTGGTACTCGGGTGCAACATTCCAGACGCTTTACTAACACTCTCCCCACTTGGAGAGTCAGCGCCTTTAACCTCCTGTTTGGCCCAGTTTGCAATTTCTGCGGAAGATGAACAGGAATAGGGAGAACCAATGAGAAACTAGCTGGAGGTGTCTGGACGGGCAAATTTAACTCTCATTTTCCACCAGGAAGAGGAAATAACCAAAGGCTCAGCGTGCCATGCCGGAACCAGATTAGGGCCTGAAGCCATCCTGCGGTGTTGCGGCCAGCTCACAAGAAAGCGAGTTGAAGAAAGGAGCTCAGGGGCACTGTAATTCACAAACCTGCAGAGTTATAAATGACAGCTATCGTCCAAAAATATACTGAAGTAAGGCTGCCAAGAGGACTTGAAAGCGGGGCAGAATTGCAGGAAACCGATTTCAGGAGGTAGACTGGAATTGCATTGAAAGCATAGGAAAGGAGGCAGAACGTCCACAATGATGCACTTGGCCAAAAAGGGCGTATGCGTTTTTTCCTGAATATATTCAGGAAAAACCACATACGCCCTTTTTGGCCAACCAAGCAAACTTGCAAAGGAAATCTGCACTACAATGAAGTCTCACTTCCCCCCGGTCAAAAGGGCCATCTGAAAAAAGTGTAAAATCCAGAAAGGCAGGACAGGCCATGGAGAACTGGGAGCCTTGTTATGCTGATGGGCGGGATGTAAATTGCCAACAGACACTCGGGAGAAGTGTATGGTGTTTCCTGAAACATCTAAAAAACAAAGCAACAGAGCCTAGGGCACTTCCACTTATGGCCCTATAGCTTAGGGAAATTAAAATCAAAATGACACAGCCACCCCAAAGTTTGGGACGCCTCTGTTTACAAGAACCTCGTTTACCGTACAAGTTCAATATCACAGAAAGTGAAAAATGGATAAAGAACTTGTGGTACTTACGTACAATGCAGTATCACTCAGCAGTGAAATCTATGTCATCAGGCCCGTAGCAGCACAATGAGTGGATTCAGGTACGATGATTCTAACTGAAATAAGTCACACAGAAAAAGAAACATCATAAGATATCACTAATACACGGAATGTAAACTTGGCTACACAGGAACTGAATTCCAAAACAGAACAGGGTCTCAAATTTAGAAAACCAACTTATGCTTGCTTAAGGGTAAAGGTGAGTTGGGGTGCTGCATAAAACCAGAGATTGAAATGAGCACAGATAAAGTTCCTTAAGCCAAATATGGAATAGACAAGAGCTACTCCTTGCTCAACGAAATGGACTCAACACCCCATATTAAACGCTTAAGAATGTACCTAATTAGTAAGTATCTTAAAACCTATGGATTGCTATGTCTCCATAAGAGAATCAAGCGTGTGTCCAGGGGCATAAACGCAGCAGTGATAGGATTGGAGAGGTTCGGTGAGCAAATGAAGACCCTTTGAAGTCATATTGCATGGTACCCATTCCACGGGTCTCAACTCTCCAGGTTTAAGGTATTCTTCCTTCAGCTGAAACTTGCATGTGGAACCCAGAGTATGATCAACCATGTGAACGGGAGAAGTGTTCAAATATGTCTCAGTTTTCCTCCCATGGTACTCGGGTGCAACATTCCAGATGCTTTACTAACACTCTCCCCACTTGGAGAGTCAGCGCCTTTAACCTCCTGTTTGGCCCAATTTGCAATTTCTGCGGAAGATGAACAGGAATAGGGAGAACCAATGAGAGACTAGCTGGAGGTGTCTGGACGGGCAAATTTAACTCTCATTTCCCGCCAGGAAGAGGAAATAACCAAAGGCTCAGTGTGCCGTGCCGGAACCAGATTAGGGCCTGAAGCCATCCTGTGGTGTTGCGGACAGCTCACAAGAAAAGGAGTTGAAGAAAGGAGCTCAGGGGCACTGTAATTCAAAAACCTGCAGAGTTATAAATGACAACTATCGTCCAAAAATATACTGAAGTAAGGCTGCCAAGAGGACTTGAAAGCGGGGCAGAATTGCAGGAAACCGATTTCAGGAGGTAGACTGGAATTGCATTGAAAGCATAGGAAAAGAGGCAGAACGTCCACAATGATGCACTTGGCCAAAAAGGGCGTATGCGTTTTTTCCTGAATATATTCAGGAAAAAACGTATACGCCCTTTTTGGCCAACCAAGCAAGCTTGCAAAGGAAATCTGCACTACAATGAAGTATGACTTCCCACCCCCCCCCGGTCAAAAGGGCCATCTGAAAAAAGTGTAAAATCCAGAAAGGCAGGACAGGCCATGGAGAACTGGGAGCCTTGTTATGCTGATGGGCGGGATGTAAATTGCCAACAGACACTCGGGAGAAGTGTATGGTGTTTCCTGAAACATCTAAAAAACAAAGCAACAGAGCCTAGGGCACTTCCACTTATGGTCCTATAGCTTAGGGAAATTAAAATCAAAAAGATACAGCCACCCCAATGTTTGGGACGCCTCTGTTTACAAGAACCTCGTTTACCGTACAAGTTCAATATCACAGAAAGTGAAAAATGGATAAAGAACTTGTGGTACTTATGTACAATGCAGTATCACTCAGCAGTGAAATCTATGTCATCAGGCCCATAGCAGCACAATGAGTGGATTCAGGTACGATGATTCTAACTGAAATAAGTCACACAGAAAAAGAAACATCATAAGATATCAGTAACACACGGAATGAAAACTTGGCTACACAGGAACTGAATTACAGAACAGAACAGGGTCTCAAATTTAGAAAACCAACTTATGCTTGTTTAAGGGGAAAGGTGAGTTGGGGTGCTGCATAAAACCAGAGATTGAAATGAGCACAGATAAAGTTCCTTAAGCCAAATATGGAATAGACAAGAGCTACTCCTTGCTCAACGAAATGGACTCAACACCCCATATTAAACGCCTAAGAATGTACCTGACTAGTAAGTATCTTAAAACCTATGGATTGCTATGTCTCCGAAAGAGAATCAAGCATGTGTACAGGGACATAAACGCAGCAGTGATAGGATTGGAGAGGTTCGGTGAGCAAATGAAGACCCTTTGAAGTCATATTGCATGATACCCATTCCACGGGTTTCAACTACCCAGGTTTAAGGTATTCTTCCTTCAGCTAAAACATGCATGTGGAACCTAGAGTATGATCAACCATGTGATCGGGAGACGTGTTCAAATATGTCTCAGTTTTCGTATCCTGGTACTCCGGTGCAACATTCCAGACGCTTTACTAACACTCTCCCGACTTGGAGAGTCAGTCCCTTTAACCTCCTGTTTGGCCCAGTTTGCAATTTCTGTGGAAGATGAACAGGAATAGCGAGAACCAATGAGAGACTAGCTGGAGGTGTCTGGACGGGCAAATTTAACTCTCATTTCCCACCAGGAAGAGGAAATAACCAAAGGTTCAGCGTGCCGTGCCGGAACCAGATTAGGGCCTGAAGCCATCCTGCGGTGTTGCGGCCAGCTCACAAGAAAGCGAGTTGAAGAAAGGAGCTCAGGGGCACTGTAATTCACAAACCTTCAGAGTTATAAATGACAGCTATCATCCAAAAATATACTGAAGTAAGGCTGCCAAGAGGACTTGAAAGCGGGGCAGAATTGCAGGAAACCGATTTCAGGAGGTAGACTGGAATTGCATTGAAAGCATAGGAAAAGAGGCAGAACGTCCACAATGATGCACTTGGCCAAAAAGGGCGTATGCGTTTTTTCCTGAATATATTCAGGAAAAAACGCATACGCCCTTTTTGGCCAACCAAGCAAGCTTGCAAAGGAAATCTGCACTACAATGAAGTCTCACTTTCCCCCGGTCAAAAGGGCCATCTGCAAAAAGTGTAAAATCCAGAAAGGCAGGACAGGCCATGGAGAACTGGGAGCCTTGTTATGCTGATGGGCGGGATGTAAATTGCCAACAGACACTCGGGAGAAGTGTATGGTGTTTCCTGAAACATCTAAAAAACAAAGCAACAGAGCCTAGGGCACTTCCACTTATGGTCCTATAGCTTAGGGAAATTAAAATGAAAAAGACACAGCCACCCCAAAGTTTGGGACGCCTCTGTTTACAAGAACCTCGTTTACCGTACAAGTTCAATATCACAGAAAGTGAAAAATGGATAAAGAACTTGTGGTACTTACGTACAATGCAGTATCACTCAGCAATGAAATCTATGTCATCAGGCCCGTAGCAGCATAATGAGTGGATTCAGGTACGATGATTCTAACTGAAATAAGTCACACAGAAAAGGAAACATCATAAGATATCACTAATACACGGAATGTAAACTGGGCTACACAGGAACTGAATTACAGAACAGAACAGGGTCTCAAATTTAGAAAACCAACTTATGCTTGTTTAAGGGTAAAGGTGAGTTGGGGTGCTGCATAAAACCAGAGATTGAAATGAGCACAGATAAAGTTCCTTAAGCCAAATATGGAATAGACAAGAGCTACTCCTTGCTCAACGAAATGGACTCAACACCCCATATTAAACGCTTAAGAATGTACCTGACTAGTAAGTATCTTAAAACCTATGGATTGCTATGTCTCCATAAGAGAATCAAGCGTGTGTACAGGGGCATAAACGCAGCAGTGATAGGATTGGAGAGGTTCGGTGAGCAAATGAAGACCCTTTGAAGTCATATTGCATGGTACCCATTACACGGGTCTCAACTCTCCAGGTTTAAGGTATTCTTCCTTCAGCTAAAGTATGCATGTGGAACGCAGAGTATGATCAACAGTGTGAACGGGAGACGTGTTCAAATATGTCTCAGTTTTCCTCCCCTGGTACTCGGGTGCAACATTCCCGACGCTTTACTAACACTCTCCCCACTTGGAGAGTCAGCGCCTTTAACCTCCTGTTTGGCCCAGTTTGCAATTTCTGCGGAAGATGAACAGGAATAGGGAGAACCAATGAGAAACTAGCTGGAGGTGTCTGGACGGGCAAATTTAACTCTCATTTCCCACCAGGAAGAGGAAATAACCAAAGGCTCAGCGTGCCATGCCGGAACCAGATTAGGGCCTGAAGCCATCCTGCGGTGTTGCGGCCAGCTCACAAGAAAGCGAGTTGAAGAAAGGAGCTCAGGGGCACTGTAATTCACAAACCTGCAGAGTTATAAATGACAGCTATCGTCCAAAAATATACTGAAGTAAGGCTGCCAAGAGGACTTGAAAGCGGGGCAGAATTGCAGGAAACCGATTTCAGGAGGTAGACTGGAATTGCATTGAAAGCATAGGAAAAGAGGCAGAACGTCCACAATGATGCACTTGGCCAAAAAGGGCGTATGCGTTTTTTCCTGAATATATTCAGGAAAAAACGCATACGCCCTTTTTGGCCAACCAAGCAAACTTGCAAAGGAAATCTGCACTACAATGAAGTCTCACTTCCCCCCGGTCAAAAGGGCCATCTGAAAAAAGTGTAAAATCCAGAAAGGCAGGACAGGCCATGGAGAACTGGGAGCCTTGTTATGCTGATGGGCGGGATGTAAATTGCCAACAGACACTCGGGAGAAGTGTATGGTGTTTCCTGAAACATCTAAAAAACAAAGCAACAGAGCCTAGGGCACTTCCACTTATGGCCCTATAGCTTAGGGAAATTAAAATCAAAATGACACAGCCACCCCAAAGTTTGGGACGCCTCTGTTTACAAGAACCTCGTTTACCGTACAAGTTCAATATCACAGAAAGTGAAAAATGGATAAAGAACTTGTGGTACTTACGTACAATGCAGTATCACTCAGCAGTGAAATCTATGTCATCAGGCCCGTAGCAGCACAATGAGTGGATTCAGGTACGATGATTCTAACTGAAATAAGTCACACAGAAAAAGAAACATCATAAGATATCAGTAATACACGGAATGTAAACTTGGCTACACAGGAACTGAATTACAGAACAGAACAGGGTCTCAAATTTAGAAAACCAACTTATGCTTGCTTAAGGGTAAAGGTGAGTTGGGATGCTGCATAAAAGCAGAGATTGAAATGAGCACAGATAAAGTTCCTTAAGCCAAATATGGAATAGACAAGAGCTACTCCTTGCTCAACGAAATGGACTCAACACCGCATATTAAACGCCTAAGAATGTACCTGACTCTTAAGTATCTTAAAACCTATGGATTGCTATGTCTCCGAAAGAGAATCAAGCATGTGTACAGGGACATAAACGCAGCAGTGATAGGATTGGAGAGGTTCGGTGAGCAAATGAAGACCCTTTGAAGTCATATTGCATGGTACCCATTACACGGGTCTCAACTATCCAGGTTTAAGGTATTCTTCCTTCAGCTAAAATATGCATGTGGAACCCAGAGTATGATCAACAGTGTGAACGGGAGACCTGTTCAAATATGTCTCAGTTTTCCTCCCCTGGTACTCGGGTGCAACATTCCAGACGCTTTACTAACACTCTCCCCACTTGGAGAGTCAGCGCCTTTAACCTCCTGTTTGGCCCAGTTTGCAATTTCTGCGGAAGATGAACAGGAATAGCGAGAACCAATGAGAGACTAGCTGGAGGTGTCTGGACGGGCAAATTTAACTCTCATTTCCCACCAGGAAGAGGAATTAACCAAAGGTTCAGCGTGCCGTGCTGGAACCAGATTAGGGCCTGAAGCCATCCTGCGGTGTTGCGGCCAGGTCACAAGAAAGCGAGTTGGAGAAAGGAGCTCAGGGGCACTGTAATTCACAAACCTGCAGAGTTATAAATGACAGCTATCGTCCAAAAATATACTGAAGTAAGGCTGCCAAGAGGACTTGAAAGCGGGGCAGAATTGCAGGAAACCGATTTCAGGAGGTAGACTGGAATTGCATTGAAAGCATAGGAAAAGAGGCAGAACGTCCACAATGATGCACTTGGCCAAAAAGGGCGTATGCGTTTTTTCCTGAATATATTCAGGAAAAAACGCATACGCCCTTTTTGGCCAACCAAGCAAGCTTGCAAAGGAAATCTGCACTACAATGAAGTCTCACTTCCCCCCGGTCAAAAGGGCCATCTGCAAAAAGTGTAAAATCCAGAAAGGCAGGACAGGCCATGGAGAACTGGGAGCCTTGTTATGCTGATGGGCGGGATGTAAATTGCCAACAGACACTCGGGAGAAGTGTATGGTGTTTCCTGAAACATCTAAAAAACAAAGCAACAGAGCCTAGGGCACTTCCACTTATGGTCCTATAGCTTAGGGAAATTAAAATCAAAAAGATACAGCCACCCCAATGTTTGGGACGCCTCTGTTTACAAGAACCTCATTTACCGTACAAGTTCAATATCACAGAAAGAGAAAAATGGATAAAGAACTTGTGGTACTTACGTACAATGCAGTATCACTCAGCAGTGAAATCTATGTCATCAGGCCCGTAGCAGCACAATGAGTGGATTCAGGTACGATGATTCTAACTGAAATAAGTCACACAGAAAAAGAAACATCATAAGATATCAGTAATACACGGAATGTAAACTTGGCTACACAGGAACTGAATTACAGAACAGAACAGAGTCTCAAATTTAGAAAACCAACTTATGCTTGTTTAAGGGTAAAGGTGAGTTGGGGTGCTGCATAAAACCAGAGATTGAAATGAGCACAGATAAAGTTCCTTAAGCCAAATATGGAATAGACAAGAGCTACTCCTTGCTCAACGAAATGGACTCAACACCGCATATTAAACGCCTAAGAATGTACCTGACTCTTAAGTATCTTAAAACCTATGGATTGCTATGTCTCCGAAAGAGAATCAAGCATGTGTACAGGGACATAAACGCAGCAGTGATAGGATTGGAGAGGTTCGGTGAGCAAATGAAGACCCTTTGAAGTCATATTGCATGGTACCCATTACACGGGTCTCAACTATCCAGGTTTAAGGTATTCTTCCTTCAGCTAAAATATGCATGTGGAACCCAGAGTATGATCAACAGTGTGAACGGGAGACCTGTTCAAATATGTCTCAGTTTTCCTCCCCTGGTACTCGGGTGCAACATTCCAGACGCTTTACTAACACTCTCCCCACTTGGAGAGTCAGCGCCTTTAACCTCCTGTTTGGCCCAGTTTGCAATTTCTGCGGAAGATGAACAGGAATAGCGAGAACCAATGAGAGACTAGCTGGAGGTGTCTGGACGGGCAAATTTAACTCTCATTTCCCACCAGGAAGAGGAAATAACCAAAGGCTCAGCGTGCCGTGCCGGAACCAGATTAGGGCCTGAAGCCATCTTGCGGTGTTGCGGCCAGCTCACAAGAAAACGAGTTGAAGAAAGGAGCTCAGGGGCACTGTAATTCACAAACCTGCAGAGTTATAAATGACAACTATCGTCCAAAAATATACTGAAGTAAGGCTACCAAGAGGACTTGAAAGCGGAGCAGAATTGCAGGAAACCGATTTCAGGAGGTAGACTGGAATTGCATTGAAAGCATAGGAAAAGAGGCAGAACGTCCACAATGATGCACTTGGCCAAAAAGGGCGTATGCGTTTTTTCCTGAATATATTCAGGAAAAAACGCATACGCCCTTTTTGGCCAACCAAGCAAGCTTGCAAAGGAAATCTGCACTACGATGAAGTCTCACTTCCCCCCGGTCAAAAGGGTCATCTGAAAAAAGTGTAAAATCCAGAAAGGCAGGACAGGCCATGGAGAACTGGGAGCCTTGTTATGCTGATGGGCGGGATGTAAATTGCCAACAGACACTCGGGAGAAGTGTATGGTGTTTCCTGAAACATCTAAAAAACAAAGCAACAGAGCCTAGGGCACTTCCACTTATGGTCCTATAGCTTAGGGAAATTAAAATCAAAAAGATACAGCCACCCCAATGTTTGGGACGCCTCTGTTTACAAGAACCTCATTTACCGTACAAGTTCAATATCACAGAAAGTGAAAAATGGATAAAGAACTTGTGGTACTTATGTACAATGCAGTATCACTCAGCAGTGAAATCTATGTCATCAGGCCCGTAGCAGCACAATGAGTGGATTCAGGTACGATGATTCTAACTGAAATAAGTCACACAGAAAAAGAAACATCATAAGATATCAGTAATACACGGAATGTAAACTTGGCTACACAGGAACTGAATTACAGAACAGAACAGGGTCTCAAATTTAGAAAACCATCTTATGCTTGTTTAAGGGTAAAGGTGAGTTGGGGTGCTGCATAAAACCAGAGATTGAAATGAGCACAGATAAAGTTCCTTAAGCCAAATATGGAATAGACAAGAGCTACTCCTTGCTCAACGAAATGGACTCAACACCCCATATTAAACGCCTAAGAATGTACCTAACTAGTAAGTATCTTAAAACCTATGGATTGCTATGTCTCCATAACAGAATCAAGGGTGTGTACAGGGGCATAAACGCAGCAGTGATAGGATTGGAGAGGTTCGGTGAGCAAATGAAGACCCTTTGAAGTCATATTGCATGGTACCCATTACACGGGTCTCAACTCTCCAGGTTTAAGGTATTCTTCCTTCAGCTAAAATATGCATGTGGAACCCAGAGTATGATCAACAGTGTGAACGGGAGACGTGTTCAAATATGTCTCAGTTTTCGTACCCTGGTACTCGGGTGCAACATTCCAGACGCTTTACTAACACTCTCCCCACTTGGAGAGTCAGCGCCTTTAACCTCCTGTTTGGCCCAGTTTGCAATTTCTGCGGAAGATGAACAGGAATAGGGAGAACCAATGAGAAACTAGCTGGAGGTGTCTGGACGGGCAAATTTAACTCTCATTTCCCACCAGGAAGAGGAAATAACCAAAGGCTCAGCGTGCCATGCCGGAACCAGATTAGGGCCTGAAGCCATCCTGCGGTGTTGCGGCCAGCTCACAAGAAAGCGAGTTGAAGAAAGGAGCTCAGGGGCACTGTAATTCACAAACCTGCAGAGTTATAAATGACAGCTATCGTCCAAAAATATACTGAAGTAAGGCTGCCAAGAGGACTTGAAAGCGGGGCAGAATTGCAGGAAACTGATTTCAGGAGGTAGACTGGAATTGCATTGAAAGCATAGGAAAAGAGGCAGAACGTCCACAATGATGCACTTGGCCAAAAAGGGCGTATGCGTTTTTTCCTGAATATATTCAGGAAAAAACGCATACACCCTTTTTGGCCAACCAAGCAAGCTTGCAAAGGAAATCTGCACTACAATGAAGTCTCACTTCCCCCCGGTCAAAAGGGCCATCTGAAAAAAGTGTAAAATCCAGAAAGGCAGGACAGGCCATGGAGAACTGGGAGCCTTGTTATGCTGATGGGCGGGATGTAAATTGCCAACAGACACTCGGGAGAAGTGTATGGTGTTTCCTGAAACATCTAAAAAACAAAGCAACAGAGCCTAGGGCACTTCCACTTATGGCCCTATAGCTTAGGGAAATTAAAATCAAAAAGACACAGCCACCCCAAAGTTTGGGACGCCTCTGTTTACAAGAACCTCGTTTACCGTACAAGTTCAACATCGCAGAAAGTGAAAAATGGATAAAGAAGTTGTGGTATTTACTTACAAAGCAATATCACTCAGCAATGAAATCTATGTCATCAGGCCCTTAGCAGCACAATGAGTGGATTCAGGTATGATGATTCAAACTGAAATAAGTCTCACAGAAAAAAAACATCATAAGATATCACTAATACACGGAATGTAAACTTGGCTACACAGGAACTGAATTCCAAAACAGAACAGCGTCTCAAATTTAGAAAACCAACTTATGCTTGCTTAAGGGGAAAGGTGAGTTGGGGTGCTGCATAAAACCAGAGATTGAAATGAGCACAGATAAAGTTCCTTAAGCCAAATATGGAATAGACAAGAGCTACTCCTTGCTCAACGAAATGGACTCAACACCCCATATTAAACGCCTAAGAATGTACGTGACTAGTAAGTATCTTAAAACCTATGGATTGCTATGTCTCCATAAGAGAATCAAGCATGTGTACAGGGGCATAAACGCAGCAGTGATAGGATTGGAGAGGTTCGGTGAGCAAATGAAGACCCTTTGAAGTCATATTGCATGGTACCCATTACACGGGTCTCAACTCTCCAGGTTTAAGGTATTCTTCCTTCAGCTAAAATATGCATGTGGAACCCAGAGTATGATCAACAGTGTGAACGGGAGACGTGTTCAAATATGTCTCAGTTTTCCTCCCCTGGTACTCGGGTGCAACGTTCCAGACGCTTTACTAACACTCTCCCCACTTGGAGAGTCAGCGCCTTTAACCTCCTGTTTGGCCTAGTTTGCAATTTCTGCGGAAGATGAACAGGAATAGCGAGAACCAATGAGAAACTAGCTGGAGGTGTCTGGACGGGCAAATTTAACTCTCATTTCCCACCAGGAAGAGGAAATAACCAAAGGCTCAGCGTGCCATGCCGGAACCAGATTAGGGCCTGAAGCCATCCTGCGGTGTTGCGGCCAGCTCACAAGAAAGCGAGTTGAAGAAAGGAGCTCAGGGGCACTGTAATTCACAAACCTGCAGAGTTATAAATGACAGCTATCGTCCAAAAATATACTGAAGTAAGGCTGCCAAGAGGACTTGAAAGCGGGGCAGAATTGCAGGAAACTGATTTCAGGAGGTAGACTGGAATTGCATTGAAAGCATAGGAAAAGAGGGAGAACGTCCACAATGATGCACTTGGCCAAAAAGGGCGTATGCGTTTTTTCCTGAATATATTCAGGAATATATTCAGGAAAAAACGCATACGCCCTTTTTGGCCAACCAAGCAAACTTGCAAAGGAAATCTGCACTACAATGAAGTCTCAATTCCCCCCAGTCAAAAGGGTCATCTGAAAAAAGTGTAAAATCCAGAAAGGCAGGACACGCCATGGAGAACTGGGAGCCTTGTTATGCTGATGGGCGGGATGTAAATTGCCAACAGACACTCGGGAGAAGTGTATGGTGTTTCCTGAAACATCTAAAAAACAAAGCAACAGAGCCTAGGGCACTTCCACTTATGGCCCTATAGCTTAGGGAAATTAAAATCAAAACGACACAGCCACCCCAAAATTTGGGACGCCTCTGTTTACAAGAACCTCGTTTACCGTACAAGTTCAATAACACAGAAAGTGAAAAATGGATAAAGAACTTGTGGTACTTACGTACAATGCAGTATCACTCAGCAGTGAAATCTATGTCATCAGGCCCGTAGCAGCACAATAAGTGGATTCAGGTACGATGATTCTAACTGAAATAAGTCACACAGAAAAAGAAACATCATAAGATATCAGTAATACACGGAATGTAAACTTGGCTACACAGGAACTGAATTACAGAACAGAACAGGGACTCAAATTTAGAAAACCAACTTATGCTTGCTTAAGGGTAAAGGTGAGTTGGGATGCTGCATAAAAGCAGAGATTGAAATGAGCACAGATAAAGTTCCTTAAGCCAAATATGGAATAGACAAGAGCTACTCCTTGCTCAACGAAATGGACTCAACACCGCATATTAAACGCCTAAGAATGTACCTGACTCTTAAGTATCTTAAAACCTGTGGATTGCTATGTCTCCGAAAGAGAATCAAGCATGTGTACAGGGACATAAACGCAGCAGTGATAGGATTGGAGAGGTTCGGTGAGCAATTGAAGACCCTTTGAAGTCATACTGCATGGTACCCATTCCACGGGTTTCAACTCTCCAGGTTTAAGGTATTCTTCCTTCAGCTAAAACATGCATGTGGAACCTAGAGTATGATCAACCATGTGATCGGGAGACGTGTTCAAATATGTCTCAGTTTTCGTACCCTGGTACTCGGGTGCAACATTCCAGACGCTTTACTAACACTCTCCCCACTTGGAGAGTCAGCGCCTTTAACCTCCTGTTTGGCCCAGTTTGCAATTTCTGCGGAAGATGAACAGGAATAGCGAGAACCAATGAGAGACTAGCTGGAGGTGTCTGGACGGGCAAATTTAACTCTCATTTCCCACCAGGAAGAGGAAATAACCAAAGGCTCAGCGTGCCATGCCGGAACCAGATTAGGGCCTGAAGCCATCCTGCGGTGTTGCGGCCAGCTCACAAGAAAGCGAGTTGAAGAAAGGAGCTCAGGGGCACTGTAATTCACAAACCTGCAGAGTTATAAATGACAGCTATCGTCCAAAAATATACTGAAGTAAGGCTGCCAAGAGGACTTGAAAGCGGGGCAGAATTGCAGGAAACCGATTTCAGGAGGTAGACTGGAATTGCATTGAAAGCATAGGAAAAGAGGCAGAACGTCCACAATGATGCACTTGGCCAAAAAGGGCGTATGCGTTTTTTCCTGAATATATTCAGGAAAAAACGCATACGCCCTTTTTGGCCAACCAAGCAAACTTGCAAAGGAAATCTGCACTACAATGAAGTCTCACTTCCCCCCGGTCAAAAGGGCCATCTGAAAAAAGTGTAAAATCCAGAAAGGCAGGACAGGCCATGGAGAACTGGGAGCCTTGTTATGCTGATGGGCGGGATGTAAATTGCCAACAGCCACTCTGGAGAAGTGTATGGTGTTTCCTGAAACATCTAAGAAACAAGGCAACAGAGCCTAGGGCACTTTCAGTTATGGTCCTATAGCTTAGGGAAATTAAAATCAAAAAGACACAGCCACCCCAAAATTTGGGACGCCTCTGTTTACAAGAACCTCGTTTACCGTACAAGTTCTCTATCACAGAAAGTGAAAAATGGATAAAGAACTTATGGTACTTACGTACAATGCAGTATCACTCAGCAATGAAATCTATGTCATCAGGCCCGTAGCAGCATAATGAGTGGATTCAGGTACGATGATTCTAACTGAAATAAGTCACACAGAAAAAGAAACATCATAAGATATCACTAATACACGGAATGTAAACTTGGCTACACAGGAACTGAATTCCAAAACAGAACAGGGTCTCAAATTTAGAAAACCAACTTATGCTTGCTTAAGGGGAAAGGTGAGTTGGGGTGCTGCATAAAACCAGAGATTGAAATGAGCACAGATAAAGTTCCTTAAGCCAAATATGGAATAGACAAGAGCTACTCCTTGCTCAACGAAATGGACTCAACACCCCATATTAAACGCCTAAGAATGTACGTGACTAGTAAGTATCTTAAAACCTATGGATTGCTATGTCTCCATAAGAGAATCAAGCATGTGTACAGGGGCATAAACGCAGCAGTGATAGGATTGGAGAGGTTCGGTGAGCTAATGAAGACCCTTTGAAGTCATATTGCATGGTACCCATTACACGGGTCTCAACTATCCAGGTTTAAGGTATTCTTCCTTCAGCTAAAATATGCATGTGGAACCCACAGTATGATCAACAGTGTGAACGGGAGACCTGTTCAAATATGTCTCAGTTTTCCTCCCCTGGTACTCGGGTGCAACATTCCAGACGCTTTACTAACACTCTCCCCACTTGGAGAGTCAGCGCCTTTAACCTCCTGTTTGGCCCAGTTTGCAATTTCTGCGGAAGATGAACAGGAATAGCGAGAACCAATGAGAGACTAGCTGGAGGTGTCTGGACGGGCAAATTTAACTCTCATTTCCCACCAGGAAGAGGAATTAACCAAAGGTTCAGCGTGCCGTGCTGGAACCAGATTAGGGCCTGAAGCCATCCTGCGGTGTTGCGGCCAGGTCACAAGAAAGCGAGTTGGAGAAAGGAGCTCAGGGGCACTGTAATTCACAAACCTGCAGAGTTATAAATGACAGCTATCGTCCAAAAATATACTGAAGTAAGGCTGCCAAGAGGACTTGAAAGCGGGGCAGAATTGCAGGAAACCGATTTCAGGAGGTAGACTGGAATTGCATTGAAAGCATAGGAAAAGAGGCAGAACGTCCACAATGATGCACTTGGCCAAAAAGGGCGTATGCGTTTTTTCCTGAATATATTCAGGAAAAAACGCATACGCCCTTTTTGGCCAACCAAGCAAGCTTGCAAAGGAAATCTGCACTACAATGAAGTCTCACTTCCCCCCGGTCAAAAGGGCCATCTGCAAAAAGTGTAAAATCCAGAAAGGCAGGACAGGCCATGGAGAACTGGGAGCCTTGTTATGCTGATGGGCGGGATGTAAATTGCCAACAGACACTCGGGAGAAGTGTATGGTGTTTCCTGAAACATCTAAAAAACAAAGCAACAGAGCCTAGGGCACTTCCACTTATGGTCCTATAGCTTAGGGAAATTAAAATCAAAAAGATACAGCCACCCCAATGTTTGGGACGCCTCTGTTTACAAGAACCTCATTTACCGTACAAGTTCAATATCACAGAAAGAGAAAAATGGATAAAGAACTTGTGGTACTTACGTACAATGCAGTATCACTCAGCAGTGAAATCTATGTCATCAGGCCCGTAGCAGCACAATGAGTGGATTCAGGTACGATGATTCTAACTGAAATAAGTCACACAGAAAAAGAAACATCATAAGATATCAGTAATACACGGAATGTAAACTTGGCTACACAGGAACTGAATTACAGAACAGAACAGAGTCTCAAATTTAGAAAACCAACTTATGCTTGTTTAAGGGTAAAGGTGAGTTGGGGTGCTGCATAAAACCAGAGATTGAAATGAGCACAGATAAAGTTCCTTAAGCCAAATATGGAATAGACAAGAGCTACTCCTTGCTCAACGAAATGGACTCAACACCGCATATTAAACGCCTAAGAATGTACCTGACTCTTAAGTATCTTAAAACCTATGGATTGCTATGTCTCCGAAAGAGAATCAAGCATGTGTACAGGGACATAAACGCAGCAGTGATAGGATTGGAGAGGTTCGGTGAGCAAATGAAGACCCTTTGAAGTCATATTGCATGGTACCCATTACACGGGTCTCAACTATCCAGGTTTAAGGTATTCTTCCTTCAGCTAAAATATGCATGTGGAACCCAGAGTATGATCAACAGTGTGAACGGGAGACCTGTTCAAATATGTCTCAGTTTTCCTCCCCTGGTACTCGGGTGCAACATTCCAGACGCTTTACTAACACTCTCCCCACTTGGAGAGTCAGCGCCTTTAACCTCCTGTTTGGCCCAGTTTGCAATTTCTGCGGAAGATGAACAGGAATAGCGAGAACCAATGAGAGACTAGCTGGAGGTGTCTGGACGGGCAAATTTAACTCTCATTTCCCACCAGGAAGAGGAAATAACCAAAGGCTCAGCGTGCCGTGCCGGAACCAGATTAGGGCCTGAAGCCATCTTGCGGTGTTGCGGCCAGCTCACAAGAAAACGAGTTGAAGAAAGGAGCTCAGGGGCACTGTAATTCACAAACCTGCAGAGTTATAAATGACAACTATCGTCCAAAAATATACTGAAGTAAGGCTACCAAGAGGACTTGAAAGCGGAGCAGAATTGCAGGAAACCGATTTCAGGAGGTAGACTGGAATTGCATTGAAAGCATAGGAAAAGAGGCAGAACGTCCACAATGATGCACTTGGCCAAAAAGGGCGTATGCGTTTTTTCCTGAATATATTCAGGAAAAAACGCATACGCCCTTTTTGGCCAACCAAGCAAGCTTGCAAAGGAAATCTGCACTACGATGAAGTCTCACTTCCCCCCGGTCAAAAGGGTCATCTGAAAAAAGTGTAAAATCCAGAAAGGCAGGACAGGCCATGGAGAACTGGGAGCCTTGTTATGCTGATGGGCGGGATGTAAATTGCCAACAGACACTCGGGAGAAGTGTATGGTGTTTCCTGAAACATCTAAAAAACAAAGCAACAGAGCCTAGGGCACTTCCACTTATGGTCCTATAGCTTAGGGAAATTAAAATCAAAAAGATACAGCCACCCCAATGTTTGGGACGCCTCTGTTTACAAGAACCTCATTTACCGTACAAGTTCAATATCACAGAAAGTGAAAAATGGATAAAGAACTTGTGGTACTTATGTACAATGCAGTATCACTCAGCAGTGAAATCTATGTCATCAGGCCCGTAGCAGCACAATGAGTGGATTCAGGTACGATGATTCTAACTGAAATAAGTCACACAGAAAAAGAAACATCATAAGATATCAGTAATACACGGAATGTAAACTTGGCTACACAGGAACTGAATTACAGAAAAGAACAGGGTCTCAAATTTAGAAAACCATCTTATGCTTGTTTAAGGGTAAAGGTGAGTTGGGGTGCTGCATAAAACCAGAGATTGAAATGAGCACAGATAAAGTTCCTTAAGCCAAATATGGAATAGACAAGAGCTACTCCTTGCTCAACGAAATGGACTCAACACCCCATATTAAACGCCTAAGAATGTACCTAACTAGTAAGTATCTTAAAACCTATGGATTGCTATGTCTCCATAACAGAATCAAGGGTGTGTACAGGGGCATAAACGCAGCAGTGATAGGATTGGAGAGGTTCGGTGAGCAAATGAAGACCCTTTGAAGTCATATTGCATGGTACCCATTACACGGGTCTCAACTCTCCAGGTTTAAGGTATTCTTCCTTCAGCTAAAATATGCATGTGGAACCCAGAGTATGATCAACAGTGTGAACGGGAGACGTGTTCAAATATGTCTCAGTTTTCGTACCCTGGTACTCGGGTGCAACATTCCAGACGCTTTACTAACACTCTCCCCACTTGGAGAGTCAGCGCCTTTAACCTCCTGTTTGGCCTAGTTTGCAATTTCTGCGGAAGATGAACAGGAATAGGGAGAACCAATGAGAAACTAGCTGGAGGTGTCTGGACGGGCAAATTTAACTCTCATTTCCCACCAGGAAGAGGAAATAACCAAAGGCTCAGCGTGCCATGCCGGAACCAGATTAGGGCCTGAAGCCATCCTGCGGTGTTGCGGCCAGCTCACAAGAAAGCGAGTTGAAGAAAGGAGCTCAGGGGCACTGTAATTCACAAACCTGCAGAGTTATAAATGACAGCTATCGTCCAAAAATATACTGAAGTAAGGCTGCCAAGAGGACTTGAAAGCGGGGCAGAATTGCAGGAAACTGATTTCAGGAGGTAGACTGGAATTGCATTGAAAGCATAGGAAAAGAGGCAGAACGTCCACAATGATGCACTTGGCCAAAAAGGGCGTATGCGTTTTTTCCTGAATATATTCAGGAAAAAACGCATACACCCTTTTTGGCCAACCAAGCAAGCTTGCAAAGGAAATCTGCACTACAATGAAGTCTCACTTCCCCCCGGTCAAAAGGGCCATCTGAAAAAAGTGTAAAATCCAGAAAGGCAGGACAGGCCATGGAGAACTGGGAGCCTTGTTATGCTGATGGGCGGGATGTAAATTGCCAACAGACACTCGGGAGAAGTGTATGGTGTTTCCTGAAACATCTAAAAAACAAAGCAACAGAGCCTAGGGCACTTCCACTTATGGCCCTATAGCTTAGGGAAATTAAAATCAAAAAGACACAGCCACCCCAAAGTTTGGGACGCCTCTGTTTACAAGAACCTCGTTTACCGTACAAGTTCAACATCGCAGAAAGTGAAAAATGGATAAAGAAGTTGTGGTATTTACTTACAAAGCAATATCACTCAGCAATGAAATCTATGTCATCAGGCCCTTAGCAGCACAATGAGTGGATTCAGGTATGATGATTCAAACTGAAATAAGTCTCACAGAAAAAAAACATCATAAGATATCACTAATACACGGAATGTAAACTTGGCTACACAGGAACTGAATTCCAAAACAGAACAGCGTCTCAAATTTAGAAAACCAACTTATGCTTGCTTAAGGGGAAAGGTGAGTTGGGGTGCTGCATAAAACCAGAGATTGAAATGAGCACAGATAAAGTTCCTTAAGCCAAATATGGAATAGACAAGAGCTACTCCTTGCTCAACGAAATGGACTCAACACCCCATATTAAACGCCTAAGAATGTACGTGACTAGTAAATATCTTAAAACCTATGGATTGCTATGTCTCCATAAGAGAATCAAGCATGTGTACAGGGGCATAAACGCAGCAGTGATAGGATTGGAGAGGTTCGGTGAGCAAATGAAGACCCTTTGAAGTCATATTGCATGGTACCCATTACACGGGTCTCAACTCTCCAAGTTTAAGGTATTCTTCCTTCAGCTAAAATATGCATGTGGAACCCAGAGTATGATCAACAGTGTGAACGGGAGACGTGTTCAAATATGTCTCAGTTTTCCTCCCCTGGTACTCGGGTGCAACGTTCCAGACGCTTTACTAACACTCTCCCCACTTGGAGAGTCAGCGCCTTTAACCTCCTGTTTGGCCTAGTTTGCAATTTCTGCGGAAGATGAACAGGAATAGCGAGAACCAATGAGAAACTAGCTGGAGGTGTCTGGACGGGCAACTTTAACTCTCATTTCCCACCAGGAAGAGGAAATAACCAAAGGCTCAGCGTGCCATGCCGGAACCAGATTAGGGCCTGAAGCCATCCTGCGGTGTTGCGGCCAGCTCACAAGAAAGCGAGTTGAAGAAAGGAGCTCAGGGGCACTGTAATTCACAAACCTGCAGAGTTATAAATGACAGCTATCGTCCAAAAATATACTGAAGTAAGGCTGCCAAGAGGACTTGAAAGCGGGGCAGAATTGCAGGAAACTGATTTCAGGAGGTAGACTGGAATTGCATTGAAAGCATAGGAAAAGAGGGAGAACGTCCACAATGATGCACTTGGCCAAAAAGGGCGTATGCGTTTTTTCCTGAATATATTCAGGAATATATTCAGGAAAAAACGCATACGCCCTTTTTGGCCAACCAAGCAAACTTGCAAAGGAAATCTGCACTACAATGAAGTCTCAATTCCCCCCAGTCAAAAGGGTCATCTGAAAAAAGTGTAAAATCCAGAAAGGCAGGACACGCCATGGAGAACTGGGAGCCTTGTTATGCTGATGGGCGGGATGTAAATTGCCAACAGACACTCGGGAGAAGTGTATGGTGTTTCCTGAAACATCTAAAAAACAAAGCAACAGAGCCTAGGGCACTTCCACTTATGGCCCTATAGCTTAGGGAAATTAAAATCAAAACGACACAGCCACCCCAAAGTTTGGGACGCCTCTGTTTACAAGAACCTCGTTTACCGTACAAGTTCAATATCACAGAAAGTGAAAAATGGATAAAGAACTTGTGGTACTTACGTACAATGCAGTATCACTCAGCAGTGAAATCTATGTCATCAGGCCCGTAGCAGCACAATAAGTGGATTCAGGTACGATGATTCTAACTGAAATAACTCACACAGAAAAAGAAACATCATAAGATATCAGTAATACACGGAATGTAAACTTGGCTACACAGGAACTGAATTACAGAACAGAACAGGGACTCAAATTTAGAAAACCAACTTATGCTTGCTTAAGGGTAAAGGTGAGTTGGGATGCTGCATAAAAGCAGAGATTGAAATGAGCACAGATAAAGTTCCTTAAGCCAAATATGGAATAGACAAGAGCTACTCCTTGCTCAACGAAATGGACTCAACACCGCATATTAAACGCCTAAGAATGTACCTGACTCTTAAGTATCTTAAAACCTGTGGATTGCTATGTCTCCGAAAGAGAATCAAGCATGTGTACAGGGACATAAACGCAGCAGTGATAGGATTGGAGAGGTTCGGTGAGCAATTGAAGACCCTTTGAAGTCATACTGCATGGTACCCATTCCACGGGTTTCAACTCTCCAGGTTTAAGGTATTCTTCCTTCAGCTAAAACATGCATGTGGAACCTAGAGTATGATCAACCATGTGATCGGGAGACGTGTTCAAATATGTCTCAGTTTTCGTACCCTGGTACTCGGGTGCAACATTCCAGACGCTTTACTAACACTCTCCCCACTTGGAGAGTCAGCGCCTTTAACCTCCTGTTTGGCCCAGTTTGCAATTTCTGCGGAAGATGAACAGGAATAGCGAGAACCAATGAGAGACTAGCTGGAGGTGTCTGGACGGGCAAATTTAACTCTCATTTCCCACCAGGAAGAGGAAATAACCAAAGGCTCAGCGTGCCATGCCGGAACCAGATTAGGGCCTGAAGCCATCCTGCGGTGTTGTGGCCAGCTCACAAGAAAGCGAGTTGAAGAAAGGAGCTCAGGGGCACTGTAATTCACAAACCTGCAGAGTTATAAATGACAGCTATCGTCCAAAAATATACTGAAGTAAGGCTGCCAAGAGGACTTGAAAGCGGGGCAGAATTGCAGGAAACCGATTTCAGGAGGTAGACTGGAATTGCATTGAAAGCATAGGAAAAGAGGCAGAACGTCCACAATGATGCACTTGGCCAAAAAGGGCGTATGCGTTTTTTCCTGAATATATTCAGGAAAAAACGCATACGCCCTTTTTGGCCAACCAAGCAAACTTGCAAAGGAAATCTGCACTACAATGAAGTCTCACTTCCCCCCGGTCAAAAGGGCCATCTGAAAAAAGTGTAAAATCCAGAAAGGCAGGACAGGCCATGGAGAACTGGGAGCCTTGTTATGCTGATGGGCGGGATGTAAATTGCCAACAGCCACTCTGGAGAAGTGTATGGTGTTTCCTGAAACATCTAAGAAACAAGGCAACAGAGACTAGGGCACTTTCAGTTATGGTCCTATAGCTTAGGGAAATTAAAATCAAAAAGACACAGCCACCCCAAAATTTGGGACGCCTCTGTTTACAAGAACCTCGTTTACCGTACAAGTTCTCTATCACAGAAAGTGAAAAATGGATAAAGAACTTATGGTACTTACGTACAATGCAGTATCACTCAGCAATGAAATCTATGTCATCAGGCCCGTAGCAGCATAATGAGTGGATTCAGGTACGATGATTCTAACTGAAATAAGTCACACAGAAAAAGAAACATCATAAGATATCACTAATACACGGAATGTAAACTTGGCTACACAGGAACTGAATTCCAAAACAGAACAGGGTCTCAAATTTAGAAAACCAACTTATGCTTGCTTAAGGGGAAAGGTTAGTTGGGGTGCTGCATAAAACCAGAGATTGAAATGAGCACAGATAAAGTTCCTTAAGCCAAATATGGAATAGACAAGAGCTACTCCTTGCTCAACGAAATGGACTCAACACCCCATATTAAACGCCTAAGAATGTACGTGACTAGTAAGTATCTTAAAACCTATGGATTGCTATGTCTCCATAAGAGAATCAAGCATGTGTACAGGGGCATAAACGCAGCAGTGATAGGATTGGAGAGGTTCGGTGAGCTAATGAAGACCCTTTGAAGTCATATTGCATGGTACCCATTACACGGGTCTCAACTCTCCAGTTTTAAGGTATTCTTCCTTCAGCTAAAATATGCATGTGGAACCCAGAGTATGATCAACAGTGTGAACGGGAGACATGTTCAAATATGTCTCAGTTTTCCTCCCCTGGTACTCGGGTGCAACGTTCCAGAAGCTTTACTAACACTCTCCCCACTTGGAGAGTCAGCGCCTTTAACCTCCTGTTTGGCCTAGTTTGCAATTTCTGCGGAAGATGAACAGGAAGAGCGAGAACCAATGAGAAACTAGCTGGAGGTGTCTGGACGGGCAAATTTAACTCTCATTTCCCACCAGGAAGAGGAAATAACCAAAGGCTCAGCGTGCCGTGCCGGAACCAGATTAGGGCCTGAAGCCATCCTGCGGTGTTGCGGCCAGCTCACAAGAAAGCGAGTTGAAGAAAGGAGCTCAGGGGCACTGTAATTCACAAACCTGCAGAGTTATAAATGACAGCTATCGTCCAAAAATATACTGAAGTAAGGCTGCCAAGAGGACTTGAAAGCGGGGCAGAATTGCAGGAAACCGATTTCAGGAGGTAGACTGGAATTGCATTGAAAGCATAGGAAAAGAGGCAGAACGTCCACAATGATGCACTTGGCCAAAAAGGGCGTATGCGTTTTTTCCTGAATATATTCAGGAAAAAACGCATACGCCCTTTTTGGCCAACCAAGCAAACTTGCAAAGGAAATCTGCACTACAATGAAGTCTCACTTCCCCCTGGTCAAAAGGGCCATCTGAAAAAAGTGTAAAATCCAGAAAGGCAGGACAGGCCATGGAGAACTGGGAGCCTTGTTATGCTGATGGGCGGGATGTAAATTGCCAACAGACACTCGGGAGAAGTGTATGGTGTTTCCTGAAACATCTAAAAAACAAAGCAACAGAGCCTAGGGCACTTCCACTTATGGTCCTATAGCTTAGGGAAATTAAAATCAAAACGACACAGCCACCCCAAAGTTTGGGACGCCTCTGTTTACAAGAACCTCGTTTAACGTACAAGTTCAATATCACAGAAAGTGAAAAATGGATAAAGAACTTGTGGTACTTACGTACAATGCAGTATCACTCAGCAGTGAAATCTATGTCATCAGGCCCGTAGCAGCACAATGAGTGGATTCAGGTACGATGATTCTAACTGAAATAAGTCACACAGAAAAAGAAACATCATAAGATATCAGTAATACACGGAATGTAAACTTGGCTACACAGGAACTGAATTACAGAACAGAACAGGGTCTCAAATTTAGAAAACCAACTTATGCTTGCTTAAGGGTAAAGGTGAGTTGGGGTGCTGCATAAAACCAGAGATTGAAATGAGCACAGATAAAGTTCCTTAAGCCAAATATGGAATAGACAAGAGCTACTCCTTGCTCAACGAAATGGATTCAACACCGCATATTAAACGCCTAAGAATGTACCTGACTCTTAAGTATCTTAAAACCTATGGATTGCTATGTCTCCGAAAGAGAATCAAGCATGTGTACAGGGACATAAACGCAGCAGTGATAGGATTGGAGAGGTTCGGTGAGCAAATGAAGACCCTTTGAAGTCATACTGCATGGTACCCATTCCACGGGTTTCAACTACCCAGGTTTAAGGTATTCTTCCTTCAGCTAAAACATGCATGTGGAACCTAGAGTATGATCAACCATGTGATCGGGAGACGTGTTCAAATATGTCTCAGTTTTCGTACCCTGGTACTCGGGTGCAACATTCCAGACGCTTTACTAACACTCTCCCGACTTGGAGAGTCAGTCCCTTTAACCTCCTGTTTGGCCCAGTTTGCAATTTCTGCGGAAGATGAACAGGAATAGCGAGAACCAATGAGAGACTAGCTGGAGGTGTCTGGACGGGCAAATTTAACTCTCATTTCCCACCAGGAAGAGGAAATAACCAAAGGCTCAGCGTGCCGTGCCGGAACCAGATTAGGGCCTGAAGCCATCCTGCGGTGTTGCGGCCAGCTCACAAGAAAACGAGTTGAAGAAAGGAGCTCAGGGGCACTGTAATTCACAAACCTGCAGAGTTATAAATGACAACTATCGTCCAAAAATATACTGAAGTAAGGCTACCAAGAGGACTTGAAAGCGGAGCAGAATTGCAGGAAACCGATTTCAGGAGGTAGACTGGAATTGCATTGAAAGCATAGGAAAAGAGGCAGAACGTCCACAATGATGCACTTGGCCAAAAAGGGCGTATGCGTTTTTTCCTGAATATATTCAGGAAAAAACGCACACGCCCTTTTTGGCCAACCAAGCAAGCTTGCAAAGGAAATCTGCACTACAATGAAGTCTCACTTCCCCCCGGTCAAAAGGGTCATCTGAAAAAAGTGTAAAATCCAGAAAGGCAGGACAGGCCATGGAGAACTGGGAGCCTTGTTATGCTGATGGGCGGGATGTAAATTGCCAACAGACACTCGGGAGAAGTGTATGGTGTTTCCTGAAACATCTAAAAAACAAAGCAACAGAGCCTAGGGCACTTCCACTTATGGTCCTATAGCTTAGGGAAATTAAAATAAAAAAGACACAGCCACCCCAATGTTTGGGACGCCTCTGTTTACAAGAACCTCATTTACCGTACAAGTTCAATATCACAGAAAGTGAAAAATGGATAAAGAACTTGTGGTACTTACGTACAATGCAGTATCACTCAGCAGTGAAATCTATGTCATCAGGCCCGTAGCAGCACAATGAGTGGATTCAGGTACGATGATTCTAACTGAAATAAGTCACACAGAAAAAGAAACATCATAAGATATCAGTAATACACGGAATGTAAACTTGGCTACACAGGAACTGAATTACAGAACAGAACAGGGTCTCAAATTTAGAAAACCAACTTATGCTTGTTTAAGGGTAAAGGTGAGTTGGGGTGCTGCATAAAACCAGAGATTGAAATGAGCACAGATAAAGTTCCTTAAGCCAAATATGGAATAGACAAGAGCTACTCCTTGCTCAACGAAATGGACTCAACACCCCATATTAAACGCCTAAGAATGTACCTAACTAGTAAGTATCTTAAAACCTATGGATTGCTATGTCTCCATAACAGAATCAAGGGTGTGTACAGGGGCATAAACGCAGCAGTGATAGGATTGGAGAGGTTCGGTGAGCAAATGAAGACCCTTTGAAGTCATATTGCATGGTACCCATTACACGGGTCTCAACTCTCCAGGTTTAAGGTATTCTTCCTTCAGCTAAAATATGCATGTGGAACCCAGAGTATGATCAACAGTGTGAACGGGAGACGTGTTCAAATATGTCTCAGTTTTCCTCCCCTGGTACTCGGGTGCAACATTCCAGACGCTTTACTAACACTCTCCCCACTTGGAGAGTCAGCGCCTTTAACCTCCTGTTTGGCCCAGTTTGCAATTTCTGCGGAAGATGAACAGGAATAGGGAGAACCAATGAGAAACTAGCTGGAGGTGTCTGGACGGGCAAATTTAACTCTCATTTCCCACCAGGAAGAGGAAATAACCAAAGGCTCAGCGTGCCATGCCGGAACCAGATTAGGGCCTGAAGCCATCCTGCGGTGTTGCGGCCAGCTCACAAGAAAGCGAGTTGAAGAAAGGAGCTCAGGGGCACTGTAATTCACAAACCTGCAGAGTTATAAATGACAGCTATCGTCCAAAAATATACTGAAGTAAGGCTGCCAAGAGGACTTGAAAGCGGGGCAGAATTGCAGGAAACTGATTTCAGGAGGTAGACTGGAATTGCATTGAAAGCATAGGAAAAGAGGCAGAACGTCCACAATGATGCACTTGGCCAAAAAGGGCGTATGCGTTTTTTCCTGAATATATTCAGGAAAAAACGCATACGCCCTTTTTGGCCAACCAAGCAAACTTGCAAAGGAAATCTGCACTACAATGAAGTCTCAATTCCCCCCGGTCAAAAGGGTCATCTGAAAAAAGTGTAAAATACAGAAAGGCAGGACACGCCATGGAGAACTGGGAGCCTTGTTATGCTGATGGGCGGGATGTAAATTGCCAACAGACACTCGGGAGAAGTGTATGGTGTTTCCTGAAACATCTAAAAAACAAAGCAACAGAGCCTAGGGCACTTCCACTTATGGCCCTATAGCTTAGGGAAATTAAAATCAAAACGACACAGCCACCCCAAAGTTTGGGACGCCTCTGTTTACAAGAACCTCGTTTACCGTACAAGTTCAATATCACAGAAAGTGAAAAATGGATAAAGAACTTGTGGTACTTACGTACAATGCAGTATCACTCAGCAGTGAAATCTATGTCATCAGGCCCGTAGCAGCACAATGAGTGGATTCAGGTACGATGATTCTAACTGAAATAAATCACACAGAAAAAGAAACATCATAAGATATCACTAATACACGGAATGTAAACTTGGCTACACAGGAACTGAATTACAGAACAGAACAGGGACTCAAATTTAGAAAACCAACTTATGCTTGCTTAAGGGTAAAGGTGAGTTGGGATGCTGCATAAAAGCAGAGATTGAAATGAGCACAGATAAAGTTCCTTAAGCCAAATATGGAATAGACAAGAGCTACTCCTTGCTCAACGAAATGGACTCAACACCGCATATTAAACGCCTAAGAATGTACCTGACTCTTAAGTATCTTAAAACCTGTGGATTGCTATGTCTCCGAAAGAGAATCAAGCATGTGTACAGGGACATAAACGCAGCAGTGATAGGATTGGAGAGGTTCGGTGAGCAAATGAAGACCCTTTGAAGTCATACTGCATGGTACCCATTCCACGGGTTTCAACTCTCCAGGTTTAAGGTATTCTTCCTTCAGCTAAAACATGCATGTGGAACCCAGAGTATGATCAACAGTGTGAACGGGAGACGTGTTCAAATATGTCTCAGTTTTCCTCCCCTGGTACTCGGGTGCAACATTCCAGACGCTTTACTAACACTCTCCCCACTTGGAGAGTCAGCGCCTTTAACCTCCTGTTTGGCCCAGTTTGCAATTTCTGCGGAAGATGAACAGGAATAGCGAGAACCAATGAGAGACTAGCTGGAGGTGTCTGGACGGGCAAATTTAACTCTCATTTCCCACCAGGAAGAGGAAATAACCAAAGGCTCAGCGTGCCATGCCGGAACAAGATTAGGGCCTGAAGCCATCCTGCGGTGTTGCGGCCAGCTCACAAGAAAGCGAGTTGAAGAAAGGAGCTCAGGGGCACTGTAATTCACAAACCTGCAGAGTTATAAATGACAGCTATCGTCCAAAAATATACTGAAGTAAGGCTGCCAAGAGGACTTGAAAGCGGGGCAGAATTGCAGGAAACCGATTTCAGGAGGTAGACTGGAATTGCATTGAAAGCATAGGAAAAGAGGCAGAACGTCCACAATGATGCACTTGGCCAAAAAGGGCGTATGCGTTTTTTCCTGAATATATTCAGGAAAAAACGCATACGCCCTTTTTGGCCAACCAAGCAAACTTGCAAAGGAAATCTGCACTACAATGAAGTCTCACTTCCCCCCGGTCAAAAGGGCCATCTGAAAAAAGTGTAAAATCCAGAAAGGCAGGACAGGCCATGGAGAACTGGGAGCCTTGTTATGCTGATGGGCGGGATGTAAATTGCCAACAGCCACTCTGGAGAAGTGTATGGTGTTTCCTGAAACATCTAAGAAACAAGGCAACAGAGCCTAGGGCACTTTCACTTATGGTCCTATAGCTTAGGGAAATTAAAATCAAAAAGACACAGCCACCCCAAAATTTGGGACGCCTCTGTTTACAAGAACCTCGTTTACCGTACAAGTTCTCTATCACAGAAAGTGAAAAATGGATAAAGAACTTATGGTACTTACGTACAATGCAGTATCACTCAGCAATGAAATCTATGTCATCAGGCCCGTAGCAGCATAATGAGTGGATTCAGGTACGATGATTCTAACTGAAATAAGTCACACAGAAAAAGAAACATCATAAGATATCACTAATACACGGAATGTAAACTTGGCTACACAGGAACTGAATTCCAAAACAGAACAGGGTCTCAAATTTAGAAAACCAACTTATGCTTGCTTAAGGGGAAAGGTGAGTTGGGGTGCTGCATAAAACCAGAGATTGAAATGAGCACAGATAAAGTTCCTTAAGCCAAATATGGAATAGACAAGAGCTACTCCTTGCTCAACGAAATGGACTCAACACCCCATATTAAACGCCTAAGAATGTACCTGACTAGTAAGTATCTTAAAACCTATGGATTGCTATGTCTCCATAACAGAATCAAGCGTGTGTACAGGGGCATAAACGCAGCAGTGATAGGATTGGAGAGGTTCGGTGAGCAAATGAAGACCCTTTGAAGTCATATTGCATGGTACCCATTACACGGGTCTCAACTCTCCAGGTTTAAGGTATTCTTCCTTCAGCTAAAATATGCATGTGGAACCCAGAGTATGATCAACAGTGTGAACGGGAGACGTGTTCAAATATGTCTCAGTTTTCCTCCCCTGGTACTCGGGTGCAACATTCCAGACGCTTTACTAACACTCTCCCCACTTGGAGAGTCAGCGCCTTTAACCTCCTGTTTGGCCCAGTTTGCAATTTCTGCGGAAGATGAACAGGAATAGGGAGAACCAATGAGAGACTAGGTGGAGGTGTCTGGACGGGCAAATTTAACTCTCATTTCCCACCAGGAAGAGGAAATAACCAAAGGCTCAGCGTGCCATGCCGGAACAAGATTAGGGCCTGAAGCCATCCTGCGGTGTTGCGGCCAGCTCACAAGAAAGCGAGTTGAAGAAAGGAGCTCAGGGGCACTGTAATTCACAAACCTGCAGAGTTATAAATGACAGCTATCGTCCAAAAATATACTGAAGTAAGGCTGCCAAGAGGACTTGAAAGCGGGGCAGAATTGCAGGAAACCGATTTCAGGAGGTAGACTGGAATTGCATTGAAAGCATAGGAAAAGAGGCAGAACGTCCACAATGATGCACTTGGCCAAAAAGGGCATATGCGTTTTTTCCTGAATATATTCAGGAAAAAACGCATACGCCCTTTTTGGCCAACCAAGCAAACTTGCAAAGGAAATCTGCACTACAATGAAGTCTCACTTCCCCCCGGTCAAAAGGGCCATCTGAAAAAAGTGTAAAATCCAGAAAGGCAGGACAGGCCATGGAGAACTGGGAGCCTTGTTATGCTGATGGGCGGGATGTAAATTGCCAACAGCCACTCGGGAGAAGTGTATGGTGTTTCCTGAAACATCTAAGAAACAAAGCAACAGAGCCTAGGGCACTTTCACTTATGGTCCTATAGCTTAGGGAAATTAAAATCAAAAAGACACAGCCACCCCAAAATTTGGGACGCCTCTGTTTACAAGAACCTCGTTTACCGTACAAGTTCTCTATCACAGAAAGTGAAAAATGGATAAAGAACTTGTGGTACTTACGTACAATGCAGTATCACTCAGCAATGAAATCTATGTCATCAGGCCCGTAGCAGCATAATGAGTGGATTCAGGTACGATGATTCTAACTGAAATAAGTCACACAGAAAAAGAAACATCATAAGATATCACTAATACACGGAATGTAAACTTGGCTACACAGGAACTGAATTCCAAAACAGAACAGGGTCTCAAATTTAGAAAACCAACTTATGCTTGCTTAAGGGGAAAGGTGAGTTGGGGTGCTGCATAAAACCAGAGATTGAAATGAGCACAGATAAAGTTCCTTAAGCCAAATATGGAATAGACAAGAGCTACTCCTTGCTCAACGAAATGGACTCAACACCCCATATTAAACGCCTAAGAATGTACCTGACTAGTAAGGATATTAAAACCTATGGATTGCTATGTCTCCGAAAGAGAATCAAGCATGTGTACAGGGACATAAACGCAGCAGTGATAGGATTGGAGAGGTTCGGTGAGCAAATGAAGACCCTTTGAAGTCATATTGCATGGTACCCATTCCACGGGTTTCAACTACCCAGGTTTAAGGTATTCTTCCTTCAGCTAAAACATGCATGTGGAACCTAGAGTATGATCAACCATGTGATTGGGAGACGTGTTCAAATATGTCTCAGTTTTCGTACCCTGGTACTCGGGTGCAACATTCCAGACGCTTTACTAACACTCTCCCGACTTGGAGAGTCAGTCCCTTTAACCTCCTGTTTGGCCCAGTTTGCAATTTCTGCGGAAGATGAACAGGAATAGCGAGAACCAATGAGAGACTAGCTGGAGGTGTCTGGACGGGCAAATTTAACTCTCATTTCCCACCAGGAAGAGGAAATAACCAAAGGCTCAGCGTGCCGTGCCGGAACCAGATTAGGGCCTGAAGCCATCCTGCGGTGTTGCGGCCAGCTCACAAGAAAACGAGTTGAAGAAAGGAGCTCAGGGGCACTGTAATTCACAAACCTGCAGAGTTATAAATGACAACTATCGTCCAAAAATATACTGAAGTAAGGCTGCCAAGAGGACTTGAAAGCGGGGCAGAATTGCAGGAAACCGATTTCAGGAGGTAGACTGGAATTGCATTGAAAGCATAGGAAAAGAGGCAGAACGTCCACAATGATGCACTTGGCCAAAAAGGGCGTATGCGTTTTTTCCTGAATATATTCAGGAAAAAACGCATACGCCCTTTTTGGCCAACCAAGCAAGCTTGCAAAGGAAATCTGCACTACAATGAAGTCTCACTTCCCCCCGGTCAAAAGGGTCATTTGAAAAAAGTGTAAAATCCAGAAAGGCAGGACAGGCCATGGAGAACTGGGAGCCTTGTTATGCTGATGGGCGGGATGTAAATTGCCAACAGACACTCGGGAGAAGTGTATGGTGTTTCCTGAAACATCTAAAAAACAAAGCAACAGAGCCTAGGGCACTTCCACTTATGGTCCTATAGCTTAGGGAAATTAAAATCAAAAAGATACAGCCACCCCAATGTTTGGGACGCCTCTGTTTACAAGAACCTCATTTACCGTACAAGTTCAATATCACAGAAAGTGAAAAATGGATAAAGAACTTGTGGTACTTACGTACAATGCAGTATCACTCAGCAGTGAAATCTATGTCATCAGGCCCGTAGCAGCACAATGAGTGGATTCAGGTACGATGATTCTAACTGAAATAAGTCACACAGAAAAAGAAACATCATAAGATATCAGTAATACACGGAATGTAAACTTGGCTACACAGGAACTGAATTACAGAACAGAACAGGGTCTCAAATTTAGAAAACCAACTTATGCTTGTTTAAGGGTAAAGGTGAGTTGGGGTGCTGCATAAAACCAGAGATTGAAATGAGCACAGATAAAGTTCCTTAAGCCAAATATGGAATAGACAAGAGCTACTCCTTGCTCAACGAAATGGACTCAACACCGCATATTAAACGCCTAAGAATGTACCTGACTCTTAAGTATCTTAAAACCTATGGATTGCTATGTCTCCGAAAGAGAATCAAGCATGTGTACAGGGACATAAACGCAGCAGTGATAGGATTGGAGAGGTTCGGTGAGCAAATGAAGACCCTTTGAAGTCATATTGCATGGTACCCATTACACGGGTCTCAACTCTCCAGGTTTAAGGTATTCTTCCTTCAGCTAAAATATGCATGTGGAACCCAGAGTATGATCAACAGTGTGAACGGGAGACGTGTTCAAATATGTCTCAGTTTTCCTCCCCTGGTACTCGGGTGCAACATTCCAGACGCTTTACTAACACTCTCCCCACTTGGAGAGTCAGCGCCTTTAACCTCCTGTTTGGCCCAGTTTGCAATTTCTGCGGAAGATGAACAGGAATAGCGAGAACCAATGAGAGACTAGCTGGAGGTGTCTGGACGGGCAAATTTAACTCTCATTTCCCACCAGGAAGAGGAAATAACCAAAGGCTCAGCGTGCCATGCCGGAACCAGATTAGGGCCTGAAGCCATCCTGCGGTGTTGCGGCCAGCTCACAAGAAAGCGAGTTGAAGAAAGGAGCTCAGGGGCACTGTAATTCACAAACCTGCAGAGTTATAAATGACAGCTATCGTCCAAAAATATACTGAAGTAAGGCTGCCAAGAGGACTTGAAAGCGGGGCAGAATTGCAGGAAACCGATTTCAGGAGGTAGACTGGAATTGCATTGAAAGCATAGGAAAAGAGGCAGAACGTCCACAATGATGCACTTGGCCAAAAAGGGCGTATGCGTTTTTTCCTGAATATATTCAGGAAAAAACGCATACGCCCTTTTTGGCCAACCAAGCAAACTTGCAAAGGAAATCTGCACTACAATGAAGTCTCACTTCCCCCCGGTCAAAAGGGCCATCTGAAAAAAGTGTAAAATCCAGAAAGGCAGGACAGGCCATGGAGAACTGGGAGCCTTGTTATGCTGATGGGCGGGATGTAAATTGCCAACAGCCACTCGGGAGAAGTGTATGGTGTTTCCTGAAACATCTAAAAAACAAAGCAACAGAGCCTAGGGCACTTCCACTTATGGCCCTATAACTTAGGGAAATTAAAATCAAAACGACACAGCCACCCCAAAGTTTGGGACGCCTCTGTTTACAAGAACCCCGTTTACCGTACAAGTTCAATATCACAGAAAGTGAAAAATGGATAAAGAACTTGTGGTACTTACGTACAATGCAGTATCACTCAGCAGTGAAATCTATGTCATCAGGCCCGTAGCAGCACAATGAGTGGATTCAGGTACGATGATTCTAACTGAAATAAGTCACACAGAAAAAGAAACATCATAAGATATCAGTAATACACGGAATGTAAACTTGGCTACACAGGAACTGAATTACAGAACAGAACAGGGTCTCAAATTTAGAAAACCAACTTATGCTTGCTTAAGGGTAAAGGTGAGTTGGGGTGCTGCATAAAACCAGAGATTGAAATGAGCACAGATAAAGTTCCTTAAGCCAAATATGGAATAGACAAGAGCTACTCCTTGCTCAACGAAATGGACTCAACACCGCATATTAAACGCCTAAGTATGTACCTGACTCTTAAGTATCTTAAAACCTATGGATTGCTATGTCTCCGAAAGAGAATCAAGCATGTGTACAGGGACATAAACGCAGCAGTGATAGGATTGGAGAGGTTCGGTGAGCAAATGAAGACCCTTTGAAGTCATACTGCATGGTACCCATTCCACGGGTTTCAACTCTCCAGGTTTAAGGTATTCTTCCTTCAGCTAAAACATGCATGCGGAACCTAGAGTATGATCAACCATGTGATCGGGAGACGTGTTCAAATATGTCTCAGTTTTCGTACCCTGGTACTCGGGTGCAACATTCCAGACGCTTTACTAACACTCTCCCGACTTGGAGAGTCAGTCCCTTTAACCTCCTGTTTGGCCCAGTTTGCAATTTCTGTGGAAGATGAACAGGAATAGCGAGAACCAATGAGAGACTAGCTGGAGGTGTCTGGACGGGCAAATTTAACTCTCATTTCCCACCAGGAAGAGGAAATAACCAAAGGCTCAGCGTGCCGTGCCGGGACCAGATTAGGGCCTGAAGCCATCCTGCGGTGTTGCGGCCAGCTCACAAGAAAACGAGTTGAAGAAAGGAGCTCAGGGGCACTGTAATTCACAAACCTGCAGAGTTATAAATGACAACTATCGTCCAAAAATATACTGAAGTAAGGCTGCCAAGAGGACTTGAAAGCGGGGCAGAATTGCAGGAAACCGATTTCAGGAGGTAGACTGGAATTGCATTGAAAGCATAGGAAAAGAGGCAGAACGTCCACAATGATGCACTTGGCCAAAAAGGGCGTATGCGTTTTTTCCTGAATATATTCAGGAAAAAACGCATACGCCCTTTTTGGCCAACCAAGCAAGCTTGCAAAGGAAATCTGCACTACAATGAAGTCTCACTTCCCCCCGGTCAAAAGGGTCATCTGAAAAAAGTGTAAAATCCAGAAAGGCAGGACAGGCCATGGAGAACTGGGAGCCTTGTTATGCTGATGGGCGGGATGTAAATTGCCAACAGACACTCGGGAGAAGTGTATGGTGTTTCCTGAAACATCTAAAAAACAAAGCAACAGAGCCTAGGGCACTTCCACTTATGGTCCTATAGCTTAGGGAAATTAAAATCAAAACGACACAGCCACCCCAAAGTTTGGGACGCCTCTGTTTACAAGAACCTCGTTTACCATACAAGTTCAATATCACAGAAAGTGAAAAATGGATAAAGAACTTGTGGTACTTACGTACAATGCAGTATCACTCAGCAGTGAAATCTATGTCATCAGGCCCGTAGCAGCACAATGAGTGGATTCAGGTACGATGATTCTAACTGAAATAAGTCACACAGAAAAAGAAACATCATAAGATATCAGTAATACACGGAATGTAAACTTGGCTACACAGGAACTGAATTACAGAACAGAACAGGGTCTCAAATTTAGAAAACCAACTTATGCTTGTTTAAGGGTAAAGGTGAGTTGGGGTGCTAAATAAAACCAGAGATTGAAATGAGCACAGATAAAGTTCCTTAAGCCAAATATGGAATAGACAAGAGCTACTCCTTGCTCAACGAAATGGATTCAACACCGCATATTAAACGCCTAAGAATGTACCTGACTCTTAAGTATCTTAAAACCTATGGATTGCTATGTCTCCGAAAGAGAATCAAGCATGTGTACAGGGACATAAACGCAGCAGTGATAGGATTGGAGAGGTTCGGTGAGCAAATGAAGACCCTTTGAAGTCATACTGCATGGTACCCATTCCACGGGTTTCAACTACCCAGGTTTAAGGTATTCTTCCTTCAGCTAAAACATGCATGTGGAACCTAGAGTATGATCAACCATGTGATCGGGAGACGTGTTCAAATATGTCTCAGTTTTCGTACCCTGGTACTCGGGTGCAACATTCCAGACGCTTTACTAACACTCTCCCGACTTGGAGAGTCAGTCCCTTTAACCTCCTGTTTGGCCCAGTTTGCAATTTCTGCGGAAGATGAACAGGAATAGCGAGAACCAATGAGAGACTAGCTGGAGGTGTCTGGACGGGCAAATTTAACTCTCATTTCCCACCAGGAAGAGGAAATAACCAAAGGCTCAGCGTGCCATGCCGGAACCAGATTAGGGCCTGAAGCCATCCTGCGGTGTTGCGGCCAGCTCACAAGAAAACGAGTTGAAGAAAGGAGCTCAGGGGCACTGTAATTCACAAACCTGCAGAGTTATAAATGACAACTATCGTCCAAAAATATACTGAAGTAAGGCTACCAAGAGGACTTGAAAGCGGAGCAGAATTGCAGGAAACCGATTTCAGGAGGTAGACTGGAATTGCATTGAAAGCATAGGAAAAGAGGCAGAACGTCCACAATGATGCACTTGGCCAAAAAGGGCGTATGCGTTTTTTCCTGAATATATTCAGGAAAAAACGCATACGCCCTTTTTGGCCAACCAAGCAAGCTTGCAAAGGAAATCTGCACTACAATGAAGTCTCACTTCCCCCCGGTCAAAAGGGTCATCTGAAAAAAGTGTAAAATCCAGAAAGGCAGGACAGGCCATGGAGAACTGGGAGCCTTGTTATGCTGATGGGCGGGATGTAAATTGCCAACAGACACTCGGGAGAAGTGTATGGTGTTTCCTGAAACATCTAAAAAACAAAGCAACAGAGCCTAGGGCACTTCCACTTATGGTCCTATAGCTTAGGGAAATTAAAATAAAAAAGATACAGCCACCCCAATGTTTGGGACGCCTCTGTTTACAAGAACCTCATTTACCGTACAAGTTCAATATCACAGAAAGTGAAAAATGGATAAAGAACTTGTGGTACTTACGTACAATGCAGTATCACTCAGCAATGAAATCTATGTCATCAGGCCCGTAGCAGCATAATGAGTGGATTCAGGTACGATGATTCTAACTGAAATAAGTCACACAGAAAAAGAAACATCATAAGATATCACTAATACACGGAATGTAAACTTGGCTACACAGGAACTGAATTCCAAAACAGAACAGGGTCTCAAATTTAGAAAACCAACTTATGCTTGCTTAAGGGGAAAGGTGAGTTGGGGTGCTGCATAAAACCAGAGATTGAAATGAGCACAGATAAAGTTCCTTAAGCCAAATATGGAATAGACAAGAGCTACTCCTTGCTCAACGAAATGGACTCAACACCCCATATTAAACGCCTAAGAATGTACCTGACTAGTAAGGATATTAAAACCTATGGATTGCTATGTCTCCGAAAGAGAATCAAGCATGTGTACAGGGACATAAACGCAGCAGTGATAGGATTGGAGAGGTTCGGTGAGCAAATGAAGACCCTTTGAAGTCATATTGCATGGTACCCATTCCACGGGTTTCAACTACCCAGGTTTAAGGTATTCTTCCTTCAGCTAAAACATGCATGTGGAACCTAGAGTATGATCAACCATGTGATTGGGAGACGTGTTCAAATATGTCTCAGTTTTCGTACCCTGGTACTCGGGTGCAACATTCCAGACGCTTTACTAACACTCTCCCGACTTGGAGAGTCAGTCCCTTTAACCTCCTGTTTGGCCCAGTTTGCAATTTCTGCGGAAGATGAACAGGAATAGCGAGAACCAATGAGAGACTAGCTGGAGGTGTCTGGACGGGCAAATTTAACTCTCATTTCCCACCAGGAAGAGGAAATAACCAAAGGCTCAGCGTGCCGTGCCGGAACCAGATTAGGGCCTGAAGCCATCCTGCGGTGTTGCGGCCAGCTCACAAGAAAACGAGTTGAAGAAAGGAGCTCAGGGGCACTGTAATTCACAAACCTGCAGAGTTATAAATGACAACTATCGTCCAAAAATATACTGAAGTAAGGCTGCCAAGAGGACTTGAAAGCGGGGCAGAATTGCAGGAAACCGATTTCAGGAGGTAGACTGGAATTGCATTGAAAGCATAGGAAAAGAGGCAGAACGTCCACAATGATGCACTTGGCCAAAAAGGGCGTATGCGTTTTTTCCTGAATATATTCAGGAAAAAACGCATACGCCCTTTTTGGCCAACCAAGCAAGCTTGCAAAGGAAATCTGCACTACAATGAAGTCTCACTTCCCCCCGGTCAAAAGGGTCATTTGAAAAAAGTGTAAAATCCAGAAAGGCAGGACAGGCCATGGAGAACTGGGAGCCTTGTTATGCTGATGGGCGGGATGTAAATTGCCAACAGACACTCGGGAGAAGTGTATGGTGTTTCCTGAAACATCTAAAAAACAAAGCAACAGAGCCTAGGGCACTTCCACTTATGGTCCTATAGCTTAGGGAAATTAAAATCAAAAAGATACAGCCACCCCAATGTTTGGGACGCCTCTGTTTACAAGAACCTCATTTACCGTACAAGTTCAATATCACAGAAAGTGAAAAATGGATAAAGAACTTGTGGTACTTACGTACAATGCAGTATCACTCAGCAGTGAAATCTATGTCATCAGGCCCGTAGCAGCACAATGAGTGGATTCAGGTACGATGATTCTAACTGAAATAAGTCACACAGAAAAAGAAACATCATAAGATATCAGTAATACACGGAATGTAAACTTGGCTACACAGGAACTGAATTACAGAACAGAACAGGGTCTCAAATTTAGAAAACCAACTTATGCTTGTTTAAGGGTAAAGGTGAGTTGGGGTGCTGCATAAAACCAGAGATTGAAATGAGCACAGATAAAGTTCCTTAAGCCAAATATGGAATAGACAAGAGCTACTCCTTGCTCAACGAAATGGACTCAACACCGCATATTAAACGCCTAAGAATGTACCTGACTCTTAAGTATCTTAAAACCTATGGATTGCTATGTCTCCGAAAGAGAATCAAGCATGTGTACAGGGACATAAACGCAGCAGTGATAGGATTGGAGAGGTTCGGTGAGCAAATGAAGACCCTTTGAAGTCATATTGCATGGTACCCATTACACGGGTCTCAACTCTCCAGGTTTAAGGTATTCTTCCTTCAGCTAAAATATGCATGTGGAACCCAGAGTATGATCAACAGTGTGAACGGGAGACGTGTTCAAATATGTCTCAGTTTTCCTCCCCTGGTACTCGGGTGCAACATTCCAGACGCTTTACTAACACTCTCCCCACTTGGAGAGTCAGCGCCTTTAACCTCCTGTTTGGCCCAGTTTGCAATTTCTGCGGAAGATGAACAGGAATAGCGAGAACCAATGAGAGACTAGCTGGAGGTGTCTGGACGGGCAAATTTAACTCTCATTTCCCACCAGGAAGAGGAAATAACCAAAGGCTCAGCGTGCCATGCCGGAACCAGATTAGGGCCTGAAGCCATCCTGCGGTGTTGCGGCCAGCTCACAAGAAAGCGAGTTGAAGAAAGGAGCTCAGGGGCACTGTAATTCACAAACCTGCAGAGTTATAAATGACAGCTATCGTCCAAAAATATACTGAAGTAAGGCTGCCAAGAGGACTTGAAAGCGGGGCAGAATTGCAGGAAACCGATTTCAGGAGGTAGACTGGAATTGCATTGAAAGCATAGGAAAAGAGGCAGAACGTCCACAATGATGCACTTGGCCAAAAAGGGCGTATGCGTTTTTTCCTGAATATATTCAGGAAAAAACGCATACGCCCTTTTTGGCCAACCAAGCAAACTTGCAAAGGAAATCTGCACTACAATGAAGTCTCACTTCCCCCCGGTCAAAAGGGCCATCTGAAAAAAGTGTAAAATCCAGAAAGGCAGGACAGGCCATGGAGAACTGGGAGCCTTGTTATGCTGATGGGCGGGATGTAAATTGCCAACAGCCACTCGGGAGAAGTGTATGGTGTTTCCTGAAACATCTAAAAAACAAAGCAACAGAGCCTAGGGCACTTCCACTTATGGCCCTATAACTTAGGGAAATTAAAATCAAAACGACACAGCCACCCCAAAGTTTGGGACGCCTCTGTTTACAAGAACCCCGTTTACCGTACAAGTTCAATATCACAGAAAGTGAAAAATGGATAAAGAACTTGTGGTACTTACGTACAATGCAGTATCACTCAGCAGTGAAATCTATGTCATCAGGCCCGTAGCAGCACAATGAGTGGATTCAGGTACGATGATTCTAACTGAAATAAGTCACACAGAAAAAGAAACATCATAAGATATCAGTAATACACGGAATGTAAACTTGGCTACACAGGAACTGAATTACAGAACAGAACAGGGTCTCAAATTTAGAAAACCAACTTATGCTTGCTTAAGGGTAAAGGTGAGTTGGGGTGCTGCATAAAACCAGAGATTGAAATGAGCACAGATAAAGTTCCTTAAGCCAAATATGGAATAGACAAGAGCTACTCCTTGCTCAACGAAATGGACTCAACACCGCATATTAAACGCCTAAGTATGTACCTGACTCTTAAGTATCTTAAAACCTATGGATTGCTATGTCTCCGAAAGAGAATCAAGCATGTGTACAGGGACATAAACGCAGCAGTGATAGGATTGGAGAGGTTCGGTGAGCAAATGAAGACCCTTTGAAGTCATACTGCATGGTACCCATTCCACGGGTTTCAACTCTCCAGGTTTAAGGTATTCTTCCTTCAGCTAAAACATGCATGCGGAACCTAGAGTATGATCAACCATGTGATCGGGAGACGTGTTCAAATATGTCTCAGTTTTCGTACCCTGGTACTCGGGTGCAACATTCCAGACGCTTTACTAACACTCTCCCGACTTGGAGAGTCAGTCCCTTTAACCTCCTGTTTGGCCCAGTTTGCAATTTCTGTGGAAGATGAACAGGAATAGCGAGAACCAATGAGAGACTAGCTGGAGGTGTCTGGACGGGCAAATTTAACTCTCATTTCCCACCAGGAAGAGGAAATAACCAAAGGCTCAGCGTGCCGTGCCGGGACCAGATTAGGGCCTGAAGCCATCCTGCGGTGTTGCGGCCAGCTCACAAGAAAACGAGTTGAAGAAAGGAGCTCAGGGGCACTGTAATTCACAAACCTGCAGAGTTATAAATGACAACTATCGTCCAAAAATATACTGAAGTAAGGCTGCCAAGAGGACTTGAAAGCGGGGCAGAATTGCAGGAAACCGATTTCAGGAGGTAGACTGGAATTGCATTGAAAGCATAGGAAAAGAGGCAGAACGTCCACAATGATGCACTTGGCCAAAAAGGGCGTATGCGTTTTTTCCTGAATATATTCAGGAAAAAACGCATACGCCCTTTTTGGCCAACCAAGCAAGCTTGCAAAGGAAATCTGCACTACAATGAAGTCTCACTTCCCCCCGGTCAAAAGGGTCATCTGAAAAAAGTGTAAAATCCAGAAAGGCAGGACAGGCCATGGAGAACTGGGAGCCTTGTTATGCTGATGGGCGGGATGTAAATTGCCAACAGACACTCGGGAGAAGTGTATGGTGTTTCCTGAAACATCTAAAAAACAAAGCAACAGAGCCTAGGGCACTTCCACTTATGGTCCTATAGCTTAGGGAAATTAAAATCAAAACGACACAGCCACCCCAAAGTTTGGGACGCCTCTGTTTACAAGAACCTCGTTTACCATACAAGTTCAATATCACAGAAAGTGAAAAATGGATAAAGAACTTGTGGTACTTACGTACAATGCAGTATCACTCAGCAGTGAAATCTATGTCATCAGGCCCGTAGCAGCACAATGAGTGGATTCAGGTACGATGATTCTAACTGAAATAAGTCACACAGAAAAAGAAACATCATAAGATATCAGTAATACACGGAATGTAAACTTGGCTACACAGGAACTGAATTACAGAACAGAACAGGGTCTCAAATTTAGAAAACCAACTTATGCTTGCTTAAGGGTAAAGGTGAGTTGGGGTGCTAAATAAAACCAGAGATTGAAATGAGCACAGATAAAGTTCCTTAAGCCAAATATGGAATAGACAAGAGCTACTCCTTGCTCAACGAAATGGATTCAACACCGCATATTAAACGCCTAAGAATGTACCTGACTCTTAAGTATCTTAAAACCTATGGATTGCTATGTCTCCGAAAGAGAATCAAGCATGTGTACAGGGACATAAACGCAGCAGTGATAGGATTGGAGAGGTTCGGTGAGCAAATGAAGACCCTTTGAAGTCATACTGCATGGTACCCATTCCACGGGTTTCAACTACCCAGGTTTAAGGTATTCTTCCTTCAGCTAAAACATGCATGTGGAACCTAGAGTATGATCAACCATGTGATCGGGAGACGTGTTCAAATATGTCTCAGTTTTCGTACCCTGGTACTCGGGTGCAACATTCCAGACGCTTTACTAACACTCTCCCGACTTGGAGAGTCAGTCCCTTTAACCTCCTGTTTGGCCCAGTTTGCAATTTCTGCGGAAGATGAACAGGAATAGCGAGAACCAATGAGAGACTAGCTGGAGGTGTCTGGACGGGCAAATTTAACTCTCATTTCCCACCAGGAAGAGGAAATAACCAAAGGCTCAGCGTGCCATGCCGGAACCAGATTAGGGCCTGAAGCCATCCTGCGGTGTTGCGGCCAGCTCACAAGAAAACGAGTTGAAGAAAGGAGCTCAGGGGCACTGTAATTCACAAACCTGCAGAGTTATAAATGACAACTATCGTCCAAAAATATACTGAAGTAAGGCTACCAAGAGGACTTGAAAGCGGAGCAGAATTGCAGGAAACCGATTTCAGGAGGTAGACTGGAATTGCATTGAAAGCATAGGAAAAGAGGCAGAACGTCCACAATGATGCACTTGGCCAAAAAGGGCGTATGCGTTTTTTCCTGAATATATTCAGGAAAAAACGCATACGCCCTTTTTGGCCAACCAAGCAAGCTTGCAAAGGAAATCTGCACTACAATGAAGTCTCACTTCCCCCCGGTCAAAAGGGTCATCTGAAAAAAGTGTAAAATCCAGAAAGGCAGGACAGGCCATGGAGAACTGGGAGCCTTGTTATGCTGATGGGCGGGATGTAAATTGCCAACAGACACTCGGGAGAAGTGTATGGTGTTTCCTGAAACATCTAAAAAACAAAGCAACAGAGCCTAGGGCACTTCCACTTATGGTCCTATAGCTTAGGGAAATTAAAATAAAAAAGATACAGCCACCCCAATGTTTGGGACGCCTCTGTTTACAAGAACCTCATTTACCGTACAAGTTCAATATCACAGAAAGTGAAAAATGGATAAAGAACTTGTGGTACTTACGTACAATGCAGTATCACTCAGCAGTGAAATCTATGTCATCAGGCCCGTAGCAGCACAATGAGTGGATTCAGGTACGATGATTCTAACTGAAATAAGTCACACAGAAAAAGAAACATCATAAGATATCAGTAATACATGGAATGTAAACTTGGCTACACAGGAACTGAATTACAGAACAGAACAGGGTCTCAAATTTAGAAAACCAACTTATGCTTGTTTAAGGGTAAAGGTGAGTTGGGGTGCTGCATAAAACCAGAGATTGAAATGAGCACAGATAAAGTTCCTTAAGCCAAATATGGAATAGACAAGAGCTACTCCTTGCTCAACGAAATGGACTCAACACCCCATATTAAACGCCTAAGAATGTACCTAACTAGTAAGTATCTTAAAACCTATGGATTGCTATGTCTCCATAACAGAATCAAGGGTGTGTACAGGGGCATAAACGCAGCAGTGATAGGATTGGAGAGGTTCGGTGAGCAAATGAAGACCCTTTGAAGTCATATTGCATGGTACCCATTACACGGGTCTCAACTCTCCAGGTTTAAGGTATTCTTCCTTCAGCTAAAACATGCATGTGGAACCTAGAGTATGATCAACCATGTGATCGGGAGACGTGTTCAAATATGTCTCAGTTTTCGTACCCTGGTACTCGGGTGCAACATTCCAGACGCTTTACTAACACTCTCCCGACTTGGAGAGTCAGTCCCTTTAACCTCCTGTTTGGCCCAGTTTGCAATTTCTGCGGAAGATGAACAGGAATAGCGAGAACCAATGAGAGACTAGCTGGAGGTGTCTGGACGGGCAAATTTAACTCTCATTTCCCACCAGGAAGAGGAAATAACCAAAGGCTCAGCGTGCCGTGCCGGAACAAGATTAGGGCCTGAAGCCATCCTACGGTGTTGCGGCCAGCTCACAAGAAAACGAGTTGAAGAAAGGAGCTCAGGGGCACTGTAATTCACAAACCTGCAGAGTTATAAATGACAACTATCGTCCAAAAATATACTGAAGTAAGGCTACCAAGAGGACTTGAAAGCGGAGCAGAATTGCAGGAAACCGATTTCAGGAGGTAGACTGGAATTGCATTGAAAGCATAGGAAAAGAGGCAGAACGTCCACAATGATGCACTTGGCCAAAAAGGGCGTATGCGTTTTTTCCTGAATATATTCAGGAAAAAACGCATACGCCCTTTTTGGCCAACCAAGCAAGCTTGCAAAGGAAATCTGCACTACAATGAAGTCTCACTTCCCCCCGGTCAAAAGGGTCATCTGAAAAAAGTGTAAAATCCAGAAAGGCAGGACAGGCCATGGAGAACTGGGAGCCTTGTTATGCTGATGGGCGGGATGTAAATTGCCAACAGACACTCGGGAGAAGTGTATGGTGTTTCCTGAAACATCTAAAAAACAAAGCAACAGAGCCTAGGGCACTTCCACTTATGGTCCTATAGCTTAGGGAAATTAAAATCAAAAAGATACAGCCACCCCAATGTTTGGGACGCCTCTGTTTACAAGAACCTCATTTACCGTACAAGTTCAATATCACAGAAAGTGAAAAATGGATAAAGAACTTGTGGTACTTACGTACAATGCAGTATCACTCAGCAGTGAAATCTATGTCATCAGGCCCGTAGCAGCACAATGAGTGATTTCAGGTACGATGATTCTAACTGAAATAAGTCACACAGAAAAAGAAGCATCATAAGATATCAGTAATACACGGAATGTAAACTTGGCTACACAGGAACTGAATTACAGAACAGAACAGGGTCTCAAATTTAGAAAACCAACTTATGCTTGTTTAAGGGTAAAGGTGAGTTGGGGTGCTGCATAAAACCAGAGATTGAAATGAGCACAGATAAAGTTCCTTAAGCCAAATATGGAATAGACAAGAGCTACTCCTTGCTCAACGAAATGGACTCAACACCGCATATTAAACGCCTAAGAATGTACCTGACTCTTAAGTATCTTAAAACCTATGGATTGCTATGTCTCCGAAAGAGAATCAAGCATGTGTACAGGGACATAAACGCAGCAGTAATAGGATTGGAGAGGTTCGGTGAGCAAATGAAGACCCTTTGAAGTCATATTGCATGGTACCCATTACACGGGTCTCAACTCTCCAGGTTTAAGGTATTCTTCCTTCAGCTAAAATATGCATGTGGAACCCAGAGTATGATCAACAGTGTGAACGGGAGACGTGTTCAAATATGTCTCAGTTTTCCTCCCCTGGTACTCGGGTGCAACATTCCAGACGCTTTACTAACACTCTCCCCACTTGGAGAGTCAGCGCCTTTAACCTCCTGTTTGGCCCAGTTTGCAATTTCTGCGGAAGATGAACAGGAATAGCGAGAACCAATGAGAGACTAGCTGGAGGTGTCTGGACGGGCAAATTTAACTCTCATTTCCCACCAGGAAGAGGAAATAACCAAAGGCTCAGCGTGCCATGCCGGAACAAGATTAGGGCCTGAAGCCATCCTGCGGTGTTGCGGCCAGCTCACAAGAAAGCGAGTTGAAGAAAGGAGCTCAGGGGCACTGTAATTCACAAACCTGCAGAGTTATAAATGACAGCTATCGTCCAAAAATATACTGAAGTAAGGCTGCCAAGAGGACTTGAAAGCGGGGCAGAATTGCAGGAAACCGATTTCAGGAGGTAGACTGGAATTGCATTGAAAGCATAGGAAAAGAGGCAGAACGTCCACAATGATGCACTTGGCCAAAAAGGGCGTATGCGTTTTTTCCTGAATATATTCAGGAAAAAACGCATACGCCCTTTTTGGCCAACCAAGCAAACTTGCAAAGGAAATCTGCACTACAATGAAGTCTCACTTCCCCCCGGTCAAAAGGGCCATCTGAAAAAAGTGTAAAATCCAGAAAGGCAGGACAGGCCATGGAGAACTGGGAGCCTTGTTATGCTGATGGGCGGGATGTAAATTGCCAACAGCCACTCTGGAGAAGTGTATGGTGTTTCCTGAAACATCTAAGAAACAAGGCAACAGAGCCTAGGGCACTTTCACTTATGGTCCTATAGCTTAGGGAAATTAAAATCAAAAAGACACAGCCACCCCAAAATTTGGGACGCCTCTGTTTACAAGAACCTCGTTTACCGTACAAGTTCTCTATCACAGAAAGTGAAAAATGGATAAAGAACTTATGGTACTTACGTACAATGCAGTATCACTCAGCAATGAAATCTATGTCATCAGGCCCGTAGCAGCATAATGAGTGGATTCAGGTACGATGATTCTAACTGAAATAAGTCACACAGAAAAAGAAACATCATAAGATATCACTAATACACGGAATGTAAACTTGGCTACACAGGAACTGAATTCCAAAACAGAACAGGGTCTCAAATTTAGAAAACCAACTTATGCTTGCTTAAGGGGAAAGGTGAGTTGGGGTGCTGCATAAAACCAGAGATTGAAATGAGCACAGATAAAGTTCCTTAAGCCAAATATGGAATAGACAAGAGCTACTCCTTGCTCAACGAAATGGACTCAACACCCCATATTAAACGCCTAAGAATGTACCTGACTAGTAAGTATCTTAAAACCTATGGATTGCTATGTCTCCATAACAGAATCAAGCGTGTGTACAGGGGCATAAACGCAGCAGTGATAGGATTGGAGAGGTTCGGTGAGCAAATGAAGACCCTTTGAAGTCATATTGCATGGTACCCATTACACGGGTCTCAACTCTCCAGGTTTAAGGTATTCTTCCTTCAGCTAAAATATGCATGTGGAACCCAGAGTATGATCAACAGTGTGAACGGGAGACGTGTTCAAATATGTCTCAGTTTTCCTCCCCTGGTACTCGGGTGCAACATTCCAGACGCTTTACTAACACTCTCCCCACTTGGAGAGTCAGCGCCTTTAACCTCCTGTTTGGCCCAGTTTGCAATTTCTGCGGAAGATGAACAGGAATAGGGAGAACCAATGAGAGACTAGGTGGAGGTGTCTGGACGGGCAAATTTAACTCTCATTTCCCACCAGGAAGAGGAAATAACCAAAGGCTCAGCGTGCCATGCCGGAACAAGATTAGGGCCTGAAGCCATCCTGCGGTGTTGCGGCCAGCTCACAAGAAAGCGAGTTGAAGAAAGGAGCTCAGGGGCACTGTAATTCACAAACCTGCAGAGTTATAAATGACAGCTATCGTCCAAAAATATACTGAAGTAAGGCTGCCAAGAGGACTTGAAAGCGGGGCAGAATTGCAGGAAACCGATTTCAGGAGGTAGACTGGAATTGCATTGAAAGCATAGGAAAAGAGGCAGAACGTCCACAATGATGCACTTGGCCAAAAAGGGCATATGCGTTTTTTCCTGAATATATTCAGGAAAAAACGCATACGCCCTTTTTGGCCAACCAAGCAAACTTGCAAAGGAAATCTGCACTACAATGAAGTCTCACTTCCCCCCGGTCAAAAGGGCCATCTGAAAAAAGTGTAAAATCCAGAAAGGCAGGACAGGCCATGGAGAACTGGGAGCCTTGTTATGCTGATGGGCGGGATGTAAATTGCCAACAGCCACTCGGGAGAAGTGTATGGTGTTTCCTGAAACATCTAAGAAACAAAGCAACAGAGCCTAGGGCACTTTCACTTATGGTCCTATAGCTTAGGGAAATTAAAATCAAAAAGACACAGCCACCCCAAAATTTGGGACGCCTCTGTTTACAAGAACCTCGTTTACCGTACAAGTTCTCTATCACAGAAAGTGAAAAATGGATAAAGAACTTGTGGTACTTACGTACAATGCAGTATCACTCAGCAATGAAATCTATGTCATCAGGCCCGTAGCAGCATAATGAGTGGATTCAGGTACGATGATTCTAACTGAAATAAGTCACACAGAAAAAGAAACATCATAAGATATCACTAATACACGGAATGTAAACTTGGCTACACAGGAACTGAATTCCAAAACAGAACAGGGTCTCAAATTTAGAAAACCAACTTATGCTTGCTTAAGGGGAAAGGTGAGTTGGGGTGCTGCATAAAACCAGAGATTGAAATGAGCACAGATAAAGTTCCTTAAGCCAAATATGGAATAGACAAGAGCTACTCCTTGCTCAACGAAATGGACTCAACACCCCATATTAAACGCCTAAGAATGTACCTGACTAGTAAGGATATTAAAACCTATGGATTGCTATGTCTCCGAAAGAGAATCAAGCATGTGTACAGGGACATAAACGCAGCAGTGATAGGATTGGAGAGGTTCGGTGAGCAAATGAAGACCCTTTGAAGTCATATTGCATGGTACCCATTCCACGGGTTTCAACTACCCAGGTTTAAGGTATTCTTCCTTCAGCTAAAACATGCATGTGGAACCTAGAGTATGATCAACCATGTGATTGGGAGACGTGTTCAAATATGTCTCAGTTTTCGTACCCTGGTACTCGGGTGCAACATTCCAGACGCTTTACTAACACTCTCCCGACTTGGAGAGTCAGTCCCTTTAACCTCCTGTTTGGCCCAGTTTGCAATTTCTGCGGAAGATGAACAGGAATAGCGAGAACCAATGAGAGACTAGCTGGAGGTGTCTGGACGGGCAAATTTAACTCTCATTTCCCACCAGGAAGAGGAAATAACCAAAGGCTCAGCGTGCCGTGCCGGAACCAGATTAGGGCCTGAAGCCATCCTGCGGTGTTGCGGCCAGCTCACAAGAAAACGAGTTGAAGAAAGGAGCTCAGGGGCACTGTAATTCACAAACCTGCAGAGTTATAAATGACAACTATCGTCCAAAAATATACTGAAGTAAGGCTGCCAAGAGGACTTGAAAGCGGGGCAGAATTGCAGGAAACCGATTTCAGGAGGTAGACTGGAATTGCATTGAAAGCATAGGAAAAGAGGCAGAACGTCCACAATGATGCACTTGGCCAAAAAGGGCGTATGCGTTTTTTCCTGAATATATTCAGGAAAAAAGGCATACGCCCTTTTTGGCCAACCAAGCAAGCTTGCAAAGGAAATCTGCACTACAATGAAGTCTCACTTCCCCCCGGTCAAAAGGGTCATTTGAAAAAAGTGTAAAATCCAGAAAGGCAGGACAGGCCATGGAGAACTGGGAGCCTTGTTATGCTGATGGGCGGGATGTAAATTGCCAACAGACACTCGGGAGAAGTGTATGGTGTTTCCTGAAACATCTAAAAAACAAAGCAACAGAGCCTAGGGCACTTCCACTTATGGTCCTATAGCTTAGGGAAATTAAAATCAAAAAGATACAGCCACCCCAATGTTTGGGACGCCTCTGTTTACAAGAACCTCATTTACCGTACAAGTTCAATATCACAGAAAGTGAAAAATGGATAAAGAACTTGTGGTACTTACGTACAATGCAGTATCACTCAGCAGTGAAATCTATGTCATCAGGCCCGTAGCAGCACAATGAGTGGATTCAGGTACGATGATTCTAACTGAAATAAGTCACACAGAAAAAGAAACATCATAAGATATCAGTAATACACGGAATGTAAACTTGGCTACACAGGAACTGAATTACAGAACAGAACAGGGTCTCAAATTTAGAAAACCAACTTATGCTTGTTTAAGGGTAAAGGTGAGTTGGGGTGCTGCATAAAACCAGAGATTGAAATGAGCACAGATAAAGTTCCTTAAGCCAAATATGGAATAGACAAGAGCTACTCCTTGCTCAACGAAATGGACTCAACACCGCATATTAAACGCCTAAGAATGTACCTGACTCTTAAGTATCTTAAAACCTATGGATTGCTATGTCTCCGAAAGAGAATCAAGCATGTGTACAGGGACATAAACGCAGCAGTGATAGGACTGGAGAGGTTCGGTGAGCAAATGAAGACCCTTTGAAGTCATATTGCATGGTACCCATTACACGGGTCTCAACTCTCCAGGTTTAAGGTATTCTTCCTTCAGCTAAAATATGCATGTGGAACCCAGAGTATGATCAACAGTGTGAACGGGAGACGTGTTCAAATATGTCTCAGTTTTCCTCCCCTGGTACTCGGGTGCAACATTCCAGACGCTTTACTAACACTCTCCCCACTTGGAGAGTCAGCGCCTTTAACCTCCTGTTTGGCCCAGTTTGCAATTTCTGCGGAAGATGAACAGGAATAGCGAGAACCAATGAGAGACTAGCTGGAGGTGTCTGGACGGGCAAATTTAACTCTCATTTCCCACCAGGAAGAGGAAATAACCAAAGGCTCAGCGTGCCATGCCGGAACCAGATTAGGGCCTGAAGCCATCCTGCGGTGTTGCGGCCAGCTCACAAGAAAGCGAGTTGAAGAAAGGAGCTCAGGGGCACTGTAATTCACAAACCTGCAGAGTTATAAATGACAGCTATCGTCCAAAAATATACTGAAGTAAGGCTGCCAAGAGGACTTGAAAGCGGGGCAGAATTGCAGGAAACCGATTTCAGGAGGTAGACTGGAATTGCATTGAAAGCATAGGAAAAGAGGCAGAACGTCCACAATGATGCACTTGGCCAAAAAGGGCGTATGCGTTTTTTCCTGAATATATTCAGGAAAAAACGCATACGCCCTTTTTGGCCAACCAAGCAAACTTGCAAAGGAAATCTGCACTACAATGAAGTCTCACTTCCCCCCGGTCAAAAGGGCCATCTGAAAAAAGTGTAAAATCCAGAAAGGCAGGACAGGCCATGGAGAACTGGGAGCCTTGTTATGCTGATGGGCGGGATGTAAATTGCCAACAGCCACTGGGGAGAAGTGTATGGTGTTTCCTGAAACATCTAAAAAACAAAGCAACAGAGCCTAGGGCACTTCCACTTATGGCCCTATAACTTAGGGAAATTAAAATCAAAACGACACAGCCACCCCAAAGTTTGGGACGCCTCTGTTTACAAGAACCCCGTTTACCGTACAAGTTCAATATCACAGAAAGTGAAAAATGGATAAAGAACTTGTGGTACTTACGTACAATGCAGTATCACTCAGCAGTGAAATCTATGTCATCAGGCCCGTAGCAGCACAATGAGTGGATTCAGGTACGATGATTCTAACTGAAATAAGTCACACAGAAAAAGAAACATCATAAGATATCAGTAATACACGGAATGTAAACTTGGCTACACAGGAACTGAATTACAGAACACAACAGGGTCTCAAATTTAGAAAACCAACTTATGCTTGCTTAAGGGTAAAGGTGAGTTGGGGTGCTGCATAAAACCAGAGATTGAAATGAGCACAGATAAAGTTCCTTAAGCCAAATATGGAATAGACAAGAGCTACTCCTTGCTCAACGAAATGGACTCAACACCGCATATTAAACGCCTAAGTATGTACCTGACTCTTAAGTATCTTAAAACCTATGGATTGCTATGTCTCCGAAAGAGAATCAAGCATGTGTACAGGGACATAAACGCAGCAGTGATAGGATTGGAGAGGTTCGGTGAGCAAATGAAGACCCTTTGAAGTCATACTGCATGGTACCCATTCCACGGGTTTCAACTCTCCAGGTTTAAGGTATTCTTCCTTCAGCTAAAACATGCATGCGGAACCTAGAGTATGATCAACCATGTGATCGGGAGACGTGTTCAAATATGTCTCAGTTTTCGTACCCTGGTACTCGGGTGCAACATTCCAGACGCTTTACTAACACTCTCCCGACTTGGAGAGTCAGTCCCTTTAACCTCCTGTTTGGCCCAGTTTGCAATTTCTGTGGAAGATGAACAGGAATAGCGAGAACCAATGAGAGACTAGCTGGAGGTGTCTGGACGGGCAAATTTAACTCTCATTTCCCACCAGGAAGAGGAAATAACCAAAGGCTCAGCGTGCCGTGCCGGGACCAGATTAGGGCCTGAAGCCATCCTGCGGTGTTGCGGCCAGCTCACAAGAAAACGAGTTGAAGAAAGGAGCTCAGGGGCACTGTAATTCACAAACCTGCAGAGTTATAAATGACAACTATCGTCCAAAAATATACTGAAGTAAGGCTGCCAAGAGGACTTGAAAGCGGGGCAGAATTGCAGGAAACCGATTTCAGGAGGTAGACTGGAATTGCATTGAAAGCATAGGAAAAGAGGCAGAACGTCCACAATGATGCACTTGGCCAAAAAGGGCGTATGCGTTTTTTCCTGAATATATTCAGGAAAAAACGCATACGCCCTTTTTGGCCAACCAAGCAAGCTTGCAAAGGAAATCTGCACTACAATGAAGTCTCACTTCCCCCCGGTCAAAAGGGTCATCTGAAAAAAGTGTAAAATCCAGAAAGGCAGGACAGGCCATGGAGAACTGGGAGCCTTGTTATGCTGATGGGCGGGATGTAAATTGCCAACAGACACTCGGGAGAAGTGTATGGTGTTTCCTGAAACATCTAAAAAACAAAGCAACAGAGCCTAGGGCACTTCCACTTATGGTCCTATAGTTTAGGGAAATTAAAATCAAAAAGATACAGCCACCCCAATGTTTGGGACGCCTCTGTTTACAAGAACCTCATTTACCGTACAAGTTCAATATCACAGAAATTTAAAAAATGGATAAAGAACTTGTGGTACTTACGTACAATGCAGTATCACTCAGCAGTGAAATCTATGTCATCAGGCCCGTAGCAGCACAATGAGTGGATTCAGGTACGATGATTCTAACTGAAATAAGTCACACAGAAAAAGAAACATCATAAGATATCAGTAATACACGGAATGTAAACTTGGCTACACAGGAACTGAATTACAGAACAGAACAGGGTCTCAAATTTAGAAAACCAACTTATGCTTGTTTAAGGGTAAAGGTGAGTTGGGGTGCTGCATAAAACCAGAGATTGAAATGAGCACAGATAAAGTTCCTTAAGCCAAATATGGAATAGACAAGAGCTACTCCTTGCTCAACGAAATGGACTCAACACCGCATATTAAACGCCTAAGAATGTACCTGACTCTTAAGTATCTTAAAACCTATGGATTGCTATGTCTCCGAAAGAGAATCAAGCATGTGTACAGGGACATAAACGCAGCAGTGATAGGATTGGAGAGGTTCGGTGAGCAAATGAAGACCTTTTGAAGTCATATTGCATGGTACCCATTCCACGGGTCTCAACTCTCCAGGTTTAAGGTATTCTTCCTTCAGCTAAAATATGCATGTGGAACCCAGAGTATGATCAACAGTGTGAACGGGAGACGTGTTCAAATATGTCTCAGTTTTCCTCCCCTGGTACTCGGGTGCAACATTCCAGACGCTTTACTAACACTCTCCCGACTTGGAGAGTCAGTCCCTTTAACCTCCTGTTTGGCCCAGTTTGCAATTTCTGCGGAAGATGAACAGGAATAGCGAGAACCAATGAGAGACTAGCTGGAGGTGTCTGGACGGGCAAATTTAACTCTCATTTCCCAACAGGAAGAGGAAATAACCAAAGGCTCAGCGTGCCATGCCGGAACCAGATTAGGGCCTGAAGCCATCCTGCGGTGTTGCGGCCAGCTCACAAGAAAGCGAGTTGAAGAAAGGAGCTCAGGGGCACTGTAATTCACAAACCTGCAGAGTTATAAATGACAGCTATCGTCCAAAAATATACTGAAGTAAGGCTGCCAAGAGGACTTGAAAGCGGGGCAGAATTGCAGGAAACCGATTTCAGGAGGTAGACTGGAATTGCATTGAAAGCATAGGAAAAGAGGCAGAACGTCCACAATGATGCACTTGGCCAAAAAGGGCGTATGCGTTTTTTCCTGAATATATTCAGGAAAAAACGCATACGCCCTTTTTGGCCAACCAAGCAAACTTGCAAAGGAAATCTGCACTACAATGAAGTCTCACTTCCCCCCGGTCAAAAGGGCCATCTGAAAAAAGTGTAAAATCCAGAAAGGCAGGACAGGCCATGGAGAACTGGGAGCCTTGTTATGCTGATGGGCGGGATGTAAATTGCCAACAGACACTCGGGAGAAGTGTATGGTGTTTCCTGAAACATCTAAAAAACAAAGCAACAGAGCCTAGGGCACTTCCACTTATGGTCCTATAGCTTAGGGAAATTAAAATCAAAAAGATACAGCCACCCCAAAGTTTGGGACGCCTCTGTTTACAAGAACCTCATTTACCGTACAAGTTCAATATCACAGAAAGTGAAAAATGGATAAAGAACTTGTGGTACTTACGTACAATGCAGTATCACTCAGCAGTGAAATCTATGTCATCAGGCCCGTAGCAGCACAATGAGTGGATTCAGGTACGATGATTCTAACTGAAATAAGTCACACAGAAAAAGAAACATCATAAGATATCAGTAATACACGGAATGTAAACTTGGCTACACAGGAACTGAATTACAGAACAGAACAGGGTCTCAAATTTAGAAAACCAACTTATGCTTGTTTAAGGGTAAAGGTGAGTTGGGGTGCTGCATAAAACCAGAGATTGAAATGAGCACAGATAAAGTTCCTTAAGCCAAATATGGAATAGACAAGAGCTACTCCTTGCTCAACGAAATGGACTCAACACCGCATATTAAACGCCTAAGAATGTACCTGACTCTTAAGTATCTTAAAACCTATGGATTGCTATGTCTCCGAAAGAGAATCAAGCATGTGTACAGGGACATAAACGCAGCAGTGATAGGATTGGAGAGGTTCGGTGAGCAAATGAAGACCCTTTGAAGTCATATTGCATGGTACCCATTACACGGGTCTCAACTCTCCAGGTTTAAGGTATTCTTCCTTCAGCTAAAATATGCATGTGGAACCCAGAGTATGATCAACAGTGTGAACGGGAGACGTGTTCAAATATGTCTCAGTTTTCCTCCCCTGGTACTCGGGTGCAACATTCCAGACGCTTTACTAACACTCTCCCCACTTGGAGAGTCAGCGCCTTTAACCTCCTGTTTGGCCCAGTTTGCAATTTCTGCGGAAGATGAACAGGAATAGCGAGAACCAATGAGAGACTAGCTGGAGGTGTCTGGACGGGCAAATTTAACTCTCATTTCCCACCAGGAAGAGGAAATAACCAAAGGCTCAGCGTGCCATGCCGGAACAAGATTAGGGCCTGAAGCCATCCTGCGGTGTTGCGGCCAGCTCACAAGAAAGCGAGTTGAAGAAAGGAGCTCAGGGGCACTGTAATTCACAAACCTGCAGAGTTATAAATGACAGCTATCGTCCAAAAATATACTGAAGTAAGGCTGCCAAGAGGACTTGAAAGCGGGGCAGAATTGCAGGAAACCGATTTCAGGAGGTAGACTGGAATTGCATTGAAAGCATAGGAAAAGAGGCAGAACGTCCACAATGATGCACTTGGCCAAAAAGGGCATATGCGTTTTTTCCTGAATATATTCAGGAAAAAACGCATACGCCCTTTTTGGCCAACCAAGCAAACTTGCAAAGGAAATCTGCACTACAATGAAGTCTCACTTCCCCCCGGTCAAAAGGGCCATCTGAAAAAAGTGTAAAATCCAGAAAGGCAGGACAGGCCATGGAGAACTGGGAGCCTTGTTATGCTGATGGGCGGGATGTAAATTGCCAACAGCCACTCGGGAGAAGTGTATGGTGTTTCCTGAAATATCTAAGAAACAAAGCAACAGAGCCTAGGGCACTTTCACTTATGGTCCTATAGCTTAGGGAAATTAAAATCAAAAAGACACAGCCACCCCAAAATTTGGGACGCCTCTGTTTACAAGAACCTCGTTTACCGTACAAGTTCTCTATCACAGAAAGTGAAAAATGGATAAAGAACTTGTGGTACTTACGTACAATGCAGTATCACTCAGCAATGAAATCTATGTCATCAGGCCCGTAGCAGCATAATGAGTGGATTCAGGTACGATGATTCTAACTGAAATAAGTCACACAGAAAAAGAAACATCATAAGATATCACTAATACACGGAATGTAAACTTGGCTACACAGGAACTGAATTACAGAACAGAACAGGGACTCAAATTTAGAAAACCAACTTATGCTTGCTTAAGGGGAAAGGAGAGTTGGGGTGCTGCATAAAACCAGAGATTGAAATGAGCACAGATAAAGTTCCTTAAGCCAAATATGGAATAGACAAGAGCTACTCCTTGCTCAACGAAATGGACTCAACACCCCATATTAAACGCTTAAGAATGTACCTGACTAGTAAGTATCTTAAAACCTATGGATTGCTATGTCTCCATAAGAGAATCAAGCGTGTGTACAGGGGCATAAACGCAGCAGTGATAGGATTGGAGAGGTTCGGTGAGCAAATGAAGACCCTTTGAAGTCATATTGCATGGTACCCATTACACGGGTCTCAACTCTCCAGGTTTAAGGTATTCTTCCTTCAGCTAAAATATGCATGTGGAACCCAGAGTATGATCAACAGTGTGAACGGGAGACGTGTTCAAATATGTCTCAGTTTTCGTACCCTGGTACTCGGGTGCAACATTCCAGACGCTTTACTAACACTCTCCCCACTTGGAGAGTCAGCGCCTTTAACCTCCTGTTTGGCCCAGTTTGCAATTTCTGCGGAAGATGAACAGGAATAGGGAGAACCAATGAGAGACTAGGTGGAGGTGTCTGGACGGGCAAATTTAACTCTCATTTCCCACCAGGAAGAGGAAATAACCAAAGGCTCAGCGTGCCATGCCGGAACCAGATTAGGGCCTGAAGCCATCCTGCGGTGTTGCGGCCAGCTCACAAGAAAGCGAGTTGAAGAAAGGAGCTCAGGGGCACTGTAATTCACAAACCTGCAGAGTTATAAATGACAGCTATCGTCCAAAAATATACTGAAGTAAGGCTGCCAAGAGGACTTGAAAGCAGGGCAGAATTGCAGGAAACCGATTTCAGGAGGTAGACTGGAATTGCATTGAAAGCATAGGAAAAGAGGCAGAACGTCCACAATGATGCACTTGGCCAAAAAGGGCGTATGTGTTTTTTCCTGAATATATTCAGGAAAAAACGCATACGCCCTTTTTGGCCAACCAAGCAAACTTGCAAAGGAAATCTGCACTACAATGAAGTCTCACTTCCCCCCGGTCAAAAGGGCCATCTGAAAAAAGTGTAAAATCCAGAAAGGCAGGACAGGCCATGGAGAACTGGGAGCCTTGTTATGCTGATGGGCGGGATGTAAATTGCCAACAGACACTCGGGAGAAGTGTATGGTGTTTCCTGAAACATCTAAAAAACAAAGCAACAGAGCCTAGGGCACTTCCACTTATGGCCCTATAGCTTAGGGAAATTAAAATCAAAACGACACAGCCACCCCAAAGTTTGGGACGCCTCTGTTTACAAGAACCTCGTTTACCGTACAAGTTCAATATCACAGAAAGTGAAAAATGGATAAAGAACTTGTGGTACTTACGTATAATGCAGTATCACTCAGCAGTGAAATCTATGTCATCAGGCCCGTAGCAGCACAATGAGTGGATTCAGGTACGATGATTCTAACTGAAATAAGTCACACAGAAAAATAAACATCATAAGATATCAGTAATACACGGAATGTAAACTTGGCTACACAGGAACTGAATTACAGAACAGAACAGGGACTCAAATTTAGAAAACCAACTTATGCTTGCTTAAGGGTAAAGGTGAGTTGGGATGCTGCATAAAAGCAGAGATTGAAATGAGCACAGATAAAGTTCCTTAAGCCAAATATGGAATAGGCAAGAGCTACTCCTTGCTCAACGAAATGGATTCAACACCGCATATTAAACGCCTAAGAATGTACCTGACTCTTAAGTATCTTAAAACCTATGGATTGCTATGTCTCCGAAAGAGAATCAAGCATGTGTACAGGGACATAATCGCAGCAGTGATAGGATTGGAGAGGTTCGGTGAGCAAATGAAGACCCTTTGAAGTCATACTGCATGGTACCCATTCCACGGGTTTCAACTACCAAGGTTTAAGGTATTCTTCCTTCAGCTAAAACATGCATGTGGAACCTAGAGTATAATCAACCATGTGATCGGGAGACGTGTTCAAATATGTCTCAGTTTTCGTACCCTGGTACTCGGGTGCAACATTCCAGACGCTTTACTAACACTCTCCCGACTTGGAGAGTGAGTCCCTTTAACCTTCTGTTTGGCCCAGTTTGCAATTTCTGCGGAAGATGAACAGGAATAGCGAGAACCAATGAGAGACTAGCTGGAGGTGTCTGGACGGGCAAATTTAACTCTCATTTCCCACCAGGAAGAGGAAATAACCAAAGGCTCAGCGTGCCGTGCCGGAACCAGATTAGGGCCTGAAGCCACCCTGCGGTGTTGCGGCCAGCTCACAAGAAAACGAGTTGAAGAAAGGAGCTCGGGGTACTGTAATTCACAAACCTGCAGAGTTATAAATGACAACTATCGTCCAAAAATATACTGAAGTAAGGCTACCAAGAGGACTTGAAAGCGGAGCAGAATTGCAGGAAACCGATTTCAGGAGGTAGACTGGAATTGCATTGAAAGCATAGGAAAAGAGGCACATCGTCCACAATGATGCACTTGGCCAAAAAGGGCGTATGCGTTTTTTCCTGAATATATTCAGGAAAAAACGCATACGCCCTTTTTGGCCAACCAAGCAAGCTTGCAAAGGAAATCTGCACTACAATGAAGTCTCACTTCCCCCCGGTCAAAAGGGCCATCTGAAAAAAGTGTAAAATCCAGAAAGGCAGGACAGGCCATGGAGAACTGGGAGCCTTGTTATGCTGATGGGCGGGATGTAAATTGCCAACAGACACTCGGGAGAAGTGTATGGTGTTTCCTGAAACATCTAAAAAACAAAGCAACAGAGCCTAGGGCACTTCCACTTATGGTCCTATAGCTTAGGGAAATTAAAATCAAAAAGACACAGCCACCCCAATGTTTGGGACGCCTCTGTTTACAAGAACCTCATTTACCGTACAAGTTCAATATCACAGAAAGTGAAAAATGGATAAAGAACTTGTGGTACTTACGTACAATGCAGTATCACTCAGCAGTGAAATCTATGTCATCAGGCCCGTAGCAGCACAATGAGTGGATTCAGGTACGATGATTCTAACTGAAATAAGTCACACAGAAAAAGAAACATCATAAGATATCAGTAATACACGGAATGTAAACTTGGCTACACAGGAACTGAATTACAGAACAGAACAGGGTCTCAAATTTAGAAAACCAACTTATGCTTGTTTAAGGGTAAAGGTGAGTTGGGGTGCTGCATAAAACCAGAGATTGAAATGAGCACAGATAAAGTTCCTTAAGCCAAATATGGAATAGACAAGAGCTACTCCTTGCTCAACGAAATGGACTCAACACCGCATATTAAACGCCTAAGAATGTACCTGACTCTTAAGTATCTTAAAACCTATGGATTGCTATGTCTCCGAAAGAGAATCAAGCATGTGTACAGGGACATAAACGCAGCAGTGATAGGATTGGAGAGGTTCGGTGAGCAAATGAAGACCCTTTGAAGTCATATTGCATGGTACCCATTACACGGGTCTCAACTCTCCAGGTTTAAGGTATTCTTCCTTCAGCTAAAATATGCATGTGGAACCCAGAGTATGATCAACAGTGTGAACGGGAGACGTGTTCAAATATGTCTCAGTTTTCCTCCCCTGGTACTCGGGTGCAACATTCCAGACGCTTTACTAACACTCTCCCCACTTGGAGAGTCAGCGCCTTTAACCTCCTGTTTGGCCCAGTTTGCAATTTCTGCGGAAGATGAACAGGAATAGCGAGAACCAATGAGAGACTAGCTGGAGGTGTCTGGACGGGCAAATTTAACTCTCATTTCCCACCAGGAAGAGGAAATAACCAAAGGCTCAGCGTGCCATGCTGGAACAAGATTAGGGCCTGAAGCCATCCTGCGGTGTTGCGGCCAGCTCACAAGAAAGCGAGTTGAAGAAAGGAGCTCAGGGGCACTGTAATTCACAAACCTGCAGAGTTATAAATGACAGCTATCGTCCAAAAATATACTGAAGTAAGGCTGCCAAGAGGACTTGAAAGCGGGGCAGAATTGCAGGAAACCGATTTCAGGAGGTAGACTGGAATTGCATTGAAAGCATAGGAAAAGAGGCAGAACGTCCACAATGATGCACTTGGCCAAAAAGGGCGTATGCGTTTTTTCCTGAATATATTCAGGAAAAAACGCATACGCCCTTTTTGGCCAACCAAGCAAACTTGCAAAGGAAATCTGCACTACAATGAAGTCTCACTTCCCCCCGGTCAAAAGGGCCATCTGAAAAAAGTGTAAAATCCAGAAAGACAGGACAGGCCATGGAGAACTGGGAGCCTTGTTATGCTGATGGGCGGGATGTAAATTGCCAACAGCCACTCGGGAGAAGTGTATGGTGTTTCCTGAAACATCTAAGAAACAAAGCAACAGAGCCTAGGGCACTTTCACTTATGGTCCTATAGCTTAGGGAAATTAAAATCAAAAAGACACAGCCACCCCAATGTTTGGGACGCCTCTGTTTACAAGAACCTCGTTTACCGTACAAGTTCTCTATCACAGAAAGTGAAAAATGGATAAAGAACTTGTGGTACTTACGTACAATGCAGTATCACTCAGCAATGAAATCTATGTCATCAGGCCCGTAGCAGCATAATGAGTGGATTCAGGTACGATGATTCTAACTGAAATAAGTCACACAGAAAAAGAAACATCATAAGATATCACTAATACACGGAATGTAAACTTGGCTACACAGGAACTGAATTCCAAAACAGAACAGGGTCTCAAATTTAGAAAACAAACTTATGCTTGCTTAAGGGGAAAGGTGAGTTGGGGTGCTGCATAAAACCAGAGATTGAAATGAGCACAGATAAAGTTCCTTAAGCCAAATATGGAATAGACAAGAGCTACTCCTTGCTCAACGAAATGGACTCAACACCCCATATTAAACGCTTAAGAATGTACCTGATTAGTAAGTATCTTAAAACCTATGGATTGCTATGTCTCCATAAGAGAATCAAGCATGTGTCCAGGGGCATAAACGCAGCAGTGATAGGATTGGAGAGGTTCGGTGAGCAAATGAAGACCCTTTGAAGTCATATTGCATGGTACCCATTCCATGGGTCTCAACTCTCCAGGTTTAAGGTATTCTTCCTTCAGCTGAAACTTGCATGTGGAACCCAGAATATGATCAACCATGTGAACGGGAGAAGTGTTCAAATATGTCTCAGTTTTCCTTCCATGGTACTCGGGTGCAACATTCCAGATTCTTTACTAACACTCTCCCCACTTGGAGAGTCAGCGCCTTTAACCTCCTGTTTGGCCCAATTTGCAATTTCTGCGGAAGATGAACAGGAATAGGGAGAACCAATGAGAGACTAGCTGGAGGTGTCTGGACGGGCAAATTTAACTCTCATTTCCCACCAGGAAGAGGAATTAACCAAAGGTTCAGCGTGCCGTGCCGGAACCAGATTAGGGCCTGAAGCCATCCTGCGGTGTTGCGGCCAGGTCACAAGAAAGCGAGTTGAAGAAAGGAGCTCAGGGGCACTGTAATTCACAAACCTGCAGAGTTATAAATGACAGCTATCGTCCAAAAATATACTGAAGTAAGGCTGCCAAGAGGACTTGAAAGCGGGGCAGAATTGCAGGAAACCGATTTCAGGAGGTAGACTGGCATTGCATTGAAAGCATAGGAAAAGAGGCAGAACGTCCACAATGATGCACTTGGCCAAAAAGGGCGTATGCGTTTTTTCCTGAATATATTCAGGAAAAAACGCATACGCCCTTTTTGGCCAACCAAGCAAGCTTGCAAAGGAAATCTGCACTACAATGAAGTCTCACTTCCCCCCGGTCAAAAGGGCCATCTGCAAAAAGTGTAAAATCCAGAAAGGCAGGACAGGCCATGGAGAACTGGGAGCCTTGTTATGCTGATGGGCGGGATGTAAATTGCCAACAGACACTCGGGAGAAGTGTATGGTGTTTCCTGAAACATCTAAAAAACAAAGCAACAGAGCCTAGGGCACTTCCACTTATGGTCCTATAGCTTAGGGAAATTAATATGAAAAAGACACAGCCACCCCAAAGTTTGGGACGCCTCTGTTTACAAGAACCTCGTTTACCGTACAAGTTCAATATCACAGAAAGTGAAAAATGGATAAAGAACTTGTGGTACTTACGTTCAATGAAGTATCACTCAGCAATGAAATCTATGTCATCAGGCCCGTAGCAGCATAATGAGTGGATTCAGGTACGATGATTCTAACTGAAATAAGTCACACAGAAAAGGAAACATCATAAGATATCACTAATACACGGAATGTAAACTGGGCTACACAGGAACTGAATTCCAAAACAGAACAGGGTCTCAAATTTAGAAAACCAACTTATGCTTGCTTAAGGGTAAAGGTGAGTTGGGGTGCTGCATAAAACCAGAGATTGAAATGAGCACAGATAAAGTTCCTTAAGCCAAATACGGAATAGAAAAGAGCTACTCCTTGCTCAACGAAATGGACTCAACACCGCATATTAAACGCCTAAGAATGTACCTGACTCTTAAGTATCTTAAAACCTATGGATTGCTATGTCTCCAAAAGAGAATCAAGCATGTGCACAGGGGCATAAACGCAGCAGTGATAGGATTGGAGAGGTTCGGTGAGCAAATGAAGACCCTTTGAAGTCATATTGCATGGTACCCATTCCACGGGTCCCAACTACCCAGGTTTAAGGTATTCTTCCTTCAGCTATAACATGCATGTGGAACCCAGAGTATGATCAACCGTGTGAACGGAAGACGTGTTCAAATATGTCTCAGTTTTCCTCCCCTGGTACTCGGGTGCAACATTCCAGACGCTTTACTAACACTCTCCCCACTTGGAGAGTCAGCGCCTTTAACCTCCTGTTTGGCCCAGTTTGCAATTTCTGCGGAAGATGAACAGGAATAGCGAGAACCAATGAGAGACTAGCTGGAGGTGTCTGGACGGGCAAATTTAACTCTCGTTTCCCACCAGGAAGAGGAATTAACCAAAGGCTCAGCGTGCCGTGCCGGAACCATATTAGGGCCTGAAGCCATCCTGCGGTGTTGCGGCCAGGTCACAAGAAAGCGAGTTGAAGAAAGGAGCTCAGGGGCACTGTAATTCACAAACCTGCAGAGTTATAAATGACAGCTATCGTACAAAAATATACTGAAGTAAGGCTGCCAAGAGGACTTGAAAGCGGGGCAGAATTGCAGGAAACCGATTTCAGGAGGTAGACTGGAATTGCATTGAAAGCATAGGAAAAGAGGCAGAACGTCCACAATGATGCACTTGGCCAAAAAGGGCGTATGCGTTTTTTCCTGAATATATTCAGGAAAAAACGCATACGCCCTTTTTGGCCAACCAAGCAAGCTTGCAAAGGAAATCTGCACTACAATGAAGTCTCACTTCCCCCCAGTCAAAAGGGCCATCTGAAAAAAGTGTAAAATCCAGAAAGGCAGGACAGGCCATGGAGAACTGGGAGCCTTGTTATGCTGATGGGCGGGATGTAAATTGCCAACAGACACTCGGGAGAAGTGTATGGTGTTTCCTGAAACATCTAAAAAACAAAGCAACAGATCCTAGGGCACTTCCATTTATGGTCCTATAGCTTAGGGAAATTAAAATGAAAAAGACACACCCACCCCAAAGTTTGGGACGCCTCTGTTTACAAGAACCTCGTTTACCGTACAAGTTCAATATCACAGAAAGTGAAAAATGGATAAAGAACTTGTGGTACTTACGTACAATGCAGTATCACTCAGCAGTGAAATCTATGTCATCAGGCCCGTAGCAGCACAATGAGTGGATTCAGGTACGATGATTCTAACTGAAATAAGTCACACAGAAAAAGAAACATCATAAGATATCAGTAATACACGGAATGTAAACTTGGCTACACAGGAACTGAATTACAGAACAGAACAGGGTCTCAAATTTAGAAAACCAACTTATGCTTGTTTAAGGGTAAAGGTGAGTTGGGGTGCTGCATAAAACCAGAGATTGAAATGAGCACAGATAAAGTTCCTTAAGCCAAATATGGAATAGACAAGAGCTACTCCTTGCTCAACGAAATGGACTCAACACCCCATATTAAACGCTTAAGAATGTACCTGACTAGTAATTATTTTAAAACCTATGGATTGCTATGTCTCCATAAGAGAATCAAGCGTGTGTACAGGGGCATAAACGCAGCAGTGATAGGATTGGAGAGGTTCGGTGAGCAAATGAAGACCCTTTGAAGTCATATTGCATGGTACCCATTACACGGGTCTCAACTCTCCAGGTTTAAGGTATTCTTCCTTCAGCTAAAATATGCATGTGGAACCCAGAGTATGATCAACAGTGTGAACGGGAGACGTGTTCAAATATGTCTCAGTTTTCCTTCCATGGTACTCGGGTGCAACATTCCAGACGCTTTACTAACACTCTCCCCACTTGGAGAGTCAGCGCCTTTAACCTCCTGTTTGGCCTAGTTTGCAATTTCTGCGGAAGATGAACAGGAATAGCGAGAACCAATGAGAAACTAGCTGGAGGTGTCTGGACGGGCAAATTTAACTCTCATTTCCCACCAGGAAGAGGAAATAACCAAAGGCTCAGCGTGCCATGCTGGAACAAGATTAGGGCCTGAAGCCATCCTGCGGTGTTGCGGCCAGCTCACAAGAAAGCGAGTTGAAGAAAGGAGCTCAGGGGCACTGTAATTCACAAACCTGCAGAGTTATAAATGACAGCTATCGTCCAAAAATATACTGAAGTAAGGCTGCCAAGAGGACTTGAAAGCGGGGCAGAATTGCAGGAAACCGATTTCAGGAGGTAGACTGGAATTGCATTGAAAGCATAGGAAAAGAGGCAGAACGTCCACAATGATGCACTTGGCCAAAAAGGGCGTATGCGTTTTTTCCTGAATATATTCAGGAAAAAACGCATACGCCCTTTTTGGCCAACCAAGCAAACTTGCAAAGGAAATCTGCACTACAATGAAGTCTCACTTCCCCCCGGTCAAAAGGGCCATCTGAAAAAAGTGTAAAATCCAGAAAGGCAGGACAGGCCATGGAGAACTGGGAGCCTTGTTATGCTGATGGGCGGGATGTAAATTGCCAACAGCCACTCGGGAGAAGTGTATGGTGTTTCCTGAAACATCTAAGAAACAAAGCAACAGAGCCTAGGGCACTTTCACTTATGGTCCTATAGCTTAGGGAAATTAAAATCAAAAAGACACAGCCACCCCAAAATTTGGGACGCCTCTGTTTACAAGAACCTCGTTTACCGTACAAGTTCTCTATCACAGAAAGTGAAAAATGGATAAAGAACTTGTGGTACTTACGTACAATGCAGTATCACTCAGCAATGAAATCTATGTCATCAGGCCCGTAGCAGCATAATGAGTGGATTCAGGTACGATGATTCTAACTGAAATAAGTCACACAGAAAAAGAAACATCATAAGATATCACTAATACACGGAATGTAAACTTGGCTACACAGGAACTGAATTCCAAAACAGAACAGGGTCTCAAATTTAGAAAACAAACTTATGCTTGCTTAAGGGGAAAGGTGAGTTGGGGTGCTGCATAAAACCAGAGATTGAAATGAGCACAGATAAAGTTCCTTAAGCCAAATATGGAATAGACAAGAGCTACTCCTTGCTCAACGAAATGGACTCAACACCCCATATTAAACGCTTAAGAATGTACCTGATTAGTAAGTATCTTAAAACCTATGGATTGCTATGTCTCCATAAGAGAATCAAGCATGTGTCCAGGGGCATAAACGCAGCAGTGATAGGATTGGAGAGGTTCGGTGAGCAAATGAAGACCCTTTGAAGTCATATTGCATGGTACCCATTCCATGGGTCTCAACTCTCCAGGTTTAAGGTATTCTTCCTTCAGCTGAAACTTGCATGTGGAACCCAGAATATGATCAACCATGTGAACGGGAGAAGTGTTCAAATATGTCTCAGTTTTCCTTCCATGGTACTCGGGTGCAACATTCCAGATTCTTTACTAACACTCTCCCCACTTGGAGAGTCAGCGCCTTTAACCTCCTGTTTGGCCCAATTTGCAATTTCTGCGGAAGATGAACAGGAATAGGGAGAACCAATGAGAGACTAGCTGGAGGTGTCTGGACGGGCAAATTTAACTCTCATTTCCCACCAGGAAGAGGAATTAACCAAAGGTTCAGCGTGCCGTGCCGGAACCAGATTAGGGCCTGAAGCCATCCTGCGGTGTTGCGGCCAGGTCACAAGAAAGCGAGTTGAAGAAAGGAGCTCAGGGGCACTGTAATTCACAAACCTTCAGAGTTATAAATGACAGCTATCGTCCAAAAATATACTGAAGTAAGGCTGCCAAGAGGACTTGAAAGCGGGGCAGAATTGCAGGAAACCGATTTCAGGAGGTAGACTGGCATTGCATTGAAAGCATAGGAAAAGAGGCAGAACGTCCACAATGATGCACTTGGCCAAAAAGGGCGTATGCGTTTTTTCCTGAATATATTCAGGAAAAAACGCATACGCCCTTTTTGGCCAACCAAGCAAGCTTGCAAAGGAAATCTGCACTACAATGAAGTCTCACTTCCCCCCGGTCAAAAGGGCCATCTGAAAAAAGTGTAAAATCCAGAAAGGCAGGACAGGCCATGGAGAACTGGGAGCCTTGTTATGCTGATGGGCGGGATGTAAATTGCCAACAGACACTCGGGAGAAGTGTATGGTGTTTCCTGAAACATCTAAAAAACAAAGCAACAGAGCCTAGGGCACTTCCACTTATGGTCCTATAGCTTAGGGAAATTAATATGAAAAAGACACAGCCACCCCAAAGTTTGGGACGCCTCTGTTTACAAGAACCTCGTTTACCGTACAAGTTCAATATCACAGAAAGTGAAAAATGGATAAAGAACTTGTGGTACTTACGTTCAATGAAGTATCACTCAGCAATGAAATCTATGTCATCAGGCCCGTAGCAGCATAATGAGTGGATTCAGGTACGATGATTCTAACTGAAATAAGTCACACAGAAAAGGAAACATCATAAGATATCACTAATACACGGAATGTAAACTGGGCTACACAGGAACTGAATTCCAAAACAGAACAGGGTCTCAAACTTAGAAAACCAACTTATGCTTGTTTAAGGGTAAAGGTGAGTTGGGGTGCTGCATAAAACCAGAGATTGAAATGAGCACAGATAAAGTTCCTTAAGCCAAATACGGAATAGAAAAGAGCTACTCCTTGCTCAACGAAATGGACTCAACACCGCATATTAAACGCCTAAGAATGTACCTGACTCTTAAGTATCTTAAAACCTATGGATTGCTATGTCTCCAAAAGAGAATCAAGCATGTGTACAGGGGCATAAACGCAGCAGTGATAGGATTGGAGAGGTTCGGTGAGCAAATGAAGACCCTTTGAAGTCATATTGCATGGTACCCATTCCACGGGTCCCAACTACCCAGGTTTAAGGTATTCTTCCTTCAGCTATAACATGCATGTGGAACCCAGAGTATGATCAACCGTGTGAACGGAAGACGTGTTCAAATATGTCTCAGTTTTCCTCCCCTGGTACTCGGGTGCAACATTCCAGACGCTTTACTAACACTCTCCCCACTTGGAGAGTCAGCGCCTTTAACCTCCTGTTTGGCCCAGTTTGCAATTTCTGCGGAAGATGAACAGGAATAGCGAGAACCAATGAGAGACTAGCTGGAGGTGTCTGGACGGGCAAATTTAACTCTCGTTTCCCACCAGGAAGAGGAATTAACCAAAGGCTCAGCGTGCCGTGCCGGAACCATATTAGGGCCTGAAGCCATCCTGCGGTGTTGCGGCCAGGTCACAAGAAAGCGAGTTGAAGAAAGGAGCTCAGGGGCACTGTAATTCACAAACCTGCAGAGTTATAAATGACAGCTATCGTCCAAAAATATACTGAAGTAAGGCTGCCAAGAGGACTTGAAAGCGGGGCAGAATTGCAGGAAACCGATTTCAGGAGGTAGACTGGAATTGCATTGAAAGCATAGGAAAAGAGGCAGAACGTCCACAATGATGCACTTGGCCAAAAAGGGCGTATGCGTTTTTTCCTGAATATATTCAGGAAAAAACGCATACGCCCTTTTTGGCCAACCAAGCAAGCTTGCAAAGGAAATCTGCACTACAATGAAGTCTCACTTCCCCCCAGTCAAAAGGGCCATCTGAAAAAAGTGTAAAATCCAGAAAGGCAGGACAGGCCATGGAGAACTGGGAGCCTTGTTATGCTGATGGGCGGGATGTAAATTGCCAACAAACACTGGGGAGAAGTGTATGGTGTTTCCTGAAACATCTAAAAAACAAAGCAACAGATCCTAGGGCACTTCCATTTATGGTCCTATAGCTTAGGGAAATTAAAATGAAAAAGACACACCCACCCCAAAGTTTGGGACGCCTCTGTTTACAAGAACCTCGTTTACCGTACAAGTTCAATATCACAGAAAGTGAAAAATGGATAAAGAACTTGTGGTACTTACGTACAATGCAGTATCACTCAGCAGTGAAATCTATGTCATCAGGCCCGTAGCAGCACAATGAGTGGATTCAGGTACGATGATTCTAACTGAAATAAGTCACACAGAAAAAGAAACATCATAAGATATCAGTAATACACGGAATGTAAACTTGGCTACACAGGAACTGAATTACAGAACAGAACAGGGTCTCAAATTTAGAAAACCAACTTATGCTTGTTTAAGGGTAAAGGTGAGTTGGGGTGCTGCATAAAACCAGAGATTGAAATGAGCACAGATAAAGTTCCTTAAGCCAAATATGGAATAGACAAGAGCTACTCCTTGCTCAACGAAATGGACTCAACACCCCATATTAAACGCTTAAGAATGTACCTGACTAGTAATTATCTTAAAACCTATGGATTGCTATGTCTCCATAAGAGAATCAAGCGTGTGTACAGGGGCATAAACGCAGCAGTGATAGGATTGGAGAGGTTCGGTGAGCAAATGAAGACCCTTTGAAGTCATATTGCATGGTACCCATTACACGGGTCTCAACTCTCCAGGTTTAAGGTATTCTTCCTTCAGCTAAAATATGCATGTGGAACCCAGAGTATGATCAACAGTGTGAACGGGAGACGTGTTCAAATATGTCTCAGTTTTCCTCCCCTGGTACTCGGGTGCAACATTCCAGACGCTTTACTAACACTCTCCCCACTTGGAGAGTCAGCGCCTTTAACCTCCTGTTTGGCCCAGTTTGCAATTTCTGCGGAAGATGAACAGGAATAGGGAGAACCAATGAGAAACTAGCTGGAGGTGTCTGGACGGGCAAATTTAACTCTCATTTTCCACCAGGAAGAGGAAATAACCAAAGGCTCAGCGTGCCATGCCGGAACCAGATTAGGGCCTGAAGCCATCCTGCGGTGTTGCGGCCAGCTCACAAGAAAGCGAGTTGAAGAAAGGAGCTCAGGGGCACTGTAATTCACAAACCTGCAGAGTTATAAATGACAACTATCATCCAAAAATATACTGAAGTAAGGCTGCCAAGAGGACTTGAAAGCGGGGCAGAATTGCAGGAAACCGATTTCAGGAGGTAGACTGGAATTACATTGAAAGCATAGGAAAAGAGGCAGAACGTCCACAATGATGCACTTGGCCAAAAAGGGCGTATGCGTTTTTTCCTGAATATATTCAGGAAAAAACGCATACGCCCTTTTTGGCCAACCAAGCAAGCTTGCAAAGGAAATCTGCACTACAATGAAGTCTCACTTCCCCCCGGTCAAAAGGGCCATCTGCAAAAAGTGTAAAATCCAGAAAGGCAGGACAGGCCATGGAGAACTGGGAGCCTTGTTATGCTGATGGGCGGGATGTAAATTGCCAACAGACACTCGGGAGAAGTGTATGGTGTTTCCTGAAACATCTAAAAAACAAAGCAACAGAGCCTAGGGCACTTCCACTTATGGTCCTATAGCTTAGGGAAATTAATATGAAAAAGACACAGCCACCCCAAAGTTTGGGACGCCTCTGTTTACAAGAACCTCGTTTACCGTACAAGTTCAATATCACAGAAAGTGAAAAATGGATAAAGAACTTGTGGTACTTACGTTCAATGAAGTATCACTCAGCAATGAAATCTATGTCATCAGGCCCGTAGCAGCATAATGAGTGGATTCAGGTACGATGATTCTAACTGAAATAAGTCACACAGAAAAGGAAACATCATAAGATATCACTAATACACGGAATGTAAACTGGGCTACACAGGAACTGAATTCCAAAACAGAACAGGGTCTCAAACTTAGAAAACCAACTTATGCTTGTTTAAGGGTAAAGGTGAGTTGGGGTGCTGCATAAAACCAGAGATTGAAATGAGCACAGATAAAGTTCCTTAAGCCAAATACGGAATAGAAAAGAGCTACTCCTTGCTCAACGAAATGGACTCAACACCGCATATTAAACGCCTAAGAATGTACCTGACTCTTAAGTATCTTAAAACCTATGGATTGCTATGTCTCCAAAAGAGAATCAAGCATGTGTACAGGGGCATAAACGCAGCAGTGATAGGATTGGAGAGGTTCGGTGAGCAAATGAAGACCCTTTGAAGTCATATTGCATGGTACCCATTCCACGGGTCCCAACTACCCAGGTTTAAGGTATTCTTCCTTCAGCTATAACATGCATGTGGAACCCAGAGTATGATCAACCGTGTGAACGGAAGACGTGTTCAAATATGTCTCAGTTTTCCTCCCCTGGTACTCGGGTGCAACATTCCAGACGCTTTACTAACACTCTCCCCACTTGGAGAGTCAGCGCCTTTAACCTCCTGTTTGGCCCAGTTTGCAATTTCTGCGGAAGATGAACAGGAATAGCGAGAACCAATGAGAGACTAGCTGGAGGTGTCTGGACGGGCAAATTTAACTCTCGTTTCCCACCAGGAAGAGGAATTAACCAAAGGCTCAGCGTGCCGTGCCGGAACCATATTAGGGCCTGAAGCCATCCTGCGGTGTTGCGGCCAGGTCACAAGAAAGCGAGTTGAAGAAAGGAGCTCAGGGGCACTGTAATTCACAAACCTGCAGAGTTATAAATGACAGCTATCGTACAAAAATATACTGAAGTAAGGCTGCCAAGAGGACTTGAAAGCGGGGCAGAATTGCAGGAAACCGATTTCAGGAGGTAGACTGGAATTGCATTGAAAGCATAGGAAAAGAGGCAGAACGTCCACAATGATGCACTTGGCCAAAAAGGGCGTATGCGTTTTTTCCTGAATATATTCAGGAAAAAACGTATACGCCCTTTTTGGCCAACCAAGCAAGCTTGCAAAGGAAATCTGCACTACAATGAAGTATGACTTCCCACCCCCCCCCGGTCAAAAGGGCCATCTGAAAAAAGTGTAAAATCCAGAAAGGCAGGACAGGCCATGGAGAACTGGGAGCCTTGTTATGTTGATGGGCGGGATGTAAATTGCCAACAGACACTCGGGAGAAGTGTATGGTGTTTCCTGAAACATCTAAAAAACAAAGCAACAGAGCCTAGGGCACTTCCACTTATGGTCCTATAGCTTAGGGAAATTAAAATCAAAAAGATACAGCCACCCCAATGTTTGGGACGCCTCTGTTTACAAGAACCTCGTTTACCGTACAAGTTCAATATCACAGAAAGTGAAAAATGGATAAAGAACTTGTGGTACTTACGTACAATGCAGTATCACTCAGCAGTGAAATCTATGTCATCAGGCCCATAGCAGCACAATGAGTGGATTCAGGTACGATGATTCTAACTGAAATAAGTCACACAGAAAAAGAAACATCATAAGATATCAGTAATACACGGAATGTAAACTTGGCTACACAGGAACTGAATTACAGAACAGAACAGGGTCTCAAATTTAGAAAACCAACTTATGCTTGTTTAAGGGTAAAGGTGAGTTGGGGTGCTGCATAAAACCAGAGATTGAAATGAGCACAGATAAAGTTCCTTAAGCCAAATATGGAATAGACAAGAGCTACTCCTTGCTCAACGAAATGGACTCAACACCCCATATTAAACGCCTAAGAATGTACCTGACTAGTAAGTATCTTAAAACCTATGGATTGCTATGTCTCCGAAAGAGAATCAAGCATGTGTACAGGGACATAAACGCAGCAGTGATAGGATTGGAGAGGTTCGGTGAGCAAATGAAGACCCTTTGAAGTCATATTGCATGATACCCATTCCACGGGTTTCAACTACCCAGGTTTAAGGTATTCTTCCTTCAGCTAAAACATGCATGTGGAACCTAGAGTATGATCAACCATGTGATCGGGAGACGTGTTCAAATATGTCTCAGTTTTCGTATCCTGGTACTCCGGTGCAACATTCCAGACGCTTTACTAACACTCTCCCGACTTGGAGAGTCAGTCCCTTTAACCTCCTGTTTGGCCCAGTTTGCAATTTCTGTGGAAGATGAACAGGAATAGCGAGAACCAATGAGAGACTAGCTGGAGGTGTCTGGACGGGCAAATTTAACTCTCATTTCCCACCAGGAAGAGGAAATAACCAAAGGTTCAGCGTGCCGTGCCGGAACCAGATTAGGGCCTGAAGCCATCCTGCGGTGTTGCGGCCAGCTCACAAGAAAGCGAGTTGAAGAAAGGAGCTCAGGGGCACTGTAATTCACAAACCTTCAGAGTTATAAATGACAGCTATCATCCAAAAATATACTGAAGTAAGGCTGCCAAGAGGACTTGAAAGCGGGGCAGAATTGCAGGAAACCGATTTCAGGAGGTAGACTGGAATTGCATTGAAAGCATAGGAAAAGAGGCAGAACGTCCACAATGATGCACTTGGCCAAAAAGGGCGTATGCGTTTTTTCCTGAATATATTCAGGAAAAAACGCATACGCCCTTTTTGGCCAACCAAGCAAGCTTGCAAAGGAAATCTGCACTACAATGAAGTCTCACTTTCCCCCGGTCAAAAGGGCCATCTGCAAAAAGTGTAAAATCCAGAAAGGCAGGACAGGCCATGGAGAACTGGGAGCCTTGTTATGCTGATGGGCGGGATGTAAATTGCCAACAGACACTCGGGAGAAGTGTATGGTGTTTCCTGAAACATCTAAAAAACAAAGCAACAGAGCCTAGGGCACTTCCACTTATGGTCCTATAGCTTAGGGAAATTAAAATGAAAAAGACACAGCCACCCCAAAGTTTGGGACGCCTCTGTTTACAAGAACCTCGTTTACCATACAAGTTCAATATCACAGAAAGTGAAAAATGGATAAAGAACTTGTGGTACTTACGTACAATGCAGTATCACTCAGCAATGAAATCTATGTCATCAGGCCCGTAGCAGCATAATGAGTGGATTCAGGTACGATGATTCTAACTGAAATAAGTCACACAGAAAAGGAAACATCATAAGATATCACTAATACACGGAATGTAAACTGGGCTACACAGGAACTGAATTACAGAACAGAACAGGGTCTCAAATTTAGAAAACCAACTTATGCTTGTTTAAGGGTAAAGGTGAGTTGGGGTGCTGCATAAAACCAGAGATTGAAATGAGCACAGATAAAGTTCCTTAAGCCAAATATGGAATAGACAAGAGCTACTCCTTGCTCAACGAAATGGACTCAACACCCCATATTAAACGCTTAAGAATGTACCTGACTAGTAAGTATCTTAAAACCTATGGATTGCTATGTCTCCATAAGAGAATCAAGCGTGTGTACAGGGGCATAAACGCAGCAGTGATAGGATTGGAGAGGTTCGGTGAGCAAATGAAGACCCTTTGAAGTCATATTGCATGGTACCCATTACACGGGTCTCAACTCTCCAGGTTTAAGGTATTCTTCCTTCAGCTAAAGTATGCATGTGGAACGCAGAGTATGATCAACAGTGTGAACGGGAGACGTGTTCAAATATGTCTCAGTTTTCCTCCCCTGGTACTCGGGTGCAACATTCCAGACGCTTTACTAACACTCTCCCCACTTGGAGAGTCAGCGCCTTTAACCTCCTGTTTGGCCCAGTTTGCAATTTCTGCGGAAGATGAACAGGAATAGGGAGAACCAATGAGAAACTAGCTGGAGGTGTCTGGACGGGCAAATTTAACTCTCATTTCCCACCAGGAAGAGGAAATAACCAAAGGCTCAGCGTGCCATGCCGGAACCAGATTAGGGCCTGAAGCCATCCTGCGGTGTTGCGGCCAGCTCACAAGAAAGCGAGTTGAAGAAAGGAGCTCAGGGGCACTGTAATTCACAAACCTTCAGAGTTATAAATGACAGCTATCATCCAAAAATATACTGAAGTAAGGCTGCCAAGAGGACTTGAAAGCGGGGCAGAATTGCAGGAAACCGATTTCAGGAGGTAGACTGGAATTGCATTGAAAGCATAGGAAAAGAGGCAGAACGTCCACAATGATGCACTTGGCCAAAAAGGGCGTATGCGTTTTTTCCTGAATATATTCAGGAAAAAACGCATACGCCCTTTTTGGCCAACCAAGCAAGCTTGCAAAGGAAATCTGCACTACAATGAAGTCTCACTTTCCCCCGGTCAAAAGGGCCATCTGCAAAAAGTGTAAAATCCAGAAAGGCAGGACAGGCCATGGAGAACTGGGAGCCTTGTTATGCTGATGGGCGGGATGTAAATTGCCAACAGACACTCGGGAGAAGTGTATGGTGTTTCCTGAAACATCTAAAAAACAAAGCAACAGAGCCTAGGGCACTTCCACTTATGGTCCTATAGCTTAGGGAAATTAAAATGAAAAAGACACAGCCACCCCAAAGTTTGGGACGCCTCTGTTTACAAGAACCTCGTTTACCATACAAGTTCAATATCACAGAAAGTGAAAAATGGATAAAGAACTTGTGGTACTTACGTACAATGCAGTATCACTCAGCAATGAAATCTATGTCATCAGGCCCGTAGCAGCATAATGAGTGGATTCAGGTACGATGATTCTAACTGAAATAAGTCACACAGAAAAGGAAACATCATAAGATATCACTAATACACGGAATGTAAACTGGGCTACACAGGAACTGAATTACAGAACAGAACAGGGTCTCAAATTTAGAAAACCAACTTATGCTTGTTTAAGGGTAAAGGTGAGTTGGGGTGCTGCATAAAACCAGAGATTGAAATGAGCACAGATAAAGTTCCTTAAGCCAAATATGGAATAGACAAGAGCTACTCCTTGCTCAACGAAATGGACTCAACACCCCATATTAAACGCTTAAGAATGTACCTGACTAGTAAGTATCTTAAAACCTATGGATTGCTATGTCTCCATAAGAGAATCAAGCGTGTGTACAGGGGCATAAACGCAGCAGTGATAGGATTGGAGAGGTTCGGTGAGCAAATGAAGACCCTTTGAAGTCATATTGCATGGTACCCATTACACGGGTCTCAACTCTCCAGGTTTAAGGTATTCTTCCTTCAGCTAAAGTATGCATGTGGAACGCAGAGTATGATCAACAGTGTGAACGGGAGACGTGTTCAAATATGTCTCAGTTTTCCTCCCCTGGTACTCGGGTGCAACATTCCAGACGCTTTACTAACACTCTCCCCACTTGGAGAGTCAGCGCCTTTAACCTCCTGTTTGGCCCAGTTTGCAATTTCTGCGGAAGATGAACAGGAATAGGGAGAACCAATGAGAAACTAGCTGGAGGTGTCTGGACGGGCAAATTTAACTCTCATTTCCCACCAGGAAGAGGAAATAACCAAAGGCTCAGCGTGCCATGCCGGAACCAGATTAGGGCCTGAAGCCATCCTGCGGTGTTGCGGCCAGCTCACAAGAAAGCGAGTTGAAGAAAGGAGCTCAGGGGCACTGTAATTCACAAACCTGCAGAGTTATAAATGACAGCTATCGTCCAAAAATATACTGAAGTAAGGCTGCCAAGAGGACTTGAAAGCGGGGCAGAATTGCAGGAAACCGATTTCAGGAGGTAGACTGGAATTGCATTGAAAGCATAGGAAAAGAGGCAGAACGTCCACAATGATGCACTTGGCCAAAAAGGGCATATGCGTTTTTTCCTGAATATATTCAGGAAAAAACGCATACGCCCTTTTTGGCCAACCAAGCAAACTTGCAAAGGAAATCTGCACTACAATGAAGTCTCACTTCCCCCCGGTCAAAAGGGCCATCTGAAAAAAGTGTAAAATCCAGAAAGGCAGGACAGGCCATGGAGAACTGGGAGCCTTGTTATGCTGATGGGCGGGATGTAAATTGCCAACAGACACTCGGGAGAAGTGTATGGTGTTTCCTGAAACATCTAAAAAACAAAGCAACAGAGCCTAGGGCACTTCCACTTATGGCCCTATAGCTTAGGGAAATTAAAATCAAAATGACACAGCCACCCCAAAGTTTGGGACGCCTCTGTTTACAAGAACCTCGTTTACCGTACAAGTTCAATATCACAGAAAGTGAAAAATGGATAAAGAACTTGTGGTACTTACGTACAATGCAGTATCACTCAGCAGTGAAATCTATGTCATCAGGCCCGTAGCAGCACAATGAGTGGATTCAGGTACGATGATTCTAACTGAAATAAGTCACACAGAAAAAGAAACATCATAAGATATCAGTAATACACGGAATGTAAACTTGGCTACACAGGAACTGAATTACAGAACAGAACAGGGTCTCAAATTTAGAAAACCAACTTATGCTTGCTTAAGGGTAAAGGTGAGTTGGGATGCTGCATAAAAGCAGAGATTGAAATGAGCACAGATAAAGTTCCTTAAGCCAAATATGGAATAGACAAGAGCTACTCCATGCTCAACGAAGTGGATTCAACACCGCATATTAAACGCCTAAGAATGTACCTGACTCTTAAGTATCTTAAAACCTATGGATTGCTATGTCTCCGAAAGAGAATCAAGCATGTGTACAGGGACATAAACGCAGCAGTGATAGGATTGGAGAGGTTCGGTGAGCAAATGAAGACCCTTTGAAGTCATACTGCATGGTACCCATTCCACGGGTTTCAACTACCCAGGTTTAAGGTATTCTTCCTTCAGCTAAAACATGCATGTGGAACCTAGAGTATGATCAACCATGTGATCGGGAGACGTGTTCAAATATGTCTCAGTTTTCGTACCCTGGTACTCGGGTGCAACATTCCAGACGCTTTACTAACACTCTCCCGACTTGGAGAGTCAGTCCCTTTAACCTCCTGTTTGGCCCAGTTTGCAATTTCTGCGGAAGATGAACAGGAATAGCGAGAACCAATGAGAGACTAGCTGGAGGTGTCTGGACGGGCAAATTTAACTCTCATTTCCCACCAGGAAGAGGAAATAACCAAAGGCTCAGCGTGCCGTGCCGGAACCAGATTAGGGCCTGAAGCCATCCTGCGGTGTTGCGGCCAGCTCACAAGAAAACGAGTTGAAGAAAGGAGCTCAGGGGCACTGTAATTCACAAACCTGCAGAGTTATAAATGACAACTATCGTCCAAAAATATACTGAAGTAAGGCTACCAAGAGGACTTGAAAGCGGAGCAGAATTGCAGGAAACCGATTTCAGGAGGTAGACTGGAATTGCATTGAAAGCATAGGAAAAGAGGCAGAACGTCCACAATGATGCACTTGGCCAAAAAGGGCGTATGCGTTTTTTCCTGAATATATTCAGGAAAAAACGCATACGCCCTTTTTGGCCAACCAAGCAAGCTTGCAAAGGAAATCTGCACTACAATGAAGTCTCACTTCCCCCCGGTCAAAAGGGCCATCTGAAAAAAGTGTAAAATCCAGAAAGGCAGGACAGGCCATGGAGAACTGGGAGCCTTGTTATGCTGATGGGCGGGATGTAAATTGCCAACAGCCACTCGGGAGAAGTGTATGGTGTTTCCTGACACATCTAAAAAACAAAGCAACAGAGCCTAGGGCACTTCCACTTATGGTCCTATAGCTTAGGGAAATTAAAATCAAAAAGATACAGCCACCCCAATGTTTGGGACGCCTCTGTTTACAAGAACCTCATTTACCGTACAAGTTCAATATCACAGAAAAAGAAAAATGGATAAAGAACTTGTGGTACTTACGTACAATGCAGTATCACTCAGCAGTGAAATCTATGTCATCAGGCCCGTAGCAGCACAATGAGTGGATTCAGGTACGATGATTCTAACTGAAATAAGTCACACAGAAAAAGAAACATCATAAGATATCAGTAATACACGGAATGTAAACTTGGCTACACAGGAACTGAATTACAGAACAGAACAGAGTCTCAAATTTAGAAAACCAACTTATGCTTGTTTAAGGGTAAAGGTGAGTTGGGGTGCTGCATAAAACCAGAGATTGAAATGAGCACAGATAAAGTTCCTTAAGCCAAATATGGAATAGACAAGAGCTACTCCTTGCTCAACGAAATGGACTCAACACCGCATATTAAACGCCTAAGAATGTACCTGACTCTTAAGTATCTTAAAACCTATGGATTGCTATGTCTCCGAAAGAGAATCAAGCATGTGTACAGGGACATAAACGCAGCAGTGATAGGATTGGAGAGGTTCGGTGAGCAAATGAAGACCCTTTGAAGTCATATTGCATGGTACCCATTACACGGGTCTCAACTATCCAGGTTTAAGGTATTCTTCCTTCAGCTAAAATATGCATGTGGAACCCAGAGTATGATCAACAGTGTGAACGGGAGACCTGTTCAAATATGTCTCAGTTTTCCTCCCCTGGTACTCGGGTGCAACATTCCAGACGCTTTACTAACACTCTCCCCACTTGGAGAGTCAGCGCCTTTAACCTCCTGTTTGGCCCAGTTTGCAATTTCTGCGGAAGATGAACAGGAATAGCGAGAACCAATGAGAGACTAGCTGGAGGTGTCTGGACGGGCAAATTTAACTCTCATTTCCCACCAGGAAGAGGAATTAACCAAAGGTTCAGCGTGCCGTGCTGGAACCAGATTAGGGCCTGAAGCCATCCTGCGGTGTTGCGGCCAGGTCACAAGAAAGCGAGTTGGAGAAAGGAGCTCAGGGGCACTGTAATTCACAAACCTGCAGAGTTATAAATGACAGCTATCGTCCAAAAATATACTGAAGTAAGGCTGCCAAGAGGACTTGAAAGCGGGGCAGAATTGCAGGAAACCGATTTCAGGAGGTAGACTGGAATTGCATTGAAAGCATAGGAAAAGAGGCAGAACGTCCACAATGATGCACTTGGCCAAAAAGGGCGTATGCGTTTTTTCCTGAATATATTCAGGAAAAAACGCATACGCCCTTTTTGGCCAACCAAGCAAGCTTGCAAAGGAAATCTGCACTACAATGAAGTCTCACTTCCCCCCGGTCAAAAGGGCCATCTGCAAAAAGTGTAAAATCCAGAAAGGCAGGACAGGCCATGGAGAACTGGGAGCCTTGTTATGCTGATGGGCGGGATGTAAATTGCCAACAGACACTCGGGAGAAGTGTATGGTGTTTCCTGAAACATCTAAAAAACAAAGCAACAGAGCCTAGGGCACTTCCACTTATGGTCCTATAGCTTAGGGAAATTAAAATCAAAAAGATACAGCCACCCCAATGTTTGGGACGCCTCTGTTTACAAGAACCTCATTTACCGTACAAGTTCAATATCACAGAAAGAGAAAAATGGATAAAGAACTTGTGGTACTTACGTACAATGCAGTATCACTCAGCAGTGAAATCTATGTCATCAGGCCCGTAGCAGCACAATGAGTGGATTCAGGTACGATGATTCTAACTGAAATAAGTCACACAGAAAAAGAAACATCATAAGATATCAGTAATACACGGAATGTAAACTTGGCTACACAGGAACTGAATTACAGAACAGAACAGAGTCTCAAATTTAGAAAACCAACTTATGCTTGTTTAAGGGTAAAGGTGAGTTGGGGTGCTGCATAAAACCAGAGATTGAAATGAGCACAGATAAAGTTCCTTAAGCCAAATATGGAATAGACAAGAGCTACTCCTTGCTCAACGAAATGGATTCAACACCGCATATTAAACGCCTAAGAATGTACCTGACTCTTAAGTATCTTAAAACCTATGGATTGCTATGTCTCCGAAAGAGAATCAAGCATGTGTACAGGGACATAAACGCAGCAGTGATAGGATTGGAGAGGTTCGGTGAGCAAATGAAGACCCTTTGAAGTCATATTGCATGGTACCCATTACACGGGTCTCAACTATCCAGGTTTAAGGTATTCTTCCTTCAGCTAAAATATGCATGTGGAACCCAGAGTATGATCAACAGTGTGAACGGGAGACGTGTTCAAATATGTCTCAGTTTTCCTCCCCTGGTACTCGGGTGCAACATTCCAGACGCTTTACTAACACTCTCCCCACTTGGAGAGTCAGCGCCTTTAACCTCCTGTTTGGCCCAGTTTGCAATTTCTGCGGAAGATGAACAGGAATAGCGAGAACCAATGAGAGACTAGCTGGAGGTGTCTGGACGGGCAAATTTAACTCTCATTTCCCACCAGGAAGAGGAATTAACCAAAGGTTCAGCGTGCCGTGCTGGAACCAGATTAGGGCCTGAAGCCATCCTGCGGTGTTGCGGCCAGGTCACAAGAAAGCGAGTTGGAGAAAGGAGCTCAGGGGCACTGTAATTCACAAACCTGCAGAGTTATAAATGACAGCTATCGTCCAAAAATATACTGAAGTAAGGCTGCCAAGAGGACTTGAAAGCGGGGCAGAATTGCAGGAAACCGATTTCAGGAGGTAGACTGGAATTGCATTGAAAGCATAGGAAAAGAGGCAGAACGTCCACAATGATGCACTTGGCCAAAAAGGGCGTATGCGTTTTTTCCTGAATATATTCAGGAAAAAACGCATACGCCCTTTTTGGCCAACCAAGCAAGCTTGCAAAGGAAATCTGCACTACAATGAAGTCTCACTTCCCCCCGGTCAAAAGGGCCATCTGCAAAAAGTGTAAAATCCAGAAAGGCAGGACAGGCCATGGAGAACTGGGAGCCTTGTTATGCTGATGGGCGGGATGTAAATTGCCAACAGCCACTCGGGAGAAGTGTATGGTGTTTCCTGAAACATCTAAAAAACAAAGCAACAGAGCCTAGGGCACTTCCACTTATGGTCCTATAGCTTAGGGAAATTAAAATCAAAAAGATACAGCCACCCCAATGTTTGGGACGCCTCTGTTTACAAGAACCTCATTTACCGTACAAGTTCAATATCACAGAAAGTGAAAAATGGATAAAGAACTTGTGGTACTTACGTACAATGCAGTATCACTCAGCAGTGAAATCTATGTCATCAGGCCCGTAGCAGCACAATGAGTGGATTCAGGTACGATGATTCTAACTGAAATAAGTCACACAGAAAAAGAAACATCATAAGGTATCACTAATACACGGAATGTAAACTTGGCTACACAGGAACTGAATTACAGAACAGAACAGGGTCTCAAATTTAGAAAACCAACTTATGCTTGTTTAAGGGTAAAGGTGAGTTGGGGTGCTGCATAAAACCAGAGATTGAAATGAGCACAGATAAAGTTCCTTAAGCCAAATATGGAATAGACAAGAGCTACTCCTTGCTCAACGAAATGGACTCAACACCCCATATTAAACGCCTAAGAATGTACCTGACTCTTAAGTATCTTAAAACCTATGGATTGCTATGTCTCCGAAAGAGAATCAAGCATGTGTACAGGGACATAAATGCAGCAGTGATAGGATTGGAGAGGTTCGGTGAGCAAATGAAGACCCTTTGAAGTCATATTGCATGGTACCCATTCCACGGGTTTCAACTACCCAGGTTTAAGGTATTCCTCCTTCAGCTAAAACATGCATGTGGAACCCAGAGTATGATCAACCATGTGATCGGGAGACGTGTTCAAATATGTCTCAGTTTTCATACCCTGGTACTCGGGTGCAACATTCCAGACGCTTTACTAACACTCTCCCGACTTGGAGAGTCAGTCCCTTTAACCTCCTGTTTGGCCCAGTTTGAAATTTCTGCGGTAGATGAACAGGAATAGCGAGAACCAATGAGAGACTAGCTGGAGGTGTCTGGACGGGCAAATTTAATTCTCATTTCCCACCAGGAAGAGGATATAACCAAAGGCTCAGCGTGCCGTGCCGGAACCAGATTAGGGCCTGAAGCCATCCTGCGGTGTTGCGGCCAGCTCACAAGAAAAGGAGTTGAAGAAAGGAGATCAGGGGCACTGTAATTCACAAACCTGCAGAGTTATAAATGACAACTATCGTCCAAAAATATACTGAAGTAAGGCTGCCAAGAGGACTTGAAAGCGGGGCAGAATTGCAGGAAACCGATTTCAGGAGGTAGACTGGAATTGCATTGAAAGCATAGGAAAAGAGGCAGAACGTCCACAATGATGCACTTGGCCAAAAAGGGCGTATGCGTTTTTTCCTGAATATATTCAGGAAAAAACGCATACGCCCTTTTTGGCCAACCAAGCAAGCTTGCAAAGGAAATCTGCACTACAATGAAGTCTCACTTCCCCCCGGTCAAAAGGGCCATCTGAAAAAAGTGTAAAATCCAGAAAGGCAGGACAGGCCATGGAGAACTGGGAGCCTTGTTATGCTGATGGGCGGGATGTAAATTGCCAACAGACACTCGGGAGAATTGTATGGTGTTTCCTGAAACATCTAAAAAACAAAGCAACAGAGCCTAGGGCACTTCCACTTATGGTCCTATAACTTAGGGAAATTAAAATCAAAAAGATACAGCACCCCCAATGTTTGGGACGCCTGTGTTTACAAGAACCTCATTTACCGTACAAGTTCAATATCACAGAAAGTGAAAAATGGATAAAGAACTTGTGGTACTTACGTACAATGCAGTATCACTCAGCAGTGAAATCTATGTCATCAGGCCCGTAGCAGCACAATGAGTGGATTCAGGTACGATGATTCTAACTGAAATAAGTCACACAGAAAAAGAAACATCATAAGATATCAGTAATACACGGAATGTAAACTTGGCTACACAGGAACTGAATTACAGAACAGAACAGGGTCTCAAATTTAGAAAACCAACTTATGCTTGTTTAAGGGTAAAGGTGAGTTGGGGTGCTGCATAAAACCAGAGATTGAAATGAGCACAGATAAAGTTCCTTAAGCGAAATATGGAATAGACAAGAGCTACTCCTTGCTCAACGAAATGGACTCAACACCGCATATTAAACGCCTAAGAATGTACCTGACTCGTAAGTATCTTAAAACCTATGGATTGCTATGTCTCCGAAAGAGAATCAAGCATGTGTACAGGGACATAAACAAAGCAGTGATAGGATTGGAGAGGTTCGGTGAGCAAATGAAGACCCTTTGAAGTCATATTGCATGTTACCCATTCCACGGGTTTCAACTACCCAGGTTTAAGGTATTCCTCCTTCAGCTAAAACATGCATGTGGAACCTAGAGTATGATCAACCATGTGATCGGGAGACGTGTTCAAATATGTCTCAGTTTTCGTACCCTGGTACTCGGGTGCAACATTCCAGACGCTTTACTAACACTCTCCCGACTTGGAGAGTCAGTCCCTTTAACCTCCTGTTTGGCCCAGTTTGCAATTTCTGCGGAAGATGAACAGGAATAGCGAGAACCAATGAGAGACTAGCTGGAGGTGTCTGGACGGGCCAATTTAACTCTCATTTCCCACCAGGAAGAGGAAATAACCAAAGGCTCAGCGTGCCGTTCCGGAACCAGATTAGGGCCTGAAGCCATCCTGCGGTGTTGCGGCCAGCTCACAAGAAAACGAGTTGAAGAAAGGAGCTCAGGGGCACTGTAATTCACTAACCTGCAGAGTTATAAATGACAACTATCGTCCAAAAATATACTGAAGTAAGGCTGCCAAGAGGACTTGAAAGCGGGGCAGAATTGCAGGAAACCGATTTCAGGAGGTAGACTGGAATTGCATTGAAAGCATAGGAAAAGAGGCAGAACGTCCACAATGATGCACTTGGCCAAAAAGGGCGTATGCGTTTTTTCCTGAATATATACAGGAAAAAACGCATACGCACTTTTTGGCCAACCAAGCAAGCTTGCAAAGAAAATCTGCACTACAATGAAGTCTCACTTCCCCCCGGTCAAAAGGGCCATCTGAAAAAAGTGTAAAATCCAGAAAGGCAGGACAGGCCATGGAGAACTGGGAGCCTTGTTATGCTGATGGGCGGGATGTAAATTGCCAACAGACACTCGGGAGAAGTGTATGGTGTTTCCTGAAACATCTAAGAAACAAAGCAACAGAGCCTAGGGCACTTTCACTTATGGTCCTATAGCTTAGGGAAATTAAAATCAAAAAGACACAGCCACCCCAATGTTTGGGATGTCTCTGTTTACAAGAACCTCGTTTACCATACAAGTTCTCTATCACAGAAAGTGAAAAATGGATAAAGAACTTGTGGTACTTACGAACAATGCAGTATCACTCAGCAATGAAATCTATGTCATCAGGCCCGTAGCAGCATAATGAGTGGATTCATGTACGATGATTCTAACTGAAATAAGTCACACAGAAAAAGAAACATCATAAGATATCACTAATACACGGAATGTAAACTTGGCTACACAGGAACTGAATTCCAAAACAGAACAGGGTCTCAAATTTAGAAAACCAACTTATGCTTGCTTTAGGGGAAAGGTGAATTGGGGTGCTGCATAAAAGCAGAGATTGAAATGAGCACAGATAAAGTTCCTTAAGCCAAATATGGAATAGACAAGAGCTACTCCTTGCTCAACGAAATGGACTCAACACCCCATATTAAACGCTTAAGAATGTACCTGACTAGTAAGTATCTTAAAACCTATGGATTGCTATGTCTCCATAAGAGAATCAAGCGTGTGTCCAGGGGCATAAACGCAGCAGTGATAGGATTGGAGAGGTTCGGTGAGCAAATGAAGACCCTTTGAAGTCATATTGCATGGTACCCATTACACGGGTCTCAACTCTCCAGGTTTAAGGTATTCTTCCTTCAGCTAAAACATGCATGTGGAACCCAGAGTATGATCAATCGTGTGAACGGGAGACGTGTTCAAATATGTCTCAGTTTTCCTCCCCTGGTACTCGGGTGCAACATTCCAGATGCTTTACTAACACTCTCCCCACTTGGAGAGTCAGCGCCTTTAACCTCCTGTTTGGCCCAGTTTGCAATTTCTGCGGAAGATGAACAGGAATAGGGAGAACCAATGAGAGACTAGCTGGAGGTGTCTGGACGGGCAAATTTAACTCTCATTTCCCACCAGGAAGAGGAAATAACCAAAGGCTCAGCGTGCCATGCCGGAACAAGATTAGGGCCTGAAGCCATCCTGCGGTATTGAGGCCAGGTCACAAGAAAGCGAGTTGAAGAAAGGGGCTCAGGGGCACTGTAATTCACAAACCTGCAGAGTTATAAATGACAGCTATCGTCCAAAAATATACTGAAGTAAGGCTGCCAAGAGGACTTGAAAGCGGGGCAGAATTGCAGGAAACCGATTTCAGGAGGTAGACTGGAATTGCATTGAAAGCATAGGAAAAGAGGCAGAACGTCCACAATGATGCACTTGGCCAAAAAGGGCGTATGCGTTTTTTCCTGAATATATTCAGGAAGAAACGCATACGCCCTTTTTGGCCAACCAAGCAAACTTGCAAAGGAAATCTGCACTACAATGAAGTCTCACTTCCCCCCGGTCAAAAGGGCCATCTGAAAAAAGTGTAAAATGCAGAAAGGCAGGACAGGACATGGAGAACTGGGAGGCTTGTTATGCTGATGGGCGGGATGTAAATTGCCAACAGACACTCGGGAGAAGTGTATGGTGTTTCCTGAAACATCTAAGAAACAAAGCAACAGAGCCTAGGGCACTTTCACTTATGGTCCTATAGCTTAGGGAAATTAAAATCAAAAAGACACACCCACCCCAAAGTTTGGGACGCCTCTGTTTACAAGAACCTCGTTTACCGTACAAGTTCTCTATCACAGAAAGTGAAAAATGGATAAAGAACTTGTGGTACTTACGTACAATGCAGTATCACTCAGCAATGAAATCTATGTCATCAGGCCCGTAGCAGCATAATGAGTGGATTCAGGTACGATGATTCTAACTGAAATAAGTCACACAGAAAAAGAAACATCATAAGATATCACTAATACACGGAATGTAAACTTGGCTACACAGGAACTGAATTCCAAAACAGAACAGGGTCTCAAATTTAGAAAGCCAACTTATGCTTGCTTAAGGGGAAAGGTGAGTTGGGGTGCTGCATAAAACCAGAGATTGAAATGAGCACAGATAAAGTTCCTTAAGCCAAATATGGAATAGACAAGAGTTACTCCTTGCTCAACGAAATGGACTCAACACCCCATATTAAACGCCTAAGAATGTACCTGACTAGTAAATATCTTAAAACCTATGGATTGCTATGTCTCCATAAGAGAATCAAGCGTGTGTACAGGGGCATAAACGCAGCAGTGATAGGATTGGAGAGGTTCGGTGAGCAAATGAAGACCCTTTGAAGTCATATTGCATGGTACCCATTACACGGGTCTCAACTCTCCAGGTTTAAGGTATTCTTCCTTCAGTTAAAACATGCATATGGAACCCAGAGGATGATCAACCATGTGAACGGGAGACGTGTTCAAATATGTCTCAGTTTTCCTCCCCTGGTACTCGGGTGCAACATTCCAGACGCTTTACTAACACTCTCCCCACTTGGAGAGTCAGCGCCTTTAAACTCCTGTTTGGCCCAGTTTGCAATTTCTGTGGAAGATGAACAGGAATAGGGAGAACCAATGAGAGACTAGCTGGAGGTGTCTGGATGGGCAAATTTAACTCTCATTTCCCACCAGGAAGAGGAAATAACCAAAGGCTCAGCGTGCCGTGCCGGAACCAGATTAGGGCCTGAAGCCATCCTGCGGTGTTGCGGCCAGCTCACAAGAAAGCGAGTTGAAGAAAGGAGCTCAGGGGCACTGTAATTCACAAACCTGCAGAGTTATAAATGACAGCTATCGTCCAAAAATATACTGAAGTAAGGCTGCCAAGAGGACTTGAAAGCGGGGCAGAATTGCAGGAAACCGATTTCAGGAGGTAGACTGGAATTGCATTGAAAGCATAGGAAAAGAGGCAGAACGTCCACAATGATGCACTTGGCCAAAAAGGACGTATGCGTTTTTTCCTGAATATATTCAGGAAAAAACGCATACGTCCTTTTTGGCCAACCAAGCAAGCTTGCAAAGGAAATCTGCACTACAATGAAGTCTCACTTCCCCCGGTCAAAAGGGCCATCTGAAAAAAGTGTAAAATCCAGAAAGGCAGGACAGGCCATGGAGAACTGGGAGCCTTGTTATGCTGATGGGCGGGATGTAAATTGCCAACAGACACTCGGGAGAAGTGTATGGTGTATCCTGAAACATCTAAAAAACAAAGCAACAGAGCCTAGGGCACTTCCACTTATGGTCCTATAGCTTAGGGAAATTAAAATCAAAAAGACACAGCCACCCCAAAGTTTGGGACGCCTCTGTTTACAAGAACCTCGTTTACCGTACAGGTTCAACATCGCAGAAAGTGAAAAATGGATAAAGAAATTGTGGTATTTACTTACAAAGCAATATCACTCAGCAATGAAATCTATGTCATCAGGCCCTTAGCAGCACAATGAGTGGATTCAGGTATGATGATTCAAACTGAAATAAGTCACACAGAAAAAGAAACATCATAAGATATCACTAATACACGGAATGTAAACTTGGCTACACAGGAACTGAATTCCAAAACAGAACAGCGTTTCAAATTTAGAAAACCAACTTATGCTTGCTTAAGGGGAAAGGTGAGTTGGGGTGCTGCATAAAACCAGAGATTGAAATGAGCACAGATAAAGTTCCTTAAGCCAAATATGGAATAGACAAGAGCTACTCCTTGCTCAACGAAATGGACTCAACACCCCATATTAAACACCTAAGAATGTACCTGACTAGTAAGTATCTTAAAACCTATGGATTGCTATGTCTCCAAAAGAGAATCAAGCGTGTGTACAGGGGCATAAACGCAGCAGTGATAGGATTGGAGAGGTTTGGTGAGCAAATGAAGACCCTTTGAAGTCATATTGCATGGTACCCATTACACGGGTCTCAACTACCCAGGTTTAAGGTATTCTTCCTTCAGCTAAAACATGCATGTGGAACCCAGAGTATGATCAACCGTGTGAACGGGAGACGTGTTCAAATATGTCTCAGTTTTCCTCCCCTGGTACTCGGGTGCAACATTCCAGATGCTTTACTAACACTCTCCCCACTTGGAGAGTCAGCTCCTTTAACCTCCTGTTTGGCCCAGTTTGCAATTTCTGCGGAAGATGAACAGGAATAGGGAGAACCAATGAGAGACTAGCTGGAGGTGTCTGGACGGGCAAATTTAACTCTCATTTCCCACCAGGAAGAGGAAATAACCAAAGGCTCAGCGTGCCGTGCCGGAACCAGATTAGGACCTGAAGCCATCCTGCGGTGTTGCGGCCAGCTCACAAGAAAGCAAGTTGAAGAAAGGAGCTCAGGGGCACTGTAATTCACAAACCTGCAGAGTTATAAATGACAGCTATCGTCCAAAAATATACTGAAGTAAGGCTGCCAAGAGGACTTGAAAGCGGGGCAGAATTGCAGGAAACCGATTTCAGGAGGTAGACTGGAATTGCATTGAAAGCATAGGAAAAGAGGCAGAACGTCCACAATGATGCACTTGGCCAAAAAGGGCGTATGCGTTTTTTCCTGAATATATTCAGGAAAAAACGCATACGCCCTTTTTGGCCAACCAAGCAAACTTGCAAAGGAAATCTACACTACAATGAAGTCTCACTTCCCCCCGGTCAAAAGGGCCATCTGAAAAAGGTGTAAAATCCAGAAAGGCAGGACAGGCCATGGAGAACTGGGAGCCTTGTTATGCTGATGGGCGGGATGTAAATTGCCAACAGACACTTGGGAGAAGTGTATGGTGTTTCCTGAAACATCTAAGAAACAAAGCAACAGAGCCTAGGGCACTTTCACTTATGGTCCTATAGCTTAGGGAAATTAAAATCAAAAAGACACAGCCACCCCAAAATTTGGGACGCCTCTGTTTACAAGAACCTCGTTTACCGTACAAGTTCAATATCACAGAAAGTGAAAAATGGATAAAGAATTTGTGGTACTTACGTACAATGCAGTATCAATCAGCAGTGAAATCTATGTCATCAGGCCCGTAGCAGCATAATGAGTGGATTCAGGTATGATGATTCTAACTGAAATAAGTCACACAGAAAAAGAAACATCATAAGATATCACTAATACACGGAATGTAAACTTGGCTACACAGGAACTGAATTCCAAAACACAACAGGGTCTCAAATTTAGAAAACCAACTTATGCTTGCTTAAGGGGAAAGGTGAGTTGGGGTGCTGCATAAAACCAGAGATTGAAATGAGCACAGATAAAGTTCCTTAAGCCAAATATGGAATAGACAAGAGCTACTCCTTGCTCAACGAAATGGATTCAACACCGCATATTAAACGCCTAAGAATGTACCTGACTCTTAAGTATCTTAAAACCTATGGATTGCTATGTCTCCGAAAGAGAATCAAGCATGTGTACAGGGACATAAACGCAGCAGTGATAGGATTGGAGAGGTTCGGTGAGCAAATGAAGACCCTTTGAAGTCATACTGCATGGTACCCATTCCACGGGTTTCAACTACCCAGGTTTAAGGTATTCTTCCTTCAGCTAAAACATGCATGTGGAACCTAGAGTATGATCAACCATGTGATCGGGAGACGTGTTCAAATATGTCTCAGTTTTCGTACCCTGGTACTCGGGTGCAACATTCCAGACGCTTTACTAACACTCTCCCGACTTGGAGAGTCAGTCCCTTTAACCTCCTGTTTGGCCCAGTTTGCAATTTCTGCGGAAGATGAACAGGAATAGCGAGAACCAATGAGAGACTAGCTGGAGGTGTCTGGACGGGCAAATTTAACTCTCATTTCCCACCAGGAAGAGGAAATAACCAAAGGCTCAGCGTGCCGTGCCGGAACCAGATTAGGGCCTGAAGCCATCCTGCAGTGTTGCGGTCAGCTCACAAGAAAACGAGTTGAAGAAAGGAGCTCAGGGGCACTGTAATTCACAAACCTGCAGAGTTATAAATGACAACTATCGTCCAAAAATATACTGAAGTAAGGCTACCAAGAGGACTTGAAAGCGGAGCAGAATTGCAGGAAACCGATTTCAGGAGGTAGACTGGAATTGCATTGAAAGCATAGGAAAAGAGGCAGAACATCCACAATGATGCACTTGGCCAAAAAGGGCGTATGCGTTTTTTCCTGAATATATTCAGGAAAAAACGCATACGTCCTTTTTGGCCAACCAAGCAAGCTTGCAAAGGAAATCTGCACTACAATGAAGTCTCACTTCCCCACAGTCAAAAGGGTCATCTGAAAAAAGTGTAAAATCCAGAAAGGCAGGACAGGCCATGGAGAACTGGGAGCCTTGTTATGCTGATGGGCGGGATGTAAATTGCCAACAGACACTCGGGAGAAGTGTATGGTGTTTCCTGAAACATCTAAGAAACAAAGCAACAGAGCCTAGGGCACTTTCACTTATGGTCCTATAGCTTAGGGAAATTAAAATCAAAAAGACACAGCCACCCCAAAATTTGGGACGCCTCTGTTTACAAGAACCTCGTTTACCGTACAAGTTCTCTATCACAGAAAGTGAAAAATGGATAAAGAACTTGTGGTACTTACGTACAATGCAGTATCACTCAGCAATGAAATCTATGTCATCAGGCCCGTAGCAGCATAATAAGTGGATTCAGGTACGATGATTCTAACTGAAATAAGTCACACAGAAAAAGAAACATCATAAGATATCAGTAATACACGGAATGTAAACTTGGCTACACAGGAACTGAATTACAGAACAGAACAGGGTCTCAAATTTAGAAAACCAACTTATGCTTGCTTAAGGGGAAAGGTGAGTTGGGATGCTGCATAAAAGCAGAGATTGAAATGAGCACAGATAAAGTTCCTTATCCAAATATGGAATAGACAAGAGCTACTCCTTGCTCAACGAAATGGATTCAACACCGCATATTAAACGCCTAAGAATGTACCTGACTCTTAAGTATCTTAAAACCTATGGATTGCTATGTCTCCGAAAGAGAATCAAGCATGTGTACAGGGACATAAACGCAGCAGTGATAGGATTGGAGAGGTTCGGTGAGCAAATGAAGACCCTTTGAAGTCATACTGCATGGTACCCATTCCACGGGTTTCAACTACCCAGGTTTAAGGTATTCTTCCTTCAGCTAAAACATGCATGTGGAACCTAGAGTATGATCAACCATGTGATCGGGAGACGTGTTCAAATATGTCTCAGTTTTCGTACCCTGGTACTCGGGTGCAACATTCCAGACGCTTTACTAACACTCTCCCGACTTGGAGAGTCAGTCCCTTTAACCTCCTGTTTGGCCCAGTTTGCAATTTCTGCGGAAGATGAACAGGAATAGCGAGAACCAATGAGAGACTAGCTGGAGGTGTCTGGACGGGCAAATTTAACTCTCATTTCCCACCAGGAAGAGGAAATAACCAAAGGCTCAGCGTGCCGTGCCGGAACCAGATTAGGGCCTGAAGCCATCCTGCAGTGTTGCGGTCAGCTCACAAGAAAACGAGTTGAAGAAAGGAGCTCAGGGGCACTGTAATTCACAAACCTGCAGAGTTATAAATGACAACTATCGTCCAAAAATATACTGAAGTAAGGCTACCAAGAGGACTTGAAAGCGGAGCAGAATTGCAGGAAACCGATTTCAGGAGGTAGACTGGAATTGCATTGAAAGCATAGGAAAAGAGGCAGAACATCCACAATGATGCACTTGGCCAAAAAGGGCGTATGCGTTTTTTCCTGAATATATTCAGGAAAAAACGCATACGTCCTTTTTGGCCAACCAAGCAAGCTTGCAAAGGAAATCTGCACTAAAATGAAGTCTCACTTCCCCACAGTCAAAAGGGTCATCTGAAAAAAGTGTAAAATCCAGAAAGGCAGGACAGGCCATGGAGAACTGGGAGCCTTGTTATGCTGATGGGCGGGATGTAAATTGCCAACAGACACTCGGGAGAAGTGTATGGTGTTTCCTGAAACATCTAAGAAACAAAGCAACAGAGCCTAGGGCACTTTCACTTATGGTCCTATAGCTTAGGGAAATTAAAATCAAAAAGACACAGCCACCCCAAAATTTGGGACGCCTCTGTTTACAAGAACCTCGTTTACCGTACAAGTTCTCTATCACAGAAAGTGAAAAATGGATAAAGAACTTGTGGTACTTACGTACAATGCAGTATCACTCAGCAATGAAATCTATGTCATCAGGCCCGTAGCAGCATAATAAGTGGATTCAGGTACGATGATTCTAACTGAAATAAGTCACACAGAAAAAGAAACATCATAAGATATCAGTAATACACGGAATGTAAACTTGGCTACACAGGAACTGAATTACAGAACAGAACAGGGTCTCAAATTTAGAAAACCAACTTATGCTTGCTTAAGGGGAAAGGTGAGTTGGGATGCTGCATAAAAGCAGAGATTGAAATGAGCACAGATAAAGTTCCTTAAGCCAAATATGGAATAGACAAGAGCTACTCCTTGCTCAACGAAATGGATTCAACACCGCATATTAAACGCCTAAGAATGTACCTGACTCTTAAGTATCTTAAAACCTATGGATTGCTATGTCTCCGAAAGAGAATCAAGCATGTGTACAGGGACATAAACGCAGCAGTGATAGGATTGGAGAGGTTCGGTGAGCAAATGAAGACCCTTTGAAGTCATACTGCATGGTACGCATTCCACGGGTTTCAACTACCCAGGTTTAAGGTATTCTTCCTTCAGCTAAAATATGCATGTGGAACCCAGAGTATGATCAACAGTGTGAACGGGAGACGTGTTCAAATATGTCTCAGTTTTCCTCCCCTGGTACTCGGGTGCAATATTCCAGACGCTTTACTAACACTCTCCCGACTTGGAGAGTCAGCGCCTTTAACCTCCTGTTTGGCCCAGTTTGCAATTTCTGCGGAAGATGAACAGGAATAGCGAGAACCAATGAGAGACTAGCTGGAGGTGTCTGGACGGGCAAATTTAACTCTCATTTCCCACCAGGAAGAGGAAATAACCAAAGGCTCAGCGTGCCGTGCCGGAACCAGATTAGGGCCTGAAGCCATCCTGCAGTGTTGCGGCCAGCTCACAAGAAAACGAGTTGAAGAAAGGAGCTCAGGGGCACTGTAATTCACAAACTTGCAGAGTTATAAATGACAACTATCGTCCAAAAATATACTGAAGTAAGGCTACCAAGAGGACTTGAAAGCGGAGCAGAATTGCAGGAAACCGATTTCAGGAGGTAGACTGGAATTGCATTGAAAGCATAGGAAAAGAGGCAGAACGTCCACAATGATGCACTTGGCCAAAAAGGGCGTATGCGTTTTTTCCTGAATATATTCAGGAAAAAACGCATACGCCCTTTTTGGCCAACCAAGCAAGCTTGCAAAGGAAATCTGCACTACAATGAAGTCTCACTTCCCCCCGGTCAAAAGGGTCATCTGAAAAAAGTGTAAAATCCAGAAAGGCAGGACAGGCCATGGAGAACTGGGAGCCTTGTTATGCTGATGGGCGGGATGTAAATTGCCAACAGACACTCGGGAGAAGTGTATGGTGTTTCCTGAAACATCTAAAAAACAAAGCAACAGAGCCTAGGGCACTTCCACTTATGGTCCTATAGCTTAGGGAAATTAAAATCAAAAAGATACAGCCACCCCAATGTTTGGGACGCCTCTGTTTACAAGAACCTCATTTACCGTACAAGTTCAATATCACAGAAAGTGAAAAATGGATAAAGAACTTGTGGTACTTACGTACAATGCAGTATCACTCAGCAGTGAAATCTATGTCATCAGGCCCGTAGCAGCACAATGAGTGGATTCAGGTACGATGATTCTAACTGAAATAAGTCACACAGAAAAAGAAACATCATAAGATATCAGTAATACACGGAATGTAAACTTGGCTACACAGGAACTGAATTACAGAACAGAACAGGGTCTCAAATTTAGAAAACCAACTTATGCTTGTTTAAGGGTAAAGGTGAGTTGGGGTGCTGCATAAAACCAGAGATTGAAAGGAGCACAGATAAGTTCCTTAAGCCAAATATGGAATAGACAAGAGCTACTCCTTGCTCAACGAAATGGACTCAACACCGCATATTAAACGCCTAAGAATGTACCTGACTCTTAAGTATCTTAAAACCTGTGGATTGCTATGTCTCCGAAAGAGAATCAAGCATGTGTACAGGGACATAAACGCAGCAGTGATAGGATTGGAGAGGTTCGGTGAGCAAATGAAGACCCTTTGAAGTCATATTGCATGGTACCCATTACACGGGTCTCAACTCTCCAGGTTTAAGGTATTCTTCCTTCAGCTAAAATATGCATGTGGAACCCAGAGTATGATCAACAGTGTGAACGGGAGACGTGTTCAAATATGTCTCAGTTTTCCTCCCCTGGTACTCGGGTGCAACATTCCAGACGCTTTACTAACACTCTCCCCACTTGGAGAGTCAGCGCCTTTAACCTCCTGTTTGGCCCAGTTTGCAATTTCTGCGGAAGATGAACAGGAATAGCGAGAACCAATGAGAGACTAGCTGGAGGTGTCTGGACAGGCAAATTTAACTCTCATTTCCCACCAGGAAGAGGAAATAACCAAAGGTTCAGCGTGCCGTGCCGGAACCAGATTAGGGCCTGAAGCCATCCTGCGGTGTTGCGGCCAGCTCACAAGAAAGCGAGTTGAAGAAAGGAGCTCAGGGGCCCTGTAATTCACAGACCTGCAGAGTTATAAATGACAGCTATCGTCCAAAAATATACTGAAGTAAGGCTGCCAAGAGGACTTGAAAGCGGGGCAGAATTGCAGGAAACCGATTTCAGGAGGTAGACTGGAATTGCATTGAAAGCATAGGAAAAGAGGCAGAACGTCCACAATGATGCACTTGGCCAAAAAGGGCGTATGCGTTTTTTCCTGAATATATTCAGGAAAAAACGCATACGCCCTTTTTGGCCAACCAAGCAAACTTGCAAAGGAAATCTGCACTACAATGAAGTCTCACTTCCCCCTGGTCAAAAGGGCCATCTGAAAAAAGTGTAAAATCCAGAAAGGCAGGACAGGCCATGGAGAACTGGGAGCCTTGTTATGCTGATGGGTGGGATGTAAATTGCCAACAGCCACTCGGGAGAAGTGTATGGTGTTTCCTGAAACATCTAAGAAACAAAGCAACAGAGCCTAGGGCACTTTCAATTATGGTCCTATAGCTTAGGGAAATTAAAATCAAAAAGACACAGCCACCCCAAAATTTGGGACGCCTCTGTTTACAAGAACCTCGTTTACCGTACAAGTTCTCTATCACAGAAAGTGAAAAATGGATAAAGAACTTGTGGTACTTACGTACAATGCAGTATCACTCAGCAATGAAATCTATGTCATCAGGCCCGTAGCAGCATAATGAGTGGATTCAGGTACGATGATTCTAACTGAAATAAGTCACACAGAAAAAGAAACATCATAAGATATCACTAATACACGGAATGTAAACTTGGCTACACAGGAACTGAATTCCAAAACAGAACAGGGTCTCAAATTTAGAAAGCCAACTTATGCTTGCTTAAGGGGAAAGGTGAGTTGGGGTGCTGTATAAAACCAGAGATTGAAATGAGCACAGATAAAGTTCCTTAAGCCAAATATGGAATAGACAAGAGCTACTCCTTGCTCAACGAAATGGACTCAACACCGCATATTAAACGCCTAAGAATGTACCTGACTCTTAAGTATCTTAAAACTTATGGATTGCTATGTCTCCATAAGAGAATCAAGCGTGTGTACAGGGGCATAAACGCAGCAGTGATAGGATTGGAGAGGTTCGGTGAGCAAATGAAGACCCTTTGAAGTCATATTGCATGGTACCCATTACACGGGTCTCAACTCTCCAGGTTTAAGGTATTCTTCCTTCAGCTAAAATATGCATGTGGAACCCAGAGTATGATCAACAGTGTGAACGGGAGACGTGTTCAAATATGTCTCAGTTTTCCTCCCCTGGTACTCGGGTGCAACATTCCAGACGCTTTACTAACACTCTCCCCACTTGGAGAGTCAGCGCCTTTAACCTCCTGTTTGGCCCAGTTTGCAATTTCTGCGGAAGATGAACAGGAATAGGGAGAACCAATGAGAAACTAGCTGGAGGTGTCTGGACGGGCAAATTTAACTCTCATTTCCCACCAGGAAGAGGAAATAACCAAAGGCTCAGCGTGCCATGCCGGAACCAGATTAGGGCCTGAAGCCATCCTGCGGTATTGTGGCCAGCTCACAAGAAAGCGAGTTGAAGAAAGGAGCTCAGGGGCACTGTAATTCACAAACCTGCAGAGTTATAAATGACAGCTATCGTCCAAAAATATACTGAAGTAAGGCTGCCAAGAGGACTTGAAAGCGGGGCAGAATTGCAGGAAACCGATTTCAGGAGGTAGACTGGAATTGCATTGAAAGCATAGGAAAAGAGGCAGAACGTCCACAATGATGCACTTGGCCAAAAAGGGCGTATGCGTTTTTTCCTGAATATATTCAGGAAAAAACGCATACGCCCTTTTTGGCCAACCAAGCAAACTTGCAAAGGAAATCTGCACTACAATGAAGTCTCACTTCCCCCTGGTCAAAAGGGCCATCTGCAAAAAGTGTAAAATCCAGAAAGGCAGGACAGGCCATGGAGAACTGGGAGCCTTGTTATGCTGATGGGCGGGATGTAAATTGCCAACAGACACTCGGGAGAAGTGTATGGTGTTTCCTGAAACATCTAAAAAACAAAGCAACAGAGCCTAGGGCACTTCCACTTATGGCCCTATAGCTTAGGGAAATTAAAATCAAAACGACACAGCCACCCCAAAGTTTGGGACGCCTCTGTTTACAAGAACCTCGTTTACCGTACAAGTTCAATATCACAGAAAGTGAAAAATGGATAAAGAACTTGTGGTACTTACGTACAATGCAGTATCACTCAGCAGTGAAATCTATGTCATCAGGCCCGTAGCAGCACAATGAGTGGATTCAGGTACGATGATTCTAACTGAAATAAGTCACACAGAAAAAGAAACATCATAAGATATCAGTAATACACGGAATGTAAACTTGGCTACACAGGAACTGAATTACAGAACAGAACAGGGACTCAAATTTAGAAAACCAACTTATGCTTGCTTAAGGGTAAAGGTGAGTTGGGATGCTGCATAAAAGCAGAGATTGAAATGAGCACAGATAAAGTTCCTTAAGCCAAATATGGAATAGACAAGAGCTACTCCTTGCTCAACGAAATGGATTCAACACCGCATATTAAACGCCTAAGAATGTACCTGACTCTTAAGTATCTTAAAACCTATGGATTGCTATGTCTCCGAAAGAGAATCAAGCATGTGTACAGGGACATAAACGCAGCAGTGATAGGATTGGAGAGGTTCGGTGAGCAAATGAAGACCCTTTGAAGTCATACTGCATGGTACCCATTCCACGGGTTTCAACTACCCAGGTTTAAGGTATTCTTCCTTCAGCTAAAACATGCATGTGGAACCTAGAGTATGATCAACCATGTGATCGGGAGACGTGTTCAAATATGTCTCAGTTTTCGTACCCTGGTACTCGGGTGCAACATTCCAGACGCTTTACTAACACTCTCCCGACTTGGAGAGTCAGTCCCTTTAACCTCCTGTTTGGCCCAGTTTGCAATTTCTGCGGAAGATGAACAGGAATAGCGAGAACCAATGAGAGACTAGCTGGAGGTGTCTGGACGGGCAAATTTAACTCTCATTTCCCACCAGGAAGAGGAAATAACCAAAGGCTCAGCATGCCGTGCCGGAAACAGATTAGGGCCTGAAGCCATCCTGCGGTGTTGCGGCCAGCTCACAAGAAAACGAGTTGAAGAAAGGAGCTCAGGGGCACTGTAATTCACTAACCTGCAGAGTTATAAATGACAACTATCGTCCAAAAATATACTGAAGTAAGGCTACCAAGAGGACTTGAAAGCGGAGCAGAATTGCAGGAAACCGATTTCAGGAGGTAGACTGGAATTGCATTGAAAGCATAGGAAAAGAGGCAGAACGTCCACAATGATGCACTTGGCCAAAAAGGGCGTATGCGTTTTTTCCTGAATATATTCAGGAAAAAACGCATACGCCCTTTTTGGCCAACCAAGCAAGCTTGCAAAGGAAATCTGCACTACAATGAAGTCTCACTTCCCCCCGGTCAAAAGGGTCATCTGAAAAAAGTGTAAAATCCAGAAAGGCAGGACAGGCCATGGAGAACTGGGAGCCTTGTTATGCTGATGGGCGGGATGTAAATTGCCAACAGACACTCGGGAGAAGTGTATGGTGTTTCCTGAAACATCTAAAAAACAAAGCAACAGAGCCTAGGGCACTTCCACTTATGGTCCTATAGCTTAGGGAAATTAAAATCAAAAAGATACAGCCACCCCAATGTTTGGGACGCCTCTGTTTACAAGAACCTCATTTACCGTACAAGTTCAATATCACAGAAAGTGAAAAATGGATAAAGAACTTGTGGTACTTACGTACAATGCAGTATCACTCAGCAGTGAAATCTATGTCATCAGGCCCGTAGCAGCACAATGAGTGGATTCAGGTACGATGATTCTAACTGAAATAAGTCACACAGAAAAAGAAACATCATAAGATATCAGTAATACACGGAATGTAAACTTGGCTACACAGGAACTGAATTACAGAACAGAACAGGGTCTCAAATTTAGAAAACCAACTTATGCTTGTTTAAGGGTAAAGGTGAGTTGGGGTGCTGCATAAAACCAGAGATTGAAAGGAGCACAGATAAGTTCCTTAAGCCAAATATGGAATAGACAAGAGCTACTCCTTGCTCAACGAAATGGACTCAACACCGCATATTAAACGCCTAAGAATGTACCTGACTCTTAAGTATCTTAAAACCTGTGGATTGCTATGTCTCCGAAAGAGAATCAAGCATGTGTACAGGGACATAAACGCAGCAGTGATAGGATTGGAGAGGTTCGGTGAGCAAATGAAGACCCTTTGAAGTCATATTGCATGGTACCCATTACACGGGTCTCAACTCTCCAGGTTTAAGGTATTCTTCCTTCAGCTAAAATATGCATGTGGAACCCAGAGTATGATCAACAGTGTGAACGGGAGACGTGTTCAAATATGTCTCAGTTTTCCTCCCCTGGTACTCGGGTGCAACATTCCAGACGCTTTACTAACACTCTCCCCACTTGGAGAGTCAGCGCCTTTAACCTCCTGTTTGGCCCAGTTTGCAATTTCTGCGGAAGATGAACAGGAATAGCGAGAACCAATGAGAGACTAGCTGGAGGTGTCTGGACAGGCAAATTTAACTCTCATTTCCCACCAGGAAGAGGAAATAACCAAAGGCTCAGCGTGCCGTGCCGGAACCAGATTAGGGCCTGAAGCCATCCTGCGGTGTTGCGGCCAGCTCACAAGAAAGCGAGTTGAAGAAAGGAGCTCAGGGGCCCTGTAATTCACAAACCTGCAGAGTTATAAATGACAGCTATCGTCCAAAAATATACTGAAGTAAGGCTGCCAAGAGGACTTGAAAGCGGGGCAGAATTGCAGGAAACCGATTTCAGGAGGTAGACTGGAATTGCATTGAAAGCATAGGAAAAGAGGCAGAACGTCCACAATGATGCACTTGGCCAAAAAGGGCGTATGCGTTTTTTCCTGAATATATTCAGGAAAAAACGCATACGCCCTTTTTGGCCAACCAAGCAAACTTGCAAAGGAAATCTGCACTACAATGAAGTCTCACTTCCCCCCGGTCAAAAGGGCCATCTGAAAAAAGTGTAAAATCCAGAAAGGCAGGACAGGCCATGGAGAACTGGGAGCCTTGTTATGCTGATGGGTGGGATGTAAATTGCCAACAGCCACTCGGGAGAAGTGTATGGTGTTTCCTGAAACATCTAAGAAACAAAGCAACAGAGCCTAGGGCACTTTCAATTATGGTCCTATAGCTTAGGGAAATTAAAATCAAAAAGACACAGCCACCCCAAAATTTGGGACGCCTCTGTTTACAAGAACCTCGTTTACCGTACAAGTTCTCTATCACAGAAAGTGAAAAATGGATAAAGAACTTGTGGTACTTACGTACAATGCAGTATCACTCAGCAATGAAATCTATGTCATCAGGCCCGTAGCAGCATAATGAGTGGATTCAGGTACGATGATTCTAACTGAAATAAGTCACACAGAAAAAGAAACATCATAAGATATCACTAATACACGGAATGTAAACTTGGCTACACAGGAACTGAATTCCAAAACAGAACAGGGTCTCAAATTTAGAAAGCCAACTTATGCTTGCTTAAGGGGAAAGGTGAGTTGGGGTGCTGTATAAAACGAGAGATTGAAATGAGCACAGATAAAGTTCCTTAAGCCAAATATGGAATAGACAAGAGCTACTCCTTGCTCAACGAAATGGACTCAACACCGCATATTAAACGCCTAAGAATGTACCTGACTCTTAAGTATCTTAAAACCTATGGATTGCTATGTCTCCATAAGAGAATCAAGCGTGTGTACAGGGGCATAAACGCAGCAGTGATAGGATTGGAGAGGTTCGGTGAGCAAATGAAGACCCTTTGAAGTCATATTGCATGGTACCCATTACACGGGTCTCAACTCTCCAGGTTTAAGGTATTCTTCCTTCAGCTAAAATATGCATGTGGAACCCAGAGTATGATCAACAGTGTGAACGGGAGACGTGTTCAAATATGTCTCAGTTTTCCTCCCCTGGTACTCGGGTGCAACATTCCAGACGCTTTACTAACACTCTCCCCACTTGGAGAGTCAGCGCCTTTAACCTCCTGTTTGGCCCAGTTTGCAATTTCTGCGGAAGATGAACAGGAATAGGGAGAACCAATGAGAAACTAGCTGGAGGTGTCTGGACGGGCAAATTTAACTCTCATTTCCCACCAGGAAGAGGAAATAACCAAAGGCTCAGCGTGCCATGCCGGAACCAGATTAGGGCCTGAAGCCATCCTGCGGTATTGTGGCCAGCTCACAAGAAAGCGAGTTGAAGAAAGGAGCTCAGGGGCACTGTAATTCACAAACCTGCAGAGTTATAAATGACAGCTATCGTCCAAAAATATACTGAAGTAAGGCTGCCAAGAGGACTTGAAAGCGGGGCAGAATTGCAGGAAACCGATTTCAGGAGGTAGACTGGAATTGCATTGAAAGCATAGGAAAAGAGGCAGAACGTCCACAATGATGCACTTGGCCAAAAAGGGCGTATGCGTTTTTTCCTGAATATATTCAGGAAAAAACGCATACGCCCTTTTTGGCCAACCAAGCAAACTTGCAAAGGAAATCTGCACTACAATGAAGTCTCACTTCCCCCTGGTCAAAAGGGCCATCTGCAAAAAGTGTAAAATCCAGAAAGGCAGGACAGGCCATGGAGAACTGGGAGCCTTGTTATGCTGATGGGCGGGATGTAAATTGCCAACAGACACTCGGGAGAAGTGTATGGTGTTTCCTGAAACATCTAAAAAACAAAGCAACAGAGCCTAGGGCACTTCCACTTATGGCCCTATAGCTTAGGGAAATTAAAATCAAAACGACACAGCCACCCCAAAGTTTGGGACGCCTCTGTTTACAAGAACCTCGTTTACGTACAAGTTCAATATCACAGAAAGTGAAAAATGGATAAAGAACTTGTGGTACTTACGTACAATGCAGTATCACTCAGCAGTGAAATCTATGTCATCAGGCCCGTAGCAGCACAATGAGTGGATTCAGGTACGATGATTCTAACTGAAATAAGTCACACAGAAAAAGAAACATCATAAGATATCAGTAATACACGGAATGTAAACTTGGCTACACAGGAACTGAATTACAGAACAGAACAGGGACTCAAATTTAGAAAACCAACTTATGCTTGCTTAAGGGTAAAGGTGAGTTGGGATGCTGCATAAAAGCAGAGATTGAAATGAGCACAGATAAAGTTCCTTAAGCCAAATATGGAATAGACAAGAGCTACTCCTTGCTCAACGAAATGGATTCAACACCGCATATTAAACGCCTAAGAATGTACCTGACTCTTAAGTATCTTAAAACCTATGGATTGCTATGTCTCCGAAAGAGAATCAAGCATGTGTACAGGGACATAAACGCAGCAGTGATAGGATTGGAGAGGTTCGGTGAGCAAATGAAGACCCTTTGAAGTCATACTGCATGGTACCCATTCCACGGGTTTCAACTACCCAGGTTTAAGGTATTCTTCCTTCAGCTAAAACATGCATGTGGAACCTAGAGTATGATCAACCATGTGATCGGGAGACGTGTTCAAATATGTCTCAGTTTTCGTACCCTGGTACTCGGGTGCAACATTCCAGACGCTTTACTAACACTCTCCCGACTTGGAGAGTCAGTCCCTTTAACCTCCTGTTTGGCCCAGTTTGCAATTTCTGCGGAAGATGAACAGGAATAGCGAGAACCAATGAGAGACTAGCTGGAGGTGTCTGGACGGGCAAATTTAACTCTCATTTCCCACCAGGAAGAGGAAATAACCAAAGGCTCAGCGTGCCGTGCCGGAACCAGATTAGGGCCTGAAGCCATCCTGCGGTGTTGCGGCCAGCTCACAAGAAAACGAGTTGAAGAAAGGAGCTCAGGGGCACTGTAATTCACAAACCTGCAGAGTTATAAATGACAACTATCGTCCAAAAATATACTGAAGTAAGGCTACCAAGAGGACTTGAAAGCGGAGCAGAATTGCAGGAAACCGATTTCAGGAGGTAGACTGGAATTGCATTGAAAGCATAGGAAAAGAGGCAGAACGTCCACAATGATGCACTTGGCCAAAAAGGGCGTATGCGTTTTTTCCTGAATATATTCAGGAAAAAACGCATACGCCCTTTTTGGCCAACCAAGCAAGCTTGCAAAGGAAATCTGCACTACAATGAAGTCTCACTTCCCCCCGGTCAAAAGGGTCATCTGAAAAAAGTGTAAAATCCAGAAAGGCAGGACAGGCCATGGAGAACTGGGAGCCTTGTTATGCTGATGGGCGGGATGTAAATTGCCAACAGACACTCGGGAGAAGTGTATGGTGTTTCCTGAAACATCTAAAAAACAAAGCAACAGAGCCTAGGGCACTTCCACTTATGGTCCTATAGCTTAGGGAAATTAAAATAAAAAAGATACAGCCACCCCAATGTTTGGGACGCCTCTGTTTACAAGAACCTCATTTACCGTACAAGTTCAATATCACAGAAAGTGAAAAATGGATAAAGAACTTGTGGTACTTACGTACAATGCAGTATCACTCAGCAGTGAAATCTATGTCATCAGGCCCGTAGCAGCACAATGAGTGGATTCAGGTACGATGATTCTAACTGAAATAAGTCACACAGAAAAAGAAACATCATAAGATATCAGTAATACACGGAATGTAAACTTGGCTACACAGGAACTGAATTACAGAACAGAACAGGGTCTCAAATTTAGAAAACCAACTTATGCTTGTTTAAGGGTAAAGGTGAGTTGGGGTGCTGCATAAAACCAGAGATTGAAATGAGCACAGATAAAGTTCCTTAAGCCAAATATGGAATAGACAAGAGCTACTCCTTGCTCAACGAAATGGACTCAACACCCCATATTAAACGCCTAAGAATGTACCTAACTAGTAAGTATCTTAAAACCTATGGATTGCTATGTCTCCATAACAGAATCAAGGGTGTGTACAGGGGCATAAACGCAGCAGTGATAGGATTGGAGAGGTTCGGTGAGCAAATGAAGACCCTTTGAAGTCATATTGCATGGTACCCATTACACGGGTCTCAACTCTCCAGGTTTAAGGTATTCTTCCTTCAGCTAAAATATGCATGTGGAACCCAGAGTATGATCAACAGTGTGAACGGGAGACGTGTTCAAATATGTCTCAGTTTTCCTCCCCTGGTACTCGGGTGCAACATTCCAGACGCTTTACTAACACTCTCCCCACTTGGAGAGTCAGCGCCTTTAACCTCCTGTTTGGCCCAGTTTGCAATTTCTGCGGAAGATGAACAGGAATAGGGAGAACCAATGAGAAACTAGCTGGAGGTGTCTGGACGGGCAAATTTAACTCTCATTTCCCACCAGGAAGAGGAAATAACCAAAGGCTCAGCGTGCCATGCCGGAACCAGATTAGGGCCTGAAGCCATCCTGCGGTGTTGCGGCCAGCTCACAAGAAAGCGAGTTGAAGAAAGGAGCTCAGGGGCACTGTAATTCACAAACCTGCAGAGTTATAAATGACAGCTATCGTCCAAAAATATACTGAAGTAAGGCTGCCAAGAGGACTTGAAAGCGGGGCAGAATTGCAGGAAACTGATTTCAGGAGGTAGACTGGAATTGCATTGAAAGCATAGGAAAAGAGGCAGAACGTCCACAATGATGCACTTGGCCAAAAAGGGCGTATGCGTTTTTTCCTGAATATATTCAGGAAAAAACGCATACGCCCTTTTTGGCCAACCAAGCAAACTTGCAAAGGAAATCTGCACTACAATGAAGTCTCAATTCCCCCCGGTCAAAAGGGTCATCTGAAAAAAGTGTAAAATACAGAAAGGCAGGACACGCCATGGAGAACTGGGAGCCTTGTTATGCTGATGGGCGGGATGTAAATTGCCAACAGACACTCGGGAGAAGTGTATGGTGTTTCCTGAAACATCTAAAAAACAAAGCAACAGAGCCTAGGGCACTTCCACTTATGGCCCTATAGCTTAGGGAAATTAAAATCAAAACGACACAGCCACCCCAAAGTTTGGGACGCCTCTGTTTACAAGAACCTCGTTTACCGTACAAGTTCAATATCACAGAAAGTGAAAAATGGATAAAGAACTTGTGGTACTTACGTACAATGCAGTATCACTCAGCAGTGAAATCTATGTCATCAGGCCCGTAGCAGCACAATGAGTGGATTCAGGTACGATGATTCTAACTGAAATAAATCACACAGAAAAAGAAACATCATAAGATATCACTAATACACGGAATGTAAACTTGGCTACACAGGAACTGAATTACAGAACAGAACAGGGACTCAAATTTAGAAAACCAACTTATGCTTGCTTAAGGGTAAAGGTGAGTTGGGATGCTGCATAAAAGCAGAGATTGAAATGAGCACAGATAAAGTTCCTTAAGCCAAATATGGAATAGACAAGAGCTACTCCTTGCTCAACGAAATGGACTCAACACCGCATATTAAACGCCTAAGAATGTACCTGACTCTTAAGTATCTTAAAACCTGTGGATTGCTATGTCTCCGAAAGAGAATCAAGCATGTGTACAGGGACATAAACGCAGCAGTGATAGGATTGGAGAGGTTCGGTGAGCAAATGAAGACCCTTTGAAGTCATACTGCATGGTACCCATTCCACGGGTTTCAACTCTCCAGGTTTAAGGTATTCTTCCTTCAGCTAAAACATGCATGTGGAACCCAGAGTATGATCAACAGTGTGAACGGGAGACGTGTTCAAATATGTCTCAGTTTTCCTCCCCTGGTACTCGGGTGCAACATTCCAGACGCTTTACTAACACTCTCCCCACTTGGAGAGTCAGCGCCTTTAACCTCCTGTTTGGCCCAGTTTGCAATTTCTGCGGAAGATGAACAGGAATAGCGAGAACCAATGAGAGACTAGCTGGAGGTGTCTGGACGGGCAAATTTAACTCTCATTTCCCACCAGGAAGAGGAAATAACCAAAGGCTCAGCGTGCCGTGCCGGAACCAGATTAGGGCCTGAAGCCATCCTGCGGTGTTGCGGCCAGCTCACAAGAAAACGAGTTGAAGAAAGGAGCTCAGGGGCACTGTAATTCACAAACCTGCAGAGTTATAAATGACAACTATCGTCCAAAAATATACTGAAGTAAGGCTACCAAGAGGACTTGAAAGCGGAGCAGAATTGCAGGAAACCGATTTCAGGAGGTAGACTGGAATTGCATTGAAAGCATAGGAAAAGAGGCAGAACGTCCACAATGATGCACTTGGCCAAAAAGGGCGTATGCGTTTTTTCCTGAATATATTCAGGAAAAAACGCATACGCCCTTTTTGGCCAACCAAGCAAGCTTGCAAAGGAAATCTGCACTACAATGAAGTCTCACTTCCCCCCGGTCAAAAGGGCCATCTGAAAAAAGTGTAAAATCCAGAAAGGCAGGACAGGCCATGGAGAACTGGGAGCCTTGTTATGCTGATGGGCGGGATGTAAATTGCCAACAGCCACTCGGGAGAAGTGTATGGTGTTTCCTGACACATCTAAAAAACAAAGCAACAGAGCCTAGGGCACTTCCACTTATGGTCCTATAGCTTAGGGAAATTAAAATCAAAAAGATACAGCCACCCCAATGTTTGGGACGCCTCTGTTTACAAGAACCTCATTTACCGTACAAGTTCAATATCACAGAAAAAGAAAAATGGATAAAGAACTTGTGGTACTTACGTACAATGCAGTATCACTCAGCAGTGAAATCTATGTCATCAGGCCCATAGCAGCACAATGAGTGGATTCAGGTACGATGATTCTAACTGAAATAAGTCACACAGAAAAAGAAACATCATAAGATATCAGTAATACACGGAATGTAAACTTGGCTACACAGGAACTGAATTACAGAACAGAACAGAGTCTCAAATTTAGAAAACCAACTTATGCTTGTTTAAGGGTAAAGGTGAGTTGGGGTGCTGCATAAAACCAGAGATTGAAATGAGCACAGATAAAGTTCCTTAAGCCAAATATGGAATAGACAAGAGCTACTCCTTGCTCAACGAAATGGACTCAACACCGCATATTAAACGCCTAAGAATGTACCTGACTCTTAAGTATCTTAAAACCTATGGATTGCTATGTCTCCGAAAGAGAATCAAGCATGTGTACAGGGACATAAACGCAGCAGTGATAGGATTGGAGAGGTTCGGTGAGCAAATGAAGACCCTTTGAAGTCATATTGCATGGTACCCATTACACGGGTCTCAACTATCCAGGTTTAAGGTATTCTTCCTTCAGCTAAAATATGCATGTGGAACCCAGAGTATGATCAACAGTGTGAACGGGAGACCTGTTCAAATATGTCTCAGTTTTCCTCCCCTGGTACTCGGGTGCAACATTCCAGACGCTTTACTAACACTCTCCCCACTTGGAGAGTCAGCGCCTTTAACCTCCTGTTTGGCCCAGTTTGCAATTTCTGCGGAAGATGAACAGGAATAGCGAGAACCAATGAGAGACTAGCTGGAGGTGTCTGGACGGGCAAATTTAACTCTCATTTCCCACCAGGAAGAGGAATTAACCAAAGGTTCAGCGTGCCGTGCTGGAACCAGATTAGGGCCTGAAGCCATCCTGCGGTGTTGCGGCCAGGTCACAAGAAAGCGAGTTGGAGAAAGGAGCTCAGGGGCACTGTAATTCACAAACCTGCAGAGTTATAAATGACAGCTATCGTCCAAAAATATACTGAAGTAAGGCTGCCAAGAGGACTTGAAAGCGGGGCAGAATTGCAGGAAACCGATTTCAGGAGGTAGACTGGAATTGCATTGAAAGCATAGGAAAAGAGGCAGAACGTCCACAATGATGCACTTGGCCAAAAAGGGCGTATGCGTTTTTTCCTGAATATATTCAGGAAAAAACGCATACGCCCTTTTTGGCCAACCAAGCAAGCTTGCAAAGGAAATCTGCACTACAATGAAGTCTCACTTCCCCCCGGTCAAAAGGGCCATCTGCAAAAAGTGTAAAATCCAGAAAGGCAGGACAGGCCATGGAGAACTGGGAGCCTTGTTATGCTGATGGGCGGGATGTAAATTGCCAACAGACACTCGGGAGAAGTGTATGGTGTTTCCTGAAACATCTAAAAAACAAAGCAACAGAGCCTAGGGCACTTCCACTTATGGTCCTATAGCTTAGGGAAATTAAAATCAAAAAGATACAGCCACCCCAATGTTTGGGACGCCTCTGTTTACAAGAACCTCATTTACCGTACAAGTTCAATATCACAGAAAGAGAAAAATGGATAAAGAACTTGTGGTACTTACGTACAATGCAGTATCACTCAGCAGTGAAATCTATGTCATCAGGCCCGTAGCAGCACAATGAGTGGATTCAGGTACGATGATTCTAACTGAAATAAGTCACACAGAAAAAGAAACATCATAAGATATCAGTAATACACGGAATGTAAACTTGGCTACACAGGAACTGAATTACAGAACAGAACAGAGTCTCAAATTTAGAAAACCAACTTATGCTTGTTTAAGGGTAAAGGTGAGTTGGGGTGCTGCATAAAACCAGAGATTGAAATGAGCACAGATAAAGTTCCTTAAGCCAAATATGGAATAGACAAGAGCTACTCCTTGCTCAACGAAATGGACTCAACACCGCATATTAAACGCCTAAGAATGTACCTGACTCTTAAGTATCTTAAAACCTATGGATTGCTATGTCTCCGAAAGAGAATCAAGCATGTGTACAGGGACATAAACGCAGCAGTGATAGGATTGGAGAGGTTCGGTGAGCAAATGAAGACCCTTTGAAGTCATATTGCATGGTACCCATTACACGGGTCTCAACTATCCAGGTTTAAGGTATTCTTCCTTCAGCTAAAATATGCATGTGGAACCCAGAGTATGATCAACAGTGTGAACGGGAGACCTGTTCAAATATGTCTCAGTTTTCCTCCCCTGGTACTCGGGTGCAACATTCCAGACGCTTTACTAACACTCTCCCCACTTGGAGAGTCAGCGCCTTTAACCTCCTGTTTGGCCCAGTTTGCAATTTCTGCGGAAGATGAACAGGAATAGCGAGAACCAATGAGAGACTAGCTGGAGGTGTCTGGACGGGCAAATTTAACTCTCATTTCCCACCAGGAAGAGGAAATAACCAAAGGCTCAGCGTGCCGTGCCGGAACCAGATTAGGGCCTGAAGCCATCTTGCGGTGTTGCGGCCAGCTCACAAGAAAACGAGTTGAAGAAAGGAGCTCAGGGGCACTGTAATTCACAAACCTGCAGAGTTATAAATGACAACTATCGTCCAAAAATATACTGAAGTAAGGCTACCAAGAGGACTTGAAAGCGGAGCAGAATTGCAGGAAACCGATTTCAGGAGGTAGACTGGAATTGCATTGAAAGCATAGGAAAAGAGGCAGAACGTCCACAATGATGCACTTGGCCAAAAAGGGCGTATGCGTTTTTTCCTGAATATATTCAGGAAAAAACGCATACGCCCTTTTTGGCCAACCAAGCAAGCTTGCAAAGGAAATCTGCACTACGATGAAGTCTCACTTCCCCCCGGTCAAAAGGGTCATCTGAAAAAAGTGTAAAATCCAGAAAGGCAGGACAGGCCATGGAGAACTGGGAGCCTTGTTATGCTGATGGGCGGGATGTAAATTGCCAACAGACACTCGGGAGAAGTGTATGGTGTTTCCTGAAACATCTAAAAAACAAAGCAACAGAGCCTAGGGCACTTCCACTTATGGTCCTATAGCTTAGGGAAATTAAAATCAAAAAGATACAGCCACCCCAATGTTTGGGACGCCTCTGTTTACAAGAACCTCATTTACCGTACAAGTTCAATATCACAGAAAGTGAAAAATGGATAAAGAACTTGTGGTACTTATGTACAATGCAGTATCACTCAGCAGTGAAATCTATGTCATCAGGCCCGTAGCAGCACAATGAGTGGATTCAGGTACGATGATTCTAACTGAAATAAGTCACACAGAAAAAGAAACATCATAAGATATCAGTAATACACGGAATGTAAACTTGGCTACACAGGAACTGAATTACAGAAAAGAACAGGGTCTCAAATTTAGAAAACCATCTTATGCTTGTTTAAGGGTAAAGGTGAGTTGGGGTGCTGCATAAAACCAGAGATTGAAATGAGCACAGATAAAGTTCCTTAAGCCAAATATGGAATAGACAAGAGCTACTCCTTGCTCAACGAAATGGACTCAACACCCCATATTAAACGCCTAAGAATGTACCTAACTAGTAAGTATCTTAAAACCTATGGATTGCTATGTCTCCATAACAGAATCAAGGGTGTGTACAGGGGCATAAACGCAGCAGTGATAGGATTGGAGAGGTTCGGTGAGCAAATGAAGACCCTTTGAAGTCATATTGCATGGTACCCATTACACGGGTCTCAACTCTCCAGGTTTAAGGTATTCTTCCTTCAGCTAAAATATGCATGTGGAACCCAGAGTATGATCAACAGTGTGAACGGGAGACGTGTTCAAATATGTCTCAGTTTTCGTACCCTGGTACTCGGGTGCAACATTCCAGACGCTTTACTAACACTCTCCCCACTTGGAGAGTCAGCGCCTTTAACCTCCTGTTTGGCCTAGTTTGCAATTTCTGCGGAAGATGAACAGGAATAGGGAGAACCAATGAGAAACTAGCTGGAGGTGTCTGGACGGGCAAATTTAACTCTCATTTCCCACCAGGAAGAGGAAATAACCAAAGGCTCAGCGTGCCATGCCGGAACCAGATTAGGGCCTGAAGCCATCCTGCGGTGTTGCGGCCAGCTCACAAGAAAGCGAGTTGAAGAAAGGAGCTCAGGGGCACTGTAATTCACAAACCTGCAGAGTTATAAATGACAGCTATCGTCCAAAAATATACTGAAGTAAGGCTGCCAAGAGGACTTGAAAGCGGGGCAGAATTGCAGGAAACTGATTTCAGGAGGTAGACTGGAATTGCATTGAAAGCATAGGAAAAGAGGCAGAACGTCCACAATGATGCACTTGGCCAAAAAGGGCGTATGCGTTTTTTCCTGAATATATTCAGGAAAAAACGCATACACCCTTTTTGGCCAACCAAGCAAGCTTGCAAAGGAAATCTGCACTACAATGAAGTCTCACTTCCCCCCGGTCAAAAGGGCCATCTGAAAAAAGTGTAAAATCCAGAAAGGCAGGACAGGCCATGGAGAACTGGGAGCCTTGTTATGCTGATGGGCGGGATGTAAATTGCCAACAGACACTCGGGAGAAGTGTATGGTGTTTCCTGAAACATCTAAAAAACAAAGCAACAGAGCCTAGGGCACTTCCACTTATGGCCCTATAGCTTAGGGAAATTAAAATCAAAAAGACACAGCCACCCCAAAGTTTGGGACGCCTCTGTTTACAAGAACCTCGTTTACCGTACAAGTTCAACATCGCAGAAAGTGAAAAATGGATAAAGAAGTTGTGGTATTTACTTACAAAGCAATATCACTCAGCAATGAAATCTATGTCATCAGGCCCTTAGCAGCACAATGAGTGGATTCAGGTATGATGATTCAAACTGAAATAAGTCTCACAGAAAAAAAACATCATAAGATATCACTAATACACGGAATGTAAACTTGGCTACACAGGAACTGAATTCCAAAACAGAACAGCGTCTCAAATTTAGAAAACCAACTTATGCTTGCTTAAGGGGAAAGGTGAGTTGGGGTGCTGCATAAAACCAGAGATTGAAATGAGCACAGATAAAGTTCCTTAAGCCAAATATGGAATAGACAAGAGCTACTCCTTGCTCAACGAAATGGACTCAACACCCCATATTAAACGCCTAAGAATGTACGTGACTAGTAAATATCTTAAAACCTATGGATTGCTATGTCTCCATAAGAGAATCAAGCATGTGTACAGGGGCATAAACGCAGCAGTGATAGGATTGGAGAGGTTCGGTGAGCAAATGAAGACCCTTTGAAGTCATATTGCATGGTACCCATTACACGGGTCTCAACTCTCCAGGTTTAAGGTATTCTTCCTTCAGCTAAAATATGCATGTGGAACCCAGAGTATGATCAACAGTGTGAACGGGAGACGTGTTCAAATATGTCTCAGTTTTCCTCCCCTGGTACTCGGGTGCAACGTTCCAGACGCTTTACTAACACTCTCCCCACTTGGAGAGTCAGCGCCTTTAACCTCCTGTTTGGCCTAGTTTGCAATTTCTGCGGAAGATGAACAGGAATAGCGAGAACCAATGAGAAACTAGCTGGAGGTGTCTGGACGGGCAAATTTAACTCTCATTTCCCACCAGGAAGAGGAAATAACCAAAGGCTCAGCGTGCCATGCCGGAACCAGATTAGGGCCTGAAGCCATCCTGCGGTGTTGCGGCCAGCTCACAAGAAAGCGAGTTGAAGAAAGGAGCTCAGGGGCACTGTAATTCACAAACCTGCAGAGTTATAAATGACAGCTATCGTCCAAAAATATACTGAAGTAAGGCTGCCAAGAGGACTTGAAAGCGGGGCAGAATTGCAGGAAACTGATTTCAGGAGGTAGACTGGAATTGCATTGAAAGCATAGGAAAAGAGGGAGAACGTCCACAATGATGCACTTGGCCAAAAAGGGCGTATGCGTTTTTTCCTGAATATATTCAGGAATATATTCAGGAAAAAACGCATACGCCCTTTTTGGCCAACCAAGCAAACTTGCAAAGGAAATCTGCACTACAATGAAGTCTCAATTCCCCCCAGTCAAAAGGGTCATCTGAAAAAAGTGTAAAATCCAGAAAGGCAGGACACGCCATGGAGAACTGGGAGCCTTGTTATGCTGATGGGCGGGATGTAAATTGCCAACAGACACTCGGGAGAAGTGTATGGTGTTTCCTGAAACATCTAAAAAACAAAGCAACAGAGCCTAGGGCACTTCCACTTATGGCCCTATAGCTTAGGGAAATTAAAATCAAAACGACACAGCCACCCCAAAGTTTGGGACGCCTCTGTTTACAAGAACCTCGTTTACCGTACAAGTTCAATATCACAGAAAGTGAAAAATGGATAAAGAACTTGTGGTACTTACGTACAATGCAGTATCACTCAGCAGTGAAATCTATGTCATCAGGCCCGTAGCAGCACAATAAGTGGATTCAGGTACGATGATTCTAACTGAAATAAGTCACACAGAAAAAGAAACATCATAAGATATCAGTAATACACGGAATGTAAACTTGGCTACACAGGAACTGAATTACAGAACAGAACAGGGACTCAAATTTAGAAAACCAACTTATGCTTGCTTAAGGGTAAAGGTGAGTTGGGATGCTGCATAAAAGCAGAGATTGAAATGAGCACAGATAAAGTTCCTTAAGCCAAATATGGAATAGACAAGAGCTACTCCTTGCTCAACGAAATGGACTCAACACCGCATATTAAACGCCTAAGAATGTACCTGACTCTTAAGTATCTTAAAACCTGTGGATTGCTATGTCTCCGAAAGAGAATCAAGCATGTGTACAGGGACATAAACGCAGCAGTGATAGGATTGGAGAGGTTCGGTGAGCAATTGAAGACCCTTTGAAGTCATACTGCATGGTACCCATTCCACGGGTTTCAACTCTCCAGGTTTAAGGTATTCTTCCTTCAGCTAAAACATGCATGTGGAACCTAGAGTATGATCAACCATGTGATCGGGAGACGTGTTCAAATATGTCTCAGTTTTCGTACCCTGGTACTCGGGTGCAACATTCCAGACGCTTTACTAACACTCTCCCCACTTGGAGAGTCAGCGCCTTTAACCTCCTGTTTGGCCCAGTTTGCAATTTCTGCGGAAGATGAACAGGAATAGCGAGAACCAATGAGAGACTAGCTGGAGGTGTCTGGACGGGCAAATTTAACTCTCATTTCCCACCAGGAAGAGGAAATAACCAAAGGCTCAGCGTGCCATGCCGGAACCAGATTAGGGCCTGAAGCCATCCTGCGGTGTTGCGGCCAGCTCACAAGAAAGCGAGTTGAAGAAAGGAGCTCAGGGGCACTGTAATTCACAAACCTGCAGAGTTATAAATGACAGCTATCGTCCAAAAATATACTGAAGTAAGGCTGCCAAGAGGACTTGAAAGCGGGGCAGAATTGCAGGAAACCGATTTCAGGAGGTAGACTGGAATTGCATTGAAAGCATAGGAAAAGAGGCAGAACGTCCACAATGATGCACTTGGCCAAAAAGGGCGTATGCGTTTTTTCCTGAATATATTCAGGAAAAAACGCATACGCCCTTTTTGGCCAACCAAGCAAACTTGCAAAGGAAATCTGCACTACAATGAAGTCTCACTTCCCCCCGGTCAAAAGGGCCATCTGAAAAAAGTGTAAAATCCAGAAAGGCAGGACAGGCCATGGAGAACTGGGAGCCTTGTTATGCTGATGGGCGGGATGTAAATTGCCAACAGCCACTCTGGAGAAGTGTATGGTGTTTCCTGAAACATCTAAGAAACAAGGCAACAGAGACTAGGGCACTTTCAGTTATGGTCCTATAGCTTAGGGAAATTAAAATCAAAAAGACACAGCCACCCCAAAATTTGGGACGCCTCTGTTTACAAGAACCTCGTTTACCGTACAAGTTCTCTATCACAGAAAGTGAAAAATGGATAAAGAACTTATGGTACTTACGTACAATGCAGTATCACTCAGCAATGAAATCTATGTCATCAGGCCCGTAGCAGCATAATGAGTGGATTCAGGTACGATGATTCTAACTGAAATAAGTCACACAGAAAAAGAAACATCATAAGATATCACTAATACACGGAATGTAAACTTGGCTACACAGGAACTGAATTCCAAAACAGAACAGGGTCTCAAATTTAGAAAACCAACTTATGCTTGCTTAAGGGGAAAGGTTAGTTGGGGTGCTGCATAAAACCAGAGATTGAAATGAGCACAGATAAAGTTCCTTAAGCCAAATATGGAATAGACAAGAGCTACTCCTTGCTCAACGAAATGGACTCAACACCCCATATTAAACGCCTAAGAATGTACGTGACTAGTAAGTATCTTAAAACCTATGGATTGCTATGTCTCCATAAGAGAATCAAGCATGTGTACAGGGGCATAAACGCAGCAGTGATAGGATTGGAGAGGTTCGGTGAGCTAATGAAGACCCTTTGAAGTCATATTGCATGGTACCCATTACACGGGTCTCAACTCTCCAGTTTTAAGGTATTCTTCCTTCAGCTAAAATATGCATGTGGAACCCAGAGTATGATCAACAGTGTGAACGGGAGACATGTTCAAATATGTCTCAGTTTTCCTCCCCTGGTACTCGGGTGCAACGTTCCAGAAGCTTTACTAACACTCTCCCCACTTGGAGAGTCAGCGCCTTTAACCTCCTGTTTGGCCTAGTTTGCAATTTCTGCGGAAGATGAACAGGAAGAGCGAGAACCAATGAGAAACTAGCTGGAGGTGTCTGGACGGGCAAATTTAACTCTCATTTCCCACCAGGAAGAGGAAATAACCAAAGGCTCAGCGTGCCGTGCCGGAACCAGATTAGGGCCTGAAGCCATCCTGCGGTGTTGCGGCCAGCTCACAAGAAAGCGAGTTGAAGAAAGGAGCTCAGGGGCACTGTAATTCACAAACCTGCAGAGTTATAAATGACAGCTATCGTCCAAAAATATACTGAAGTAAGGCTGCCAAGAGGACTTGAAAGCGGGGCAGAATTGCAGGAAACCGATTTCAGGAGGTAGACTGGAATTGCATTGAAAGCATAGGAAAAGAGGCAGAACGTCCACAATGATGCACTTGGCCAAAAAGGGCGTATGCGTTTTTTCCTGAATATATTCAGGAAAAAACGCATACGCCCTTTTTGGCCAACCAAGCAAACTTGCAAAGGAAATCTGCACTACAATGAAGTCTCACTTCCCCCTGGTCAAAAGGGCCATCTGAAAAAAGTGTAAAATCCAGAAAGGCAGGACAGGCCATGGAGAACTGGGAGCCTTGTTATGCTGATGGGCGGGATGTAAATTGCCAACAGACACTCGGGAGAAGTGTATGGTGTTTCCTGAAACATCTAAAAAACAAAGCAACAGAGCCTAGGGCACTTCCACTTATGGTCCTATAGCTTAGGGAAATTAAAATCAAAACGACACAGCCACCCCAAAGTTTGGGACGCCTCTGTTTACAAGAACCTCGTTTACCGTACAAGTTCAATATCACAGAAAGTGAAAAATGGATAAAGAACTTGTGGTACTTACGTACAATGCAGTATCACTCAGCAGTGAAATCTATGTCATCAGGCCCGTAGCAGCACAATGAGTGGATTCAGGTACGATGATTCTAACTGAAATAAGTCACACAGAAAAAGAAACATCATAAGATATCAGTAATACACGGAATGTAAACTTGGCTACACAGGAACTGAATTACAGAACAGAACAGGGTCTCAAATTTAGAAAACCAACTTATGCTTGCTTAAGGGTAAAGGTGAGTTGGGGTGCTGCATAAAACCAGAGATTGAAATGAGCACAGATAAAGTTCCTTAAGCCAAATATGGAATAGACAAGAGCTACTCCTTGCTCAACGAAATGGATTCAACACCGCATATTAAACGCCTAAGAATGTACCTGACTCTTAAGTATCTTAAAACCTATGGATTGCTATGTCTCCGAAAGAGAATCAAGCATGTGTACAGGGACATAAACGCAGCAGTGATAGGATTGGAGAGGTTCGGTGAGCAAATGAAGACCCTTTGAAGTCATACTGCATGGTACCCATTCCACGGGTTTCAACTACCCAGGTTTAAGGTATTCTTCCTTCAGCTAAAACATGCATGTGGAACCTAGAGTATGATCAACCATGTGATCGGGAGACGTGTTCAAATATGTCTCAGTTTTCGTACCCTGGTACTCGGGTGCAACATTCCAGACGCTTTACTAACACTCTCCCGACTTGGAGAGTCAGTCCCTTTAACCTCCTGTTTGGCCCAGTTTGCAATTTCTGCGGAAGATGAACAGGAATAGCGAGAACCAATGAGAGACTAGCTGGAGGTGTCTGGACGGGCAAATTTAACTCTCATTTCCCACCAGGAAGAGGAAATAACCAAAGGCTCAGCGTGCCGTGCCGGAACCAGATTAGGGCCTGAAGCCATCCTGCGGTGTTGCGGCCAGCTCACAAGAAAACGAGTTGAAGAAAGGAGCTCAGGGGCACTGTAATTCACAAACCTGCAGAGTTATAAATGACAGCTATCGTCCAAAAATATACTGAAGTAAGGCTGCCAAGAGGACTTGAAAGCGGGGCAGAATTGCAGGAAACCGATTTCAGGAGGTAGACTGGAATTGCATTGAAAGCATAGGAAAAGAGGCAGAACGTCCACAATGATGCACTTGGCCAAAAAGGGCGTATGCGTTTTTTCCTGAATATATTCAGGAAAAAACGCACACGCCCTTTTTGGCCAACCAAGCAAGCTTGCAAAGGAAATCTGCACTACAATGAAGTCTCACTTCCCCCCGGTCAAAAGGGTCATCTGAAAAAAGTGTAAAATCCAGAAAGGCAGGACAGGCCATGGAGAACTGGGAGCCTTGTTATGCTGATGGGCGGGATGTAAATTGCCAACAGACACTCGGGAGAAGTGTATGGTGTTTCCTGAAACATCTAAAAAACAAAGCAACAGAGCCTAGGGCACTTCCACTTATGGTCCTATAGCTTAGGGAAATTAAAATAAAAAAGACACAGCCACCCCAATGTTTGGGACGCCTCTGTTTACAAGAACCTCATTTACCGTACAAGTTCAATATCACAGAAAGTGAAAAATGGATAAAGAACTTGTGGTACTTACGTACAATGCAGTATCACTCAGCAGTGAAATCTATGTCATCAGGCCCGTAGCAGCACAATGAGTGGATTCAGGTACGATGATTCTAACTGAAATAAGTCACACAGAAAAAGAAACATCATAAGATATCAGTAATACACGGAATGTAAACTTGGCTACACAGGAACTGAATTACAGAACAGAACAGGGTCTCAAATTTAGAAAACCAACTTATGCTTGTTTAAGGGTAAAGGTGAGTTGGGGTGCTGCATAAAACCAGAGATTGAAATGAGCACAGATAAAGTTCCTTAAGCCAAATATGGAATAGACAAGAGCTACTCCTTGCTCAACGAAATGGACTCAACACCCCATATTAAACGCCTAAGAATGTACCTAACTAGTAAGTATCTTAAAACCTATGGATTGCTATGTCTCCATAACAGAATCAAGGGTGTGTACAGGGGCATAAACGCAGCAGTGATAGGATTGGAGAGGTTCGGTGAGCAAATGAAGACCCTTTGAAGTCATATTGCATGGTACCCATTACACGGGTCTCAACTCTCCAGGTTTAAGGTATTCTTCCTTCAGCTAAAATATGCATGTGGAACCCAGAGTATGATCAACAGTGTGAACGGGAGACGTGTTCAAATATGTCTCAGTTTTCCTCCCCTGGTACTCGGGTGCAACATTCCAGACGCTTTACTAACACTCTCCCCACTTGGAGAGTCAGCGCCTTTAACCTCCTGTTTGGCCCAGTTTGCAATTTCTGCGGAAGATGAACAGGAATAGGGAGAACCAATGAGAAACTAGCTGGAGGTGTCTGGACGGGCAAATTTAACTCTCATTTCCCACCAGGAAGAGGAAATAACCAAAGGCTCAGCGTGCCATGCCGGAACCAGATTAGGGCCTGAAGCCATCCTGCGGTGTTGCGGCCAGCTCACAAGAAAGCGAGTTGAAGAAAGGAGCTCAGGGGCACTGTAATTCACAAACCTGCAGAGTTATAAATGACAGCTATCGTCCAAAAATATACTGAAGTAAGGCTGCCAAGAGGACTTGAAAGCGGGGCAGAATTGCAGGAAACTGATTTCAGGAGGTAGACTGGAATTGCATTGAAAGCATAGGAAAAGAGGCAGAACGTCCACAATGATGCACTTGGCCAAAAAGGGCGTATGCGTTTTTTCCTGAATATATTCAGGAAAAAACGCATACGCCCTTTTTGGCCAACCAAGCAAACTTGCAAAGGAAATCTGCACTACAATGAAGTCTCAATTCCCCCCGGTCAAAAGGGTCATCTGAAAAAAGTGTAAAATACAGAAAGGCAGGACACGCCATGGAGAACTGGGAGCCTTGTTATGCTGATGGGCGGGATGTAAATTGCCAACAGACACTCGGGAGAAGTGTATGGTGTTTCCTGAAACATCTAAAAAACAAAGCAACAGAGCCTAGGGCACTTCCACTTATGGCCCTATAGCTTAGGGAAATTAAAATCAAAACGACACAGCCACCCCAAAGTTTGGGACGCCTCTGTTTACAAGAACCTCGTTTACCGTACAAGTTCAATATCACAGAAAGTGAAAAATGGATAAAGAACTTGTGGTACTTACGTACAATGCAGTATCACTCAGCAGTGAAATCTATGTCATCAGGCCCGTAGCAGCACAATGAGTGGATTCAGGTACGATGATTCTAACTGAAATAAATCACACAGAAAAAGAAACATCATAAGATATCACTAATACACGGAATGTAAACTTGGCTACACAGGAACTGAATTACAGAACAGAACAGGGACTCAAATTTAGAAAACCAACTTATGCTTGCTTAAGGGTAAAGGTGAGTTGGGATGCTGCATAAAAGCAGAGATTGAAATGAGCACAGATAAAGTTCCTTAAGCCAAATATGGAATAGACAAGAGCTACTCCTTGCTCAACGAAATGGACTCAACACCGCATATTAAACGCCTAAGAATGTACCTGACTCTTAAGTATCTTAAAACCTGTGGATTGCTATGTCTCCGAAAGAGAATCAAGCATGTGTACAGGGACATAAACGCAGCAGTGATAGGATTGGAGAGGTTCGGTGAGCAAATGAAGACCCTTTGAAGTCATACTGCATGGTACCCATTCCACGGGTTTCAACTCTCCAGGTTTAAGGTATTCTTCCTTCAGCTAAAACATGCATGTGGAACCCAGAGTATGATCAACAGTGTGAACGGGAGACGTGTTCAAATATGTCTCAGTTTTCCTCCCCTGGTACTCGGGTGCAACATTCCAGACGCTTTACTAACACTCTCCCCACTTGGAGAGTCAGCGCCTTTAACCTCCTGTTTGGCCCAGTTTGCAATTTCTGCGGAAGATGAACAGGAATAGCGAGAACCAATGAGAGACTAGCTGGAGGTGTCTGGACGGGCAAATTTAACTCTCATTTCCCACCAGGAAGAGGAAATAACCAAAGGCTCAGCGTGCCATGCCGGAACAAGATTAGGGCCTGAAGCCATCCTGCGGTGTTGCGGCCAGCTCACAAGAAAGCGAGTTGAAGAAAGGAGCTCAGGGGCACTGTAATTCACAAACCTGCAGAGTTATAAATGACAGCTATCGTCCAAAAATATACTGAAGTAAGGCTGCCAAGAGGACTTGAAAGCGGGGCAGAATTGCAGGAAACCGATTTCAGGAGGTAGACTGGAATTGCATTGAAAGCATAGGAAAAGAGGCAGAACGTCCACAATGATGCACTTGGCCAAAAAGGGCGTATGCGTTTTTTCCTGAATATATTCAGGAAAAAACGCATACGCCCTTTTTGGCCAACCAAGCAAACTTGCAAAGGAAATCTGCACTACAATGAAGTCTCACTTCCCCCCGGTCAAAAGGGCCATCTGAAAAAAGTGTAAAATCCAGAAAGGCAGGACAGGCCATGGAGAACTGGGAGCCTTGTTATGCTGATGGGCGGGATGTAAATTGCCAACAGCCACTCTGGAGAAGTGTATGGTGTTTCCTGAAACATCTAAGAAACAAGGCAACAGAGCCTAGGGCACTTTCACTTATGGTCCTATAGCTTAGGGAAATTAAAATCAAAAAGACACAGCCACCCCAAAATTTGGGACGCCTCTGTTTACAAGAACCTCGTTTACCGTACAAGTTCTCTATCACAGAAAGTGAAAAATGGATAAAGAACTTATGGTACTTACGTACAATGCAGTATCACTCAGCAATGAAATCTATGTCATCAGGCCCGTAGCAGCATAATGAGTGGATTCAGGTACGATGATTCTAACTGAAATAAGTCACACAGAAAAAGAAACATCATAAGATATCACTAATACACGGAATGTAAACTTGGCTACACAGGAACTGAATTCCAAAACAGAACAGGGTCTCAAATTTAGAAAACCAACTTATGCTTGCTTAAGGGGAAAGGTGAGTTGGGGTGCTGCATAAAACCAGAGATTGAAATGAGCACAGATAAAGTTCCTTAAGCCAAATATGGAATAGACAAGAGCTACTCCTTGCTCAACGAAATGGACTCAACACCCCATATTAAACGCCTAAGAATGTACCTGACTAGTAAGTATCTTAAAACCTATGGATTGCTATGTCTCCATAACAGAATCAAGCGTGTGTACAGGGGCATAAACGCAGCAGTGATAGGATTGGAGAGGTTCGGTGAGCAAATGAAGACCCTTTGAAGTCATATTGCATGGTACCCATTACACGGGTCTCAACTCTCCAGGTTTAAGGTATTCTTCCTTCAGCTAAAATATGCATGTGGAACCCAGAGTATGATCAACAGTGTGAACGGGAGACGTGTTCAAATATGTCTCAGTTTTCCTCCCCTGGTACTCGGGTGCAACATTCCAGACGCTTTACTAACACTCTCCCCACTTGGAGAGTCAGCGCCTTTAACCTCCTGTTTGGCCCAGTTTGCAATTTCTGCGGAAGATGAACAGGAATAGGGAGAACCAATGAGAGACTAGGTGGAGGTGTCTGGACGGGCAAATTTAACTCTCATTTCCCACCAGGAAGAGGAAATAACCAAAGGCTCAGCGTGCCATGCCGGAACAAGATTAGGGCCTGAAGCCATCCTGCGGTGTTGCGGCCAGCTCACAAGAAAGCGAGTTGAAGAAAGGAGCTCAGGGGCACTGTAATTCACAAACCTGCAGAGTTATAAATGACAGCTATCGTCCAAAAATATACTGAAGTAAGGCTGCCAAGAGGACTTGAAAGCGGGGCAGAATTGCAGGAAACCGATTTCAGGAGGTAGACTGGAATTGCATTGAAAGCATAGGAAAAGAGGCAGAACGTCCACAATGATGCACTTGGCCAAAAAGGGCATATGCGTTTTTTCCTGAATATATTCAGGAAAAAACGCATACGCCCTTTTTGGCCAACCAAGCAAACTTGCAAAGGAAATCTGCACTACAATGAAGTCTCACTTCCCCCCGGTCAAAAGGGCCATCTGAAAAAAGTGTAAAATCCAGAAAGGCAGGACAGGCCATGGAGAACTGGGAGCCTTGTTATGCTGATGGGCGGGATGTAAATTGCCAACAGCCACTCGGGAGAAGTGTATGGTGTTTCCTGAAACATCTAAGAAACAAAGCAACAGAGCCTAGGGCACTTTCACTTATGGTCCTATAGCTTAGGGAAATTAAAATCAAAAAGACACAGCCACCCCAAAATTTGGGACGCCTCTGTTTACAAGAACCTCGTTTACCGTACAAGTTCTCTATCACAGAAAGTGAAAAATGGATAAAGAACTTGTGGTACTTACGTACAATGCAGTATCACTCAGCAATGAAATCTATGTCATCAGGCCCGTAGCAGCATAATGAGTGGATTCAGGTACGATGATTCTAACTGAAATAAGTCACACAGAAAAAGAAACATCATAAGATATCACTAATACACGGAATGTAAACTTGGCTACACAGGAACTGAATTCCAAAACAGAACAGGGTCTCAAATTTAGAAAACCAACTTATGCTTGCTTAAGGGGAAAGGTGAGTTGGGGTGCTGCATAAAACCAGAGATTGAAATGAGCACAGATAAAGTTCCTTAAGCCAAATATGGAATAGACAAGAGCTACTCCTTGCTCAACGAAATGGACTCAACACCCCATATTAAACGCCTAAGAATGTACCTGACTAGTAAGGATATTAAAACCTATGGATTGCTATGTCTCCGAAAGAGAATCAAGCATGTGTACAGGGACATAAACGCAGCAGTGATAGGATTGGAGAGGTTCGGTGAGCAAATGAAGACCCTTTGAAGTCATATTGCATGGTACCCATTCCACGGGTTTCAACTACCCAGGTTTAAGGTATTCTTCCTTCAGCTAAAACATGCATGTGGAACCTAGAGTATGATCAACCATGTGATTGGGAGACGTGTTCAAATATGTCTCAGTTTTCGTACCCTGGTACTCGGGTGCAACATTCCAGACGCTTTACTAACACTCTCCCGACTTGGAGAGTCAGTCCCTTTAACCTCCTGTTTGGCCCAGTTTGCAATTTCTGCGGAAGATGAACAGGAATAGCGAGAACCAATGAGAGACTAGCTGGAGGTGTCTGGACGGGCAAATTTAACTCTCATTTCCCACCAGGAAGAGGAAATAACCAAAGGCTCAGCGTGCCGTGCCGGAACCAGATTAGGGCCTGAAGCCATCCTGCGGTGTTGCGGCCAGCTCACAAGAAAACGAGTTGAAGAAAGGAGCTCAGGGGCACTGTAATTCACAAACCTGCAGAGTTATAAATGACAACTATCGTCCAAAAATATACTGAAGTAAGGCTGCCAAGAGGACTTGAAAGCGGGGCAGAATTGCAGGAAACCGATTTCAGGAGGTAGACTGGAATTGCATTGAAAGCATAGGAAAAGAGGCAGAACGTCCACAATGATGCACTTGGCCAAAAAGGGCGTATGCGTTTTTTCCTGAATATATTCAGGAAAAAACGCATACGCCCTTTTTGGCCAACCAAGCAAGCTTGCAAAGGAAATCTGCACTACAATGAAGTCTCACTTCCCCCCGGTCAAAAGGGTCATTTGAAAAAAGTGTAAAATCCAGAAAGGCAGGACAGGCCATGGAGAACTGGGAGCCTTGTTATGCTGATGGGCGGGATGTAAATTGCCAACAGACACTCGGGAGAAGTGTATGGTGTTTCCTGAAACATCTAAAAAACAAAGCAACAGAGCCTAGGGCACTTCCACTTATGGTCCTATAGCTTAGGGAAATTAAAATCAAAAAGATACAGCCACCCCAATGTTTGGGACGCCTCTGTTTACAAGAACCTCATTTACCGTACAAGTTCAATATCACAGAAAGTGAAAAATGGATAAAGAACTTGTGGTACTTACGTACAATGCAGTATCACTCAGCAGTGAAATCTATGTCATCAGGCCCGTAGCAGCACAATGAGTGGATTCAGGTACGATGATTCTAACTGAAATAAGTCACACAGAAAAAGAAACATCATAAGATATCAGTAATACACGGAATGTAAACTTGGCTACACAGGAACTGAATTACAGAACAGAACAGGGTCTCAAATTTAGAAAACCAACTTATGCTTGTTTAAGGGTAAAGGTGAGTTGGGGTGCTGCATAAAACCAGAGATTGAAATGAGCACAGATAAAGTTCCTTAAGCCAAATATGGAATAGACAAGAGCTACTCCTTGCTCAACGAAATGGACTCAACACCGCATATTAAACGCCTAAGAATGTACCTGACTCTTAAGTATCTTAAAACCTATGGATTGCTATGTCTCCGAAAGAGAATCAAGCATGTGTACAGGGACATAAACGCAGCAGTGATAGGATTGGAGAGGTTCGGTGAGCAAATGAAGACCCTTTGAAGTCATATTGCATGGTACCCATTACACGGGTCTCAACTCTCCAGGTTTAAGGTATTCTTCCTTCAGCTAAAATATGCATGTGGAACCCAGAGTATGATCAACAGTGTGAACGGGAGACGTGTTCAAATATGTCTCAGTTTTCCTCCCCTGGTACTCGGGTGCAACATTCCAGACGCTTTACTAACACTCTCCCCACTTGGAGAGTCAGCGCCTTTAACCTCCTGTTTGGCCCAGTTTGCAATTTCTGCGGAAGATGAACAGGAATAGCGAGAACCAATGAGAGACTAGCTGGAGGTGTCTGGACGGGCAAATTTAACTCTCATTTCCCACCAGGAAGAGGAAATAACCAAAGGCTCAGCGTGCCATGCCGGAACCAGATTAGGGCCTGAAGCCATCCTGCGGTGTTGCGGCCAGCTCACAAGAAAGCGAGTTGAAGAAAGGAGCTCAGGGGCACTGTAATTCACAAACCTGCAGAGTTATAAATGACAGCTATCGTCCAAAAATATACTGAAGTAAGGCTGCCAAGAGGACTTGAAAGCGGGGCAGAATTGCAGGAAACCGATTTCAGGAGGTAGACTGGAATTGCATTGAAAGCATAGGAAAAGAGGCAGAACGTCCACAATGATGCACTTGGCCAAAAAGGGCGTATGCGTTTTTTCCTGAATATATTCAGGAAAAAACGCATACGCCCTTTTTGGCCAACCAAGCAAACTTGCAAAGGAAATCTGCACTACAATGAAGTCTCACTTCCCCCCGGTCAAAAGGGCCATCTGAAAAAAGTGTAAAATCCAGAAAGGCAGGACAGGCCATGGAGAACTGGGAGCCTTGTTATGCTGATGGGCGGGATGTAAATTGCCAACAGCCACTCGGGAGAAGTGTATGGTGTTTCCTGAAACATCTAAAAAACAAAGCAACAGAGCCTAGGGCACTTCCACTTATGGCCCTATAACTTAGGGAAATTAAAATCAAAACGACACAGCCACCCCAAAGTTTGGGACGCCTCTGTTTACAAGAACCCCGTTTACCGTACAAGTTCAATATCACAGAAAGTGAAAAATGGATAAAGAACTTGTGGTACTTACGTACAATGCAGTATCACTCAGCAGTGAAATCTATGTCATCAGGCCCGTAGCAGCACAATGAGTGGATTCAGGTACGATGATTCTAACTGAAATAAGTCACACAGAAAAAGAAACATCATAAGATATCAGTAATACACGGAATGTAAACTTGGCTACACAGGAACTGAATTACAGAACAGAACAGGGTCTCAAATTTAGAAAACCAACTTATGCTTGCTTAAGGGTAAAGGTGAGTTGGGGTGCTGCATAAAACCAGAGATTGAAATGAGCACAGATAAAGTTCCTTAAGCCAAATATGGAATAGACAAGAGCTACTCCTTGCTCAACGAAATGGACTCAACACCGCATATTGAACGCCTAAGTATGTACCTGACTCTTAAGTATCTTAAAACCTATGGATTGCTATGTCTCCGAAAGAGAATCAAGCATGTGTACAGGGACATAAACGCAGCAGTGATAGGATTGGAGAGGTTCGGTGAGCAAATGAAGACCCTTTGAAGTCATACTGCATGGTACCCATTCCACGGGTTTCAACTCTCCAGGTTTAAGGTATTCTTCCTTCAGCTAAAACATGCATGCGGAACCTAGAGTATGATCAACCATGTGATCGGGAGACGTGTTCAAATATGTCTCAGTTTTCGTACCCTGGTACTCGGGTGCAACATTCCAGACGCTTTACTAACACTCTCCCGACTTGGAGAGTCAGTCCCTTTAACCTCCTGTTTGGCCCAGTTTGCAATTTCTGTGGAAGATGAACAGGAATAGCGAGAACCAATGAGAGACTAGCTGGAGGTGTCTGGACGGGCAAATTTAACTCTCATTTCCCACCAGGAAGAGGAAATAACCAAAGGCTCAGCGTGCCGTGCCGGGACCAGATTAGGGCCTGAAGCCATCCTGCGGTGTTGCGGCCAGCTCACAAGAAAACGAGTTGAAGAAAGGAGCTCAGGGGCACTGTAATTCACAAACCTGCAGAGTTATAAATGACAACTATCGTCCAAAAATATACTGAAGTAAGGCTGCCAAGAGGACTTGAAAGCGGGGCAGAATTGCAGGAAACCGATTTCAGGAGGTAGACTGGAATTGCATTGAAAGCATAGGAAAAGAGGCAGAACGTCCACAATGATGCACTTGGCCAAAAAGGGCGTATGCGTTTTTTCCTGAATATATTCAGGAAAAAACGCATACGCCCTTTTTGGCCAACCAAGCAAGCTTGCAAAGGAAATCTGCACTACAATGAAGTCTCACTTCCCCCCGGTCAAAAGGGTCATCTGAAAAAAGTGTAAAATCCAGAAAGGCAGGACAGGCCATGGAGAACTGGGAGCCTTGTTATGCTGATGGGCGGGATGTAAATTGCCAACAGACACTCGGGAGAAGTGTATGGTGTTTCCTGAAACATCTAAAAAACAAAGCAACAGAGCCTAGGGCACTTCCACTTATGGTCCTATAGCTTAGGGAAATTAAAATCAAAACGACACAGCCACCCCAAAGTTTGGGACGCCTCTGTTTACAAGAACCTCGTTTACCATACAAGTTCAATATCACAGAAAGTGAAAAATGGATAAAGAACTTGTGGTACTTACGTACAATGCAGTATCACTCAGCAGTGAAATCTATGTCATCAGGCCCGTAGCAGCACAATGAGTGGATTCAGGTACGATGATTCTAACTGAAATAAGTCACACAGAAAAAGAAACATCATAAGATATCAGTAATACACGGAATGTAAACTTGGCTACACAGGAACTGAATTACAGAACAGAACAGGGTCTCAAATTTAGAAAACCAACTTATGCTTGCTTAAGGGTAAAGGTGAGTTGGGGTGCTAAATAAAACCAGAGATTGAAATGAGCACAGATAAAGTTCCTTAAGCCAAATATGGAATAGACAAGAGCTACTCCTTGCTCAACGAAATGGATTCAACACCGCATATTAAACGCCTAAGAATGTACCTGACTCTTAAGTATCTTAAAACCTATGGATTGCTATGTCTCCGAAAGAGAATCAAGCATGTGTACAGGGACATAAACGCAGCAGTGATAGGATTGGAGAGGTTCGGTGAGCAAATGAAGACCCTTTGAAGTCATACTGCATGGTACCCATTCCACGGGTTTCAACTACCCAGGTTTAAGGTATTCTTCCTTCAGCTAAAACATGCATGTGGAACCTAGAGTATGATCAACCATGTGATCGGGAGACGTGTTCAAATATGTCTCAGTTTTCGTACCCTGGTACTCGGGTGCAACATTCCAGACGCTTTACTAACACTCTCCCGACTTGGAGAGTCAGTCCCTTTAACCTCCTGTTTGGCCCAGTTTGCAATTTCTGCGGAAGATGAACAGGAATAGCGAGAACCAATGAGAGACTAGCTGGAGGTGTCTGGACGGGCAAATTTAACTCTCATTTCCCACCAGGAAGAGGAAATAACCAAAGGCTCAGCGTGCCATGCCGGAACCAGATTAGGGCCTGAAGCCATCCTGCGGTGTTGCGGCCAGCTCACAAGAAAACGAGTTGAAGAAAGGAGCTCAGGGGCACTGTAATTCACAAACCTGCAGAGTTATAAATGACAACTATCGTCCAAAAATATACTGAAGTAAGGCTACCAAGAGGACTTGAAAGCGGAGCAGAATTGCAGGAAACCGATTTCAGGAGGTAGACTGGAATTGCATTGAAAGCATAGGAAAAGAGGCAGAACGTCCACAATGATGCACTTGGCCAAAAAGGGCGTATGCGTTTTTTCCTGAATATATTCAGGAAAAAACGCATACGCCCTTTTTGGCCAACCAAGCAAGCTTGCAAAGGAAATCTGCACTACAATGAAGTCTCACTTCCCCCCGGTCAAAAGGGTCATCTGAAAAAAGTGTAAAATCCAGAAAGGCAGGACAGGCCATGGAGAACTGGGAGCCTTGTTATGCTGATGGGCGGGATGTAAATTGCCAACAGACACTCGGGAGAAGTGTATGGTGTTTCCTGAAACATCTAAAAAACAAAGCAACAGAGCCTAGGGCACTTCCACTTATGGTCCTATAGCTTAGGGAAATTAAAATAAAAAAGATACAGCCACCCCAATGTTTGGGACGCCTCTGTTTACAAGAACCTCATTTACCGTACAAGTTCAATATCACAGAAAGTGAAAAATGGATAAAGAACTTGTGGTACTTACGTACAATGCAGTATCACTCAGCAGTGAAATCTATGTCATCAGGCCCGTAGCAGCACAATGAGTGGATTCAGGTACGATGATTCTAACTGAAATAAGTCACACAGAAAAAGAAACATCATAAGATATCAGTAATACACGGAATGTAAACTTGGCTACACAGGAACTGAATTACAGAACAGAACAGGGTCTCAAATTTAGAAAACCAACTTATGCTTGTTTAAGGGTAAAGGTGAGTTGGGGTGCTGCATAAAACCAGAGATTGAAATGAGCACAGATAAAGTTCCTTAAGCCAAATATGGAATAGACAAGAGCTACTCCTTGCTCAACGAAATGGACTCAACACCCCATATTAAACGCCTAAGAATGTACCTAACTAGTAAGTATCTTAAAACCTATGGATTGCTATGTCTCCATAACAGAATCAAGGGTGTGTACAGGGGCATAAACGCAGCAGTGATAGGATTGGAGAGGTTCGGTGAGCAAATGAAGACCCTTTGAAGTCATATTGCATGGTACCCATTACACGGGTCTCAACTCTCCAGGTTTAAGGTATTCTTCCTTCAGCTAAAACATGCATGTGGAACCTAGAGTATGATCAACCATGTGATCGGGAGACGTGTTCAAATATGTCTCAGTTTTCGTACCCTGGTACTCGGGTGCAACATTCCAGACGCTTTACTAACACTCTCCCGACTTGGAGAGTCAGTCCCTTTAACCTCCTGTTTGGCCCAGTTTGCAATTTCTGCGGAAGATGAACAGGAATAGCGAGAACCAATGAGAGACTAGCTGGAGGTGTCTGGACGGGCAAATTTAACTCTCATTTCCCACCAGGAAGAGGAAATAACCAAAGGCTCAGCGTGCCGTGCCGGAACAAGATTAGGGCCTGAAGCCATCCTACGGTGTTGCGGCCAGCTCACAAGAAAACGAGTTGAAGAAAGGAGCTCAGGGGCACTGTAATTCACAAACCTGCAGAGTTATAAATGACAACTATCGTCCAAAAATATACTGAAGTAAGGCTACCAAGAGGACTTGAAAGCGGAGCAGAATTGCAGGAAACCGATTTCAGGAGGTAGACTGGAATTGCATTGAAAGCATAGGAAAAGAGGCAGAACGTCCACAATGATGCACTTGGCCAAAAAGGGCGTATGCGTTTTTTCCTGAATATATTCAGGAAAAAACGCATACGCCCTTTTTGGCCAACCAAGCAAGCTTGCAAAGGAAATCTGCACTACAATGAAGTCTCACTTCCCCCCGGTCAAAAGGGTCATCTAAAAAAAGTGTAAAATCCAGAAAGGCAGGACAGGCCATGGAGAACTGGGAGCCTTGTTATGCTGATGGGCGGGATGTAAATTGCCAACAGACACTCGGGAGAAGTGTATGGTGTTTCCTGAAACATCTAAAAAACAAAGCAACAGAGCCTAGGGCACTTCCACTTATGGTCCTATAGCTTAGGGAAATTAAAATCAAAAAGATACAGCCACCCCAATGTTTGGGACGCCTCTGTTTACAAGAACCTCATTTACCGTACAAGTTCAATATCACAGAAAGTGAAAAATGGATAAAGAACTTGTGGTACTTACGTACAATGCAGTATCACTCAGCAGTGAAATCTATGTCATCAGGCCCGTAGCAGCACAATGAGTGATTTCAGGTACGATGATTCTAACTGAAATAAGTCACACAGAAAAAGAAGCATCATAAGATATCAGTAATACACGGAATGTAAACTTGGCTACACAAGAACTGAATTACAGAACAGAACAGGGTCTCAAATTTAGAAAACCAACTTATGCTTGTTTAAGGGTAAAGGTGAGTTGGGGTGCTGCATAAAACCAGAGATTGAAATGAGCACAGATAAAGTTCCTTAAGCCAAATATGGAATAGACAAGAGCTACTCCTTGCTCAACGAAATGGACTCAACACCGCATATTAAACGCCTAAGAATGTACCTGACTCTTAAGTATCTTAAAACCTATGGATTGCTATGTCTCCGAAAGAGAATCAAGCATGTGTACAGGGACATAAACGCAGCAGTAATAGGATTGGAGAGGTTCGGTGAGCAAATGAAGACCCTTTGAAGTCATATTGCATGGTACCCATTACACGGGTCTCAACTCTCCAGGTTTAAGGTATTCTTCCTTCAGCTAAAATATGCATGTGGAACCCAGAGTATGATCAACAGTGTGAACGGGAGACGTGTTCAAATATGTCTCAGTTTTCCTCCCCTGGTACTCGGGTGCAACATTCCAGACGCTTTACTAACACTCTCCCCACTTGGAGAGTCAGCGCCTTTAACCTCCTGTTTGGCCCAGTTTGCAATTTCTGCGGAAGATGAACAGGAATAGCGAGAACCAATGAGAGACTAGCTGGAGGTGTCTGGACGGGCAAATTTAACTCTCATTTCCCACCAGGAAGAGGAAATAACCAAAGGCTCAGCGTGCCATGCCGGAACAAGATTAGGGCCTGAAGCCATCCTGCGGTGTTGCGGCCAGCTCACAAGAAAGCGAGTTGAAGAAAGGAGCTCAGGGGCACTGTAATTCACAAACCTGCAGAGTTATAAATGACAGCTATCGTCCAAAAATATACTGAAGTAAGGCTGCCAAGAGGACTTGAAAGCGGGGCAGAATTGCAGGAAACCGATTTCAGGAGGTAGACTGGAATTGCATTGAAAGCATAGGAAAAGAGGCAGAACGTCCACAATGATGCACTTGGCCAAAAAGGGCGTATGCGTTTTTTCCTGAATATATTCAGGAAAAAACGCATACGCCCTTTTTGGCCAACCAAGCAAACTTGCAAAGGAAATCTGCACTACAATGAAGTCTCACTTCCCCCCGGTCAAAAGGGCCATCTGAAAAAAGTGTAAAATCCAGAAAGGCAGGACAGGCCATGGAGAACTGGGAGCCTTGTTATGCTGATGGGCGGGATGTAAATTGCCAACAGCCACTCTGGAGAAGTGTATGGTGTTTCCTGAAACATCTAAGAAACAAGGCAACAGAGCCTAGGGCACTTTCACTTATGGTCCTATAGCTTAGGGAAATTAAAATCAAAAAGACACAGCCACCCCAAAATTTGGGACGCCTCTGTTTACAAGAACCTCGTTTACCGTACAAGTTCTCTATCACAGAAAGTGAAAAATGGATAAAGAACTTATGGTACTTACGTACAATGCAGTATCACTCAGCAATGAAATCTATGTCATCAGGCCCGTAGCAGCATAATGAGTGGATTCAGGTACGATGATTCTAACTGAAATAAGTCACACAGAAAAAGAAACATCATAAGATATCACTAATACACGGAATGTAAACTTGGCTACACAGGAACTGAATTCCAAAACAGAACAGGGTCTCAAATTTAGAAAACCAACTTATGCTTGCTTAAGGGGAAAGGTGAGTTGGGGTGCTGCATAAAACCAGAGATTGAAATGAGCACAGATAAAGTTCCTTAAGCCAAATATGGAATAGACAAGAGCTACTCCTTGCTCAACGAAATGGACTCAACACCCCATATTAAACGCCTAAGAATGTACCTGACTAGTAAGTATCTTAAAACCTATGGATTGCTATGTCTCCATAACAGAATCAAGCGTGTGTACAGGGGCATAAACGCAGCAGTGATAGGATTGGAGAGGTTCGGTGAGCAAATGAAGACCCTTTGAAGTCATATTGCATGGTACCCATTACACGGGTCTCAACTCTCCAGGTTTAAGGTATTCTTCCTTCAGCTAAAATATGCATGTGGAACCCAGAGTATGATCAACAGTGTGAACGGGAGACGTGTTCAAATATGTCTCAGTTTTCCTCCCCTGGTACTCGGGTGCAACATTCCAGACGCTTTACTAACACTCTCCCCACTTGGAGAGTCAGCGCCTTTAACCTCCTGTTTGGCCCAGTTTGCAATTTCTGCGGAAGATGAACAGGAATAGGGAGAACCAATGAGAGACTAGGTGGAGGTGTCTGGACGGGCAAATTTAACTCTCATTTCCCACCAGGAAGAGGAAATAACCAAAGGCTCAGCGTGCCATGCCGGAACAAGATTAGGGCCTGAAGCCATCCTGCGGTGTTGCGGCCAGCTCACAAGAAAGCGAGTTGAAGAAAGGAGCTCAGGGGCACTGTAATTCACAAACCTGCAGAGTTATAAATGACAGCTATCGTCCAAAAATATACTGAAGTAAGGCTGCCAAGAGGACTTGAAAGCGGGGCAGAATTGCAGGAAACCGATTTCAGGAGGTAGACTGGAATTGCATTGAAAGCATAGGAAAAGAGGCAGAACGTCCACAATGATGCACTTGGCCAAAAAGGGCATATGCGTTTTTTCCTGAATATATTCAGGAAAAAACGCATACGCCCTTTTTGGCCAACCAAGCAAACTTGCAAAGGAAATCTGCACTACAATGAAGTCTCACTTCCCCCCGGTCAAAAGGGCCATCTGAAAAAAGTGTAAAATCCAGAAAGGCAGGACAGGCCATGGAGAACTGGGAGCCTTGTTATGCTGATGGGCGGGATGTAAATTGCCAACAGCCACTCGGGAGAAGTGTATGGTGTTTCCTGAAACATCTAAGAAACAAAGCAACAGAGCCTAGGGCACTTTCACTTATGGTCCTATAGCTTAGGGAAATTAAAATCAAAAAGACACAGCCACCCCAAAATTTGGGACGCCTCTGTTTACAAGAACCTCGTTTACCGTACAAGTTCTCTATCACAGAAAGTGAAAAATGGATAAAGAACTTGTGGTACTTACGTACAATGCAGTATCACTCAGCAATGAAATCTATGTCATCAGGCCCGTAGCAGCATAATGAGTGGATTCAGGTACGATGATTCTAACTGAAATAAGTCACACAGAAAAAGAAACATCATAAGATATCACTAATACACGGAATGTAAACTTGGCTACACAGGAACTGAATTCCAAAACAGAACAGGGTCTCAAATTTAGAAAACCAACTTATGCTTGCTTAAGGGGAAAGGTGAGTTGGGGTGCTGCATAAAACCAGAGATTGAAATGAGCACAGATAAAGTTCCTTAAGCCAAATATGGAATAGACAAGAGCTACTCCTTGCTCAACGAAATGGACTCAACACCCCATATTAAACGCCTAAGAATGTACCTGACTAGTAAGGATATTAAAACCTATGGATTGCTATGTCTCCGAAAGAGAATCAAGCATGTGTACAGGGACATAAACGCAGCAGTGATAGGATTGGAGAGGTTCGGTGAGCAAATGAAGACCCTTTGAAGTCATATTGCATGGTACCCATTCCACGGGTTTCAACTACCCAGGTTTAAGGTATTCTTCCTTCAGCTAAAACATGCATGTGGAACCTAGAGTATGATCAACCATGTGATTGGGAGACGTGTTCAAATATGTCTCAGTTTTCGTACCCTGGTACTCGGGTGCAACATTCCAGACGCTTTACTAACACTCTCCCGACTTGGAGAGTCAGTCCCTTTAACCTCCTGTTTGGCCCAGTTTGCAATTTCTGCGGAAGATGAACAGGAATAGCGAGAACCAATGAGAGACTAGCTGGAGGTGTCTGGACGGGCAAATTTAACTCTCATTTCCCACCAGGAAGAGGAAATAACCAAAGGCTCAGCGTGCCGTGCCGGAACCAGATTAGGGCCTGAAGCCATCCTGCGGTGTTGCGGCCAGCTCACAAGAAAACGAGTTGAAGAAAGGAGCTCAGGGGCACTGTAATTCACAAACCTGCAGAGTTATAAATGACAACTATCGTCCAAAAATATACTGAAGTAAGGCTGCCAAGAGGACTTGAAAGCGGGGCAGAATTGCAGGAAACCGATTTCAGGAGGTAGACTGGAATTGCATTGAAAGCATAGGAAAAGAGGCAGAACGTCCACAATGATGCACTTGGCCAAAAAGGGCGTATGCGTTTTTTCCTGAATATATTCAGGAAAAAACGCATACGCCCTTTTTGGCCAACCAAGCAAGCTTGCAAAGGAAATCTGCACTACAATGAAGTCTCACTTCCCCCCGGTCAAAAGGGTCATTTGAAAAAAGTGTAAAATCCAGAAAGGCAGGACAGGCCATGGAGAACTGGGAGCCTTGTTATGCTGATGGGCGGGATGTAAATTGCCAACAGACACTCGGGAGAAGTGTATGGTGTTTCCTGAAACATCTAAAAAACAAAGCAACAGAGCCTAGGGCACTTCCACTTATGGTCCTATAGCTTAGGGAAATTAAAATCAAAAAGATACAGCCACCCCAATGTTTGGGACGCCTCTGTTTACAAGAACCTCATTTACCGTACAAGTTCAATATCACAGAAAGTGAAAAATGGATAAAGAACTTGTGGTACTTACGTACAATGCAGTATCACTCAGCAGTGAAATCTATGTCATCAGGCCCGTAGCAGCACAATGAGTGGATTCAGGTACGATGATTCTAACTGAAATAAGTCACACAGAAAAAGAAACATCATAAGATATCAGTAATACACGGAATGTAAACTTGGCTACACAGGAACTGAATTACAGAACAGAACAGGGTCTCAAATTTAGAAAACCAACTTATGCTTGTTTAAGGGTAAAGGTGAGTTGGGGTGCTGCATAAAACCAGAGATTGAAATGAGCACAGATAAAGTTCCTTAAGCCAAATATGGAATAGACAAGAGCTACTCCTTGCTCAACGAAATGGACTCAACACCGCATATTAAACGCCTAAGAATGTACCTGACTCTTAAGTATCTTAAAACCTATGGATTGCTATGTCTCCGAAAGAGAATCAAGCATGTGTACAGGGACATAAACGCAGCAGTGATAGGACTGGAGAGGTTCGGTGAGCAAATGAAGACCCTTTGAAGTCATATTGCATGGTACCCATTACACGGGTCTCAACTCTCCAGGTTTAAGGTATTCTTCCTTCAGCTAAAATATGCATGTGGAACCCAGAGTATGATCAACAGTGTGAACGGGAGACGTGTTCAAATATGTCTCAGTTTTCCTCCCCTGGTACTCGGGTGCAACATTCCAGACGCTTTACTAACACTCTCCCCACTTGGAGAGTCAGCGCCTTTAACCTCCTGTTTGGCCCAGTTTGCAATTTCTGCGGAAGATGAACAGGAATAGCGAGAACCAATGAGAGACTAGCTGGAGGTGTCTGGACGGGCAAATTTAACTCTCATTTCCCACCAGGAAGAGGAAATAACCAAAGGCTCAGCGTGCCATGCCGGAACCAGATTAGGGCCTGAAGCCATCCTGCGGTGTTGCGGCCAGCTCACAAGAAAGCGAGTTGAAGAAAGGAGCTCAGGGGCACTGTAATTCACAAACCTGCAGAGTTATAAATGACAGCTATCGTCCAAAAATATACTGAAGTAAGGCTGCCAAGAGGACTTGAAAGCGGGGCAGAATTGCAGGAAACCGATTTCAGGAGGTAGACTGGAATTGCATTGAAAGCATAGGAAAAGAGGCAGAACGTCCACAATGATGCACTTGGCCAAAAAGGGCGTATGCGTTTTTTCCTGAATATATTCAGGAAAAAACGCATACGCCCTTTTTGGCCAACCAAGCAAACTTGCAAAGGAAATCTGCACTACAATGAAGTCTCACTTCCCCCCGGTCAAAAGGGCCATCTGAAAAAAGTGTAAAATCCAGAAAGGCAGGACAGGCCATGGAGAACTGGGAGCCTTGTTATGCTGATGGGCGGGATGTAAATTGCCAACAGCCACTGGGGAGAAGTGTATGGTGTTTCCTGAAACATCTAAAAAACAAAGCAACAGAGCCTAGGGCACTTCCACTTATGGCCCTATAACTTAGGGAAATTAAAATCAAAATGACACAGCCACCCCAAAGTTTGGGACGCCTCTGTTTACAAGAACCCCGTTTACCGTACAAGTTCAATATCACAGAAAGTGAAAAATGGATAAAGAACTTGTGGTACTTACGTACAATGCAGTATCACTCAGCAGTGAAATCTATGTCATCAGGCCCGTAGCAGCACAATGAGTGGATTCAGGTACGATGATTCTAACTGAAATAAGTCACACAGAAAAAGAAACATCATAAGATATCAGTAATACACGGAATGTAAACTTGGCTACACAGGAACTGAATTACAGAACACAACAGGGTCTCAAATTTAGAAAACCAACTTATGCTTGCTTAAGGGTAAAGGTGAGTTGGGGTGCTGCATAAAACCAGAGATTGAAATGAGCACAGATAAAGTTCCTTAAGCCAAATATGGAATAGACAAGAGCTACTCCTTGCTCAACGAAATGGACTCAACACCGCATATTAAACGCCTAAGTATGTACCTGACTCTTAAGTATCTTAAAACCTATGGATTGCTATGTCTCCGAAAGAGAATCAAGCATGTGTACAGGGACATAAACGCAGCAGTGATAGGATTGGAGAGGTTCGGTGAGCAAATGAAGACCCTTTGAAGTCATACTGCATGGTACCCATTCCACGGGTTTCAACTCTCCAGGTTTAAGGTATTCTTCCTTCAGCTAAAACATGCATGCGGAACCTAGAGTATGATCAACCATGTGATCGGGAGACGTGTTCAAATATGTCTCAGTTTTCGTACCCTGGTACTCGGGTGCAACATTCCAGACGCTTTACTAACACTCTCCCGACTTGGAGAGTCAGTCCCTTTAACCTCCTGTTTGGCCCAGTTTGCAATTTCTGTGGAAGATGAACAGGAATAGCGAGAACCAATGAGAGACTAGCTGGAGGTGTCTGGACGGGCAAATTTAACTCTCATTTCCCACCAGGAAGAGGAAATAACCAAAGGCTCAGCGTGCCGTGCCGGGACCAGATTAGGGCCTGAAGCCATCCTGCGGTGTTGCGGCCAGCTCACAAGAAAACGAGTTGAAGAAAGGAGCTCAGGGGCACTGTAATTCACAAACCTGCAGAGTTATAAATGACAACTATCGTCCAAAAATATACTGAAGTAAGGCTGCCAAGAGGACTTGAAAGCGGGGCAGAATTGCAGGAAACCGATTTCAGGAGGTAGACTGGAATTGCATTGAAAGCATAGGAAAAGAGGCAGAACGTCCACAATGATGCACTTGGCCAAAAAGGGCGTATGCGTTTTTTCCTGAATATATTCAGGAAAAAACGCATACGCCCTTTTTGGCCAACCAAGCAAGCTTGCAAAGGAAATCTGCACTACAATGAAGTCTCACTTCCCCCCGGTCAAAAGGGTCATCTGAAAAAAGTGTAAAATCCAGAAAGGCAGGACAGGCCATGGAGAACTGGGAGCCTTGTTATGCTGATGGGCGGGATGTAAATTGCCAACAGACACTCGGGAGAAGTGTATGGTGTTTCCTGAAACATCTAAAAAACAAAGCAACAGAGCCTAGGGCACTTCCACTTATGGTCCTATAGTTTAGGGAAATTAAAATCAAAAAGATACAGCCACCCCAATGTTTGGGACGCCTCTGTTTACAAGAACCTCATTTACCGTACAAGTTCAATATCACAGAAATTTAAAAAATGGATAAAGAACTTGTGGTACTTACGTACAATGCAGTATCACTCAGCAGTGAAATCTATGTCATCAGGCCCGTAGCAGCACAATGAGTGGATTCAGGTACGATGATTCTAACTGAAATAAGTCACACAGAAAAAGAAACATCATAAGATATCAGTAATACACGGAATGTAAACTTGGCTACACAGGAACTGAATTACAGAACAGAACAGGGTCTCAAATTTAGAAAACCAACTTATGCTTGTTTAAGGGTAAAGGTGAGTTGGGGTGCTGCATAAAACCAGAGATTGAAATGAGCACAGATAAAGTTCCTTAAGCCAAATATGGAATAGACAAGAGCTACTCCTTGCTCAACGAAATGGACTCAACACCGCATATTAAACGCCTAAGAATGTACCTGACTCTTAAGTATCTTAAAACCTATGGATTGCTATGTCTCCGAAAGAGAATCAAGCATGTGTACAGGGACATAAACGCAGCAGTGATAGGATTGGAGAGGTTCGGTGAGCAAATGAAGACCTTTTGAAGTCATATTGCATGGTACCCATTCCACGGGTCTCAACTCTCCAGGTTTAAGGTATTCTTCCTTCAGCTAAAATATGCATGTGGAACCCAGAGTATGATCAACAGTGTGAACGGGAGACGTGTTCAAATATGTCTCAGTTTTCCTCCCCTGGTACTCGGGTGCAACATTCCAGACGCTTTACTAACACTCTCCCGACTTGGAGAGTCAGTCCCTTTAACCTCCTGTTTGGCCCAGTTTGCAATTTCTGCGGAAGATGAACAGGAATAGCGAGAACCAATGAGAGACTAGCTGGAGGTGTCTGGACGGGCAAATTTAACTCTCATTTCCCAACAGGAAGAGGAAATAACCAAAGGCTCAGCGTGCCATGCCGGAACCAGATTAGGGCCTGAAGCCATCCTGCGGTGTTGCGGCCAGCTCACAAGAAAGCGAGTTGAAGAAAGGAGCTCAGGGGCACTGTAATTCACAAACCTGCAGAGTTATAAATGACAGCTATCGTCCAAAAATATACTGAAGTAAGGCTGCCAAGAGGACTTGAAAGCGGGGCAGAATTGCAGGAAACCGATTTCAGGAGGTAGACTGGAATTGCATTGAAAGCATAGGAAAAGAGGCAGAACGTCCACAATGATGCACTTGGCCAAAAAGGGCGTATGCGTTTTTTCCTGAATATATTCAGGAAAAAACGCATACGCCCTTTTTGGCCAACCAAGCAAACTTGCAAAGGAAATCTGCACTACAATGAAGTCTCACTTCCCCCCGGTCAAAAGGGCCATCTGAAAAAAGTGTAAAATCCAGAAAGGCAGGACAGGCCATGGAGAACTGGGAGCCTTGTTATGCTGATGGGCGGGATGTAAATTGCCAACAGACACTCGGGAGAAGTGTATGGTGTTTCCTGAAACATCTAAAAAACAAAGCAACAGAGCCTAGGGCACTTCCACTTATGGTCCTATAGCTTAGGGAAATTAAAATCAAAAAGATACAGCCACCCCAAAGTTTGGGACGCCTCTGTTTACAAGAACCTCATTTACCGTACAAGTTCAATATCACAGAAAGTGAAAAATGGATAAAGAACTTGTGGTACTTACGTACAATGCAGTATCACTCAGCAGTGAAATCTATGTCATCAGGCCCGTAGCAGCACAATGAGTGGATTCAGGTACGATGATTCTAACTGAAATAAGTCACACAGAAAAAGAAACATCATAAGATATCAGTAATACACGGAATGTAAACTTGGCTACACAGGAACTGAATTACAGAACAGAACAGGGTCTCAAATTTAGAAAACCAACTTATGCTTGTTTAAGGGTAAAGGTGAGTTGGGGTGCTGCATAAAACCAGAGATTGAAATGAGCACAGATAAAGTTCCTTAAGCCAAATATGGAATAGACAAGAGCTACTCCTTGCTCAACGAAATGGACTCAACACCGCATATTAAACGCCTAAGAATGTACCTGACTCTTAAGTATCTTAAAACCTATGGATTGCTATGTCTCCGAAAGAGAATCAAGCATGTGTACAGGGACATAAACGCAGCAGTGATAGGATTGGAGAGGTTCGGTGAGCAAATGAAGACCCTTTGAAGTCATATTGCATGGTACCCATTACACGGGTCTCAACTCTCCAGGTTTAAGGTATTCTTCCTTCAGCTAAAATATGCATGTGGAACCCAGAGTATGATCAACAGTGTGAACGGGAGACGTGTTCAAATATGTCTCAGTTTTCCTCCCCTGGTACTCGGGTGCAACATTCCAGACGCTTTACTAACACTCTCCCCACTTGGAGAGTCAGCGCCTTTAACCTCCTGTTTGGCCCAGTTTGCAATTTCTGCGGAAGATGAACAGGAATAGCGAGAACCAATGAGAGACTAGCTGGAGGTGTCTGGACGGGCAAATTTAACTCTCATTTCCCACCAGGAAGAGGAAATAACCAAAGGCTCAGCGTGCCATGCCGGAACAAGATTAGGGCCTGAAGCCATCCTGCGGTGTTGCGGCCAGCTCACAAGAAAGCGAGTTGAAGAAAGGAGCTCAGGGGCACTGTAATTCACAAACCTGCAGAGTTATAAATGACAGCTATCGTCCAAAAATATACTGAAGTAAGGCTGCCAAGAGGACTTGAAAGCGGGGCAGAATTGCAGGAAACCGATTTCAGGAGGTAGACTGGAATTGCATTGAAAGCATAGGAAAAGAGGCAGAACGTCCACAATGATGCACTTGGCCAAAAAGGGCATATGCGTTTTTTCCTGAATATATTCAGGAAAAAACGCATACGCCCTTTTTGGCCAACCAAGCAAACTTGCAAAGGAAATCTGCACTACAATGAAGTCTCACTTCCCCCCGGTCAAAAGGGCCATCTGAAAAAAGTGTAAAATCCAGAAAGGCAGGACAGGCCATGGAGAACTGGGAGCCTTGTTATGCTGATGGGCGGGATGTAAATTGCCAACAGCCACTCGGGAGAAGTGTATGGTGTTTCCTGAAATATCTAAGAAACAAAGCAACAGAGCCTAGGGCACTTTCACTTATGGTCCTATAGCTTAGGGAAATTAAAATCAAAAAGACACAGCCACCCCAAAATTTGGGACGCCTCTGTTTACAAGAACCTCGTTTACCGTACAAGTTCTCTATCACAGAAAGTGAAAAATGGATAAAGAACTTGTGGTACTTACGTACAATGCAGTATCACTCAGCAATGAAATCTATGTCATCAGGCCCGTAGCAGCATAATGAGTGGATTCAGGTACGATGATTCTAACTGAAATAAGTCACACAGAAAAAGAAACATCATAAGATATCACTAATACACGGAATGTAAACTTGGCTACACAGGAACTGAATTACAGAACAGAACAGGGACTCAAATTTAGAAAACCAACTTATGCTTGCTTAAGGGGAAAGGAGAGTTGGGGTGCTGCATAAAACCAGAGATTGAAATGAGCACAGATAAAGTTCCTTAAGCCAAATATGGAATAGACAAGAGCTACTCCTTGCTCAACGAAATGGACTCAACACCCCATATTAAACGCTTAAGAATGTACCTGACTAGTAAGTATCTTAAAACCTATGGATTGCTATGTCTCCATAAGAGAATCAAGCGTGTGTACAGGGGCATAAACGCAGCAGTGATAGGATTGGAGAGGTTCGGTGAGCAAATGAAGACCCTTTGAAGTCATATTGCATGGTACCCATTACACGGGTCTCAACTCTCCAGGTTTAAGGTATTCTTCCTTCAGCTAAAATATGCATGTGGAACCCAGAGTATGATCAACAGTGTGAACGGGAGACGTGTTCAAATATGTCTCAGTTTTCGTACCCTGGTACTCGGGTGCAACATTCCAGACGCTTTACTAACACTCTCCCCACTTGGAGAGTCAGCGCCTTTAACCTCCTGTTTGGCCCAGTTTGCAATTTCTGCGGAAGATGAACAGGAATAGGGAGAACCAATGAGAGACTAGGTGGAGGTGTCTGGACGGGCAAATTTAACTCTCATTTCCCACCAGGAAGAGGAAATAACCAAAGGCTCAGCGTGCCATGCCGGAACCAGATTAGGGCCTGAAGCCATCCTGCGGTGTTGCGGCCAGCTCACAAGAAAGCGAGTTGAAGAAAGGAGCTCAGGGGCACTGTAATTCACAAACCTGCAGAGTTATAAATGACAGCTATCGTCCAAAAATATACTGAAGTAAGGCTGCCAAGAGGACTTGAAAGCAGGGCAGAATTGCAGGAAACCGATTTCAGGAGGTAGACTGGAATTGCATTGAAAGCATAGGAAAAGAGGCAGAACGTCCACAATGATGCACTTGGCCAAAAAGGGCGTATGTGTTTTTTCCTGAATATATTCAGGAAAAAACGCATACGCCCTTTTTGGCCAACCAAGCAAACTTGCAAAGGAAATCTGCACTACAATGAAGTCTCACTTCCCCCCGGTCAAAAGGGCCATCTGAAAAAAGTGTAAAATCCAGAAAGGCAGGACAGGCCATGGAGAACTGGGAGCCTTGTTATGCTGATGGGCGGGATGTAAATTGCCAACAGACACTCGGGAGAAGTGTATGGTGTTTCCTGAAACATCTAAAAAACAAAGCAACAGAGCCTAGGGCACTTCCACTTATGGCCCTATAGCTTAGGGAAATTAAAATCAAAACGACACAGCCACCCCAAAGTTTGGGACGCCTCTGTTTACAAGAACCTCGTTTACCGTACAAGTTCAATATCACAGAAAGTGAAAAATGGATAAAGAACTTGTGGTACTTACGTATAATGCAGTATCACTCAGCAGTGAAATCTATGTCATCAGGCCCGTAGCAGCACAATGAGTGGATTCAGGTACGATGATTCTAACTGAAATAAGTCACACAGAAAAATAAACATCATAAGATATCAGTAATACACGGAATGTAAACTTGGCTACACAGGAACTGAATTACAGAACAGAACAGGGACTCAAATTTAGAAAACCAACTTATGCTTGCTTAAGGGTAAAGGTGAGTTGGGATGCTGCATAAAAGCAGAGATTGAAATGAGCACAGATAAAGTTCCTTAAGCCAAATATGGAATAGGCAAGAGCTACTCCTTGCTCAACGAAATGGATTCAACACCGCATATTAAACGCCTAAGAATGTACCTGACTCTTAAGTATCTTAAAACCTATGGATTGCTATGTCTCCGAAAGAGAATCAAGCATGTGTACAGGGACATAATCGCAGCAGTGATAGGATTGGAGAGGTTCGGTGAGCAAATGAAGACCCTTTGAAGTCATACTGCATGGTACCCATTCCACGGGTTTCAACTACCAAGGTTTAAGGTATTCTTCCTTCAGCTAAAACATGCATGTGGAACCTAGAGTATAATCAACCATGTGATCGGGAGACGTGTTCAAATATGTCTCAGTTTTCGTACCCTGGTACTCGGGTGCAACATTCCAGACGCTTTACTAACACTCTCCCGACTTGGAGAGTGAGTCCCTTTAACCTTCTGTTTGGCCCAGTTTGCAATTTCTGCGGAAGATGAACAGGAATAGCGAGAACCAATGAGAGACTAGCTGGAGGTGTCTGGACGGGCAAATTTAACTCTCATTTCCCACCAGGAAGAGGAAATAACCAAAGGCTCAGCGTGCCGTGCCGGAACCAGATTAGGGCCTGAAGCCATCCTGCGGTGTTGCGGCCAGCTCACAAGAAAACGAGTTGAAGAAAGGAGCTCGGGGTACTGTAATTCACAAACCTGCAGAGTTATAAATGACAACTATCGTCCAAAAATATACTGAAGTAAGGCTACCAAGAGGACTTGAAAGCGGAGCAGAATTGCAGGAAACCGATTTCAGGAGGTAGACTGGAATTGCATTGAAAGCATAGGAAAAGAGGCACATCGTCCACAATGATGCACTTGGCCAAAAAGGGCGTATGCGTTTTTTCCTGAATATATTCAGGAAAAAACGCATACGCCCTTTTTGGCCAACCAAGCAAGCTTGCAAAGGAAATCTGCACTACAATGAAGTCTCACTTCCCCCCGGTCAAAAGGGCCATCTGAAAAAAGTGTAAAATCCAGAAAGGCAGGACAGGCCATGGAGAACTGGGAGCCTTGTTATGCTGATGGGCGGGATGTAAATTGCCAACAGACACTCGGGAGAAGTGTATGGTGTTTCCTGAAACATCTAAAAAACAAAGCAACAGAGCCTAGGGCACTTCCACTTATGGTCCTATAGCTTAGGGAAATTAAAATCAAAAAGACACAGCCACCCCAATGTTTGGGACGCCTCTGTTTACAAGAACCTCATTTACCGTACAAGTTCAATATCACAGAAAGTGAAAAATGGATAAAGAACTTGTGGTACTTACGTACAATGCAGTATCACTCAGCAGTGAAATCTATGTCATCAGGCCCGTAGCAGCACAATGAGTGGATTCAGGTACGATGATTCTAACTGAAATAAGTCACACAGAAAAAGAAACATCATAAGATATCAGTAATACACGGAATGTAAACTTGGCTACACAGGAACTGAATTACAGAACAGAACAGGGTCTCAAATTTAGAAAACCAACTTATGCTTGTTTAAGGGTAAAGGTGAGTTGGGGTGCTGCATAAAACCAGAGATTGAAATGAGCACAGATAAAGTTCCTTAAGCCAAATATGGAATAGACAAGAGCTACTCCTTGCTCAACGAAATGGACTCAACACCGCATATTAAACGCCTAAGAATGTACCTGACTCTTAAGTATCTTAAAACCTATGGATTGCTATGTCTCCGAAAGAGAATCAAGCATGTGTACAGGGACATAAACGCAGCAGTGATAGGATTGGAGAGGTTCGGTGAGCAAATGAAGACCCTTTGAAGTCATATTGCATGGTACCCATTACACGGGTCTCAACTCTCCAGGTTTAAGGTATTCTTCCTTCAGCTAAAATATGCATGTGGAACCCAGAGTATGATCAACAGTGTGAACGGGAGACGTGTTCAAATATGTCTCAGTTTTCCTCCCCTGGTACTCGGGTGCAACATTCCAGACGCTTTACTAACACTCTCCCCACTTGGAGAGTCAGCGCCTTTAACCTCCTGTTTGGCCCAGTTTGCAATTTCTGCGGAAGATGAACAGGAATAGCGAGAACCAATGAGAGACTAGCTGGAGGTGTCTGGACGGGCAAATTTAACTCTCATTTCCCACCAGGAAGAGGAAATAACCAAAGGCTCAGCGTGCCATGCTGGAACAAGATTAGGGCCTGAAGCCATCCTGCGGTGTTGCGGCCAGGTCACAAGAAAGCGAGTTGAAGAAAGGAGCTCAGGGGCACTGTAATTCACAAACCTGCAGAGTTATAAATGACAGCTATCGTCCAAAAATATACTGAAGTAAGGCTGCCAAGAGGACTTGAAAGCGGGGCAGAATTGCAGGAAACCGATTTCAGGAGGTAGACTGGAATTGCATTGAAAGCATAGGAAAAGAGGCAGAACGTCCACAATGATGCACTTGGCCAAAAAGGGCGTATGCGTTTTTTCCTGAATATATTCAGGAAAAAACGCATACGCCCTTTTTGGCCAACCAAGCAAACTTGCAAAGGAAATCTGCACTACAATGAAGTCTCACTTCCCCCCGGTCAAAAGGGCCATCTGAAAAAAGTGTAAAATCCAGAAAGACAGGACAGGCCATGGAGAACTGGGAGCCTTGTTATGCTGATGGGCGGGATGTAAATTGCCAACAGCCACTCGGGAGAAGTGTATGGTGTTTCCTGAAACATCTAAGAAACAAAGCAACAGAGCCTAGGGCACTTTCACTTATGGTCCTATAGCTTAGGGAAATTAAAATCAAAAAGACACAGCCACCCCAATGTTTGGGACGCCTCTGTTTACAAGAACCTCGTTTACCGTACAAGTTCTCTATCACAGAAAGTGAAAAATGGATAAAGAACTTGTGGTACTTACGTACAATGCAGTATCACTCAGCAATGAAATCTATGTCATCAGGCCCGTAGCAGCATAATGAGTGGATTCAGGTACGATGATTCTAACTGAAATAAGTCACACAGAAAAAGAAACATCATAAGATATCACTAATACACGGAATGTAAACTTGGCTACACAGGAACTGAATTCCAAAACAGAACAGGGTCTCAAATTTAGAAAACAAACTTATGCTTGCTTAAGGGGAAAGGTGAGTTGGGGTGCTGCATAAAACCAGAGATTGAAATGAGCACAGATAAAGTTCCTTAAGCCAAATATGGAATAGACAAGAGCTACTCCTTGCTCAACGAAATGGACTCAACACCCCATATTAAACGCTTAAGAATGTACCTGATTAGTAAGTATCTTAAAACCTATGGATTGCTATGTCTCCATAAGAGAATCAAGCATGTGTCCAGGGGCATAAACGCAGCAGTGATAGGATTGGAGAGGTTCGGTGAGCAAATGAAGACCCTTTGAAGTCATATTGCATGGTACCCATTCCATGGGTCTCAACTCTCCAGGTTTAAGGTATTCTTCCTTCAGCTGAAACTTGCATGTGGAACCCAGAATATGATCAACCATGTGAACGGGAGAAGTGTTCAAATATGTCTCAGTTTTCCTTCCATGGTACTCGGGTGCAACATTCCAGATTCTTTACTAACACTCTCCCCACTTGGAGAGTCAGCGCCTTTAACCTCCTGTTTGGCCCAATTTGCAATTTCTGCGGAAGATGAACAGGAATAGGGAGAACCAATGAGAGACTAGCTGGAGGTGTCTGGACGGGCAAATTTAACTCTCATTTCCCACCAGGAAGAGGAATTAACCAAAGGTTCAGCGTGCCGTGCCGGAACCAGATTAGGGCCTGAAGCCATCCTGCGGTGTTGCGGCCAGGTCACAAGAAAGCGAGTTGAAGAAAGGAGCTCAGGGGCACTGTAATTCACAAACCTGCAGAGTTATAAATGACAGCTATCGTCCAAAAATATACTGAAGTAAGGCTGCCAAGAGGACTTGAAAGCGGGGCAGAATTGCAGGAAACCGATTTCAGGAGGTAGACTGGCATTGCATTGAAAGCATAGGAAAAGAGGCAGAACGTCCACAATGATGCACTTGGCCAAAAAGGGCGTATGCGTTTTTTCCTGAATATATTCAGGAAAAAACGCATACGCCCTTTTTGGCCAACCAAGCAAGCTTGCAAAGGAAATCTGCACTACAATGAAGTCTCACTTCCCCCCGGTCAAAAGGGCCATCTGCAAAAAGTGTAAAATCCAGAAAGGCAGGACAGGCCATGGAGAACTGGGAGCCTTGTTATGCTGATGGGCGGGATGTAAATTGCCAACAGACACTCGGGAGAAGTGTATGGTGTTTCCTGAAACATCTAAAAAACAAAGCAACAGAGCCTAGGGCACTTCCACTTATGGTCCTATACCTTAGGGAAATTAATATGAAAAAGACACAGCCACCCCAAAGTTTGGGACGCCTCTGTTTACAAGAACCTCGTTTACCGTACAAGTTCAATATCACAGAAAGTGAAAAATGGATAAAGAACTTGTGGTACTTACGTTCAATGAAGTATCACTCAGCAATGAAATCTATGTCATCAGGCCCGTAGCAGCATAATGAGTGGATTCAGGTACGATGATTCTAACTGAAATAAGTCACACAGAAAAGGAAACATCATAAGATATCACTAATACACGGAATGTAAACTGGGCTACACAGGAACTGAATTCCAAAACAGAACAGGGTCTCAAATTTAGAAAACCAACTTATGCTTGCTTAAGGGTAAAGGTGAGTTGGGGTGCTGCATAAAACCAGAGATTGAAATGAGCACAGATAAAGTTCCTTAAGCCAAATACGGAATAGAAAAGAGCTACTCCTTGCTCAACGAAATGGACTCAACACCGCATATTAAACGCCTAAGAATGTACCTGACTCTTAAGTATCTTAAAACCTATGGATTGCTATGTCTCCAAAAGAGAATCAAGCATGTGCACAGGGGCATAAACGCAGCAGTGATAGGATTGGAGAGGTTCGGTGAGCAAATGAAGACCCTTTGAAGTCATATTGCATGGTACCCATTCCACGGGTCCCAACTACCCAGGTTTAAGGTATTCTTCCTTCAGCTATAACATGCATGTGGAACCCAGAGTATGATCAACCGTGTGAACGGAAGACGTGTTCAAATATGTCTCAGTTTTCCTCCCCTGGTACTCGGGTGCAACATTCCAGACGCTTTACTAACACTCTCCCCACTTGGAGAGTCAGCGCCTTTAACCTCCTGTTTGGCCCAGTTTGCAATTTCTGCGGAAGATGAACAGGAATAGCGAGAACCAATGAGAGACTAGCTGGAGGTGTCTGGACGGGCAAATTTAACTCTCGTTTCCCACCAGGAAGAGGAATTAACCAAAGGCTCAGCGTGCCGTGCCGGAACCATATTAGGGCCTGAAGCCATCCTGCGGTGTTGCGGCCAGGTCACAAGAAAGCGAGTTGAAGAAAGGAGCTCAGGGGCACTGTAATTCACAAACCTGCAGAGTTATAAATGACAGCTATCGTACAAAAATATACTGAAGTAAGGCTGCCAAGAGGACTTGAAAGCGGGGCAGAATTGCAGGAAACCGATTTCAGGAGGTAGACTGGAATTGCATTGAAAGCATAGGAAAAGAGGCAGAACGTCCACAATGATGCACTTGGCCAAAAAGGGCGTATGCGTTTTTTCCTGAATATATTCAGGAAAAAACGCATACGCCCTTTTTGGCCAACCAAGCAAGCTTGCAAAGGAAATCTGCACTACAATGAAGTCTCACTTCCCCCCAGTCAAAAGGGCCATCTGAAAAAAGTGTAAAATCCAGAAAGGCAGGACAGGCCATGGAGAACTGGGAGCCTTGTTATGCTGATGGGCGGGATGTAAATTGCCAACAGACACTCGGGAGAAGTGTATGGTGTTTCCTGAAACATCTAAAAAACAAAGCAACAGATCCTAGGGCACTTCCATTTATGGTCCTATAGCTTAGGGAAATTAAAATGAAAAAGACACACCCACCCCAAAGTTTGGGACGCCTCTGTTTACAAGAACCTCGTTTACCGTACAAGTTCAATATCACAGAAAGTGAAAAATGGATAAAGAACTTGTGGTACTTACGTACAATGCAGTATCACTCAGCAGTGAAATCTATGTCATCAGGCCCGTAGCAGCACAATGAGTGGATTCAGGTACGATGATTCTAACTGAAATAAGTCACACAGAAAAAGAAACATCATAAGATATCAGTAATACACGGAATGTAAACTTGGCTACACAGGAACTGAATTACAGAACAGAACAGGGTCTCAAATTTAGAAAACCAACTTATGCTTGTTTAAGGGTAAAGGTGAGTTGGGGTGCTGCATAAAACCAGAGATTGAAATGAGCACAGATAAAGTTCCTTAAGCCAAATATGGAATAGACAAGAGCTACTCCTTGCTCAACGAAATGGACTCAACACCCCATATTAAACGCTTAAGAATGTACCTGACTAGTAATTATTTTAAAACCTATGGATTGCTATGTCTCCATAAGAGAATCAAGCGTGTGTACAGGGGCATAAACGCAGCAGTGATAGGATTGGAGAGGTTCGGTGAGCAAATGAAGACCCTTTGAAGTCATATTGCATGGTACCCATTACACGGGTCTCAACTCTCCAGGTTTAAGGTATTCTTCCTTCAGCTAAAATATGCATGTGGAACCCAGAGTATGATCAACAGTGTGAACGGGAGACGTGTTCAAATATGTCTCAGTTTTCCTTCCATGGTACTCGGGTGCAACATTCCAGACGCTTTACTAACACTCTCCCCACTTGGAGAGTCAGCGCCTTTAACCTCCTGTTTGGCCTAGTTTGCAATTTCTGCGGAAGATGAACAGGAATAGCGAGAACCAATGAGAAACTAGCTGGAGGTGTCTGGACGGGCAAATTTAACTCTCATTTCCCACCAGGAAGAGGAAATAACCAAAGGCTCAGCGTGCCATGCTGGAACAAGATTAGGGCCTGAAGCCATCCTGCGGTGTTGCGGCCAGCTCACAAGAAAGCGAGTTGAAGAAAGGAGCTCAGGGGCACTGTAATTCACAAACCTGCAGAGTTATAAATGACAGCTATCGTCCAAAAATATACTGAAGTAAGGCTGCCAAGAGGACTTGAAAGCGGGGCAGAATTGCAGGAAACCGATTTCAGGAGGTAGACTGGAATTGCATTGAAAGCATAGGAAAAGAGGCAGAACGTCCACAATGATGCACTTGGCCAAAAAGGGCGTATGCGTTTTTTCCTGAATATATTCAGGAAAAAACGCATACGCCCTTTTTGGCCAACCAAGCAAACTTGCAAAGGAAATCTGCACTACAATGAAGTCTCACTTCCCCCCGGTCAAAAGGGCCATCTGAAAAAAGTGTAAAATCCAGAAAGGCAGGACAGGCCATGGAGAACTGGGAGCCTTGTTATGCTGATGGGCGGGATGTAAATTGCCAACAGCCACTCGGGAGAAGTGTATGGTGTTTCCTGAAACATCTAAGAAACAAAGCAACAGAGCCTAGGGCACTTTCACTTATGGTCCTATAGCTTAGGGAAATTAAAATCAAAAAGACACAGCCACCCCAAAATTTGGGACGCCTCTGTTTACAAGAACCTCGTTTACCGTACAAGTTCTCTATCACAGAAAGTGAAAAATGGATAAAGAACTTGTGGTACTTACGTACAATGCAGTATCACTCAGCAATGAAATCTATGTCATCAGGCCCGTAGCAGCATAATGAGTGGATTCAGGTACGATGATTCTAACTGAAATAAGTCACACAGAAAAAGAAACATCATAAGATATCACTAATACACGGAATGTAAACTTGGCTACACAGGAACTGAATTCCAAAACAGAACAGGGTCTCAAATTTAGAAAACAAACTTATGCTTGCTTAAGGGGAAAGGTGAGTTGGGGTGCTGCATAAAACCAGAGATTGAAATGAGCACAGATAAAGTTCCTTAAGCCAAATATGGAATAGACAAGAGCTACTCCTTGCTCAACGAAATGGACTCAACACCCCATATTAAACGCTTAAGAATGTACCTGATTAGTAAGTATCTTAAAACCTATGGATTGCTATGTCTCCATAAGAGAATCAAGCATGTGTCCAGGGGCATAAACGCAGCAGTGATAGGATTGGAGAGGTTCGGTGAGCAAATGAAGACCCTTTGAAGTCATATTGCATGGTACCCATTCCATGGGTCTCAACTCTCCAGGTTTAAGGTATTCTTCCTTCAGCTGAAACTTGCATGTGGAACCCAGAATATGATCAACCATGTGAACGGGAGAAGTGTTCAAATATGTCTCAGTTTTCCTTCCATGGTACTCGGGTGCAACATTCCAGATTCTTTACTAACACTCTCCCCACTTGGAGAGTCAGCGCCTTTAACCTCCTGTTTGGCCCAATTTGCAATTTCTGCGGAAGATGAACAGGAATAGGGAGAACCAATGAGAGACTAGCTGGAGGTGTCTGGACGGGCAAATTTAACTCTCATTTCCCACCAGGAAGAGGAATTAACCAAAGGTTCAGCGTGCCGTGCCGGAACCAGATTAGGGCCTGAAGCCATCCTGCGGTGTTGCGGCCAGGTCACAAGAAAGCGAGTTGAAGAAAGGAGCTCAGGGGCACTGTAATTCACAAACCTTCAGAGTTATAAATGACAGCTATCGTCCAAAAATATACTGAAGTAAGGCTGCCAAGAGGACTTGAAAGCGGGGCAGAATTGCAGGAAACCGATTTCAGGAGGTAGACTGGCATTGCATTGAAAGCATAGGAAAAGAGGCAGAACGTCCACAATGATGCACTTGGCCAAAAAGGGCGTATGCGTTTTTTCCTGAATATATTCAGGAAAAAACGCATACGCCCTTTTTGGCCAACCAAGCAAGCTTGCAAAGGAAATCTGCACTACAATGAAGTCTCACTTCCCCCCGGTCAAAAGGGCCATCTGCAAAAAGTGTAAAATCCAGAAAGGCAGGACAGGCCATGGAGAACTGGGAGCCTTGTTATGCTGATGGGCGGGATGTAAATTGCCAACAGACACTCGGGAGAAGTGTATGGTGTTTCCTGAAACATCTAAAAAACAAAGCAACAGAGCCTAGGGCACTTCCACTTATGGTCCTATAGCTTAGGGAAATTAATATGAAAAAGACACAGCCACCCCAAAGTTTGGGACGCCTCTGTTTACAAGAACCTCGTTTACCGTACAAGTTCAATATCACAGAAAGTGAAAAATGGATAAAGAACTTGTGGTACTTACGTTCAATGAAGTATCACTCAGCAATGAAATCTATGTCATCAGGCCCGTAGCAGCATAATGAGTGGATTCAGGTACGATGATTCTAACTGAAATAAGTCACACAGAAAAGGAAACATCATAAGATATCACTAATACACGGAATGTAAACTGGGCTACACAGGAACTGAATTCCAAAACAGAACAGGGTCTCAAACTTAGAAAACCAACTTATGCTTGTTTAAGGGTAAAGGTGAGTTGGGGTGCTGCATAAAACCAGAGATTGAAATGAGCACAGATAAAGTTCCTTAAGCCAAATACGGAATAGAAAAGAGCTACTCCTTGCTCAACGAAATGGACTCAACACCGCATATTAAACGCCTAAGAATGTACCTGACTCTTAAGTATCTTAAAACCTATGGATTGCTATGTCTCCAAAAGAGAATCAAGCATGTGTACAGGGGCATAAACGCAGCAGTGATAGGATTGGAGAGGTTCGGTGAGCAAATGAAGACCCTTTGAAGTCATATTGCATGGTACCCATTCCACGGGTCCCAACTACCCAGGTTTAAGGTATTCTTCCTTCAGCTATAACATGCATGTGGAACCCAGAGTATGATCAACCGTGTGAACGGAAGACGTGTTCAAATATGTCTCAGTTTTCCTCCCCTGGTACTCGGGTGCAACATTCCAGACGCTTTACTAACACTCTCCCCACTTGGAGAGTCAGCGCCTTTAACCTCCTGTTTGGCCCAGTTTGCAATTTCTGCGGAAGATGAACAGGAATAGCGAGAACCAATGAGAGACTAGCTGGAGGTGTCTGGACGGGCAAATTTAACTCTCGTTTCCCACCAGGAAGAGGAATTAACCAAAGGCTCAGCGTGCCGTGCCGGAACCATATTAGGGCCTGAAGCCATCCTGCGGTGTTGCGGCCAGGTCACAAGAAAGCGAGTTGAAGAAAGGAGCTCAGGGGCACTGTAATTCACAAACCTGCAGAGTTATAAATGACAGCTATCGTCCAAAAATATACTGAAGTAAGGCTGCCAAGAGGACTTGAAAGCGGGGCAGAATTGCAGGAAACCGATTTCAGGAGGTAGACTGGAATTGCATTGAAAGCATAGGAAAAGAGGCAGAACGTCCACAATGATGCACTTGGCCAAAAAGGGCGTATGCGTTTTTTCCTGAATATATTCAGGAAAAAACGCATACGCCCTTTTTGGCCAACCAAGCAAGCTTGCAAAGGAAATCTGCACTACAATGAAGTCTCACTTCCCCCCAGTCAAAAGGGCCATCTGAAAAAAGTGTAAAATCCAGAAAGGCAGGACAGGCCATGGAGAACTGGGAGCCTTGTTATGCTGATGGGCGGGATGTAAATTGCCAACAGACACTGGGGAGAAGTGTATGGTGTTTCCTGAAACATCTAAAAAACAAAGCAACAGATCCTAGGGCACTTCCATTTATGGTCCTATAGCTTAGGGAAATTAAAATGAAAAAGACACACCCACCCCAAAGTTTGGGACGCCTCTGTTTACAAGAACCTCGTTTACCGTACAAGTTCAATATCACAGAAAGTGAAAAATGGATAAAGAACTTGTGGTACTTACGTACAATGCAGTATCACTCAGCAGTGAAATCTATGTCATCAGGCCCGTAGCAGCACAATGAGTGGATTCAGGTACGATGATTCTAACTGAAATAAGTCACACAGAAAAAGAAACATCATAAGATATCAGTAATACACGGAATGTAAACTTGGCTACACAGGAACTGAATTACAGAACAGAACAGGGTCTCAAATTTAGAAAACCAACTTATGCTTGTTTAAGGGTAAAGGTGAGTTGGGGTGCTGCATAAAACCAGAGATTGAAATGAGCACAGATAAAGTTCCTTAAGCCAAATATGGAATAGACAAGAGCTACTCCTTGCTCAACGAAATGGACTCAACACCCCATATTAAACGCTTAAGAATGTACCTGACTAGTAATTATCTTAAAACCTATGGATTGCTATGTCTCCATAAGAGAATCAAGCGTGTGTACAGGGGCATAAACGCAGCAGTGATAGGATTGGAGAGGTTCGGTGAGCAAATGAAGACCCTTTGAAGTCATATTGCATGGTACCCATTACACGGGTCTCAACTCTCCAGGTTTAAGGTATTCTTCCTTCAGCTAAAATATGCATGTGGAACCCAGAGTATGATCAACAGTGTGAACGGGAGACGTGTTCAAATATGTCTCAGTTTTCCTCCCCTGGTACTCGGGTGCAACATTCCAGACGCTTTACTAACACTCTCCCCACTTGGAGAGTCAGCGCCTTTAACCTCCTGTTTGGCCCAGTTTGCAATTTCTGCGGAAGATGAACAGGAATAGGGAGAACCAATGAGAAACTAGCTGGAGGTGTCTGGACGGGCAAATTTAACTCTCATTTTCCACCAGGAAGAGGAAATAACCAAAGGCTCAGCGTGCCATGCCGGAACCAGATTAGGGCCTGAAGCCATCCTGCGGTGTTGCGGCCAGCTCACAAGAAAGCGAGTTGAAGAAAGGAGCTCAGGGGCACTGTAATTCACAAACCTGCAGAGTTATAAATGACAACTATCATCCAAAAATATACTGAAGTAAGGCTGCCAAGAGGACTTGAAAGCGGGGCAGAATTGCAGGAAACCGATTTCAGGAGGTAGACTGGAATTACATTGAAAGCATAGGAAAAGAGGCAGAACGTCCACAATGATGCACTTGGCCAAAAAGGGCGTATGCGTTTTTTCCTGAATATATTCAGGAAAAAACGCATACGCCCTTTTTGGCCAACCAAGCAAGCTTGCAAAGGAAATCTGCACTACAATGAAGTCTCACTTCCCCCCGGTCAAAAGGGCCATCTGCAAAAAGTGTAAAATCCAGAAAGGCAGGACAGGCCATGGAGAACTGGGAGCCTTGTTATGCTGATGGGCGGGATGTAAATTGCCAACAGACACTCGGGAGAAGTGTATGGTGTTTCCTGAAACATCTAAAAAACAAAGCAACAGAGCCTAGGGCACTTCCACTTATGGTCCTATAGCTTAGGGAAATTAATATGAAAAAGACACAGCCACCCCAAAGTTTGGGACGCCTCTGTTTACAAGAACCTCGTTTACCGTACAAGTTCAATATCACAGAAAGTGAAAAATGGATAAAGAACTTGTGGTACTTACGTTCAATGAAGTATCACTCAGCAATGAAATCTATGTCATCAGGCCCGTAGCAGCATAATGAGTGGATTCAGGTACGATGATTCTAACTGAAATAAGTCACACAGAAAAGGAAACATCATAAGATATCACTAATACACGGAATGTAAACTGGGCTACACAGGAACTGAATTCCAAAACAGAACAGGGTCTCAAACTTAGAAAACCAACTTATGCTTGTTTAAGGGTAAAGGTGAGTTGGGGTGCTGCATAAAACCAGAGATTGAAATGAGCACAGATAAAGTTCCTTAAGCCAAATACGGAATAGAAAAGAGCTACTCCTTGCTCAACGAAATGGACTCAACACCGCATATTAAACGCCTAAGAATGTACCTGACTCTTAAGTATCTTAAAACCTATGGATTGCTATGTCTCCAAAAGAGAATCAAGCATGTGTACAGGGGCATAAACGCAGCAGTGATAGGATTGGAGAGGTTCGGTGAGCAAATGAAGACCCTTTGAAGTCATATTGCATGGTACCCATTCCACGGGTCCCAACTACCCAGGTTTAAGGTATTCTTCCTTCAGCTATAACATGCATGTGGAACCCAGAGTATGATCAACCGTGTGAACGGAAGACGTGTTCAAATATGTCTCAGTTTTCCTCCCCTGGTACTCGGGTGCAACATTCCAGACGCTTTACTAACACTCTCCCCACTTGGAGAGTCAGCGCCTTTAACCTCCTGTTTGGCCCAGTTTGCAATTTCTGCGGAAGATGAACAGGAATAGCGAGAACCAATGAGAGACTAGCTGGAGGTGTCTGGACGGGCAAATTTAACTCTCGTTTCCCACCAGGAAGAGGAATTAACCAAAGGCTCAGCGTGCCGTGCCGGAACCATATTAGGGCCTGAAGCCATCCTGCGGTGTTGCGGCCAGGTCACAAGAAAGCGAGTTGAAGAAAGGAGCTCAGGGGCACTGTAATTCACAAACCTGCAGAGTTATAAATGACAGCTATCGTACAAAAATATACTGAAGTAAGGCTGCCAAGAGGACTTGAAAGCGGGGCAGAATTGCAGGAAACCGATTTCAGGAGGTAGACTGGAATTGCATTGAAAGCATAGGAAAAGAGGCAGAACGTCCACAATGATGCACTTGGCCAAAAAGGGCGTATGCGTTTTTTCCTGAATATATTCAGGAAAAAACGTATACGCCCTTTTTGGCCAACCAAGCAAGCTTGCAAAGGAAATCTGCACTACAATGAAGTATGACTTCCCACCCCCCCCCGGTCAAAAGGGCCATCTGAAAAAAGTGTAAAATCCAGAAAGGCAGGACAGGCCATGGAGAACTGGGAGCCTTGTTATGTTGATGGGCGGGATGTAAATTGCCAACAGACACTCGGGAGAAGTGTATGGTGTTTCCTGAAACATCTAAAAAACAAAGCAACAGAGCCTAGGGCACTTCCACTTATGGTCCTATAGCTTAGGGAAATTAAAATCAAAAAGATACAGCCACCCCAATGTTTGGGACGCCTCTGTTTACAAGAACCTCGTTTACCGTACAAGTTCAATATCACAGAAAGTGAAAAATGGATAAAGAACTTGTGGTACTTACGTACAATGCAGTATCACTCAGCAGTGAAATCTATGTCATCAGGCCCATAGCAGCACAATGAGTGGATTCAGGTACGATGATTCTAACTGAAATAAGTCACACAGAAAAAGAAACATCATAAGATATCAGTAATACACGGAATGTAAACTTGGCTACACAGGAACTGAATTACAGAACAGAACAGGGTCTCAAATTTAGAAAACCAACTTATGCTTGTTTAAGGGTAAAGGTGAGTTGGGGTGCTGCATAAAACCAGAGATTGAAATGAGCACAGATAAAGTTCCTTAAGCCAAATATGGAATAGACAAGAGCTACTCCTTGCTCAACGAAATGGACTCAACACCCCATATTAAACGCCTAAGAATGTACCTGACTAGTAAGTATCTTAAAACCTATGGATTGCTATGTCTCCGAAAGAGAATCAAGCATGTGTACAGGGACATAAACGCAGCAGTGATAGGATTGGAGAGGTTCGGTGAGCAAATGAAGACCCTTTGAAGTCATATTGCATGATACCCATTCCACGGGTTTCAACTACCCAGGTTTAAGGTATTCTTCCTTCAGCTAAAACATGCATGTGGAACCTAGAGTATGATCAACCATGTGATCGGGAGACGTGTTCAAATATGTCTCAGTTTTCGTATCCTGGTACTCCGGTGCAACATTCCAGACGCTTTACTAACACTCTCCCGACTTGGAGAGTCAGTCCCTTTAACCTCCTGTTTGGCCCAGTTTGCAATTTCTGTGGAAGATGAACAGGAATAGCGAGAACCAATGAGAGACTAGCTGGAGGTGTCTGGACGGGCAAATTTAACTCTCATTTCCCACCAGGAAGAGGAAATAACCAAAGGTTCAGCGTGCCGTGCCGGAACCAGATTAGGGCCTGAAGCCATCCTGCGGTGTTGCGGCCAGCTCACAAGAAAGCGAGTTGAAGAAAGGAGCTCAGGGGCACTGTAATTCACAAACCTTCAGAGTTATAAATGACAGCTATCATCCAAAAATATACTGAAGTAAGGCTGCCAAGAGGACTTGAAAGCGGGGCAGAATTGCAGGAAACCGATTTCAGGAGGTAGACTGGAATTGCATTGAAAGCATAGGAAAAGAGGCAGAACGTCCACAATGATGCACTTGGCCAAAAAGGGCGTATGCGTTTTTTCCTGAATATATTCAGGAAAAAACGCATACGCCCTTTTTGGCCAACCAAGCAAGCTTGCAAAGGAAATCTGCACTACAATGAAGTCTCACTTTCCCCCGGTCAAAAGGGCCATCTGCAAAAAGTGTAAAATCCAGAAAGGCAGGACAGGCCATGGAGAACTGGGAGCCTTGTTATGCTGATGGGCGGGATGTAAATTGCCAACAGACACTCGGGAGAAGTGTATGGTGTTTCCTGAAACATCTAAAAAACAAAGCAACAGAGCCTAGGGCACTTCCACTTATGGTCCTATAGCTTAGGGAAATTAAAATGAAAAAGACACACCCACCCCAAAGTTTGGGACGCCTCTGTTTACAAGAACCTCGTTTACCATACAAGTTCAATATCACAGAAAGTGAAAAATGGATAAAGAACTTGTGGTACTTACGTACAATGCAGTATCACTCAGCAATGAAATCTATGTCATCAGGCCCGTAGCAGCATAATGAGTGGATTCAGGTACGATGATTCTAACTGAAATAAGTCACACAGAAAAGGAAACATCATAAGATATCACTAATACACGGAATGTAAACTGGGCTACACAGGAACTGAATTACAGAACAGAACAGGGTCTCAAATTTAGAAAACCAACTTATGCTTGTTTAAGGGTAAAGGTGAGTTGGGGTGCTGCATAAAACCAGAGATTGAAATGAGCACAGATAAAGTTCCTTAAGCCAAATATGGAATAGACAAGAGCTACTCCTTGCTCAACGAAATGGACTCAACACCCCATATTAAACGCTTAAGAATGTACCTGACTAGTAAGTATCTTAAAACCTATGGATTGCTATGTCTCCATAAGAGAATCAAGCGTGTGTACAGGGGCATAAACGCAGCAGTGATAGGATTGGAGAGGTTCGGTGAGCAAATGAAGACCCTTTGAAGTCATATTGCATGGTACCCATTACACGGGTCTCAACTCTCCAGGTTTAAGGTATTCTTCCTTCAGCTAAAGTATGCATGTGGAACGCAGAGTATGATCAACAGTGTGAACGGGAGACGTGTTCAAATATGTCTCAGTTTTCCTCCCCTGGTACTCGGGTGCAACATTCCAGACGCTTTACTAACACTCTCCCCACTTGGAGAGTCAGCGCCTTTAACCTCCTGTTTGGCCCAGTTTGCAATTTCTGCGGAAGATGAACAGGAATAGGGAGAACCAATGAGAAACTAGCTGGAGGTGTCTGGACGGGCAAATTTAACTCTCATTTCCCACCAGGAAGAGGAAATAACCAAAGGCTCAGCGTGCCATGCCGGAACCAGATTAGGGCCTGAAGCCATCCTGCGGTGTTGCGGCCAGCTCACAAGAAAGCGAGTTGAAGAAAGGAGCTCAGGGGCACTGTAATTCACAAACCTGCAGAGTTATAAATGACAGCTATCGTCCAAAAATATACTGAAGTAAGGCTGCCAAGAGGACTTGAAAGCGGGGCAGAATTGCAGGAAACCGATTTCAGGAGGTAGACTGGAATTGCATTGAAAGCATAGGAAAAGAGGCAGAACGTCCACAATGATGCACTTGGCCAAAAAGGGCATATGCGTTTTTTCCTGAATATATTCAGGAAAAAACGCATACGCCCTTTTTGGCCAACCAAGCAAACTTGCAAAGGAAATCTGCACTACAATGAAGTCTCACTTCCCCCCGGTCAAAAGGGCCATCTGAAAAAAGTGTAAAATCCAGAAAGGCAGGACAGGCCATGGAGAACTGGGAGCCTTGTTATGCTGATGGGCGGGATGTAAATTGCCAACAGACACTCGGGAGAAGTGTATGGTGTTTCCTGAAACATCTAAAAAACAAAGCAACAGAGCCTAGGGCACTTCCACTTATGGCCCTATAGCTTAGGGAAATTAAAATCAAAATGACACAGCCACCCCAAAGTTTGGGACGCCTCTGTTTACAAGAACCTCGTTTACCGTACAAGTTCAATATCACAGAAAGTGAAAAATGGATAAAGAACTTGTGGTACTTACGTACAATGCAGTATCACTCAGCAGTGAAATCTATGTCATCAGGCCCGTAGCAGCACAATGAGTGGATTCAGGTACGATGATTCTAACTGAAATAAGTCACACAGAAAAAGAAACATCATAAGATATCAGTAATACACGGAATGTAAACTTGGCTACACAGGAACTGAATTACAGAACAGAACAGGGTCTCAAATTTAGAAAACCAACTTATGCTTGCTTAAGGGTAAAGGTGAGTTGGGATGCTGCATAAAAGCAGAGATTGAAATGAGCACAGATAAAGTTCCTTAAGCCAAATATGGAATAGACAAGAGCTACTCCATGCTCAACGAAGTGGATTCAACACCGCATATTAAACGCCTAAGAATGTACCTGACTCTTAAGTATCTTAAAACCTATGGATTGCTATGTCTCCGAAAGAGAATCAAGCATGTGTACAGGGACATAAACGCAGCAGTGATAGGATTGGAGAGGTTCGGTGAGCAAATGAAGACCCTTTGAAGTCATACTGCATGGTACCCATTCCACGGGTTTCAACTACCCAGGTTTAAGGTATTCTTCCTTCAGCTAAAACATGCATGTGGAACCTAGAGTATGATCAACCATGTGATCGGGAGACGTGTTCAAATATGTCTCAGTTTTCGTACCCTGGTACTCGGGTGCAACATTCCAGACGCTTTACTAACACTCTCCCGACTTGGAGAGTCAGTCCCTTTAACCTCCTGTTTGGCCCAGTTTGCAATTTCTGCGGAAGATGAACAGGAATAGCGAGAACCAATGAGAGACTAGCTGGAGGTGTCTGGACGGGCAAATTTAACTCTCATTTCCCACCAGGAAGAGGAAATAACCAAAGGCTCAGCGTGCCGTGCCGGAACCAGATTAGGGCCTGAAGCCATCCTGCGGTGTTGCGGCCAGCTCACAAGAAAACGAGTTGAAGAAAGGAGCTCAGGGGCACTGTAATTCACAAACCTGCAGAGTTATAAATGACAACTATCGTCCAAAAATATACTGAAGTAAGGCTACCAAGAGGACTTGAAAGCGGAGCAGAATTGCAGGAAACCGATTTCAGGAGGTAGACTGGAATTGCATTGAAAGCATAGGAAAAGAGGCAGAACGTCCACAATGATGCACTTGGCCAAAAAGGGCGTATGCGTTTTTTCCTGAATATATTCAGGAAAAAACGCATACGCCCTTTTTGGCCAACCAAGCAAGCTTGCAAAGGAAATCTGCACTACAATGAAGTCTCACTTCCCCCCGGTCAAAAGGGCCATCTGAAAAAAGTGTAAAATCCAGAAAGGCAGGACAGGCCATGGAGAACTGGGAGCCTTGTTATGCTGATGGGCGGGATGTAAATTGCCAACAGCCACTCGGGAGAAGTGTATGGTGTTTCCTGACACATCTAAAAAACAAAGCAACAGAGCCTAGGGCACTTCCACTTATGGTCCTATAGCTTAGGGAAATTAAAATCAAAAAGATACAGCCACCCCAATGTTTGGGACGCCTCTGTTTACAAGAACCTCATTTACCGTACAAGTTCAATATCACAGAAAAAGAAAAATGGATAAAGAACTTGTGGTACTTACGTACAATGCAGTATCACTCAGCAGTGAAATCTATGTCATCAGGCCCGTAGCAGCACAATGAGTGGATTCAGGTACGATGATTCTAACTGAAATAAGTCACACAGAAAAAGAAACATCATAAGATATCAGTAATACACGGAATGTAAACTTGGCTACACAGGAACTGAATTACAGAACAGAACAGAGTCTCAAATTTAGAAAACCAACTTATGCTTGTTTAAGGGTAAAGGTGAGTTGGGGTGCTGCATAAAACCAGAGATTGAAATGAGCACAGATAAAGTTCCTTAAGCCAAATATGGAATAGACAAGAGCTACTCCTTGCTCAACGAAATGGACTCAACACCGCATATTAAACGCCTAAGAATGTACCTGACTCTTAAGTATCTTAAAACCTATGGATTGCTATGTCTCCGAAAGAGAATCAAGCATGTGTACAGGGACATAAACGCAGCAGTGATAGGATTGGAGAGGTTCGGTGAGCAAATGAAGACCCTTTGAAGTCATATTGCATGGTACCCATTACACGGGTCTCAACTATCCAGGTTTAAGGTATTCTTCCTTCAGCTAAAATATGCATGTGGAACCCAGAGTATGATCAACAGTGTGAACGGGAGACCTGTTCAAATATGTCTCAGTTTTCCTCCCCTGGTACTCGGGTGCAACATTCCAGACGCTTTACTAACACTCTCCCCACTTGGAGAGTCAGCGCCTTTAACCTCCTGTTTGGCCCAGTTTGCAATTTCTGCGGAAGATGAACAGGAATAGCGAGAACCAATGAGAGACTAGCTGGAGGTGTCTGGACGGGCAAATTTAACTCTCATTTCCCACCAGGAAGAGGAATTAACCAAAGGTTCAGCGTGCCGTGCTGGAACCAGATTAGGGCCTGAAGCCATCCTGCGGTGTTGCGGCCAGGTCACAAGAAAGCGAGTTGGAGAAAGGAGCTCAGGGGCACTGTAATTCACAAACCTGCAGAGTTATAAATGACAGCTATCGTCCAAAAATATACTGAAGTAAGGCTGCCAAGAGGACTTGAAAGCGGGGCAGAATTGCAGGAAACCGATTTCAGGAGGTAGACTGGAATTGCATTGAAAGCATAGGAAAAGAGGCAGAACGTCCACAATGATGCACTTGGCCAAAAAGGGCGTATGCGTTTTTTCCTGAATATATTCAGGAAAAAACGCATACGCCCTTTTTGGCCAACCAAGCAAGCTTGCAAAGGAAATCTGCACTACAATGAAGTCTCACTTCCCCCCGGTCAAAAGGGCCATCTGCAAAAAGTGTAAAATCCAGAAAGGCAGGACAGGCCATGGAGAACTGGGAGCCTTGTTATGCTGATGGGCGGGATGTAAATTGCCAACAGACACTCGGGAGAAGTGTATGGTGTTTCCTGAAACATCTAAAAAACAAAGCAACAGAGCCTAGGGCACTTCCACTTATGGTCCTATAGCTTAGGGAAATTAAAATCAAAAAGATACAGCCACCCCAATGTTTGGGACGCCTCTGTTTACAAGAACCTCATTTACCGTACAAGTTCAATATCACAGAAAGAGAAAAATGGATAAAGAACTTGTGGTACTTACGTACAATGCAGTATCACTCAGCAGTGAAATCTATGTCATCAGGCCCGTAGCAGCACAATGAGTGGATTCAGGTACGATGATTCTAACTGAAATAAGTCACACAGAAAAAGAAACATCATAAGATATCAGTAATACACGGAATGTAAACTTGGCTACACAGGAACTGAATTACAGAACAGAACAGAGTCTCAAATTTAGAAAACCAACTTATGCTTGTTTAAGGGTAAAGGTGAGTTGGGGTGCTGCATAAAACCAGAGATTGAAATGAGCACAGATAAAGTTCCTTAAGCCAAATATGGAATAGACAAGAGCTACTCCTTGCTCAACGAAATGGACTCAACACCGCATATTAAACGCCTAAGAATGTACCTGACTCTTAAGTATCTTAAAACCTATGGATTGCTATGTCTCCGAAAGAGAATCAAGCATGTGTACAGGGACATAAACGCAGCAGTGATAGGATTGGAGAGGTTCGGTGAGCAAATGAAGACCCTTTGAAGTCATATTGCATGGTACCCATTACACGGGTCTCAACTATCCAGGTTTAAGGTATTCTTCCTTCAGCTAAAATATGCATGTGGAACCCAGAGTATGATCAACAGTGTGAACGGGAGACCTGTTCAAATATGTCTCAGTTTTCCTCCCCTGGTACTCGGGTGCAACATTCCAGACGCTTTACTAACACTCTCCCCACTTGGAGAGTCAGCGCCTTTAACCTCCTGTTTGGCCCAGTTTGCAATTTCTGCGGAAGATGAACAGGAATAGCGAGAACCAATGAGAAACTAGCTGGAGGTGTCTGGACGGGCAAATTTAACTCTCATTTCCCACCAGGAAGAGGAATTAACCAAAGGTTCAGCGTGCCGTGCCGGAACCAGATTAGGGCCTGAAGCCATCCTGCGGTGTTGCGGCCAGGTCACAAGAAAGCGAGTTGGAGAAAGGAGCTCAGGGGCACTGTAATTCACAAACCTGCAGAGTTATAAATGACAGCTATCGTCCAAAAATATACTGAAGTAAGGCTGCCAAGAGGACTTGAAAGCGGGGCAGAATTGCAGGAAACCGATTTCAGGAGGTAGACTGGAATTGCATTGAAAGCATAGGAAAAGAGGCAGAACGTCCACAATGATGCACTTGGCCAAAAAGGGCGTATGCGTTTTTTCCTGAATATATTCAGGAAAAAACGCATACGCCCTTTTTGGCCAACCAAGCAAGCTTGCAAAGGAAATCTGCACTACAATGAAGTCTCACTTCCCCCCGGTCAAAAGGGCCATCTGAAAAAAGTGTAAAATCCAGAAAGGCAGGACAGGCCATGGAGAACTGGGAGCCTTGTTATGCTGATGGGCGGGATGTAAATTGCCAACAGCCACTCGGGAGAAGTGTATGGTGTTTCCTGAAACATCTAAAAAACAAAGCAACAGAGCCTAGGGCACTTCCACTTATGGTCCTATAGCTTAGGGAAATTAAAATCAAAAAGATACAGCCACCCCAATGTTTGGGACGCCTCTGTTTACAAGAACCTCATTTACCGTACAAGTTCAATATCACAGAAAGTGAAAAATGGATAAAGAACTTGTGGTACTTACGTACAATGCAGTATCACTCAGCAGTGAAATCTATGTCATCAGGCCCGTAGCAGCACAATGAGTGGATTCAGGTACGATGATTCTAACTGAAATAAGTCACACAGAAAAAGAAACATCATAAGATATCAGTAATACACGGAATGTAAACTTGGCTACACAGGAACTGAATTACAGAACAGAACAGAGTCTCAAATTTAGAAAACCAACTTATGCTTGTTTAAGGGTAAAGGTGAGTTGGGGTGCTGCATAAAACCAGAGATTGAAATGAGCACAGATAAAGTTCCTTAAGCCAAATATGGAATAGACAAGAGCTACTCCTTGCTCAACGAAATGGATTCAACACCGCATATTAAACGCCTAAGAATGTACCTGACTCTTAAGTATCTTAAAACCTATGGATTGCTATGTCTCCGAAAGAGAATCAAGCATGTGTACAGGGACATAAACGCAGCAGTGATAGGATTGGAGAGGTTCGGTGAGCAAATGAAGACCCTTTGAAGTCATATTGCATGGTACCCATTACACGGGTCTCAACTATCCAGGTTTAAGGTATTCTTCCTTCAGCTAAAATATGCATGTGGAACCCAGAGTATGATCAACAGTGTGAACGGGAGACGTGTTCAAATATGTCTCAGTTTTCCTCCCCTGGTACTCGGGTGCAACATTCCAGACGCTTTACTAACACTCTCCCCACTTGGAGAGTCAGCGCCTTTAACCTCCTGTTTGGCCCAGTTTGCAATTTCTGCGGAAGATGAACAGGAATAGCGAGAACCAATGAGAGACTAGCTGGAGGTGTCTGGACGGGCAAATTTAACTCTCATTTCCCACCAGGAAGAGGAATTAACCAAAGGTTCAGCGTGCCGTGCTGGAACCAGATTAGGGCCTGAAGCCATCCTGCGGTGTTGCGGCCAGGTCACAAGAAAGCGAGTTGGAGAAAGGAGCTCAGGGGCACTGTAATTCACAAACCTGCAGAGTTATAAATGACAGCTATCGTCCAAAAATATACTGAAGTAAGGCTGCCAAGAGGACTTGAAAGCGGGGCAGAATTGCAGGAAACCGATTTCAGGAGGTAGACTGGAATTGCATTGAAAGCATAGGAAAAGAGGCAGAACGTCCACAATGATGCACTTGGCCAAAAAGGGCGTATGCGTTTTTTCCTGAATATATTCAGGAAAAAACGCATACGCCCTTTTTGGCCAACCAAGCAAGCTTGCAAAGGAAATCTGCACTACAATGAAGTCTCACTTCCCCCCGGTCAAAAGGGCCATCTGCAAAAAGTGTAAAATCCAGAAAGGCAGGACAGGCCATGGAGAACTGGGAGCCTTGTTATGCTGATGGGCGGGATGTAAATTGCCAACAGCCACTCGGGAGAAGTGTATGGTGTTTCCTGAAACATCTAAAAAACAAAGCAACAGAGCCTAGGGCACTTCCACTTATGGTCCTATAGCTTAGGGAAATTAAAATCAAAAAGATACAGCCACCCCAATGTTTGGGACGCCTCTGTTTACAAGAACCTCATTTACCGTACAAGTTCAATATCACAGAAAGTGAAAAATGGATAAAGAACTTGTGGTACTTACGTACAATGCAGTATCACTCAGCAGTGAAATCTATGTCATCAGGCCCGTAGCAGCACAATGAGTGGATTCAGGTACGATGATTCTAACTGAAATAAGTCACACAGAAAAAGAAACATCATAAGGTATCACTAATACACGGAATGTAAACTTGGCTACACAGGAACTGAATTACAGAACAGAACAGGGTCTCAAATTTAGAAAACCAACTTATGCTTGTTTAAGGGTAAAGGTGAGTTGGGGTGCTGCATAAAACCAGAGATTGAAATGAGCACAGATAAAGTTCCTTAAGCCAAATATGGAATAGACAAGAGCTACTCCTTGCTCAACGAAATGGACTCAACACCCCATATTAAACGCCTAAGAATGTACCTGACTCTTAAGTATCTTAAAACCTATGGATTGCTATGTCTCCGAAAGAGAATCAAGCATGTGTACAGGGACATAAATGCAGCAGTGATAGGATTGGAGAGGTTCGGTGAGCAAATGAAGACCCTTTGAAGTCATATTGCATGGTACCCATTCCACGGGTTTCAACTACCCAGGTTTAAGGTATTCCTCCTTCAGCTAAAACATGCATGTGGAACCCAGAGTATGATCAACCATGTGATCGGGAGACGTGTTCAAATATGTCTCAGTTTTCATACCCTGGTACTCGGGTGCAACATTCCAGACGCTTTACTAACACTCTCCCGACTTGGAGAGTCAGTCCCTTTAACCTCCTGTTTGGCCCAGTTTGAAATTTCTGCGGTAGATGAACAGGAATAGCGAGAACCAATGAGAGACTAGCTGGAGGTGTCTGGACGGGCAAATTTAATTCTCATTTCCCACCAGGAAGAGGATATAACCAAAGGCTCAGCGTGCCGTGCCGGAACCAGATTAGGGCCTGAAGCCATCCTGCGGTGTTGCGGCCAGCTCACAAGAAAAGGAGTTGAAGAAAGGAGATCAGGGGCACTGTAATTCACAAACCTGCAGAGTTATAAATGACAACTATCGTCCAAAAATATACTGAAGTAAGGCTGCCAAGAGGACTTGAAAGCGGGGCAGAATTGCAGGAAACCGATTTCAGGAGGTAGACTGGAATTGCATTGAAAGCATAGGAAAAGAGGCAGAACGTCCACAATGATGCACTTGGCCAAAAAGGGCGTATGCGTTTTTTCCTGAATATATTCAGGAAAAAACGCATACGCCCTTTTTGGCCAACCAAGCAAGCTTGCAAAGGAAATCTGCACTACAATGAAGTCTCACTTCCCCCCGGTCAAAAGGGCCATCTGAAAAAAGTGTAAAATCCAGAAAGGCAGGACAGGCCATGGAGAACTGGGAGCCTTGTTATGCTGATGGGCGGGATGTAAATTGCCAACAGACACTCGGGAGAATTGTATGGTGTTTCCTGAAACATCTAAAAAACAAAGCAACAGAGCCTAGGGCACTTCCACTTATGGTCCTATAACTTAGGGAAATTAAAATCAAAAAGATACAGCACCCCCAATGTTTGGGACGCCTGTGTTTACAAGAACCTCATTTACCGTACAAGTTCAATATCACAGAAAGTGAAAAATGGATAAAGAACTTGTGGTACTTACGTACAATGCAGTATCACTCAGCAGTGAAATCTATGTCATCAGGCCCGTAGCAGCACAATGAGTGGATTCAGGTACGATGATTCTAACTGAAATAAGTCACACAGAAAAAGAAACATCATAAGATATCAGTAATACACGGAATGTAAACTTGGCTACACAGGAACTGAATTACAGAACAGAACAGGGTCTCAAATTTAGAAAACCAACTTATGCTTGTTTAAGGGTAAAGGTGAGTTGGGGTGCTGCATAAAACCAGAGATTGAAATGAGCACAGATAAAGTTCCTTAAGCGAAATATGGAATAGACAAGAGCTACTCCTTGCTCAACGAAATGGACTCAACACCGCATATTAAACGCCTAAGAATGTACCTGACTCGTAAGTATCTTAAAACCTATGGATTGCTATGTCTCCGAAAGAGAATCAAGCATGTGTACAGGGACATAAACAAAGCAGTGATAGGATTGGAGAGGTTCGGTGAGCAAATGAAGACCCTTTGAAGTCATATTGCATGTTACCCATTCCACGGGTTTCAACTACCCAGGTTTAAGGTATTCCTCCTTCAGCTAAAACATGCATGTGGAACCTAGAGTATGATCAACCATGTGATCGGGAGACGTGTTCAAATATGTCTCAGTTTTCGTACCCTGGTAGTCGGGTGCAACATTCCAGACGCTTTACTAACACTCTCCCGACTTGGAGAGTCAGTCCCTTTAACCTCCTGTTTGGCCCAGTTTGCAATTTCTGCGGAAGATGAACAGGAATAGCGAGAACCAATGAGAGACTAGCTGGAGGTGTCTGGACGGGCCAATTTAACTCTCATTTCCCACCAGGAAGAGGAAATAACCAAAGGCTCAGCGTGCCGTGCCGGAACCAGATTAGGGCCTGAAGCCATCCTGCGGTGTTGCGGCCAGCTCACAAGAAAACGAGTTGAAGAAAGGAGCTCAGGGGCACTGTAATTCACTAACCTGCAGAGTTATAAATGACAACTATCGTCCAAAAATATACTGAAGTAAGGCTGCCAAGAGGACTTGAAAGCGGGGCAGAATTGCAGGAAACCGATTTCAGGAGGTAGACTGGAATTGCATTGAAAGCATAGGAAAAGAGGCAGAACGTCCACAATGATGCACTTGGCCAAAAAGGGCGTATGCGTTTTTTCCTGAATATATACAGGAAAAAACGCATACGCACTTTTTGGCCAACCAAGCAAGCTTGCAAAGAAAATCTGCACTACAATGAAGTCTCACTTCCCCCCGGTCAAAAGGGCCATCTGAAAAAAGTGTAAAATCCAGAAAGGCAGGACAGGCCATGGAGAACTGGGAGCCTTGTTATGCTGATGGGCGGGATGTAAATTGCCAACAGACACTCGGGAGAAGTGTATGGTGTTTCCTGAAACATCTAAGAAACAAAGCAACAGAGCCTAGGGCACTTTCACTTATGGTCCTATAGCTTAGGGAAATTAAAATCAAAAAGACACAGCCACCCCAATGTTTGGGATGTCTCTGTTTACAAGAACCTCGTTTACCATACAAGTTCTCTATCACAGAAAGTGAAAAATGGATAAAGAACTTGTGGTACTTACGAACAATGCAGTATCACTCAGCAATGAAATCTATGTCATCAGGCCCGTAGCAGCATAATGAGTGGATTCATGTACGATGATTCTAACTGAAATAAGTCACACAGAAAAAGAAACATCATAAGATATCACTAATACACGGAATGTAAACTTGGCTACACAGGAACTGAATTCCAAAACAGAACAGGGTCTCAAATTTAGAAAACAAACTTATGCTTGCTTTAGGGGAAAGGTGAATTGGGGTGCTGCATAAAAGCAGAGATTGAAATGAGCACAGATAAAGTTCCTTAAGCCAAATATGGAATAGACAAGAGCTACTCCTTGCTCAACGAAATGGACTCAACACCCCATATTAAACGCTTAAGAATGTACCTGACTAGTAAGTATCTTAAAACCTATGGATTGCTATGTCTCCATAAGAGAATCAAGCGTGTGTCCAGGGGCATAAACGCAGCAGTGATAGGATTGGAGAGGTTCGGTGAGCAAATGAAGACCCTTTGAAGTCATATTGCATGGTACCCATTACACGGGTCTCAACTCTCCAGGTTTAAGGTATTCTTCCTTCAGCTAAAACATGCATGTGGAACCCAGAGTATGATCAATCGTGTGAACGGGAGACGTGTTCAAATATGTCTCAGTTTTCCTCCCCTGGTACTCGGGTGCAACATTCCAGATGCTTTACTAACACTCTCCCCACTTGGAGAGTCAGCGCCTTTAACCTCCTGTTTGGCCCAGTTTGCAATTTCTGCGGAAGATGAACAGGAATAGGGAGAACCAATGAGAGACTAGCTGGAGGTGTCTGGACGGGCAAATTTAACTCTCATTTCCCACCAGGAAGAGGAAATAACCAAAGGCTCAGCGTGCCATGCCGGAACAAGATTAGGGCCTGAAGCCATCCTGCGGTATTGAGGCCAGGTCACAAGAAAGCGAGTTGAAGAAAGGGGCTCAGGGGCACTGTAATTCACAAACCTGCAGAGTTATAAATGACAGCTATCGTCCAAAAATATACTGAAGTAAGGCTGCCAAGAGGACTTGAAAGCGGGGCAGAATTGCAGGAAACCGATTTCAGGAGGTAGACTGGAATTGCATTGAAAGCATAGGAAAAGAGGCAGAACGTCCACAATGATGCACTTGGCCAAAAAGGGCGTATGCGTTTTTTCCTGAATATATTCAGGAAGAAACGCATACGCCCTTTTTGGCCAACCAAGCAAACTTGCAAAGGAAATCTGCACTACAATGAAGTCTCACTTCCCCCCGGTCAAAAGGGCCATCTGAAAAAAGTGTAAAATGCAGAAAGGCAGGACAGGACATGGAGAACTGGGAGGCTTGTTATGCTGATGGGCGGGATGTAAATTGCCAACAGACACTCGGGAGAAGTGTATGGTGTTTCCTGAAACATCTAAGAAACAAAGCAACAGAGCCTAGGGCACTTTCACTTATGGTCCTATAGCTTAGGGAAATTAAAATCAAAAAGACACACCCACCCCAAAGTTTGGGACGCCTCTGTTTACAAGAACCTCGTTTACCGTACAAGTTCTCTATCACAGAAAGTGAAAAATGGATAAAGAACTTGTGGTACTTACGTACAATGCAGTATCACTCAGCAATGAAATCTATGTCATCAGGCCCGTAGCAGCATAATGAGTGGATTCAGGTACGATGATTCTAACTGAAATAAGTCACACAGAAAAAGAAACATCATAAGATATCACTAATACACGGAATGTAAACTTGGCTACACAGGAACTGAATTCCAAAACAGAACAGGGTCTCAAATTTAGAAAGCCAACTTATGCTTGCTTAAGGGGAAAGGTGAGTTGGGGTGCTGCATAAAACCAGAGATTGAAATGAGCACAGATAAAGTTCCTTAAGCCAAATATGGAATAGACAAGAGTTACTCCTTGCTCAACGAAATGGACTCAACACCCCATATTAAACGCCTAAGAATGTACCTGACTAGTAAATATCTTAAAACCTATGGATTGCTATGTCTCCATAAGAGAATCAAGCGTGTGTACAGGGGCATAAACGCAGCAGTGATAGGATTGGAGAGGTTCGGTGAGCAAATGAAGACCCTTTGAAGTCATATTGCATGGTACCCATTACACGGGTCTCAACTCTCCAGGTTTAAGGTATTCTTCCTTCAGTTAAAACATGCATATGGAACCCAGAGGATGATCAACCATGTGAACGGGAGACGTGTTCAAATATGTCTCAGTTTTCCTCCCCTGGTACTCGGGTGCAACATTCCAGACGCTTTACTAACACTCTCCCCACTTGGAGAGTCAGCGCCTTTAAACTCCTGTTTGGCCCAGTTTGCAATTTCTGTGGAAGATGAACAGGAATAGGGAGAACCAATGAGAGACTAGCTGGAGGTGTCTGGATGGGCAAATTTAACTCTCATTTCCCACCAGGAAGAGGAAATAACCAAAGGCTCAGCGTGCCGTGCCGGAACCAGATTAGGGCCTGAAGCCATCCTGCGGTGTTGCGGCCAGCTCACAAGAAAGCGAGTTGAAGAAAGGAGCTCAGGGGCACTGTAATTCACAAACCTGCAGAGTTATAAATGACAGCTATCGTCCAAAAATATACTGAAGTAAGGCTGCCAAGAGGACTTGAAAGCGGGGCAGAATTGCAGGAAACCGATTTCAGGAGGTAGACTGGAATTGCATTGAAAGCATAGGAAAAGAGGCAGAACGTCCACAATGATGCACTTGGCCAAAAAGGACGTATGCGTTTTTTCCTGAATATATTCAGGAAAAAACGCATACGTCCTTTTTGGCCAACCAAGCAAGCTTGCAAAGGAAATCTGCACTACAATGAAGTCTCACTTCCCCCGGTCAAAAGGGCCATCTGAAAAAAGTGTAAAATCCAGAAAGGCAGGACAGGCCATGGAGAACTGGGAGCCTTGTTATGCTGATGGGCGGGATGTAAATTGCCAACAGACACTCGGGAGAAGTGTATGGTGTATCCTGAAACATCTAAAAAACAAAGCAACAGAGCCTAGGGCACTTCCACTTATGGTCCTATAGCTTAGGGAAATTAAAATCAAAAAGACACAGCCACCCCAAAGTTTGGGACGCCTCTGTTTACAAGAACCTCGTTTACCGTACAGGTTCAACATCGCAGAAAGTGAAAAATGGATAAAGAAATTGTGGTATTTACTTACAAAGCAATATCACTCAGCAATGAAATCTATGTCATCAGGCCCTTAGCAGCACAATGAGTGGATTCAGGTATGATGATTCAAACTGAAATAAGTCACACAGAAAAAGAAACATCATAAGATATCACTAATACACGGAATGTAAACTTGGCTACACAGGAACTGAATTCCAAAACAGAACAGCGTTTCAAATTTAGAAAACCAACTTATGCTTGCTTAAGGGGAAAGGTGAGTTGGGGTGCTGCATAAAACCAGAGATTGAAATGAGCACAGATAAAGTTCCTTAAGCCAAATATGGAATAGACAAGAGCTACTCCTTGCTCAACGAAATGGACTCAACACCCCATATTAAACACCTAAGAATGTACCTGACTAGTAAGTATCTTAAAACCTATGGATTGCTATGTCTCCAAAAGAGAATCAAGCGTGTGTACAGGGGCATAAACGCAGCAGTGATAGGATTGGAGAGGTTTGGTGAGCAAATGAAGACCCTTTGAAGTCATATTGCATGGTACCCATTACACGGGTCTCAACTACCCAGGTTTAAGGTATTCTTCCTTCAGCTAAAACATGCATGTGGAACCCAGAGTATGATCAACCGTGTGAACGGGAGACGTGTTCAAATATGTCTCAGTTTTCCTCCCCTGGTACTCGGGTGCAACATTCCAGATGCTTTACTAACACTCTCCCCACTTGGAGAGTCAGCTCCTTTAACCTCCTGTTTGGCCCAGTTTGCAATTTCTGCGGAAGATGAACAGGAATAGGGAGAACCAATGAGAGACTAGCTGGAGGTGTCTGGACGGGCAAATTTAACTCTCATTTCCCACCAGGAAGAGGAAATAACCAAAGGCTCAGCGTGCCGTGCCGGAACCAGATTAGGACCTGAAGCCATCCTGCGGTGTTGCGGCCAGCTCACAAGAAAGCAAGTTGAAGAAAGGAGCTCAGGGGCACTGTAATTCACAAACCTGCAGAGTTATAAATGACAGCTATCGTCCAAAAATATACTGAAGTAAGGCTGCCAAGAGGACTTGAAAGCGGGGCAGAATTGCAGGAAACCGATTTCAGGAGGTAGACTGGAATTGCATTGAAAGCATAGGAAAAGAGGCAGAACGTCCACAATGATGCACTTGGCCAAAAAGGGCGTATGCGTTTTTTCCTGAATATATTCAGGAAAAAACGCATACGCCCTTTTTGGCCAACCAAGCAAACTTGCAAAGGAAATCTACACTACAATGAAGTCTCACTTCCCCCCGGTCAAAAGGGCCATCTGAAAAAGGTGTAAAATCCAGAAAGGCAGGACAGGCCATGGAGAACTGGGAGCCTTGTTATGCTGATGGGCGGGATGTAAATTGCCAACAGACACTTGGGAGAAGTGTATGGTGTTTCCTGAAACATCTAAGAAACAAAGCAACAGAGCCTAGGGCACTTTCACTTATGGTCCTATAGCTTAGGGAAATTAAAATCAAAAAGACACAGCCACCCCAAAATTTGGGACGCCTCTGTTTACAAGAACCTCGTTTACCGTACAAGTTCAATATCACAGAAAGTGAAAAATGGATAAAGAATTTGTGGTACTTACGTACAATGCAGTATCAATCAGCAGTGAAATCTATGTCATCAGGCCCGTAGCAGCATAATGAGTGGATTCAGGTATGATGATTCTAACTGAAATAAGTCACACAGAAAAAGAAACATCATAAGATATCACTAATACACGGAATGTAAACTTGGCTACACAGGAACTGAATTCCAAAACACAACAGGGTCTCAAATTTAGAAAACCAACTTATGCTTGCTTAAGGGGAAAGGTGAGTTGGGGTGCTGCATAAAACCAGAGATTGAAATGAGCACAGATAAAGTTCCTTAAGCCAAATATGGAATAGACAAGAGCTACTCCTTGCTCAACGAAATGGATTCAACACCGCATATTAAACGCCTAAGAATGTACCTGACTCTTAAGTATCTTAAAACCTATGGATTGCTATGTCTCCGAAAGAGAATCAAGCATGTGTACAGGGACATAAACGCAGCAGTGATAGGATTGGAGAGGTTCGGTGAGCAAATGAAGACCCTTTGAAGTCATACTGCATGGTACCCATTCCACGGGTTTCAACTACCCAGGTTTAAGGTATTCTTCCTTCAGCTAAAACATGCATGTGGAACCTAGAGTATGATCAACCATGTGATCGGGAGACGTGTTCAAATATGTCTCAGTTTTCGTACCCTGGTACTCGGGTGCAACATTCCAGACGCTTTACTAACACTCTCCCGACTTGGAGAGTCAGTCCCTTTAACCTCCTGTTTGGCCCAGTTTGCAATTTCTGCGGAAGATGAACAGGAATAGCGAGAACCAATGAGAGACTAGCTGGAGGTGTCTGGACGGGCAAATTTAACTCTCATTTCCCACCAGGAAGAGGAAATAACCAAAGGCTCAGCGTGCCGTGCCGGAACCAGATTAGGGCCTGAAGCCATCCTGCAGTGTTGCGGTCAGCTCACAAGAAAACGAGTTGAAGAAAGGAGCTCAGGGGCACTGTAATTCACAAACCTGCAGAGTTATAAATGACAACTATCGTCCAAAAATATACTGAAGTAAGGCTACCAAGAGGACTTGAAAGCGGAGCAGAATTGCAGGAAACCGATTTCAGGAGGTAGACTGGAATTGCATTGAAAGCATAGGAAAAGAGGCAGAACATCCACAATGATGCACTTGGCCAAAAAGGGCGTATGCGTTTTTTCCTGAATATATTCAGGAAAAAACGCATACGTCCTTTTTGGCCAACCAAGCAAGCTTGCAAAGGAAATCTGCACTAAAATGAAGTCTCACTTCCCCACAGTCAAAAGGGTCATCTGAAAAAAGTGTAAAATCCAGAAAGGCAGGACAGGCCATGGAGAACTGGGAGCCTTGTTATGCTGATGGGCGGGATGTAAATTGCCAACAGACACTCGGGAGAAGTGTATGGTGTTTCCTGAAACATCTAAGAAACAAAGCAACAGAGCCTAGGGCACTTTCACTTATGGTCCTATAGCTTAGGGAAATTAAAATCAAAAAGACACAGCCACCCCAAAATTTGGGACGCCTCTGTTTACAAGAACCTCGTTTACCGTACAAGTTCTCTATCACAGAAAGTGAAAAATGGATAAAGAACTTGTGGTACTTACGTACAATGCAGTATCACTCAGCAATGAAATCTATGTCATCAGGCCCGTAGCAGCATAATAAGTGGATTCAGGTACGATGATTCTAACTGAAATAAGTCACACAGAAAAAGAAACATCATAAGATATCAGTAATACACGGAATGTAAACTTGGCTACACAGGAACTGAATTACAGAACAGAACAGGGTCTCAAATTTAGAAAACCAACTTATGCTTGCTTAAGGGGAAAGGTGAGTTGGGATGCTGCATAAAAGCAGAGATTGAAATGAGCACAGATAAAGTTCCTTAAGCCAAATATGGAATAGACAAGAGCTACTCCTTGCTCAACGAAATGGATTCAACACCGCATATTAAACGCCTAAGAATGTACCTGACTCTTAAGTATCTTAAAACCTATGGATTGCTATGTCTCCGAAAGAGAATCAAGCATGTGTACAGGGACATAAACGCAGCAGTGATAGGATTGGAGAGGTTCGGTGAGCAAATGAAGACCCTTTGAAGTCATACTGCATGGTACGCATTCCACGGGTTTCAACTACCCAGGTTTAAGGTATTCTTCCTTCAGCTAAAATATGCATGTGGAACCCAGAGTATGATCAACAGTGTGAACGGGAGACGTGTTCAAATATGTCTCAGTTTTCCTCCCCTGGTACTCGGGTGCAATATTCCAGACGCTTTACTAACACTCTCCCGACTTGGAGAGTCAGCGCCTTTAACCTCCTGTTTGGCCCAGTTTGCAATTTCTGCGGAAGATGAACAGGAATAGCGAGAACCAATGAGAGACTAGCTGGAGGTGTCTGGACGGGCAAATTTAACTCTCATTTCCCACCAGGAAGAGGAAATAACCAAAGGCTCAGCGTGCCGTGCCGGAACCAGATTAGGGCCTGAAGCCATCCTGCAGTGTTGCGGCCAGCTCACAAGAAAACGAGTTGAAGAAAGGAGCTCAGGGGCACTGTAATTCACAAACTTGCAGAGTTATAAATGACAACTATCGTCCAAAAATATACTGAAGTAAGGCTACCAAGAGGACTTGAAAGCGGAGCAGAATTGCAGGAAACCGATTTCAGGAGGTAGACTGGAATTGCATTGAAAGCATAGGAAAAGAGGCAGAACGTCCACAATGATGCACTTGGCCAAAAAGGGCGTATGCGTTTTTTCCTGAATATATTCAGGAAAAAACGCATACGCCCTTTTTGGCCAACCAAGCAAGCTTGCAAAGGAAATCTGCACTACAATGAAGTCTCACTTCCCCCCGGTCAAAAGGGTCATCTGAAAAAAGTGTAAAATCCAGAAAGGCAGGACAGGCCATGGAGAACTGGGAGCCTTGTTATGCTGATGGGCGGGATGTAAATTGCCAACAGACACTCGGGAGAAGTGTATGGTGTTTCCTGAAACATCTAAAAAACAAAGCAACAGAGCCTAGGGCACTTCCACTTATGGTCCTATAGCTTAGGGAAATTAAAATCAAAAAGATACAGCCACCCCAATGTTTGGGACGCCTCTGTTTACAAGAACCTCATTTACCGTACAAGTTCAATATCACAGAAAGTGAAAAATGGATAAAGAACTTGTGGTACTTACGTACAATGCAGTATCACTCAGCAGTGAAATCTATGTCATCAGGCCCGTAGCAGCACAATGAGTGGATTCAGGTACGATGATTCTAACTGAAATAAGTCACACAGAAAAAGAAACATCATAAGATATCAGTAATACACGGAATGTAAACTTGGCTACACAGGAACTGAATTACAGAACAGAACAGGGTCTCAAATTTAGAAAACCAACTTATGCTTGTTTAAGGGTAAAGGTGAGTTGGGGTGCTGCATAAAACCAGAGATTGAAAGGAGCACAGATAAGTTCCTTAAGCCAAATATGGAATAGACAAGAGCTACTCCTTGCTCAACGAAATGGACTCAACACCGCATATTAAACGCCTAAGAATGTACCTGACTCTTAAGTATCTTAAAACCTGTGGATTGCTATGTCTCCGAAAGAGAATCAAGCATGTGTACAGGGACATAAACGCAGCAGTGATAGGATTGGAGAGGTTCGGTGAGCAAATGAAGACCCTTTGAAGTCATATTGCATGGTACCCATTACACGGGTCTCAACTCTCCAGGTTTAAGGTATTCTTCCTTCAGCTAAAATATGCATGTGGAACCCAGAGTATGATCAACAGTGTGAACGGGAGACGTGTTCAAATATGTCTCAGTTTTCCTCCCCTGGTACTCGGGTGCAACATTCCAGACGCTTTACTAACACTCTCCCCACTTGGAGAGTCAGCGCCTTTAACCTCCTGTTTGGCCCAGTTTGCAATTTCTGCGGAAGATGAACAGGAATAGCGAGAACCAATGAGAGACTAGCTGGAGGTGTCTGGACAGGCAAATTTAACTCTCATTTCCCACCAGGAAGAGGAAATAACCAAAGGTTCAGCGTGCCGTGCCGGAACCAGATTAGGGCCTGAAGCCATCCTGCGGTGTTGCGGCCAGCTCACAAGAAAGCGAGTTGAAGAAAGGAGCTCAGGGGCCCTGTAATTCACAGACCTGCAGAGTTATAAATGACAGCTATCGTCCAAAAATATACTGAAGTAAGGCTGCCAAGAGGACTTGAAAGCGGGGCAGAATTGCAGGAAACCGATTTCAGGAGGTAGACTGGAATTGCATTGAAAGCATAGGAAAAGAGGCAGAACGTCCACAATGATGCACTTGGCCAAAAAGGGCGTATGCGTTTTTTCCTGAATATATTCAGGAAAAAACGCATACGCCCTTTTTGGCCAACCAAGCAAACTTGCAAAGGAAATCTGCACTACAATGAAGTCTCACTTCCCCCTGGTCAAAAGGGCCATCTGAAAAAAGTGTAAAATCCAGAAAGGCAGGACAGGCCATGGAGAACTGGGAGCCTTGTTATGCTGATGGGTGGGATGTAAATTGCCAACAGCCACTCGGGAGAAGTGTATGGTGTTTCCTGAAACATCTAAGAAACAAAGCAACAGAGCCTAGGGCACTTTCAATTATGGTCCTATAGCTTAGGGAAATTAAAATCAAAAAGACACAGCCACCCCAAAATTTGGGACGCCTCTGTTTACAAGAACCTCGTTTACCGTACAAGTTCTCTATCACAGAAAGTGAAAAATGGATAAAGAACTTGTGGTACTTACGTACAATGCAGTATCACTCAGCAATGAAATCTATGTCATCAGGCCCGTAGCAGCATAATGAGTGGATTCAGGTACGATGATTCTAACTGAAATAAGTCACACAGAAAAAGAAACATCATAAGATATCACTAATACACGGAATGTAAACTTGGCTACACAGGAACTGAATTCCAAAACAGAACAGGGTCTCAAATTTAGAAAGCCAACTTATGCTTGCTTAAGGGGAAAGGTGAGTTGGGGTGCTGTATAAAACCAGAGATTGAAATGAGCACAGATAAAGTTCCTTAAGCCAAATATGGAATAGACAAGAGCTACTCCTTGCTCAACGAAATGGACTCAACACCGCATATTAAACGCCTAAGAATGTACCTGACTCTTAAGTATCTTAAAACTTATGGATTGCTATGTCTCCATAAGAGAATCAAGCGTGTGTACAGGGGCATAAACGCAGCAGTGATAGGATTGGAGAGGTTCGGTGAGCAAATGAAGACCCTTTGAAGTCATATTGCATGGTACCCATTACACGGGTCTCAACTCTCCAGGTTTAAGGTATTCTTCCTTCAGCTAAAATATGCATGTGGAACCCAGAGTATGATCAACAGTGTGAACGGGAGACGTGTTCAAATATGTCTCAGTTTTCCTCCCCTGGTACTCGGGTGCAACATTCCAGACGCTTTACTAACACTCTCCCCACTTGGAGAGTCAGCGCCTTTAACCTCCTGTTTGGCCCAGTTTGCAATTTCTGCGGAAGATGAACAGGAATAGGGAGAACCAATGAGAAACTAGCTGGAGGTGTCTGGACGGGCAAATTTAACTCTCATTTCCCACCAGGAAGAGGAAATAACCAAAGGCTCAGCGTGCCATGCCGGAACCAGATTAGGGCCTGAAGCCATCCTGCGGTATTGTGGCCAGCTCACAAGAAAGCGAGTTGAAGAAAGGAGCTCAGGGGCACTGTAATTCACAAACCTGCAGAGTTATAAATGACAGCTATCGTCCAAAAATATACTGAAGTAAGGCTGCCAAGAGGACTTGAAAGCGGGGCAGAATTGCAGGAAACCGATTTCAGGAGGTAGACTGGAATTGCATTGAAAGCATAGGAAAAGAGGCAGAACGTCCACAATGATGCACTTGGCCAAAAAGGGCGTATGCGTTTTTTCCTGAATATATTCAGGAAAAAACGCATACGCCCTTTTTGGCCAACCAAGCAAACTTGCAAAGGAAATCTGCACTACAATGAAGTCTCACTTCCCCCTGGTCAAAAGGGCCATCTGCAAAAAGTGTAAAATCCAGAAAGGCAGGACAGGCCATGGAGAACTGGGAGCCTTGTTATGCTGATGGGCGGGATGTAAATTGCCAACAGACACTCGGGAGAAGTGTATGGTGTTTCCTGAAACATCTAAAAAACAAAGCAACAGAGCCTAGGGCACTTCCACTTATGGCCCTATAGCTTAGGGAAATTAAAATCAAAACGACACAGCCACCCCAAAGTTTGGGACGCCTCTGTTTACAAGAACCTCGTTTACCGTACAAGTTCAATATCACAGAAAGTGAAAAATGGATAAAGAACTTGTGGTACTTACGTACAATGCAGTATCACTCAGCAGTGAAATCTATGTCATCAGGCCCGTAGCAGCACAATGAGTGGATTCAGGTACGATGATTCTAACTGAAATAAGTCACACAGAAAAAGAAACATCATAAGATATCAGTAATACACGGAATGTAAACTTGGCTACACAGGAACTGAATTACAGAACAGAACAGGGACTCAAATTTAGAAAACCAACTTATGCTTGCTTAAGGGTAAAGGTGAGTTGGGATGCTGCATAAAAGCAGAGATTGAAATGAGCACAGATAAAGTTCCTTAAGCCAAATATGGAATAGACAAGAGCTACTCCTTGCTCAACGAAATGGATTCAACACCGCATATTAAACGCCTAAGAATGTACCTGACTCTTAAGTATCTTAAAACCTATGGATTGCTATGTCTCCGAAAGAGAATCAAGCATGTGTACAGGGACATAAACGCAGCAGTGATAGGATTGGAGAGGTTCGGTGAGCAAATGAAGACCCTTTGAAGTCATACTGCATGGTACCCATTCCACGGGTTTCAACTACCCAGGTTTAAGGTATTCTTCCTTCAGCTAAAACATGCATGTGGAACCTAGAGTATGATCAACCATGTGATCGGGAGACGTGTTCAAATATGTCTCAGTTTTCGTACCCTGGTACTCGGGTGCAACATTCCAGACGCTTTACTAACACTCTCCCGACTTGGAGAGTCAGTCCCTTTAACCTCCTGTTTGGCCCAGTTTGCAATTTCTGCGGAAGATGAACAGGAATAGCGAGAACCAATGAGAGACTAGCTGGAGGTGTCTGGACGGGCAAATTTAACTCTCATTTCCCACCAGGAAGAGGAAATAACCAAAGGCTCAGCATGCCGTGCCGGAAACAGATTAGGGCCTGAAGCCATCCTGCGGTGTTGCGGCCAGCTCACAAGAAAACGAGTTGAAGAAAGGAGCTCAGGGGCACTGTAATTCACTAACCTGCAGAGTTATAAATGACAACTATCGTCCAAAAATATACTGAAGTAAGGCTACCAAGAGGACTTGAAAGCGGAGCAGAATTGCAGGAAACCGATTTCAGGAGGTAGACTGGAATTGCATTGAAAGCATAGGAAAAGAGGCAGAACGTCCACAATGATGCACTTGGCCAAAAAGGGCGTATGCGTTTTTTCCTGAATATATTCAGGAAAAAACGCATACGCCCTTTTTGGCCAACCAAGCAAGCTTGCAAAGGAAATCTGCACTACAATGAAGTCTCACTTCCCCCCGGTCAAAAGGGTCATCTGAAAAAAGTGTAAAATCCAGAAAGGCAGGACAGGCCATGGAGAACTGGGAGCCTTGTTATGCTGATGGGCGGGATGTAAATTGCCAACAGACACTCGGGAGAAGTGTATGGTGTTTCCTGAAACATCTAAAAAACAAAGCAACAGAGCCTAGGGCACTTCCACTTATGGTCCTATAGCTTAGGGAAATTAAAATCAAAAAGATACAGCCACCCCAATGTTTGGGACGCCTCTGTTTACAAGAACCTCATTTACCGTACAAGTTCAATATCACAGAAAGTGAAAAATGGATAAAGAACTTGTGGTACTTACGTACAATGCAGTATCACTCAGCAGTGAAATCTATGTCATCAGGCCCGTAGCAGCACAATGAGTGGATTCAGGTACGATGATTCTAACTGAAATAAGTCACACAGAAAAAGAAACATCATAAGATATCAGTAATACACGGAATGTAAACTTGGCTACACAGGAACTGAATTACAGAACAGAACAGGGTCTCAAATTTAGAAAACCAACTTATGCTTGTTTAAGGGTAAAGGTGAGTTGGGGTGCTGCATAAAACCAGAGATTGAAAGGAGCACAGATAAGTTCCTTAAGCCAAATATGGAATAGACAAGAGCTACTCCTTGCTCAACGAAATGGACTCAACACCGCATATTAAACGCCTAAGAATGTACCTGACTCTTAAGTATCTTAAAACCTGTGGATTGCTATGTCTCCGAAAGAGAATCAAGCATGTGTACAGGGACATAAACGCAGCAGTGATAGGATTGGAGAGGTTCGGTGAGCAAATGAAGACCCTTTGAAGTCATATTGCATGGTACCCATTACACGGGTCTCAACTCTCCAGGTTTAAGGTATTCTTCCTTCAGCTAAAATATGCATGTGGAACCCAGAGTATGATCAACAGTGTGAACGGGAGACGTGTTCAAATATGTCTCAGTTTTCCTCCCCTGGTACTCGGGTGCAACATTCCAGACGCTTTACTAACACTCTCCCCACTTGGAGAGTCAGCGCCTTTAACCTCCTGTTTGGCCCAGTTTGCAATTTCTGCGGAAGATGAACAGGAATAGCGAGAACCAATGAGAGACTAGCTGGAGGTGTCTGGACAGGCAAATTTAACTCTCATTTCCCACCAGGAAGAGGAAATAACCAAAGGCTCAGCGTGCCGTGCCGGAACCAGATTAGGGCCTGAAGCCATCCTGCGGTGTTGCGGCCAGCTCACAAGAAAGCGAGTTGAAGAAAGGAGCTCAGGGGCCCTGTAATTCACAAACCTGCAGAGTTATAAATGACAGCTATCGTCCAAAAATATACTGAAGTAAGGCTGCCAAGAGGACTTGAAAGCGGGGCAGAATTGCAGGAAACCGATTTCAGGAGGTAGACTGGAATTGCATTGAAAGCATAGGAAAAGAGGCAGAACGTCCACAATGATGCACTTGGCCAAAAAGGGCGTATGCGTTTTTTCCTGAATATATTCAGGAAAAAACGCATACGCCCTTTTTGGCCAACCAAGCAAACTTGCAAAGGAAATCTGCACTACAATGAAGTCTCACTTCCCCCCGGTCAAAAGGGCCATCTGAAAAAAGTGTAAAATCCAGAAAGGCAGGACAGGCCATGGAGAACTGGGAGCCTTGTTATGCTGATGGGTGGGATGTAAATTGCCAACAGCCACTCGGGAGAAGTGTATGGTGTTTCCTGAAACATCTAAGAAACAAAGCAACAGAGCCTAGGGCACTTTCAATTATGGTCCTATAGCTTAGGGAAATTAAAATCAAAAAGACACAGCCACCCCAAAATTTGGGACGCCTCTGTTTACAAGAACCTCGTTTACCGTACAAGTTCTCTATCACAGAAAGTGAAAAATGGATAAAGAACTTGTGGTACTTACGTACAATGCAGTATCACTCAGCAATGAAATCTATGTCATCAGGCCCGTAGCAGCATAATGAGTGGATTCAGGTACGATGATTCTAACTGAAATAAGTCACACAGAAAAAGAAACATCATAAGATATCACTAATACACGGAATGTAAACTTGGCTACACAGGAACTGAATTCCAAAACAGAACAGGGTCTCAAATTTAGAAAGCCAACTTATGCTTGCTTAAGGGGAAAGGTGAGTTGGGGTGCTGTATAAAACCAGAGATTGAAATGAGCACAGATAAAGTTCCTTAAGCCAAATATGGAATAGACAAGAGCTACTCCTTGCTCAACGAAATGGACTCAACACCGCATATTAAACGCCTAAGAATGTACCTGACTCTTAAGTATCTTAAAACCTATGGATTGCTATGTCTCCATAAGAGAATCAAGCGTGTGTACAGGGGCATAAACGCAGCAGTGATAGGATTGGAGAGGTTCGGTGAGCAAATGAAGACCCTTTGAAGTCATATTGCATGGTACCCATTACACGGGTCTCAACTCTCCAGGTTTAAGGTATTCTTCCTTCAGCTAAAATATGCATGTGGAACCCAGAGTATGATCAACAGTGTGAACGGGAGACGTGTTCAAATATGTCTCAGTTTTCCTCCCCTGGTACTCGGGTGCAACATTCCAGACGCTTTACTAACACTCTCCCCACTTGGAGAGTCAGCGCCTTTAACCTCCTGTTTGGCCCAGTTTGCAATTTCTGCGGAAGATGAACAGGAATAGGGAGAACCAATGAGAAACTAGCTGGAGGTGTCTGGACGGGCAAATTTAACTCTCATTTCCCACCAGGAAGAGGAAATAACCAAAGGCTCAGCGTGCCATGCCGGAACCAGATTAGGGCCTGAAGCCATCCTGCGGTATTGTGGCCAGCTCACAAGAAAGCGAGTTGAAGAAAGGAGCTCAGGGGCACTGTAATTCACAAACCTGCAGAGTTATAAATGACAGCTATCGTCCAAAAATATACTGAAGTAAGGCTGCCAAGAGGACTTGAAAGCGGGGCAGAATTGCAGGAAACCGATTTCAGGAGGTAGACTGGAATTGCATTGAAAGCATAGGAAAAGAGGCAGAACGTCCACAATGATGCACTTGGCCAAAAAGGGCGTATGCGTTTTTTCCTGAATATATTCAGGAAAAAACGCATACGCCCTTTTTGGCCAACCAAGCAAACTTGCAAAGGAAATCTGCACTACAATGAAGTCTCACTTCCCCCTGGTCAAAAGGGCCATCTGCAAAAAGTGTAAAATCCAGAAAGGCAGGACAGGCCATGGAGAACTGGGAGCCTTGTTATGCTGATGGGCGGGATGTAAATTGCCAACAGACACTCGGGAGAAGTGTATGGTGTTTCCTGAAACATCTAAAAAACAAAGCAACAGAGCCTAGGGCACTTCCACTTATGGCCCTATAGCTTAGGGAAATTAAAATCAAAACGACACAGCCACCCCAAAGTTTGGGACGCCTCTGTTTACAAGAACCTCGTTTACGTACAAGTTCAATATCACAGAAAGTGAAAAATGGATAAAGAACTTGTGGTACTTACGTACAATGCAGTATCACTCAGCAGTGAAATCTATGTCATCAGGCCCGTAGCAGCACAATGAGTGGATTCAGGTACGATGATTCTAACTGAAATAAGTCACACAGAAAAAGAAACATCATAAGATATCAGTAATACACGGAATGTAAACTTGGCTACACAGGAACTGAATTACAGAACAGAACAGGGACTCAAATTTAGAAAACCAACTTATGCTTGCTTAAGGGTAAAGGTGAGTTGGGATGCTGCATAAAAGCAGAGATTGAAATGAGCACAGATAAAGTTCCTTAAGCCAAATATGGAATAGACAAGAGCTACTCCTTGCTCAACGAAATGGATTCAACACCGCATATTAAACGCCTAAGAATGTACCTGACTCTTAAGTATCTTAAAACCTATGGATTGCTATGTCTCCGAAAGAGAATCAAGCATGTGTACAGGGACATAAACGCAGCAGTGATAGGATTGGAGAGGTTCGGTGAGCAAATGAAGACCCTTTGAAGTCATACTGCATGGTACCCATTCCACGGGTTTCAACTACCCAGGTTTAAGGTATTCTTCCTTCAGCTAAAACATGCATGTGGAACCTAGAGTATGATCAACCATGTGATCGGGAGACGTGTTCAAATATGTCTCAGTTTTCGTACCCTGGTACTCGGGTGCAACATTCCAGACGCTTTACTAACACTCTCCCGACTTGGAGAGTCAGTCCCTTTAACCTCCTGTTTGGCCCAGTTTGCAATTTCTGCGGAAGATGAACAGGAATAGCGAGAACCAATGAGAGACTAGCTGGAGGTGTCTGGACGGGCAAATTTAACTCTCATTTCCCACCAGGAAGAGGAAATAACCAAAGGCTCAGCATGCCGTGCCGGAAACAGATTAGGGCCTGAAGCCATCCTGCGGTGTTGCGGCCAGCTCACAAGAAAACGAGTTGAAGAAAGGAGCTCAGGGGCACTGTAATTCACTAACCTGCAGAGTTATAAATGACAACTATCGTCCAAAAATATACTGAAGTAAGGCTACCAAGAGGACTTGAAAGCGGAGCAGAATTGCAGGAAACCGATTTCAGGAGGTAGACTGGAATTGCATTGAAAGCATAGGAAAAGAGGCAGAACGTCCACAATGATGCACTTGGCCAAAAAGGGCGTATGCGTTTTTTCCTGAATATATTCAGGAAAAAACGCATACGCCCTTTTTGGCCAACCAAGCAAGCTTGCAAAGGAAATCTGCACTACAATGAAGTCTCACTTCCCCCCGGTCAAAAGGGTCATCTGAAAAAAGTGTAAAATCCAGAAAGGCAGGACAGGACATGGAGAACTGGGAGCCTTGTTATGCTGATGGGCGGGATGTAAATTGCCAACAGACACTCGGGAGAAGTGTATGGTGTTTCCTGAAACATCTAAAAAACAAAGCAACAGAGCCTAGGGCACTTCCACTTATGGTCCCATAGCTTAGGGAAATTAAAATCAAAAAGATACAGCCACCCCAATGTTTGGGACGCCTCTGTTTACAAGAACCTCATTTACCGTACAAGTTCAATATCACAGAAAGTGAAAAATGGATAAAGAACTTGTGGTACTTACGTACAATGCAGTATCACTCAGCAGTGAAATCTATGTCATCAGGCCCGTAGCAGCACAATGAGTGGATTCAGGTACGATGATTCTAACTGAAATAAGTCACACAGAAAAAGAAACATCATAAGATATCAGTAATACACGGAATGTAAACTTGGCTACACAGGAACTGAATTACAGAACAGAACAGGGTCTCAAATTTAGAAAACCAACTTATGCTTGTTTAAGGGTAAAGGTGAGTTGGGGTGCTGCATAAAACCAGAGATTGAAATGAGCACAGATAAACTTCCTTAAGCCAAATATGGAATAGACAAGAGCTACTCCTTGCTCAACGAAATGGACTCAACACCGCATATTAAACGCCTAAGAATGTACCTGACTCTTAAGTATCTTAAAACCTATGGATTGCTATGTCTCCGAAAGAGAATCAAGCATGTGTACAGGGACATAAACGCAGCAGTGATAGGATTGGAGAGGTTCGGTGAGCAAATGAAGACCCTTTGAAGTCATATTGCATGGTACCCATTTCACGGGTCTCAACTCTCCAGGTTTAAGGTATTCTTCCTTCAGCTAAAATATGCATGTGGAACCCAGAGTATGATCAACAGTGTGAACGGGAGACGTGTTCAAATATGTCTCAGTTTTCCTCCCCTGGTACTCGGGTGCAACATTCCAGACGCTTTACTAACACTCTCCCCACTTGGAGAGTCAGCGCCTTTAACCTCCTGTTTGGCCCAGTTTGCAATTTCTGCGGAAGATGAACAGGAATAGCGAGAACCAATGAGAGACTAGCTGGAGGTGTCTGGACGGGCAAATTTAACTCTCATTTCCCACCAGGAAGAGGAAATAACCAAAGGCTCAGCGTGCCATGCCGGAACAAGATTAGGGCCTGAAGCCATCCTGCGGTGTTGCAGCCAGCTCACAAGAAAGCGAGTTGAAGAAACGAGCTCAGGGGCACTGTAATTCACAAACCTGCAGAGTTATAAATGACAGCTATCGTCCAAAAATATACTGAAGTAAGGCTGCCAAGAGGAATTGAAAGCGGAGCAGAATTGCAGGAAACCGATTTCAGGAGGTAGACTGGAATTGCATTGAAAGCATAGGAAAAGAGGCAGAACGTCCACAATGATGCACTTGGCCAAAAAGGGCGTATGCGTTTTTTCCTGAATATATTCAGGAAAAAACGCATACGCCCTTTTTGGCCAACCAAGCAAACTTGCAAAGGAAATCTGCACTACAATGAAGTCTCACTTCCCCCCGGTCAAAAGGGCCATCTGAAAAAAGTGTAAAATCCAGAAAGGCAGGACAGGCCATGGAGAACTGGGAGCCTTGTTATGCTGATGGGTGGGATGTAAATTGCCAACAGCCACTCAGGAGAAGTGTATGGTGTTTCCTGAAACATCTAAGAAACAAAGCAACAGAGCCTAGGGCACTTTCACTTATGGTCCTATAGCTTAAGGAAATTAAAATCAAAAAGACACAGCCACCCCAAAATTTGGGATGCCTCTGTTTACAAGAACCTCGTTTACCGTACAAGTTCTCTATCACAGAAAGTGAAAAATGGATAAAGAACTTGTGGTACTTACGTACAATGCAGTATCACTCAGCAATGAAATCTATGTCATCAGGCCCATAGCAGCATAATGAGTGGATTCAGGTACGATGATTCTAACTGAAATAAGTCACACAGAAAAAGAAACATCATAAGATATCACTAATACACGGAATGTAAACTTGGCTACACAGGAACAGAATTCCAAAACAGAACAGGGTCTCAAATTTAGAAAACCAACTTATGCTTGCTTAAGGGGAAAGGTGAGTTGGGGTGCTGCATAAAACCAGAGCTTGAACTGAGCACAGATCAAGTTCCTTAAGCCAAATATGGAATAGACAAGAGCTACTCCTTGCTCAACGAAATGGACTCAACACCCCATATTAAACGCTTAAGAATGTACCTGACTAGTAAGTATCTTAAAACCTATGGATTACTATGTCTCCATAAGAGAATCAAGCGTGTGTACAGGGGCATAAACGCAGCAGTGATAGGATTGGAGAGGTTCGGTGAGCAAATGAAGACCCTTTGAAGTCATATTGCATGGTACCCATTACACGGGTCTCAACTCTCCAGGTTTAAGGTATTCTTCCTTCAGCTAAAATATGCATGTGGAACCCAGAGTATGATCAACAGTGTGAACGGGAGACGTGTTCAAATATGTCTCAGTTTTCCTCACCTGGTACTCGGGTGCAACATTCCAGACGCTTTACTAACACTCTCCCCACTTGGAGAGTCAGCGCCTTTAACCTCCTGTTTGGCCCAGTTTGCAATTTCTGCGGAAGATGAACAGGAATAGGGAGAACCAATGAGAGACTAGCTGGAGGTGTCTGGACGGGCAAATTTAACTCTCATTTCCCACCAGGAAGAGGAAATAACCAAAGGTTCAGCGTGCCATGCCGGAACAAGATTAGGGCCTGAAGCCATCCTGCGGTGTTGCGGCCAGCTCACAAGAAAGCGAGTTGAAGAAAGGAGCTCAGGGGCACTGTAATTCACAAACCTGCAGAGTTATAAATGACAGCTATCGTCCAAAAATATACTGAAGTAAGGCTGCCAAGAGGACTTGAAAGCGGGGCAGAATTGCAGGAAACCGATTTCAGGAGGTAGACTGGAATTGCATTGAAAGCATAGGAAAAGAGGCAGAACGTCCACAATGATGCACTTGGCCAAAAAGGGCGTATGCGTTTTTTCCTGAATATATTCAGGAAAAAACGCATACGCCCTTTTTGGCCAACCAAGCAAACTTGCAAAGGAAATCTGCACTACAATGAAGTCTCACTTCCCCCCGGTCAAAAGGGCCATCTGAAAAAAGTGTAAAATCCAGAAAGGCAGGACAGGCCATGGAGAACTGGGAGCCTTGTTATGCTGATGGGCGGGATGTAAATTGCCAACAGACACTCCGGAGAAGTGTATGGTGTTTCCTGAAACATCTAAAAAACAAAGCAACAGAGACTAGGGCACTTCCACTTATGGCCCTATAGCTTAGGGAAATTAAAATCAAAACGACACAGCCACCCCAAAGTTTGGGACGCCTCTGTTTACAAGAACCTCGTTTACCATACAAGTTCAATATCACAGAAAGTGAAAAATGGATAAAGAACTTGTGGTACTTACGTACAATGCAGTATCAATCAGCAGTGAAATCTATGTCATCAGGCCCGTAGCAGCACAATGAGTGGATTCAGGTACGATGATTCTAACTGAAATAAGTCACACAGAAAAAGAAACATCATAAGATATCAGTAATACACGGAATGTAAACTTGGCTACACAGGAACTGAATTACAGAACAGAACAGGGACTCAAATTTAGAAAACCAACTTATGCTTGCTTAAGGGTAAAGGTGAGTTGGGATGCTGCATAAAAGCAGAGATTGAAATGAGCACAGATAAAGTTCCTTAAGCCAAATATGGAATAGACAAGAGCTACTCCTTGCTCAACGAAATGGACTCAACACCGCATATTAAACGCCTAAGAATGTACCTGACTCTTAAGTATCTTAAAACCTGTGGATTGCTATGTCTCCGAAAGAGAATCAAGCATGTGTACAGGGACATAAACGCAGCAGTGATAGGATTGGAGAGGTTCGGTGAGCAAATGAAGACCCTTTGAAGTCATACTGCATGGTACCCATTCCACGGGTTTCAACTCTCCAGGTTTAAGGTATTCTTCCTTCAGCTAAAACATGCATGTGGAACCTAGAGTATGATCAACCATGTGATCGGGAGACGTGTTCAAATATGTCTAAGTTTTCGTACCCTGGTACTCGGGTGCAACATTCCAGACGCTTTACTAACACTCTCCCGACTTGGAGAGTCAGTCCCTTTAACCTCCTGTTTGGCCCAGTTTGCAATTTCTGCGGAAGATGAACAGGAATAGCGAGAACCAATGAGAGACTAGCTGGAGGTGTCTGGACGGGCAAATTTAACTCTCATTTCCCACCAGGAAGAGGAAATAACCAAAGGTTCAGCGTGCCATGCCGGAACAAGATTAGGGCCTGAAGCCATCCTGCGGTGTTGCGGCCAGCTCACAAGAAAGCGAGTTGAAGAAAGGAGCTCAGGGGCACTGTAATTCACAAACCTGCAGAGTTATAAATGACAGCTATCGTCCAAAAATATACTGAAGTAAGGCTGCCAAGAGGACTTGAAAGCGGGGCAGAATTGCAGGAAACCGATTTCAGGAGGTAGACTGGAATTGCATTGAAAGCATAGGAAAAGAGGCAGAACGTCCACAATGATGCACTTGGCCAAAAAGGGCGTATGCGTTTTTTCCTGAATATATTCAGGAAAAAACGCATACGCCCTTTTTGGCCAACCAAGCAAACTTGCAAAGGAAATCTGCACTACAATGAAGTCTCACTTCCCCCCGGTCAAAAGGGCCATCTGAAAAAAGTGTAAAATCCAGAAAGGCAGGACAGGCCATGGAGAACTGGGAGCCTTGTTATGCTGATGGGCGGGATGTAAATTGCCAACAGCCACTCAGGAGAAGTGTATGGTGTTTCCTGAAACATCTAAGAAACAAAGCAACAGAGCCTAGGGCACTTTCACTTATGGTCCTATAGCTTAGGGAAATTAAAATCAAAAAGACACAGCCACCCCAAAATTTGGGACGCCTCTGTTTACAAGAACCTCGTTTACCGTACAAGTTCTCTATCACAGAAAGTGAAAAATGGATAAAGAACTTGTGGTACTTACGTACAATGCAGTATCACTCAGCAATGAAATCTATGTCATCAGGCCCGTAGCAGCATAATGAGTGGATTCAGGTACGATGATTCTAACTGAAATAAGTCACACAGAAAAAGAAACATCATAAGATATCACTAATACACGGAATGTAAACTTGGCTACACAGGAACTGAATTCCAAAACAGAACAGGGTCTCAAATTTAGAAAACCAACTTATGCTTGCTTAAGGGGAAAGGTGAGTTGGGGTGCTGCATAAAACCAGAGCTTGAACTGAGCACAGATCAAGTTCCTTAAGCCAAATATGGAATAGACAAGAGCTACTCCTTGCTCAACGAAATGGACTCAACACCCCATATTAAACGCTTAAGAATGTACCTGACTAGTAAGTATCTTAAAACCTATGGATTGCTATGTCTCCATAAGAGAATCAAGCGTGTGTACAGGGGCATAAACGCAGCAGTGATAGGATTGGAGAGGTTCGGTGAGCAAATGAAGACCCTTTGAAGTCATATTGCATGGTACCCATTACACGGGTCTCAACTCTCCAGGTTTAAGGTATTCTTCCTTCAGCTAAAATATGCATGTGGAACCCAGAGTATGATCAACAGTGTGAACGGGAGACGTGTTCAAATATGTCTCAGTTTTCCTCCCCTGGTACTCGGGTGCAACATTCCAGACGCTTTACTAACACTCTCCCCACTTGGAGAGTCAGCGCCTTTAACCTCCTGTTTGGCCCAGTTTGCAATTTCTGCGGAAGATGAACAGGAATAGGGAGAACCAATGAGAGACTAGCTGGAGGTGTCTGGACGGGCAAATTTAACTCTCATTTCCCACCAGGAAGAGGAAATAACCAAAGGCTCAGCGTGCCATGCCGGAACAAGATTAGGGCCTGAAGCCATCCTGCGGTGTTGCGGCCAGCTCACAAGAAAGCGAGTTGAAGAAAGGAGCTCAGGGGCACTGTAATTCACAAACCTGCAGAGTTATAAATGACAGCTATCGTCCAAAAATATACTGAAGTAAGGCTGCCAAGAGGACTTGAAAGCGGGGCAGAATTGCAGGAAACCGATTTCAGGAGGTAGACTGGAATTGCATTGAAAGCATAGGAAAAGAGGCAGAACGTCCACAATGATGCACTTGGCCAAAAAGGGCGTATGCGTTTTTTCCTGAATATATTCAGGAAAAAACGCATACGCCCTTTTTGGCCAACCAAGCAAACTTGCAAAGGAAATCTGCACTACAATGAAGTCTCACTTCCCCCCGGTCAAAAGGGCCATCTGAAAAAAGTGTAAAATCCAGAAAGGCAGGACAGGCCATGGAGAACTGGGAGCCTTGTTATGCTGATGGGCGGGATGTAAATTGCCAACAGACACTCCGGAGAAGTGTATGGTGTTTCCTGAAACATCTAAAAAACAAAGCAACAGAGCCTAGGGCACTTCCACTTATGGCCCTATAGCTTAGGGAAATTAAAATCAAAACGACACAGCCACCCCAAAGTTTGGGACGCCTCTGTTTACAAGAACCTCGTTTACCATACAAGTTCAATATCACAGAAAGTGAAAAATGGATAAAGAACTTGTGGTACTTACGTACAATGCAGTATCAATCAGCAGTGAAATCTATGTCATCAGGCCCGTAGCAGCACAATGAGTGGATTCAGGTACGATGATTCTAAGTGAAATAAGTCACACAGAAAAAGAAACATCATAAGATATCAGTAATACACGGAATGTAAACTTGGCTACACAGGAACTGAATTACAGAACAGAACAGGGACTCAAATTTAGAAAACCAACTTATGCTTGCTTAAGGGGAAAGGTGAGTTGGGATGCTGCATAAAAGCAGAGATTGAAATGAGCACAGATAAAGTTCCTTAAGCCAAATATGGAATAGACTAGAGCTACTCCTTGCTTAACGAAATGGATTCAACACCGCATATTAAACGCCTAAGAATGTACCTGACTCTTAAGTATCTTAAAACCTATGGATTGCTATGTCTCCGAAAGAGAATCAAGCATGTGTACAGGGATATAAACGCAGCAGTGATAGGATTGGAGAGGTTCGGTGAGCAAATGAAGACCCTTTGAAGTCATACTGCATGGTACCCATTCCACGGGTTTCAACTACCCAGTTTTAAGGTATTCTTCCTTCAGCTAAAACATGCATGTGGAACCTAGAGTATGATCAACCATGTGATCGGGAGACGTGTTCAAATATGTCTCAGTTTTCGTACCCTGGTACTCGGGTGCAACATTCCAGACGCTTTACTAACACTCTCCCGACTTGGAGAGTCAGTCCCTTTAACCTCCTGTTTGGCCCAGTTTGCAATTTCTGCGGAAGATGAACAGGAATAGCGAGAACCAATGAGAGACTAGCTGGAGGTGTCTGGACGGGCAAATTTAACTCTCATTTCCCAACAGGAAGAGGAAATAACCAAAGGCTCAGCGTGCCGTGCCGGAACCAGATTAGGGCCTGAAGCCATCCTGCGGTGTTGCGGCCAGCTCACAAGAAAACGAGTTGAAGAAAGGAGCTCAGGGGCACTGTAATTCACAAACCTGCAGAGTTATAAATGACAACTATCGTCCAAAAATATACTGAAGTAAGGCTGCCAAGAGGACTTGAAAGCGGGGCAGAATTGCAGGAAACCGATTTCAGGAGGTAGACTGGAATTGCAATGAAACCATAGGAAAAGAGGCAGAACGTCCACAATGATGCACTTGGCCAAAAAGGGCGTATGCGTTTTTTCCTGAATATATTCAGGAAAAAACGCATACGCCCTTTTTGGCCAACCAAGCAAGCTTGCAAAGGAAATCTGCACTACAATGAAGTCTCACTTCCCCCCAGTCAAAAGGGCCATCTGAAAAAAGTGTAAAATCCAGAAAGGCAGGACAGGCCATGGAGAACTGGGAGCCTTGTTATGCTGATGGGCGGGATGTAAATTGCCAACAGACACTCGGGAGAAGTGTATGGTGTTTCCTGAAACATCTAAGAAACAAAGCAACAGAGCCTAGGGCACTTCCACTTATGGTCCTATAGCTTAGGGAAATTAAAATGAAAAAGACACAGCCACCCCAAAGTTTGGGACGCCTCTGTTTACAAGAACCTCGTTTACCGTACAAGTTCAATATCACAGAAAGTGAAAAATGGATAAAGAACTTGTGGTACTTACGTACAATGCAGTATCACTCAGCAGTGAAATCTATGTCATCAGGCCCGTAGCAGCACAATGAGTGGATTCAGGTACAATGATTCTAACTGAAATAAGTCACACAGAAAAAGAAACATCATAAGATATCAGTAATACACGGAATGTAAACTTGGCTACACAGGAACTGAATTACAGAACAGAACAGGGTCTCAAATTTAGAAAACCAACTTATGCTTGTTTAAGGGTAAAGGTGAGTTGGGGTGCTGCATAAAACCAGAGATTGAAATGAGCACAGATAAAGTTCCTTAAGCCAAATATGGAATAGACAAGAGCTACTCCTTGCTCAACGAAATGGACTCAACACCGCATATTAAACGCCTAAGAATGTACCTGACTCTTAAGTATCTTAAAACCTATGGATTGCTATGTCTCCGAAAGAGAATCAAGCATGTGTACAGGGACATAAACGCAGCAGTGATAGGATTGGAGAGGTTCGGTGAGCAAATGAAGACCCTTTGAAGTCATATTGCATGGTACCCATTCCACGGGTTTCAACTACCCAGGTTTAAGGTATTCTTCCTTCAGCTAAAATATGCATGTGGAACCCAGAGTATGATCAACAGTGTGAACGGGAGACGTGTTCAAATATGTCTCAGTTTTCGTACCCTGGTACTCGGGTGCAACATTCCAGACGCTTTACTAACACTCTCCCGACTTGGAGAGTCAGTCCCTTTAACCTCCTGTTTGGCCCAGTTTGCAATTTCTGCGGAAGATGAACAGGAATAGCGAGAACCAATGAGAGACTAGCTGGAGGTGTCTGGACGGGCAAATTTAACTCTCATTTCCCGCCAGGAAGAGGAAATAACCAAAGGCTCAGCGTGCCGTGCCGGAACCAGATTAGGGCCTGAAGCCATCCTGTGGTGTTGCGGCCAGCTCACAAGAAAAGGAATTGAAGAAAGGAGCTCAGGGGCACTGTAATTCACAAACCTGCAGAGTTATAAATGACAGCTATCGTCCAAAAATATACTGAAGTAAGGCTGCCAAGAGGACTTGAAAGCGGGGCAGAATTGCAGGAAACCGATTTCAGGAGGTAGACTGGAATTGCATTGAAAGCATAGGAAAAGAGGCAGAACGTCCACAATGATGCACTTGGCCAAAAAGGGCGTATGCGTTTTTTCCTGAATATATTCAGGAAAAAACGCATACGCCCTTTTTGGCCAACCAAGCAAGCTTGCAAAGGAAATCTGCACTACAATGAAGTCTGACTTCCCACCCCCGCCGGTCAAAAGGGCCATCTGAAAAAAGTGTAAAATCCAGAAAGGCAGGACAGGCCATGGAGAACTGGGAGCCTTGTTATGCTGATGGGCGGGATGTAAATTGCCAACAGACACTCGGGAGAAGTGTATGGTGTTTCCTGAAACATCTAAAAAACAAAGCAACAGAGCCTAGGGCACTTCCACTTATGGTCCTATAGCTTAGGGAAATTAAAATCAAAAAGATACAGCCACCCCAATGTTTGGGACGCCTCTGTTTACAAGAACCTCGTTTACCGTACACGTTCAATATCACAGAAAGTGAAAAATGGATAAAGAACTTGTGGTACTTACGTACAATGCAGTATCACTCAGCAGTGAAATCTATGTCATCAGGCCCGTAGCAGCACAATGAGTGGATTCAGGTACGATGATTCTAACTGAAATAAGTCACACAGAAAAAGAAACATCATAAGATATCACTAATACACGGAATGTAAACTTGGCTACACAGGAACTGAATTACAGAACAGAACAGGGTCTCAAATTTAGAAAACCAACTTATGCTTGTTTAAGGGTAAAGGTGAGTTGGGGTGCTGCATAAAACCAGAGATTGAAATGAGCACAGATAAAGTTCCTTAAGCCAAATATGGAATAGACAAGAGCTACTCCTTGCTCAACGAAATGGACTCAACACCCCATATTAAACGCCTAAGAATGTACCTGACTAGTAAGGATCTTAAAACCTATGGATTGCTATGTCTGCGAAAGAGAATCAAGCATGTGTACAGGGACATAAACGCAGCAGTGATAGGATTGGAGAGGTTTGGTGAGCAAATGAAGACCCTTTGAAGTCATATTGCATGGTACCATTCTACGGGTTTCAGCTACCAAGGTTTAAGGTATTCTTCCTTCAGCTAAAACATGCATGTGGAACCTAGAGTATGATCAACCATGTGATCGGGAGACGTGTTCAAATATGTCTCAGTTTTCGTACCCTGGTACTCGGGTGCAACATTCCAGACGCTTTACTAACACTCTCCCGACTTGGAGAGTCAGTCCCTTTAACCTCCTGTTTGGCCCAGTTTGCAATTTCTGCGGAAGATGAACACGAATAGCGAGAACCAATGAGAGACTAGCTGGAGGTGTCTGGACGGGCAAATTTAACTCTCATTTCCCGCCAGGAAGAGGAAATAACCAAAGGCTCAGCGTGCCGTGCCGGAACCAGATTAGGGCCTGAAGCCATCCTGTGGTGTTGCGGCCAGCTCACAAGAAAAGGAGTTGAAGAAAGGAGCTCAGGGGCACTGTAATTCACAAACCTGCAGAGTTATAAATGACAGCTATCGTCCAAAAATATACTGAAGTAAGGCTGCCAAGAGGACTTGAAAGCGGGGCAGAATTGCAGGAAACCGATTTCAGGAGGTAGACTGGAATTGCATTGAAAGCATAGGAAAAGAGGCAGAACGTCCACAATGATGCACTTGGCCAAAAAGGGCGTATGCGTTTTTTCCTGAATATATTCAGGAAAAAACGCATACGCCCTTTTTGGCCAACCAAGCAAGCTTGCAAGGGAATCTGCACTACAATGAAGTCTCACTTCCCCCCAGTCAAAAGGGCCATCTGAAAAAAGTGTAAAATCCAGAAAGGCAGGACAGGCCATGGAGAACTGGGAGCCTTGTTATGCTGATGGGCGGGATGTAAATTGCCAACAGACACTCGGGAGAAGTGTATGGTGTTTCCTGAAACATCTAAAAAACAAAGCAACAGAGCCTAGGGCACTTCCACTTATGGTCCTATAGCTTAGGGAAATTAAAATCAAAAAGATACAGCCACCCCAATGTTTGGGACGCCTCTGTTTACAAGAACCTCGTTTACCGTACAAGTTCAATATCACAGAAAGTGAAAAATGGATAAAGAACTTGTGGTACTTACGTACAATGCAGGATCACTCAGCAGTGAAATCTATGTCATCAGGCCCGTAGCAGCACAATGAGTGGATTCAGGTACGATGATTCTAACTGAAATAAGTCACACAGAAAAAGAAACATCATAAGATATCAGTAATACACGGAATGTAAACTTGGCTACACAGGAACTGAATTACAGAACAGAACAGGGTCTCAAATTTAGAAAACCAACTTATGCTTGTTTAAGGGTAAAGGTGAGTTGGGGTGCTGCATAAAACCAGAGATTGAAATGAGCACAGATAAAGTTCCTTAAGCCAAATATGGAATAGACAAGAGCTACTCCTTGCTCAACGACATGGACACAACACCGCATATTAAACGCCTAAGAATGTACCTGACTCTTAAGTATCTTAAAACCTATGGATTGCTATGTCTCCGAAAGAGAATCAAGCATGTGTACAGGGACATAAACGCAGCAGTGATAGGATTGGAGAGGTTCGGTGAGCAAATGAAGACCCTTTGAAGTCATATTGCATGGTACCCATTACACGGGTCTCAACTCTCCAGGTTTAAGGTATTCTTCCTTCAGCTAAAACATGCATGTGGAACCCAGAGTATGATCAATCGTGTGAACGGGAGACGTGTTCAAATATGTCTCAGTTTTCGTACCCTGGTACTCGGGTGCAAGATTCCAGATGCTTTACTAACACTCTCCCCACTTGGAGAGTCAGCGCCTTTAACCTCCTGTTTGGCCCAGTTTGCAATTTCTGCGGAAGATGAACAGGAATAGGGAGAACCAAAGAGAGACTAGCTGGAGGTGTCTGGACGGGCAAATTTAACTCTCATTTCCCACCAGGAAGAGGAAATAACCAAAGGCTCAGCGTGCCGTGCCGGAACCAGATTAGGGCCTGAAGCCATCCTGCGGTGTTGCGGCCAGCTCACAAGAAAGCGAGTTGAAGAAAGGCGCTCAGGGGCACTGTAATTCACAAACCTGCAGAGTTATAAATGACAGCTATCATCCAAAAATATACTGAAGTAAGGCTGCCAAGAGGACTTGAAAGTGGGGCAGAATTGCAGGAAACCGATTTCAGGAGGTAGACTGGAATTGCATTGAAAGCATAGGAAAAGAGGCAGAACGTCCACAATGATGCACTTGGCCAAAAAGGGCGTATGCGTTTTTTCCTGAATATATTCAGGAAAAAACGCATACGCCCTTTTTGGCCAACCAAGCAAACTTGCAAAGGAAATCTGCACTACAATGAAGTCTCACTTCCCCCCGGTCAAATGGGCCATCTGAAAAAGGTGTAAAATCCAGAAAGGCAGGACAGGCCATGGAGAACTGGGAGCCTTGTTATGCTGATGGGCGGGATGTAAATTGCCAACAGACACTCGGGAGAAGTGTATGGTGTTTCCTGAAACATCTAAAAAACAAAGCAACAGAGCCTAGGGCACTTCCACTTATGGCCCTATAGCTTAGGGAAATTAAAATCAAAACGACACAGCCACCCCAAAGTTTGGGACGCCTCTGTTTACAAGAACCTCGTTTACCGTACAAGTTCAATATCACAGAAAGTGAAAAATGGATAAAGAACTTGTGGTACTTACGTACAATGCAGTATCACTCAGCAGTGAAATCTATGTCATCAGGCCCGTAGCAGCACAATGAGTGGATTCAGGTACGATGATTCTAACTGAAATAAGTCACACAGAAAATGAAACATCATAAGATATCAGTAATACACGGAATGTAAACTTGGCTACACAGGAACTGAATTACAGAACAGAACAGGGACTCAAATTTAGAAAACCAACTTATGCTTGCTTAAGGGTAAAGGTGAGTTGGGATGCTGCATAAAAGCAGAGATTCAAATGAGCACAGATAAAGTTCCTTAAGCCAAATATGGAATAGACAAGAGCTACTCCTTGCTCAACGAAATGGATTCAACACCGCATATTAAACGCCTAAGAATGTACCTGACTCTTAAGTATCTTAAAACCTGTGGATTGCTATGTCTCCGAAAGAGAATCAAGCATGTGTACAGGGACATAAACGCAGCAGTGATAGGATTGGAGAGGTTCGGTGAGCAAATGAAGACCCTTTGAAGTCATATTGCATGGTACCCATTCCACGGGTCTCAACTCTCCAGGTTTAAGGTATTCTTCCTTCAGCTAAAATATGCATGTGGAACCCAGAGTATGATCAACAGTGTGAACGGGAGACGTGTTCAAATATGTCTCAGTTTTCGTACCCTGGTACTCGGGTGCAACATTCCAGACGCTTTACTAACACTCTCACCACTTGGAGAGTCAGCGCCTTTAACCTCCTGTTTGGCCCAGTTTGCAATTTCTGCGGCAGATGAACAGGAATAGCGAGAACCAATGAGAGACTAGCTGGAGGTGTCCGGACGGGCAAATTTAACTCTCATTTCCCACCAGGAAGAGGAAATAACCAAAGGCTCAGCGTGCCATGCCGGAACAAGATTAGGGCCTGAAGCCATCCTGCGGTGTTGCGGCCAGCTCACAAGAAAGCGAGTTGAAGAAAGGAGCTCAGGGGCACTGTAATTCACAAACCTGCAGAGTTATAAATGACAGCTATCGTCCAAAAATATACTGAAGTAAGGCTGCCAAGAGGACTTGAAAGCAGGGCAGAATTGCAGGAAACCGATTTCAGGAGGTAGACTGGAATTGCATTGAAAGCATAGGAAAAGAGGCAGAACGTCCACAATGATGCACTTGGCCAAAAAGGGCGTATGCGTTTTTTTCTGAATATATTCAGGAAAAAACGCATACGCCCTTTTTGGCCAACCAAGCAAACTTGCAAAGGAAATCTGCACTACAATGAAGTCTCACTTCCCCCCGGTCAAAAGGGCCATCTGAAAAAAGTGTAAAATCCAGAAAGGCAGGACAGGCCATGGAGAACTGGGAGCCTTGTTATGCTGATGGGCGGGATGTAAATTGCCAACAGCCACTCGGGAGAAGTGTATGGTGTTTCCTGAAACATCTAAGAAACAAAGCAACAGAGCCTAGGGCACTTTCACTTATGGTCCTATAGCTTAGGGAAATTAAAATCAAAAAGACACAGCCACCCCAAAATTTGGGACGCCTCTGTTTACAAGAACCTCGTTTACCGTACAAGTTCAACATCGCAGAAAGTGAAAAATGGATAAAGAAGTTGTGGTATTTACTTACAAAGCAATATCACTCAGCAATGAAATCTATGTCATCAGGCACTTAGCAGCACAATGAGTGGATTCAGGTATGATGATTCAAACTGAAATAAGTCACACAGAAAAAAAACATCATAAGATATCACTAATACACGGAATGTAAACTTGGCTACACAGGAACTGAATTCCAAAACAGAACAGCGTCTCAAATTTAGAAAACCAACTTATGCTTGCTTAAGGGGAAAGGTGAGTTGGGGTGCTGCATAAAACCAGAGATTGAAATGAGCACAGATAAAGTTCCTTAAGCCAAATATGGAATAGACAAGAGCTACTCCTTGCTCAACGAAATGGACTCAACACCCCATATTAAACGCCTAAGAATGTACGTGACTAGTAAGTATCTTAAAACCTATGGATTGCTATGTCTCCGAAAGAGAATCAAGCATGTGTACAGGGACATAAACGCAGCAGTGATAGGATTGGAGAGGTTCGGTGAGCAAATGAAGACCCTTTGAAGTCATACTGCATGGTACCCATTCCACGGGTTTCAACTACCCAGGTTTAAGGTATTCTTCCTTCAGCTAAAACATGCATGTGGAACCTAGAGTATGATCAACCATGTGATCGGGAGACGTGTTCAAATATGTCTCAGTTTTCGTACCCTGGTACTCGGGTGCAACATTCCAGACGCTTTACTAACACTCTCCCGACTTGGAGAGTCAGTCCCTTTAACCTCCTGTTTGGCCCAGTTTGCAATTTCTGCGGAAGATGAACAGGAATAGCGAGAACCAATGAGAGACTAGCTGGAGGTGTCTGGACGGGCAAATTTAACTCTCATTTCCCACCAGGAAGAGGAAATAACCAAAGGCTCAGCGTGCCGTGCCGGAACCAGATTAGGGCCTGAAGCCATCCTGCGGTGTTGCGGCCAGCTCACAAGAAAACGAGTTGAAGAAAGGAGCTCAGGGGCACTGTAATTCACAAACCTGCAGAGTTATAAATGACAACTATCGTCCAAAAATATACTGAAGTAAGGCTACCAAGAGGACTTGAAAGCGGAGCAGAATTGCAGGAAACCGATTTCAGGAGGTAGACTGGAATTGCATTGAAAGCATAGGAAAAGAGGCAGAACGTCCACAATGATGCACTTGGCCAAAAAGGGCGTATGCGTTTTTTCCTGAATATATTCAGGAAAAAACGCATACGCCCTTTTTGGCCAACCAAGCAAGCTTGCAAAGGAAATCTGCACTACAATGAAGTCTCACTTCCCCCCGGTCAAAAGGGTCATCTGAAAAAAGTGTAAAATCCAGAAAGGCAGGACAGGCCATGGAGAACTGGGAGCCTTGTTATGCTGATGGGCGGGATGTAAATTGCCAACAGACACTCGGGAGAAGTGTATGGTGTTTCCTGAAACATCTAAAAAACAAAGCAACAGAGCCTAGGGCACTTCCACTTATGGTCCTATAGCTTAGGGAAATTAAAATCAAAAAGATACAGCCACCCCAATGTTTGGGACGCCTCTGTTTACAAGAACCTCCTTTACCGTACAAGTTCAATATCACAGAAAGTGAAAAATGGATAAAGAACTTGTGGTACTTACGTACAATGCAGTATCACTCAGCAGTGAAATCTATGTCATCAGGCCCGTAGCAGCACAATGAGTGGATTCAGGTACGATGATTCTAACTGAAATAAGTCACACAGAAAAAGAAACATCATAAGATATCAGTAACACACGGAATGTAAACTTGGCTACACAGGAACTGAATTACAGAACAGAACAGGGTCTCAAATTTAGAAAACCAACTTATGCTTGTTTAAGGGGAAAGGTGAGTTGGGGTGCTGCATAAAACCAGAGATTGAAATGAGCACAGATAAAGTTCCTTAAGCCAAATATGGAATAGACAAGAGCTACTCCTTGCTCAACGAAATGGACTCAACACCGCATATTAAACGCCTAAGAATGTACCTGACTCTTAAGTATCTTAAAACCTATGGATTGCTATGTCTCCGAAAGAGAATCAAGCATGTGTACAGGGACATAAACGCAGCAGTGATAGGATTGGAGAGGTTCGGTGAGCAAATGAAGACCCTTTGAAGTCATATTTCATGGTACCCATTCCACGGGTCTCAACTCTCCAGGTTTAAGGTATTCTTCCTTCAGCTAAAATATGCATGTGGAACCCAGAGTATGATCAACAGTGTGAACGGGAGACGTGTTCAAATATGTCTCAGTTTTCCTCCCCTGGTACTCGGGTGCAACATTCCAGACGCTTTACTAACACTCTCCCCACTTGGAGAGTCAGCGCCTTTAACCTCCTGTTTGGCCCAGTTTGCAATTTCTGCGGAAGATGAACAGGAATAGGGAGAACCAATGAGAGACTAGCTGGAGGTGTCTGGACGGGCAAATTTAACTCTCATTTCCCACCAGGAAGAGGAAGTAACCAAAGGCTCAGCGTGCCGTGCCAGAACCAGATTAGGGCCTGAAGCCATCCTGCGGTGTTGCGGTCAGCTCACAAGAAAGCGAGTTGAAGAAAGGAGCTCAGGGGCACTATAATTCACAAACATGCAGAGTTATAAATGACAACTATCATCCAAAAATATACTGAAGTAAGGCTGCCAAGAGGACTTGAAAGCGGGGCAGAATTGCAGGAAACCGATTTCAGGAGGTAGACTGGAATTGCATTGAAAGCATAGGAAAAGAGGCAGAACGTCCACAATGATGCACTTGGCCAAAAAGGGCGTATGCGTTTTTTCCTGAATATATTCAGGAAAAAACGCATACGCCCTTTTTGGCCAACCAAGCAAGCTTGCAAAGGAAATCTGCACTACAATGAAGTCTCACTTCCCCCCGGTCAAAAGGGCCATCTGAAAAAAGTGTAAAATCCAGAAAGGCAGGACAGGCCATGGAGAACTGGGAGCCTTGTTATGCTGATGGGCGGGATGTAAATTGCCAACAGACACTCGGGAGAAGTGTATGGTGTTTCCTGAAACATCTAAAAAACAAAGCAACAGAGCCTAGGGCACTTCCACTTATGGTCCTATAGCTTAGGGAAATTAAAATCAAAAAGACACAGCCACCCCAAAGTTTGGGACGCCTCTGTTTACAAGAACCTCGTTTACCGTACAAGTTCAACATCGCAGAAAGTGAAAAATGGATAAAGAAGTTGTGGTATTTACTTACAAAGCAATATCACTCAGCAATGAAATCTATGTCATCAGGCCCTTAGCAGCACAATGAGTGGATTCAGGTATGATGATTCAAACTGAAATAAGTCACACAGAAAAAAAACATCATAAGATATCACTAATACACGGAATGTAAACTTGGCTACACAGGAACTGAATTCCAAAACAGAACAGCGTCTCAAATTTAGAAAACCAACTTATGCTTGCTTAAGGGGAAAGGTGAGTTGGGGTGCTGCATAAAACCAGAGATTGAAATGAGCACAGATAAAGTTCCTTAAGCCAAATATGGAATAGACAAGAGCTACTCCTTGCTCAACGAAATGGACTCAACACCCCATATTAAACGCCTAAGAATGTACGTGACTACTAAGTATCTTAAAACCTATGGATTGCTATGTCTCCATAAGAGAATCAAGCATGTGTACAGGGGCATAAACGCAGCAGTGATAGGATTGGAGAGTTTCGGTGAGCAAATGAAGACCCTTTGAAGTCATATTGCATGGTACCCATTACACGGGTCTCAACTCTCCAGGTTTAAGGTATTCTTCCTTCAGCTAAAATATGCATGTGGAACCCAGAGTATGATCAACAGTGTGAACGGGAGACGTGTTCAAATATGTCTCAGTTTTCCTCCCCTGGTACTCGGGTGCAACGTTCCAGACGCTTTACTAACACTCTCCCCACTTGGAGAGTCAGCGCCTTTAACCTCCTGTTTGGCCTAGTTTGCAATTTCTGCGGAAGATGAACAGGAATAGCGAGAACCAATGAGAAACTAGCTGGAGGTGTCTGGACGGGCAAATTTAACTCTCATTTCCCACCAGGAAGAGGAAATAACCAAAGGCTCAGCGTGCCGTGCCGGAACCAGATTAGGGCCTGAAGCCATCCTGCGGTGTTGCGGCCAGCTCACAAGAAAGCGAGTTGAAGAAAGGAGCTCAGGGGCACTGTAATTCAAAAACCTGCAGAGTTATAAATGACAGCTCTCGTCCAAAAATATACTGAAGTAAGGCTGCCAAGAGGACTTGAAAGCGGGGCAGAATTGCAGGAAACCGATTTCAGGAGGTAGACTGGAATTGCATTGAAAGCATAGGAAAAGAGGCAGAACGTCCACAATGATGCACTTGGCCAAAAAGGGCGTATGCGTTTTTTCCTGAATATATTCAGGAAAAAACGCATACGCCCTTTTTGGCCAACCAAGCAAACTTGCAAAGGAAATCTGCACTACAATGAAGTCTCACTTCCCCCTGGTCAAAAGGGCCATCTGAAAAAAGTGTAAAATCCAGAAAGGCAGGACAGGCCATGGAGAACTGGGAGCCTTGTTATGCTGATGGGCGGGATGTAAATTGCCAACAGACACTCGGGAGAAGTGTATGGTGTTTCCTGAAACATCTAAAAAACAAAGCAACAGAGCCTAGGGCACTTCCACTTATGGTCTTATAGCTTAGGGAAATTAAAATCAAAACGACACAGCCACCCCAAAGTTTGGGACGCCTCTGTTTACAAGAACCTCGTTTACCGTACAAGTTCAATATCACAGAAAGTGAAAAATGGATAAAGAACTTGTGGTACTTACGTACAATGCAGTATCACTCAGCAGTGAAATCTATGTCATCAGGCCCGTAGCAGCACAATGAGTGGATTCAGGTACGATGATTCTAACTGAAATAAGTCACACAGAAAAAGAAACATCATAAGATATCAGTAATACACGGAATGTAAACTTGGCTACACAGGAACTGAATTACAGAACAGAACAGGGTCTCAAATTTAGAAAACCAACTTATGCTTGCTTAAGGGTAAAGGTGAGTTGGGGTGCTGCATAAAACCAGAGATTGAAATGAGCACAGATAAAGTTCCTTAAGCCAAATATGGAATAGACAAGAGCTACTCCTTGCTCAACGAAATGGATTCAACACCGCATATTAAACGCCTAAGAATGTACCTGACTCTTAAGTATCTTAAAACCTATGGATTGCTATGTCTCCGAAAGAGAATCAAGCATGTGTACAGGGACATAAACGCAGCAGTGATAGGATTGGAGAGGTTCGGTGAGCAAATGAAGACCCTTTGAAGTCATACTGCATGGTACCCATTCCACGGGTTTCAACTACCCAGGTTTAAGGTATTCTTCCTTCAGCTAAAACATGCATGTGGAACCTAGAGTATGATCAACCATGTGATCGGGAGACGTGTTCAAATATGTCTCAGTTTTCGTACCCTGGTACTCGGGTGCAACATTCCAGACGCTTTACTAACACTCTCCCGACTTGGAGAGTCAGTCCCTTTAACCTCCTGTTTGGCCCAGTTTGCAATTTCTGCGGAAGATGAACAGGAATAGCGAGAACCAATGAGAGACTAGCTGGAGGTGTCTGGACGGGCAAATTTAACTCTCATTTCCCACCAGGAAGAGGAAATAACCAAAGGCTCAGCGTGCCGTGCCGGAACCAGATTAGGGCCTGAAGCCATCCTGCGGTGTTGCGGCCAGCTCACAAGAAAACGAGTTGAAGAAAGGAGCTCAGGGGCACTGTAATTCACAAACCTGCAGAGTTATAAATGACAACTATCGTCCAAAAATATACTGAAGTAAGGCTACCAAGAGGACTTGAAAGCGGAGCAGAATTGCAGGAAACCGATTTCAGGAGGTAGACTGGAATTGCATTGAAAGCATAGGAAAAGAGGCAGAACGTCCACAATGATGCACTTGGCCAAAAAGGGCGTATGCGTTTTTTCCTGAATATATTCAGGAAAAAACGCATACGCCCTTTTTGGCCAACCAAGCAAGCTTGCAAAGGAAATCTGCACTACAATGAAGTCTCACTTCCCCCCGGTCAAAAGGGTCATCTGAAAAAAGTGTAAAATCCAGAAAGGCAGGACAGGCCATGGAGAACTGGGAGCCTTGTTATGCTGATGGGCGGGATGTAAATTGCCAACAGACACTCGGGAGAAGTGTATGGTGTTTCCTGAAACATCTAAAAAACAAAGCAACAGAGCCTAGGGCACTTCCACTTATGGTCCTATAGTTTAGGGAAATTAAAATCAAAAAGATACAGCCACCCCAATGTTTGGGACGCCTCTGTTTACAAGAACCTCATTTACCGTACAAGTTCAATATCACAGAAAGTGAAAAATGGATAAAGAACTTGTGGTACTTACGTACAATGCAGTATCACTCAGCAGTGAAATCTATGTCATCAGGCCCGTAGCAGCACAATGAGTGGATTCAGGTACGATGATTCTAACTGAAATAAGTCACACAGAAAAAGAAACATCATAAGATATCAGTAATACACGGAATGTAAACTTGGCTACACAGGAACTGAATTACAGAACAGAACAGGGTCTCAAATTTAGAAAACCAACTTATGCTTGTTTAAGGGGAAAGGTGAGTTGGGGTGCTGCATAAAACCAGAGATTGAAATGAGCACAGATAAAGTTCCTTAAGCCAAATATGGAATAGACAAGAGCTACTCCTTGCTCAACGAAATGGACTCAACACCGCATATTAAACGCCTAAGAATGTACCTGACTCTTAAGTATCTTAAAACCTATGGATTGCTATGTCTCCGAAAGAGAATCAAGCATGTGTACAGGGACATAAACGCAGCAGTGATAGGATTGGAGAGGTTCGGTGAGCAAATGAAGACCCTTTGAAGTCATATTGCATGGTACCCATTACACGGGTCTCAACTCTCCAGGTTTAAGGTATTCTTCCTTCAGCTAAAATATGCATGTGGAACCCAGAGTATGATCAACAGTGTGAACGGGAGACGTGTTCAAATATGTCTCAGTTTTCCTCCCCTGGTACTCGGGTGCAACATTCCAGACGCTTTACTAACACTCTCCCCACTTGGAGAGTCAGCGCCTTTAACCTCCTGTTTGGCCCAGTTTGCAATTTCTGCGGAAGATGAACAGGAATAGCGAGAACCAATGAGAGACTAGCTGGAGGTGTCTGGACGGGCAAATTTAACTCTCATTTCCCACCAGGAAGAGGAAATAACCAAAGGCTCAGCGTGCCATGCCGGAACAAGATTAGGGCCTGAAGCCATCCTGCGGTGTTGCGGCCAGCTCACAAGAAAGCGAGTTGAAGAAAGGAGCTCAGGGGCACTGTAATTCACAAACCTGCAGAGTTATAAATGACAGCTATCGTCCAAAAATATACTGAAGTAAGGCTGCCAAGAGGACTTGAAAGCGGGGCAGAATTGCAGGAAACCGATTTCAGGAGGTAGACTGGAATTGCATTGAAAGCATAGGAAAAGAGGCAGAACGTCCACAATGATGCACTTGGCCAAAAAGGGCGTATGCGTTTTTTCCTGAATATATTCAGGAAAAAACGCATACGCCCTTTTTGGCCAACCAAGCAAACTTGCAAAGGAAATCTGCACTACAATGAAGTCTCACTTCCCCCCGGTCAAAAGGGCCATCTGAAAAAAGTGTAAAATCCAGAAAGGCAGGACAGGCCATGGAGAACTGGGAGCCTTGTTATGCTGATGGGCGGGATGTAAATTGCCAACAGCCACTCTGGAGAAGTGTATGGTGTTTCCTGAAACATCTAAGAAACAAGGCAACAGAGCCTAGGGCACTTTCAGTTATGGTCCTATAGCTTAGGGAAATTAAAATCAAAAAGACACAGCCACCCCAAAATTTGGGACGCCTCTGTTTACAAGAACCTCGTTTACCGTACAAGTTCTCTATCACAGAAAGTGAAAAATGGATAAAGAACTTATGGTACTTACGTACAATGCAGTATCACTCAGCAATGAAATCTATGTCATCAGGCCCGTAGCAGCATAATGAGTGGATTCAGGTACGATGATTCTAACTGAAATAAGTCACACAGAAAAAGAAACATCATAAGATATCACTAATACACGGAATGTAAACTTGGCTACACAGGAACTGAATTCCAAAACAGAACAGGGTCTCAAATTTAGAAAACCAACTTATGCTTGCTTAAGGGGAAAGGTGAGTTGGGGTGCTGCATAAAACCAGAGATTGAAATGAGCACAGATAAAGTTCCTTAAGCCAAATATGGAATAGACAAGAGCTACTCCTTGCTCAACGAAATGGACTCAACACCCCATATTAAACGCCTAAGAATGTACGTGACTAGTAAGTATCTTAAAACCTATGGATTGCTATGTCTCCATAAGAGAATCAAGCATGTGTACAGGGGCATAAACGCAGCAGTGATAGGATTGGAGAGGTTCGGTGAGCAAATGAAGACCCTTTGAAGTCATATTGCATGGTACCCATTACACGGGTCTCAACTCTCCAGGTTTAAGGTATTCTTCCTTCAGCTAAAATATGCATGTGGAACCCAGAGTATGATCAACAGTGTGAACGGGAGACGTGTTCAAATATGTCTCAGTTTTCCTCCCCTGGTACTCGGGTGCAACATTCCAGACGCTTTACTAACACTCTCCCCACTTGGAGAGTCAGCGCCTTTAACCTCCTGTTTGGCCCAGTTTGCAATTTCTGCGGAAGATGAACAGGAATAGCGAGAACCAATGAGAGACTAGCTGGAGGTGTCTGGACGGGCAAATTTAACTCTCATTTCCCACCAGGAAGAGGAAATAACCAAAGGCTCAGCGTGCCATGCCGGAACAAGATTAGGGCCTGAAGCCATCCTGCGGTGTTGCGGCCAGCTCACAAGAAAGCGAGTTGAAGAAAGGAGCTCAGGGGCACTGTAATTCACAAACCTGCAGAGTTATAAATGACAGCTATCGTCCAAAAATATACTGAAGTAAGGCTGCCAAGAGGACTTGAAAGCGGGGCAGAATTGCAGGAAACCGATTTCAGGAGGTAGACTGGAATTGCATTGAAAGCATAGGAAAAGAGGCAGAACGTCCACAATGATGCACTTGGCCAAAAAGGGCGTATGCGTTTTTTCCTGAATATATTCAGGAAAAAACGCATACGCCCTTTTTGGCCAACCAAGCAAACTTGCAAAGGAAATCTGCACTACAATGAAGTCTCACTTCCCCCCGGTCAAAAGGGCCATCTGAAAAAAGTGTAAAATCCAGAAAGGCAGGACAGGCCATGGAGAACTGGGAGCCTTGTTATGCTGATGGGCGGGATGTAAATTGCCAACAGCCACTCTGGAGAAGTGTATGGTGTTTCCTGAAACATCTAAGAAACAAGGCAACAGAGCCTAGGGCACTTTCAGTTATGGTCCTATAGCTTAGGGAAATTAAAATCAAAAAGACACAGCCACCCCAAAATTTGGGACGCCTCTGTTTACAAGAACCTCGTTTACCGTACAAGTTCTCTATCACAGAAAGTGAAAAATGGATAAAGAACTTATGGTACTTACGTACAATGCAGTATCACTCAGCAATGAAATCTATGTCATCAGGCCCGTAGCAGCATAATGAGTGGATTCAGGTACGATGATTCTAACTGAAATAAGTCACACAGAAAAAGAAACATCATAAGATATCACTAATACACGGAATGTAAACTTGGCTACACAGGAACTGAATTCCAAAACAGAACAGGGTCTCAAATTTAGAAAACCAACTTATGCTTGCTTAAGGGGAAAGGTGAGTTGGGGTGCTGCATAAAACCAGAGATTGAAATGAGCACAGATAAAGTTCCTTAAGCCAAATATGGAATAGACAAGAGCTACTCCTTGCTCAACGAAATGGACTCAACACCCCATATTAAACGCCTAAGAATGTACGTGACTAGTAAGTATCTTAAAACCTATGGATTGCTATGTCTCCATAAGAGAATCAAGCATGTGTACAGGGGCATAAACGCAGCAGTGATAGGATTGGAGAGGTTCGGTGAGCAAATGAAGACCCTTTGAAGTCATATTGCATGGTACCCATTACACGGGTCTCAACTCTCCAGGTTTAAGGTATTCTTCCTTCAGCTAAAATATGCATGTGGAACCCAGAGTATGATCAACAGTGTGAACGGGAGACGTGTTCAAATATGTCTCAGTTTTCCTCCCCTGGTACTCGGGTGCAACGTTCCAGACGCTTTACTAACACTCTCCCCACTTGGAGAGTCAGCGCCTTTAACCTCCTGTTTGGCCTAGTTTGCAATTTCTGCGGAAGATGAACAGGAATAGCGAGAACCAATGAGAAACTAGCTGGAGGTGTCTGGACGGGCAAATTTAACTCTCATTTCCCACCAGGAAGAGGAAATAACCAAAGGCTCAGCGTGCCGTGCCGGAACCAGATTAGGGCCTGAAGCCATCCTGCGGTGTTGCGGCCAGCTCACAAGAAAGCGAGTTGAAGAAAGGAGCTCAGGGGCACTGTAATTCACAAACCTGCAGAGTTATAAATGACAGCTATCGTCCAAAAATATACTGAAGTTAGGCTGCCAAGAGGACTTGAAAGCGGGGCAGAATTGCAGGAAACCGATTTCAGGAGGTAGACTGGAATTGCATTGAAAGCATAGGAAAAGAGGCAGAACGTCCACAATGATGCACTTGGCCAAAAAGGGCGTATGCGTTTTTTCCTGAATATATTCAGGAAAAAACGCATACGCCCTTTTTGGCCAACCAAGCAAACTTGCAAAGGAAATCTGCACTACAATGAAGTCTCACTTCCCCCTGGTCAAAAGGGCCATCTGAAAAAAGTGTAAAATCCAGAAAGGCAGGACAGGCCATGGAGAACTGGGAGCCTTGTTATGCTGATGGGCGGGATGTCAATTGCCAACAGACACTCGGGAGAAGTGTATGGTGTTTCCTGAAACATCTAAAAAACAAAGCAACAGAGCCTAGGGCACTTCCACTTATGGTCCTATAGCTTAGGGAAATTAAAATCAAAACGACACAGCCACCCCAAAGTTTGGGACGCCTCTGTTTACAAGAACCTCGTTTACCGTACAAGTTCAATATCACAGAAAGTGAAAAATGGATAAAGAACTTGTGGTACTTACGTACAATGCAGTATCACTCAGCAGTGAAATCTATGTCATCAGGCCCGTAGCAGCACAATGAGTGGATTCAGGTACGATGATTCTAACTGAAATAAGTCACACAGAAAAAGAAACATCATAAGATATCAGTAATACACGGAATGTAAACTTGGCTACACAGGAACTGAATTACAGAACAGAACAGGGTCTCAAATTTAGAAAACCAACTTATGCTTGCTTAAGGGTAAAGGTGAGTTGGGGTGCTGCATAAAACCAGAGATTGAAATGAGCACAGATAAAGTTCCTTAAGCCAAATATGGAATAGACAAGAGCTACTCCTTGCTCAACGAAATGGATTCAACACCGCATATTAAACGCCTAAGAATGTACCTGACTCTTAAGTATCTTAAAACCTATGGATTGCTATGTCTCCGAAAGAGAATCAAGCATGTGTACAGGGACATAAACGCAGCAGTGATAGGATTGGAGAGGTTCGGTGAGCAAATGAAGACCCTTTGAAGTCATACTGCATGGTACCCATTCCACGGGTTTCAACTACCCAGGTTTAAGGTATTCTTCCTTCAGCTAAAACATGCATGTGGAACCTAGAGTATGATCAACCATGTGATCGGGAGACGTGTTCAAATATGTCTCAGTTTTCGTACCCTGGTACTCGGGTGCAACATTCCAGACGCTTTACTAACACTCTCCCGACTTGGAGAGTCAGTCCCTTTAACCTCCTGTTTGGCCCAGTTTGCAATTTCTGCGGAAGATGAACAGGAATAGCGAGAACCAATGAGAGACTAGCTGGAGGTGTCTGGACGGGCAAATTTAACTCTCATTTCCCACCAGGAAGAGGAAATAACCAAAGGCTCAGCGTGCCGTGCCGGAACCAGATTAGGGCCTGAAGCCATCCTGCGGTGTTGCGGCCAGCTCACAAGAAAACGAGTTGAAGAAAGGAGCTCAGGGGCACTGTAATTCACAAACCTGCAGAGTTATAAATGACAACTATCGTCCAAAAATATACTGAAGTAAGGCTACCAAGAGGACTTGAAAGCGGAGCAGAATTGCAGGAAACCGATTTCAGGAGGTAGACTGGAATTGCATTGAAAGCATAGGAAAAGAGGCAGAACGTCCACAATGATGCACTTGGCCAAAAAGGGCGTATGCGTTTTTTCCTGAATATATTCAGGAAAAAACGCATACGCCCTTTTTGGCCAACCAAGCAAGCTTGCAAAGGAAATCTGCACTACAATGAAGTCTCACTTCCCCCCGGTCAAAAGGGTCATCTGAAAAAAGTGTAAAATCCAGAAAGGCAGGACAGGCCATGGAGAACTGGGAGCCTTGTTATGCTGATGGGCGGGATGTAAATTGCCAACAGACACTCGGGAGAAGTGTATGGTGTTTCCTGAAACATCTAAAAAACAAAGCAACAGAGCCTAGGGCACTTCCACTTATGGTCCTATAGCTTAGGGAAATTAAAATCAAAAAGATACAGCCACCCCAATGTTTGGGACGCCTCTGTTTACAAGAACCTCCTTTACCGTACAAGTTCAATATCACAGAAAGTGAAAAATGGATAAAGAACTTGTGGTACTTACGTACAATGCAGTATCACTCAGCAGTGAAATCTATGTCATCAGGCCCGTAGCAGCACAATGAGTGGATTCAGGTACGATGATTCTAACTGAAATAAGTCACACAGAAAAAGAAACATCATAAGATATCAGTAATACACGGAATGTAAACTTGGCTACACAGGAACTGAATTACAGAACAGAACAGGGTCTCAAATTTAGAAAACCATCTTATGCTTGTTTAAGGGTAAAGGTGAGTTGGGGTGCTGCATAAAACCAGAGATTGAAATGAGCACAGATAAAGTTCCTTAAGCCAAATATGGAATAGACAAGAGCTACTCCTTGCTCAACGAAATGGACTCAACACCCCATATTAAACGCCTAAGAATGTACCTAACTAGTAAGTATCTTAAAACCTATGGATTGCTATGTCTCCATAACAGAATCAAGGGTGTGTACAGGGGCATAAACGCAGCAGTGATAGGATTGGAGAGGTTCGGTGAGCAAATGAAGACCCTTTGAAGTCATATTGCATGGTACCCATTACACGGGTCTCAACTCTCCAGGTTTAAGGTATTCTTCCTTCAGCTAAAATATGCATGTGGAACCCAGAGTATGATCAACAGTGTGAACGGGAGACGTGTTCAAATATGTCTCAGTTTTCGTACCCTGGTACTCGGGTGCAACATTCCAGACGCTTTACTAACACTCTCCCCACTTGGAGAGTCAGCGCCTTTAACCTCCTGTTTGGCCCAGTTTGCAATTTCTGCGGAAGATGAACAGGAATAGGGAGAACCAATGAGAAACTAGCTGGAGGTGTCTGGACGGGCAAATTTAACTCTCATTTCCCACCAGGAAGAGGAAATAACCAAAGGCTCAGCGTGCCATGCCGGAACCAGATTAGGGCCTGAAGCCATCCTGCGGTGTTGCGGCCAGCTCACAAGAAAGCGAGTTGAAGAAAGGAGCTCAGGGGCACTGTAATTCACAAACCTGCAGAGTTATAAATGACAGCTATCGTCCAAAAATATACTGAAGTAAGGCTGCCAAGAGGACTTGAAAGCGGGGCAGAATTGCAGGAAACTGATTTCAGGAGGTAGACTGGAATTGCATTGAAAGCATAGGAAAAGAGGCAGAACGTCCACAATGATGCACTTGGCCAAAAAGGGCGTATGCGTTTTTTCCTGAATATATTCAGGAAAAAACGCATACGCCCTTTTTGGCCAACCAAGCAAACTTGCAAAGGAAATCTGCACTACAATGAAGTCTGACTTCCCCCCGGTCAAAAGGGTCATCTGAAAAAAGTGTAAAATCCAGAAAGGCAGGACAGGCCATGGAGAACTGGGAGCCTTGTTATGCTGATGGGCGGGATGTAAATTGCCAACAGACACTCGGGAGAAGTGTATGGTGTTTCCTGAAACGTCTAAAAAACAAAGCAACAGAGCCTAGGGCACTTCCACTTATGGTCCTATAGCTTAGGGAAATTAAAATCAAAAAGATACAGCCACCCCAATGTTTGGGACGCCTCTGTTTACAAGAACCTCATTTACCGTACAAGTTCAATATCACAGAAAGTGAAAAATGGATAAAGAACTTGTGGTACTTACGTACAATGCAGTATCACTCAGCAGTGAAATCTATGTCATCAGGCCCGTAGCAGCACAATGAGTGGATTCAGGTACGATGATTCTAACTGAAATAAGTCACACAGAAAAAGAAACATCATAAGATATCAGTAATACACGGAATGTAAACTTGGCTACACAGGAACTGAATTACAGAACAGAACAGGGTCTCAAATTTAGAAAACCAACTTATGCTTGCTTAAGGGTAAAGGTGAGTTGGGGTGCTGCATAAAACCAGAGATTGAAATGAGCACAGATAAAGTTCCTTAAGCCAAATATGGAATAGACAAGAGCTACTCCTTGCTCAACGAAATGGACTCAACACCGCATATTAAACGCCTAAGAATGTACCTGACTCTTAAGTATCTTAAAACCTATGGATTGCTATGTCTCCGAAAGAGAATCAAGCATGTGTACAGGGACATAAACGCAGCAGTGATAGGATTGGAGAGGTTCGGTGAGCAAATGAAGACCCTTTGAAGTCATATTTCATGGTACCCATTCCACGGGTCTCAACTCTCCAGGTTTAAGGTATTCTTCCTTCAGCTAAAATATGCATGTGGAACCCAGAGTATGATCAACAGTGTGAACGGGAGACGTGTTCAAATATGTCTCAGTTTTCCTCCCCTGGTACTCGGGTGCAACATTCCAGACGCTTTACTAACACTCTCCCCACTTGGAGAGTCAGCGCCTTTAACCTCCTGTTTGGCCTAGTTTGCAATTTCTGCGGAAGATGAACAGGAAGAGCGAGAACCAATGAGAAACTAGCTGGAGGTGTCTGGACGGGCAAATTTAACTCTCATTTCCCACCAGGAAGAGGAAATAACCAAAGGCTCAGCGTGCCGTGCCGGAACCAGATTAGGGCCTGAAGCCATCCTGCGGTGTTGCGGCCAGCTCACAAGAAAGCGAGTTGAAGAAAGGAGCTCAGGGGCACTGTAATTCACAAACCTGCAGAGTTATAAATGACAGCTATCGTCCAAAAATATACTGAAGTAAGGCTGCCAAGAGGACTTGAAAGCGGGGCAGAATTGCAGGAAACCGATTTCAGGAGGTAGACTGGAATTGCATTGAAAGCATAGGAAAAGAGGCAGAACGTCCACAATGATGCACTTGGCCAAAAAGGGCGTATGCGTTTTTTCCTGAATATATTCAGGAAAAAACGCATACGCCCTTTTTGGCCAACCAAGCAAACTTGCAAAGGAAATCTGCACTACAATGAAGTCTCACTTCCCCCTGGTCAAAAGGGCCATCTGAAAAAAGTGTAAAATCCAGAAAGGCAGGACAGGCCATGGAGAACTGGGAGCCTTGTTATGCTGATGGGCGGGATGTAAATTGCCAACAGACACTCGGGAGAAGTGTATGGTGTTTCCTGAAACATCTAAAAAACAAAGCAACAGAGCCTAGGGCACTTCCACTTATGGTCCTATAGCTTAGGGAAATTAAAATCAAAACGACACAGCCACCCCAAAGTTTGGGACGCCTCTGTTTACAAGAACCTCGTTTACCGTACAAGTTCAATATCACAGAAAGTGAAAAATGGATAAAGAACTTGTGGTACTTACGTACAATGCAGTATCACTCAGCAGTGAAATCTATGTCATCAGGCCCGTAGCAGCACAATGAGTGGATTCAGGTACGATGATTCTAACTGAAATAAGTCACACAGAAAAAGAAACATCATAAGATATCAGTAATACACGGAATGTAAACTTGGCTACACAGGAACTGAATTACAGAACAGAACAGGGTCTCAAATTTAGAAAACCAACTTATGCTTGCTTAAGGGTAAAGGTGAGTTGGGGTGCTGCATAAAACCAGAGATTGAAATGAGCACAGATAAAGTTCCTTAAGCCAAATATGGAATAGACAAGAGCTACTCCTTGCTCAACGAAATGGATTCAACACCGCATATTAAACGCCTAAGAATGTACCTGACTCTTAAGTATCTTAAAACCTATGGATTGCTATGTCTCCGAAAGAGAATCAAGCATGTGTACAGGGACATAAACGCAGCAGTGATAGGATTGGAGAGGTTCGGTGAGCAAATGAAGACCCTTTGAAGTCATACTGCATGGTACCCATTCCACGGGTTTCAACTACCCAGGTTTAAGGTATTCTTCCTTCAGCTAAAACATGCATGTGGAACCTAGAGTATGATCAACCATGTGATCGGGAGACGTGTTCAAATATGTCTCAGTTTTCGTACCCTGGTACTCGGGTGCAACATTCCAGACGCTTTACTAACACTCTCCCGACTTGGAGAGTCAGTCCCTTTAACCTCCTGTTTGGCCCAGTTTGCAATTTCTGCGGAAGATGAACAGGAATAGCGAGAACCAATGAGAGACTAGCTGGAGGTGTCTGGACGGGCAAATTTAACTCTCATTTCCCACCAGGAAGAGGAAATAACCAAAGGCTCAGCGTGCCGTGCCGGAACCAGATTAGGGCCTGAAGCCATCCTGCGGTGTTGCGGCCAGCTCACAAGAAAACGAGTTGAAGAAAGGAGCTCAGGGGCACTGTAATTCACAAACCTGCAGAGTTATAAATGACAACTATCGTCCAAAAATATACTGAAGTAAGGCTACCAAGAGGACTTGAAAGCGGAGCAGAATTGCAGGAAACCGATTTCAGGAGGTAGACTGGAATTGCATTGAAAGCATAGGAAAAGAGGCAGAACGTCCACAATGATGCACTTGGCCAAAAAGGGCGTATGCGTTTTTTCCTGAATATATTCAGGAAAAAACGCATACGCCCTTTTTGGCCAACCAAGCAAGCTTGCAAAGGAAATCTGCACTACAATGAAGTCTCACTTCCCCCCGGTCAAAAGGGTCATCTGAAAAAAGTGTAAAATCCAGAAAGGCAGGACAGGCCATGGAGAACTGGGAGCCTTGTTATGCTGATGGGCGGGATGTAAATTGCCAACAGACACTCGGGAGAAGTGTATGGTGTTTCCTGAAACATCTAAAAAACAAAGCAACAGAGCCTAGGGCACTTCCACTTATGGTCCTATAGCTTAGGGAAATTAAAATCAAAAAGATACAGCCACCCCAATGTTTGGGACGCCTCTGTTTACAAGAACCTCATTTACCGTACAAGTTCAATATCACAGAAAGTGAAAAATGGATAAAGAACTTGTGGTACTTACGTACAATGCAGTATCACTCAGCAGTGAAATCTATGTCATCAGGCCCGTAGCAGCACAATGAGTGGATTCAGGTACGATGATTCTAACTGAAATAAGTCACACAGAAAAAGAAACATCATAAGATATCAGTAATACACGGAATGTAAACTTGGCTACACAGGAACTGAATTACAGAACAGAACAGGGTCTCAAATTTAGAAAACCAACTTATGCTTGTTTAAGGGGAAAGGTGAGTTGGGGTGCTGCATAAAACCAGAGATTGAAATGAGCACAGATAAAGTTCCTTAAGCCAAATATGGAATAGACAAGAGCTACTCCTTGCTCAACGAAATGGACTCAACACCCCATATTAAACGCCTAAGAATGTACCTAACTAGTAAGTATCTTAAAACCTATGGATTGCTATGTCTCCATAACAGAATCAAGGGTGTGTACAGGGGCATAAACGCAGCAGTGATAGGATTGGAGAGGTTCGGTGAGCAAATGAAGACCCTTTGAAGTCATATTGCATGGTACCCATTACACGGGTCTCAACTCTCCAGGTTTAAGGTATTCTTCCTTCAGCTAAAATATGCATGTGGAACCCAGAGTATGATCAACAGTGTGAACGGGAGACGTGTTCAAATATGTCTCAGTTTTCCTCCCCTGGTACTCGGGTGCAACATTCCAGACGCTTTACTAACACTCTCCCCACTTGGAGAGTCAGCGCCTTTAACCTCCTGTTTGGCCCAGTTTGCAATTTCTGCGGAAGATGAACAGGAATAGGGAGAACCAATGAGAAACTAGCTGGAGGTGTCTGGACGGGCAAATTTAACTCTCATTTCCCACCAGGAAGAGGAAATAACCAAAGGCTCAGCGTGCCATGCCGGAACCAGATTAGGGCCTGAAGCCATCCTGCGGTGTTGCGGCCAGCTCACAAGAAAGCGAGTTGAAGAAAGGAGCTCAGGGGCACTGTAATTCACAAACCTGCAGAGTTATAAATGACAGCTATCGTCCAAAAATATACTGAAGTAAGGCTGCCAAGAGGACTTGAAAGCGGGGCAGAATTGCAGGAAACTGATTTCAGGAGGTAGACTGGAATTGCATTGAAAGCATAGGAAAAGAGGCAGAACGTCCACAATGATGCACTTGGCCAAAAAGGGCGTATGCGTTTTTTCCTGAATATATTCAGGAAAAAACGCATACGCCCTTTTTGGCCAACCAAGCAAACTTGCAAAGGAAATCTGCACTACAATGAAGTCTCAATTCCCCCCGGTCAAAAGGGTCATCTGAAAAAAGTGTAAAATACAGAAAGGCAGGACACGCCATGGAGAACTGGGAGCCTTGTTATGCTGATGGGCGGGATGTAAATTGCCAACAGACACTCGGGAGAAGTGTATGGTGTTTCCTGAAACATCTAAAAAACAAAGCAACAGAGCCTAGGGCACTTCCACTTATGGCCCTATAGCTTAGGGAAATTAAAATCAAAACGACACAGCCACCCCAAAGTTTGGGACGCCTCTGTTTACAAGAACCTCGTTTACCGTACAAGTTCAATATCACAGAAAGTGAAAAATGGATAAAGAACTTGTGGTACTTACGTACAATGCAGTATCACTCAGCAGTGAAATCTATGTCATCAGGCCCGTAGCAGCACAATGAGTGGATTCAGGTACGATGATTCTAACTGAAATAAATCACACAGAAAAAGAAACATCATAAGATATCAGTAATACACGGAATGTAAACTTGGCTACACAGGAACTGAATTACAGAACAGAACAGGGACTCAAATTTAGAAAACCAACTTATGCTTGCTTAAGGGTAAAGGTGAGTTGGGATGCTGCATAAAAGCAGAGATTGAAATGAGCACAGATAAAGTTCCTTAAGCCAAATATGGAATAGACAAGAGCTACTCCTTGCTCAACGAAATGGACTCAACACCGCATATTAAACGCCTAAGAATGTACCTGACTCTTAAGTATCTTAAAACCTGTGGATTGCTATGTCTCCGAAAGAGAATCAAGCATGTGTACAGGGACATAAACGCAGCAGTGATAGGATTGGAGAGGTTCGGTGAGCAAATGAAGACCCTTTGAAGTCATACTGCATGGTACCCATTCCACGGGTTTCAACTCTCCAGGTTTAAGGTATTCTTCCTTCAGCTAAAACATGCATGTGGAACCTAGAGTATGATCAACCATGTGATCGGGAGACGTGTTCAAATATGTCTCAGTTTTCGTACCCTGGTACTCGGGTGCAACATTCCAGACGCTTTACTAACACTCTCCCGACTTGGAGAGTCAGTCCCTTTAACCTCCTGTTTGGCCCAGTTTGCAATTTCTGCGGAAGATGAACAGGAATAGCGAGAACCAATGAGAGACTAGCTAGAGGTGTCTGGACGGGCAAATTTAACTCTCATTTCCCACCAGGAAGAGGAAATAACCAAAGGCTCAGCGTGCCGTGCCAGAACCAGATTAGGGCCTGAAGCCATCCTACGGTGTTGCGGCCAGCTCACAAGAAAACGAGTTGAAGAAAGGAGCTCAGGGGCACTGTAATTCACAAACCTGCAGAGTTATAAATGACAACTATCGTCCAAAAATATACTGAAGTAAGGCTACCAAGAGGACTTGAAAGCGGAGCAGAATTGCAGGAAACCGATTTCAGGAGGTAGACTGGAATTGCATTGAAAGCATAGGAAAAGAGGCAGAACGTCCACAATGATGCACTTGGCCAAAAAGGGCGTATGCGTTTTTTCCTGAATATATTCAGGAAAAAACGCATACGCCCTTTTTGGCCAACCAAGCAAACTTGCAAACGAAATCTGCACTACAATGAAGTCTCACTTCCCCCCGGTCAAAAGGGCCATCTGAAAAAAGTGTAAATTCCAGAAAGGCAGGACAGGCCATGGAGAACTGGGAGCCTTGTTATGCTGATGGGCGGGATGTAAATTGCCAACAGCCACTCTGGAGAAGTGTATGGTGTTTCCTGAAACATCTAAGAAACAAGGCAACAGAGCCTAGGGCACTTTCACTTATGGTCCTATAGCTTAGGGAAATTAAAATCAAAAAGACACAGCCACCCCAAAATTTGGGACGCCTCTGTTTACAAGAACCTCGTTTACCGTACAAGTTCTCTATCACAGAAAGTGAAAAATGGATAAAGAACTTATGGTACTTACGTACAATGCAGTATCACTCAGCAATGAAATCTATGTCATCAGGCCCGTAGCAGCATAATGAGTGGATTCAGGTACGATGATTCTAACTGAAATAAGTCACACAGAAAAAGAAACATCATAAGATATCACTAATACACGGAATGTAAACTTGGCTACACAGGAACTGAATTCCAAAACAGAACAGGGTCTCAAATTTAGAAAACCAACTTATGCTTGCTTAAGGGGAAAGGTGAGTTGGGGTGCTGCATAAAACCAGAGATTGAAATGAGCACAGATAAAGTTCCTTAAGCCAAATATGGAATAGACAAGAGCTACTCCTTGCTCAACGAAATGGACTCAACACCCCATATTAAACGCCTAAGAATGTACCTGACTAGTAAGTATCTTAAAACCTATGGATTGCTATGTCTCCATAACAGAATCAAGCGTGTGTACAGGGGCATAAACGCAGCAGTGATAGGATTGGAGAGGTTCGGTGAGCAAATGAAGACCCTTTGAAGTCATATTGCATGGTACCCATTACACGGGTCTCAACTCTCCAGGTTTAAGGTATTCTTCCTTCAGCTAAAATATGCATGTGGAACCCAGAGTATGATCAACAGTGTGAACGGGAGACGTGTTCAAATATGTCTCAGTTTTCCTCCCCTGGTACTCGGGTGCAACATTCCAGACGCTTTACTAACACTCTCCCCACTTGGAGAGTCAGCGCCTTTAACCTCCTGTTTGGCCCAGTTTGCAATTTCTGCGGAAGATGAACAGGAATAGGGAGAACCAATGAGAGACTAGGTGGAGGTGTCTGGACGGGCAAATTTAACTCTCATTTCCCACCAGGAAGAGGAAATAACCAAAGGCTCAGCGTGCCATGCCGGAACAAGATTAGGGCCTGAAGCCATCCTGCGGTGTTGCGGCCAGCTCACAAGAAAGCGAGTTGAAGAAAGGAGCTCAGGGGCACTGTAATTCACAAACCTGCAGAGTTATAAATGACAGCTATCGTCCAAAAATATACTGAAGTAAGGCTGCCAAGAGGACTTGAAAGCGGGGCAGAATAGCAGGAAACCGATTTCAGGAGGTAGACTGGAATTGCATTGAAAGCATAGGAAAAGAGGCAGAACGTCCACAATGATGCACTTGGCCAAAAAGGGCATATGCGTTTTTTCCTGAATATATTCAGGAAAAAACGCATACGCCCTTTTTGGCCAACCAAGCAAACTTGCAAAGGAAATCTGCACTACAATGAAGTCTCACTTCCCCCCGGTCAAAAGGGCCATCTGAAAAAAGTGTAAAATCCAGAAAGGCAGGACAGGCCATGGAGAACTGGGAGCCTTGTTATGCTGATGGGCGGGATGTAAATTGCCAACAGCCACTCGGGAGAAGTGTATGGTGTTTCCTGAAACATCTAAGAAACAAAGCAACAGAGCCTAGGGCACTTTCACTTATGGTCCTATAGCTTAGGGAAATTAAAATCAAAAAGACACAGCCACCCCAAAATTTGGGACGCCTCTGTTTACAAGAACCTCGTTTACCGTACAAGTTCTCTATCACAGAAAGTGAAAAATGGATAAAGAACTTGTGGTACTTACGTACAATGCAGTATCACTCAGCAATGAAATCTATGTCATCAGGCCCGTAGCAGCATAATGAGTGGATTCAGGTACGATGATTCTAACTGAAATAAGTCACACAGAAAAAGAAACATCATAAGATATCACTAATACACGGAATGTAAACTTGGCTACACAGGAACTGAATTCCAAAACAGAACAGGGTCTCAAATTTAGAAAACCAACTTATGCTTGCTTAAGGGGAAAGGTGAGTTGGGGTGCTGCATAAAACCAGAGATTGAAATGAGCACAGATAAAGTTCCTTAAGCCAAATATGGAATAGACAAGAGCTACTCCTTGCTCAACGAAATGGACTCAACACCCCATATTAAACGCCTAAGAATGTACCTGACTAGTAAGGATCTTAAAACCTATGGATTGCTATGTCTCCGAAAGAGAATCAAGCATGTGTACAGGGACATAAACGCAGCAGTGATAGGATTGGAGAGGTTCGGTGAGCAAATGAAGACCCTTTGAAGTCATATTGCATGGTACCCATTCCACGGGTTTCAACTACCCAGGTTTAAGGTATTCTTCCTTCAGCTAAAACATGCATGTGGAACCTAGAGTATGATCAACCATGTGATTGGGAGACGTGTTCAAATATGTCTCAGTTTTGGTACCCTGGTACTCGGGTGCAACATTCCAGACGCTTTACTAACACTCTCCCGACTTGGAGAGTCAGTCCCTTTAACCTCCTGTTTGGCCCAGTTTGCAATTTCTGCGGAAGATGAACAGGAATAGCGAGAACCAATGAGAGACTAGCTGGAGGTGTCTGGACGGGCAAATTTAACTCTCATTTCCCACCAGGAAGAGGAAATAACCAAAGGCTCAGCGTGCCGTGCCGGAACCAGATTAGGGCCTGAAGCCATCCTGCGGTGTTGCGGCCAGCTCACAAGAAAACGAGTTGAAGAAAGGAGCTCAGGAGCACTGTAATTCACAAACCTGCAGAGTTATAAATGACAACTATCGTCCAAAAATATACTGAAGTAAGGCTGCCAAGAGGACTTGAAAGCGGGGCAGAATTGCAGGAAACCGATTTCAGGAGGTAGACTGGAATTGCATTGAAAGCATAGGAAAAGAGGCAGAACGTCCACAATGATGCACTTGGCCAAAAAGGGCGTATGCGTTTTTTCCTGAATATATTCAGGAAAAAACGCATACGCCCTTTTTGGCCAACCAAGCAAGCTTGCAAAGGAAATCTGCACTACAATGAAGTCTCACTTCCCCCCGGTCAAAAGGGTCATCTGAAAAAAGTGTAAAATCCAGAAAGGCAGGACAGGCCATGGAGAACTGGGAGCCTTGTTATGCTGATGGGCGGGATGTAAATTGCCAACAGACACTCGGGAGAAGTGTATGGTGTTTCCTGAAACATCTAAAAAACAAAGCAACAGAGCCTAGGGCACTTCCACTTATGGTCCTATAGCTTAGGGAAATTAAAATCAAAAAGATACAGCCACCCCAATGTTTGGGACGCCTCTGTTTACAAGAACCTCATTTACCTTACAAGTTCAATATCACAGAAAGTGAAAAATGGATAAAGAACTTGTGGTACTTACGTACAATGCAGTATCACTCAGCAGTGAAATCTATGTCATCAGGCCCGTAGCAGCACAATGAGTGGATTCAGGTACGATGATTCTAACTGAAATAAGTCACACAGAAAAAGAAACATCATAAGATATCAGTAATACACGGAATGTAAACTTGGCTACACAGGAACTGAATTACAGAACAGAACAGGGTCTCAAATTTAGAAAACCAACTTATGCTTGTTTAAGGGTAAAGGTGAGTTGGGGTGCTGCATAAAACCAGAGATTGAAATGAGCACAGATAAAGTTCCTTAAGCCAAATATGGAATAGACAAGAGCTACTCCTTGCTCAACGAAATGGACTCAACACCCCATATTAAACGCCTAAGAATGTACCTAACTAGTAAGTATCTTAAAACCTATGGATTGCTATGTCTCCATAACAGAATCAAGGGTGTGTACAGGGGCATAAACGCAGCAGTGATAGGATTGGAGAGGTTCGGTGAGCAAATGAAGACCCTTTGAAGTCATATTGCATGGTACCCATTACACGGGTCTCAACTCTCCAGGTTTAAGGTATTCTTCCTTCAGCTAAAATATGCATGTGGAACCCAGAGTATGATCAACAGTGTGAACGGGAGACGTGTTCAAATATGTCTCAGTTTTCCTCCCCTGGTACTCGGGTGCAACATTCCAGACGCTTTACTAACACTCTCCCCACTTGGAGAGTCAGCGCCTTTAACCTCCTGTTTGGCCCAGTTTGCAATTTCTGCGGAAGATGAACAGGAATAGCGAGAACCAATGAGAGACTAGCTGGAGGTGTCTGGACGGGCAAATTTAACTCTCATTTCCCACCAGGAAGAGGAAATAACCAAAGGCTCAGCGTGCCATGCCGGAACCAGATTAGGGCCTGAAGCCATCCTGCGGTGTTGCGGCCAGCTCACAAGAAAGCGAGTTGAAGAAAGGAGCTCAGGGGCACTGTAATTCACAAACCTGCAGAGTTATAAATGACAGCTATCGTCCAAAAATATACTGAAGTAAGGCTGCCAAGAGGACTTGAAAGCGGGGCAGAATTGCAGGAAACCGATTTCAGGAGGTAGACTGGAATTGCATTGAAAGCATAGGAAAAGAGGCAGAACGTCCACAATGATGCACTTGGCCAAAAAGGGCGTATGCGTTTTTTCCTGAATATATTCAGGAAAAAACGCATACGCCCTTTTTGGCCAACCAAGCAAACTTGCAAAGGAAATCTGCACTACAATGAAGTCTCACTTCCCCCCGGTCAAAAGGGCCATCTGAAAAAAGTGTAAAATCCAGAAAGGCAGGACAGGCCATGGAGAACTGGGAGCCTTGTTATGCTGATGGGCGGGATGTAAATTGCCAACAGCCACTCGGGAGAAGTGTATGGTGTTTCCTGAAACATCTAAAAAACAAAGCAACAGAGCCTAGGGCACTTCCACTTATGGCCCTATAACTTAGGGAAATTAAAATCAAAACGACACAGCCACCCCAAAGTTTGGGACGCCTCTGTTTACAAGAACCCCGTTTACCGTACAAGTTCAATATCACAGAAAGTGAAAAATGGATAAAGAACTTGTGGTACTTACGTACAATGCAGTATCACTCAGCAGTGAAATCTATGTCATCAGGCCCGTAGCAGCACAATGAGTGGATTCAGGTACGATGATTCTAACTGAAATAAGTCACACAGAAAAAGAAACATCATAAGATATCAGTAATACACGGAATGTAAACTTGGCTACACAGGAACTGAATTACAGAACAGAACAGGGTCTCAAATTTAGAAAACCAACTTATGCTTGCTTAAGGGTAAAGGTGAGTTGGGGTGCTGCATAAAACCAGAGATTGAAATGAGCACAGATAAAGTTCCTTAAGCCAAATATGGAATAGACAAGAGCTACTCCTTGCTCAACGAAATGGACTCAACACCGCATATTAAACGCCTAAGTATGTACCTGACTCTTAAGTATCTTAAAACCTATGGATTGCTATGTCTCCGAAAGAGAATCAAGCATGTGTACAGGGACATAAACGCAGCAGTGATAGGATTGGAGAGGTTCGGTGAGCAAATGAAGACCCTTTGAAGTCATACTGCATGGTACCCATTCCACGGGTTTCAACTCTCCAGGTTTAAGGTATTCTTCCTTCAGCTAAAACATGCATGCGGAACCTAGAGTATGATCAACCATGTGATCGGGAGACGTGTTCAAATATGTCTCAGTTTTCGTACCCTGGTACTCGGGTGCAACATTCCAGACGCTTTACTAACACTCTCCCGACTTGGAGAGTCAGTCCCTTTAACCTCCTGTTTGGCCCAGTTTGCAATTTCTGCGGAAGATGAACAGGAATAGCGAGAACCAATGAGAGACTAGCTGGAGGTGTCTGGACGGGCAAATTTAACTCTCATTTCCCACCAGGAAGAGGAAATAACCAAAGGCTCAGCGTGCCGTGCCGGGACCAGATTAGGGCCTGAAGCCATCCTGCGGTGTTGCGGCCAGCTCACAAGAAAACGAGTTGAAGAAAGGAGCTCAGGGGCACTGTAATTCACAAACCTGCAGAGTTATAAATGACAACTATCGTCCAAAATTATACTGAAGTAAGGCTGCCAAGAGGACTTGAAAGCGGGGCAGAATTGCAGGAAACCGATTTCAGGAGGTAGACTGGAATTGCATTGAAAGCATAGGAAAAGAGGCAGAACGTCCACAATGATGCACTTGGCCAAAAAGGGCGTATGCGTTTTTTCCTGAATATATTCAGGAAAAAACGCATACGCCCTTTTTGGCCAACCAAGCAAGCTTGCAAAGGAAATCTGCACTACAATGAAGTCTCACTTCCCCCCGGTCAAAAGGGTCATTTGAAAAAAGTGTAAAATCCAGAAAGGCAGGACAGGCCATGGAGAACTGGGAGCCTTGTTATGCTGATGGGCGGGATGTAAATTGCCAACAGACACTCGGGAGAAGTGTATGGTGTTTCCTGAAACATCTAAAAAACAAAGCAACAGAGCCTAGGGCACTTCCACTTATGGTCCTATAGCTTAGGGAAATTAAAATCAAAAAGATACAGCCACCCCAATGTTTGGGACGCCTCTGTTTACAAGAACCTCATTTACCGTACAAGTTCAATATCACAGAAAGTTAAAAAATGGATAAAGAACTTGTGGTACTTACGTACAATGCAGTATCACTCAGCAGTGAAATCTATGTCATCAGGCCCGTAGCAGCACAATGAGTGGATTCAGGTACGATGATTCTAACTGAAATAAGTCACACAGAAAAAGAAACATCATAAGATATCAGTAATACACGGAATGTAAACTTGGCTACACAGGAACTGAATTACAGAACAGAACAGGGTCTCAAATTTAGAAAACCAACTTATGCTTGTTTAAGGGTAAAGGTGAGTTGGGGTGCTGCATAAAACCAGAGATTGAAATGAGCACAGATAAAGTTCCTTAAGCCAAATATGGAATAGACAAGAGCTACTCCTTGCTCAACGAAATGGACTCAACACCGCATATTAAACGCCTAAGAATGTACCTGACTCTTAAGTATCTTAAAACCTATGGATTGCTATGTCTCCGAAAGAGAATCAAGCATGTGTACAGGGACATAAACGCAGCAGTGATAGGATTGGAGAGGTTCGGTGAGCAAATGAAGACCCTTTGAAGTCATATTGCATGGTACCCATTACACGGGTCTCAACTCTCCAGGTTTAAGGTATTCTTCCTTCAGCTAAAATATGCATGTGGAACCCAGAGTATGATCAACAGTGTGAACGGGAGACGTGTTCAAATATGTCTCAGTTTTCCTCCCCTGGTACTCGGGTGCAACATTCCAGACGCTTTACTAACACTCTCCCCACTTGGAGAGTCAGCGCCTTTAACCTCCTGTTTGGCCCAGTTTGCAATTTCTGCGGAAGATGAACAGGAATAGCGAGAACCAATGAGAGACTAGCTGGAGGTGTCTGGACGGGCAAATTTAACTCTCATTTCCCAACAGGAAGAGGAAATAACCAAAGGCTCAGCGTGCCATGCCGGAACAAGATTAGGGCCTGAAGCCGTCCTGCGGTGTTGCGGCCAGCTCACAAGAAAGCGAGTTGAAGAAAGGAGCTCAGGGGCACTGTAATTCACAAACCTGCAGAGTTATAAATGACAGCTATCGTCCAAAAATATACTGAAGTAAGGCTGCCAAGAGGACTTGAAAGCGGGGCAGAATTGCAGGAAACCGATTTCAGGAGGTAGACTGGAATTGCATTGAAAGCATAGGAAAAGAGGCAGAACGTCCACAATGATGCACTTGGCCAAAAAGGGCGTATGCGTTTTTTCCTGAATATATTCAGGAAAAAACGCATACGCCCTTTTTGGCCAACCAAGCAAACTTGCAAAGGAAATCTGCACTACAATGAAGTCTCACTTCCCCCCGGTCAAAAGGGCCATCTGAAAAAAGTGTAAAATCCAGAAAGGCAGGACAGGCCATGGAGAACTGGGAGCCTTGTTATGCTGATGGGCGGGATGTAAATTGCCAACAGCCACTGGGGAGAAGTGTATGGTGTTTCCTGAAACATCTAAGAAACAAAGCAACAGAGCCTAGGGCACTTTCACTTATGGTCCTATAGCTTAGGGAAATTAAAATCAAAAAGACACAGCCACCCCAAAATTTGGGACGCCTCTGTTTACAAGAACCTCGTTTACCGTACAAGTTCTCTATCACAGAAAGTGAAAAATGGATAAAGAACTTGTGGTACTTACGTACAATGCAGTATCACTCAGCAATGAAATCTATGTCATCAGGCCCGTAGCAGCATAATGAGTGGATTCAGGTACGATGATTCTAACTGAAATAAGTCACACAGAAAAAGAAACATCATAAGATATCACTAATACACGGAATGTAAACTTGGCTACACAGGAACTGAATTACAGAACAGAACAGGGACTCAAATTTAGAAAACCAACTTATGCTTGCTTAAGGGTAAAGGTGAGCTGGGATGCTGCATAAAAGCAGAGATTGAAATGAGCACAGATAAAGTTCCTTAAGCCAAATATGGAATAGACAAGAGCTACTCCTTGCTCAACGAAATGGACTCAACACCGCATATTAAACGCCTAAGAATGTACCTGACTAGTAAGTATCTTAAAACCTGTGGATTGCTATGTCTCTGAAAGAGAATCAAGCATGTGTACAGGGACATAAACGCAGCAGTGATAGGATTGGAGAGGTTCGGTGAGCAAATGAAGACCCTTTGAAGTCATATTGCATGGTACCCATTACACGGGTCTCAACTCTCCAGGTTTAAGGTATTCTTCCTTCAGCTAAAATATGCATGTGGAACCCAGAGTATGATCAACAGTGTGAACGGGAGACGTGTTCAAATATGTCTCAGTTTTCCTCCCCTGGTACTCGGGTGCAACATTCCAGACGCTTTACTAACACTCTCCCCACTTGGAGAGTCAGCGCCTTTAACCTCCTGTTTGGCCCAGTTTGCAATTTCTGCGGAAGATGAACAGGAATAGCGAGAACCAATGAGAGACTAGCTGGAGGTGTCTGGACGGGCAAATTTAACTCTCATTTCCCACCAGGAAGAGGAAATAACCAAAGGCTCAGCGTGCCATGCCGGAACAAGATTAGGGCCTGAAGCCATCCTGCGGTGTTGCGGCCAGCTCACAAGAAAGCGAGTTGAAGAAAGGAGCTCAGGGGCACTGTAATTCACAAACCTGCAGAGTTATAAATGACAGCTATCGTCCAAAAATATACTGAAGTAAGGCTGCCAAGAGGACTTGAAAGCGGGGCAGAATTGCAGGAAACCGATTTCAGGAGGTAGACTGGAATTGCATTGAAAGCATAGGAAAAGAGGCAGAACGTCCACAATGATGCACTTGGCCAAAAAGGGCATATGCGTTTTTTCCTGAATATATTCAGGAAAAAACGCATACGCCCTTTTTGGCCAACCAAGCAAACTTGCAAAGGAAATCTGCACTACAATGAAGTCTCACTTCCCCCCGGTCAAAAGGGCCATCTGAAAAAAGTGTAAAATCCAGAAAGGCAGGACAGGCCATGGAGAACTGGGAGCCTTGTTATGCTGATGGGCGGGATGTAAATTGCCAACAGCCACTCGGGAGAAGTGTATGGTGTTTCCTGAAATATCTAAGAAACAAAGCAACAGAGCCTAGGGCACTTTCACTTATGGTCCTATAGCTTAGGGAAATTAAAATCAAAAAGACACAGCCACCCCAAAATTTGGGACGCCTCTGTTTACAAGAACCTCGTTTACCGTACAAGTTCTCTATCACAGAAAGTGAAAAATGGATAAAGAACTTGTGGTACTTACGTACAATGCAGTATCACTCAGCAATGAAATCTATGTCATCAGGCCCGTAGCAGCATAATGAGTGGATTCAGGTACGATGATTCTAACTGAAATAAGTCACACAGAAAAAGAAACATCATAAGATATCACTAATACACGGAATGTAAACTTGGCTACACAGGAACTGAATTACAGAACAGAACAGGGACTCAAATTTAGAAAACCAACTTATGCTTGCTTAAGGGGAAAGGAGAGTTGGGGTGCTGCATAAAACCAGAGATTGAAATGAGCACAGATAAAGTTCCTTAAGCCAAATATGGAATAGACAAGAGCTACTCCTTGCTCAACGAAATGGACTCAACACCCCATATTAAACGCTTAAGAATGTACCTGACTAGTAAGTATCTTAAAACCTATGGATTGCTATGTCTCCATAAGAGAATCAAGCGTGTGTACAGGGGCATAAACGTAGCAGTGATAGGATTGGAGAGTTTCGGTGAGCAAATGAAGACCCTTTGAAGTCATATTGCATGGTACCCATTACACGGGTCTCAACTCTCCAGGTTTAAGGTATTCTTCCTTCAGCTAAAATATGCATGTGGAACCCAGAGTATGATCAACAGTGTGAACGGGAGACGTGTTCAAATATGTCTCAGTTTTCGTACCCTGGTACTCGGGTGCAACATTCCAGACGCTTTACTAACACTCTCCCCACTTGGAGAGTCAGCGCCTTTAACCTCCTGTTTGGCCCAGTTTGCAATTTCTGCGGAAGATGAACAGGAATAGGGAGAACCAATGAGAAACTAGCTGGAGGTGTCTGGACGGGCAAATTTAACTCTCATTTCCCACCAGGAAGAGGAAATAACCAAAGGCTCAGCGTGCCATGCCGGAACCAGATTAGGGCCTGAAGCCATCCTGCGGTGTTGCGGCCAGCTCACAAGAAAGCGAGTTGAAGAAAGGAGCTCAGGGGCACTGTAATTCACAAACCTGCAGAGTTATAAATGACAGCTATCGTCCAAAAATATACTGAAGTAAGGCTGCCAAGAGGACTTGAAAGCAGGGCAGAATTGCAGGAAACCGATTTCAGGAGGTAGACTGGAATTGCATTGAAAGCATAGGAAAAGAGGCAGAACGTCCACAATGATGCACTTGGCCAAAAAGGGCGTATGTGTTTTTTCCTGAATATATTCAGGAAAAAACGCATACGCCCTTTTTGGCCAACCAAGCAAACTTGCAAAGGAAATCTGCACTACAATGAAGTCTCACTTCCCCCCGGTCAAAAGGGCCATCTGAAAAAAGTGTAAAATCCAGAAAGGCAGGAGAGGCCATGGAGAACTGGGAGCCTTGTTATGCTGATGGGCGGGATGTAAATTGCCAACAGACACTCGGGAGAAGTGTATGGTGTTTCCTGAAACATCTAAAAAACAAAGCAACAGAGCCTAGGGCACTTCCACTTATGGCCCTATAGCTTAGGGAAATTAAAATCAAAACGACACAGCCACCCCAAAGTTTGGGACGCCTCTGTTTACAAGAACCTCGTTTACCGTACTAGTTCAATATCACAGAAAGTGAAAAATGGATAAAGAACTTGTGGTACTTACGTATAATGCAGTATCACTCAGCAGTGAAATCTATGTCATCAGGCCCGTAGCAGCACAATGAGTGGATTCAGGTACGATGATTCTAACTGAAATAAGTCACACAGAAAAATAAACATCATAAGATATCAGTAATACACGGAATGTAAACTTGGCTACACAGGAACTGAATTACAGAACAGAACAGGGACTCAAATTTAGAAAACCAACTTATGCTTGCTTAAGGGTAAAGGTGAGTTGGGATGCTGCATAAAAGCAGAGATTGAAATGAGCACAGATAAAGTTCCTTAAGCCAAATATGGAATAGGCAAGAGCTACTCCTTGCTCAACGAAATGGATTCAACACCGCATATTAAACGCCTAAGAATGTACCTGACCCTTAAGTATCTTAAAACCTATGGATTGCTATGTCTCCGAAAGAGAATCAAGCATGTGTACAGGGACATAATCGCAGCAGTGATACGATTGGAGAGGTTCGGTGAGCAAATGAAGACCCTTTGAAGTCATACTGCATGGTACCCATTCCACGGGTTTCAACTACCAAGGTTTAAGGTATTCTTCCTTCAGCTAAAACATGCATGTGGAACCTAGAGTATAATCAACCATGTGATCGGGAGACGTGTTCAAATATGTCTCAGTTTTCGTACCCTGGTACTCGGGTGCAACATTCCAGACGCTTTACTAACACTCTCCCGACTTGGAGAGTGAGTCCCTTTAACCTTCTGTTTGGCCCAGTTTGCAATTTCTGCGGAAGATGAACAGGAATAGCGAGAACCAATGAGAGACTAGCTGGAGGTGTCTGGACGGGCAAATTTAACTCTCATTTCCCACCAGGAAGAGGAAATAACCAAAGGCTCAGCGTGCCGTGCCGGAACCAGATTAGGGCCTGAAGCCATCCTGCGGTGTTGCGGCCAGCTCACAAGAAAACGAGTTGAAGAAAGGAGCTCGGGGTACTGTAATTCACAAACCTGCAGAGTTATAAATGACAACTATCGTCCAAAAATATACTGAAGTAAGGCTACCAAGAGGACTTGAAAGCGGAGCAGAATTGCAGGAAACCGATTTCAGGAGGTAGACTGGAATTGCATTGAAAGCATAGGAAAAGAGGCACAACGTCCACAATGATGCACTTGGCCAAAAAGGGCGTATGCGTTTTTTCCTGAATATATTCAGGAAAAAACGCATACGCCCTTTTTGGCCAACCAAGCAAGCTTGCAAAGGAAATCTGCACTACAATGAAGTCTCACTTCCCCCCGGTCAAAAGGGCCATCTGAAAAAAGTGTAAAATCCAGAAAGGCAGGACAGGCCATGGAGAACTGGGAGCCTTGTTATGCTGATGGGCGGGATGTAAATTGCCAACAGACACTCGGGAGAAGTGTATGGTGTTTCCTGAAACATCTAAAAAACAAAGCAACAGAGCCTAGGGCACTTCCACTTATGGTCCTATAGCTTAGGGAAATTAAAATCAAAAAGACACAGCCACCCCAATGTTTGGGACGCCTCTGTTTACAAGAACCTCATTTACCGTACAAGTTCAATATCACAGAAAGTGAAAAATGGATAAAGAACTTGTGGTACTTACGTACAATGCAGTATCACTCAGCAGTGAAATCTATGTCATCAGGCCCGTAGCAGCACAATGAGTGGATTCAGGTACGATGATTCTAACTGAAATAAGTCACACAGAAAAAGAAACATCATAAGATATCAGTAATACACGGAATGTAAACTTGGCTACACAGGAACTGAATTACAGAACAGAACAGGGTCTCAAATTTAGAAAACCAACTTATGCTTGTTTAAGGGTAAAGGTGAGTTGGGGTGCTGCATAAAACCAGAGATTGAAATGAGCACAGATAAAGTTCCTTAAGCCAAATATGGAATAGACAAGAGCTACTCCTTGCTCAACGAAATGGACTCAACACCGCATATTAAACGCCTAAGAATGTACCTGACTCTTAAGTATCTTAAAACCTATGGATTGCTATGTCTCCGAAAGAGAATCAAGCATGTGTACAGGGACATAAACGCAGCAGTGATAGGATTGGAGAGGTTCGGTGAGCAAATGAAGACCCTTTGAAGTCATATTGCATGGTACCCATTACACGGGTCTCAACTCTCCAGGTTTAAGGTATTCTTCCTTCAGCTAAAATATGCATGTGGAACCCAGAGTATGATCAACAGTGTGAACGGGAGACGTGTTCAAATATGTCTCAGTTTTCCTCCCCTGGTACTCGGGTGCAACATTCCAGACGCTTTACTAACACTCTCCCCACTTGGAGAGTCAGCGCCTTTAACCTCCTGTTTGGCCCAGTTTGCAATTTCTGCGGAAGATGAACAGGAATAGCGAGAACCAATGAGAGACTAGCTGGAGGTGTCTGGACGGGCAAATTTAACTCTCATTTCCCACCAGGAAGAGGAAATAACCAAAGGCTCAGCGTGCCATGCCGGAACAAGATTAGGGCCTGAAGCCATCCTGCGGTGTTGCGGCCAGCTCACAAGAAAGCGAGTTGAAGAAAGGAGCTCAGGGGCACTGTAATTCACAAACCTGCAGAGTTATAAATGACAGCTATCGTCCAAAAATATACTGAAGTAAGGCTGCCAAGAGGACTTGAAAGCGGGGCAGAATTGCAGGAAACCGATTTCAGGAGGTAGACTGGAATTGCATTGAAAGCATAGGAAAAGAGGCAGAACGTCCACAATGATGCACTTGGCCAAAAAGGGCATATGCGTTTTTTCCTGAATATATTCAGGAAAAAACGCATACGCCCTTTTTGGCCAACCAAGCAAACTTGCAAAGGAAATCTGCACTACAATGAAGTCTCACTTCCCCCCGGTCAAAAGGGCCATCTGAAAAAAGTGTAAAATCCAGAAAGGCAGGACAGGCCATGGAGAACTGGGAGCCTTGTTATGCTGATGGGCGGGATGTAAATTGCCAACAGCCACTCGGGAGAAGTGTATGGTGTTTCCTGAAATATCTAAGAAACAAAGCAACAGAGCCTAGGGCACTTTCACTTATGGTCCTATAGCTTAGGGAAATTAAAATCAAAAAGACACAGCCACCCCAAAATTTGGGACGCCTCTGTTTACAAGAACCTCGTTTACCGTACAAGTTCTCTATCACAGAAAGTGAAAAATGGATAAAGAACTTGTGGTACTTACGTACAATGCAGTATCACTCAGCAATGAAATCTATGTCATCAGGCCCGTAGCAGCATAATGAGTGGATTCAGGTACGATGATTCTAACTGAAATAAGTCACACAGAAAAAGAAACATCATAAGATATCACTAATACACGGAATGTAAACTTGGCTACACAGGAACTGAATTACAGAACAGAACAGGGACTCAAATTTAGAAAACCAACTTATGCTTGCTTAAGGGGAAAGGAGAGTTGGGGTGCTGCATAAAACCAGAGATTGAAATGAGCACAGATAAAGTTCCTTAAGCCAAATATGGAATAGACAAGAGCTACTCCTTGCTCAACGAAATGGACTCAACACCCCATATTAAACGCTTAAGAATGTACCTGACTAGTAAGTATGTTAAAACCTATGGATTGCTATGTCTCCATAAGAGAATCAAGCGTGTGTACAGGGGCATAAACGCAGCAGTGATAGGATTGGAGAGGTTCGGTGAGCAAATGAAGACCCTTTGAAGTCATATTGCATGGTACCCATTACACGGGTCTCAACTCTCCAGGTTTAAGGTATTCTTCCTTCAGCTAAAATATGCATGTGGAACCCAGAGTATGATCAACAGTGTGAACGGGAGACGTGTTCAAATATGTCTCAGTTTTCGTACCCTGGTACTCGGGTGCAACATTCCAGACGCTTTACTAACACTCTCCCCACTTGGAGAGTCAGCGCCTTTAACCTCCTGTTTGGCCCAGTTTGCAATTTCTGCGGAAGATGAACAGGAATAGGGAGAACCAATGAGAGACTAGGTGGAGGTGTCTGGACGGGCAAATTTAACTCTCATTTCCCACCAGGAAGAGGAAATAACCAAAGGCTCAGCGTGCCATGCCGGAACCAGATTAGGGCCTGAAGCCATCCTGCGGTGTTGCGGCCAGCTCACAAGAAAGCGAGTTGAAGAAAGGAGCTCAGGGGCACTGTAATTCACAAACCTGCAGAGTTATAAATGACAGCTATCGTCCAAAAATATACTGAAGTAAGGCTGCCAAGAGGACTTGAAAGCAGGGCAGAATTGCAGGAAACCGATTTCAGGAGGTAGACTGGAATTGCATTGAAAGCATAGGAAAAGAGGCAGAACGTCCACAATGATGCACTTGGCCAAAAAGGGCGTATGTGTTTTTTCCTGAATATATTCAGGAAAAAACGCATACGCCCTTTTTGGCCAACCAAGCAAACTTGCAAAGGAAATCTGCACTACAATGAAGTCTCACTTCCCCCCGGTCAAAAGGGCCATCTGAAAAAAGTGTAAAATCCAGAAAGGCAGGACAGGCCATGGAGAACTGGGAGCCTTGTTATGCTGATGGGCGGGATGTAAATTGCCAACAGACACTCGGGAGAAGTGTATGGTGTTTCCTGAAACATCTAAAAAACAAAGCAACAGAGCCTAGGGCACTTCCACTTATGGCCCTATAGCTTAGGGAAATTAAAATCAAAACGACACAGCCACCCCAAAGTTTGGGACGCCTCTGTTTACAAGAACCTCGTTTACCGTACAAGTTCAATATCACAGAAAGTGAAAAATGGATAAAGAACTTGTGGTACTTACGTATAATGCAGTATCACTCAGCAGTGAAATCTATGTCATCAGGCCCGTAGCAGCACAATGAGTGGATTCAGGTACGATGATTCTAACTGAAATAAGTCACACAGAAAAATAAACATCATAAGATATCAGTAATACACGGAATGTAAACTTGGCTACACAGGAACTGAATTACAGAACAGAACAGGGACTCAAATTTAGAAAACCAACTTATGCTTGCTTAAGGGTAAAGGTGAGTTGGGATGCTGCATAAAAGCAGAGATTGAAATGAGCACAGATAAAGTTCCTTAAGCCAAATATGGAATAGGCAAGAGCTACTCCTTGCTCAACGAAATGGATTCAACACCGCATATTAAACGCCTAAGAATGTACCTGACTCTTAAGTATCTTAAAACCTATGGATTGCTATGTCTCCGAAAGAGAATCAAGCATGTGTACAGGGACATAATCGCAGCAGTGATAGGATTGGAGAGGTTCGGTGAGCAAATGAAGACCCTTTGAAGTCATACTGCATGGTACCCATTCCACGGGTTTCAACTACCAAGGTTTAAGGTATTCTTCCTTCAGCTAAAACATGCATGTGGAACCTAGAGTATAATCAACCATGTGATCGGGAGACGAGTTCAAATATGTCTCAGTTTTCGTACCCTGGTACTCGGGTGCAACATTCCAGACGCTTTACTAACACTCTCCCGACTTGGAGAGTGAGTCCCTTTAACCTTCTGTTTGGCCCAGTTTGCAATTTCTGCGGAAGATGAACAGGAATAGCGAGAACCAATGAGAGACTAGCTGGAGGTGTCTGGACGGGCAAATTTAACTCTCATTTCCCACCAGGAAGAGGAAATAACCAAAGGCTCAGCGTGCCGTGCCGGAACCAGATTAGGGCCTGAAGCCATCCTGCGGTGTTGCGGCCAGCTCACAAGAAAACGAGTTGAAGAAAGGAGCTCGGGGTACTGTAATTCACAAACCTGCAGAGTTATAAATGACAACTATCGTCCAAAAATATACTGAAGTAAGGCTACCAAGAGGACTTGAAAGCGGAGCAGAATTGCAGGAAACCGATTTCAGGAGGTAGACTGGAATTGCATTGAAAGCATAGGAAAAGAGGCACAACGTCCACAATGATGCACTTGGCCAAAAAGGGCGTATGCGTTTTTTCCTGAATATATTCAGGAAAAAACGCATACGCCCTTTTTGGCCAACCAAGCAAGCTTGCAAAGGAAATCTGCACTACAATGAAGTCTCACTTCCCACCGGTCAAAAGGGCCATCTGAAAAAAGTGTAAAATCCAGAAAGGCAGGACAGGCCATGGAGAACTGGGAGCCTTGTTATGCTGATGGGCGGGATGTAAATTGCCAACAGACACTCGGGAGAAGTGTATGGTGTTTCCTGAAACATCTAAGAAACAAAGCAACAGAGCCTAGGGCACTTCCACTTATGGTCCTATAGCTTAGGGAAATTAAAATCAAAAAGACACAGCCACCCCAATGTTTCGGACGCCTCTGTTTACAAGAACCTCATTTACCGTACAAGTTCAATATCACAGAAAGTGAAAAATGGATAAAGAACTTGTGGTACTTACGTACAATGCAGTATCACTCAGCAGTGAAATCTATGTCATCAGGCCCGTAGCAGCACAATGAGTGGATTCAGGTACGATGATTCTAACTGAAATAAGTCACACAGAAAAAGAAACATCATAAGATATCAGTAATACACGGAATGTAAACTTGGCTACACAGGAACTGAATTACAGAACAGAACAGGGTCTCAAATTTAGAAAACCAACTTATGCTTGTTTAAGGGTAAAGGTGAGTTGGGGTGCTGCATAAAACCAGAGATTGAAATGAGCACAGATAAAGTTCCTTAAGCCAAATATGGAATAGACAAGAGCTACTCCTTGCTCAACGAAATGGACTCAACACCGCATATTAAACGCCTAAGAATGTACCTGACTCTTAAGTATCTTAAAACCTATGGATTGCTATGTCTCCGAAAGAGAATCAAGCATGTGTACAGGGACATAAACGCAGCAGTGATAGGATTGGAGAAGTTCGGTGAGCAAATGAAGACCCTTTGAAGTCATATTGCATGGTACCCATTACACGGGTCTCAACTCTCCAGGTTTAAGGTATTCTTCCTTCATCTAAAATATGCATGTGGAACCCAGAGTATGATCAACAGTGTGAACGGGAGACGTGTTCAAATATGTCTCAGTTTTCCTCCCCTGGTACTCGGGTGCAACATTCCAGACGCTTTACTAACACTCTCCCCACTTGGAGAGTCAGCGCCTTTAACCTCCTGTTTGGCCCAGTTTGCAATTTCTGCGGAAGATGAACAGGAATAGCGAGAACCAATGAGAGACTAGCTGGAGGTGTCTGGACGGGCAAATTTAACTCTCATTTCCCACCAGGAAGAGGAAATAACCAAAGGCTCAGCGTGCCATGCTGGAACAAGATTAGGGCCTGAAGCCATCCTGCGGTGTTGCGGCCAGCTCACAAGAAAGCGAGTTGAAGAAAGGAGCTCAGGGGCACTGTAATTCACAAACCTGCAGAGTTATAAATGACAGCTATCGTCCAAAAATATACTGAAGTAAGGCTGCCAAGAGGACTTTAAAGCGGGGCAGAATTGCAGGAAACCGATTTCAGGAGGTAGACTGGAATTGCATTGAAAGCATAGGAAAAGAGGCAGAACGTCCACAATGATGCACTTGGCCAAAAAGGGCGTATGCGTTTTTTCCTGAATATATTCAGGAAAAAACGCATACGCCCTTTTTGGCCAACCAAGCAAACTTGCAAAGGAAATCTGCACTACAATGAAGTCTCACTTCCCCCCGGTCAAAAGGGCCATCTGAAAAAAGTGTAAAATCCAGAAAGGCAGGACAGGCCATGGAGAACTGGGAGCCTTGTTATGCTGATGGGCGGGATGTAAATTGCCAACAGACACTCGGGAGAAGTGTATGGTGTTTCCTGAAACATCTAAAAAACAAAGCAACAGAGCCTAGGGCACTTCCACTTATGGCCCTATAGCTTAGGGAAATTAAAATCAAAAAGATACAGCCACCCCAATATTTGGGACGCCTCTGTTTACAAGAACCTCGTTTACCGTACAAGTTCAATATCACAGAAAGTGAAAAATGGATAAAGAACTTGTGGTACTTACGTACAATGCAGTATCACTCAGCAGTGAAATCTATGTCATCAGGCCCATAGCAGCACAATGAGTGGATTCAGGTACGATGATTCTAACTGAAATAAGTCACACAGAAAAAGAAACATCATAAGATATCAGTAATACACGGAATGTAAACTTGGCTACACAGGAACTGAATTACAGAACAGAACAGGGTCTCAAATTTAGAAAACCAACTTATGCTTGTTTAAGGGTAAAGGTGAGTTGGGGTGCTGCATAAAACCAGAGATTGAAATGAGCACAGATAAAGTTCCTTAAGCCAAATATGGAATAGACAAGAGCTACTCCTTGCTCAACGAAATGGACTCAACACCCCATATTAAACGCCTAAGAATGTACCTGACTAGTAAGTATCTTAAAACCTATGGATTGCTATGTCTCCGAAAGAGAATCAAGCATGTGTACAGGGACATAAACGCAGCAGTGATAGGATTGGAGAGGTTCGGTGAGCAAATGAAGACCCTTTGAAGTCATATTGCATGATACCCATTCCACGGGTTTCAACTACCCAGGTTTAAGGTATTCTTCCTTCAGCTGAAACTTGCATGTGGAACCCAGAGTATGATCAACCATGTGAACGGGAGAAGTGTTCAAATATGTCTCAGTTTTCCTCCCATGGTACTCGGGTGCAACATTCCAGATGCTTTACTAACACTCTCCCCACTTGGAGAGTCAGCGCCTTTAACCTCCTGTTTGGCCCAATTTGCAATTTCTTCAGAAGATGAACAGGAATAGGGAGAACCAATGAGAGACTAGCTGGAGGTGTCTGGACGGGCAAATTTAACTCTCATTTCCCGCCAGGAAGAGGAAATAACCAAAGGCTCAGTGTGCCGTGCCGGAACCAGATTAGGGCCTGAAGCCATCCTGTGGTGTTGCGGACAGCTCACAAGAAAAGGAGTTGAAGAAAGGAGCTCAGGGGCACTGTAATTCAAAAACCTGCAGAGTTATAAATGACAACTATCGTCCAAAAATATACTGAAGTAAGGCTGCCAAGAGGACTTGAAAGCGGGGCAGAATTGCAGGAAACCGATTTCAGGAGGTAGACTGGAATTGCATTGAAAGCATAGGAAAAGAGGCAGAACGTCCACAATGATGCACTTGGCCAAAAAGGGCGTATGCGTTTTTTCCTGAATATATTCAGGAAAAAACGTATACGCCCTTTTTGGCCAACCAAGCAAGCTTGCAAAGGAAATCTGCACTACAATGAAGTATGACTTCCCACCCCCCCCCCGGTCAAAAGGGCCATCTGAAAAAAGTGTAAAATCCAGAAAGGCAGGACAGGCCATGGAGAACTGGGAGCCTTGTTATGCTGATGGGCGGGATGTAAATTGCCAACAGACACTCGGGAGAAGTGTATGGTGTTTCCTGAAACATCTAAAAAACAAAGCAACAGAGCCTAGGGCACTTCCACTTATGGTCCTATAGCTTAGGGAAATTAAAATCAAAAAGATACAGCCACCCCAATGTTTGGGACGCCTCTGTTTACAAGAACCTCGTTTACCGTACAAGTTCAATATCACAGAAAGTGAAAAATGGATAAAGAACTTGTGGTACTTACGTACAATGCAGTATCACTCAGCAGTGAAATCTATGTCATCAGGCCCATAGCAGCACAATGAGTGGATTCAGGTACGATGATTCTAACTGAAATAAGTCACACAGAAAAAGAAACATCATAAGATATCAGTAATACACGGAATGTAAACTTGGCTACACAGGAACTGAATTACAGAACAGAACAGGGTCTCAAATTTAGAAAACCAACTTATGCTTGTTTAAGGGTAAAGGTGAGTTGGGGTGCTGCATAAAACCAGAGATTGAAATGAGCACAGATAAAGTTCCTTAAGCCAAATATGGAATAGACAAGAGCTACTCCTTGCTCAACGAAATGGACTCAACACCCCATATTAAACGCCTAAGAATGTACCTGACTAGTAAGTATCTTAAAACCTATGGATTGCTATGTCTCCGAAAGAGAATCAAGCATGTGTACAGGGACATAAACGCAGCAGTGATAGGATTGGAGAGGTTCGGTGAGCAAATGAAGACCCTTTGAAGTCATATTGCATGATACCCATTCCACGGGTTTCAACTACCCAGGTTTAAGGTATTCTTCCTTCAGCTAAAACATGCATGTGGAACCTAGAGTATGATCAACCATGTGATCGGGAGACGTGTTCAAATATGTCTCAGTTTTCGTATCCTGGTACTCCGGTGCAACATTCCAGACGCTTTACTAACACTCTCCCGACTTGGAGAGTCAGTCCCTTTAACCTCCTGTTTGGCCCAGTTTGCAATTTCTGTGGAAGATGAACAGGAATAGCGAGAACCAATGAGAGACTAGCTGGAGGTGTCTGGACGGGCAAATTTAACTCTCATTTCCCACCAGGAAGAGGAAATAACCAAAGGTTCAGCGTGCCGTGCCGGAACCAGATTAGGGCCTGAAGCCATCCTGCGGTGTTGCGGCCAGCTCACAAGAAAGCGAGTTGAAGAAAGGAGCTCAGGGGCACTGTAATTCACAAACCTTCAGAGTTATAAATGACAGCTATCATCCAAAAATATACTGAAGTAAGGCTGCCAAGAGGACTTGAAAGCGGGGCAGAATTGCAGGAAACCGATTTCAGGAGGTAGACTGGAATTGCATTGAAAGCATAGGAAAAGAGGCAGAACGTCCACAATGATGCACTTGGCCAAAAAGGGCGTATGCGTTTTTTCCTGAATATATTCAGGAAAAAACGCATACGCCCTTTTTGGCCAACCAAGCAAGCTTGCAAAGGAAATCTGCACTACAATGAAGTCTCACTTTCCCCCGGTCAAAAGGGCCATCTGCAAAAAGTGTAAAATCCAGAAAGGCAGGACAGGCCATGGAGAACTGGGAGCCTTGTTATGCTGATGGGCGGGATGTAAATTGCCAACAGACACTCGGGAGAAGTGTATGGTGTTTCCTGAAACATCTAAAAAACAAAGCAACAGAGCCTAGGGCACTTCCACTTATGGTCCTATAGCTTAGGGAAATTAAAATGAAAAAGACACAGCCACCCCAAAGTTTGGGACGCCTCTGTTTACAAGAACCTCGTTTACCGTACAAGTTCAATATCACAGAAAGTGAAAAATGGATAAAGAACTTGTGGTACTTACGTACAATGCAGTATCACTCAGCAATGAAATCTATGTCATCAGGCCCGTAGCAGCATAATGAGTGGATTCAGGTACGATGATTCTAACTGAAATAAGTCACACAGAAAAGGAAACATCATAAGATATCACTAATACACGGAATGTAAACTGGGCTACACAGGAACTGAATTACAGAACAGAACAGGGTCTCAAATTTAGAAAACCAACTTATGCTTGTTTAAGGGTAAAGGTGAGTTGGGGTGCTGCATAAAACCAGAGATTGAAATGAGCACAGATAAAGTTCCTTAAGCCAAATATGGAATAGACAAGAGCTACTCCTTGCTCAACGAAATGGACTCAACACCCCATATTAAACGCTTAAGAATGTACCTGACTAGTAAGTATCTTAAAACCTATGGATTGCTATGTCTCCATAAGAGAATCAAGCGTGTGTACAGGGGCATAAACGCAGCAGTGATAGGATTGGAGAGATTCGGTGAGCAAATGAAGACCCTTTGAAGTCATATTGCATGGTACCCATTACACGGGTCTCAACTCTCCAGGTTTAAGGTATTCTTCCTTCAGCTAAAATATGCATGTGGAACGCAGAGTATGATCAACAGTGTGAACGGGAGACGTGTTCAAATATGTCTCAGTTTTCCTCCCCTGGTACTCGGGTGCAACATTCCAGACGCTTTACTAACACTCTCCCCACTTGGAGAGTCAGCGCCTTTAACCTCCTGTTTGGCCCAGTTTGCAATTTCTGCGGAAGATGAACAGGAATAGGGAGAACCAATGAGAAACTAGCTGGAGGTGTCTGGACGGGCAAATTTAACTCTCATTTCCCACCAGGAAGAGGAAATAACCAAAGGCTCAGCGTGCCATGCCGGAACCAGATTAGGGCCTGAAGCCATCCTGCGGTGTTGCGGCCAGCTCACAAGAAAGCGAGTTGAAGAAAGGAGCTCAGGGGCACTGTAATTCACAAACCTGCAGAGTTATAAATGACAGCTATCGTCCAAAAATATACTGAAGTAAGGCTGCCAAGAGGACTTGAAAGCGGGGCAGAATTGCAGGAAACCGATTTCAGGAGGTAGACTGGAATTGCATTGAAAGCATAGGAAAAGAGGCAGAACGTCCACAATGATGCACTTGGCCAAAAAGGGCGTATGCGTTTTTTCCTGAATATATTCAGGAAAAAACGCATACGCCCTTTTTGGCCAACCAAGCAAACTTGCAAAGGAAATCTGCACTACAATGAAGTCTCACTTCCCCCCGGTCAAAAGGGCCATCTGAAAAAAGTGTAAAATCCAGAAAGGCAGGACAGGGCATGGAGAACTGGGAGCCTTGTTATGCTGATGGGCGGGATGTCAATTGCCAACAGACACTCGGGAGAAGTGTATGGTGTTTCCTGAAACATCTAAAAAACAAAGCAACAGAGCCTAGGGCACTTCCACTTATGGCCCTATAGCTTAGGGAAATTAAAATCAAAATGACACAGCCACCCCAAAGTTTGGGACGCCTCTGTTTACAAGAACCTCGTTTACCGTACAAGTTCAATATCACAGAAAGTGAAAAATGGATAAAGAACTTGTGGTACTTACGTACAATGCAGTATCACTCAGCAGTGAAATCTATGTCATCAGGCCCGTAGCAGCACAATGAGTGGATTCAGGTACGATGATTCTAACTGAAATAAGTCACACAGAAAAAGAAACATCATAAGATATCAGTAATACACGGAATGTAAACTTGGCTACACAGGAACTGAATTACAGAACAGAACAGGGTCTCAAATTTAGAAAACCAACTTATGCTTGCTTAAGGGTAAAGGTGAGTTGGGGTGCTGCATAAAAGCAGAGATTGAAATGAGCACAGATAAAGTTCCTTAAGCCAAATATGGAATAGACAAGAGCTACTCCTTGCTCAACGAAGTGGATTCAACACCGCATATTAAACGCCTAAGAATGTACCTGACTCTTAAGTATCTTAAAACCTATGGATTGCTATGTCTCCGAAAGAGAATCAAGCATGTGTACAGGGACATAAACGCAGCAGTGATAGGATTGGAGAGGTTCGGTGAGCAAATGAAGACCCTTTGAAGTCATACTGCATGGTACCCATTCCACGGGTTTCAACTACCCAGGTTTAAGGTATTCTTCCTTCAGCTAAAACATGCATGTGGAACCTAGAGTATGATCAACCATGTGATCGGGAGACGTGTTCAAATATGTCTCAGTTTTCGTACCCTGGTACTCGGGTGCAACATTCCAGACGCTTTACTAACACTCTCCCGACTTGGAGAGTCAGTCCCTTTAACCTCCTGTTTGGCCCAGTTTGCAATTTCTGCGGAAGATGAACAGGAATAGCGAGAACCAATGAGAGACTAGCTGGAGGTGTCTGGACGGGCAAATTTAACTCTCATTTCCCACCAGGAAGAGGAAATAACCAAAGGCTCAGCGTGCCGTGCCGGAACCAGATTAGGGCCTGAAGCCATCCTGCGGTGTTGCGGCCAGCTCACAAGAAAACGAGTTGAAGAAAGGAGCTCAGGGGCACTGTAATTCACAAACCTGCAGAGTTATAAATGACAACTATCGTCCAAAAATATACTGAAGTAAGGCTACCAAGAGGACTTGAAAGCGGAGCAGAATTGCAGGAAACCGATTTCAGGAGGTAGACTGGAATTGCATTGAAAGCATAGGAAAAGAGGCAGAACGTCCACAATGATGCACTTGGCCAAAAAGGGCGTATGCGTTTTTTCCTGAATATATTCAGGAAAAAACGCATACGCCCTTTTTGGCCAACCAAGCAAGCTTGCAAAGGAAATCTGCACTACAATGAAGTCTCACTTCCCCCCGGTCAAAAGGGCCATCTGAAAAAAGTGTAAAATCCAGAAAGGCAGGACAGGCCATGGAGAACTGGGAGCCTTGTTATGCTGATGGGCGGGATGTAAATTGCCAACAGACACTCGGGAGAAGTGTATGGTGTTTCCTGAAACATCTAAAAAACAAAGCAACAGAGCCTAGGGCACTTCCACTTATGGTCCTATAGCTTAGGGAAATTAAAATCAAAAAGATACAGCCACCCCAATGTTTGGGACGCCTCTGTTTACAAGAACCTCATTTACCGTACAAGTTCAATATCACAGAAAAAGAAAAATGGATAAAGAACTTGTGGTACTTACGTACAATGCAGTATCACTCAGCAGTGAAATCTATGTCATCAGGCCCATAGCAGCACAATGAGTGGATTCAGGTACGATGATTCTAACTGAAATAAGTCACACAGAAAAAGAAACATCATAAGATATCAGTAATACACGGAATGTAAACTTGGCTACACAGGAACTGAATTACAGAACAGAACAGAGTCTCAAATTTAGAAAACCAACTTATGCTTGTTTAAGGGTAAAGGTGAGTTGGGGTGCTGCATAAAACCAGAGATTGAAATGAGCACAGATAAAGTTCCTTAAGCCAAATATGGAATAGACAAGAGCTACTCCTTGCTCAACGAAATGGACTCAACACCGCATATTAAACGCCTAAGAATGTACCTGACTCTTAAGTATCTTAAAACCTATGGATTGCTATGTCTCCGAAAGAGAATCAAGCATGTGTACAGGGACATAAACGCAGCAGTGATAGGATTGGAGAGGTTCGGTGAGCAAATGAAGACCCTTTGAAGTCATATTGCATGCTACCCATTACACGGGTCTCAACTATCCAGGTTTAAGGTATTCTTCCTTCAGCTAAAATATGCATGTGGAACCCAGAGTATGATCAACAGTGTGAACGGGAGACCTGTTCAAATATGTCTCAGTTTTCCTCCCCTGGTACTCGGGTGCAACATTCCAGACGCTTTACTAACACTCTCCCCACTTGGAGAGTCAGCGCCTTTAACCTCCTGTTTGGCCCAGTTTGCAATTTCTGCGGAAGATGAACAGGAATAGCGAGAACCAATGAGAGACTAGCTGGAGGTGTCTGGACGGGCAAATTTAACTCTCATTTCCCACCAGGAAGAGGAATTAACCAAAGGTTCAGCGTGCCGTGCTGGAACCAGATTAGGGCCTGAAGCCATCCTGCGGTGTTGCGGCCAGGTCACAAGAAAGCGAGTTGGAGAAAGGAGCTCAGGGGCACTGTAATTCACAAACCTGCAGAGTTATAAATGACAGCTATCGTCCAAAAATATACTGAAGTAAGGCTGCCAAGAGGACTTGAAAGCGGGGCAGAATTGCAGGAAACCGATTTCAGGAGGTAGACTGGAATTGCATTGAAAGCATAGGAAAAGAGGCAGAACGTCCACAATGATGCACTTGGCCAAAAAGGGCGTATGCGTTTTTTCCTGAATATATTCAGGAAAAAACGCATACGCCCTTTTTGGCCAACCAAGCAAGCTTGCAAAGGAAATCTGCACTACAATGAAGTCTCACTTCCCCCCGGTCAAAAGGGCCATCTGAAAAAAGTGTAAAATCCAGAAAGGCAGGACAGGCCATGGAGAACTGGGAGCCTTGTTATGCTGATGGGCGGGATGTAAATTGCCAACAGACACTCGGGAGAAGTGTATGGTGTTTCCTGAAACATCTAAAAAACAAAGCAACAGAGCCTAGGGCACTTCCACTTATGGTCCTATAGCTTAGGGAAATTAAAATCAAAAAGATACAGCCACCCCAATGTTTGGGACGCCTCTGTTTACAAGAACCTCATTTACCGTACAAGTTCAATATCACAGAAAGAGAAAAATGGATAAAGAACTTGTGGTACTTACGTACAATGCAGTATCACTCAGCAGTGAAATCTATGTCATCAGGCCCGTAGCAGCACAATGAGTGGATTCAGGTACGATGATTCTAACTGAAATAAGTCACACAGAAAAAGAAACATCATAAGATATCAGTAATACACGGAATGTAAACTTGGCTACACAGGAACTGAATTACAGAACAGAACAGAGTCTCAAATTTAGAAAACCAACTTATGCTTGTTTAAGGGTAAAGGTGAGTTGGGGTGCTGCATAAAACCAGAGATTGAAATGAGCACAGATAAAGTTCCTTAAGCCAAATATGGAATAGACAAGAGCTACTCCTTGCTCAACGAAATGGACTCAACACCGCATATTAAACGCCTAAGAATGTACCTGACTCTTAAGTATCTTAAAACCTATGGATTGCTATGTCTCCGAAAGAGAATCAAGCATGTGTACAGGGACATAAACGCAGCAGTGATAGGATTGGAGAGGTTCGGTGAGCAAATGAAGACCCTTTGAAGTCATATTGCATGGTACCCATTACACGGGTCTCAACTATCCAGGTTTAAGGTATTCTTCCTTCAGCTAAAATATGCATGTGGAACCCAGAGTATGATCAACAGTGTGAACGGGAGACCTGTTCAAATATGTCTCAGTTTTCCTCCCCTGGTACTCGGGTGCAACATTCCAGACGCTTTACTAACACTCTCCCCACTTGGAGAGTCAGCGCCTTTAACCTCCTGTTTGGCCCAGTTTGCAATTTCTGCGGAAGATGAACAGGAATAGCGAGAACCAATGAGAGACTAGCTGGAGGTGTCTGGACGGGCAAATTTAACTCTCATTTCCCACCAGGAAGAGGAATTAACCAAAGGTTCAGCGTGCCGTGCTGGAACCAGATTAGGGCCTGAAGCCATCCTGCGGTGTTGCGGGCAGGTCACAAGAAAGCGAGTTGGAGAAAGGAGCTCAGGGGCACTGTAATTCACAAACCTGCAGAGTTATAAATGACAGCTATCGTCCAAAAATATACTGAAGTAAGGCTGCCAAGAGGACTTGAAAGCGGGGCAGAATTGCAGGAAACCGATTTCAGGAGGTAGACTGGAATTGCATTGAAAGCATAGGAAAAGAGGCAGAACGTCCACAATGATGCACTTGGCCAAAAAGGGCGTATGCGTTTTTTCCTGAATATATTCAGGAAAAAACGCATACGCCCTTTTTGGCCAACCAAGCAAGCTTGCAAAGGAAATCTGCACTACAATGAAGTCTCACTTCCCCCCGGTCAAAAGGGCCATCTGCAAAAAGTGTAAAATCCAGAAAGGCAGGACAGGCCATGGAGAACTGGGAGCCTTGTTATGCTGATGGGCGGGATGTAAATTGCCAACAGCCACTCGGGAGAAGTGTATGGTGTTTCCTGAAACATCTAAAAAACAAAGCAACAGAGCCTAGGGCACTTCCACTTATGGTCCTATAGCTTAGGGAAATTAAAATCAAAAAGATACAGCCACCCCAATGTTTGGGACGCCTCTGTTTACAAGAACCTCATTTACCGTACAAGTTCAATATCACAGAAAGTGAAAAATGGATAAAGAACTTGTGGTACTTACGTACAATGCAGTATCACTCAGCAGTGAAATCTATGTCATCAGTCCCGTAGCAGCACAATGAGTGGATTCAGGTACGATGATTCTAACTGAAATAAGTCACACAGAAAAAGAAACATCATAAGATATCAGTAATACACGGAATGTAAACTTGGCTACACAGGAACTGAATTACAGAACAGAACAGAGTCTCAAATTTAGAAAACCAACTTATGCTTGTTTAAGGGTAAAGGTGAGTTGGGGTGCTGCATAAAACCAGAGATTGAAATGAGCACAGATAAAGTTCCTTAAGCCAAATATGGAATAGACAAGAGCTACTCCTTGCTCAACGAAATGGATTCAACACCGCATATTAAACGCCTAAGAATGTACCTGACTCTTAAGTATCTTAAAACCTATGGATTGCTATGTCTCCGAAAGAGAATCAAGCATGTGTACAGGGACATAAACGCAGCAGTGATAGGATTGGAGAGGTTCGGTGAGCAAATGAAGACCCTTTGAAGTCATATTGCATGGTACCCATTCCACGGGTTTCAACTACCCAGGTTTAAGGTATTCCTCCTTCAGCTAAAACATGCATGTGGAACCCAGAGTATGATCAACCATGTGATCGGGAGACGTGTTCAAATATGTCTCAGTTTTCATACCCTGGTACTCGGGTGCAACATTCCAGACGCTTTACTAACACTCTCCCGACTTGGAGAGTCAGTCCCTTTAACCTCCTGTTTGGCCCAGTTTGAAATTTCTGCGGTAGATGAACAGGAATAGCGAGAACCAATGAGAGACTAGCTGGAGGTGTCTGGACGGGCAAATTTAATTCTCATTTCCCACCAGGAAGAGGATATAACCAAAGGCTCAGCGTGCCGTGCGGGAACCAGATTAGGGCCTGAAGCCATCCTGCGGTGTTGCGGCCAGCTCACAAGAAAAGGAGTTGAAGAAAGGAGCTCAGGGGCACTGTAATTCACAAACCTGCAGAGTTATAAATGACAACTATCGTCCAAAAATATACTGAAGTAAGGCTGCCAAGAGGACTTGAAAGCGGGGCAGAATTGCAGGAAACCGATTTCAGGAGGTAGACTGGAATTGCATTGAAAGCATAGGAAAAGAGGCAGAACGTCCACAATGATGCACTTGGCCAAAAAGGGCGTATGCGTTTTTTCCTGAATATATTCAGGAAAAAACGCATACGCCCTTTTTGGCCAACCAAGCAAGCTTGCAAAGGAAATCTGCACTACAATGAAGTCTCACTTCCCCCCGGTCAAAAGGGCCATCTGAAAAAAGTGTAAAATCCAGAAAGGCAGGACAGGCCATGGAGAACTGGGAGCCTTGTTATGCTGATGGGCGGGATGTAAATTGCCAACAGACACTCGGGAGAAGTGTATGGTGTTTCCTGAAACATCTAAAAAACAAAGCAACAGAGCCTAGGGCACTTCCACTTATGGTCCTATAACTTAGGGAAATTAAAATCAAAAAGATACAGCACCCCCAATGTTTGGGACGCCTCTGTTTACAAGAACCTCATTTACCGTACAAGTTCAATATCACAGAAAGTGAAAAATGGATAAAGAACTTGTGGTACTTACGTACAATGCAGTATCACTCAGCAGTGAAATCTATGTCATCAGGCCCGTAGCAGCACAATGAGTGGATTCAGGTACGATGATTCTAACTGAAATAAGTCACACAGAAAAAGAAACATCATAAGATATCAGTAATACACGGAATGTAAACTTGGCTACACAGGAACTGAATTACAGAACAGAACAGGGTCTCAAATTTAGAAAACCAACTTATGCTTGTTTAAGGGTAAAGGTGAGTTGGGGTGCTGCATAAAACCAGAGATTGAAATGAGCACAGATAAAGTTCCTTAAGCGAAATATGGAATAGACAAGAGCTACTCCTTGCTCAACGAAATGGACTCAACACCGCATATTAAACGCCTAAGAATGTACCTGACTCGTAAGTATCTTAAAACCTATGGATTGCTATGTCTCCGAAAGAGAATCAAGCATGTGTACAGGGACATAAACAAAGCAGTGATAGGATTGGAGAGGTTCGGTGAGCAAATGAAGACCCTTTGAAGTCATATTGCATGTTACCCATTCCACGGGTTTCAACTACCCAGGTTTAAGGTATTCCTCCTTCAGCTAAAACATGCATGTGGAACCTAGAGTATGATCAACCATGTGATCGGGAGACGTGTTCAAATATGTCTCAGTTTTCGTACCCTGGTACTCGGGTGCAACATTCCAGACGCTTTACTAACACTCTCCCGACTTGGAGAGTCAGTCCCTTTAACCTCCTGTTTGGCCCAGTTTGCAATTTCTGCGGAAGATGAACAGGAATAGCGAGAACCAAAGAGACTAGCTGGAGGTGTCTGGACGGGCCAATTTAACTCTCATTTCCCACCAGGAAGAGGAAATAACCAAAGGCTCAGCGTGCCGTGCCGGAACCAGATTAGGGCCTGAAGCCATCCTGCGGTGTTGCGGCCAGCTCACAAGAAAACGAGTTGAAGAAAGGAGCTCAGGGGCACTGTAATTCACTAACCTGCAGAGTTATAAATGACAACTATCGTCCAAAAATATACTGAAGTAAGGCTGCCAAGAGGACTTGAAAGCGGGGCAGAATTGCAGGAAACCGATTTCAGGAGGTAGACTGGAATTGCATTGAAAGCATAGGAAAAGAGGCAGAACGTCCACAATGATGCACTTGGCCAAAAAGGGCGTATGCGTTTTTTCCTGAATATATACAGGAAAAAACGCATACGCACTTTTTGGCCAACCAAGCAAGCTTGCAAAGAAAATCTGCACTACAATGAAGTCTCACTTCCCCCCGGTCAAAAGGGCCATCTGAAAAAATTGTAAAATCCAGAAAGCAGGACAGGCCATGGAGAACTGGGAGCCTTGTTATGCTGATGGGCGGGATGTAAATTGCCAACAGACACTCGGGAGAAGTGTATGGTGTTTCCTGAAACATCTAAGAAACAAAGCAACAGAGCCTAGGGCACTTTCACTTATGGTCCTATAGCTTAGGGAAATTAAAATCAAAAAGACACAGCCACCCCAATGTTTGGGATGTCTCTGTTTACAAGAACCTCGTTTACCATACAAGTTCTCTATCACAGAAAGTGAAAAATGGATAAAGAACTTGTGGTACTTACGAACAATGCAGTATCACTCAGCAATGAAATCTATGTCATCAGGCCCGTAGCAGCATAATGAGTGGATTCATGTACGATGATTCTAACTGAAATAAGTCACACAGAAAAAGAAACATCATAAGATATCACTAATACACGGAATGTAAACTTGGCTACACAGGAACTGAATTCCAAAACAGAACAGGGTCTCAAATTTAGAAAACCAACTTATGCTTGCTTTAGGGGAAAGGTGAATTGGGGTGCTGCATAAAAGCAGAGATTGAAATGAGCACAGATAAAGTTCCTTAAGCCAAATATGGAATAGACAAGAGCTACTCCTTGCTCAACGAAATGGACTCAACACCCCATATTAAACGCTTAAGAATGTACCTGACTAGTAAGTATCTTAAAACCTATGGATTGCTATGTCTCCATAAGAGAATCAAGCGTGTGTCCAGGGGCATAAACGCAGCAGTGATAGGATTGGAGAGGTTCGGTGAGCAAATGAAGACCCTTTGAAGTCATATTGCATGGTACCCATTACACGGGTCTCAACTCTCCAGGTTTAAGGTATTCTTCCTTCAGCTAAAACATGCATGTGGAACCCAGAGTATGATCAATCGTGTGAACGGGAGACGTGTTCAAATATGTCTCAGTTTTCCTCCCCTGGTACTCGGGTGCAACATTCCAGATGCTTTACTAACACTCTCCCCACTTGGAGAGTCAGCGCCTTTAACCTCCTGTTTGGCCCAGTTTGCAATTTCTGCGGAAGATGAACAGGAATAGGGAGAACCAATGAGAGACTAGCTGGAGGTGTCTGGACGGGCAAATTTAACTCTCATTTCCCACCAGGAAGAGGAAATAACCAAAGGCTCAGCGTGCCATGCCGGAACAAGATTAGGGCCTGAAGCCATCCTGCGGTATTGAGGCCAGGTCACAAGAAAGCGAGTTGAAGAAAGGGGCTCAGGGGCACTGTAATTCACAAACCTGCAGAGTTATAAATGACAGCTATCGTCCAAAAATATACTGAAGTAAGGCTGCCAAGAGGACTTGAAAGCGGGGCAGAATTGCAGGAAACCGATTTCAGGAGGTAGACTGGAATTGCATTGAAAGCATAGGAAAAGAGGCAGAACGTCCACAATGATGCACTTGGCCAAAAAGGGCGTATGCGTTTTTTCCTGAATATATTCAGGAAAAAACGCATACGCCCTTTTTGGCCAACCAAGCAAACTTGCAAAGGAAATCTGCACTACAATGAAGTCTCACTTCCCCCCGGTCAAAAGGGCCATCTGAAAAAAGTGTAAAATCCAGAAAGGCAGGACAGGCCATGGAGAACTGGGAGCCTTGTTATGCTGATGGGCGGGATGTAAATTGCCAACAGACACTCGGGAGAAGTGTATGGTGTTTCCTGAAACATCTAAAAAACAAAGCAACAGAGCCTAGGGCACTTCCACTTATGGCCCTATAGCTTAGGGAAATTAAAATCAAAACGACACAGCCACCCCAATGTTTGGGACGCCTCTGTTTACAAGAACCTCGTTTACCGTACAAGTTCAATATCACAGAAAGTGAAAAATGGATAAAGAACTTGTGGTACTTACGTACAATGCAGTATCACTCAGCAGTGAAATCTATGTCATCAGGCCCGTAGCAGCACAATGAGTGGATTCAGGTACGATGATTCTAACTGAAATAAGTCACACAGAAAAAGAAACATCATAAGATATCAGTAATACACGGAATGTAAACTTGGCTACACAGGAACCGAATTACAGAACAGAACAGGGACTCAAATTTAGAAAACCAACTTATGCTTGCTTAAGGGTAACGGTGAGTTGGGATGCTGCATAAAAGCAGAGATTGAAATGAGCACAGATAAAGTTCCTTAAGCCAAATATGGAATAGACAAGAGCTACTCCTTGCTCAACGAAATGGATTCAACACCGCATATTAAACGCCTAAGAATGTACCTGACTCTTAAGTATCTTAAAACCTATGGATTGCTATGTCTCCGAAAGAGAATCAAGCATGTGTACAGGGACATAAACGCAACAGTGATAGGATTGGAGAGGTTCGGTGAGCAAATGAAGACCCTTTGAAGTCATACTGCATGGTACCCATTCCACGGGTTTCAACTACCCAGGTTTAAGGTATTCTTCCTTCAGCTAAAACATGCATGTGGAACCTAGAGTATGATCAACCATGTGATCGGGAGACGTGTTCAAATATGTCTCAGTTTTCGTACCCTGGTACTCGGGTGCAACATTCCAGACGCTTTACTAACACTCTCCCGACTTGGAGAGTCAGTCCCTTTAACCTCCTGTTTGGCCCAGTTTGCAATTTCTGCGGAAGATGAACAGGAATAGCGAGAACCAATGAGAGACTAGCTGGAGGTGTCTGGACGGGCAAATTTAACTCTCATTTCCCACCAGGAAGAGGAAATAACCAAAGGCTCAGCGTGCCGTGCCGGAACCAGATTAGGGCCTGAAGCCATCCTGCGGTGTTGCGGCCAGCTCACAAGAAAACGAGTTGAAGAAAGGAGCTCAGGGGCACTGTAATTCACAAACCTGCAGAGTTATAAATGACAACTATCGTCCAAAAATATACTGAAGTAAGGCTACCAAGAGGACTTGAAAGCGGAGCAGAATTGCAGGAAACCGATTTCAGGAGGTAGACTGGAATTGCATTGAAAGCATAGGAAAAGAGGCAGAACGTCCACAATGATGCACTTGGCCAAATAGGGCGTATGCGTTTTTTCCTGAATATATTCAGGAAAAAACGCATACGCCCTTTTTGGCCAACCAAGCAAGCTTGCAAAGGAAATCTGCACTACAATGAAGTCTCACTTCCCCCCGGTCAAAAGGGTCATCTGAAAAAAGTGTAAAATCCAGAAAGGCAGGACAGGCCATGGAGAACTGGGAGCCTTGTTATGCTGATGGGCGGGATGTAAATTGCCAACAGACACTCGGGAGAAGTGTATGGTGTTTCCTGAAACATCTAAAAAACAAAGCAACAGAGCCTAGGGCACTTCCACTTATGGTCCTATAGCTTAGGGAAATTAAAATCAAAAAGATACAGCCACCCCAATGTTTGGGACGCCTCTGTTTACAAGAACCTCATTTACCGTACAAGTTCAATATCACAGAAAGTGAAAAATGGATAAAGAACTTGTGGTACTTACGTACAATGCAGTATCACTCAGCAGTGAAATCTATGTCATCAGGCCCGTAGCAGCACAATGAGTGGATTCAGGTACGATGATTCTAACTGAAATAAGTCACACAGAAAAAGAAACATCATAAGATATCAGTAATACACGGAATGTAAACTTGGCTACACAGGAACTGAATTACAGAACAGAACAGGGTCTCAAATTTAGAAAACCAACTTATGCTTGTTTAAGGGTAAAGGTGAGTTGGGGTGCTGCATAAAACCAGAGATTGAAATGAGCACAGATAAAGTTCCTTAAGCCAAATATGGAATAGACAAGAGCGACTCCTTGCTCAACGAAATGGACTCAACACCCCATATTAAACGCTTAAGAATGTACCTGACTAGTAAGTATCTTAAAACCTATGGATTGCTATGTCTCCGAAAGAGAATCAAGCATGTGTACAGGGGCATAAACGCAGCAGTGATAGGATTGGAGAGGTTCGGTGAGCAAATGAAGACCCTTTGAAGTCATATTGCATGGTACCCATTACACCGGTCTCAACTCTCCAGGTTTAAGGTATTCTTCCTTCAGCTAAAATATGCATGTGGAACCCAGAGTATGATCAACAGTGTGAACGGGAGACGTGTTCAAATATGTCTCAGTTTTCCTCCCCTGGTACTCGGGTGCAACATTCCAGACGCTTTACTAACACTCTCCCCACTTGGAGAGTCAGCGCCTTTAACCTCCTGTTTGGCCCAGTTTGCAATTTCTGCGGAAGATGAACAGGAATAGCGAGAACCAATGAGAGACTAGCTGGAGGTGTCTGGACGGGCAAATTTAACTCTCATTTCCCACCAGGAAGGAAATAACCAAAGGCTCAGCGTGCCATGCCGGAACCAGATTAGGGCCTGAAGCCATCCTGCGGTGTTGCGGCCAGCTCACAAGAAAGCGAGTTGAAGAAAGGAGCTCAGGGGCACTGTAATTCACAAACCTGCAGAGTTATAAATGACAGCTATCGTCCAAAAATATACTGAAGTAAGGCTGCCAAGAGGACTTGAAAGCGGGGCAGAATTGCAGGAAACCGATTTCAGGAGGTAGACTGGAATTGCATTGAAAGCATAGGAAAAGAGGCAGAACGTCCACAATGATGCACTTGGCCAAAAAGGGCGTATGCGTTTTTTCCTGAATATATTCAGGAAAAAACGCATACGCCCTTTTTGGCCAACCAAGCAAACTTGCAAAGGAAATCTGCACTACAATGAAGTCTCACTTCCCCCCGGTCAAAAGGGCCATCTGAAAAAAGTGTAAAATCCAGAAAGGCAGGACAGGCCATGGAGAACTGGGAGCCTTGTTATGCTGATGGGCGGGATGTAAATTGCCAACAGACACTCGGGAGAAGTGTATGGTGTTTCCTAAAACATCTAAAAAACAAAGCAACAGAGCCTAGGGCACTTCCACTTATGGCCCTATAGCTTAGGGAAATTAAAATCAAAACGACACAGCCACCCCAAAGTTTGGGACGCCTCTGTTTACAAGAACCTCGTTTACCGTACAAGTTCAATATCACAGAAAGTGAAAAATGGATAAAGAACTTGTGGTACTTACGTACAATGCAGTATCACTCAGCAGTGAAATCTATGTCATCAGGCCCGTAGCAGCACAATGAGTGGATTCAGGTACGATGATTCTAACTGAAATAAGTCACACAGAAAAAGAAACATCATAAGATATCAGTAATACACGGAATGTAAACTTGGCTACACAGGAACTGAATTACAGAACAGAACAGGGACTCAAATTTAGAAAACCAACTTATGCTTGCTTAAGGGTAAAGGTGAGTTGGGATGCTGCATAAAAGCAGAGATTGAAATGAGCACAGATAAAGTTCCTTAAGCCAAATATGGAATAGACAAGAGCTACTCCTTGCTCAACGAAATGGATTCAACACCGCATATTAAACGCCTAAGAATGTACCTGACTCTTAAGTATCTTAAAACCTATGGATTGCTATGTCTCCGAAAGAGAATCAAGCATGTGTACAGGGACATAAACGCAGCAGTGATAGGATTGGAGAGGTTCGGTGAGCAAATGAAGACCCTTTGAAGTCATACTGCATGGTACCCATTCCACGGGTTTCAACTACCCAGGTTTAAGGTATTCTTCCTTCAGCTAAAATATGCATGTGGAACCCAGAGTATGATCAACAGTGTGAACGGGAGACGTGTTCAAATATGTCTCAGTTTTCCTCCCCTGGTACTCGGGTGCAACATTCCAGACGCTTTACTAACACTCTCCCCACTTGGAGAGTCAGTCCCTTTAACCTCCTGTTTGGCCCAGTTTGCAATTTCTGCGGAAGATGAACAGGAATAGCGAGAACCAATGAGAGACTAGCTGGAGGTGTCTGGACGGGCAAATTTAACTCTCATTTCCCACCAGGAAGAGGAAATAACCAAAGGCTCAGCGTGCCATGCCGGAACAAGATTAGGGCCTGAAGCCATCCTGCGGTGTTGCGGCCAGCTCACAAGAAAGCGAGTTGAAGAAAGGAGCTCAGGGGCACTGTAATTCACAAACCTGCAGAGTTATAAATGACAGCTATCGTCCAAAAATATACTGAAGTAACGCTGCCAGGAGGACTTGAAAGCGGGGCAGAATTGCAGGAAACCGATTTCAGGAGGTAGACTGGAATTACATTGAAAGCATACGAAAAGAGGCAGAACGTCCACAATGATGCACTTGGCCAAAAAGGGCGTATGCGTTTTTTCCTGAATATATTCAGGAAAAAACGCATACGCCCTTTTTGGCCAACCAAGCAAACTTGCAAAGGAAATCTGCACTACAATGAAGTCTCACTTCCCCCCGGTCAAAAGGGCCATCTGAAAAAAGTGTAAAATCCAGAAAGGCAGGACAGGCCATGGAGAACTGGGAGCCTTGTTTTGCTGATGGGCGGGATGTAAATTGCCAACAGCCACTCGGGAGAAGTGTATGGTGTTTCCTGAAACATCTAAAAAACAAAGCAACAGAGGCTAGGGCACTTCCACTTATGGCCCTATAGCTTAGGGAAATTAAAATCAAAAAGACACAGCCACCCCAAAGTTTGGGACGCCTCTGTTTACAAGAACCTCATTTACCGTACAAGTTCTCTATCACAGAACGTGAAAAATGGATAAAGAACTTGTGGTACTTACGTACAATGCAGTATCACTCAGCAATGAAATCTATGTCATCAGGCCCGTAGCAGCATAATGAGTGGATTCAGGTACGATGATTCTAACTGAAATAAGTCACACAGAAAAAGAAACATCATAAGATATCACTAATACACGGAATGTAAACTTGGCTACACAGGAACTGAATTCCAAAACAGAACAGGGTCTCAAATTTAGAAAACCAACTTATGCTTGCTTAAGGGGAAAGGTGAGATGGGGTGCTGCATAAAACCAGAGATTGAAATGAGCACAGATAAAGTTCCTTAAGCCAAATATGGAATAGACAAGAGCTACTCCTTGCTCAACGAAATGGACTCAACACCCCATATTAAACGCTTAAGAATGTACCTGACTAGTAAGTATCTTAAAACCTATGGATTGCTATGTCTCCATAAGAGAATCAAGCGTGTGTACAGGGGCATAAACGCAGCAGTGATAGGATTGGAGAGGTTCGGTGAGCAAATGAAGACCCTTTGAAGTCATATTGCATGGTACCCATTACACGGGTCTCAACTCTCCAGGTTTAAGGTATTCTTCCTTCAGCTAAAATATGCATGTGGAACCCAGAGTATGATCAACAGTGTGAACGGGAGACGTGTTCAAATATGTCTCAGTTTTCCTCCCCTGGTACTCGGGTGCAACATTCCAGACGCTTTACTAACACTCTCCCCACTTGGAGAGTCAGCGCCTTTAACCTCCTGTTTGGCCCAGTTTGCAATTTCTGCGGAAGATGAACAGGAATAGGGAGAACCAATGAGAAACTAGCTGGAGGTGTCTGGACGGGCAAATTTAACTCTCATTTCCCACCAGGAAGAGGAAATAACCAAAGGCTCAGCGTGCCATGCCGGAACCAGATTAGGGCCTGAAGCCATCCTGCGGTGTTGCGGCCAGCTCACAAGAAAGCGAGTTGAAGAAAGGAGCTCAGGGGCACTGTAATTCACAAACCTGCAGAGTTATAAATGACAGCTATCGTCCAAAAATATACTGAAGTAAGGCTGCCAAGAGGACTTGAAAGCGGGGCAGAATTGCAGGAAACCGATTTCAGGAGGTAGACTGGAATTGCATTGAAAGCATAGGAAAAGAGGCAGAACGTCCACAATGATGCACTTGGCCAAAAAGGGCGTATGCGTTTTTTCCTGAATATATTCAGGAAAAAACGCATACGCCCTTTTTGGCCAACCAAGCAAACTTGCAAAGGAAATCTGCACTACAATGAAGTCTCACTGCCCCCCATTCAAAAGGGCCATCTGAAAAAAGTGTAAAATCCAGAAAGGCAGGACAGGCCATGGAGAACTGGGAGCCTTGTTATGCTGATGGGCGGGATGTAAATTGCCAACAGACACTCGGGAGAAGTGTATGGTGTTTCCTGAAACATCTAAAAAACAAAGCAACAGAGCCTAGGGCACTTCCACTTATGGCCCTATAGCTTAGGGAAATTAAAATCAAAACGACACAGCCACCCCAAAGTTTGGGACGCCTCTGTTTACAAGAACCTCGTTTACCGTACAAGTTCAATATCACAGAAAGTGAAAAATGGATAAAGAACTTGTGGTACTTACGTACAATGCAGTATCACTCAGCAGTGAAATCTATGTCATCAGGCCCGTAGCAGCACAATGAGTGGATTCAGGTACGATGATTCTAACTGAAATAAGTCACACAGAAAAAGAAACATCATAAGATATCAGTAATACACGGAATGTAAACTTGGCTACACAGGAACTGAATTACAGAACAGAACAGGGACTCAAATTTAGAAAACCAAGTTATGCTTGCTTAAGGGTAAAGGTGAGTTGGGATGCTGCATAAAAGCAGAGATTGAAATGAGCACAGATAAAGTTCCTTAAGCCAAATATGGAATAGACAAGAGCTACTCCTTGCTCAACGAAATGGACTCAACACCGCATATTAAACGCCTAAGAATGTACCTGACTCTTAAGTATCTTAAAACCTATGGATTGCTATGTCTCCGAAAGAGAATCAAGCATGTGTACAGGGACATAAACGCAGCAGTGATAGGATTGGAGAGGTTCGGTGAGCAAATGAAGACCCTTTGAAGTCATATTGCATGGTACCCATTACACGGGTCTCAACTCTCCAGGTTTAAGGTATTCTTCCTTCAGCTAAAATATGCATGTGGAACCCAGAGTATGATCAACAGTGTGAACGGGAGACGTGTTCAAATATGTCTCAGTTTTCCTCCCCTGGTACTCGGGTGCAACATTCCAGACGCTTTACTAACACTCTCCCACTTGGAGAGTCAGTCCCTTTAACCTCCTGTTTGGCCCAGTTTGCAATTTCTGCGGAAGATGAACAGGAATAGCGAGAACCAATGAGAGACTAGCTGGAGGTGTCTGGACGGGCAAATTTAACTCTCATTTCCCACCAGGAAGAGGAAATAACCAAAGGCTCAGCGTGCCATGCCGGAACCAGATTAGGGCCTGAAGCCATCCTGCGGTGTTGCGGCCAGCTCACAAGAAAGCGAGTTGAAGAAAGGAGCTCAGGGGCACTGTAATTCACAAACCTGCAGAGTTATAAATGACAGCTATCGTCCAAAAATATACTGAAGTAAGGCTGCCAAGAGGACTTGAAAGCGGGGCAGAATTGCAGGAAACCGATTTCAGGAGGTAGACTGGAATTGCATTGAAAGCATAGGAAAAGAGGCAGAACGTCCACAATGATGCACTTGGCCAAAAAGGGCGTATGCGTTTTTTCCTGAATATATTCAGGAAAAAACGCATACGCCCTTTTTGGCCAACCAAGCAAACTTGCAAAGGAAATCTGCACTACAATGAAGTCTCACTTCCCCCCGTTCAAAAGGGCCATCTGAAAAAAGTGTAAAATCCAGAAAGGCAGGACAGGCCATGGAGAACTGGGAGCCTTGTTATGCTGATGGGCGGGATGTAAATTGCCAACAGACACTCGGGAGAAGTGTATGGTGTTTCCTGAAACATCTAAAAAACAAAGCAACAGAGCCTAGGGCACTTCCACTTATGGCCCTATAGCTTAGGGAAATTAAAATCAAAACGACACAGCCACCCCAAAGTTTGGGACGCCTCTGTTTACAAGAACCTCGTTTACCGTACAAGTTCAATATCACAGAAAGTGAAAAATGGATAAAGAACTTGTGGTACTTACGTACAATGCAGTATCACTCAGCAGTGAAATCTATGTCATCAGGCCCGTAGCAGCACAATGAGTGGATTCAGGTACGATGATTCTAACTGAAATAAGTCACACAGAAAAAGAAACATCATAAGATATCAGTAATACACGGAATGTAAACTTGGCTACACAGGAACTGAATTACAGAACAGAACAGGGACTCAAATTTAGAAAACCAAGTTATGCTTGCTTAAGGGTAAAGGTGAGTTGGGATGCTGCATAAAAGCAGAGATTGAAATGAGCACAGATAAAGTTCCTTAAGCCAAATATGGAATAGACAAGAGCTACTCCTTGCTCAACGAAATGGACTCAACACCGCATATTAAACGCCTAAGAATGTACCTGACTCTTAAGTATCTTAAAACCTATGGATTGCTATGTCTCCGAAAGAGAATCAAGCATGTGTACAGGGACATAAACGCAGCAGTGATAGGATTGGAGAGGTTCGGTGAGCAAATGAAGACCCTTTGAAGTCATATTGCATGGTACCCATTACACGGGTCTCAACTCTCCAGGTTTAAGGTATTCTTCCTTCAGCTAAAATATGCATGTGGAACCCAGAGTATGATCAACAGTGTGAACGGGAGACGTGTTCAAATATGTCTCAGTTTTCCTCCCCTGGTACTCGGGTGCAACATTCCAGACGCTTTACTAACACTCTCCCCACTTGGAGAGTCAGCGCCTTTAACCTCCTGTTTGGCCCAGTTTGCAATTTCTGCGGAAGATGAACAGGAATAGCGAGAACCAATGAGAGACTAGCTGGAGGTGTCTGGACGGGCAAATTTAACTCTCATTTCCCACCAGGAAGAGGAAATAACCAAAGGCTCAGCGTGCCATGCCGGAACCAGATTAGGGCCTGAAGCCATCCTGCGGTGTTGCGGCCAGGTCACAAGAAAGCGAGTTGAAGAAAGGAGCTCAGGGGCACTGTAATTCACAAACCTGCAGAGTTATAAATGACAGCTATCGTCCAAAAATATACTGAAGTAAGGCTGCCAAGAGGACTTGAAAGTGGGGCAGAATTGCAGGAAACCGATTTCAGGAGGTAGACTGGAATTGCATTGAAAGCATAGGAAAAGAGGCAGAACGTCCACAATGATGCACTTGGCCAAAAAGGGCGTATGCGTTTTTTCCTGAATATATTCAGGAAAAAACGCATACGCCCTTTTTGGCCAACCAAGCAAACTTGCAAAGGAAATCTGCACTACAATGAAGTCTCACTTCCCCCCGGTCAAAAGGGCCATCTGAAAAAAGTGTAAAATCCAGAAAGGCAGGACAGGCCACGGAGAACTGGGAGCCTTGTTATGCTGATGGGCGGGATGTAAATTGCCAACAGCCACTCGGGAGAAGTGTATGGTGTTTCCTGAAACATCTAAGAAACAAAGCAACAGAGCCTAGGGCACTTTCACTTATGGTCCTATAGCTTAGGGAAATTAAAATCAAAAAGACACAGCCACCCCAAAATTTGGGACGCCTCTGTTTACAAGAACCTCGTTTACCGTACAAGTTCTCTATCACAGAAAGTGAAAAATGATTAAAGAACTTGTGGTACTTACGTACAATGCAGTATCACTCAGCAGTGAAATCTATGTCATCAGGCCCGTAGCAGCATAATGAGTGGATTCAGGTACGATGATTCTAACTGAAATAAGTCACACAGAAAAAGAAACATCATAAGATATCAGTAATACACGGAATGTAAACTTGGCTACACAGGAACTGAATTACAGAACAGAACAGGGACTCAAATTTAGAAAACCAACTTATGCTTGCTTAAGGGTAAAGGTGAGTTGGGATGCTGCATAAAAGCAGAGATTGAAATGAGCACAGATAAAGTTCCTTAAGCCAAATATGGAATAGACAAGAGCTACTCCTTGCTCAACGAAATGGATTCAACACCGCATATTAAACGCCTAAGAATGTACCTGACTCTTAAGTATCTTAAAACCTGTGGATTGCTATGTCTCCGAAAGAGAATCAAGCATGTGTACAGGGACATAAACGCAGCAGTGATAGGATTGGAGAGGTTCGGTGAGCAAATGAAGACCCTTTGAAGTCATATTGCATGGTACCCATTACACGGGTCTCAACTCTCCAGGTTTAAGGTATTCTTCCTTCAGCTAAAATATGCATGTGGAACCCAGAGTATGATCAACAGTGTGAACGGGAGACGTGTTCAAATATGTCTCAGTTTTCCTCCCCTGGTACTCGGGTGCAACATTCCAGACGCTTTACTAACACTCTCCCCACTTGGAGAGTCAGTCCCTTTAACCTCCTGTTTGGCCCAGTTTGCAATTTCTGCGGAAGATGAACAGGAATAGCGAGAACCAATGAGAGACTAGCTGGAGGTGTCTGGACGGGCAAATTTAACTCTCATTTCCCACCAGGAAGAGGAAATAACCAAAGGCTCAGCGTGCCATGCCGGAACAAGATTAGGGCCTGAAGCCATCCTGCGGTGTTGCGGCCAGCTCACAAGAAAGCGAGTTGAAGAAAGGAGCTCAGGGGCACTGTAATTCACAAACCTGCAGAGTTATAAATGACAGCTATCGTCCAAAAATATACTGAAGTAACGCTGCCAAGAGGACTTGAAAGCGGGGCAGAATTGCAGGAAACCGATTTCAGGAGGTAGACTGGAATTGCATTGAAAGCATAGGAAAAGAGGCAGAACGTCCACAATGATGCACTTGGCCAAAAAGGGCGTATGCGTTTTTTCCTGAATATATTCAGGAAAAAACGCATACGCCCTTTTTGGCCAACCAAGCAAACTTGCAAAGGAAATCTGCACTACAATGAAGTCTCACTTCCCCCCGGTCAAAAGGGCCATCTGAAAAAAGTGTAAAATCCAGCAAGGCAGGACAGGCCATGGAGAACTGGGAGCCTTGTTATGCTGATGGGCGGGATGTAAATTGCCAACAGCCACTCGGGAGAAGTGTATGGTGTTTCCTGAAACATCTAAAAAACAAAGCAACAGAGCCTAGGGCACTTCCACTTATGGCCCTATAGCTTAGGGAAATTAAAATCAAAAAGACACAGCCACCCCAAAGTTTGGGACGCCTCTGTTTACAAGAACCTCGTTTACCGTACAAGTTCTCTATCACAGAACGTGAAAAATGGATAAAGAACTTGTGGTACTTACGTACAATGCAGTATCACTCAGCAATGAAATCTATGTCATCAGGCCCGTAGCAGCATAATGAGTGGATTCAGGTACGATGATTCTAACTGAAATAAGTCACACAGAAAAAGAAACATCATAAGATATCACTAATACACGGAATGTAAACTTGGCTACACAGGAACTGAATTCCAAAACAGAACAGGGTCTCAAATTTAGAAAACCAACTTATGCTTGCTTAAGGGGAAAGGTGAGTTGGGGTGCTGCATAAAACCAGAGATTGAAATGAGCACAGATAAAGTTCCTTAAGCCAAATATGGAATAGACAAGAGCTACTCCTTGCTCAACGAAATGGACTCAACACCCCATATTAAACGCTTAAGAATGTACCTGACTAGTAAGTATCTTAAAACCTATGGATTGCTATGTCTCCATAAGAGAATCAAGCGTGTGTACAGGGGCATAAACGCAGCAGTGATAAGATTGGAGAGGTTCGGTGAGCAAATGAAGACCCTTTGAAGTCATATTGCATGGTACCCATTACACGGGTCTCAACTCTCCAGGTTTAAGGTATTCTTCCTTCAGCTAAAATATGCATGTGGAACCCAGAGTATGATCAACAGTGTGAACGGGAGACGTGTTCAAATATGTCTCAGTTTTCCTCCCCTGGTACTCGGGTGCAACATTCCAGACGCTTTACTAACACTCTCCCCACTTGGAGAGTCAGCGCCTTTAACCTCCTGTTTGGCCCAGTTTGCAATTTCTGCGGAAGATGAACAGGAATAGGGAGAACCAATGAGAAACTAGCTGGAGGTGTCTGGACGGGCAAATTTAACTCTAATTTCCCACCAGGAAGAGGAAATAACCAAAGGCTCAGCGTGCCATGCCGGAACCAGATTAGGGCCTGAAGCCATCCTGCGGTGTTGCGGCCAGCTCACAAGAAAGCGAGTTGAAGAAAGGAGCTCAGGGGCACTGTAATTCACAAACCTGCAGAGTTATAAATGACAGCTATCGTCCAAAAATATACTGAAGTAAGGCTGCCAAGAGGACTTGAAAGCGGGGCAGAATTGCAGGAAACCGATTTCAGGAGGTAGACTGGAATTGCATTGAAAGCATAGGAAAAGAGGCAGAACGTCCACAATGATGCACTTGGCCAAAAAGGGCGTATGCGTTTTTTCCTGAATATATTCAGGAAAAAACGCATACGCCCTTTTTGGCCAACCAAGCAAACTTGCAAAGGAAATCTGCACTACAATGAAGTCTCACTTCCCCCCGTTCAAAAGGGCCATCTGAAAAAAGTGTAAAATCCAGAAAGGCAGGACAGGCCATGGAGAACTGGGAGCCTTGTTATGCTGATGGGCGGGATGTAAATTGCCAACAGACACTCGGGAGAAGTGTATGGTGTTTCCTGAAACATCTAAAAAACAAAGCAACAGAGCCTAGGGCACTTCCACTTATGGCCCTATAGCTTAGGGAAATTAAAATCAAAACGACACAGCCACCCCAAAGTTTGGGACGCCTCTGTTTACAAGAACCTCATTTACCGTACAAGTTCAATATCACAGAAAGTGAAAAATGGATAAAGAACTTGTGGTACTTACGTATAATGCAGTATCACTCAGCAATGAAATCTATGTCATCAGGCCCGTAGCAGCACAATGAGTGGATTCAGGTACGATGATTCTAACTGAAATAAGTCACACAGAAAAAGAAACATCATAAGATATCAGTAATACACGGAATGTAAACTTGGCTACACAGGAACCGAATTACAGAACAGAACAGGGACTCAAATTTAGAAAACCAACTTATGCTTGCTTAAGGGTAACGGTGAGTTGGGATGCTGCATAAAAGCAGAGATTGAAATGAGCACAGATAAAGTTCCTTAAGCCAAATATGGAATAGACAAGAGCTACTCCTTGCTCAACGAAATGGATTCAACACCGCATATTAAACGCCTAAGAATGTACCTGACTCTTAAGTATCTTAAAACCTATGGATTGCTATGTCTCCGAAAGAGAATCAAGCATGTGTACAGGGACATAAACGCAACAGTGATAGGATTGGAGAGGTTCGGTGAGCAAATGAAGACCCTTTGAAGTCATACTGCATGGTACCCATTCCACGGGTTTCAACTACCCAGGTTTAAGGTATTCTTCCTTCAGCTAAAACATGCATGTGGAACCTAGAGTATGATCAACCATGTGATCGGGAGACGTGTTCAAATATGTCTCAGTTTTCGTACCCTGGTACTCGGGTGCAACATTCCAGACGCTTTACTAACACTCTCCCGACTTGGAGAGTCAGTCCCTTTAACCTCCTGTTTGGCCCAGTTTGCAATTTCTGCGGAAGATGAACAGGAATAGCGAGAACCAATGAGAGACTAGCTGGAGGTGTCTGGACGGGCAAATTTAACTCTCATTTCCCACCAGGAAGAGGAAATAACCAAAGGCTCAGCGTGCCGTGCCGGAACCAGATTAGGGCCTGAAGCCATCCTGCGGTGTTGCGGCCAGCTCACAAGAAAACGAGTTGAAGAAAGGAGCTCAGGGGCACTGTAATTCACAAACCTGCAGAGTTATAAATGACAACTATCGTCCAAAAATATACTGAAGTAAGGCTACCAAGAGGACTTGAAAGCGGAGCAGAATTGCAGGAAACCGATTTCAGGAGGTAGACTGGAATTGCATTGAAAGCATAGGAAAAGAGGCAGAACGTCCACAATGATGCACTTGGCCAAATAGGGCGTATGCGTTTTTTCCTGAATATATTCAGGAAAAAACGCATACGCCCTTTTTGGCCAACCAAGCAAGCTTGCAAAGGAAATCTGCACTACAATGAAGTCTCACTTCCCCCCGGTCAAAAGGGTCATCTGAAAAAAGTGTAAAATCCAGAAAGGCAGGACAGGCCATGGAGAACTGGGAGCCTTGTTATGCTGATGGGCGGGATGTAAATTGCCAACAGACACTCGGGAGAAGTGTATGGTGTTTCCTGAAACATCTAAAAAACAAAGCAACAGAGCCTAGGGCACTTCCACTTATGGTCCTATAGCTTAGGGAAATTAAAATCAAAAAGATACAGCCACCCCAATGTTTGGGACGCCTCTGTTTACAAGAACCTCATTTACCGTACAAGTTCAATATCACAGAAAGTGAAAAATGGATAAAGAACTTGTGGTACTTACGTACAATGCAGTATCACTCAGCAGTGAAATCTATGTCATCAGGCCCGTAGCAGCACAATGAGTGGATTCAGGTACGATGATTCTAACTGAAATAAGTCACACAGAAAAAGAAACATCATAAGATATCAGTAATACACGGAATGTAAACTTGGCTACACAGGAACTGAATTACAGAACAGAACAGGGTCTCAAATTTAGAAAACCAACTTATGCTTGTTTAAGGGTAAAGGTGAGTTGGGGTGCTGCATAAAACCAGAGATTGAAATGAGCACAGATAAAGTTCCTTAAGCCAAATATGGAATAGACAAGAGCGACTCCTTGCTCAACGAAATGGACTCAACACCCCATATTAAACGCTTAAGAATGTACCTGACTAGTAAGTATCTTAAAACCTATGGATTGCTATGTCTCCGAAAGAGAATCAAGCATGTGTACAGGGGCATAAACGCAGCAGTGATAGGATTGGAGAGGTTCGGTGAGCAAATGAAGACCCTTTGAAGTCATATTGCATGGTACCCATTACACCGGTCTCAACTCTCCAGGTTTAAGGTATTCTTCCTTCAGCTAAAATATGCATGTGGAACCCAGAGTATGATCAACAGTGTGAACGGGAGACGTGTTCAAATATGTCTCAGTTTTCCTCCCCTGGTACTCGGGTGCAACATTCCAGACGCTTTACTAACACTCTCCCCACTTGGAGAGTCAGCGCCTTTAACCTCCTGTTTGGCCCAGTTTGCAATTTCTGCGGAAGATGAACAGGAATAGCGAGAACCAATGAGAGACTAGCTGGAGGTGTCTGGACGGGCAAATTTAACTCTCATTTCCCACCAGGAAGGAAATAACCAAAGGCTCAGCGTGCCATGCCGGAACCAGATTAGGGCCTGAAGCCATCCTGCGGTGTTGCGGCCAGCTCACAAGAAAGCGAGTTGAAGAAAGGAGCTCAGGGGCACTGTAATTCACAAACCTGCAGAGTTATAAATGACAGCTATCGTCCAAAAATATACTGAAGTAAGGCTGCCAAGAGGACTTGAAAGCGGGGCAGAATTGCAGGAAACCGATTTCAGGAGGTAGACTGGAATTGCATTGAAAGCATAGGAAAAGAGGCAGAACGTCCACAATGATGCACTTGGCCAAAAAGGGCGTATGCGTTTTTTCCTGAATATATTCAGGAAAAAACGCATACGCCCTTTTTGGCCAACCAAGCAAACTTGCAAAGGAAATCTGCACTACAATGAAGTCTCACTTCCCCCCGGTCAAAAGGGCCATCTGAAAAAAGTGTAAAATCCAGAAAGGCAGGACAGGCCATGGAGAACTGGGAGCCTTGTTATGCTGATGGGCGGGATGTAAATTGCCAACAGACACTCGGGAGAAGTGTATGGTGTTTCCTAAAACATCTAAAAAACAAAGCAACAGAGCCTAGGGCACTTCCACTTATGGCCCTATAGCTTAGGGAAATTAAAATCAAAACGACACAGCCACCCCAAAGTTTGGGACGCCTCTGTTTACAAGAACCTCGTTTACCGTACAAGTTCAATATCACAGAAAGTGAAAAATGGATAAAGAACTTGTGGTACTTACGTACAATGCAGTATCACTCAGCAGTGAAATCTATGTCATCAGGCCCGTAGCAGCACAATGAGTGGATTCAGGTACGATGATTCTAACTGAAATAAGTCACACAGAAAAAGAAACATCATAAGATATCAGTAATACACGGAATGTAAACTTGGCTACACAGGAACTGAATTACAGAACAGAACAGGGACTCAAATTTAGAAAACCAACTTATGCTTGCTTAAGGGTAAAGGTGAGTTGGGATGCTGCATAAAAGCAGAGATTGAAATGAGCACAGATAAAGTTCCTTAAGCCAAATATGGAATAGACAAGAGCTACTCCTTGCTCAACGAAATGGATTCAACACCGCATATTAAACGCCTAAGAATGTACCTGACTCTTAAGTATCTTAAAACCTATGGATTGCTATGTCTCCGAAAGAGAATCAAGCATGTGTACAGGGACATAAACGCAGCAGTGATAGGATTGGAGAGGTTCGGTGAGCAAATGAAGACCCTTTGAAGTCATACTGCATGGTACCCATTCCACGGGTTTCAACTACCCAGGTTTAAGGTATTCTTCCTTCAGCTAAAATATGCATGTGGAACCCAGAGTATGATCAACAGTGTGAACGGGAGACGTGTTCAAATATGTCTCAGTTTTCCTCCCCTGGTACTCGGGTGCAACATTCCAGACGCTTTACTAACACTCTCCCCACTTGGAGAGTCAGTCCCTTTAACCTCCTGTTTGGCCCAGTTTGCAATTTCTGCGGAAGATGAACAGGAATAGCGAGAACCAATGAGAGACTAGCTGGAGGTGTCTGGACGGGCAAATTTAACTCTCATTTCCCACCAGGAAGAGGAAATAACCAAAGGCTCAGCGTGCCATGCCGGAACAAGATTAGGGCCTGAAGCCATCCTGCGGTGTTGCGGCCAGCTCACAAGAAAGCGAGTTGAAGAAAGGAGCTCAGGGGCACTGTAATTCACAAACCTGCAGAGTTATAAATGACAGCTATCGTCCAAAAATATACTGAAGTAACGCTGCCAGGAGGACTTGAAAGCGGGGCAGAATTGCAGGAAACCGATTTCAGGAGGTAGACTGGAATTACATTGAAAGCATACGAAAAGAGGCAGAACGTCCACAATGATGCACTTGGCCAAAAAGGGCGTATGCGTTTTTTCCTGAATATATTCAGGAAAAAACGCATACGCCCTTTTTGGCCAACCAAGCAAACTTGCAAAGGAAATCTGCACTACAATGAAGTCTCACTTCCCCCCGGTCAAAAGGGCCATCTGAAAAAAGTGTAAAATCCAGAAAGGCAGGACAGGCCATGGAGAACTGGGAGCCTTGTTTTGCTGATGGGCGGGATGTAAATTGCCAACAGCCACTCGGGAGAAGTGTATGGTGTTTCCTGAAACATCTAAAAAACAAAGCAACAGAGGCTAGGGCACTTCCACTTATGGCCCTATAGCTTAGGGAAATTAAAATCAAAAAGACACAGCCACCCCAAAGTTTGGGACGCCTCTGTTTACAAGAACCTCATTTACCGTACAAGTTCTCTATCACAGAACGTGAAAAATGGATAAAGAACTTGTGGTACTTACGTACAATGCAGTATCACTCAGCAATGAAATCTATGTCATCAGGCCCGTAGCAGCATAATGAGTGGATTCAGGTACGATGATTCTAACTGAAATAAGTCACACAGAAAAAGAAACATCATAAGATATCACTAATACACGGAATGTAAACTTGGCTACACAGGAACTGAATTCCAAAACAGAACAGGGTCTCAAATTTAGAAAACCAACTTATGCTTGCTTAAGGGGAAAGGTGAGATGGGGTGCTGCATAAAACCAGAGATTGAAATGAGCACAGATAAAGTTCCTTAAGCCAAATATGGAATAGACAAGAGCTACTCCTTGCTCAACGAAATGGACTCAACACCCCATATTAAACGCTTAAGAATGTACCTGACTAGTAAGTATCTTAAAACCTATGGATTGCTATGTCTCCATAAGAGAATCAAGCGTGTGTACAGGGGCATAAACGCAGCAGTGATAGGATTGGAGAGGTTCGGTGAGCAAATGAAGACCCTTTGAAGTCATATTGCATGGTACCCATTACACGGGTCTCAACTCTCCAGGTTTAAGGTATTCTTCCTTCAGCTAAAATATGCATGTGGAACCCAGAGTATGATCAACAGTGTGAACGGGAGACGTGTTCAAATATGTCTCAGTTTTCCTCCCCTGGTACTCGGGTGCAACATTCCAGACGCTTTACTAACACTCTCCCCACTTGGAGAGTCAGCGCCTTTAACCTCCTGTTTGGCCCAGTTTGCAATTTCTGCGGAAGATGAACAGGAATAGGGAGAACCAATGAGAAACTAGCTGGAGGTGTCTGGACGGGCAAATTTAACTCTCATTTCCCACCAGGAAGAGGAAATAACCAAAGGCTCAGCGTGCCATGCCGGAACCAGATTAGGGCCTGAAGCCATCCTGCGGTGTTGCGGCCAGCTCACAAGAAAGCGAGTTGAAGAAAGGAGCTCAGGGGCACTGTAATTCACAAACCTGCAGAGTTATAAATGACAGCTATCGTCCAAAAATATACTGAAGTAAGGCTGCCAAGAGGACTTGAAAGCGGGGCAGAATTGCAGGAAACCGATTTCAGGAGGTAGACTGGAATTGCATTGAAAGCATAGGAAAAGAGGCAGAACGTCCACAATGATGCACTTGGCCAAAAAGGGCGTATGCGTTTTTTCCTGAATATATTCAGGAAAAAACGCATACGCCCTTTTTGGCCAACCAAGCAAACTTGCAAAGGAAATCTGCACTACAATGAAGTCTCACTGCCCCCCATTCAAAAGGGCCATCTGAAAAAAGTGTAAAATCCAGAAAGGCAGGACAGGCCATGGAGAACTGGGAGCCTTGTTATGCTGATGGGCGGGATGTAAATTGCCAACAGACACTCGGGAGAAGTGTATGGTGTTTCCTGAAACATCTAAAAAACAAAGCAACAGAGCCTAGGGCACTTCCACTTATGGCCCTATAGCTTAGGGAAATTAAAATCAAAACGACACAGCCACCCCAAAGTTTGGGACGCCTCTGTTTACAAGAACCTCGTTTACCGTACAAGTTCAATATCACAGAAAGTGAAAAATGGATAAAGAACTTGTGGTACTTACGTACAATGCAGTATCACTCAGCAGTGAAATCTATGTCATCAGGCCCGTAGCAGCACAATGAGTGGATTCAGGTACGATGATTCTAACTGAAATAAGTCACACAGAAAAAGAAACATCATAAGATATCAGTAATACACGGAATGTAAACTTGGCTACACAGGAACTGAATTACAGAACAGAACAGGGACTCAAATTTAGAAAACCAAGTTATGCTTGCTTAAGGGTAAAGGTGAGTTGGGATGCTGCATAAAAGCAGAGATTGAAATGAGCACAGATAAAGTTCCTTAAGCCAAATATGGAATAGACAAGAGCTACTCCTTGCTCAACGAAATGGACTCAACACCGCATATTAAACGCCTAAGAATGTACCTGACTCTTAAGTATCTTAAAACCTATGGATTGCTATGTCTCCGAAAGAGAATCAAGCATGTGTACAGGGACATAAACGCAGCAGTGATAGGATTGGAGAGGTTCGGTGAGCAAATGAAGACCCTTTGAAGTCATATTGCATGGTACCCATTACACGGGTCTCAACTCTCCAGGTTTAAGGTATTCTTCCTTCAGCTAAAATATGCATGTGGAACCCAGAGTATGATCAACAGTGTGAACGGGAGACGTGTTCAAATATGTCTCAGTTTTCCTCCCCTGGTACTCGGGTGCAACATTCCAGACGCTTTACTAACACTCTCCCACTTGGAGAGTCAGTCCCTTTAACCTCCTGTTTGGCCCAGTTTGCAATTTCTGCGGAAGATGAACAGGAATAGCGAGAACCAATGAGAGACTAGCTGGAGGTGTCTGGACGGGCAAATTTAACTCTCATTTCCCACCAGGAAGAGGAAATAACCAAAGGCTCAGCGTGCCATGCCGGAACCAGATTAGGGCCTGAAGCCATCCTGCGGTGTTGCGGCCAGCTCACAAGAAAGCGAGTTGAAGAAAGGAGCTCAGGGGCACTGTAATTCACAAACCTGCAGAGTTATAAATGACAGCTATCGTCCAAAAATATACTGAAGTAAGGCTGCCAAGAGGACTTGAAAGCGGGGCAGAATTGCAGGAAACCGATTTCAGGAGGTAGACTGGAATTGCATTGAAAGCATAGGAAAAGAGGCAGAACGTCCACAATGATGCACTTGGCCAAAAAGGGCGTATGCGTTTTTTCCTGAATATATTCAGGAAAAAACGCATACGCCCTTTTTGGCCAACCAAGCAAACTTGCAAAGGAAATCTGCACTACAATGAAGTCTCACTTCCCCCCGTTCAAAAGGGCCATCTGAAAAAAGTGTAAAATCCAGAAAGGCAGGACAGGCCATGGAGAACTGGGAGCCTTGTTATGCTGATGGGCGGGATGTAAATTGCCAACAGACACTCGGGAGAAGTGTATGGTGTTTCCTGAAACATCTAAAAAACAAAGCAACAGAGCCTAGGGCACTTCCACTTATGGCCCTATAGCTTAGGGAAATTAAAATCAAAACGACACAGCCACCCCAAAGTTTGGGACGCCTCTGTTTACAAGAACCTCGTTTACCGTACAAGTTCAATATCACAGAAAGTGAAAAATGGATAAAGAACTTGTGGTACTTACGTACAATGCAGTATCACTCAGCAGTGAAATCTATGTCATCAGGCCCGTAGCAGCACAATGAGTGGATTCAGGTACGATGATTCTAACTGAAATAAGTCACACAGAAAAAGAAACATCATAAGATATCAGTAATACACGGAATGTAAACTTGGCTACACAGGAACTGAATTACAGAACAGAACAGGGACTCAAATTTAGAAAACCAAGTTATGCTTGCTTAAGGGTAAAGGTGAGTTGGGATGCTGCATAAAAGCAGAGATTGAAATGAGCACAGATAAAGTTCCTTAAGCCAAATATGGAATAGACAAGAGCTACTCCTTGCTCAACGAAATGGACTCAACACCGCATATTAAACGCCTAAGAATGTACCTGACTCTTAAGTATCTTAAAACCTATGGATTGCTATGTCTCCGAAAGAGAATCAAGCATGTGTACAGGGACATAAACGCAGCAGTGATAGGATTGGAGAGGTTCGGTGAGCAAATGAAGACCCTTTGAAGTCATATTGCATGGTACCCATTACACGGGTCTCAACTCTCCAGGTTTAAGGTATTCTTCCTTCAGCTAAAATATGCATGTGGAACCCAGAGTATGATCAACAGTGTGAACGGGAGACGTGTTCAAATATGTCTCAGTTTTCCTCCCCTGGTACTCGGGTGCAACATTCCAGACGCTTTACTAACACTCTCCCCACTTGGAGAGTCAGCGCCTTTAACCTCCTGTTTGGCCCAGTTTGCAATTTCTGCGGAAGATGAACAGGAATAGCGAGAACCAATGAGAGACTAGCTGGAGGTGTCTGGACGGGCAAATTTAACTCTCATTTCCCACCAGGAAGAGGAAATAACCAAAGGCTCAGCGTGCCATGCCGGAACCAGATTAGGGCCTGAAGCCATCCTGCGGTGTTGCGGCCAGGTCACAAGAAAGCGAGTTGAAGAAAGGAGCTCAGGGGCACTGTAATTCACAAACCTGCAGAGTTATAAATGACAGCTATCGTCCAAAAATATACTGAAGTAAGGCTGCCAAGAGGACTTGAAAGTGGGGCAGAATTGCAGGAAACCGATTTCAGGAGGTAGACTGGAATTGCATTGAAAGCATAGGAAAAGAGGCAGAACGTCCACAATGATGCACTTGGCCAAAAAGGGCGTATGCGTTTTTTCCTGAATATATTCAGGAAAAAACGCATACGCCCTTTTTGGCCAACCAAGCAAACTTGCAAAGGAAATCTGCACTACAATGAAGTCTCACTTCCCCCCGGTCAAAAGGGCCATCTGAAAAAAGTGTAAAATCCAGAAAGGCAGGACAGGCCACGGAGAACTGGGAGCCTTGTTATGCTGATGGGCGGGATGTAAATTGCCAACAGCCACTCGGGAGAAGTGTATGGTGTTTCCTGAAACATCTAAGAAACAAAGCAACAGAGCCTAGGGCACTTTCACTTATGGTCCTATAGCTTAGGGAAATTAAAATCAAAAAGACACAGCCACCCCAAAATTTGGGACGCCTCTGTTTACAAGAACCTCGTTTACCGTACAAGTTCTCTATCACAGAAAGTGAAAAATGGATAAAGAACTTGTGGTACTTACGTACAATGCAGTATCACTCAGCAGTGAAATCTATGTCATCAGGCCCGTAGCAGCATAATGAGTGGATTCAGGTACGATGATTCTAACTGAAATAAGTCACACAGAAAAAGAAACATCATAAGATATCACTAATACACGGAATGTAAACTTGGCTACACAGGAACTGAATTCCAAAACAGAACAGGGTCTCAAATTTAGAAAACCAACTTATGCTTGCTTAAGGGGAAAGGTGAGTTGGGGTGCTGCATAAAACCAGAGATTGAAATGAGCACAGATAAAGTTCCTTAAGCCAAATATGGAATAGACAAGAGCTACTCCTTGCTCAACGAAATGGACTCAACACCCCATATTAAACGCTTAAGAATGTACCTGACTAGTAAGTATCTTAAAACCTATGGATTGCTATGTCTCCATAAGAGAATCAAGCGTGTGTACAGGGGCATAAACGCAGCAGTGATAGGATTGGAGAGGTTCGGTGAGCAAATGAAGACCCTTTGAAGTCATATTGCATGGTACCCATTACACGGGTCTCAACTCTCCAGGTTTAAGGTATTCTTCCTTCAGCTAAAATATGCATGTGGAACCCAGAGTATGATCAACAGTGTGAACGGGAGACGTGTTCAAATATGTCTCAGTTTTCCTCCCCTGGTACTCGGGTGCAACATTCCAGACGCTTTACTAACACTCTCCCCACTTGGAGAGTCAGCGCCTTTAACCTCCTGTTTGGCCCAGTTTGCAATTTCTGCGGAAGATGAACAGGAATAGGGAGAACCAATGAGAAACTAGCTGGAGGTGTCTGGACGGGCAAATTTAACTCTCATTTCCCACCAGGAAGAGGAAATAACCAAAGGCTCAGCGTGCCATGCCGGAACCAGATTAGGGCCTGAAGCCATCCTGCGGTGTTGCGGCCAGCTCACAAGAAAGCGAGTTGAAGAAAGGAGCTCAGGGGCACTGTAATTCACAAACCTGCAGAGTTATAAATGACAGCTATCGTCCAAAAATATACTGAAGTAAGGCTGCCAAGAGGACTTGAAAGTGGGGCAGAATTGCAGGAAACCGATTTCAGGAGGTAGACTGGAATTGCATTGAAAGCATAGGAAAAGAGGCAGAACGTCCACAATGATGCACTTGGCCAAAAAGGGCGTATGCGTTTTTTCCTGAATATATTCAGGAAAAAACGCATACGCCCTTTTTGGCCAACCAAGCAAACTTGCAAAGGAAATCTGCACTACAATGAAGTCTCACTTCCCCCCGGTCAAAAGGGCCATCTGAAAAAAGTGTAAAATCCAGAAAGGCAGGACAGGCCATGGAGAACTGGGAGCCTTGTTATGCTGATGGGCGGGATGTAAATTGCCAACAGACAATCGGGAGAAGTGTATGGTGTTTCCTGAAACATCTAAAAAACAAAGCAACAGAGCCTAGGGCACTTCCACTTATGGCCCTATAGCTTAGGGAAATTAAAATCAAAACGACACAGCCACCCCAAAGTTTGGGACGCCTCTGTTTACAAGAACCTCGTTTACCGTACAAGTTCAATATCACAGAAAGTGAAAAATGGATAAAGAACTTGTGGTACTTACGTACAATGCAGTATCACTCAGCAGTGAAATCTATGTCATCAGGCCCGTAGCAGCACAATGAGTGGATTCAGGTACGATGATTCTAACTGAAATAAGTCACACAGAAAAAGAAACATCATAAGATATCAGTAATACACGGAATGTAAACTTGGCTACACAGGAACTGAATTACAGAACAGAACAGGGACTCAAATTTAGAAAACCAACTTATGCTTGCTTAAGGGTAAAGGTGAGTTGGGATGCTGCATAAAAGCAGAGATTGAAATGAGCACAGATAAAGTTCCTTAAGCCAAATATGGAATAGACAAGAGCTACTCCTTGCTCAACGAAATGGATTCAACACCGCATATTAAACGCCTAAGAATGTACCTGACTCTTAAGTATCTTAAAACCTATGGATTGCTATGTCTCCGAAAGAGAATCAAGCATGTGTACAGGGACATAAACGCAGCAGTGATAGGATTGGAGAGGTTCGGTGAGCAAATGAAGACCCTTTGAAGTCATACTGCATGGTACCCATTCCACGGGTTTCAACTACCCAGGTTTAAGGTATTCTTCCTTCAGCTAAAACATGCATGTGGAACCTAGAGTATGATCAACCATGTGATCGGGAGACGTGTTCAAATATGTCTCAGTTTTCGTACCCTGGTACTCGGGTGCAACATTCCAGACGCTTTACTAAGACTCTCCCGACTTGGAGAGTCAGTCCCTTTAACCTCCTGTTTGGCCCAGTTTGCAATTTCTGCGGAAGATGAACAGGAATAGCGAGAACCAATGAGAGACTAGCTGGAGGTGTCTGGACGGGCAAATTTAACTCTCATTTCCCACCAGGAAGAGGAAATAACCAAAGGCTCAGCGTGCCATGCCGGAACCAGATTAGGGCCTGAAGCCATCCTGCGGTGTTGCGGCCAGCTCACAAGAAAGCGAGTTGAAGAAAGGAGCTCAGGGGCACTGTAATTCACAAACCTGCAGAGTTATAAATGACAGCTATCGTCCAAAAATATACTGAAGTAAGGCTGCCAAGAGGACTTGAAAGCGGGGCAGAATTGCAGGAAACCGATTTCAGGAGGTAGACTGGAATTGCATTGAAAGCATAGGAAAAGAGGCAGAACGTCCACAATGATGCACTTGGCCAAAAAGGGCGTATGCGTTTTTTCCTGAATATATTCAGGAAAAAACGCATACGCCCTTTTTGGCCAACCAAGCAAACTTGCAAAGGAAATCTGCACTACAATGAAGTCTCACTTCCCCCCGGTCAAAAGGGCCATCTGAAAAAAGTGTAAAATCCAGAAAGGCAGGACAGGCCACGGAGAACTGGGAGCCTTGTTATGCTGATGGGCGGGATGTAAATTGCCAACAGCCACTCGGGAGAAGTGTATGGTGTTTCCTGAAACATCTAAGAAACAAAGCAACAGAGCCTAGGGCACTTCCACTTATGGCCCTATAGCTTAGGGAAATTAAAATCAAAACGACACAGCCACCCCAAAGTTTGGGACGCCTCTGTTTACAAGAACCTCGTTTACCGTACAAGTTCAATATCACAGAAAGTGAAAAATGGATAAAGAACTTGTGGTACTTACGTACAATGCAGTATCACTCAGCAGTGAAATCTATGTCATCAGGCCCGTAGCAGCACAATGAGTGGATTCAGGTACGATGATTCTAACTGAAATAAGTCACACAGAAAAAGAAACATCATAAGATATCAGTAATACACGGAATGTAAACTTGGCTACACAGGAACTGAATTACAGAACAGAACAGGGACTCAAATTTAGAAAACCAACTTATGCTTGCTTAAGGGTAAAGGTGAGTTGGGATGCTGCATAAAAGCAGAGATTGAAATGAGCACAGATAAAGTTCCTTAAGCCAAATATGGAATAGACAAGAGCTACTCCTTGCTCAACGAAATGGATTCAACACCGCATATTAAACGCCTAAGAATGTACCTGACTCTTAAGTATCTTAAAACCTATGGATTGCTATGTCTCCGAAAGAGAATCAAGCATGTGTACAGGGACATAAACGCAGCAGTGATAGGATTGGAGAGGTTCGGTGAGCAAATGAAGATCCTTTGAAGTCATACTGCATGGTACGCATTCCACGGGTTTCAACTACCCAGGTTTAAGGTATTCTTCCTTCAGCTAAAACATGCATGTGGAACCTAGAGTATTATCAACCATGTGATCGGGAGACGTGTTCAAATATGTCTCAGTTTTCGTACCCTGGTACTCGGGTGCAACATTCCAGACGCTTTACTAACACTCTCCCGACTTGGAGAGTCAGTCCCTTTAACCTCCTGTTTGGCCCAGTTTGCAATTTCTGCGGAAGATGAACAGGAATAGCGAGAACCAATGAGAGACTAGCTGGAGGTGTCTGGACGGGCAAATTTAACTCTCATTTCCCACCAGGAAGAGGAAATAACCAAAGGCTCAGCGTGCCGTGCCGGAACCAGATTAGGGCCTGAAGCCATCCTGCGGTGTTGCGGCCAGCTCACAAGAAAACGAGTTGAAGAAAGGAGCTCAGGGGCACTGTAATTCACAAACCTGCAGAGTTATAAATGACAACTATCGTCCAAAAATATACTGAAGTAAGGCTACCAAGAGGACTTGAAGGTGGAGCAGAATTGCAGGAAACCGATTTCAGGAGGTAGACTGGAATTGCATTGAAAGCATAGGAAAAGAGGCAGAACGTCCACAATGATGCACTTGGCCAAAAAGGGTGTATGCGTTTTTTCCTGAATATATTCAGGAAAAAACGCATACGCCCTTTTTGGCCAACCAAGCAAGCTTGCAAAGGAAATCTGCACTACAATGAAGTCTCACTTCCCCCCGTTCAAAAGGGTCATCTGAAAAAAGTGTAAAATCCAGAAAGGCAGGACAGGCCATGGAGAACTGGGAGCCTTGTTATGCTGATGGGCGGGATGTAAATTGCCAACAGACACTCGGGAGAAGTGTATGGTGTTTCCTGAAACATCTAAAAAACAAAGCAACAGAGCCTAGGGCACTTCCACTTATGGTCCTATAGCTTAGGGAAATTAAAATCAAAAAGATACAGCCACCCCAATGTTTGGGACGCCTCTGTTTACAAGAACCTCATTTACCGTACAAGTTCAATATCACAGAAAGTGAAAAATGGATAAAGAACTTGTGGTACTTACGTACAATGCAGTATCACTCAGCAGTGAAATCTATGTCATCAGGCCCGTAGCAGCACAATGAGTGGATTCAGGTACGATGATTCTAACTGAAATAAGTCACACAGAAAAAGAAACATCATAAGATATCAGTAATACACGGAATGTAAACTTGGCTACACAGGAACTGAATTACAGAACAGAACATGGACTCAAATTTAGAAAACCAACTTATGCTTGCTTAAGGGTAAAGGTGAGTTGGGATGCTGCATAAAAGCAGAGATTGAAATGAGCACAGATAAAGTTCCTTAAGCCAAATATGGAATAGACAAGAGCTACTCCTTGCTCAACGAAATGGATTCAACACCGCATATTAAACGCCTAAGAATGTACCTGACTCTTAAGTATCTTAAAACCTATGGATTGCTATGTCTCCGAAAGAGAATCAAGCATGTGTACAGGGACATAAACGCAGCAGTGATAGGATTGGAGAGTTTCGGTGAGCAAATGAAGACCCTTTGAAGTCATACTGCATGGTACCCATTCCACGGGTTTCAACTACCCAGGTTTAAGGTATTCTTCCTTCAGCTAAAACATGCATGTGGAACCTAGAGTATGATCAACCATGTGATCGGGAGACGTGTTCAAATATGTCTCAGTTTTCGTACCCTGGTACTCGGGTGCAACATTCCAGACGCTTTACTAACACTCTCCTGACTTGGAGAGTCAGTCCCTTTAACCTCCTGTTTGTCCCAGTTTGCAATTTCTGCGGAAGATGAACAGGAATAGCGAGAACCAATGAGAGACTAGCTGGAGGTGTCTGGACGGGCAAATTTAACTCTCATTTCCCAGCAGGAAGAGGAAATAACCAAAGGCTCAGCGTGCCGTGCCGGAACCAGATTAGGGCCTGAAGCCATCCTGCGGTGTTGCGGCCAGCTCACAAGAAAACGAGTTGAAGAAAGGAGCTCAGGGGCACTGTAATTCACAAACCTGCAGAGTTATAAATGACAACTATCATCCAAAAATATACTGAAGTAAGGCTACCAAGAGGACTTGAAAGCAGAGCAGAATTGCAGGAAACCGATTTCAGGAGGTAGACTGGAATTGCATTGAAAGCATAGGAAAAGAGGCAGAACGTCCACAATGATGCACTTGGCCAAAAAGGGCGTATGCGTTTTTTCCTGAATATATTCAGGAAAAAACGCATACGCCCTTTTTGGCCAACCAAGCAAGCTTGCAAAGGAAATCTGCACTACAATGAAGTCTCACTTCCCCCCGGTCAAAAGGGTCATCTGAAAAAAGTGTAAAATCCAGAAAGGCAGGACAGGCCATGGAGAACTGGGAGCCTTGTTATGCTGATGGGCGGGATGTAAATTGCCAACAGACACTCGGGAGAAGTGTATGGTGTTTCCTGAAACATCTAAAAAACAAAGCAACAGAGCCTAGGGCACTTCCACTTATGGTCCTATAGCTTAGGGAAATTAAAATAAAAAAGATACAGCCACCCCAATGTTTGGGACGCCTCTGTTTACAAGAACCTCATTTACCGTACAAGTTCAATATCACAGAAAGTGAAAAATGGATAAAGAACTTGTGGTACTTACGTACAATGCAGTATCACTCAGCAGTGAAATCTATGTCATCAGGCCCGTAGCAGCACAATGAGTGGATTCAGGTACGATGATTCTAACTGAAATAAGTCACACAGAAAAAGAAACATCATAAGATATCAGTAATACACGGAATGTAAACTTGGCTACACAGGAACTGAATTACAGAACAGAACAGGGTCTCAAATTTAGAAAACCAACTTATGCTTGTTTAAGGGTAAAGGTGAGTTGGGGTGCTGCATAAAACCAGAGATTGAAATGAGCACAGATAAAGTTCCTTAAGCCAAATATGGAATAGACAAGAGCTACTCCTTGCTCAACGAAATGGACTCAACACCGCATATTAAACGCCTAAGAATGTACCTGACTCTTAAGTATCTTAAAACCTATGGATTGCTATGTCTCCGAAAGAGAATCAAGCATGTGTACAGGGACATAAACGCAGCAGTGATAGGATTGGAGAGGTTCGGTGAGCAAATGAAGACCCTTTGAAGTCATATTGCATGGTACCCATTACACGGGTCTCAACTCTCCAGGTTTAAGGTATTCTTCCTTCAGCTAAAATATGCATGTGGAACCCAGAGTATGATCAACAGTGTGAACGGGAGACGTGTTCAAATATGTCTCAGTTTTCCTCCCCTGGTACTCGGGTGCAACATTCCAGACGCTTTACTAACACTCTCCCCACTTGGAGAGTCAGCGCCTTTAACCTCCTGTTTGGCCCAGTTTGTAATTTCTGCGGAAGATGAACAGGAATAGGGAGAACCAATGAGAGACTAGCTGGAGGTGTCTGGACGGGCAAATTTAACTCTCATTTCCCACCAGGAAGAGGAAATAACCAAAGGCTCAGCGTGCCATGCCGGAACCAGATTAGGGCCTGAAGCCATCCTGCGGTGTTGCGGCCAGCTCACAAGAAAGCGAGTTGAAGAAAGGAGCTCAGGGGCACTGTAATTCACAAACCTGCAGAGTTATAAATGACAGCTATCGTCCAAAAATATACTGAAGTAAGGCTGCCAAGAGGACTTGAAAGCGGGGCAGAATTGCAGGAAACCGATTTCAGGAGGTAGACTGGAATTGCATTGAAAGCATAGGAAAAGAGGCAGAACGTCCACAATGATGCACTTGGCCAAAAAGGGCGTATGCGTTTTTTCCTGAATATATTCAGGAAAAAACGCATACGCCCTTTTTGGCCAACCAAGCAAACTTGCAAAGGAAATCTGCACTACAATGAAGTCTCACTTCCCCCCGGTCAAAAGGGCCATCTGAAAAAAGTGTAAAATCCAGAAAGGCAGGACAGGCCACGGAGAACTGGGAGCCTTGTTATGCTGATGGGCGGGATGTAAATTGCCAACAGCCACTCGGGAGAAGTGTATGGTGTTTCCTGAAACATCTAAGAAACAAAGCAACAGAGCCTAGGGCACTTTCACTTATGGTCCTATAGCTTAGGGAAATTAAAATCAAAAAGACACAGCCACCCCAAAATTTGGGACGCCTCTGTTTACAAGAACCTCGTTTACCGTACAAGTTCTCTATCACAGAAAGTGAAAAATGGATAAAGAACTTGTGGTACTTACGTACAATGCAGTATCACTCAGCAGTGAAATCTATGTCATCAGGCCCGTAGCAGCATAATGAGTGGATTCAGGTACGATGATTCTAACTGAAATAAGTCACACAGAAAAAGAAACATCATAAGATATCAGTAATACACGGAATGTAAACTTGGCTACACAGGAACTGAATTCCAAAACAGAACAGGGTCTCAAATTTAGAAAACCAACTTATGCTTGCTTAAGGGGAAAGGTGAGTTGGGGTGCTGCATAAAACCAGAGATTGAAATGAGCACAGATAAAGTTCCTTAAGCCAAATATGGAATAGACAAGAGCTACTCCTTGCTCAACGAAATGGACTCAACACCCCATATTAAACGCTTAAGAATGTAACTGACTAGTAAGTATCTTAAAACCTATGGATTGCTATGTCTCCATAAGAGAATCAAGCGTGTGTACAGGGGCATAAACGCAGCAGTGATAGGATTGGAGAGGTTCGGTGAGCAAATGAAGACCCTTTGAAGTCATATTGCATGGTACCCATTACACGGGTCTCAACTCTCCAGGTTTAAGGTATTCTTCCTTCAGCTAAAATATGCATGTGGAACCCAGAGTATGATCAACAGTGTGAACGGGAGACGTGTTCAAATATGTCTCAGTTTTCCTCCCCTGGTACTCGGGTGCAACATTCCAGACGCTTTACTAACACTCTCCCCACTTGGAGAGTCAGCGCCTTTAACCTCCTGTTTGGCCCAGTTTGCAATTTCTGCGGAAGATGAACAGGAATAGGGAGAACCAATGAGAAACTAGCTGGAGGTGTCTGGACGGGCAAATTTAACTCTCATTTCCCACCAGGAAGAGGAAATAACCAAAGGCTCAGCGTGCCATGCCGGAACCAGATTAGGGCCTGAAGCCATCCTGCGGTGTTGCGGCCAGCTCACAAGAAAGCGAGTTGAAGAAAGGAGCTCAGGGGCACTGTAATTCACAAACCTGCAGAGTTATAAATGACAGCTATCGTCCAAAAATATACTGAAGTAAGGCTGCCAAGAGGACTTGAAAGTGGGGCAGAATTGCAGGAAACCGATTTCAGGAGGTAGACTGGAATTGCATTGAAAGCATAGGAAAAGAGGCAGAACGTCCACAATGATGCACTTGGCCAAAAAGGGCGTATGCGTTTTTTCCTGAATATATTCAGGAAAAAACGCATACGCCCTTTTTGGCCAACCAAGCAAACTTGCAAAGGAAATCTGCACTACAATGAAGTCTCACTTCCCCCCGGTCAAAAGGGCCATCTGAAAAAAGTGTAAAATCCAGAAAGGCAGGACAGGCCATGGAGAACTGGGAGCCTTGTTATGCTGATGGGCGAGATGTCAATTGCCAACAGACACTCGGGAGAAGTGTATGGTGTTTCCTGAAACATCTAAAAAACAAAGCAACAGAGCCTAGGGCACTTCCACTTATGGCCCTATAGCTTAGGGAAATTAAAATCAAAACGACACAGCCACCCCAAAGTTTGGGACGCCTCTGTTTACAAGAACCTCGTTTACCGTACAAGTTCAATATCACAGAAAGTGAAAAATGGATAAAGAACTTGTGGTACTTACGTACAATGCAGTATCACTCAGCAGTGAAATCTATGTCATCAGGCCCGTAGCAGCACAATGAGTGGATTCAGGTACGATGATTCTAACTGAAATAAGTCACACAGAAAAAGAAACATCATAAGATATCAGTAATACACGGAATGTAAACTTGGCTACACAGGAACTGAATTACAGAACAGAACAGGGACTCAAATTTAGAAAACCAACTTATGCTTGCTTAAGGGTAAAGGTGAGTTGGGATGCTGCATAAAAGCAGAGATTGAAATGAGCACAGATAAAGTTCCTTAAGCCAAATATGGAATAGACAAGAGCTACTCCCTGCTCAACGAAATGGATTCAACACCGCATATTAAACGCCTAAGAATGTACCTGACTCTTAAGTATCTTAAAACCTATGGATTGCTATGTCTCCATAAGAGAATCTAGCGTGTGTACAGTGGCATAAACGCAGCAGTGATAGGATTGGAGAGGTTCGGTGAGCAAATGAAGACCCTTTGAAGTCATATTGCATGGTACCCATTACACGGGTCTCAACTCTCCAGGTTTAAGGTATTCTTCCTTCAGCTAAAATATGCATGTGGAACCCAGAGTATGATCAACAGTGTGAACGGGAGACGTGTTCAAATATGTCTCAGTTTTCCTCCCCTGGTACTCGGGTGCAACATTCCAGACGCTTTACTAACACTCTCCCCACTTGGAGAGTCAGTCCCTTTAACCTCCTGTTTGGCCCAGTTTGCAATTTCTGCGGAAGATGAACAGGAATAGCGAGAACCAATGAGAGACTAGCTGGAGGTGTCTGGACGGGCAAATTTAACTCTCATTTCCCACCAGGAAGAGGAAATAACCAAAGGCTCAGCGTGCCATGCCGGAACAAGATTAGGGCCTGAAGCCATCCTGCGGTGTTGCGGCCAGCTCACAAGAAAGCGAGTTGAAGAAAGGAGCTCAGGGGCACTGTAATTCACAAACCTGCAGAGTTATAAATGACAGCTATCGTCCAAAAATATACTGAAGTAACGCTGCCAAGAGGACTTGAAAGCGGGGCAGAATTGCAGGAAACCGATTTCAGGAGGTAGACTGGAATTGCATTGAAAGCATAGGAAAAGAGGCAGAACGTCCACAATGATGCACTTGGCCAAAAAGGGCGTATGCGTTTTTTCCTGAATATATTCAGGAAAAAACGCATACGCCCTTTTTGGCCAACCAAGCAAACTTGCAAAGGAAATCTGCACTACAATGAAGTCTCACTTCCCCCCGGTCAAAAGGGCCATCTGAAAAAAGTGTAAAATCCAGAAAGGCAGGACAGGCCATGGAGAACTGGGAGCCTTGTTATGCTGATGGGCGGGATGTAAATTGCCAACAGCCACTAGGGAGAAGTGTATGGTGTTTCCTGAAACATCTAAAAAACAAAGCAACAGAGCCTAGGGCACTTCCACTTATGGCCCTATAGCTTAGGGAAATTAAAATCAAAAAGACACAGCCACCCCAAAGTTTGGGACGCCTCTGTTTACAAGAACCTCGTTTACCGTACAAGTTCTCTATCACAGAACGTGAAAAATGGATAAAGAACTTGTGGTACTTACGTACAATGCAGTATCACTCAGCAGTGAAATCTATGTCATCAGGCCCGTAGCAGCATAATGAGTGGATTCAGGTACGATGATTCTAACTGAAATAATTCACACAGAAAAAGAAACATCATAAGATATCACTAATACACGGAATGTAAACTTGGCTACACAGGAACTGAATTCCAAAACAGAACAGGGTCTCAAATTTAGAAAACCAACTTATGCTTGCTTAAGGGGAAAGGTGAGTTGGGGTGCTGCATAAAACCAGAGATTGAAATGAGCACAGATAAAGTTCCTTAAGCCAAATATGGAATAGACAAGAGCTACTCCTTGCTCAACAAAATGGACTCAACACCCCATATTAAACGCTTAAGAATGTACCTGACTAGTAAGTATCTTAAAACCTATGGATTGCTATGTCTCCATAAGAGAATCAAGCGTGTGTACAGGGGCATAAACGCAGCAGTGATAGGATTGGAGAGGTTCGGTGAGCAAATGAAGACCCTTTGAAGTCATATTGCATGGTACCCATTACACGGGTCTCAACTCTCCAGGTTTAAGGTATTCTTCCTTCAGCTAAAATATGCATGTGGAACCCAGAGTATGATCAACAGTGTGAACGGGAGACGTGTTCAAATATGTCTCAGTTTTCCTCCCCTGGTACTCGGGTGCAACATTCCAGACGCTTTACTAACACTCTCCCCACTTGGAGAGTCAGCGCCTTTAACCTCCTGTTTGGCCCAGTTTGCAATTTCTGCGGAAGATGAACAGGAATAGGGAGAACCAATGAGAAACTAGCTGGAGGTGTCTGGACGGGCAAATTTAACTCTCATTTCCCACCAGGAAGAGGAAATAACCAAAGGCTCAGCGTGCCATGCCGGAACCAGATTAGGGCCTGAAGCCATCCTGCGGTGTTGCGGCCAGCTCACAAGAAAGCGAGTTGAAGAAAGGAGCTCAGGGGCACTGTAATTCACAAACCTGCAGAGTTATAAATGACAGCTATCGTCCAAAAATATACTGAAGTAAGGCTGCCAAGAGGACTTGAAAGCGGGGCAGAATTGCAGGAAACCGATTTCAGGAGGTAGACTGGAATTGCATTGAAAGCATAGGAAAAGAGGCAGAACGTCCACAATGATGCACTTGGCCAAAAAGGGCGTATGAGTTTTTTCCTGAATATATTCAGGAAAAAACGCATACGCACTTTTTGCCCAACCAAGCAAACTTGCAAAGGAAATCTGCACTACAATGAAGTCTCACTTCCCCCCGTTCAAAAGGGCCATCTGAAAAAAGTGTAAAATCCAGAAAGGCAGGACAGGCCATGGAGAACTGGGAGCCTTGTTATGCTGATGGGCGGGATGTAAATTGCCAACAGACACTCGGGAGAAGTGTATGGTGTTTCCTGAAACATCTAAAAAACAAAGCAACAGAGCCTAGGGCACTTCCACTTATGGCCCTATAGCTTAGGGAAATTAAAATCAAAACGACACAGCCACCCCAAAGTTTGGGACGCCTCTGTTTACAAGAACCTCATTTACCGTACAAGTTCAATATCACAGAAAGTGAAAAATGGATAAAGAACTTGTGGTACTTACGTACAATGCAGTATCACTCAGCAGTGAAATCTATGTCATCAGGCCCGTAGCAGCACAATGAGTGGATTCAGGTACGATGATTCTAACTGAAATAAGTCACACAGAAAAAGAAACATCATAAGATATCAGTAATACACGGAATGTAAACTTGGCTACACAGGAACTGAATTACAGAACAGAACAGGGACTCAAATTTAGAAAACCAACTTATGCTTGCTTAAGGGTAAAGGTGAGTTGGGATGCTGCATAAAAGCAGAGATTGAAATGAGCACAGATAAAGTTCCTTAAGCCAAATATGGAATAGACAAGAGCTACTCCTTGCTCAACGAAATGGATTCAACACCGCATATTAAACGCCTAAGAATGTACCTGACTCTTAAGTATCTTAAAACCTATGGATTGCTATGTCTCCGAAAGAGAATCAAGCATGTGTACAGGGACATAAACGCAGCAGTGATAGGATTGGAGAGGTTCGGTGAGCAAATGAAGACCCTTTGAAATCATACTGCATGGTACCCATTCCACGGGTTTCAACTACCCAGGTTTAAGGTATTCTTCCTTCAGCTAAAACATGCATGTGGAACCTAGAGTATGATCAACCATGTGATCAGGAGACGTGTTCAAATATGTCTCAGTTTTCGTACCCTGGTACTCGGGTGCAACATTCCAGACGCTTTACTAAGACTCTCCCGACTTGGAGAGTCAGTCCCTTTAACCTCCTGTTTGGCCCAGTTTGCAATTTCTGCGGAAGATGAACAGGAATAGCGAGAACCAATGAGAGACTAGCTGGAGGTGTCTGGACGGGCAAATTTAACTCTCATTTCCCACCAGGAAGAGGAAATAACCAAAGGCTCAGCGTGCCGTGCCGGAACCAGATTAGGGCCTGAAGCCATCCTGCGGTGTTGCGGCCAGCTCACAAGAAAACGAGTTGAAGAAAGGAGCTCAGGGGCACTGTAATTCACAAACCTGCAGAGTTATAAATGACAACTATCGTCCAAAAATATACTGAAGTAAGGCTACCAAGAAGACTTGAAAGCGGAGCAGAATTGCAGGAAACCGATTTCAGGAGGTAGACTGGAATTGCATTGAAAGCATAGGAAAAGAGGCAGAACGTCCACAATGATGCACTTGGCCAAAAAGGGCGTATGCGTTTTTTCCTGAATATATTCAGGAAAAAACGCATATGCCCTTTTTGGCCAACCAAGCAAACTTGCAAAGGAAATCTGCACTACAATGAAGTCTCACTTCCCCCCGGTCAAAAGGGCCATCTGAAAAAAGTGTAAAATCCAGAAAGGCAGGACAGGCCATGGAGAACTGGGAGCCTTGTTATGCTGATGGGCGGGATGTAAATTGCCAACAGACACTCGGGAGAAGTGTATGGTGTTTCCTGAAACATCTAAAAAACAAAGCAACAGAGCCTAGGGCACTTCCACTTATGGCCCTATAGCTTAGGGAAATTAAAATCAAAACGACACAGCCACCCCAAAGTTTGGGACGCCTCTGTTTACAAGAACCTCGTTTACCGTACAAGTTCAATATCACAGAAAGTGAAAAATGGATAAAGAACTTGTGGTACTTACGTACAATGCAGTATCACTCAGCAGTGAAATCTATGTCATCAGGCCCGTAGCAGCACAATGAGTGGATTCAGGTACGATGATTCTAACTGAAATAAGTCACACAGAAAAAGAAACATCATAAGATATCAGTAATACACGGAATGTAAACTTGGCTACACAGGAACTGAATTACAGAACAGAACAGGGACTCAAATTTAGAAAACCAACTTATGCTTGCTTAAGGGTAAAGGTGAGTTGGGATGCTGCATAAAAGCAGAGATTGAAATGAGCACAGATAAAGTTCCTTAAGCCAAATATGGAATAGACAAGAGCTACTCCTTGCTCAACGAAATGGATTCAACACCGCATATTAAACGCCTAAGAATGTACCTGACTCTTAAGTATCTTAAAACCTATGGATTGCTATGTCTCCGAAAGAGAATCAAGCATGTGTACAGGGACATAAACGCAGCAGTGATAGGATTGGAGAGGTTCGGTGAGCAAATGAAGACCCTTTGAAGTCATACTGCATGGTACCCATTCCACGGGTTTCAACTACCCAGGTTTAAGGTATTCTTCCTTCAGCTAAAACATGCATGTGGAACCTAGAGTATGATCAACCATGTGATCGGGAGACGTGTTCAAATATGTCTCAGTTTTCGTACCCTGGTACTCGGGTGCAACATTCCAGACGCTTTACTAACACTCTCCCGACTTGGAGAGTCAGTCCCTTTAACCTCCTGTTTGGCCCAGTTTGCAATTTCTGCGGAAGATGAACAGGAATAGCGAGAACCAATGAGAGACTAGCTGGAGGTGTCTGGACGGGCAAATTTAACTCTCATTTCCCACCAGGAAGAGGAAATAACCAAAGGCTCAGCGTGCCGTGCCGGAACCAGATTAGGGCCTGAAGCCATCCTGCGGTGTTGCGGCCAGCTCACAAGAAAACGAGTTGAAGAAAGGAGCTCAGGGGCACTGTAATTCACAAACCTGCAGAGTTATAAATGACAACTATCGTCCAAAAATATACTGAAGTAAGGCTACCAAGAAGACTTGAAAGCGGAGCAGAATTGCAGGAAACCGATTTCAGGAGGTAGACTGGAATTGCATTGAAAGCATAGGAAAAGAGGCAGAACGTCCACAATGATGCACTTGGCCAAAAAGGGCGTATGCGTTTTTTCCTGAATATATTCAGGAAAAAACGCATATGCCCTTTTTGGCCAACCAAGCAAACTTGCAAAGGAAATCTGCACTACAATGAAGTCTCACTTCCCCCCGGTCAAAAGGGCCATCTGAAAAAAGTGTAAAATCCAGAAAGGCAGGACAGGCCATGGAGAACTGGGAGCCTTGTTATGCTGATGGGCGGGATGTAAATTGCCAACAGACACTCGGGAGAAGTGTATGGTGTTTCCTGAAACATCTAAAAAACAAAGCAACAGAGCCTAGGGCACTTCCACTTATGGCCCTATAGCTTAGGGAAATTAAAATCAAAACGACACAGCCACCCCAAAGTTTGGGACGCCTCTGTTTACAAGAACCTCGTTTACCGTACAAGTTCAATATCACAGAAAGTGAAAAATGGATAAAGAACTTGTGGTACTTACGTACAATGCAGTATCACTCAGCAGTGAAATCTATGTCATCAGGCCCGTAGCAGCACAATGAGTGGATTCAGGTACGATGATTCTAACTGAAATAAGTCACACAGAAAAAGAAACATCATAAGATATCAGTAATACACGGAATGTAAACTTGGCTACACAGGAACTGAATTACAGAACAGAACAGGGACTCAAATTTAGAAAACCAACTTATGCTTGCTTAAGGGTAAAGGTGAGTTGGGATGCTGCATAAAAGCAGAGATTGAAATGAGCACAGATAAAGTTCCTTAAGCCAAATATGGAATAGACAAGAGCTACTCCTTGCTCAACGAAATGGATTCAACACCGCATATTAAACGCCTAAGAATGTACCTGACTCTTAAGTATCTTAAAACCTATGGATTGCTATGTCTCCGAAAGAGAATCAAGCATGTGTACAGGGACATAAACGCAGCAGTGATAGGATTGGAGAGGTTCGGTGAGCAAATGAAGACCCTTTGAAGTCATACTGCATGGTACCCATTCCACGGGTTTCAACTACCCAGGTTTAAGGTATTCTTCCTTCAGCTAAAACATGCATGTGGAACCTAGAGTATTATCAACCATGTGATCGGGAGACGTGTTCAAATATGTCTCAGTTTTCGTACCCTGGTACTCGGGTGCAACATTCCAGACGCTTTACTAACACTCTCCCGACTTGGAGAGTCAGTCCCTTTAACCTCCTGTTTGGCCCAGTTTGCAATTTCTGCGGAAGATGAACAGGAATAGCGAGAACCAATGAGAGACTAGCTGGAGGTGTCTGGACGGGCAAATTTAACTCTCATTTCCCACCAGGAAGAGGAAATAACCAAAGGCTCAGCGTGCCATGCCGGAACCAGATTAGGGCCTGAAGCCATCCTGCGGTGTTGCGGCCAGCTCACAAGAAAACGAGTTGAAGAAAGGAGCTCAGGGGCACTGTAATTCACAAACCTGCAGAGTTATAAATGACAACTATCGTCCAAAAATATACTGAAGTAAGGCTACCAAGAGGAGTTGAAAGCGGGGCAGAATTGCAGGAAACCGATTTCAGGAGGTAGACTGGAATTGCATTGAAAGCATAGGAAAAGAGGCAGAACGTCCACAATGATGCACTTGGCCAAAAAGGGCGTATGCGTTTTTTCCTGAATATATTCAGGAAAAAACGCATACGCACTTTTTGCCCAACCAAGCAAACTTGCAAAGGAAATCTGCACTACAATGAAGTCTCACTTCCCCCCGTTCAAAAGGGCCATCTGAAAAAAGTGTAAAATCCAGAAAGGCAGGACAGGCCATGGAGAACTGGGAGCCTTGTTATGCTGATGGGCGGGATGTAAATTGCCAACAGACACTCGGGAGAAGTGTATGGTGTTTCCTGAAACATCTAAAAAACAAAGCAACAGAGCCTAGGGCACTTCCACTTATGGCCCTATAGCTTAGGGAAATTAAAATCAAAACGACACAGCCACCCCAAAGTTTGGGACGCCTCTGTTTACAAGAACCTCATTTACCGTACAAGTTCAATATCACAGAAAGTGAAAAATGGATAAAGAACTTGTGGTACTTACGTACAATGCAGTATCACTCAGCAGTGAAATCTATGTCATCAGGCCCGTAGCAGCACAATGAGTGGATTCAGGTACGATGATTCTAACTGAAATAAGTCACACAGAAAAAGAAACATCATAAGATATCAGTAATACACGGAATGTAAACTTGGCTACACAGGAACTGAATTACAGAACAGAACAGGGACTCAAATTTAGAAAACCAACTTATGCTTGCTTAAGGGTAAAGGTGAGTTGGGATGCTGCATAAAAGCAGAGATTGAAATGAGCACAGATAAAGTTCCTTAAGCCAAATATGGAATAGACAAGAGCTACTCCCTGCTCAACGAAATGGATTCAACACCGCATATTAAACGCCTAAGAATGTACCTGACTCTTAAGTATCTTAAAACCTATGGATTGCTATGTCTCCATAAGAGAATCAAGCGTGTGTACAGTGGCATAAACGCAGCAGTGATAGGATTGGAGAGGTTCGGTGAGCAAATGAAGACCCTTTGAAGTCATATTGCATGGTACCCATTACACGGGTCTCAACTCTCCAGGTTTAAGGTATTCTTCCTTCAGCTAAAATATGCATGTGGAACCCAGAGTATGATCAACAGTGTGAACGGGAGACGTGTTCAAATATGTCTCAGTTTTCCTCCCCTGGTACTCGGGTGCAACATTCCAGACGCTTTACTAACACTCTCCCGACTTGGAGAGTCAGTCCCTTTAACCTCCTGTTTGGCCCAGTTTGCAATTTCTGCGGAAGATGAACAGGAATAGCGAGAACCAATGAGAGACTAGCTGGAGGTGTCTGGACGGGCAAATTTAACTCTCATTTCCCACCAGGAAGAGGAAATAACCAAAGGCTCAGCGTGCCATGCCGGAACAAGATTAGGGCCTGAAGCCATCCTGCGGTGTTGCGGCCAGCTCACAAGAAAGCGAGTTGAAGAAAGGAGCTCAGGGGCACTGTAATTCACAAACCTGCAGAGTTATAAATGACAGCTATCGTCCAAAAATATACTGAAGTAACGCTGCCAAGAGGACTTGAAAGCGGGGCAGAATTGCAGGAAACCGATTTCAGGAGGTAGACTGGAATTGCATTGAAAGCATAGGAAAAGAGGCAGAACGTCCACAATGATGCACTTGGCCAAAAAGGGCGTATGCGTTTTTTCCTGAATATATTCAGGAAAAAACGCATACGCCCTTTTTGGCCAACCAAGCAAACTTGCAAAGGAAATCTGCACTACAATGAAGTCTCACTTCCCCCCGGTCAAAAGGGCCATCTGAAAAAAGTGTAAAATCCAGAAAGGCAGGACAGGCCATGGAGAACTGGGAGCCTTGTTATGCTGATGGGCGGGATGTAAATTGCCAACAGCCACTAGGGAGAAGTGTATGGTGTTTCCTGAAACATCTAAAAAACAAAGCAACAGAGCCTAGGGCACTTCCACTTATGGCCCTATAGCTTAGGGAAATTAAAATCAAAAAGACACAGCCACCCCAAAGTTTGGGACGCCTCTGTTTACAAGAACCTCGTTTACCGTACAAGTTCTCTATCACAGAACGTGAAAAATGGATAAAGAACTTGTGGTACTTACGTACAATGCAGTATCACTCAGCAGTGAAATCTATGTCATCAGGCCCGTAGCAGCATAATGAGTGGATTCAGGTACGATGATTCTAACTGAAATAAGTCACACAGAAAAAGAAACATCATAAGATATCACTAATACACGGAATGTAAACTTGGCTACACAGGAACTGAATTCCAAAACAGAACAGGGTCTCAAATTTAGAAAACCAACTTATGCTTGCTTAAGGGGAAAGGTGAGTTGGGGTGCTGCATAAAACCAGAGATTGAAATGAGCACAGATAAAGTTCCTTAAGCCAAATATGGAATAGACAAGAGCTACTCCTTGCTCAACAAAATGGACTCAACACCCCATATTAAACGCTTAAGAATGTACCTGACTAGTAAGTATCTTAAAACCTATGGATTGCTATGTCTCCATAAGAGAATCAAGCGTGTGTACAGGGGCATAAACGCAGCAGTGATAGGATTGGAGAGGTTCGGTGAGCAAATGAAGACCCTTTGAAGTCATATTGCATGGTACCCATTACACGGGTCTCAACTCTCCAGGTTTAAGGTATTCTTCCTTCAGCTAAAATATGCATGTGGAACCCAGAGTATGATCAACAGTGTGAACGGGAGACGTGTTCAAATATGTCTCAGTTTTCCTCCCCTGGTACTCGGGTGCAACATTCCAGACGCTTTACTAACACTCTCCCCACTTGGAGAGTCAGCGCCTTTAACCTCCTGTTTGGCCCAGTTTGCAATTTCTGCGGAAGATGAACAGGAATAGGGAGAACCAATGAGAAACTAGCTGGAGGTGTCTGGACGGGCAAATTTAACTCTCATTTCCCACCAGGAAGAGGAAATAACCAAAGGCTCAGCGTGCCATGCCGGAACCAGATTAGGGCCTGAAGCCATCCTGCGGTGTTGCGGCCAGCTCACAAGAAAGCGAGTTGAAGAAAGGAGCTCAGGGGCACTGTAATTCACAAACCTGCAGAGTTATAAATGACAGCTATCGTCCAAAAATATACTGAAGTAAGGCTGCCAAGAGGACTTGAAAGCGGGGCAGAATTGCAGGAAACCGATTTCAGGAGGTAGACTGGAATTGCATTGAAAGCATAGGAAAAGAGGCAGAACGTCCACAATGATGCACTTGGCCAAAAAGGGCGTATGAGTTTTTTCCTGAATATATTCAGGAAAAAACGCATACGCACTTTTTGCCCAACCAAGCAAACTTGCAAAGGAAATCTGCACTACAATGAAGTCTCACTTCCCCCCGTTCAAAAGGGCCATCTGAAAAAAGTGTAAAATCCAGAAAGGCAGGACAGGCCATGGAGAACTGGGAGCCTTGTTATGCTGATGGGCGGGATGTAAATTGCCAACAGACACTCGGGAGAAGTGTATGGTGTTTCCTGAAACATCTAAAAAACAAAGCAACAGAGCCTAGGGCACTTCCACTTATGGCCCTATAGCTTAGGGAAATTAAAATCAAAACGACACAGCCACCCCAAAGTTTGGGACGCCTCTGTTTACAAGAACCTCATTTACCGTACAAGTTCAATATCACAGAAAGTGAAAAATGGATAAAGAACTTGTGGTACTTACGTACAATGCAGTATCACTCAGCAGTGAAATCTATGTCATCAGGCCCGTAGCAGCACAATGAGTGGATTCAGGTACGATGATTCTAACTGAAATAAGTCACACAGAAAAAGAAACATCATAAGATATCAGTAATACACGGAATGTAAACTTGGCTACACAGGAACTGAATTACAGAACAGAACAGGGACTCAAATTTAGAAAACCAACTTATGCTTGCTTAAGGGTAAAGGTGAGTTGGGATGCTGCATAAAAGCAGAGATTGAAATGAGCACAGATAAAGTTCCTTAAGCCAAATATGGAATAGACAAGAGCTACTCCTTGCTCAACGAAATGGATTCAACACCACATATTAAACGCCTAAGAATGTACCTGACTCTTAAGTATCTTAAAACCTATGGATTGCTATGTCTCCGAAAGAGAATCAAGCATGTGTACAGGGACATAAACGCAGCAGTGATAGGATTGGAGAGGTTCGGTGAGCAAATGAAGACCCTTTGAAATCATACTGCATGGTACCCATTCCACGGGTTTCAACTACCCAGGTTTAAGGTATTCTTCCTTCAGCTAAAACATGCATGTGGAACCTAGAGTATGATCAACCATGTGATCAGGAGACGTGTTCAAATATGTCTCAGTTTTCGTACCCTGGTACTCGGGTGCAACATTCCAGACGCTTTACTAAGACTCTCCCGACTTGGAGAGTCAGTCCCTTTAACCTCCTGTTTGGCCCAGTTTGCAATTTCTGCGGAAGATGAACAGGAATAGCGAGAACCAATGAGAGACTAGCTGGAGGTGTCTGGACGGGCAAATTTAACTCTCATTTCCCACCAGGAAGAGGAAATAACCAAAGGCTCAGCGTGCCGTGCCGGAACCAGATTAGGGCCTGAAGCCATCCTGCGGTGTTGCGGCCAGCTCACAAGAAAACGAGTTGAAGAAAGGAGCTCAGGGGCACTGTAATTCACAAACCTGCAGAGTTATAAATGACAACTATCGTCCAAAAATATACTGAAGTAAGGCTACCAAGAAGACTTGAAAGCGGAGCAGAATTGCAGGAAACCGATTTCAGGAGGTAGACTGGAATTGCATTGAAAGCATAGGAAAAGAGGCAGAACGTCCACAATGATGCACTTGGCCAAAAAGGGCGTATGCGTTTTTTCCTGAATATATTCAGGAAAAAACGCATATGCCCTTTTTGGCCAACCAAGCAAACTTGCAAAGGAAATCTGCACTACAATGAAGTCTCACTTCCCCCCGGTCAAAAGGGCCATCTGAAAAAAGTGTAAAATCCAGAAAGGCAGGACAGGCCATGGAGAACTGGGAGCCTTGTTATGCTGATGGGCGGGATGTAAATTGCCAACAGACACTCGGGAGAAGTGTATGGTGTTTCCTGAAACATCTAAAAAACAAAGCAACAGAGCCTAGGGCACTTCCACTTATGGCCCTATAGCTTAGGGAAATTAAAATCAAAACGACACAGCCACCCCAAAGTTTGGGACGCCTCTGTTTACAAGAACCTCGTTTACCGTACAAGTTCAATATCACAGAAAGTGAAAAATGGATAAAGAACTTGTGGTACTTACGTACAATGCAGTATCACTCAGCAGTGAAATCTATGTCATCAGGCCCGTAGCAGCACAATGAGTGGATTCAGGTACGATGATTCTAACTGAAATAAGTCACACAGAAAAAGAAACATCATAAGATATCAGTAATACACGGAATGTAAACTTGGCTACACAGGAACTGAATTACAGAACAGAACAGGGACTCAAATTTAGAAAACCAACTTATGCTTGCTTAAGGGTAAAGGTGAGTTGGGATGCTGCATAAAAGCAGAGATTGAAATGAGCACAGATAAAGTTCCTTAAGCCAAATATGGAATAGACAAGAGCTACTCCTTGCTCAACGAAATGGATTCAACACCGCATATTAAACGCCTAAGAATGTACCTGACTCTTAAGTATCTTAAAACCTATGGATTGCTATGTCTCCGAAAGAGAATCAAGCATGTGTACAGGGACATAAACGCAGCAGTGATAGGATTGGAGAGGTTCGGTGAGCAAATGAAGACCCTTTGAAGTCATACTGCATGGTACTCATTCCACGGGTTTCAACTACCCAGGTTTAAGGTATTCTTCCTTCAGCTAAAACATGCATGTGGAACCTAGAGTATTATCAACCATGTGATCGGGAGACGTGTTCAAATATGTCTCAGTTTTCGTACCCTGGTACTCGGGTGCAACATTCCAGACGCTTTACTAACACTCTCCCGACTTGGAGAGTCAGTCCCTTTAACCTCCTGTTTGGCCCAGTTTGCAATTTCTGCGGAAGATGAACAGGAATAGCGAGAACCAATGAGAGACTAGCTGGAGGTGTCTGGACGGGCAAATTTAACTCTCATTTCCCACCAGGAAGAGGAAATAACCAAAGGCTCAGCGTGCCATGCCGGAACCAGATTAGGGCCTGAAGCCATCCTGCGGTGTTGCGGCCAGCTCACAAGAAAACGAGTTGAAGAAAGGAGCTCAGGGGCACTGTAATTCACAAACCTGCAGAGTTATAAATGACAACTATCGTCCAAAAATATACTGAAGTAAGGCTACCAAGAGGACTTGAAAGCGGGGCAGAATTGCAGGAAACCGATTTCAGGAGGTAGACTGGAATTGCATTGAAAGCATAGGAAAAGAGGCAGAACGTCGACAATGATGCACTTGGCCAAAAAGGGCGTATGCGTTTTTTCCTGAATATATTCAGGAAAAAACGCATACGCCCTTTTTGGCCAACCAAGCAAACTTGCAAAGGAAATCTGCACTACAATGAAGTCTCACTTCCCCCCGTTCAAAAGGGCCATCTGAAAAAAGTGTAAAATCCAGAAAGGCAGGACAGGCCATGGAGAACTGGGAGCCTTGTTATGCTGATGGGCGGGATGTAAATTGCCAACAGACACTCGGGAGAAGTGTATGGTGTTTCCTGAAACATCTAAAAAACAAAGCAACAGAGCCTAGGGCACTTCCACTTATGGCCCTATAGCTTAGGGAAATTAAAATCAAAACGACACAGCCACCCCAAAGTTTGGGACGCCTCTGTTTACAAGAACCTCATTTACCGTACAAGTTCAATATCACAGAAAGTGAAAAATGGATAAAGAACTTGTGGTACTTACGTACAATGCAGTATCACTCAGCAGTGAAATCTATGTCATCAGGCCCGTAGCAGCACAATGAGTGGATTCAGGTACGATGATTCTAACTGAAATAAGTCACACAGAAAAAGAAACATCATAAGATATCAGTAATACACGGAATGTAAACTTGGCTACACAGGAACTGAATTACAGAACAGAACAGGGACTCAAATTTAGAAAACCAACTTATGCTTGCTTAAGGGTAAAGGTGAGTTGGGATGCTGCATAAAAGCAGAGATTGAAATGAGCACAGATAAAGTTCCTTAAGCCAAATATGGAATAGACAAGAGCTACTCCTTGCTCAACGAAATGGATTCAACACCGCATATTAAACGCCTAAGAATGTACCTGACTCTTAAGTATCTTAAAACCTATGGATTGCTATGTCTCCGAAAGAGAATCAAGCATGTGTACAGGGACATAAACGCAGCAGTGATAGGATTGGAGAGGTTCGGTGAGCAAATGAAGACCCTTTGAAATCATACTGCATGGTACCCATTCCACGGGTTTCAACTACCCAGGTTTAAGGTATTCTTCCTTCAGCTAAATCATGCATGTGGAACCTAGAGTATTATCAACCATGTGATCAGGAGACGTGTTCAAATATGTCTCAGTTTTCGTACCCTGGTACTCGGGTGCAACATTCCAGACGCTTTACTAAGACTCTCCCGACTTGGAGAGTCAGTCCCTTTAACCTCCTGTTTGGCCCAGTTTGCAATTTCTGCGGAAGATGAACAGGAATAGCGAGAACCAATGAGAGACTAGCTGGAGGTGTCTGGACGGGCAAATTTAACTCTCATTTCCCACCAGGAAGAGGAAATAACCAAAGGCTCAGCGTGCCGTGCCGGAACCAGATTAGGGCCTGAAGCCATCCTGCGGTGTTGCGGCCAGCTCACAAGAAAACGAGTTGAAGAAAGGAGCTCAGGGGCACTGTAATTCACAAACCTGCAGAGTTATAAATGACAACTATCGTCCAAAAATATACTGAAGTAAGGCTACCAAGAAGACTTGAAAGCGGAGCAGAATTGCAGGAAACCGATTTCAGGAGGTAGACTGGAATTGCATTGAAAGCATAGGAAAAGAGGCAGAACGTCCACAATGATGCACTTGGCCAAAAAGGGCGTATGCGTTTTTTCCTGAATATATTCAGGAAAAAACGCATACGCACTTTTTGCCCAACCAAGCAAACTTGCAAAGGAAATCTGCACTACAATGAAGTCTCACTTCCCCCCGTTCAAAAGGGCCATCTGAAAAAAGTGTAAAATCCAGAAAGGCAGGACAGGCCATGGAGAACTGGGAGCCTTGTTATGCTGATGGGCGGGATGTAAATTGCCAACAGACACTCGGGAGAAGTGTATGGTGTTTCCTGAAACATCTAAAAAACAAAGCAACAGAGCCTAGGGCACTTCCACTTATGGCCCTATAGCTTAGGGAAATTAAAATCAAAACGACACAGCCACCCCAAAGTTTGGGACGCCACTGTTTACAAGAACCTCGTTTACCGTACAAGTTCAATATCACAGAAAGTGAAAAATGGATAAAGAACTTGTGGTACTTACGTACAATGCAGTATCACTCAGCAGTGAAATCTATGTCATCAGGCCCGTAGCAGCACAATGAGTGGATTCAGGTACGATGATTCTAACTGAAATAAGTCACACAGAAAAAGAAACATCATAAGATATCAGTAATACACGGAATGTAAACTTGGCTACACAGGAACTGAATTACAGAACAGAACAGGGACTCAAATTTAGAAAACCAACTTATGCTTGCTTAAGGGTAAAGGTGAGTTGGGATGCTGCATAAAAGCAGAGATTGAAATGAGCACAGATAAAGTTCCTTAAGCCAAATATGGAATAGACAAGAGCTACTCCTTGCTCAACGAAATGGATTCAACACCGCATATTAAACGCCTAAGAATGTACCTGACTCTTAAGTATCTTAAAACCTATGGATTGCTATGTCTCCGAAAGAGAATCAAGCATGTGTACAGGGACATAAACGCAGCAGTGATAGGATTGGAGAGGTTCGGTGAGCAAATGAAGACCCTTTGAAGTCATACTGCATGGTACTCATTCCACGGGTTTCAACTACCCAGGTTTAAGGTATTCTTCCTTCAGCTAAAACATGCATGTGGAACCTAGAGTATTATCAACCATGTGATCGGGAGACGTGTTCAAATATGTCTCAGTTTTCGTACCCTGGTACTCGGGTGCAACATTCCAGACGCTTTACTAACACTCTCCCGACTTGGAGAGTCAGTCCCTTTAACCTCCTGTTTGGCCCAGTTTGCAATTTCTGCGGAAGATGAACAGGAATAGCGAGAACCAATGAGAGACTAGCTGGAGGTGTCTGGACGGGCAAATTTAACTCTCATTTCCCACCAGGAAGAGGAAATAACCAAAGGCTCAGCGTGCCATGCCGGAACCAGATTAGGGCCTGAAGCCATCCTGCGGTGTTGCGGCCAGCTCACAAGAAAACGAGTTGAAGAAAGGAGCTCAGGGGCACTGTAATTCACAAACCTGCAGAGTTATAAATGACAACTATCGTCCAAAAATATACTGAAGTAAGGCTACCAAGAGGACTTGAAAGCGGGGCAGAATTGCAGGAAACCGATTTCAGGAGGTAGACTGGAATTGCATTGAAAGCATAGGAAAAGAGGCAGAACGTCGACAATGATGCACTTGGCCAAAAAGGGCGTATGCGTTTTTTCCTGAATATATTCAGGAAAAAACGCATACGCCCTTTTTGGCCAACCAAGCAAACTTGCAAAGGAAATCTGCACTACAATGAAGTCTCACTTCCCCCCGTTCAAAAGGGCCATCTGAAAAAAGTGTAAAATCCAGAAAGGCAGGACAGGCCATGGAGAACTGGGAGCCTTGTTATGCTGATGGGCGGGATGTAAATTGCCAACAGACACTCGGGAGAAGTGTATGGTGTTTCCTGAAACATCTAAAAAACAAAGCAACAGAGCCTAGGGCACTTCCACTTATGGCCCTATAGCTTAGGGAAATTAAAATCAAAACGACACAGCCACCCCAAAGTTTGGGACGCCTCTGTTTACAAGAACCTCATTTACCGTACAAGTTCAATATCACAGAAAGTGAAAAATGGATAAAGAACTTGTGGTACTTACGTACAATGCAGTATCACTCAGCAGTGAAATCTATGTCATCAGGCCCGTAGCAGCACAATGAGTGGATTCAGGTACGATGATTCTAACTGAAATAAGTCACACAGAAAAAGAAACATCATAAGATATCAGTAATACACGGAATGTAAACTTGGCTACACAGGAACTGAATTACAGAACAGAACAGGGACTCAAATTTAGAAAACCAACTTATGCTTGCTTAAGGGTAAAGGTGAGTTGGGATGCTGCATAAAAGCAGAGATTGAAATGAGCACAGATAAAGTTCCTTAAGCCAAATATGGAATAGACAAGAGCTACTCCTTGCTCAACGAAATGGATTCAACACCGCATATTAAACGCCTAAGAATGTACCTGACTCTTAAGTATCTTAAAACCTATGGATTGCTATGTCTCCGAAAGAGAATCAAGCATGTGTACAGGGACATAAACGCAGCAGTGATAGGATTGGAGAGGTTCGGTGAGCAAATGAAGACCCTTTGAAATCATACTGCATGGTACCCATTCCACGGGTTTCAACTACCCAGGTTTAAGGTATTCTTCCTTCAGCTAAATCATGCATGTGGAACCTAGAGTATTATCAACCATGTGATCAGGAGACGTGTTCAAATATGTCTCAGTTTTCGTACCCTGGTACTCGGGTGCAACATTCCAGACGCTTTACTAAGACTCTCCCGACTTGGAGAGTCAGTCCCTTTAACCTCCTGTTTGGCCCAGTTTGCAATTTCTGCGGAAGATGAACAGGAATAGCGAGAACCAATGAGAGACTAGCTGGAGGTGTCTGGACGGGCAAATTTAACTCTCATTTCCCACCAGGAAGAGGAAATAACCAAAGGCTCAGCGTGCCGTGCCGGAACCAGATTAGGGCCTGAAGCCATCCTGCGGTGTTGCGGCCAGCTCACAAGAAAACGAGTTGAAGAAAGGAGCTCAGGGGCACTGTAATTCACAAACCTGCAGAGTTATAAATGACAACTATCGTCCAAAAATATACTGAAGTAAGGCTACCAAGAAGACTTGAAAGCGGAGCAGAATTGCAGGAAACCGATTTCAGGAGGTAGACTGGAATTGCATTGAAAGCATAGGAAAAGAGGCAGAACGTCCACAATGATGCACTTGGCCAAAAAGGGCGTATGCGTTTTTTCCTGAATATATTCAGGAAAAAACGCATACGCACTTTTTGCCCAACCAAGCAAACTTGCAAAGGAAATCTGCACTACAATGAAGTCTCACTTCCCCCCGTTCAAAAGGGCCATCTGAAAAAAGTGTAAAATCCAGAAAGGCAGGACAGGCCATGGAGAACTGGGAGCCTTGTTATGCTGATGGGCGGGATGTAAATTGCCAACAGACACTCGGGAGAAGTGTATGGTGTTTCCTGAAACATCTAAAAAACAAAGCAACAGAGCCTAGGGCACTTCCACTTATGGCCCTATAGCTTAGGGAAATTAAAATCAAAACGACACAGCCACCCCAAAGTTTGGGACGCCACTGTTTACAAGAACCTCGTTTACCGTACAAGTTCAATATCACAGAAAGTGAAAAATGGATAAAGAACTTGTGGTACTTACGTACAATGCAGTATCACTCAGCAGTGAAATCTATGTCATCAGGCCCGTAGCAGCACAATGAGTGGATTCAGGTACGATGATTCTAACTGAAATAAGTCACACAGAAAAAGAAACATCATAAGATATCAGTAATACACGGAATGTAAACTTGGCTACACAGGAACTGAATTACAGAACAGAACAGGGACTCAAATTTAGAAAACCAACTTATGATTGCTTAAGGGTAAAGGTGAGTTGGGATGCTGCATAAAAGCAGAGATTGAAATGAGCACAGATAAAGTTCCTTAAGCCAAATATGGAATAGACAAGAGCTACTCCTTGCTCAACGAAATGGATTCAACACCGCATATTAAACGCCTAAGAATGTACCTGACTCTTAAGTATCTTAAAACCTATGGATTGCTATGTCTCCGAAAGAGAATCAAGCATGTGTACAGGGACATAAACGCAGCAGTGATAGGATTGGAGAGGTTCGGTGAGCAAATGAAGACCCTTTGAAGTCATACTGCATGGTACCCATTCCACGGGTTTCAACTACCCAGGTTTAAGGTATTCTTCCTTCAGCTAAAACATGCATGTGGAACCTAGAGTATTATCAACCATGTGATCGGGAGACGTGTTCAAATATGTCTCAGTTTTCGTACCCTGGTACTCGGGTGCAACATTCCAGACGCTTTACTAACACTCTCCCGACTTGGAGAGTCAGTCCCTTTAACCTCCTGTTTGGCCCAGTTTGCAATTTCTGCGGAAGATGAACAGGAATAGCGAGAACCAATGAGAGACTAGCTGGAGGTGTCTGGACGGGCAAATTTAACTCTCATTTCCCACCAGGAAGAGGAAATAACCAAAGGCTCAGCGTGCCATGCCGGAACCAGATTAGGGCCTGAAGCCATCCTGCGGTGTTGCGGCCAGCTCACAAGAAAACGAGTTGAAGAAAGGAGCTCAGGGGCACTGTAATTCACAAACCTGCAGAGTTATAAATGACAACTATCGTCCAAAAATATACTGAAGTAAGGCTACCAAGAGGACTTGAAAGCGGAGCAGAATTGCAGGAAACCGATTTCAGGAGGTAGACTGGAATTGCATTGAAAGCATAGGAAAAGAGGCAGAACGTCCACAATGATGCACTTGGCCAAAAAGGGCGTATGCGTTTTTTCCTGAATATATTCAGGAAAAAACGCATACGCCCTTTTTGGCCAACCAAGCAAGCTTGCAAAGGAAATCTGCACTACAATGAAGTCTCACTTCCCCCCGTTCAAAAGGGTCATCTGAAAAAAGTGTAAAATCCAGAAAGGCAGGACAGGCCATGGAGAACTGGGAGCCTTGTTATGCTGATGGGCGGGATGTAAATTGCCAACAGACACTCGGGAGAAGTGTATGGTGTTTCCTGAAACATCTAAAAAACAAAGCAACAGAGCCTAGGGCACTTCCACTTATGGTCCTATAGCTTAGGGAAATTAAAATCAAAAAGATACAGCCACCCCAATGTTTGGGACACCTCTGTTTACAAGAACCTCATTTACCGTACAAGTTCAATATCACAGAAAGTGAAAAATGGATAAAGAACTTGTGGTACTTACGTACAATGCAGTATCACTCAGCAGTGAAATCTATGTCATCAGGCCCGTAGCAGCACAATGAGTGGATTCAGGTACGATGATTCTAACTGAAATAAGTCACACAGAAAAAGAAACATCATAAGATATCAGTAATACACGGAATGTAAACTTGGCTACACAGGAACTGAATTACAGAACAGAACAGGGACTCAAATTTAGAAAACCAACTTATGCTTGCTTAAGGGTAAAGGTGAGTTGGGATGCTGCATAAAAGCAGAGATTGAAATGAGCACAGATAAAGTTCCTTAAGCCAAATATGGAATAGACAAGAGCTACTCCTTGCTCAACGAAATGGATTCAACACCGCATATTAAACGCCTAAGAATGTACCTGACTCTTAAGTATCTTAAAACCTATGGATTGCTATGTCTCCGAAAGAGAATCAAGCATGTGTACAGGGACATAAACGCAGCAGTGATAGGATTGGAGAGGTTCGGTGAGCAAATGAAGACCCTTTGAAGTCATACTGCATGGTACCCATTCCACGGGTTTCAACTACCCAGGTTTAAGGTATTCTTCCTTCAGCTAAAACATGCATGTGGAACCTAGAGTATGATCAACCATGTGATCGGGAGACGTGTTCAAATATGTCTCAGTTTTCGTACCCTGGTACTCGGGTGCAACATTCCAGACGCTTTACTAACACTCTCCCGACTTGGAGAGTCAGTCCCTTTAACCTCCTGTTTGTCCCAGTTTGCAATTTCTGCGGAAGATGAACAGGAATAGCGAGAACCAATGAGAGACTAGCTGGAGGTGTCTGGACGGGCAAATTTAACTCTCATTTCCCACCAGGAAGAGGAAATAACCAAAGGCTCAGCGTGCCGTGCCGGAACCAGATTAGGGCCTGAAGCCATCCTGCGGTGTTGCGGCCAGCTCACAAGAAAACGAGTTGAAGAAAGGAGCTCAGGGGCACTGTAATTCACAAACCTGCAGAGTTATAAATGACAACTATCATCCAAAAATATACTGAAGTAAGGCTACCAAGAGGACTTGAAAGCGGAGCAGAATTGCAGGAAACCGATTTCAGGAGGTAGACTGGAATTGCATTGAAAGCATAGGAAAAGAGGCAGAACGTCCACAATGATGCACTTGGCCAAAAAGGGCGTATGCGTTTTTTCCTGAATATATTCAGGAAAAAACGCATACGCCCTTTTTGGCCAACCAAGCAAGCTTGCAAAGGAAATCTGCACTACAATGAAGTCTCACTTCCCCCCGTTCAAAAGGGCCATCTGAAAAAAGTGTAAAATCCAGAAAGGCAGGACAGGCCATGGAGAACTGGGAGCCTTGTTATGCTGATGGGCGGGATGTAAATTGCCAACAGACACTCGGGAGAAGTGTATGGTGTTTCCTGAAACATCTAAAAAACAAAGCAACAGAGCCTAGGGCACTTCCACTTATGGCCCTATAGCTTAGGGAAATTAAAATCAAAACGACACAGCCACCCCAAAGTTTGGGACGCCTCTGTTTACAAGAACCTCGTTTACCGTACAAGTTCAATATCACAGAAAGTGAAAAATGGATAAAGAACTTGTGGTACTTACGTACAATGCAGTATCACTCAGCAGTGAAATCTATGTCATCAGGCCCGTAGCAGCACAATGAGTGGATTCAGGTACGATGATTCTAACTGAAATAAGTCACACAGAAAAAGAAACATCATAAGATATCAGTAATACACGGAATGTAAACTTGGCTACACAGGAACTGAATTACAGAACAGAACAGGGACTCAAATTTAGAAAACCAACTTATGCTTGCTTAAGGGTAAAGGTGAGTTGGGATGCTGCATAAAAGCAGAGATTGAAATGAGCACAGATAAAGTTCCTTAAGCCAAATATGGAATAGACAAGAGCTACTCCTTGCTCAACGAAATGGATTCAACACCGCATATTAAACGCCTAAGAATGTACCTGACTCTTAAGTATCTTAAAACCTATGGATTGCTATGTCTCCGAAAGAGAATCAAGCATGTGTACAGGGACATAAACGCAGCAGTGATAGGATTGGAGAGGTTCGGTGAGCAAATGAAGACCCTTTGAAGTCATATTGCATGGTACCCATTACACGGGTCTCAACTCTCCAGGTTTAAGGTATTCTTCCTTCAGCTAAAATATGCATGTGGAACCCAGAGTATGATCAACAGTGTGAACGGGAGACGTGTTCAAATATGTCTCAGGTTTCCTCCCCTGGTACTCGGGTGCAACATTCCAGACGCTTTACTAACACTCTCCCGACTTGGAGAGTCAGTCCCTTTAACCTCCTGTTTGGCCCAGTTTGCAATTTCTGCGGAAGATGAACAGGAATAGGGAGAACCAATGAGAAACTAGCTGGAGGTGTCTGGACGGGCAAATTTAACTCTCATTTCCCACCAGGAAGAGGAAATAACCAAAGGCTCAGCGTGCCATGCCGGAAACAGATTAGGGCCTGAAGTCATCCTGCGGTGTTGCGGCCAGCTCACAAGAAAACGAGTTGAAGAAAGGAGCTCAGGGGCACTGTAATTCACAAACCTGCAGAGTTATAAATGACAACTATCGTCCAAAAATATACTGAAGTAAGGCTGCCAAGAGGACTTGAAAGCGGGGCAGAATTGCAGGAAACCGATTTCAGGAGGTAGACTGGAATTGCATTGAAAGCATAGGAAAAGAGGCAGAACGTCCACAATGATGCACTTGGCCAAAAAGGGCGTATGCGTTTTTTCCTGAATATATTCAGGAAAAAACGCATACGCCCTTTTTGGCCAACCAAGCAAACTTGCAAAGGAAATCTGCACTACAATGAAGTCTCACTTCCCCCCGGTCAAAAGGGTCATCTGAAAAAAGTGTAAAATCCAGAAAGGCAGGACAGGCCATGGAGAACTGGGAGCCTTGTTATGCTGATGGGCGGGATGTAAATTGCCAACAGCCACTCGGGAGAAGTGTATGGTGTTTCCTGAAACATCTAAGAAACAAAGCAACAGAGCCTAGGGCACTTTCACTTATGGTCCTATAGCTTAGGGAAATTAAAATCAAAAAGACACAGCCACCCCAAAATTTGGGACGCCTCTGTTTACAAGAACCTCGTTTACCGTACAAGTTCAATATCACAGAAAGTGAAAAATGGATAAAGAACTTGTGGTACTTACGGACAATGCAGTATCACTCAGCAATGAAATCTATGTCATCAGGCCCGTAGCAGCATAATGAGTGGATTCAGGTTCGATGATTCTAACTGAAATAAGTCACACAGAAAAAGAAACATCATAAGATATCACTAATACACGGAATGTAAACTTGGCTACACAGGAACTGAATTCCAAAACAGAACAGGGTCTCAAATTTAGAAAACCAACTTATGCTTGCTTAAGGGGAAAGGTGAGTTGGGGTGCTGCATAAAACCAGAGATTGAAATGAGCACAGATAAAGTTCCTTAAGCCAAATATGGAATAGACAAGAGCTACTCCTTGCTCAACGAAATGGACTCAACACCCCATATTAAACGCTTAAGAATGTACCTGACTAGTAAGTATCTTAAAACCTATGGATTGCTATGTCTCCATAAGAGAATCAAGCGTGTGTACAGGGGCATAAACGCAGCAGTGATAGGATTGGAGAGGTTCGGTGAGCAAATGAAGACCCTTTGAAGTCATATGCATGGTACCCATTACACGGGTCTCAACTCTCCAGGTTTAAGGTATTCTTCCTTCAGCTAAAATATGCATGTGGAACCCAGAGTATGATCAACAGTGTGAACGGGAGACGTGTTCAAATATGTCTCAGTTTTCCTCCCCTGGTACTCGGGTGCAACATTCCAGACGCTTTACTAACACTCTCCCCACTTGGAGAGTCAGCGCCTTTAACCTCCTGTTTGGCCCAGTTTGCAATTTCTGCGGAAGATGAACAGGAATAGGGAGAACCAATGAGAAACTAGCTGGAGGTGTCTGGACGGGCAAATTTAACTCTCATTTCCCACCAGGAAGAGGAAATAACCAAAGGCTCAGCGTGCCATGCCGGAACCAGATTAGGGCCTGAAGCCATCCTGCGGTGTTGCGGCCAGCTCACAAGAAAGCGAGTTGAAGAAAGGAGCTCAGGGGCACTGTAATTCACAAACCTGCAGAGTTATAAATGACAGCTATCGTCCAAAAATATACTGAAGTAAGGCTGCCAAGAGGACTTGAAAGAGGGGCAGAATTGCAGGAAACCGATTTCAGGAGGTAGACTGGAATTGCATTGAAAGCATAGGAAAAGAGGCAGAACGTCCACAATGATGCACTTGGCCAAAAAGGGCGTATGCGTTTTTTCCTGAATATATTCAGGAAAAAACGCATACGCCCTTTTTGGCCAACCAAGCAAACTTGCAAAGGAAATCTGCACTACAATGAAGTCTCACTTCCCCCCGGTCAAAAGGGCCATCTGAAAAAAGTGTAAAATCCAGAAAAGCAGGACAGGCCATGGAGAACTGGGAGCCTTGTTATGCTGATGGGCGGGATGTAAATTGCCAACAGACACTCGGGAGAAGTGTATGGTGTTTCCTGAAACATCTAAAAAACAAAGCAACAGAGCCTAGGGCACTTCCACTTATGGCCCTGTAGCTTAGGGAAATTAAAATCAAAACGACACAGCCACCCCAAAGTTTGGGACGCCTCTGTTTACAAGAACCTCATTTACCGTACAAGTTCAATATCACAGAAAGTGAAAAATGGATAAAGAACTTGTGGTACTTACGTACAATGCAGTATCACTCAGCAGTGAAATCTATGTCATCAGGCCCGTAGCAGCACAATGAGTGGATTCAGGTACGATGATTCTAACTGAAATAAGTCACACAGAAAAAGAAACATCATAAGATATCAGTAATACACGCAATGTAAACTTGGCTACACAGGAATTGAATTACAGAACAGAACAGGGACTCAAATTTAGAAAACCAACTTATGCTTGCTTAAGGGTAAAGGTGAGTTGGGATGCTGCATAAAAGCAGAGATTGAAATGAGCACAGATAAAGTTCCTTAAGCCAAATATGGAATAGACAAGAGCTACTCCTTGCTCAACGAAATGGATTCAACACCGCATATTAAACGCCTAAGAATGTACCTGACTCTTAAGTATCTTAAAACCTATGGATTGCTATGTCTCCGAAAGAGAATCAAGCATGTGTACAGGGACATAAACGCAGCAGTGATAGGATTGGAGAGGTTCGGTGAGCAAATGAAGACCCTTTGAAGTCATACTGCATGGTACCCATTCCACGGGTTTCAACTACCCAGGTTTAAGGTATTCTTCCTTCAGCTAAAACATGCATGTGGAACCTAGAGTATGATCAACCATGTGATCGGGAGACGTGTTCAAATATGTCTCAGTTTTCGTACCCTGGTACTCGGGTGCAACATTCCAGACGCTTTACTAACACTCTCCCGACTTGGAGAGTCAGTCCCTGTAACCTCCTGTTTGGCCCAGTTTGCAATTTCTGCGGAAGATGAACAGGAATAGCGAGAACCAATGAGAGACTAGCTGGAGGTGTCTGGACGGGCAAATTTAACTCTCATTTCCCACCAGGAAGAGGAAATAACCAAAGGCTCAGCGTGCCGTGCCGGAACCAGATTAGGGCCTGAAGCCATCCTGCGGTGTTGCGGCCAGCTCACAAGAAAACGAGTTGAAGAAAGGAGCTCAGGGGCACTGTAATTCACAAACCTGCAGAGTTATAAATGACAACTATCGTCCAAAAATATACTGAAGTAAGGCTACCAAGAGGACTTGAAAGCGGAGCAGAATTGCAGGAAACCGATTTCAGGAGGTAGACTGGAATTGCATTGAAAGCATAGGAAAAGAGGCAGAACGTCCACAATGATGCACTTGGCCAAAAAGGGCGTATGCGTTTTTTCCTGAATATATTCAGGAAAAAACGCATACGCCCTTTTTGGCCAACCAAGCAAGCTTGCAAAGGAAATCTGCACTACAATGAAGTCTCACTTCCCCCCGGTCAAAAGGGTCATCTGAAAAATGTGTAAAATCCAGAAAGGCAGGACAGGCCATGGAGAACTGGGAGCCTTGTTATGCTGATGGGCGGGATGTAAATTGCCAACAGACACTCGGGAGAAGTGTATGGTGTTTCCTGAAACATCTAAAAAACAAAGCAACAGAGCCTAGGGCACTTCCACTTATGGTCCTATAGCTTAGGGAAATTAAAATCAAAAAGATACAGCCACCCCAATGTTTGGGACGCCTCTGTTTACAAGAACCTCATTTACCGTACAAGTTCAATATCACAGAAAGTGAAAAATGGATAAAGAATTTGTGGTACTTACGTACAATGCAGTATCACTCAGCAGTGAAATCTATGTCATCAGGCCCGTAGCAGCACAATGAGTGGATTCAGGTACGATGATTCTAACTGAAATAAGTCACACAGAAAAAGAAACATCATAAGATATCACTAATACACGGAATGTAAACTTGGCTACACAGGAACTGAATTCCAAAACAGAACAGGGTCTCAAATTTAGAAAACCAACTTATGCTTGCTTAAGGGGAAAGGTGAGTTGGGGTGCTGCATAAAACCAGAGATTGAAATGAGCACAGATAAAGTTCCTTAAGCCAAATATGGAATAGACAAGAGCTACTCCTTGCTCAATGAAATGGACTCAACACCCCATATTAAACGCTTAAGAATGTACCTGACTAGTAAGTATCTTAAAACCTATGGATTGCTATGTCTCCATAAGAGAATCAAGCGTGTGTACAGGGGCATAAACGCAGCAGTGATAGGATTGGAGAGGTTCGGTGAGCAAATGAAGACCCTTTGAAGTCATATGCATGGTACCCATTACACGGGTCTCAACTCTCCAGGTTTAAGGTATTCTTCCTTCAGCTAAAATATGCATGTGGAACCCAGAGTATGATCAACAGTGTGAACGGGAGACGTGTTCAAATATGTCTCAGTTTTCCTCCCCTGGTACTCGGGTGCAACATTCCAGACGCTTTACTAACACTCTCCCCACTTGGAGAGTCAGCGCCTTTAACCTCCTGTTTGGCCCAGTTTGCAATTTCTGCGGAAGATGAACAGGAATAGGGAGAACCAATGAGAAACTAGCTGGAGGTGTCTGGACGGGCAAATTTAACTCTCATTTCCCACCAGGAAGAGGAAATAACCAAAGGCTCAGCGTGCCATGCCGGAACCAGATTAGGGCCTGAAGCCATCCTGCGGTGTTGCGGCCAGCTCACAAGAAAGCGAGTTGAAGAAAGGAGCTCAGGGGCACTGTAATTCACAAACCTGCAGAGTTATAAATGACAGCTATCGTCCAAAAATATACTGAAGTAAGGCTGCCAAGAGGACTTGAAAGCGGGGCAGAATTGCAGGAAACCGATTTCAGGAGGTAGACTGGAATTGCATTGAAAGCATAGGAAAAGAGGCAGAACGTCCACAATGATGCACTTGGCCAAAAAGGGCGTATGCGTTTTATCCTGAATATATTCAGGAAAAAACGCATACGCCCTTTTTGGCCAACCAAGCAAACTTGCAAAGGAAATCTGCACTACAATGAAGTCTCACTTCCCCCCGGTCAAAAGGGCCATCTGAAAAAAGTGTAAAATCCAGAAAGGCAGGACAGGCCATGGAGAACTGGGAGCCTTGTTATGCTGATGGGCGGGATGTAAATTGCCAACAGACACTCGGGAGAAGTGTATGGTGTTTCCTGAAACATCTAAAAAACAAAGCAACAGAGCCTAGGGCACTTCCACTTATGGCCCTATAGCTTAGGGAAATTAAAATCAAAACGACACAGCCACCCCAAAGTTTGGGACGCCTCTGTTTACAAGAACCTCGTTTACCGTACAAGTTCAATATCACAGAAAGTGAAAAATGGATAAAGAACTTGTGGTACTTACGTACAATGCAGTATCACTCAGCAGTGAAATCTATGTCATCAGGCCCGTAGCAGCACAATGAGTGGATTCAGGTACGATGATTCTAACTGAAATAAGTCACACAGAAAAAGAAACATCATAAGATATCAGTAATACACGGAATGTAAACTTGGCTACACAGGAACTGAATTACAGAACAGAACAGGGACTCAAATTTAGAAAACCAACTTATGCTTGCTTAAGGGTAAAGGTGAGTTGGGATGCTGCATAAAAGCAGAGATTGAAATGAGCACAGATAAAGTTCCTTAAGCCAAATATGGAATAGACAAGAGCTACTCCTTGCTCAACGAAATGGATTCAACACTGCATATTAAACGCCTAAGAATGTACCTGACTCTTAAGTATCTTAAAACCTATGGATTGTTATGTCTCCGAAAGAGAATCAAGCATGTGTACAGGGACATAAACACAACAGTGATAGGATTGGAGAGGTTCGGTGAGCAAATGAAGACCCTTTGAAGTCATACTGCATGGTACTCATTCCACGGGTTTCAACTACCCAGGTTTAAGGTATTCTTCCTTCAGCTAAAACATGCATGTGGAACCTAGAGTATGATCAACCATGTGATCGGGAGACGTGTTCAAATATGTCTCAGTTTTCGTACCCTGGTACTCGGGTGCAACATTCCAGACGCTTTACTAACACTCTCCCGACTTGGAGAGTCAGTCCCTTTAACCTCCTGTTTGGCCCAGTTTGCAATTTCTGCGGAAGATGAACAGGAATAGCGAGAACCAATGAGAGACTAGCTGGAGGTGTCTGGACGGGCAAATTTAACTCTCATTTCCCACCAGGAAGAGGAAATAACCAAAGGCTCAGCGTGCCGTGCCGGAACCAGATTAGGGCCTGAAGCCATCCTGCGGTGTTGCGGCCAGCTCACAAGAAAACGAGTTGAAGAAAGGAGCTCAGGGGCACTGTAATTCACAAACCTGCAGAGTTATAAATGACAACTATCGTCCAAAAATATACTGAAGTAAGGCTACCAAGAGGACTTGAAAGCGGAGCAGAATTGCAGGAAACCGATTTCAGGAGGTAGACTGGAATTGCATTGAAAGCATAGGAAAAGAGGCAGAACGTCCACAATGATGCACTTGGCCAAAAAGGGCGTATGCGTTTTTTCCTGAATATATTCAGGAAAAAACGCATACGCCCTTTTTGGCCAACCAAGCAAGCTTGCAAAGGAAATCTGCACTACAATGAAGTCTCACTTCCCCCCGGTCAAAAGGGTCATCTGAAAAAAGTGTAAAATCCAGAAAGGCAGGACAGGCCATGGAGAACTGGGAGCCTTGTTATGCTGATGGGCGGGATGTAAATTGCCAACAGACACTCGGGAGAAGTGTATGGTGTTTCCTGAAACATCTAAAAAACAAAGCAACAGAGCCTAGGGCACTTCCACTTATGGTCCTATAGCTTAGGGAAATTAAAATCAAAAAGATACAGCCACCCCAATGTTTGGGACGCCTCTGTTTACAAGAACCTCATTTACCGTACAAGTTCAATATCACAGAAAGTGAAAAATGGATAAAGAACTTGTGGTACTTACGTACAATGCAGTATCACTCAGCAGTGAAATCTATGTCATCAGGCCCATAGCAGCACAATGAGTGGATTCAGGTACGATGATTCTAACTGAAATAAGTCACACAGAAAAAGAAACATCATAAGATATCAGTAATACACGGAATGTAAACTTGGCTACACAGGAACTGAATTACAGAACAGAACAGGGTCTCAAATTTAGAAAACCAACTTATGCTTGTTTAAGGGTAAAGGTGAGTTGGGGTGCTGCATAAAACCAGAGATTGAAATGAGCACAGATAAAGTTCCTTAAGCCAAATATGGAATAGACAAGAGCTACTCCTTGCTCAACGAAATGGACTCAACACCCCATATTAAACGCCTAAGAATGTACCTGACTAGTAACTATCTTAAAGCCTATGGATTGCTATGTCTCCATAAGAGAATCAAGCGTGTGTACAGGGGCATAAACGCAGCAGTGATAGGATTGGAGAGGTTCGGTGAGCAAATGAAGACCCTTTGAAGTCATATTGCATGGTACCCATTACACGGGTCTCAACTCTCCAGGTTTAAGGTATTCTTCCTTCAGCTAAAATATGCATGTGGAACCCAGAGTATGATCAGCAGTGTGAACGGGAGACGTGTTCAAATATGTCTCAGTTTTCCTCCCCTGGTACTCGGGTGCAACATTCCAGACGCTTTACTAACACTCTCCCCACTTGGAGAGTCAGCGCCTTTAACCTCCTGTTTGGCCCAGTTTGCAATTTCTGCGGAAGATGAACAGGAATAGTGAGAACCAATGAGAGACTAGCTGGAGGTGTCTGGACGGGCAAATTTAACTCTCATTTCCCACCAGGAAGGAAATAACCAAAGGCTCAGCGTGCCATGCCGGAACCAGATTAGGGCCTGAAGCCATCCTGCGGTGTTGCGGCCAGCTCACAAGAAAGCGAGTTGAAGAAAGGAGCTCAGGGGCACTGTAATTCACAAACCTGCAGAGTTATAAATGACAGCTATCGTCCAAAAATATACTGAAGTAAGGCTGCCAAGAGGACTTGAAAGCGGGGCAGAATTGCAGGAAACCGATTTCAGGAGGTAGACTGGAATTGCATTGAAAGCATAGGAAAAGAGGCAGAACGTCCACAATGATGCACTTGGCCAAAAAGGGCGTATGCGTTTTTTCCTGAATATATTCAGGAAAAAACGCATACGCCCTTTTTGGCCAACCAAGCAAACTTGCAAAGGAAATCTGCACTACAATGAAGTCTCACTTCCCCCCGGTCAAAAGGGCCATCTGAAAAAAGTGTAAAATCCAGAAAGGCAGGACAGGCCATGGAGAACTGGGAGCCTTGTTATGCTGATGGGCGGGATGTAAATTGCCAACAGACACTCGGGAGAAGTGTATGGTGTTTCCTGAAACATCTAAAAAACAAAGCAACAGAGCCTAGGGCACTTCCACTTATGGCCCTATAGCTTAGGGAAATTAAAATCAAAACGACACAGCCACCCCAAAGTTTGGGACGCCTCTGTTTACAAGAACCTCGTTTACCGTACAAGTTCAATATCACAGAAAGTGAAAAATGGATAAAGAACTTGTGGTACTTACGTACAATGCAGTATCACTCAGCAGTGAAATCTATGTCATCAGGCCCGTAGCAGCACAATGAGTGGATTCAGGTACGATGATTCTAACTGAAATAAGTCACACAGAAAAAGAAACATCATAAGATATCAGTAATACACGGAATGTAAACTTGGCTACACAGGAACTGAATTACAGAACAGAACAGGGACTCAAATTTAGAAAACCAACTTATGCTTGCTTAAGGGTAAAGGTGAGTTGGGATGCTGCATAAAAGCAGAGATTGAAATGAGCACAGATAAAGTTCCTTAAGCCAAATATGGAATAGACAAGAGCTACTCCTTGCTCAACGAAATGGATTCAACACCGCATATTAAACGCCTAAGAATGTACCTGACTCTTAAGTATCTTAAAACCTATGGATTGCTATGTCTCCGAAAGAGAATCAAGCATGTGTACAGGGACATAAACGCAGCAGTGATAGGATTGGAGAGGTTCGGTGAGCAAATGAAGACCCTTTGAAGTCATACTGCATGGTACCCATTCCACGGGTTTCAACTACCCAGGTTTAAGGTATTCTTCCTTCAGCTAAAACATGCATGTGGAACCTAGAGTATGATCAACCATGTGATCGGGAGACGTGTTCAAATATGTCTCAGTTTTCGTACCCTGGTACTCGGGTGCAACATTCCAGACGCTTTACTAACACTCTCCCGACTTGGAGAGTCAGTCCCTTTAACCTCCTGTTTGTCCCAGTTTGCAATTTCTGCGGAAGATGAACAGGAATAGCGAGAACCAATGAGAGACTAGCTGGAGGTGTCTGGACGGGCAAATTTAACTCTCATTTCCCACCAGGAAGAGGAAATAACCAAAGGCTCAGCGTGCCGTGCCGGAACCAGATTAGGGCCTGAAGCCATCCTGCGGTGTTGCGGCCAGCTCACAAGAAAACGAGTTGAAGAAAGGAGCTCAGGGGCACTGTAATTCACAAACCTGCAGAGTTATAAATGACAACTATCGTCCAAAAATATACTGAAGTAAGGCTACCAAGAGGACTTGAAAGCGGAGCAGAATTGCCGGAAACCGATTTCAGGAGGTAGACTGGAATTGCATTGAAAGCATAGGAAAAGAGGCAGAACGTCCACAATGATGCACTTGGCCAAAAAGGGCGTATGCGTTTTTTCCTGAATATATTCAGGAAAAAACGCATACGCCCTTTTTGGCCAACCAAGCAAGCTTGCAAAGGAAATCTGCACTACAATGAAGTCTCACTTCCCCCCGGTCAAAAGGGTCATCTGAAAAAAGTGTAAAATCCAGAAAGGCAGGACAGGCCATGGAGAACTGGGAGCCTTGTTATGCTGATGGGCGGGATGTAAATTGCCAACAGACACTCGGGAGAAGTGTATGGTGTTTCCTGAAACATCTAAAAAACAAAGCAACAGAGCCTAGGGCACTTCCACTTATGGCCCTATAGCTTAGGGAAATTAAAATCAAAAAGATACAGCCACCCCAATGTTTGGGACGCCTCTGTTTACAAGAACCTCATTTACCGTACAAGTTCAATATCACAGAAAGTGAAAAATGGATAAAGAACTTGTGGTACTTACGTACAATGCAGTATCACTCAGCAGTGAAATCTATGTCATCAGGCCCGTAGCAGCACAATGAGTGGATTCAGGTACGATGATTCTAACTGAAATAAGTCACACAGAAAAAGAAACATCATAAGATATCAGTAATACACGGAATGTAAACTTGGCTACACAGGAACTGAATTACAGAACAGAACAGGGTCTCAAATTTAGAAAACCAACTTATGCTTGTTTAAGGGTAAAGGTGAGTTGGGGTGCTGCATAAAACCAGAGATTGAAATGAGCACAGATAAAGTTCCTTAAGCCAAATATGGAATAGACAAGAGCTACTCCTTGCTCAACGAAATGGACTCAACACCGCATATTAAACGCCTAAGAATGTACCTGACTCTTAAGTATCTTAAAACCTATGGATTGCTATGTCTCTGAAAGAGAATCAAGCATGTGTACAGGGACATAAACGCAGCAGTGATAGGATTGGAGAGGTTCGGTGAGCAAATGAAGACCCTTTGAAGTCATATTGCATGGTACCCATTACACGGGTCTCAACTCTCCAGGTTTAAGGTATTCTTCCTTCAGCTAAAATATGCATGTGGAACCCAGAGTATGATCAACAGTGTGAACGGGAGACGTGTTCAAATATGTCTCAGTTTTCCTCCCCTGGTACTCGGGTGCAACATTCCAGACGCTTTACTAACACTCTCCCCACTTGGAGAGTCAGCGCCTTTAACCTCCTGTTTGGCCCAGTTTGTAATTTCTGCGGAAGATGAACAGGAATAGGGAGAACCAATGAGAGACTAGCTGGAGGTGTCTGGACGGGCAAATTTAACTCTCATTTCCCACCAGGAAGAGGAAATAACCAAAGGCTCAGCGTGCCATGCCGGAACAAGATTAGGGCCTGAAGCCATCCTGCGGTGTTGCGGCCAGCTCACAAGAAAGCGAGTTGAAGAAAGGAGCTCAGGGGCACTGTAATTCACAAACCTGCAGAGTTATAAATGACAGCTATCGTCCAAAAATATACTGAAGTAAGGCTGCCAAGAGGACTTGAAAGCGGGGCAGAATTGCAGGAAACCGATTTCAGGAGGTAGACTGGAATTGCATTGAAAGCATAGGAAAAGAGGCAGAACGTCCACAATGATGCACTTGGCCAAAAAGGGCGTATGCGTTTTTTCCTGAATATATTCAGGAAAAAACGCATACGCCCTTTTTGGCCAACCAAGCAAACTTGCAAAGGAAATCTGCACTACAATGAAGTCTCACTTCCCCCCGGTCAAAAGGGCCATCTGAAAAAAGTGTAAAATCCAGAAAGGCAGGACAGGCCACGGAGAACTGGGAGCCTTGTTATGCTGATGGGCGGGATGTAAATTGCCAACAGCCACTTGGGAGAAGTGTATGGTGTTTCCTGAAACATCTAACAAACAAAGCAACAGAGCCTAGGGCACTTTCACTTATGGTCCTATAGCTTAGGGAAATTAAAATCAAAAAGACACAGCCACCCCAAAATTTGGGACGCCTCTGTTTACAAGAACCTCGTTTACCGTACAAGTTCAATATCACAGAAAGTGAAAAATGGATAAAGAACTTGTGGTACTTACGTACAATGCAGTATCACTCAGCAGTGAAATCTATGTCATCAGGCCCGTAGCAGCACAATGAGTGGATTCAGGTACGATGATTCTAACTGAAATAAGTCACACAGAAAAAGAAACATCATAAGATATCAGTAATACACGGAATGTAAACTTGGCTACACAGGAACTGAATTACAGAACAGAACAGGGACTCAAATTTAGAAAACCAACTTATGCTTGCTTAAGGGTAAAGGTGAGTTGGGATGCTGCATAAAAGCAGAGATTGAAATGAGCACAGATAAAGTTCCTTAAGCCAAATATGGTATAGACAAGAGCTACTCCTTGCTCAACGAAATGGATTCAACACCGCATATTAAACGCCTAAGAATGTACCTGACTCTTAAGTATCTTAAAACCTATGGATTGCTATGTCTCCGAAAGAGAATCAAGCATGTGTACAGGGACATAAACGCAACAGTGATAGGATTGGAGAGGTTCGGTGAGCAAATGAAGACCCTTTGAAGTCATACTGCATGGTACCCATTCCACGGGTTTCAACTACCCAGGTTTAAGGTATTCTTCCTTCAGCTAAAACATGCATGTGGAACCTAGAGTATGATCAACCATGTGATCGGGAGACGTGTTCAAATATGTCTCAGTTTTCGTACCCTGGTACTCGGGTGCAACATTCCAGACGCTTTACTAACACTCTCCCGACTTGGAGAGTCAGTCCCTTTAACCTCCTGTTTGTCCCAGTTTGCAATTTCTGCGGAAGATGAACAGGAATAGCGAGAACCAATGAGAGACTAGCTGGAGGTGTCTGGACGGGCAAATTTAACTCTCATTTCCCACCAGGAAGAGGAAATAACCAAAGGCTCAGCGTGCCGTGCCGGAACCAGATTAGGGCCTGAAGCCATCCTGCGGTGTTGCGGCCAGCTCACAAGAAAACGAGTTGAAGAAAGGAGCTCAGGGGCACTGTAATTCACAAACCTGCAGAGTTATAAATGACAACTATCGTCCAAAAATATACTGAAGTAAGGCTACCAAGAGGACTTGAAAGCGGAGCAGAATTGCAGGAAACCGATTTCAGGAGGTAGACTGGAATTGCATTGAAAGCATAGGAAAAGAGGCAGAACGTCCACAATGATGCACTTGGCCAAAAAGGGCGTATGCGTTTTTTCCTGAATATATTCAGGAAAAAACGCATACGCCCTTTTTGGCCAACCAAGCAAGCTTGCAAAGGAAATCTGCACTACAATGAAGTCTCACTTCCCCCCGGTCAAAAGGGTCATCTGAAAAAAGTGTAAAATCCAGAAAGGCAGGACAGGCCATGGAGAACTGGGAGCCTTGTTATGCTGATGGGCGGGATGTAAATTGCCAACAGACACTCGGGAGAAGTGTATGGTGTTTCCTGAAACATCTAAAAAACAAAGCAACAGAGCCTAGGGCACTTCCACTTATGGTCCTATAGCTTAGGGAAATTAAAATCAAAAAGATACAGCCACCCCAATGTTTGGGACGCCTCTGTTTACAAGAACCTCATTTACCGTACAAGTTCAATATCACAGAAAGTGAAAAATGGATAAAGAACTTGTGGTACTTACGTACAATGCAGTATCACTCAGCAGTGAAATCTATGTCATCAGGCCCGTAGCAGCACAATGAGTGGATTCAGGTACGATGATTCTAACTGAAATAAGTCACACAGAAAAAGAAACATCATAAGATATCAGTAATACACGGAATGTAAACTTGGCTACACAGGAACTGAATTACAGAACAGAACAGGGTCTCAAATTTAGAAAACCAACTTATGCTTGTTTAAGGGTAAAGGTGAGTTGGGGTGCTGCATAAAACCAGAGATTGAAATGAGCACAGATAAAGTTCCTTAAGCCAAATATGGAATAGACAAGAGCTACTCCTTGCTCAACGAAATGGACTCAACACCGCATATTAAACGCCTAAGAATGTACCTGACTCTTAAGTATCTTAAAACCTATGGATTGCTATGTCTCCATAAGAGAATCAAGCGTGTGTACAGTGACATAAACGCAGCAGTGATAGGATTGGAGAGGTTCGGTGAGCAAATGAAGACCCTTTGAAGTCATATTGCATGGTACCCATTACACGGGTCTCAACTCTCCAGGTTTAAGGTATTCTTCCTTCAGCTAAAATATGCATGTGGAACCCAGAGTATGATCAACAGTGTGAACGGGAGACGTGTTCAAATATGTCTCAGTTTTCCTCCCCTGGTACTCGGGTGCAACATTCCAGACGCTTTACTAACACTCTCCCCACTTGGAGAGTCAGCGCCTTTAACCTCCTGTTTGGCCCAGTTTGTAATTTCTGCGGAAGATGAACAGGAATAGCGAGAACCAATGAGAGACTAGCTGGAGGTGTCTGGACGGGCAAATTTAACTCTCATTTCCCACCAGGAAGAGGAAATAACCAAAGGCTCAGCGTGCCATGCCGGAACAAGATTAGGGCCTGAAGCCATCCTGCGGTGATGCGGCCAGCTCACAAGAAAGCGAGTTGAAGAAAGGAGCTCAGGGGCACTGTAATTCACAAACCTGCAGAGTTATAAATGACAGCTATCGTCCAAAAATATACTGAAGTAAGGCTGCCAAGAGGACTTGAAAGCGGGGCAGAATTGCAGGAAACCGATTTCAGGAGGTAGACTGGAATTGCATTGAAAGCATAGGAAAAGAGGCAGAACGTCCACAATGATGCACTTGGCCAAAATGGGCGTATGCGTTTTTTCCTGAATATATTCAGGAAAAAACGCATACGCCCTTTTTGGCCAACCAAGCAAACTTGCAAAGGAAATCTGCACTACAATGAAGTCTCACTTCCCCCCGGTCAAAAGGGCCATCTGAAAAAAGTGTAAAATCCAGAAAGGCAGGACAGGCCATGGAGAACTGGGAGCCTTGTTATGCTGATGGGCGGGATGTAAATTGCCAACAGCCACTAGGGAGAAGTGTATGGTGTTTCCTGAAACATCTAAAAAACAAAGCAACAGAGCCTAGGGCACTTCCACTTATGGTCCTATAGCTTAGGGAAATTAAAATCAAAAAGATACAGCCACCCCAATGTTTGGGACGCCTCTGTTTACAAGAACCTCATTTACCGTACAAGTTCAATATCACAGAAAGTGAAAAATGGATAAAGAACTTGTGGTACTTACGTACAATGCAGTATCACTCAGCAGTGAAATCTATGTCATCAGGCCCGTAGCAGCACAATGAGTGGATTCAGGTACGATGATTCTAACTGAAATAAGTCACACAGAAAAAGAAACATCATAAGATATCAGTAATACACGGAATGTAAACTTGGCTACACAGGAACTGAATTACAGAACAGAACAGGGTCTCAAATTTAGAAAACCAACTTATGCTTGTTTAAGGGTAAAGGTGAGTTGGGGTGCTGCATAAAACCAGAGATTGAAATGAGCACAGATAAAGTTCCTTAAGCCAAATATGGAATAGACAAGAGCTACTCCTTGCTCAACGAAATGGACTCAACACCGCATATTAAACGCCTAAGAATGTACCTGACTCTTAAGTATCTTAAAACCTATGGATTGCTATGTCTCCATAAGAGAATCAAGCGTGTGTACAGTGACATAAACGCAGCAGTGATAGGATTGGAGAGGTTCGGTGAGCAAATGAAGACCCTTTGAAGTCATATTGCATGGTACCCATTACACGGGTCTCAACTCTAGAGGTTTAAGGTATTCTTCCTTCAGCTAAAATATGCATGTGGAACCCAGAGTATGATCAACCGTGTGAACGGGAGACGTGTTCAAATATGTCTCAGTTTTCCTCCCCTGGTACTCGGGTGCAACATTCCAGACGCTTTACTAACACTCTCCCCACTTGGAGAGTCAGCGCCTTTAACCTCCTGTTTGGCCCAGTTTGCAATTTCTGCGGAAGATGAACAGGAATAGGGAGAACCAATGAGAAACTAGCTGGAGGTGTCTGGACGGGCAAATTTAACTCTCATTTCCCACCAGGAAGAGGAAATAACCAAAGGCTCAGCGTGCCATGCCGGAACCAGATTAGGGCCTGAAGCCATCCTGCGGTGTTGCGGCCAGCTCACAAGAAAGCGAGTTGAAGAAAGGAGCTCAGGGGCACTGTAATTCACAAACCTGCAGAGTTATAAATGACAGCTATCGTCCAAAAATATACTGAAGTAAGGCTGCCAAGAGGACTTGAAAGCGGGGCAGAATTGCAGGAAACCGATTTCAGGAGGTAGACTGGAATTGCATTGAAAGCATAGGAAAAGAGGCAGAATGTCCACAATGATGCACTTGGCCAAAAAGGGCGTATGCGTTTTTTCCTGAATATATTCAGGAAAAAACGTATACGCCCTTTTTGGCCAACCAAGCAAACTTGCAAAGGAAATCTGCACTACAATGAAGTCTCACTTCCCCCCGGTCAAAAGGGCCATCTGAAAAAAGTGTAAAATCCAGAAAGGCAGGACAGGCCATGGAGAACTGGGAGCCTTGTTATGCTGATGGGCGGGATGTAAATTGCCAACAGACACTCGGGAGAAGTGTATGGTGTTTCCTGAAACATCTAAAAAACAAAGCAACAGAGCCTAGGGCACTTCCACTTATGGCCCTATAGCTTAGGGAAATTAAAATCAAAACGACACAGCCACCCCAAAGTTTGGGACGCCTCTGTTTACAAGAACCTCGTTTACCGTACAAGTTCAATATCACAGAAAGTGAAAAATGGATAAAGAACTTGTGGTACTTACGTACAATGCAGTATCACTCAGCAGTGAAATCTATGTCATCAGGCCCGTAGCAGCACAATGAGTGGATTCAGGTACGATGATTCTAACTGAAATAAGTCACACAGAAAAAGAAACATCATAAGATATCACTAATACACGGAATGTAAACTTGGCTACACAGGAACTGAATTACAGAACAGAACAGGGACTCAAATTTAGAAAACCAACTTATGCTTGCTTAAGGGTAAAGGTGAGTTGGGATGCTGCATAAAAGCAGAGATTGAAATGAGCACAGATAAAGTTCCTTAAGCCAAATATGGAATAGACAAGAGCTACTCCTTGCTCAACGAAATGGATTCAACACCGCATATTAAACGCCTAAGAATGTACCTGACTCTTAAGTATCTTAAAACCTATGGATTGCTATGTCTCCGAAAGAGAATCAAGCATGTGTACAGGGACATAAACGCAACAGTGATAGGATTGGAGAGGTTCGGTGAGCAAATGAAGACCCTTTGAAGTCATACTGCATGGTACCCATTCCACGGGTTTCAACTACCCAGGTTTAAGGTATTCTTCCTTCAGCTAAAACATGCATGTGGAACCTAGAGTATGATCAACCATGTGATCGGGAGACGTGTTCAAATATGTCTCAGTTTTCGTACCCTGGTACTCGGGTGCAACATTCCAGACGCTTTACTAACACTCTCCCGACTTGGAGAGTCAGTCCCTTTAACCTCCTGTTTGGCCCAGTTTGCAATTTCTGCGGAAGATGAACAGGAATAGCGAGAATCAATGAGAGACTAGCTGGAGGTGTCTGGACGGGCAAATTTAACTCTCATTTCCCACCAGGAAGAGGAAATAACCAAAGGCTCAGCATGCCGTGCCGGAACCAGATTAGGGCCTGAAGCCATCCTGCGGTGTTGCGGCCAGCTCACAAGAAAACGAGTTGAAGAAAGGAGCTCAGGGGCACTGTAATTCACAAACCTGCAGAGTTATAAATGACAACTATCGTCCAAAAATATACTGAAGTAAGGCTGCCAAGAGGACTTGAAAGCGGAGCAGAATTGCAGGAAACCGATTTCAGGAGGTAGACTGGAATTGCATTGAAAGCATAGGAAAAGAGGCAGAACGTCCACAATGATGCACTTGGCCAAAAAGGGCGTATGCGTTTTTTCCTGAATATATTCAGGAAAAAACGCATACGCCCTTTTTGGCCAACCAAGCAAGCTTGCAAAGGAAATCTGCACTACAATGAAGTCTCACTTCCCCCCGGTCAAAAGGGTCATCTGAAAAAAGTGTAAAATCCAGAAAGGCAGGACAGGCCATGGAGAACTGGGAGCCTTGTTATGCTGATGGGCGGGATGTAAATTGCCAACAGACACTCGGGAGAAGTGTATGGTGTTTCCTGAAACATCTAAAAAACAAAGCAACAGAGCCTAGGGCACTTCCACTTATGGTCCTATAGCTTAGGGAAATTAAAATCAAAAAGATACAGCCACCCCAATGTTTGGGACGCCTCTGTTTACAAGAACCTCATTTACCGTACAAGTTCAATATCACAGAAAGTGAAAAATGGATAAAGAACTTGTGGTACTTACGTACAATGCAGTATCACTCAGCAGTGAAATCTATGTCATCAGGCCCGTAGCAGCACAATGAGTGGATTCAGGTACGATGATTCTAACTGAAATAAGTCACACAGAAAAAGAAACATCATAAGATATCAGTAATACACGGAATGTAAACTTGGCTACACAGGAACTGAATTACAGAACAGAACAGGGTCTCAAATTTAGAAAACCAACTTATGCTTGTTTAAGGGGAAAGGTGAGTTGGGGTGCTGCATAAAACCAGAGATTGAAATGAGCACAGATAAAGTTCCTTAAGCCAAATATGGAATAGACAAGAGCTACTCCTTGCTCAACGAAATGGACTCAACACCGCATATTAAACGCCTAAGAATGTACCTGACTCTTAAGTATCTTAAAACCTATGGATTGCTATGTCTCCGAAAGAGAATCAAGCATGTGTACAGGGACATAAACGCAGCAGTGATAGGATTGGAGAGGTTCGGTGAGCAAATGAAGACCCTTTGAAGTCATATTGCATGGTACCCATTACACGGGTCTCAACTCTCCAGGTTTAAGGTATTCTTCCTTCAGCTAAAATATGCATGTGGAACCCAGAGTATGATCAACAGTGTGAACGGGAGACGTGTTCAAATATGTCTCAGTTTTCCTCCCCTGGTACTCGGGTGCAACATTCCAGACGCTTTACTAACACTCTCCCCACTTGGAGAGTCAGCGCCTTTAACCTCCTGTTTGGCCCAGTTTGTAATTTCTGCGGAAGATGAACAGGAATAGCGAGAACCAATGAGAGACTAGCTGGAGGTGTCTGGACGGGCAAATTTAACTCTCATTTCCCACCAGGAAGAGGAAATAACCAAAGGCTCAGCGTGCCATGCCGGAACAAGATTAGGGCCTGAAGCCATCCTGCGGTGATGCGGCCAGCTCACAAGAAAGCGAGTTGAAGAAAGGAGCTCAGGGGCACTGTAATTCACAAACCTGCAGAGTTATAAATGACAGCTATCGTCCAAAAATATACTGAAGTAAGGCTGCCAAGAGGACTTGAAAGCGGGGCAGAATTGCAGGAAACCGATTTCAGGAGGTAGACTGGAATTGCATTGAAAGCATAGGAAAAGAGGCAGAACGTCCACAATGATGCACTTGGCCAAAATGGGCGTATGCGTTTTTTCCTGAATATATTCAGGAAAAAACGCATACGCCCTTTTTGGCCAACCAAGCAAACTTGCAAAGGAAATCTGCACTACAATGAAGTCTCACTTCCCCCCGGTCAAAAGGGCCATCTGAAAAAAGTGTAAAATCCAGAAAGGCAGGACAGGCCATGGAGAACTGGGAGCCTTGTTATGCTGATGGGCGGGATGTAAATTGCCAACAGCCACTCGGGAGAAGTGTATGGTGTTTCCTGAAACATCTAAAAAACAAAGCAACAGAGCCTAGGGCACTTCCACTTATGGTCCTATAGCTTAGGGAAATTAAAATCAAAAAGATACAGCCACCCCAATGTTTGGGACGCCTCTGTTTACAAGAACCTCATTTACCGTACAAGTTCAATATCACAGAAAGTGAAAAATGGATAAAGAACTTGTGGTACTTACGTACAATGCAGTATTACTCAGCAGTGAAATCTATGTCATCAGGCCCGTAGCAGCACAATGAGTGGATTCAGGTACGATGATTCTAACTGAAATAAGTCACACAGAAAAAGAAACATCATAAGATATCAGTAATACACGGAATGTAAACTTGGCTACACAGGAACTGAATTACAGAACAGAACAGGGACTCAAATTTAGAAAACCAACTTATGCTTGCTTAAGGGTAAAGGTGAGTTGGGATGCTGCATAAAAGCAGAGATTGAAATGAGCACAGATAAAGTTCCTTAAGCCAAATATGGAATAGACAAGAGCTACTCCTTGCTCAACGAAATGGATTCAACACCGCATATTAAACGCCTAAGAATGTACCTGACTCTTAACTATCTTAAAACCTATGGATTGCTATGTCTCCGAAAGAGAATCAAGCATGTGTACAGGGACATAAACGCAACAGTGATAGGATTGGAGAGGTTCGGTGAGCAAATGAAGACCCTTTGAAGTCATATTGCATGGTACCCATTACACGGGTCTCAACTCTCCAGGTTTAAGGTATTCTTCCTTCAGCTAAAATATGCATGTGGAACCCAGAGTATGATCAACAGTGTGAACGGGAGACGTGTTCAAATATGTCTCAGGTTTCCTCCCCTGATACTCGGGTGCAACATTCCAGACGCTTTACTAACACTCTCCCCACTTGGAGAGTCAGCGCCTTTAACCTCCTGTTTGGCCCAGTTTGCAATTTCTGCGGAAGATGAACAGGAATAGGGAGAACCAATGAGAAACTAGCTGGAGGTGTCTGGACGGGCAAATTTAACTCTCATTTCCCACCAGGAAGAGGAAATAACCAAAGGCTCAGCGTGCCATGCCGGAACCAGATTAGGGCCTGAAGCCATCCTGCGGTGTTGCGGCCAGCTCACAAGAAAACGAGTTGAAGAAAGGAGCTCAGGGGCACTGTAATTCACAAACCTGCAGAGTTATAAATGACAGCTATCGTCCAAAAATATACTGAAGTAAGGCTGCCAAGAGGACTTGAAAGCGGGGCAGAATTGCAGGAAACCGATTTCAGGAGGTAGACTGGAATTGCATTGAAAGCATAGGAAAAGAGGCAGAACGTCCACAATGATGCACTTGGCCAAAAAGGGCGTATGCGTTTTTTCCTGAATATATTCAGGAAAAAACGCATACGCCCTTTTTGGCCAACCAAGCAAACTTGCAAAGGAAATCTGCACTACAATGAAGTCTCACTTCCCCCCGGTCAAAAGGGCCATCTGAAAAAAGTGTAAAATCCAGCAAGGCAGGACAGGCCATGGAGAACTGGGAGCCTTGTTATGCTGATGGGCGGGATGTAAATTGCCAACAGCCACTCGGGAGAAGTGTATGGTGTTTCCTGAAACATCTAAGAAACAAAGCAACAGAGCCTAGGGCACTTCCACTTATGGTCCTATAGCTTAGGGAAATTAAAATCAAAACGACACAGCCACCCCAAAGTTTGGGACGCCTCTGTTTACAAGAACCTCATTTACCGTACAAGTTCAATATCACAGAAAGTGAAAAATGGATAAAGAACTTGTGGTACTTACGTACAATGCAGTATCACTCAGCAGTGAAATCTATGTCATCAGGCCCGTAGCAGCACAATGAGTGGATTCAGGTACGATGATTCTAACTGAAATAAGTCACACAGAAAAAGAAACATCATAAGATATTACTAATACACGGAATGTAAACTTGGCTACACAGGAACTGAATTCCAAAACAGAACAGGGTCTCAAATTTAGAAAACCAACTTATGCTTGCTTAAGGGGAAAGGTGAGTTGGGGTGCTGCATAAAACCAGAGATTGAAATGAGCACAGATAAAGTTCCTTAAGCCAAATATGGAATAGACAAGAGCTACTCCTTGCTCAACGAAATGGACTCAACACCCCATATTAAACGCTTAAGAATGTACCTGACTAGTAAGTATCTTAAAACCTATGGATTGCTATGTCTCCATAAGAGAATCAAGCGTGTGTACAGGGGCATAAACGCAGCAGTGATAGGATTGGAGAGGTTCGGTGAGCAAATGAAGACCCTTTGAAGTCATATGCATGGTACCCATTACACGGGTCTCAACTCTCCAGGTTTAAGGTATTCTTCCTTCAGCTAAAATATGCATGTGGAACCCAGAGTATGATCAACAGTGTGAACGGGAGACGTGTTCAAATATGTCTCAGTTTTCCTCCCCTGGTACTCGGGTGCAACATTCCAGACGCTTTACTAACACTCTCCCCACTTGGAGAGTCAGCGCCTTTAACCTCCTGTTTGGCCCAGTTTGCAATTTCTGCGGAAGATGAACAGGAATAGGGAGAACCAATGAGAAACTAGCTGGAGGTGTCTGGACGGGCAAATTTAACTCTCATTTCCCACCAGGAAGAGGAAATAACCAAAGGCTCAGCGTGCCATGCCGGAACCAGATTAGGACCTGAAGCCATCCTGCGGTGTTGCGGCCAGCTCACAAGAAAGCGAGTTGAAGAAAGGAGCTCAGGGGCACTGTAATTCACAAACCTGCAGAGTTATAAATGACAGCTATCGTCCAAAAATATACTGAAGTAAGGCTGCCAAGAGGACTTGAAAGCGGGGCAGAATTGCAGGAAACCGATTTCAGGAGGTAGACTGGAATTGCATTGAAAGCATAGGAAAAGAGGCAGAACGTCCACAATGATGCACTTGGCCAAAAAGGGCGTATGCGTTTTTTCCTGAATATATTCAGGAAAAAACGCATACGCCCTTTTTGGCCAACCAAGCAAACTTGCAAAGGAAATCTGCACTACAATGAAGTCTCACTTCCCCCCGGTCAAAAGGGCCATCTGAAAAAAGTGTAAAATCCAGAAAGGCAGGACAGGCCATGGAGAACTGGGAGCCTTGTTATGCTGATGGGCGGGATGTAAATTGCCAACAGACACTCGGGAGAAGTGTATGGTGTTTCCTGAAACATCTAAAAAACAAAGCAACAGAGCCTAGGGCACTTCCACTTATGGTCCTATAGCTTAGGGAAATTAAAATCAAAAAGATACAGCCACCCCAATGTTTGGGACGCCTCTGTTTACAAGAACCTCATTTACCGTACAAGTTCAATATCACAGAAAGTGAAAAATGGATAAAGAACTTGTGGTACTTACGTACAATGCAGTATCACTCAGCAGTGAAATCTATGTCATCAGGCCCGTAGCAGCACAATGAGTGGATTCAGGTACGATGATTCTAACTGAAATAAGTCACACAGAAAAAGAAACATCATAAGATATCAGTAATACACGGAATGTAAACTTGGCTACACAGGAACTGAATTACAGAACAGAACAGGGTCTCAAATTTAGAAAACCAACTTATGCTTGTTTAAGGGTAAAGGTGAGTTGGGGTGCTGCATAAAACCAGAGATTGAAATGAGCACAGATAAAGTTCCTTAAGCCAAATATGGAATAGACAAGAGCTACTCCTTGCTCAACGAAATGGACTCAACACCGCATATTAAACGCCTGAGAATGTACCTGACTCTTAAGTATCTTAAAACCTATGGATTGCTATGTCTCCGAAAGAGAATCAAGCATGTGTACAGGGACATAAACGCAGCAGTGATAGGATTGGAGAGGTTCGGTGAGCAAATGAAGAACCTTTGAAGTCATATTGCATGGTACCCATTACACCGGTCTCAACTCTCCAGGTTTAAGGTATTCTTCCTTCAGCTAAAATATGCATGTGGAACCCAGAGTATGATCAACAGTGTGAATGGGAGACGTGTTCAAATATGTCTCAGTTTTCCTCCCCTGGTACTCGGGTGCAACATTCCAGACGCTTTACTAACACTCTCCCCACTTGGAGAGTCAGCGCCTTTAACCTCCTGTTTGGCCCAGTTTGCAATTTCTGCGGAAGATGAACAGGAATAGCGAGAACCAATGAGAGACTAGCTGGAGGTGTCTGGACGGGCAAATTTAACTCTCATTTCCCACCAGGAAGAGGAAATAACCAAAGGCTCAGCGTGCCATGCCGGAACCAGATTAGGGCCTGAAGCCATCCTGCGGTGTTGCGGCCAGCTCACAAGAAAGCGAGTTGAAGAAAGGAGCTCAGGGGCACTGTAATTCACAAACCTGCAGAGTTATAAATGACAGCTATCGTCCAAAAATATACTGAAGTAAGGCTGCCAAGAGGACTTGAAAGCGGAGCAGAATTGCAGGAAACCGATTTCAGGAGGTAGACTGGAATTGCATTGAAAGCATAGGAAAAGAGGCAGAACGTCCACAATGATGCACTTGGCCAAAAAGGGCGTATGCGTTTTTTCCTGAATATATTCAGGAAATATATTCAGGAAAAAACGCATACGCCCTTTTTGGCCAACCAAGCAAACTTGCAAAGGAAATCTGCACTACAATGAAGTCTCACTTCCCCCCGGTCAAAAGGGCCATCTGAAAAAAGTGTAAAATCCAGAAAGGCAGGACAGGCCATGGAGAACTGGGAGCCTTGTTATGCTGATGGGCGGGATGTAAATTGCCAACAGACACTCGGGAGAAGTGTATGGTGTTTCCTGAAACATCTAAAAAACAAAGCAACAGAGCCTAGGGCACTTCCACTTATGGTCCTATAGCTTAGGGAAATTAAAATCAAAAAGATACAGCCACCCCAAAGTTTGGGACGCCTCTGTTTACAAGAACCTCATTTACCGTACAAGTTCAATATCACAGAAAGTGAAAAATGGATAAAGAACTTGTGGTACTTACGTACAATGCAGTATCACTCAGCAGTGAAATCTATGTCATCAGGCCCGTAGCAGCACAATGAGTGGATTCAGGTACGATGATTCTAACTGAAATAAGTCACACAGAAAAAGAAACATCATAAGATATCAGTAATACACGGAATGTAAACTTGGCTACACAGGAACTGAATTACAGAACAGAACAGGGTCTCAAATTTAGAAAACCAACTTATGCTTGTTTAAGGGGAAAGGTGAGTTGGGGTGCTGCATAAAACCAGAGATTGAAATGAGCACAGATAAAGTTCCTTAAGCCAAATATGGAATAGACAAGAGCTACTCCTTGCTCAACGAAATGGACTCAACACCGCATATTAAACGCCTAAGAATGTACCTGACTCTTAAGTATCTTAAAACCTATGGATTGCTATGTCTCCGAAAGAGAATCAAGCATGTGTACAGGGACATAAACGCAGCAGTGATAGGATTGGAGAGGTTCGGTGAGCAAATGAAGACCCTTTGAAGTCATATTGCATGGTACCCATTACACGGGTCTCAACTCTCCAGGTTTAAGGTATTCTTCCTTCAGCTAAAATATGCATGTGGAACCCAGAGTATGATCAACAGTGTGAACGGGAGACGTGTTCAAATATGTCTCAGTTTTCCTCCCCTGGTACTCGGGTGCAACATTCCAGACGCTTTACTAACACTCTCCCCACTTGGAGAGTCAGCGCCTTTAACCTCCTGTTTGGCCCAGTTTGTAATTTCTGCGGAAGATGAACAGGAATAGCGAGAACCAATGAGAGACTAGCTGGAGGTGTCTGGACGGGCAAATTTAACTCTCATTTCCCACCAGGAAGAGGAAATAACCAAAGGCTCAGCGTGCCATGCCGGAACAAGATTAGGGCCTGAAGCCATCCTGCGGTGATGCGGCCAGCTCACAAGAAAGCGAGTTGAAGAAAGGAGCTCAGGGGCACTGTAATTCACAAACCTGCAGAGTTATAAATGACAGCTATCGTCCAAAAATATACTGAAGTAAGGCTGCCAAGAGGACTTGAAAGCGGGGCAGAATTGCAGGAAACCGATTTCAGGAGGTAGACTGGAATTGCATTGAAAGCATAGGAAAAGAGGCAGAACGTCCACAATGATGCACTTGGCCAAAATGGGCGTATGCGTTTTTTCCTGAATATATTCAGGAAAAAACGCATACGCCCTTTTTGGCCAACCAAGCAAACTTGCAAAGGAAATCTGCACTACAATGAAGTCTCACTTCCCCCCGGTCAAAAGGGCCATCTGAAAAAAGTGTAAAATCCAGAAAGGCAGGACAGGCCATGGAGAACTGGGAGCCTTGTTATGCTGATGGGCGGGATGTAAATTGCCAACAGCCACTCGGGAGAAGTGTATGGTGTTTCCTGAAACATCTAAAAAACAAAGCAACAGAGCCTAGGGCACTTCCACTTATGGTCCTATAGCTTAGGGAAATTAAAATCAAAAAGATACAGCCACCCCAATGTTTGGGACGCCTCTGTTTACAAGAACCTCATTTACCGTACAAGTTCAATATCACAGAAAGTGAAAAATGGATAAAGAACTTGTGGTACTTACGTACAATGCAGTATTACTCAGCAGTGAAATCTATGTCATCAGGCCCGTAGCAGCACAATGAGTGGATTCAGGTACGATGATTCTAACTGAAATAAGTCACACAGAAAAAGAAACATCATAAGATATCAGTAATACACGGAATGTAAACTTGGCTACACAGGAACTGAATTACAGAACAGAACAGGGACTCAAATTTAGAAAACCAACTTATGCTTGCTTAAGGGTAAAGGTGAGTTGGGATGCTGCATAAAAGCAGAGATTGAAATGAGCACAGATAAAGTTCCTTAAGCCAAATATGGAATAGACAAGAGCTACTCCTTGCTCAACGAAATGGATTCAACACCGCATATTAAACGCCTAAGAATGTACCTGACTCTTAACTATCTTAAAACCTATGGATTGCTATGTCTCCGAAAGAGAATCAAGCATGTGTACAGGGACATAAACGCAACAGTGATAGGATTGGAGAGGTTCGGTGAGCAAATGAAGACCCTTTGAAGTCATATTGCATGGTACCCATTACACGGGTCTCAACTCTCCAGGTTTAAGGTATTCTTCCTTCAGCTAAAATATGCATGTGGAACCCAGAGTATGATCAACAGTGTGAACGGGAGACGTGTTCAAATATGTCTCAGTTTTCCTCCCCTGGTACTCGGGTGCAACATTCCAGACGCTTTACTAACACTCTCCCCACTTGGAGAGTCAGCGCCTTTAACCTCCTGTTTGGCCCAGTTTGTAATTTCTGCGGAAGATGAACAGGAATAGCGAGAACCAATGAGAGACTAGCTGGAGGTGTCTGGACGGGCAAATTTAACTCTCATTTCCCACCAGGAAGAGGAAATAACCAAAGGCTCAGCGTGCCATGCCGGAACAAGATTAGGGCCTGAAGCCATCCTGCGGTGATGCGGCCAGCTCACAAGAAAGCGAGTTGAAGAAAGGAGCTCAGGGGCACTGTAATTCACAAACCTGCAGAGTTATAAATGACAGCTATCGTCCAAAAATATACTGAAGTAAGGCTGCCAAGAGGACTTGAAAGCGGGGCAGAATTGCAGGAAACCGATTTCAGGAGGTAGACTGGAATTGCATTGAAAGCATAGGAAAAGAGGCAGAACGTCCACAATGATGCACTTGGCCAAAATGGGCGTATGCGTTTTTTCCTGAATATATTCAGGAAAAAACGCATACGCCCTTTTTGGCCAACCAAGCAAACTTGCAAAGGAAATCTGCACTACAATGAAGTCTCACTTCCCCCCGGTCAAAAGGGCCATCTGAAAAAAGTGTAAAATCCAGAAAGGCAGGACAGGCCATGGAGAACTGGGAGCCTTGTTATGCTGATGGGCGGGATGTAAATTGCCAACAGCCACTCGGGAGAAGTGTATGGTGTTTCCTGAAACATCTAAAAAACAAAGCAACAGAGCCTAGGGCACTTCCACTTATGGTCCTATAGCTTAGGGAAATTAAAATCAAAAAGATACAGCCACCCCAATGTTTGGGACGCCTCTGTTTACAAGAACCTCATTTACCGTACAAGTTCAATATCACAGAAAGTGAAAAATGGATAAAGAACTTGTGGTACTTACGTACAATGCAGTATTACTCAGCAGTGAAATCTATGTCATCAGGCCCGTAGCAGCACAATGAGTGGATTCAGGTACGATGATTCTAACTGAAATAAGTCACACAGAAAAAGAAACATCATAAGATATCAGTAATACACGGAATGTAAACTTGGCTACACAGGAACTGAATTACAGAACAGAACAGGGACTCAAATTTAGAAAACCAACTTATGCTTGCTTAAGGGTAAAGGTGAGTTGGGATGCTGCATAAAAGCAGAGATTGAAATGAGCACAGATAAAGTTCCTTAAGCCAAATATGGAATAGACAAGAGCTACTCCTTGCTCAACGAAATGGATTCAACACCGCATATTAAACGCCTAAGAATGTACCTGACTCTTAACTATCTTAAAACCTATGGATTGCTATGTCTCCGAAAGAGAATCAAGCATGTGTACAGGGACATAAACGCAACAGTGATAGGATTGGAGAGGTTCGGTGAGCAAATGAAGACCCTTTGAAGTCATATTGCATGGTACCCATTACACGGGTCTCAACTCTCCAGGTTTAAGGTATTCTTCCTTCAGCTAAAATATGCATGTGGAACCCAGAGTATGATCAACAGTGTGAACGGGAGACGTGTTCAAATATGTCTCAGGTTTCCTCCCCTGATACTCGGGTGCAACATTCCAGACGCTTTACTAACACTCTCCCCACTTGGAGAGTCAGCGCCTTTAACCTCCTGTTTGGCCCAGTTTGCAATTTCTGCGGAAGATGAACAGGAATAGGGAGAACCAATGAGAAACTAGCTGGAGGTGTCTGGACGGGCAAATTTAACTCTCATTTCCCACCAGGAAGAGGAAATAACCAAAGGCTCAGCGTGCCATGCCGGAACCAGATTAGGGCCTGAAGCCATCCTGCGGTGTTGCGGCCAGCTCACAAGAAAACGAGTTGAAGAAAGGAGCTCAGGGGCACTGTAATTCACAAACCTGCAGAGTTATAAATGACAGCTATCGTCCAAAAATATACTGAAGTAAGGCTGCCAAGAGGACTTGAAAGCGGGGCAGAATTGCAGGAAACCGATTTCAGGAGGTAGACTGGAATTGCATTGAAAGCATAGGAAAAGAGGCAGAACGTCCACAATGATGCACTTGGCCAAAAAGGGCGTATGCGTTTTTTCCTGAATATATTCAGGAAAAAACGCATACGCCCTTTTTGGCCAACCAAGCAAACTTGCAAAGGAAATCTGCACTACAATGAAGTCTCACTTCCCCCCGGTCAAAAGGGCCATCTGAAAAAAGTGTAAAATCCAGCAAGGCAGGACAGGCCATGGAGAACTGGGAGCCTTGTTATGCTGATGGGCGGGATGTAAATTGCCAACAGCCACTCGGGAGAAGTGTATGGTGTTTCCTGAAACATCTAAGAAACAAAGCAACAGAGCCTAGGGCACTTCCACTTATGGTCCTATAGCTTAGGGAAATTAAAATCAAAACGACACAGCCACCCCAAAGTTTGGGACGCCTCTGTTTACAAGAACCTCATTTACCGTACAAGTTCAATATCACAGAAAGTGAAAAATGGATAAAGAACTTGTGGTACTTACGTACAATGCAGTATCACTCAGCAGTGAAATCTATGTCATCAGGCCCGTAGCAGCACAATGAGTGGATTCAGGTACGATGATTCTAACTGAAATAAGTCACACAGAAAAAGAAACATCATAAGATATTACTAATACACGGAATGTAAACTTGGCTACACAGGAACTGAATTCCAAAACAGAACAGGGTCTCAAATTTAGAAAACCAACTTATGCTTGCTTAAGGGGAAAGGTGAGTTGGGGTGCTGCATAAAACCAGAGATTGAAATGAGCACAGATAAAGTTCCTTAAGCCAAATATGGAATAGACAAGAGCTACTCCTTGCTCAACGAAATGGACTCAACACCCCATATTAAACGCTTAAGAATGTACCTGACTAGTAAGTATCTTAAAACCTATGGATTGCTATGTCTCCATAAGAGAATCAAGCGTGTGTACAGGGGCATAAACGCAGCAGTGATAGGATTGGAGAGGTTCGGTGAGCAAATGAAGACCCTTTGAAGTCATATGCATGGTACCCATTACACGGGTCTCAACTCTCCAGGTTTAAGGTATTCTTCCTTCAGCTAAAATATGCATGTGGAACCCAGAGTATGATCAACAGTGTGAACGGGAGACGTGTTCAAATATGTCTCAGTTTTCCTCCCCTGGTACTCGGGTGCAACATTCCAGACGCTTTACTAACACTCTCCCCACTTGGAGAGTCAGCGCCTTTAACCTCCTGTTTGGCCCAGTTTGCAATTTCTGCGGAAGATGAACAGGAATAGGGAGAACCAATGAGAAACTAGCTGGAGGTGTCTGGACGGGCAAATTTAACTCTCATTTCCCACCAGGAAGAGGAAATAACCAAAGGCTCAGCGTGCCATGCCGGAACCAGATTAGGACCTGAAGCCATCCTGCGGTGTTGCGGCCAGCTCACAAGAAAGCGAGTTGAAGAAAGGAGCTCAGGGGCACTGTAATTCACAAACCTGCAGAGTTATAAATGACAGCTATCGTCCAAAAATATACTGAAGTAAGGCTGCCAAGAGGACTTGAAAGCGGGGCAGAATTGCAGGAAACCGATTTCAGGAGGTAGACTGGAATTGCATTGAAAGCATAGGAAAAGAGGCAGAACGTCCACAATGATGCACTTGGCCAAAAAGGGCGTATGCGTTTTTTCCTGAATATATTCAGGAAAAAACGCATACGCCCTTTTTGGCCAACCAAGCAAACTTGCAAAGGAAATCTGCACTACAATGAAGTCTCACTTCCCCCCGGTCAAAAGGGCCATCTGAAAAAAGTGTAAAATCCAGAAAGGCAGGACAGGCCATGGAGAACTGGGAGCCTTGTTATGCTGATGGGCGGGATGTAAATTGCCAACAGACACTCGGGAGAAGTGTATGGTGTTTCCTGAAACATCTAAAAAACAAAGCAACAGAGCCTAGGGCACTTCCACTTATGGTCCTATAGCTTAGGGAAATTAAAATCAAAAAGATACAGCCACCCCAATGTTTGGGACGCCTCTGTTTACAAGAACCTCATTTACCGTACAAGTTCAATATCACAGAAAGTGAAAAATGGATAAAGAACTTGTGGTACTTACGTACAATGCAGTATTACTCAGCAGTGAAATCTATGTCATCAGGCCCGTAGCAGCACAATGAGTGGATTCAGGTACGATGATTCTAACTGAAATAAGTCACACAGAAAAAGAAACATCATAAGATATCAGTAATACACGGAATGTAAACTTGGCTACACAGGAACTGAATTACAGAACAGAACAGGGTCTCAAATTTAGAAAACCAACTTATGCTTGTTTAAGGGTAAAGGTGAGTTGGGGTGCTGCATAAAACCAGAGATTGAAATGAGCACAGATAAAGTTCCTTAAGCCAAATATGGAATAGACAAGAGCTACTCCTTGCTCAACGAAATGGACTCAACACCGCATATTAAACGCCTGAGAATGTACCTGACTCTTAAGTATCTTAAAACCTATGGATTGCTATGTCTCCGAAAGAGAATCAAGCATGTGTACAGGGACATAAACGCAGCAGTGATAGGATTGGAGAGGTTCGGTGAGCAAATGAAGAACCTTTGAAGTCATATTGCATGGTACCCATTACACCGGTCTCAACTCTCCAGGTTTAAGGTATTCTTCCTTCAGCTAAAATATGCATGTGGAACCCAGAGTATGATCAACAGTGTGAATGGGAGACGTGTTCAAATATGTCTCAGTTTTCCTCCCCTGGTACTCGGGTGCAACATTCCAGACGCTTTACTAACACTCTCCCCACTTGGAGAGTCAGCGCCTTTAACCTCCTGTTTGGCCCAGTTTGCAATTTCTGCGGAAGATGAACAGGAATAGCGAGAACCAATGAGAGACTAGCTGGAGGTGTCTGGACGGGCAAATTTAACTCTCATTTCCCACCAGGAAGAGGAAATAACCAAAGGCTCAGCGTGCCATGCCGGAACCAGATTAGGGCCTGAAGCCATCCTGCGGTGTTGCGGCCAGCTCACAAGAAAGCGAGTTGAAGAAAGGAGCTCAGGGGCACTGTAATTCACAAACCTGCAGAGTTATAAATGACAGCTATCGTCCAAAAATATACTGAAGTAAGGCTGCCAAGAGGACTTGAAAGCGGAGCAGAATTGCAGGAAACCGATTTCAGGAGGTAGACTGGAATTGCATTGAAAGCATAGGAAAAGAGGCAGAACGTCCACAATGATGCACTTGGCCAAAAAGGGCGTATGCGTTTTTTCCTGAATATATTCAGGAAATATATTCAGGAAAAAACGCATACGCCCTTTTTGGCCAACCAAGCAAACTTGCAAAGGAAATCTGCACTACAATGAAGTCTCACTTCCCCCCGGTCAAAAGGGCCATCTGAAAAAAGTGTAAAATCCAGAAAGGCAGGACAGGCCATGGAGAACTGGGAGCCTTGTTATGCTGATGGGCGGGATGTAAATTGCCAACAGACACTCGGGAGAAGTGTATGGTGTTTCCTGAAACATCTAAAAAACAAAGCAACAGAGCCTAGGGCACTTCCACTTATGGTCCTATAGCTTAGGGAAATTAAAATCAAAAAGATACAGCCACCCCAATGTTTGGGACGCCTCTGTTTACAAGAACCTCATTTACCGTACAAGTTCAATATCACAGAAAGTGAAAAATGGATAAAGAACTTGTGGTACTTACGTACAATGCAGTATCACTCAGCAGTGAAATCTATGTCATCAGGCCCGTAGCAGCACAATGAGTGGATTCAGGTACGATGATTCTAACTGAAATAAGTCACACAGAAAAAGAAACATCATAAGATATCAGTAATACACGGAATGTAAACTTGGCTACACAGGAACTGAATTACAGAACAGAACAGGGTCTCAAATTTAGAAAACCAACTTATGCTTGTTTAAGGGGAAAGGTGAGTTGGGGTGCTGCATAAAACCAGAGATTGAAATGAGCACAGATAAAGTTCCTTAAGCCAAATATGGAATAGACAAGAGCTACTCCTTGCTCAACGAAATGGACTCAACACCGCATATTAAACGCCTAAGAATGTACCTGACTCTTAAGTATCTTAAAACCTATGGATTGCTATGTCTCCGAAAGAGAATCAAGCATGTGTACAGGGACATAAACGCAGCAGTGATAGGATTGGAGAGGTTCGGTGAGCAAATGAAGACCCTTTGAAGTCATATTGCATGGTACCCATTACACGGGTCTCAACTCTCCAGGTTTAAGGTATTCTTCCTTCAGCTAAAATATGCATGTGGAACCCAGAGTATGATCAACAGTGTGAACGGGAGACGTGTTCAAATATGTCTCAGTTTTCCTCCCCTGGTACTCGGGTGCAACATTCCAGACGCTTTACTAACACTCTCCCCACTTGGAGAGTCAGCGCCTTTAACCTCCTGTTTGGCCCAGTTTGTAATTTCTGCGGAAGATGAACAGGAATAGCGAGAACCAATGAGAGACTAGCTGGAGGTGTCTGGACGGGCAAATTTAACTCTCATTTCCCACCAGGAAGAGGAAATAACCAAAGGCTCAGCGTGCCATGCCGGAACCAGATTAGGGCCTGAAGCCATCCTGCGGTGTTGCGGCCAGCTCACAAGAAAGCGAGTTGAAGAAAGGAGCTCAGGGGCACTGTAATTCACAAACCTGCAGAGTTATAAATGACAGCTATCGTCCAAAAATATACTGAAGTAAGGCTGCCAAGAGGACTTGAAAGCGGAGCAGAATTGCAGGAAACCGATTTCAGGAGGTAGACTGGAATTGCATTGAAAGCATAGGAAAAGAGGCAGAACGTCCACAATGATGCACTTGGCCAAAAAGGGCGTATGCGTTTTTTCCTGAATATATTCAGGAAATATATTCAGGAAAAAACGCATACGCCCTTTTTGGCCAACCAAGCAAACTTGCAAAGGAAATCTGCACTACAATGAAGTCTCACTTCCCCCCGGTCAAAAGGGCCATCTGAAAAAAGTGTAAAATCCAGAAAGGCAGGACAGGCCATGGAGAACTGGGAGCCTTGTTATGCTGATGGGCGGGATGTAAATTGCCAACAGACACTCGGGAGAAGTGTATGGTGTTTCCTGAAACATCTAAAAAACAAAGCAACAGAGCCTAGGGCACTTCCACTTATGGTCCTATAGCTTAGGGAAATTAAAATCAAAAAGATACAGCCACCCCAATGTTTGGGACGCCTCTGTTTACAAGAACCTCATTTACCGTACAAGTTCAATATCACAGAAAGTGAAAAATGGATAAAGAACTTGTGGTACTTACGTACAATGCAGTATCACTCAGCAGTGAAATCTATGTCATCAGGCCCGTAGCAGCACAATGAGTGGATTCAGGTACGATGATTCTAACTGAAATAAGTCACACAGAAAAAGAAACATCATAAGATATCAGTAATACACGGAATGTAAACTTGGCTACACAGGAACTGAATTACAGAACAGAACAGGGTCTCAAATTTAGAAAACCAACTTATGCTTGTTTAAGGGGAAAGGTGAGTTGGGGTGCTGCATAAAACCAGAGATTGAAATGAGCACAGATAAAGTTCCTTAAGCCAAATATGGAATAGACAAGAGCTACTCCTTGCTCAACGAAATGGACTCAACACCGCATATTAAACGCCTAAGAATGTACCTGACTCTTAAGTATCTTAAAACCTATGGATTGCTATGTCTCCGAAAGAGAATCAAGCATGTGTACAGGGACATAAACGCAGCAGTGATAGGATTGGAGAGGTTCGGTGAGCAAATGAAGACCCTTTGAAGTCATATTGCATGGTACCCATTACACGGGTCTCAACTCTCCAGGTTTAAGGTATTCTTCCTTCAGCTAAAATATGCATGTGGAACCCAGAGTATGATCAACAGTGTGAACGGGAGACGTGTTCAAATATGTCTCAGTTTTCCTCCCCTGGTACTCGGGTGCAACATTCCAGACGCTTTACTAACACTCTCCCCACTTGGAGAGTCAGCGCCTTTAACCTCCTGTTTGGCCCAGTTTGTAATTTCTGCGGAAGATGAACAGGAATAGCGAGAACCAATGAGAGACTAGCTGGAGGTGTCTGGACGGGCAAATTTAACTCTCATTTCCCACCAGGAAGAGGAAATAACCAAAGGCTCAGCGTGCCATGCCGGAACAAGATTAGGGCCTGAAGCCATCCTGCGGTGATGCGGCCAGCTCACAAGAAAGCGAGTTGAAGAAAGGAGCTCAGGGGCACTGTAATTCACAAACCTGCAGAGTTATAAATGACAGCTATCGTCCAAAAATATACTGAAGTAAGGCTGCCAAGAGGACTTGAAAGCGGGGCAGAATTGCAGGAAACCGATTTCAGGAGGTAGACTGGAATTGCATTGAAAGCATAGGAAAAGAGGCAGAACGTCCACAATGATGCACTTGGCCAAAATGGGCGTATGCGTTTTTTCCTGAATATATTCAGGAAAAAACGCATACGCCCTTTTTGGCCAACCAAGCAAACTTGCAAAGGAAATCTGCACTACAATGAAGTCTCACTTCCCCCCGGTCAAAAGGGCCATCTGAAAAAAGTGTAAAATCCAGAAAGGCAGGACAGGCCATGGAGAACTGGGAGCCTTGTTATGCTGATGGGCGGGATGTAAATTGCCAACAGCCACTCGGGAGAAGTGTATGGTGTTTCCTGAAACATCTAAAAAACAAAGCAACAGAGCCTAGGGCACTTCCACTTATGGTCCTATAGCTTAGGGAAATTAAAATCAAAAAGATACAGCCACCCCAATGTTTGGGACGCCTCTGTTTACAAGAACCTCATTTACCGTACAAGTTCAATATCACAGAAAGTGAAAAATGGATAAAGAACTTGTGGTACTTACGTACAATGCAGTATTACTCAGCAGTGAAATCTATGTCATCAGGCCCGTAGCAGCACAATGAGTGGATTCAGGTACGATGATTCTAACTGAAATAAGTCACACAGAAAAAGAAACATCATAAGATATCAGTAATACACGGAATGTAAACTTGGCTACACAGGAACTGAATTACAGAACAGAACAGGGACTCAAATTTAGAAAACCAACTTATGCTTGCTTAAGGGTAAAGGTGAGTTGGGATGCTGCATAAAAGCAGAGATTGAAATGAGCACAGATAAAGTTCCTTAAGCCAAATATGGAATAGACAAGAGCTACTCCTTGCTCAACGAAATGGATTCAACACCGCATATTAAACGCCTAAGAATGTACCTGACTCTTAACTATCTTAAAACCTATGGATTGCTATGTCTCCGAAAGAGAATCAAGCATGTGTACAGGGACATAAACGCAACAGTGATAGGATTGGAGAGGTTCGGTGAGCAAATGAAGACCCTTTGAAGTCATATTGCATGGTACCCATTACACGGGTCTCAACTCTCCAGGTTTAAGGTATTCTTCCTTCAGCTAAAATATGCATGTGGAACCCAGAGTATGATCAACAGTGTGAACGGGAGACGTGTTCAAATATGTCTCAGGTTTCCTCCCCTGATACTCGGGTGCAACATTCCAGACGCTTTACTAACACTCTCCCCACTTGGAGAGTCAGCGCCTTTAACCTCCTGTTTGGCCCAGTTTGCAATTTCTGCGGAAGATGAACAGGAATAGGGAGAACCAATGAGAAACTAGCTGGAGGTGTCTGGACGGGCAAATTTAACTCTCATTTCCCACCAGGAAGAGGAAATAACCAAAGGCTCAGCGTGCCATGCCGGAACCAGATTAGGGCCTGAAGCCATCCTGCGGTGTTGCGGCCAGCTCACAAGAAAACGAGTTGAAGAAAGGAGCTCAGGGGCACTGTAATTCACAAACCTGCAGAGTTATAAATGACAGCTATCGTCCAAAAATATACTGAAGTAAGGCTGCCAAGAGGACTTGAAAGCGGGGCAGAATTGCAGGAAACCGATTTCAGGAGGTAGACTGGAATTGCATTGAAAGCATAGGAAAAGAGGCAGAACGTCCACAATGATGCACTTGGCCAAAAAGGGCGTATGCGTTTTTTCCTGAATATATTCAGGAAAAAACGCATACGCCCTTTTTGGCCAACCAAGCAAACTTGCAAAGGAAATCTGCACTACAATGAAGTCTCACTTCCCCCCGGTCAAAAGGGCCATCTGAAAAAAGTGTAAAATCCAGCAAGGCAGGACAGGCCATGGAGAACTGGGAGCCTTGTTATGCTGATGGGCGGGATGTAAATTGCCAACAGCCACTCGGGAGAAGTGTATGGTGTTTCCTGAAACATCTAAGAAACAAAGCAACAGAGCCTAGGGCACTTCCACTTATGGTCCTATAGCTTAGGGAAATTAAAATCAAAACGAAACAGCCACCCCAAAGTTTGGGACGCCTCTGTTTACAAGAACCTCATTTACCGTACAAGTTCAATATCACAGAAAGTGAAAAATGGATAAAGAACTTGTGGTACTTACGTACAATGCAGTATCACTCAGCAGTGAAATCTATGTCATCAGGCCCGTAGCAGCACAATGAGTGGATTCAGGTACGATGATTCTAACTGAAATAAGTCACACAGAAAAAGAAACATCATAAGATATTACTAATACACGGAATGTAAACTTGGCTACACAGGAACTGAATTCCAAAACAGAACAGGGTCTCAAATTTAGAAAACCAACTTATGCTTGCTTAAGGGGAAAGGTGAGTTGGGGTGCTGCATAAAACCAGAGATTGAAATGAGCACAGATAAAGTTCCTTAAGCCAAATATGGAATAGACAAGAGCTACTCCTTGCTCAACGAAATGGACTCAACACCCCATATTAAACGCTTAAGAATGTACCTGACTAGTAAGTATCTTAAAACCTATGGATTGCTATGTCTCCATAAGAGAATCAAGCGTGTGTACAGGGGCATAAACGCAGCAGTGATAGGATTGGAGAGGTTCGGTGAGCAAATGAAGACCCTTTGAAGTCATATGCATGGTACCCATTACACGGGTCTCAACTCTCCAGGTTTAAGGTATTCTTCCTTCAGCTAAAATATGCATGTGGAACCCAGAGTATGATCAACAGTGTGAACGGGAGACGTGTTCAAATATGTCTCAGTTTTCCTCCCCTGGTACTCGGGTGCAACATTCCAGACGCTTTACTAACACTCTCCCCACTTGGAGAGTCAGCGCCTTTAACCTCCTGTTTGGCCCAGTTTGCAATTTCTGCGGAAGATGAACAGGAATAGGGAGAACCAATGAGAAACTAGCTGGAGGTGTCTGGACGGGCAAATTTAACTCTCATTTCCCACCAGGAAGAGGAAATAACCAAAGGCTCAGCGTGCCATGCCGGAACCAGATTAGGACCTGAAGCCATCCTGCGGTGTTGCGGCCAGCTCACAAGAAAGCGAGTTGAAGAAAGGAGCTCAGGGGCACTGTAATTCACAAACCTGCAGAGTTATAAATGACAGCTATCGTCCAAAAATATACTGAAGTAAGGCTGCCAAGAGGACTTGAAAGCGGGGCAGAATTGCAGGAAACCGATTTCAGGAGGTAGACTGGAATTGCATTGAAAGCATAGGAAAAGAGGCAGAACGTCCACAATGATGCACTTGGCCAAAAAGGGCGTATGCGTTTTTTCCTGAATATATTCAGGAAAAAACGCATACGCCCTTTTTGGCCAACCAAGCAAACTTGCAAAGGAAATCTGCACTACAATGAAGTCTCACTTCCCCCCGGTCAAAAGGGCCATCTGAAAAAAGTGTAAAATCCAGAAAGGCAGGACAGGCCATGGAGAACTGGGAGCCTTGTTATGCTGATGGGCGGGATGTAAATTGCCAACAGACACTCCGGAGAAGTGTATGGTGTTTCCTGAAACATCTAAAAAACAAAGCAACAGAGCCTAGGGCACTTCCACTTATGGTCCTATAGCTTAGGGAAATTAAAATCAAAAAGATACAGCCACCCCAATGTTTGGGACGCCTCTGTTTACAAGAACCTCATTTACCGTACAAGTTCAATATCACAGAAAGTGAAAAATGGATAAAGAACTTGTGGTACTTACGTACAATGCAGTATCACTCAGCAGTGAAATCTATGTCATCAGGCCCGTAGCAGCACAATGAGTGGATTCAGGTACGATGATTCTAACTGAAATAAGTCACACAGAAAAAGAAACATCATAAGATATCAGTAATACACGGAATGTAAACTTGGCTACACAGGAACTGAATTACAGAACAGAACAGGGTCTCAAATTTAGAAAACCAACTTATGCTTGTTTAAGGGTAAAGGTGAGTTGGGGTGCTGCATAAAACCAGAGATTGAAATGAGCACAGATAAAGTTCCTTAAGCCAAATATGGAATAGACAAGAGCGACTCCTTGCTCAACGAAATGGACTCAACACCCCATATTAAACGCTTAAGAATGTACCTGACTAGTAAGTAGCTTAAAACCTATGGATTGCTATGTCTCCGAAAGAGAATCAAGCATGTGTACAGGGGCATAAACGCAGCAGTGATAGGATTGGAGAGGTTCGGTGAGCAAATGAAGAACCTTTGAAGTCATATTGCATGGTACCCATTACACCGGTCTCAACTCTCCAGGTTTAAGGTATTCTTCCTTCAGCTAAAATATGCATGTGGAACCCAGAGTATGATCAACAGTGTGAATGGGAGACGTGTTCAAATATGTCTCAGTTTTCCTCCCCTGGTACTCGGGTGCAACATTCCAGACGCTTTACTAACACTCTCCCCACTTGGAGAGTCAGCGCCTTTAACCTCCTGTTTGGCCCAGTTTGCAATTTCTGCGGAAGATGAACAGGAATAGCGAGAACCAATGAGAGACTAGCTGGAGGTGTCTGGACGGGCAAATTTAACTCTCATTTCCCACCAGGAAGAGGAAATAACCAAAGGCTCAGCGTGCCATGCCGGAACCAGATTAGGGCCTGAAGCCATCCTGCGGTGTTGCGGCCAGCTCACAAGAAAGCGAGTTGAAGAAAGGAGCTCAGGGGCACTGTAATTCACAAACCTGCAGAGTTATAAATGACAGCTATCGTCCAAAAATATACTGAAGTAAGGCTGCCAAGAGGACTTGAAAGCGGAGCAGAATTGCAGGAAACCGATTTCAGGAGGTAGACTGGAATTGCATTGAAAGCATAGGAAAAGAGGCAGAACGTCCACAATGATGCACTTGGCCAAAAAGGGCGTATGCGTTTTTTCCTGAATATATTCAGGAAATATATTCAGGAAAAAACGCATACGCCCTTTTTGGCCAACCAAGCAAACTTGCAAAGGAAATCTGCACTACAATGAAGTCTCACTTCCCCCCATTCAAAAGGGCCATCTGAAAAAAGTGTAAAATCCAGAAAGGCAGGACAGGCCATGGAGAACTGGGAGCCTTGTTATGCTGATGGGCGGGATGTAAATTGCCAACAGACACTCGGGAGAAGTGTATGGTGTTTCCTGAAACATCTAAAAAACAAAGCAACAGAGCCTAGGGCACTTCCACTTATGGCCCTATAGCTTAGGGAAATTAAAATCAAAACGACACAGCCACCCCAAAGTTTGGGACGCCTCTGTTTACAAGAACCTCGTTTACCGTACAAGTTCAATATCACAGAAAGTGAAAAATGGATAAAGAACTTGTGGTACTTACGTACAATGCAGTATCACTCAGCAGTGAAATCTATGTCATCAGGCCCGTAGCAGCACAATGAGTGGATTCAGGTACGATGATTCTAACTGAAATAAGTCACACAGAAAAAGAAACATCATAAGATATCAGTAATACACGGAATGTAAACTTGGCTACACAGGAACTGAATTACAGAACAGAACAGGGACTCAAATTTAGAAAACCAACTTATGCTTGCTTAAGGGTAAAGGTGAGTTGGGATGCTGCATAAAAGCAGAGATTGAAATGAGCACAGATAAAGTTCCTTAAGCCAAATATGGAATAGACAAGAGCTACTCCTTGCTCAACGAAATGGATTCAACACCGCATATTAAACGCCTAAGAATGTACCTGACTCTTAAGTATCTTAAAACCTATGGATTGCTATGTCTCCGAAAGAGAATCAAGCATGTGTACAGGGACATAAACGCAGCAGTGATAGGATTGGAGAGGTTCGGTGAGCAAATGAAGACCCTTTGAAGTCATACTGCATGGTACCCATTCCACGGGTTTCAACTACCCAGGTTTAAGGTATTCTTCCTTCAGCTAAAACATGCATGTGGAACCTAGAGTATGATCAACCATGTGATCGGGAGACGTGTTCAAATATGTCTCAGTTTTCGTACCCTGGTACTCGGGTGCAACATTCCAGACGCTTTACTAACACTCTCCCGACTTGGAGAGTCAGTCCCTTTAACCTCCTGTTTGGCCCAGTTTGCAATTTCTGCGGAAGATGAACAGGAATAGCGAGAACCAATGAGAGACTAGCTGGAGGTGTCTGGACGGGCAAATTTAACTCTCATTTCCCACCAGGAAGAGGAAATAACCAAAGGCTCAGCGTGCCGTGCCGGAACCAGATTAGGGCCTGAAGCCATCCTGCGGTGTTGCGGCCAGCTCACAAGAAAACGAGTTGAAGAAAGGAGCTCAGGGGCACTGTAATTCACAAACCTGCAGAGTTATAAATGACAACTATCGTCCAAAAATATACTGAAGTAAGGCTACCAAGAGGACTTGAAAGCGGAGCAGAATTGCAGGAAACCGATTTCAGGAGGTAGACGGGAATTGCATTGAAAGCATAGGAAAAGAGGCAGAACGTCCACAATGATGCACTTGGCCAAAAAGGGCGTATGCGTTTTTTCCTGAATATATTCAGGAAAAAACGCATACGCCCTTTTTGGCCAACCAAGCAAGCTTGCAAAGGAAATCTGCACTACAATGAAGTCTCACTTCCCCCCGGTCAAATTGTCATCTGAAAAAAGTGTAAAATCCAGAAAGGCAGGACAGGCCATGGAGAACTGGGAGCCTTGTTATGCTGATGGGCGGGATGTAAATTGCCAACAGACACTCGGGAGAAGTGTATGGTGTTTCCTGAAACATCTAAAAAACAAAGCAACAGAGCCTAGGGCACTTCCACTTATGGTCCTATAGCTTAGGGAAATTAAAATCAAAAAGATACAGCCACCCCAATGTTTGGGACGCCTCTGTTTACAAGAACCTCATTTACCGTACAAGTTCAATATCACAGAAAGTGAAAAATGGATAAAGAACTTGTGGTACTTACGTACAATGCAGTATCACTCAGCAGTGAAATCTATGTCATCAGGCCCGTAGCAGCACAATGAGTGGATTCAGGTACGATGATTCTAACTGAAATAAGTCACACAGAAAAAGAAACATCATAAGATATCAGTAATACACGGAATGTAAACTTGGCTACACAGGAACTGAATTACAGAACAGAACAGGGTCTCAAATTTAGAAAACCAACTTATGCTTGTTTAAGGGTAAAGGTGAGTTGGGGTGCTGCATAAAACCAGAGATTGAAATGAGCACAGATAAAGTTCCTTAAGCCAAATATGGAATAGACAAGAGCTACTCCTTGCTCAACGAAATGGACTCAACACCGCATATTAAACGCCTAAGAATGTACCTGACTCTTAAGTATCTTAAAACCTATGGATTGCTATGTCTCCGAAAGAGAATCAAGCATGTGTACAGGGACATAAACGCAGCAGTGATAGGATTGGAGAGGTTCGGTGAGCAAATGAAGACCCTTTGAAGTCATATTGCATGGTACCCATTACACGGGTCTCAACTCTCCAGGTTTAAGGTATTCTTCCTTCAGCTAAAATATGCATGTGGAACCCAGAGTATGATCAACAGTGTGAACGGGAGACGTGTTCAAATATGTCTCAGTTTTCCTCCCCTGGTACTCGGGTGCAACATTCCAGACGCTTTACTAACACTCTCCCCACTTGGAGAGTCAGCGCCTTTAACCTCCTGTTTGGCCCAGTTTGCAATTTCTGCGGAAGATGAACAGGAATAGCGAGAACCAATGAGAGACTAGCTGGAGGTGTCTGGACGGGCAAATTTAACTCTCATTTCCCACCAGGAAGAGGAAATAACCAAAGGCTCAGCGTGCCATGCCGGAACAAGATTAGGGCCTGAAGCCATCCTGCGGTGTTGCGGCCAGCTCACAAGAAAGCGAGTTGAAGAAAGGAGCTCAGGGGCACTGTAATTCACAAACCTGCAGAGTTATAAATGACAGCTATCGTCCAAAAATATACTGAAGTAAGGCTGCCAAGAGGACTTGAAAGCGGGGCAGAATTGCAGGAAACCGATTTCAGGAGGTAGACTGGAATTGCATTGAAAGCATAGGAAAAGAGGCAGAACGTCCACAATGATGCACTTGGCCAAAAAGGGCGTATGCGTTTTTTCCTGAATATATTCAGGAAAAAACGCATACGCACTTTTTGGCCAACCAAGCAAGCTTGCAAAGGAAATCTGCACTACAATGAAGTCTCACTTCCCCCCGGTCAAAAGGGCCATCTGAAAAAAGTGTAAAATCCAGAAAGGCAGGACAGGCCATGGAGAACTGGGAGCCTTGTTATGCTGATGGGCGGGATGTAAATTGCCAACAGACACTCGGGAGAAGTGTATGGTGTTTCCTGAAACATCTAAAAAACAAAGCAACAGAGCCTAGGGCACTTCCACTTATGGTCCTATAGCTTAGGGAAATTAAAATCAAAAAGACACAGCCACCCCAAAGTTTGGGACGCCTCTGTTTACAAGAACCTCGTTTACCGTACAAGTTCAATATCACAGAAAGTGAAAAATGGATAAAGAACTTGTGGTATTTACGTACAATGCAGTATCACTCAGCAATGAAATCTATGTCATCAGGCCCGTAGCAGCACAATTAGTGGATTCAGGTACGATGATTCTAACTGAAATAAGTCACACAGAAAAAGAAACATCATAAGATATCACTAATACACGGAATGTAAACTTGGCTACACAGGAACTGAATTCCAAAACACAACAGGGTCTCAAATTTAGAAAACCAACTTATGCTTGCTTAAGGGGAAAGGTGAGTTGGGGTGCTGCATAAAACCAGAGATTGAAATGAGCACAGATAAAGTTCCTTAAGCCAAATATGGAATAGACAAGAGCTATTCCTTGCTCAACGAAATGGACTCAACACCCCATATTAAACGCCTAAGAATGTACCTGACTAGTAAGTATCTTAAAACCTATGGATTGCTATGTCTCCAAAAGAGAATCAAGCGTGTGTACAGGGGCATAAACGCAGCAGTGATAGGATTGGAGAGGTTCGGTGAGCAAATGAAGACCCTTTGAAGTCATATTGCATGGTACCCATTTCACGGGTCTCAACTCTCCAGGTTTAAGGTATTCTTCCTTCAGCTAAAACATGCATGTGGAACCCAGAGTATGATCAACCGTGTGAACGGGAAACGTGTTCAAATATGTCTCAGTTTTCCTCCCCTGGTACTCGGGTGCAACATTCCAGACGCTTTACTAACACTCTCCCCACTTGGAGAGTCAGCGCCTTTAACCTCCTGTTTGGCCCAGTTTGCAATTTCTGCGGAAGATGAACAGGAATAGGGAGAACCAATGAGAGACTAGCTGGAGGTGTCTGGACGGGCAAATTTAACTCTCATTTCCCACCAGGAAGAGGAACTAACCAAAGGCTCAGCGTGCCGTGCCGGAACCAGATTAGGGCCTGAAGCCATCCTGCGGTGTTGCGGCCAGCTCACAAGAAAGCGAGTTGAAGAAAGGAGCTCAGGGGCACTGTAATTCACAAACCTGCAGAGTTATAAATGACAGCTATCGTCCAAAAATATACTGAAGTAAGGCTGCCAAGAGGACTTGAAAGCGGGGCAGAATTGCAGGAAACCGATTTCAGGAGGTAGACTGGAATTGCATTGAAAGCATAGGAAAAGAGGCAGAACGTCCACAATGATGCACTTGGCCAAAAAGGGCGTATGTGTTTTTTCCTGAATATATTCAGGAAAAAACGCATACGCACTTTTTGGCCAACCAAGCAAGCTTGCAAAGGAAATCTGCACTACAATGAAGTCTCACTTCCCCCCGGTCAAAAGGGCCATCTGAAAAAAGTGTAAAATCCAGAAAGGCAGGACAGGCCATGGAGAACTGGGAGCCTTGTTATGCTGATGGGCGGGATGTCAATTGCCAACAGACACTCGGGAGAAGTGTATGGTGTTTCCTGAAACATCTAAAAAACAAAGCAACAGAGCCTAGGTCACTTCCACTTACGGTCCTATAGCTTAGGGAAATTAAAATCAAAATGACACAGCCACCCCAAAGTTTGGGACGCCTCTGTTTACAAGAACCTCGTTTACCGTACAAGTTCAATATCACAGAAAGTGAAAAATTGATAAAGAACTTGTGGTACTTACGTACAATGCAGTATCACTCAGCAATGAAATCTGTGTCATCAGGCCCGTAGCAGCATAATGAGTGGATTCAGGTACGATGATTCTAACTGAAATAAGTCACACAGAAAAAGAAACATCATAAGATATCACTAATACACGGAATGTAAACTGGGCTACACAGGAACTGAATTACACAACAGAACAGGGTCTCAAATTTAGAAAACCAACTTATGCTTGCTTAAGGGGAAAGGTGAGTTGGGGTGCTGCATAAAACCGGAGATTGAAATGAGCACAGATAAAGTTCCTTAAGCCAAATATGGAATAGACAAGAGCTACTCCTTGCTCAACGAAATGGACTCAACACCCCATATTAAACGCCTAAGAATGTACCTTACTAGTAAGCATCTTAAAACCTATGGATTGCTATGTCTCCAAAAGAGAATCAAGCGTGTGTACAGGGGCATAAACGCAGCAGTGATAGGATTGGAGAGGTTTGGTGAGCAAATGAAGACCCTTTGAAGTCATATTGCATGGTACCCATTCCACGGGTTTCAACTACCCAGTTTTAAGGTATTCTTCCTTCAGCTAAAACATGCATGTGGAACCTAGAGTATGATCAACCATGTGATCGGGAGACGTGTTCAAATATGTCTCAGTTTTCATACCCTGGTACTCGGGTGCAACATTCCAGACGCTTTACTAACACTCTCCCGACTTGGAGAGTCAGTCCCTTTAACCTCCTGCTTGGCCCAGTTTGCAATTTCTGCGGAAGATGAACAGGAAGAGCGAGAACCAATGAGAGACTAGCTGGAGGTGTCTGGACGGGCAAATTTAACTCTCATTTCCCACCAGGAAGAGGAATTAACCAAAGGCTCAGCATGCCGTGCCGGAACCAGATTAGGGCCTGAAGCCATCCTGCGATGTTGCGGCCAGGTCACAAGAAAGCGAGTTGAAGAAAGGAGCTCAGGGGCACTGTAATTCACAAACCTGCAGAGTTATAAATGACAGCTATCGTCCAAAAATATACTGAAGTAAGGCTGCCAAGAGGACTTGAAAGCGGGGCAGAATTGCAGGAAACCGATTTCAGGAGGTAGACTGGAATTGCATTGAAAGCATAGGAAAAGAGGCAGAACGTCCACAATGATGCACTTGGCCAAAAAGGGCGTATGCGTTTTTTCCTGAATATATTCAGGAAAAAACGCATACGCCCTTTTTGGCCAACCAAGCAAGCTTGCAAAGGAAATCTGCACTACAATGAAGTCTCACTTCCCCCCGGTCAAAAGGGCCATCTGAAAAAAGTGTAAAATCCAGAAAGGCAGGACAGGCCATGGAGAACTGGGAGCCTTGTTATGCTGATGGGCGGGATGTAAATTGCCAACAGACACTCAGGAGAAGTGTATGGTGTTTCCTGAAACATCTAAAAAACAAAGCAACAGAGCCTAGGGCACTTCCACTTATGGTCCTATAGCTTAGGGAAATTGAAATCAAAAAGACACAGCCACCCCAAAGTTTGGGACGCCTCTGTTTACAAGAACCTCGTTTACCGTACAAGTTCAATATCACAGAAAGTGAAAAATGGATAAAGAACTTGTGGTACTTACGTACAATGCAGTATCACTCAGCAATGAAATCTATGTCATCAGGCCCGTAGCAGCACAATGAGTGGATTCAGGTACGATGATTCTAACTGAAATAAGTCACACAGAAAAAGAAACATCATAAGATATCACTAATACACGGAATGTAAACTTGGCTACACAGGAACTGAATTCCAAAACACAACAGGGTCTCATATTTAGAAAACCAACTTATGCTTGCTTAAGGGGAAAGGTGAGTTGGGGTGCTGCATAAAACCAGAGATTGAAATGAGCACAGATAAAGTTCCTTAAGCCAAATATGGAATAGACAAGAGCTACTCCTTGCTCAACGAAATGGACTCAACACCCCATATTAAACGCCTAAGAATGTACCTGACTAGTAAGTATCTTAAAACCTATGGATTGCTATGTCTCCAAAAGAGAATCAAGCGTGTGTACAGGGGCATAAACGCAGCAGTGATAGGATTGGAGAGGTTCGGTGAGCAAATGAAGACCCTTTGAAGTCATATTGCATGGTACCCATTTCACGGGTCTCAACTCTCCAGGTTTAAGGTATTCTTCCTTCAGCTAAAACATGCATGTGGAACCAGAGTATGATCAACCGTGTGAACGGGAAACGTGTTCAAATATGTCTCAGTTTTCCTCCCCTGGTACTCGGGAGCAACATTCCAGACGCTTTACTAACACTCTCCCCACTTGGAGAGTCAGCGCCTTTAACCTCCTGTTTGGCCCAGTTTGCAATTTCTGCGGAAGATGAACAGGAATAGGGAGAACCAATGAGAGACTAGCTGGAGGTGTCTGGACGGGCAAATTTAACTCTCATTTCCCACCAGGAAGAGGAACTAACCAAAGGCTCAGCGTGCCGTGCCGGAACCAGATTAGGGCCTGAAGCCATCCTGCGGTGTCGCGGCCAGCTCACAAGAAAGCGAGTTGAAGAAAGGAGCTCAGGGGCACTGTAATTCACAAACCTGCAGAGTTATAAATGACAGCTATCGTCCAAAAATATACTGAAGTAAGGCTGCCAAGAGGACTTGAAAGCGGGGCAAAATTGCAGGAAACCGATTTCAGGAGGTAGACTGGAATTGCATCGAAAGCATAGGAAAAGAGGCAGAACGTCCACAATGATGCACTTGGCCAAAAAGGACGTATGCGTTTTTTCCTGAATATATTCAGGAAAAAACGCATACGCCCTTTTTGGCCAACCAAGCAAGCTTGCAAAGGAAATCTGCACTACAATGAAGTCTCACTTCCCCCCGGTCAAAAGGGCCATCTGAAAAAAGTGTAAAATCCAGAAAGGCAGGACAGGCCATGGAGAACTGGGAGCCTTGTTATGCTGATGGGCGGGATGTAAATTGCCAACAGACACTCGGGAGAAGTGTATGGTGTTTCCTGAAACATCTAAAAAACAAAGCAACAGAGCCTAGGGCACTTCCACTTATGGTCCTATAGCTTAGGGAAATTAAAATCAAAAAGACACAGCCACCCCAAAGTTTGGGATGCCTCTGTTTACAAGAACCTCGTTTACCGTACAAGTTCAACATCGCAGAAAGTGAAAAATGGATAAAGAAGTTGTGATATTTACTTACAAAGCAATATCACTCAGCAATGAAATCTATGTCATCAGGCACGTAGCAGCATAATGAGTGGATTCAGGTACGATGAATCTAACTGAAATAAGTCACACAGAAAAAGAAACATCATAAGATATCACTAATACGCGGAATGTAAACTGGGCTACACAGGAACTGAATTACAGAACAGAACAGGGTCTCAAATTTAGAAAACCAACTTATGCTTGCTTAAGGGGAAAGGTGAGTTGGGGTGCTGCATAAAACCAGAGATTGAAATGAGCACAGATAAAGTTCCTTAAGCCAAATATGGAATAGACAAGAGCTACTCCTTGCTCAACGAAATGGACTCAACACCCCATATTAAACGCCTAAGAATGTACCTTACTAGTAAGTATCTTAAAACCTATGGATTGCTATGTCTCCAAAAGAGAATCAAGCGTGTGTACAGGGGCATAAACGCAGCAGTGATAGGATTGGAGAGGTTCGGTGAGCAAATGAAGACCCTTTGAAGTCATATTGCATGGTACCCATTACACGGGTTTCAACTACCCACGTTTAAGGTATTCTTCCTTCAGCTAAAACATGCATGTGGAACCCAGAGTATGATCAACCGTGTGATCGGGAGACCTGTTCAAATATGTCTCAGTTTTCCTCCCCTGGTACTCGGGTGCAACATTCCAGACGCTTTACTAACACTCTCCCCACTTGGATAGTCAGCCTTTAACCTCCTGTTTAGCCCAGTTTGCAATTTCTGCGGAAGATGAACAGGAATACGGAGAACGAATGAGAGACTAGGTGGAGGTGTCTGGACGGGCAAATTTAACTCTCATTTCCCACCAGGAAGAGGAAATAACCAAAGGCTCAGCGTGCCGTGCCGGAACCAGATTAGGGCCTGAAGCCATCCTGCGGTGTTGCGGCCAGCTCACAAGAAAGCGAGTTGAAGAAAGGAGCTCAGGGGCACTGTAATTCACAAACCTGCAGAGTTATAAATGACAGCTATCGTCCAAAAATATACTGAAGTAAGGCTGCCAAGAGGACTTGAAAGCGGGGCAGAATTGCAGGAAACCGATTTCAGGAGGTAGACTGGAATTGCATTGAAAGCATAGGAAAAGAGGCAGAACGTCCACAATGATGCACTTGGCCAAAAAGGGCGTATGCGTTTTTTCCTGAATATATTCAGGAAAAAACGCATACGCCCTTTTTGGCCAACCAAGCAAACTTGCAAAGGAAATCTGCACTACAATGAAGTCTCACTTCCCCCCGGTCAAAAGGGCCATCTGAAAAAAGTGTAAAATCCAGAAAGGCAGGACAGGCCATGGAGAACTGGGAGCCTTGTTATGCTGATGGGCGGGATGTAAATTGCCAACAGCCACTCGGGAGAAGTGTATGGTGTTTCCTGAAACATCTAAGAAACAAAGCAATAGAGCCTAGGGCACTTTCACTTATGGTCCTATAGCTTAGGGAAATTAAAATCAAAAAGACACAGCCACCCCAAAATTTGGGACGCCTCTGTTTACAAGAACCTCGTTTACCGTACAAGTTCTCTATCACAGAAAGTGAAAAATGGATAAAGAACTTGTGGTACTTACGTACAATGCAGTATCACTCAGCAATGAAATCTATGTCATCAGGCCCATAGCAGCATAATGAGTGGATTCAGGTATGATGATTCTAACTGAAATAAGTCACACAGAAAAAGAAACATCATAAGATATCACTAATACACGGAATGTAAACTTGGCTACACAGGAACTGAATTCCAAAACAGAACAGGGTCTCAAATTTAGAAAACCAACTTATGCTTGCTTAAGGGGAAAGGTGAGTTGGGGTGCTGCATAAAACCAGAGATTGAAATGAGCACAGATAAAGTTCCTTAAGCCAAATATGGAATAGACAAGAGCTACTCCTTGCTCAACGAAATGGACTCAACACCCCATATTAAACGCTTAAGAATGTACCTGACTAGTAAGTATCTTAAAACCTATGGATTGCTATGTCTCCATAAGAGAATCAAGCGTGTGTACAGGGGCATAAACGCAGCAGTGATAGGATTGGAGAGGTTCGGTGAGCAAATGAAGACCCTTTGAAGTCATATTGCATGGTACCCATTACACGGGTCTCAACTCTCCAGGTTTAAGGTATTCTTCCTTCAGCTAAAATATGCATGTGGAACCCAGAGTATGATCAACAGTGTGAACGGGAGACGTGTTCAAATATGTCTCAGTTTTCCTCCCCTGGTACTCGGGTGCAACATTCCAGACGCTTTACTAACACTCTCCCGACTTGGAGAGTCAGTCCCTTTAACCTCCTGTTTGGCCCAGTTTGCAATTTCTGCGGAAGATGAACAGGAATAGCGAGAACCAATGAGAAACTAGCTGGAGGTGTCTGGACGGGCAAATTTAACTCTCATTTCCCACCAGGAAGAGGAAATAACCAAAGGCTCAGCGTGCCATGCCGGAACCAGATTAGGACCTGAAGCCATCCTGCGGTGTTGCGGCCAGCTCACAAGAAAGCGAGTTGAAGAAAGGAGCTCAGGGGCACTGTAATTCACAAACCTGCAGAGTTATAAATGACAGCTATCGTCCAAAAATATACTGAAGTAAGGCTGCCAAGAGGACTTGAAAGCGGGGCAGAATTGCAGGAAACCGATTTCAGGAGGTAGACTGGAATTGCATTGAAAGCATAGGAAAAGAGGCAGAACGTCCACAATGATGCACTTGGCCAAAAAGGACGTATGCGTTTTTTCCTGAATATATTCAGGAAAAAACGCATACGCCCTTTTTGGCCAACCAAGCAAGCTTGCAAAGGAAATCTGCACTACAATGAAGTCTCACTTCCCCCCGGTCAAAAGGGCCATCTGAAAAAAGTGTAAAATCCAGAAAGGCAGGACAGGCCATGGAGAACTGGGAGCCTTGTTATGCTGATGGGCGGGATGTAAATTGCCAACAGACACTCGGGAGAAGTGTATGGTGTTTCCTGAAACATCTAAAAAACAAAGCAACAGAGCCTAGGGCACTTCCACTTATGGTCCTATAGCTTAGGGAAATTAAAATCAAAAAGATACAGCCACCCCAATGTTTGGGACGCCTCTGTTTACAAGAACCTCATTTACCGTACAAGTTCAATATCACAGAAAGTGAAAAATGGATAAAGAACTTGTGGTACTTACGTACAATGCAGTATCACTCAGCAGTGAAATCTATGTCATCAGGCCCGTAGCAGCACAATGAGTGGATTCAGGTACGATGATTCTAACTGAAATAAGTCACACAGAAAAAGAAACATCATAAGATATCAGTAATACACGGAATGTAAACTTGGCTACACAGGAACTGAATTACAGAACAGAACAGGGTCTCAAATTTAGAAAACCAACTTATGCTTGTTTAAGGGTAAAGGTGAGTTGGGGTGCTGCATAAAACCAGAGATTGAAATGAGCACAGATAAAGTTCCTTAAGCCAAATATGGAATAGACAAGAGCGAATCCTTGCTCAACGAAATGGACTCAACACCCCATATTAAACGCTTAAGAATGTACCTGACTAGTAAGTATCTTAAAACCTATGGATTGCTATGTCTCCGAAAGAGAATCAAGCATGTGTACAGGGGCATAAACGCAGCAGTGATAGGATTGGAGAGGTTCGGTGAGCAAATGAAGAACCTTTGAAGTCATATTGCATGGTACCCATTACACCGGTCTCAACTCTCCAGGTTTAAGGTATTCTTCCTTCAGCTAAAATATGCATGTGGAACCCAGAGTATGATCAACAGTGTGAATGGGAGACGTGTTCAAATATGTCTCAGTTTTCCTCCCCTGGTACTCGGGTGCAACATTCCAGACGCTTTACTAACACTCTCCCCACTTGGAGAGTCAGCGCCTTTAACCTCCTGTTTGGCCCAGTTTGCAATTTCTGCGGAAGATGAACAGGAATAGCGAGAACCAATGAGAGACTAGCTGGAGGTGTCTGGACGGGCAAATTTAACTCTCATTTCCCACCAGGAAGTGGAAATAACCAAAGGCTCAGCGTGCCATGCCGGAACCAGATTAGGGCCTGAAGCCATCCTGCGGTGTTGCGGCCAGCTCACAAGAAAGCGAGTTGAAGAAAGGAGCTCAGGGGCACTGTAATTCACAAACCTGCAGAGTTATAAATGACAGCTATCGTCCAAAAATATACTGAAGTAAGGCTGCCAAGAGGACTTGAAAGCGGAGCAGAATTGCAGGAAACCGATTTCAGGAGGTAGACTGGAATTGCATTGAAAGCATAGGAAAAGAGGCAGAACGTCCACAATGATGCACTTGGCCAAAAAGGGCGTATGCGTTTTTTCCTGAATATATTCAGGAAATATATTCAGGAAAAAACGCATACGCCCTTTTTGGCCAACCAAGCAAACTTGCAAAGGAAATCTGCACTACAATGAAGTCTCACTTCCCCCCGGTCAAAAGGGCCATCTGAAAAAAGTGTAAAATCCAGAAAGGCAGGACAGGCCATGGAGAACTGGGAGCCTTGTTATGCTGATGGGCGGGATGTAAATTGCCAACAGACACTCGGGAGAAGTGTATGGTGTTTCCTGAAACATCTAAAAAACAAAGCAACAGAGCCTAGGGCACTTCCACTTATGGCCCTATAGCTTAGGGAAATTAAAATCAAAACGACACAGCCACCCCAAAGTTTGGGACGCCTCTGTTTACAAGAACCTCGTTTACCGTACAAGTTCAATATCACAGAAAGTGAAAAATGGATAAAGAACTTGTGGTACTTACGTACAATGCAGTATCACTCAGCAGTGAAATCTATGTCATCAGGCCCGTAGCAGCACAATGAGTGGATTCAGGTACGATGATTCTAACTGAAATAAGTCACACAGAAAAAGAAACATCATAAGATATCAGTAATACACGGAATGTAACCTTGGCTACACAGGAACTGAATTACAGAACAGAACAGGGACTCAAATTTAGAAAACCAACTTATGCTTGCTTAAGGGTAAAGGTGAGTTGGGATGCTGCATAAAAGCAGAGATTGAAATGAGCACAGATAAAGTTCCTTAAGCCAAATATGGAATAGACAAGAACTACTCCTTGCTCAACGAAATGGATTCAACACCGCATATTAAACGCCTAAGAATGTACCTGACTCTTAAGTATCTTAAAACCTATGGATTGCTATGTCTCCGAAAGAGAATCAAGCATGTGTACAGGGACATAAACGCAGCAGTGATAGGATTGGAGAGGTTCGGTGAGCAAATGAAGACCCTTTGAAGTCATACTGCATGGTACCCATTCCACGGGTTTCAACTACCCAGGTTTAAGGTATTCTTCCTTCAGCTAAAACATGCATGTGGAACCTAGAGTATGATCAACCATGTGATCGGGAGACGTGTTCAAATATGTCTCAGTTTTCGTACCCTGGTACTCGGGTGCAACATTCCAGACGCTTTACTAACACTCTCCCGACTTGGAGAGTCAGTCCCTTTAACCTCCTGTTTGTCCCAGTTTGCAATTTCTGCGGAAGATGAACAGGAATAGCGAGAACCAATGAGAGACTAGCTGGAGGTGTCTGGACGGGCAAATTTAACTCTCATTTCCCACCAGGAAGAGGAAATAACCAAAGGCTCAGCGTGCCATGCCAGAACAAGATTAGGGCCTGAAGCCATCCTGCGGTGTTGCGGCCAGCTCACAAGAAAGCGAGTTGAAGAAAGGAGCTCAGGGGCACTGTAATTCTCAAACCTGCAGAGTTATAAATGACAGCTATCGTCCAAAAATATACTGAAGTAAGGCTGCCAAGAGGACTTGAAAGCGGGGCAGAATTGCAGGAAACCGATTTCAGGAGGTAGACTGGAATTGCATTGAAAGCATAGGAAAAGAGGCAGAACGTCCACAATGATGCACTTGGCCAAAAAGGGCGTATGCGTTTTTTCCTGAATATATTCAGGAAAAAACGCATACGCCCTTTTTGGCCAACCAAGCAAGCTTGCAAAGGAAATCTGCACTACAATGAAGTCTCACTTCCCCCCGGTCAAAAGGGCCATCTGAAAAAAGTGTAAAATCCAGAAAGGCAGGACAGGCCATGGAGAACTGGGAGCCTTGTTATGCTGATGGGCGGGATGTAAATTGCCAACAGACACTCGGGAGAAGTGTATGGTGTTTCCTGAAACATCTAAAAAACAAAGCAACAGAGCCTAGGGCACTTCCACTTATGGTCCTATAGCTTAGGGAAATTAAAATCAAAAAGACACAGCCACCCCAAAGTTTGGGACGCCTCTGTTTACAAGAACCTCGTTTACCGTACAAGTTCAATATCACAGAAAGTGAAAAATGGATAAAGAACTTGTGGTATTTACGTACAATGCAGTATCACTCAGCAATGAAATCTATGTCATCAGGCCCGTAGCAGCACAATGAGTGGATTCAGGTACGATGATTCTAACTGAAATAAGTCACACAGAAAAAGAAACATCATAAGATATCACTAATACACGGAATGTAAACTTGGCTACACAGGAACTGAATTCCAAAACACAACAGGGTCTCAAATTTAGAAAACCAACTTATGCTTGCTTAAGGGGAAAGGTGAGTTGGGGTGCTGCATAAAACCAGAGATTGAAATGAGCACAGATAAAGTTCCTTAAGCCAAATATGGAATAGACAAGAGCTACTCCTTGCTCAACGAAATGGACTCAACACCCCATATTAAACGCCTAAGAATGTACCTGACTAGTAAGTATCTTAAAACCTATGGATTGCTATGTCTCCAAAAGAGAATCAAGCGTGTGTACAGGGGCATAAACGCAGCAGTAATAGGATTGGAGAGGTTCGGTGAGCAAATGAAGACCCTTTGAAGTCATATTGCATGGTACCCATTTCACGGGTCTCAACTCTCCAGGTTTAAGGTATTCTTCCTTCAGCTAAAATATGCATGTGGAACCCAGAGTATGATCAACCGTGTGAACGGGAAACGTGTTCAAATATGTCTCAGTTTTCCTCCCCTGGTACTCGGGTGCAACATTCCAGACGCTTTACTAACACTCTCCCCACTTGGAGAGTCAGCGCCTTTAACCTCCTGTTTGGCCCAGTTTGCAATTTCTGCGGAAGATGAACAGGAATAGGGAGAACCAATGAGAGACTAGCTGGAGGTGTCTGGACGGGCAAATTTAACTCTCATTTCCCACCAGGAAGAGGAACTAACCAAAGGCTCAGCGTGCCGTGCCGGAACCAGATTAGGGCCTGAAGCCATCCTGCGGTGTTGCGGCCAGCTCACAAGAAAGCGAGTTGAAGAAAGGAGCTCAGGGGCACTGTAATTCACAAACCTGCAGAGTTATAAATGACAGCTATCGTCCAAAAATATACTGAAGTAAGGCTGCCAAGAGGACTTGAAAGCGGGGCAGAATTGCAGGAAACCGATTTCAGGAGGTAGACTGGAATTGCATTGAAAGCATAGGAAAAGAGGCAGAACGTCCACAATGATGCACTTGGCCAAAAAGGGCGTATGTGTTTTTTCCTGAATATATTCAGGAAAAAACGCATACGCACTTTTTGGCCAACCAAGCAAGCTTGCAAAGGAAATCTGCACTACAATGAAGTCTCACTTCCCCCCGGTCAAAAGGGCCATCTGAAAAAAGTGTAAAATCCAGAAAGGCAGGACAGGCCATGGAGAACTGGGAGCCTTGTTATGCTGATGGGCGGGATGTCAATTGCCAACAGACACTCGGGAGAAGTGTATGGTGTTTCCTGAAACATCTAAAAAACAAAGCAACAGAGCCTAGGGCACTTCCACTTACGGTCCTATAGCTTAGGGAAATTAAAATCAAAATGAAACAGCCACCCCAAAGTTTGGGACGCCTCTGTTTACAAGAACCTCGTTTACCGTACAAGTTCAATATCACAGAAAGTGAAAAATTGATAAAGAACTTGTGGTACTTACGTACAATGCAGTATCACTCAGCAATGAAATCTGTGTCATCAGGCCCGTAGCAGCATAATGAGTGGATTCAGGTACGATGATTCTAACTGAAATAAGTCACACAGAAAAAGAAACATCATAAGATATCACTAATACACGGAATGTAAACTGGGCTACACAGGAACTGAATTACACAACAGAACAGGGTCTCAAATTTAGAAAACCAACTTATGCTTGCTTAAGGGGAAAGGTGAGTTGGGGTGCTGCATAAAACCAGAGATTGAAATGAGCACAGATAAAGTTCCTTAAGCCAAATATGGAATAGACAAGAGCTACTCCTTGCTCAACGAAATGGACTCAACACCCCATATTAAACGCTTAAGAATGTACCTGACTAGTAAGTATCTTAAAACCTATGGATTGCTATGTCTCCATAAGAGAATCAAGCGTGTGTACAGGGGCATAAACGCAGCAGTGATAGGATTGGAGAGGTTCGGTGAGCAAATGAAGACCCTTTGAAGTCATATTGCATGGTACCCATTACACGGGTCTCAACTCTCCAGGTTTAAGGTATTCTTCCTTCAGCTAAAATATGCATGTGGAACCCAGAGTATGATCAACAGTGTGAACAGGAGACGTGTTCAAATATGTCTCAGTTTTCCTCCCCTGGTACTCGGGTGCAACATTCCAGACGCTTTACTAACACTCTCCCGACTTGGAGAGTCAGTCCCTTTAACCTCCTGTTTGGCCCAGTTTGCAATTTCTGCGGAAGATGAACAGGAATAGCGAGAACCAATGAGAAACTAGCTGGAGGTGTCTGGACGGGCAAATTTAACTCTCATTTCCCACCAGGAAGAGGAAATAACCAAAGGCTCAGCGTGCCATGCCGGAACCAGATTAGGGCCTGAAGCCATCCTGCGGTGTTGCGGCCAGCTCACAAGAAAGCGAGTTGAAGAAAGGAGCTCAGGGGCACTGTAATTCACAAACCTGCAGAGTTATAAATGACAGCTATCGTCCAAAAATATACTGAAGTAACGCTGCCAAGAGGACTTGAAAGCGGGGCAGAATTGCAGGAAACCGATTTCAGGAGGTAGACTGGAATTGCATTGAAAGCATAGGAAAAGAGGCAGAACGTACACAATGATGCACTTGGCCAAAAAGGGCGTATGCGTTTTTTCCTGAATATATTCAGGAAAAAACGCATACGCCCTTTTTGGCCAACCAAGCAAACTTGCAAAGGAAATCTGCACTACAATGAAGTCTCACTTCCCCCCGGTCAAAAGGGCCATCTGAAAAAAGTGTAAAATCCAGAAAGGCAGGACAGGCCATGGAGAACTGGGAGCCTTGTTATGCTGATGGGCGGGATGTAAATTGCCAACAGCCACTCGGGAGAAGTGTATGGTGTTTCCTGAAACATCTAAAAAACAAAGCAACAGAGCCTAGGGCACTTCCACTTATGGCCCTATAGCTTAGGGAAATTAAAATCAAAACGACACAGCCACACCAAAGTTTGGGACGCCTCTGTTTACAAGAACCTCGTTTACCATACAAGTTCAATATCACAGAAAGTGAAAAATGGATAAAGAACTTGTGGTATTTACTTACAAAGCAATATCACTCAGCAATGAAATCTATGTCATCAGGCCCTTAGCAGCACAATGAGTGGATTCAGGTATGATGATTCTAACTGAAATAAGTCACACAGAAAAAGAAACATCATAAGATATCAGTAATACACAGAATGTAAACTTGGCTACACAGGAACTGAATTACAGAACAGAACAGGGTCTCAAATTTAGAAAACCAACTTATGCTTGCTTAAGGGGAAAGGTGAGTTGGGGTGCTGCATAAAACCAGAGATTGAAATGAGCACAGATAAAGTTCCTTAAGCCAAATATGGAATAGACAAGAGCTACTCCTTGCTCAACGAAATGGACTCAACACCGCATATTAAACGCCTAAGAATGTACCTGACTAGTAAGTATCTTAAAACCTATGGATTGCTATGTCTCTGAAAGAGAATCAAGCATGTGTACAGGGGCATAAACGCAGCAGTGATAGGATTGGAGAAGTTCGGTGAGCAAACGAAGACCCTTTGAAGTCATATTGCATGGTACCCATTCCACGGTTTTCAACTATCCAGGTTTAAGGTATTCTTCCTTCAGCTAAAACATGCATGTGGAACCTAGAGTATGATCAAACATGTGATCGGGAGATGTGTTCAAATATGTCTCAGTTTTCGTACCCTTGTCCTCGGGTGCAACATTCCAGACGCTTTACTAACACTCTCCCGACTTGGAGAGTCAGTCCCTTTAACCTCCTGTTTGGCCCAGTTTGCAATTTCTGCGGAAGATGAACAGGAATAGCGAGAACCAATGAGAGACTAGCTTGAGGTGTCTGGACGGGCAAATTTAACTCTCATTTCCCACCAGGAAGAGGAAATAACCAAAGGCTCAGCATGCCGTGCCGGAACCAGATTAGGGCCTGAAGCCATCCTGCGGTGTTGCGGCCAGCTCACAAGAAAGCGAGTTGAAGAAAGGAGCTCAGGGGCACTGTAATTCACAAACCTGCAGAGTTATAAATGACAGCTATCGTCCAAAAATATACTGAAGTAAGGTTGCCAAGAGGACTTGAAAGTGGGGCAGAATTGCAGGAAACCGATTTCAGGAGGTAGACTGGAATTGCATTGAAAGCATAGGAAAAGAGGCAGAACGTCCACAATGATGCACTTGGCCAAAAAGGGCGTATGCGTTTTTTCCTGAATATATTCAGGAAAAAACGCATACGCCCTTTTTGGCCAACCAAGCAAGCTTGCAAAGGAAATCTGCACTACAATGAAGTCTCACTTCCCCCCGGTCAAAAGGGCCATCTGAAAAAAGTGTAAAATCCAGAAAGGCAGGACAGGCCATGGAGAACTGGGAGCCTTGTTATGCTGATGGGCGGGATGTAAGTTGCCAACAGACACTTGGGAGAAGTGTATGGTGTTTCCTGAAACATCCAGAAAACAAAGCAACAGAGCCTAGGGCACTTCCACTTATGGTCCTATAGCTTAGGGAAATTAAAATCAAAAAGACACAGCCACCCCAAAGTTTGGGACGCCTCTGTTTACAAGAACCTCGTTTACCGTACAAGTTCAATATCACAGAAAGTGAAAAATGGATAAAGAACTTGTGGTACTTACGTACAATGCAGTATCACTCAGCAATGAAATCTATGTCATCAGGCCCGTAGCAGCATAATGAGTGGATTCAGGTACGATGATTCTAACTGAAATAAGTCACACAGAAAAAGAAACATCATAAGATATCACTAATACACGGAATGTAAACTTGGCTACACAGGAACTGAATTACAGAACAGAACAGGGTCTCAAATTTAGAAAACCAACTTATGCTTGCTTAAGGGGAAAGGTGAGTTGGGGTGCTGCATAAAACCAGAGATTGAAATGAGCACAGATAAAGTTCCTTAAGCCAAATATGGAATAGACAAGAGCTACTCCTTGCTCAACGAAATGGACTCAACACCGCATATTAAACGCCTAAGAATGTACCTGACTAGTAAGTATCTTAAAACCTATGGATTGCTATGTCTCAGAAAGAGAATCAAGCATGTGTACAGGGGCATAAACGCAGCAGTGATAGGATTGGAGAGGTTCGGTGAGCAAATGAAGATCCTTTGAAGTCATATTGCATGGTACCCATTCCACGGGTCTCAACTACCCAAGTTTAAGGTATTCTTCCTTCAGCTAAAACATGCATGTGAAACCCAGAGTATGATCAACAGTGTGAACGGGAGACGTGTTCAAATATGTCTCAGTTTTCCTCCCCTGGTACTCGGGTACAACATTCCAGACGCTTTACTAACACTCTCCCCACTTGGAGAGTCAGCGCCTTTAACCTCCTGTTTGGCCCAGTTTGCAATTTCTGCGGAAGATGAACAGGAATAGCGAGAACCAATGAGAGACTAGCTGGAGGTGTCTGGACGGGCAAATTTAACTCTCATTTCCCACCAGGAAGAGGAAATAACCAAAGGCTCAGCGTGCCGTGCCGGAACCAGATTAGGGCCTGAAGCCATCCTGCGGTGTTGCGGCCAGCTCACAAGAAAACGAGTTGAAGAAAGGAGCTCAGGGGCACTGTAATTCACAAACCTGCAGAGTTATAAATGACAACTATCGTCCAAAAATATACTGAAGTAAGGCTACCAAGAGGACTTGAAAGCGGAGCAGAATTGCAGGAAACTGATTTCAGGAGGTAGACTGGAATTGCATTGAAAGCATAGGAAAAGAGGCAGAACGTCCACAATGATGCACTTGGCCAAAAAGGGCGTATGCGTTTTTTCCTGAATATATTCAGGAAAAAACGCATACGCCCTTTTTGGCCAACCAAGCAAGCTTGCAAAGGAAATCTGCACTACAATGAAGTCTCACTTCCCCCCGGTCAAAAGGGCCATCTGAAAAAAGTGTAAAATCCAGAAAGGCAGGACAGGCCATGGAGAACTGGGAGCCTTGTTATGCTGATGGGCGGGATGTAAAATGCCAACAGACACTCGGGAGAAGTGTATGGTGTTTCCTGAAACATCTAAAAAACAAAGCAACAGAGCCTAGGGCACTTTCACTTATGGTCCTATAGCTTAGGGAAATTAAAATCAAAAAGACACAGCCACCCCAAAGTTTGGGACGCCTCTGTTTACAAGAACCTCATTTACAGTACAAGTTCAACATCGCAGAAAGTGAAAAATGGATAAAGAAGTTGTGGTATTTACTTACAAAGCAATATCACTCAGCAATGAAATCTATGTCATCAGGCCCTTAGCAGCACAATGAGTGGATTCAGGTATGATGATTCTAACTGAAATAAGTCACACAGAAAAAGAAACATCATAAGATATCAGTAATACACAGAATGTAAACTTGGCTACACAGGAACTGAATTACAGAACAGAACAGGGTCTCAAATTTAGAAAACCAACTTATGCTTGCTTAAGGGGAAAGGTGAGTTGGGGTGCTGCATAAAACCAGAGATTGAAATGAGCACAGATAAAGTTCCTTAAGCCAAATATGGAATAGACAAGAGCTACTCCTTGCTCAACGAAATGGACTCAACACCCCATATTAAATGCCTAAGAATGTATATGACTAGTAAGTATCTTAAAACCTATGGATTGCTATGTCTCCGAAAGAGAATCAAGCGTGTGTACAGGGGCATAAACGCAGCAGTGATAGGATTAGAGAGGTTCGGTGAGCAAATGAAGATCCTTTGAAGTCTTATTGCATGGTACCCATTCCACGGGTTTCAACTACCCAGGTTTAGGGTATTCTTCCTTCAGCTGAAACATGCATGTGGAACCTAGAGTATGATCAACCATGTGATTGGCAGACGTGTTCAGATATGTCTCAGTTTTCCTCCCCTGGTACTCGGGTGCAACATTCCAGACGCTTTACTTACACTCTCCCCACTTGGAGAGTCAGCGCCTTTAACCTCCTGTTTGGCCCAGTTTGCAATTTCTGCGGAAGATGAACAGGAATAGCGAGAACCAATGAGAAAGTAGCTGGAGGTGTCTGGACGGGCAAATTTAACTCTCATTTCCCACCAGGAAGAGGAAATAACCAAAGGCTCAGCATGCCGTGCCGGAACCAGATTAGGGCCTGAAGCCATCCTGCAGTGTTGCGGCCAGGTCACAAGAAAGCGAGTTGAAGAAAGGAGCTCAGGGGCACTGTAATTCACAAACCTGCAGAGTTATAAATGACAGCTATCGTCCAAAAATATACTGAAGTAAGGCTGCCAAGAGGACTTGAAAGCGGGGCAGAATTGCAGGAAACCGATTTCAGGAGGTAGACTGGAATTGCATTGAAAGCATAGGAAAAGAGGCAGAACGTCCACAATGATGCACTTGGCCAAAAAGGGCGTATGCGTGTTTTCCTGAATATATTCAGGAAAAAACGCATACGCCCTTTTTGGCCAACCAAGCAAGCTTGCAAAGGAAATCTGCACTACAATGAAGTCTCACTTCCCCCCGGTCAAAAGGGCCATCTGAAAAAAGTGTAAAATCCAGAAAGGCAGGACAGGCCATGGAGAACTGGGAGCCTTGTTATGCTGATGGGCGGGATGTAAATTGCCAACAGACACTCGGGAGAAGTGTATGGTGTTTCCTGAAACATCTAAGAAACAAGGCAACAGAGCCTAGGGCACTTCCACTTATGGTCCTATAGCTTAGGGAAATTAAAATCAAAAAGACACAGCCACCCCAAAGTTTGGGATGCCTCTGTTTACAAGAACCTCGTTTACTGTACAAGTTCAACATCGCAGAAAGTGAAAAATGGATAAAGAAGTTGTGGTATTTACTTACAAAGCAATATCACTCAGCAATGAAATCTATGTCATCAGGCCCTTAGCAGCACAATGAGTGGATTCAGGTATGATGATTCAAACTGAAATAAGTCACACAGAAAAAGAAACATCATAAGATATCACTAATACACGGAATGTAAACTTGGCTACACAGGAACTGAATTACAGAACACAACAGGGTCTCAAATTTAGAAAACCAACTTATGCTTGCTTAAGGGGAAAGGTGAGTTGGGGTGCTGCATAAAACCAGAGATTGAAATGAGCACAGATAAAGTTCCTTAAGCCAAATATGGAATAGACAAGAGCTACTCCTTGCTCAACGAAATGGACTCAACACCGCATATTAAACGCCTAAGAATGTACCTGACTAGTAAGTATCTTAAAACCTATGGATTGCTATGTCTCTGAAAGAGAATCAAGCATGTGTACAGGGGCATAAACGCAGCAGTGATAGGATTGGAGAAGTTCGGTGAGCAAACGAAGACCCTTTGAAGTCATATTGCATGGTACCCATTCCACGGTTTTCAACTATCCAGGTTTAAGGTATTCTTCCTTCAGCTAAAACATGCATGTGGAACCTAGAGTATGATCAAACATGTGATCGGGAGATGTGTTCAAATATGTCTCAGTTTTCGTACCCTTGTCCTCGGGTGCAACATTCCAGACGCTTTACTAACACTCTCCCGACTTGGAGAGTCAGTCCCTTTAACCTCCTGTTTGGCCCAGTTTGCAATTTCTGCGGAAGATGAACAGGAATAGCGAGAACCAATGAGAGACTAGCTTGAGGTGTCTGGACGGGCAAATTTAACTCTCATTTCCCACCAGGAAGAGGAAATAACCAAAGGCTCAGCGTGCCGTGCCGGAACCAGATTAGGGCCTGAAGCCATCCTGCGGTGTTGCGGCCAGCTCACAAGAAAGCGAGTTGAAGAAAGGAGCTCAGGGGCACTGTAATTCACAAACCTGCAGAGTTATAAATGACAGCTATCGTCCAAAAATATACTGAAGTAAGGTTGCCAAGAGGACTTGAAAGTGGGGCAGAATTGCAGGAAACCGATTTCAGGAGGTAGACTGGAATTGCATTGAAAGCATAGGAAAAGAGGCAGAACGTCCACAATGATGCACTTGGCCAAAAAGGGCGTATGCGTTTTTTCCTGAATATATTCAGGAAAAAACGCATACGCCCTTTTTGGCCAACCAAGCAAGCTTGCAAAGGAAATCTGCACTACAATGAAGTCTCACTTCCCCCCGGTCAAAAGGGCCATCTGAAAAAAGTGTAAAATCCAGAAAGGCAGGACAGGCCATGGAGAACTGGGAGCCTTGTTATGCTGATGGGCGGGATGTAAGTTGCCAACAGACACTTGGGAGAAGTGTATGGTGTTTCCTGAAACATCCAGAAAACAAAGCAACAGAGCCTAGGGCACTTCCACTTATGGTCCTATAGCTTAGGGAAATTAAAATCAAAAAGACACAGCCACCCCAAAGTTTGGGACGCCTCTGTTTACAAGAACCTCGTTTACCGTACAAGTTCAATATCACAGAAAGTGAAAAATGGATAAAGAACTTGTGGTACTTACGTACAATGCAGTATCACTCAGCAATGAAATCTATGTCATCAGGCCCGTAGCAGCATAATGAGTGGATTCAGGTACGATGATTCTAACTGAAATAAGTCACACAGAAAAAGAAACATCATAAGATATCACTAATACACGGAATGTAAACTTGGCTACACAGGAACTGAATTACAGAACAGAACAGGGTCTCAAATTTAGAAAACCAACTTATGCTTGCTTAAGGGGAAAGGTGAGTTGGGGTGCTGCATAAAACCAGAGATTGAAATGAGCACAGATAAAGTTCCTTAAGCCAAATATGGAATAGACAAGAGCTACTCCTTGCTCAACGAAATGGACTCAACACCGCATATTAAACGCCTAAGAATGTACCTGACTAGTAAGTATCTTAAAACCTATGGATTGCTATGTCTCAGAAAGAGAATCAAGCATGTGTACAGGGGCATAAACGCAGCAGTGATAGGATTGGAGAGGTTCGGTGAGCAAATGAAGATCCTTTGAAGTCATATTGCATGGTACCCATTCCACGGGTCTCAACTACCCAAGTTTAAGGTATTCTTCCTTCAGCTAAAACATGCATGTGAAACCCAGAGTATGATCAACAGTGTGAACGGGAGACGTGTTCAAATATGTCTCAGTTTTCCTCCCCTGGTACTCGGGTACAACATTCCAGACGCTTTACTAACACTCTCCCCACTTGGAGAGTCAGCGCCTTTAACCTCCTGTTTGGCCCAGTTTGCAATTTCTGCGGAAGATGAACAGGAATAGCGAGAACCAATGAGAGACTAGCTGGAGGTGTCTGGACGGGCAAATTTAACTCTCATTTCCCACCAGGAAGAGGAAATAACCAAAGGCTCAGCGTGCCGTGCCGGAACCAGATTAGGGCCTGAAGCCATCCTGCGGTGTTGCGGCCAGCTCACAAGAAAACGAGTTGAAGAAAGGAGCTCAGGGGCACTGTAATTCACAAACCTGCAGAGTTATAAATGACAACTATCGTCCAAAAATATACTGAAGTAAGGCTACCAAGAGGACTTGAAAGCGGAGCAGAATTGCAGGAAACTGATTTCAGGAGGTAGACTGGAATTGCATTGAAAGCATAGGAAAAGAGGCAGAACGTCCACAATGATGCACTTGGCCAAAAAGGGCGTATGCGTTTTTTCCTGAATATATTCAGGAAAAAACGCATACGCCCTTTTTGGCCAACCAAGCAAGCTTGCAAAGGAAATCTGCACTACAATGAAGTCTCACTTCCCCCCGGTCAAAAGGGCCATCTGAAAAAAGTGTAAAATCCAGAAAGGCAGGACAGGCCATGGAGAACTGGGAGCCTTGTTATGCTGATGGGCGGGATGTAAAATGCCAACAGACACTCGGGAGAAGTGTATGGTGTTTCCTGAAACATCTAAAAAACAAAGCAACAGAGCCTAGGGCACTTTCACTTATGGTCCTATAGCTTAGGGAAATTAAAATCAAAAAGACACAGCCACCCCAAAGTTTGGGACGCCTCTGTTTACAAGAACCTCATTTACAGTACAAGTTCAACATCGCAGAAAGTGAAAAATGGATAAAGAAGTTGTGGTATTTACTTACAAAGCAATATCACTCAGCAATGAAATCTATGTCATCAGGCCCTTAGCAGCACAATGAGTGGATTCAGGTATGATGATTCTAACTGAAATAAGTCACACAGAAAAAGAAACATCATAAGATATCAGTAATACACAGAATGTAAACTTGGCTACACAGGAACTGAATTACAGAACAGAACAGGGTCTCAAATTTAGAAAACCAACTTATGCTTGCTTAAGGGGAAAGGTGAGTTGGGATGCTGCATAAAACCAGAGATTGAAATGAGCACAGATAAAGTTCCTTAAGCCAAATATGGAATAGACAAGAGCTACTCCTTGCTCAACGAAATGGACTCAACACCCCATATTAAATGCCTAAGAATGTATATGACTAGTAAGTATCTTAAAACCTATGGATTGCTATGTCTCCGAAAGAGAATCAAGCGTGTGTACAGGGGCATAAACGCAGCAGTGATAGGATTAGAGAGGTTCGGTGAGCAAATGAAGATCCTTTGAAGTCTTATTGCATGGTACCCATTCCACGGGTTTCAACTACCCAGGTTTAGGGTATTCTTCCTTCAGCTGAAACATGCATGTGGAACCTAGAGTATGATCAACCATGTGATTGGCAGACGTGTTCAGATATGTCTCAGTTTTCCTCCCCTGGTACTCGGGTGCAACATTCCAGACGCTTTACTTACACTCTCCCCACTTGGAGAGTCAGCGCCTTTAACCTCCTGTTTGGCCCAGTTTGCAATTTCTGCGGAAGATGAACAGGAATAGCGAGAACCAATGAGAAAGTAGCTGGAGGTGTCTGGACGGGCAAATTTAACTCTCATTTCCCACCAGGAAGAGGAAATAACCAAAGGCTCAGCATGCCGTGCCGGAACCAGATTAGGGCCTGAAGCCATCCTGCAGTGTTGCGGCCAGGTCACAAGAAAGCGAGTTGAAGAAAGGAGCTCAGGGGCACTGTAATTCACAAACCTGCAGAGTTATAAATGACAGCTATCGTCCAAAAATATACTGAAGTAAGGCTGCCAAGAGGACTTGAAAGCGGGGCAGAATTGCAGGAAACCGATTTCAGGAGGTAGACTGGAATTGCATTGAAAGCATAGGAAAAGAGGCAGAACGTCCACAATGATGCACTTGGCCAAAAAGGGCGTATGCGTGTTTTCCTGAATATATTCAGGAAAAAACGCATACGCCCTTTTTGGCCAACCAAGCAAGCTTGCAAAGGAAATCTGCACTACAATGAAGTCTCACTTCCCCCCGGTCAAAAGGGCCATCTGAAAAAAGTGTAAAATCCAGAAAGGCAGGACAGGCCATGGAGAACTGGGAGCCTTGTTATGCTGATGGGCGGGATGTAAATTGCCAACAGACACTCGGGAGAAGTGTATGGTGTTTCCTGAAACATCTAAGAAACAAGGCAACAGAGCCTAGGGCACTTCCACTTATGGTCCTATAGCTTAGGGAAATTAAAATCAAAAAGACACAGCCACCCCAAAGTTTGGGATGCCTCTGTTTACAAGAACCTCGTTTACTGTACAAGTTCAACATCGCAGAAAGTGAAAAATGGATAAAGAAGTTGTGGTATTTACTTACAAAGCAATATCACTCAGCAATGAAATCTATGTCATCAGGCCCTTAGCAGCACAATGAGTGGATTCAGGTATGATGATTCAAACTGAAATAAGTCACACAGAAAAAGAAACATCATAAGATATCACTAATACACGGAATGTAAACTTGGCTACACAGGAACTGAATTACAGAACACAACAGGGTCTCAAATTTAGAAAACCAACTTATGCTTGCTTAAGGGGAAAGGTGAGTTGGGGTGCTGCATAAAACCAGAGATTGAAATGAGCACAGATAAAGTTCCTTAAGCCAAATATGGAATAGACAAGAGCTACTCCTTGCTCAACGAAATGGACTCAACACCGCATATTAAACGCCTAAGAATGTACCTGACTAGTAAGTATCTTAAAACCTATGGATTGCTATGTCTCTGAAAGAGAATCAAGCATGTGTACAGGGGCATAAACGCAGCAGTGATAGGATTGGAGAAGTTCGGTGAGCAAACGAAGACCCTTTGAAGTCATATTGCATGGTACCCATTCCACGGTTTTCAACTATCCAGGTTTAAGGTATTCTTCCTTCAGCTAAAACATGCATGTGGAACCTAGAGTATGATCAAACATGTGATCGGGAGATGTGTTCAAATATGTCTCAGTTTTCGTACCCTTGTCCTCGGGTGCAACATTCCAGACGCTTTACTAACACTCTCCCGACTTGGAGAGTCAGTCCCTTTAACCTCCTGTTTGGCCCAGTTTGCAATTTCTGCGGAAGATGAACAGGAATAGCGAGAACCAATGAGAGACTAGCTTGAGGTGTCTGGACGGGCAAATTTAACTCTCATTTCCCACCAGGAAGAGGAAATAACCAAAGGCTCAGCATGCCGTGCCGGAACCAGATTAGGGCCTGAAGCCATCCTGCGGTGTTGCGGCCAGCTCACAAGAAAGCGAGTTGAAGAAAGGAGCTCAGGGGCACTGTAATTCACAAAACTGCAGAGTTATAAATGACAGCTATCGTCCAAAAATATACTGAAGTAAGGTTGCCAAGAGGACTTGAAAGTGGGGCAGAATTGCAGGAAACCGATTTCAGGAGGTAGACTGGAATTGCATTGAAAGCATAGGAAAAGAGGCAGAACGTCCACAATGATGCACTTGGCCAAAAAGGGCGTATGCGTTTTTTCCTGAATATATTCAGGAAAAAACGCATACGCCCTTTTTGGCCAACCAAGCAAGCTTGCAAAGGAAATCTGCACTACAATGAAGTCTCACTTCCCCCCCCGCCCCGGTCAAAAGGGCCATCTGAAAAAAGTGTAAAATCCAGAAAGGCAGGACAGGCCATGGAGAACTGGGAGCCTTGTTATGCTGATGGGCGAGATGTCAATTGCCAACAGACACTCGGGAGAAGTGTATGGTGTTTCCTGAAACATCTAAAAAACAAAGCAACAGAGCCTAGGGCACTTCCACTTATGGTCCTATAGCTTAGGGAAATTAAAATCAAAGAGACATAGCCACCCCAAAGTTTGGGACGCCTCTGTTTACAAGAACCTCGTTTACAGTACAAGTTCAACATCGCAGAAAGTGAAAAATGGATAAAGAAGTTGCGGTATTTACTTACAAAGCAATATCACTCAGCAATGAAATCTATGTCATCAGGCCCTTAGCAGCACAATGAGTGGATTCAGGTATGATGATTCTAACTGAAATAAGTCACACAGAAAAAGAAACATCATAAGATATCAGTAATACATGGAATGTAAACTTGGCCAAACAGGAACTGAATTACAGAACAGAACAGGGTCTCAAATTTAGAAAACCAACTTATGCTTGCTTAAGGGGAAAGGTGAGTTGGGGTGCTGCATAAAACCAGAGATTGAAATGAGCACAGATAAAGTTCCTTAAGCCAAATATGGAATAGACAAGAGCTACTCCTTGCTCAACGAAATGGACTCAACACCGAATATTAAACGCCTAAGAATGTACCTGACTAGTAAGTATCTTAAAACCTATGGATTGCTATGTGTCCAAAAGAGAATCAAGCATGTGTACAGGGGCATAAACACAGCAGTGATAGGACTGGAGAGGTTCGGTGAGCAAATGAAGACCCTTTGAAGTCATATTGCATGGTACCCATTCCACGGGTTTCAACTACCCACGTTTAAGGTATTCTTCCTTCAGCTAAAACATGCATGTGGAACCCAGAGTATGATCAACCGTGTGAACGGGAGACCTGTTCAAATATGTCTCAGTTTTCCTCCCCTGGTACTCGGGTGCAACATTCCAGATGCTTTACTAACACTCTCCCCACTTGGATAGTCAGCCTTTAACCTCCTGTGTAGCCCAGTTTGCAATTTCTGCGGAAGATGAACAGGAATAGTGAGAACCAATGAGAGACTAGCTGGAGGTGTCTGGACGGGCAAATTTAACTCTCATTTCCCAACAGGAAGAGGAAGTAACCAAAGGCTCAGCGTGCCGTGCCGGAACCAGATTAAGGCCTGAAGCCATCCTGCGGTGTTGCGGCCAGCTCAAAAGAAAGCGAGTTGAAGAAAGGAGCTCAGGGGCACTGTAATTCACAAACCTGCAGAGTTATAAATGACAGCTATCGTCCAAAAATATACTGAAGTAAGGCTGCCAAGAGGACTTGAAAGTGAGGCAGAATTGCAGGAAACCGATTTCAGGAGGTAGACTGGAATTGCATTGAAAGCACAGGAAAAGAGGCAGAACGTCCACAATGATGCACTTGGCCAAAAAGGGCGTATGCGTTTTTTCCTGAATATATTCAGGAAAAAACGCATACGCACTTTTTGGCCAACCAAGCAAGCTTGCAAAGGAAATCTGCACTACAATGAAGTCTCACTTCCCCCCGGTCAAAAGGGCCATCTGAAAAAAGTGTAAAATCCAGAAAGGCAGGACAGGCCATGGAGAACTGGGAGCCTTGTTATGCTGATGGGCGGGATGTAAATTGCCAACAGACACTCGGGAGAAGTGTATGGTGTTTCCTGAAACATCCAGAAAACAAAGCAACAGAGCCTAGGGCACTTCCACTTATGGTCCTATAGCTTAGGGAAATTAAAATCAAAAAGACACAGCCACCCCAAAGTTTGGGACGCCTCTGTTTACAAGAACCTCGTTTACCGTACAAGTTCAATATCACAGAAAGTGAAAAATGGATAAAGAACTTGTGGTACTTACGTACAATGCAGTATCACTCAGCAATGAAATCTATGTCATCAGGCCCGTAGCAGCATAATGAGTGAATTCAGGTACGATGATTCTAACTGAAATAAGTCACACAGAAAAAGAAACATCATAAGATATCACTAATACACGGAATGTAAACTTGGCTACACAGGAACTGAATTACAGAACAGAACAGGGTCTCAAATTTAGAAATCCAACTTATGCTTGCTTAAGGGGAAAGGTGAGTTGGGGTGCTGCATAAAACCAGAGATTGAAATGAGCACAGATAAAGTTCCTTAAGCCAAATATGGAATAGACAAGAGCTACTCCTTGCTCAACGAAATGGACTCAACACCGCATATTAAACGCCTAAGAATGTACCTGACTAGTAAGTATCTTAAAACCTATGGATTGCTATGTCTCAGAAAGAGAATCAAGCATGTGTACAGGGGCATAAACGCAGCAGTGATAGGATTGGAGAGGTTCGGTGAGCAAATGAAGATCCTTTGAAGTCATATTGCATGGTACCCATTCCACGGGTCTCAACTACCAAAGTTTAAGGTATTCTTCCTTCAGCTAAAACATGCATGTGAAACCCAGAGTATGATCAACAGTGTGAACGGGAGACGTGTTCAAATATGTCTCAGTTTTCCTCCCCTGGTACTCGGGTGCAACATTCCAGACGCTTTACTAACACTCTCCCCACTTGGAGAGTCAGCGCCTTTAACCTCCTGTTTGGCCCAGTTTGCAATTTCTGCGGAAGATGAACAGGAATAGGGAGAACCAATGAGAGACCAGGTGGAGGTGTCTGGACGGGCAAATTTAACTCTCATTTCCCACCAGGAAGTGGAACTAACCAAAGGCTCAGCGTGCCGTGCCGGAACCAGATTAGGGCCTGAAGCCATCCTGCGGTGTTGCGGCCAGCTCAAAAGAAAGCGAGTTGAAGAAAGGAGCTCAGGGGCACTGTAATTCACAAACCTGCAGAGTTATAAATGACAGCTATCATCCAAAAATATACTGAAGTAAGGCTGCCAAGAGGACTTGAATGCGGGGCAGAATTGCAGGAAACCGATTTCAGGAGGTAGACTGGAATTGCATTGAAAGCATAGGAAAAGAGGCAGAACGTCCACAATGATGCACTTGGCCAAAAAGGGCGTATGCGTTTTTTCCTGAATATATTCAGGAAAAAACGCATACGCCCTTTTTGGCCAACCAAGCGAGCTTGCAAAGGAAATCTGCACTACAATGAAGTCTCACTTCCCCCCGGTCAAAAGGGCCATCTGTAAAAAGTGTAAAATCCAGAAAGGAAGGACAGGCCATGGAGAACTGGGAGCCTTGTTATGCTGATGGACGGGATGTAAATTGCCAACAGACACTCGGGAGAAGTGTATGGTGTTTCCTGAAACATCTAAAAAACAAAGCAACAGAGCCTAGGGCACTTCCACTTATGGTCCTATAGCTTAGGGAAATTAAAATCAAAAAGACACAGCCACCCCAAAGTTTGGGACGCCTCTGTTTACAAGAACCTCGTTTACAGTACAAGTTCAACATCGCAGAAAGTGAAAAATGGATAAAGATGTTGTGGTATTTACTTACAAAGCAATATCACTCAGCAATGAAATCTATGTCATCAGGCCCTTAGCAGCACAATGAGTGGATTCAGGTATGATGATTCTAACTGAAATAAGTCACACAGAAGAAGAAACATCATAAGATATCAGTAATACACGGAATGTAAACTTGGCTACACAGGAACTGAATTACAGAACAGAACAGGGTCTCAAATTTAGAAAACCAACTTATGCTTGCTTAAGGGGAAAGGTGAGTTGGGGTGCTGCATAAAACCAGAGATTGAAATGAGCACAGATAACGTTCCTTAAGCCAAATACGGAATAGACAAGAGCTACTCCTTGCTCAACGAAATGGACTCAACACCGCATATTAAACTCCTAAGAATGTACCTGACTAGTAAGTATCTTAAAACCTATGGATTGCTATGTCTCCGAAAGAGAATCAAGCATGTGTACAGGGGCATAAACGCAGCAGTGATAGGATTGGAGAGGTTCGGTGAGCAAATGAAGACCCTTTGAAGTCATATTGCATGGTACCCATTCCACGGGTTTCAACTACCCAGTTTTAAGGTATTCTTCCTTCAGCTAAAACATGCATGTGGAACCTAGAGTATGATCAACCATGTGATCGGGAGACGTGTTCAAATATGTCTCAGTTTTCGTACCCTGGTACTCGGGTGCAACATTCCAGACGCTTTACTAACACTCTCCCGACTTGGGGAGTCAGTCCCTTTAACCTCCTGTTTGGCCCAGTTTGCAATTTCTGATGAAGATGAACAGGAATAGCGAGAACCAATGAGAGACTAGCTGGAGGTGTCTGGACGGGCAAATTTAACTCTCATTTCCCACCAGCAAGCGGAATTTACCAAAGGCTCAGCGTGCCGGGCCGGAACCAGATTAGGGCCTGAAGCCATCCTGCGGTGTTGCGGCCAGCTCAAAAGAAAGCGAGTTGAAGAAAGGAGCTCAGGGGCACTGTAATTCACAAACCTGCAGAGTTATAAATGACAGCTATCGTCCAAAAATATACTGAAGTAAGGCTGCCAAGAGGACTTGAAAGCGGGGCAGAATTGCAGGAAACCGATTTCAGGAGGTAGACTGGAATTGCATTGAAAGCATAGGAAAAGAGGCAGAACGTCCACAATGATGCACTTGGCCAAAAAGGGCGTATACGTTTTTTCCTGAATATATTCAGGAAAAAACGCATACGCCCTTTTTGGCCAACCAAGCAAGCTTGCAAAGGAAATCTGCACTACAATGAAGTCTCACTTCCCCCCGGTCAAAAGGGCCATCTGAAAAAAGTGTAAAATCCAGAAAGGCAGGACAGGCCATGGAGAACTGGGAGCCTTGTTATGCTGATGGGCGGGATGTAAATTGCCAACAGACACTCGGGAGAAGTGTATGGTGTTTCCTGAAACATCTAAAAAACAAAGCAACAGAGCCTAGGGCACTTCCACTTATGGTCCTATAGCTTAGGGAAATTAAAATCAAAAAGACACAGCCACCCCAATGTTTGGGACGCCTCTGTTTACAAGAACCTCGTTTACCGTACAAGTTCAATATCACAGAAAGTGAAAAATGGATAAAGAACTTGTGGTACTTACGTACAACGCAGTATCCCTCAGCAATGAAATCTATGTCATCAGGCCTGTAGCAGCATAATGAGTGGATTCAGGTACGATGATTCTAACTGAAATAAGTCACACAGAAAAAGAAACATCATAAGATATCAGTAATACACGGAATGTAAACTTGGCTACAGAGGAACTGAATTACAGAACAGAACAGGGTCTCAAATTTAGAAAACCAACTTATGCTTGCTTAAGGGGAAAGGTGAGTTGGGGTGCTGCATAAAAGCAGAGATTGAAATGAGCACAGATAAAGTTCCTCTAGCCAAATATGGAATAGACAAGAGCTACTCCTTGCTCAACGAAATGGACTCAACACCGCATATTTAACGCCTAAGAATGTACCTGACTAGTATCTGAAAACCTATGGATTGCTATGTCTCCGAAAGAGAATCAAGCATGTGTACAGGGGCATACACGCAGCAGTGATAGGATTGGAGAGGTTCGGTGAGCAAATGAAGACCCTTTGAAGTCATATTGCATGGTACCCATTCCACGGGTTTCAACTACCCAGGTTTAAGGTATTCTTCCTTCAGCTAAAACATGCATGTAGAACCTAGAGTATGATCAACCATGTGATTGGGAGACGTGTTCAAATATGTCTCAGTTTTCGTTCCCTGGTACTCGGGTGCAACATTCCAGACGCTTTACTAACACTCTCCCGACATGGAGAGTCAGTCCCTTTAACCTCCTGTTTGCCCAGTTTGTAATTTCTGCGGAAGATGAACAGGAATAGCGAGAACCAATGAGAGACTAGCTGGAGGTGTCTGGACGGGCAAATTTAACTCTCATTTCCCACCAGGAAGAGGAATTAACCAAAGGCTCAGCGTGCCGTGCCAGAACCAGATTAGGGCCTGAAGCCATCCTGCGGTGTTGCGGCCAGGTCACAAGAAAGTGAGTTGAAGAAAGGAGCTCAGGGGCACTGTAATTCACAAACCTGCAGAGTTATAAATGACAGCTATCGTCCAAAAATATACTGAAGTAAGGCTGCCAAGAGGACTTGAAAGCGGGGCAGAATTGCAGGAAACCGATTTCAGGAGGTAGACTGGAATTGCATTGAAAGCATAGGAAAAGAGGCAGAACGTCCACAATGATGCACTTGGCCAAAAAGGGCGTATGCGTTTTTTCCTGAGTATATTCAGGAAAAAACGCATACGCCCTTTTTGGCCAACCAAGCAAGCTTGCAAAGGAAATCTGCACTACAATGAAGTCTCACTTCCCCCCGGTCAAAAGGGCCATCTGTAAAAAGTGTAAAATCCAGAAAGGAAGGACAGGCCATGGAGAACTGGGAGCCTTGTTATGCTGATGGGCGGGATGTCAATTGCCAACAGACACTCGGGAGAAGTGTATGGTGTTTCCTGAAACATCTAAAAAACAAAGCAACAGAGCCTAGGGCACTTCCACTTATGGTCCTATAGCTTAGGGAAATTAAAATCAAAAAGACACAGCCACCCCAAAGTTTGGGACGCCTCTGTTTACAAGAACCTCGTTTACTGTACAAGTTCAATATCACAGAAAGTGAAAAATGGATAAAGAACTTGTGGTACTTATGTACAATGCTGTATCACTCAGCAATGAAATCTATGTCATCAGGCCCGCAGCAGCATAATGAGTGGATTCAGGTATGATGATTCTAACTGAAATAAGTCACACAGAAAAAGAAACATCATGAGATATCACTAATACACGGAATGTAAACTGGGCTACACAGGAACTGAATTCCAAAACAGAACAGGGTCTCAAATTTAGAAAACCAACTTATGCTTGCTTAAGGGGAAAGGTGAGTTGGGGTGCTGCATAAAACCAGAGATTGAAATGAGCACAGATAAAGTTCCTTAAGACAAATATGGAATAGACAAGAGCTACTCCTTGCTCAACGAAATGAACTCAACAACCCATATTAAACGCCTAAGAATGTACCTGACTAGTAACTATCTTAAAACCTATGGATTGCTATGTCTCCAAAAGAGAATCAAGCGTGTGTACAGGGGCATAAACGCAGCAGTGATAGGATTGGAGAGGTTCGGTGAGCAAATGAAGACCCTTTGAAGTTATATTGCATGGTACCCATTCCACGGGTTTTAACTACCCAGGTTTAAGGTATTCTTCCTTCAGCTAAAACATGCATGTGGAACCCAGAGTATGATCAACCGTGTGAATGGGAGACGTGTTCAAATATGTCTCAGTTTTCCTCCCCTGGTACTCGGGTGCAACATTCCAGACGCTTTACTAACACTGTCCCCACTTGGAGAGTCAGCGCCTTTAACCTCCTGCTTGGCCCAGTTTGCAATTTCTGCGGAAGATGAACAGGAATAGGGAGAACCAATGAGAGTCTAGCTGGAGGTGTCTGGACGGGCAAATTTAACTCTCATTTCCCACCAGGAAGAGGAACTAACCAAAGGCTCAGCGTGCCGTGCCGGAACCAGATTAGGGCCTGAAGCCATCCTGCGGTGTTGCGGCCAGCTCAAAAGAAAGCGAGTTGAAGAAAGGAGCTCAGGGGCACTGTAATTCACAAACCTGCAGAGGTATAAATGACAGCTATCTTCCAAAAATATACTGAAGTAAGGCTGCCAAGAGGACTTGAAAGCGGGGCAGAATTGCAGGAAACCGATTTCAGGAGGTAGACTGGAATTGCATTGAAAGCATAGGAAAAGAGGCAGAACGTCCACAATGATGCACTTGGCCAAAAAGGGCGTATGCGTTTTTTCCTGAATATATTCAGGAAAAAACACATACGCCCTTTTTGGCCAACCAAGCAAGCTTGCAAAGGAAATCTGCACTACAATGAAGTCTCACTTCCCCCCGGTCAAAAGGGCCATCTGAAAAAAGTGTAAAATCCAGAAAGGCAGGACAGGCCATGGAGAACTGGGAGCCTTGTTATGCTGATGGGCGGGATGTAAATTGCCAACAGACACTCGGGAGAAGTGTATGGTGTTTCCTGAAACATCTAAAAAACAAAGCAACAGAGCCTAGGGCACTTCCACTTATGGTCCTATAGCTTAGGGAAATTAAAATCAAAAAGACACAGCCACCCCAAAGTTTGGGACGCCTCTGTTTACAAGAACCTCGTTTACCGTACACGTTCAACATCGCAGAAAGTGAAAAATGGATAAAGAAGTTGTGGTATTTACTTACAAAGCAATATCACTCAGCAATGAAATCTATGTCATCAGGCCCTTAGCAGCACAATGAGTGGATTCAGGTATGATGATTCTAACTGAAATAAGTCACACAGAAAAAGAAACATCATAAGATATCACTAATACACGGAATGTAAACTTGGCTACACAGGAACTGAATTCCAAAACAGAACAGGGTCTCAAATTTAGAAAACCAACTTATGCTTGCTTAAGGGGAAAGGTGAGTTGGGGTGCTGCATAAAACCAGAGATTGAAATGAGCACAGATAACGTTCTATAAGGCAAATATGGAATAGACAAGAGCTACTCCTTGCTCAACGAAATGGACTCAACACCCCATATTCAACGCCTAGGAATATACCTGCCTAGTAAGAATCATAAAAGCAATGGATTTATATATCTCTGTAAGAGAATCAAGAGTGTGTACAGCGGCATTAAAGCAGTGAAAATCAGCTAAATCCCATATTAAAAATAAATTTCTTAAACAAAACACAATGACAGTGAAATAGAGAGCAATACTTAAGTAATTCATTCAAGGCTTCTGATGCAACCTGCATTTACCATATCTACACCCAGAGCTGGGTGACACATAAGGCTGGACACTTGGGGCTCATAAGATTGGTGAGGTTCGGTGAGCAAATGCAGACCCTTTGAAGTCATATTGCATGGTACCCATTCCATGGGTCTCAACTCTCCAGGTTTAAGGGATTCTTCCTTTAGCTAAAACATGCATGTGGAACCCAGAGTATGATCCACCGTGTGATCGAGAAACGTGTTCAAATGTGTCTCACTTTTCGTTCCCTGGTACTCGGGTGCAACATTCCAGACACTTTACTAACACTCTCCCGACTTGGAGAGTCAGTCCCTTTAACCTCCTGTTTGGCTCAGTTTGCAATTTCTGCGGAAGATGAACAGGAATAGGGAGAACCAATGAGAGACTAGCTGGAGGTGTCTGGACGGGCAAATTTAACTCTCATTTCCCACAGGGAAGAGGAATAAACCAAAGGCTCAGCATGCCGTGCCGGAACCAGATTAGGGCCTGAAGCAATCCTGCGGTGTTGTGGCCAGCTCAAAAGAAAGCGAGTTGAAGAAAGGAGCTCAGGGGCACTGTAATTCAGAAACCTGCAGATTTATAAATGACAGCTATTGTCCGAAAATATACTGAAGTAGGGCTGCCAAGAGGACTTGAATGCGGGGCAGAATTGCAGGAAACCGATTTCAGGAGGAATCGGAATTGGATTGCATTTAAAACACAGGAAAAGAGGAAGAACTTCGACAATGATGCACTTGGTCAAAAAGGGCGTATGTGTTTTTTCCTGAATATATTCAGGAAAAAACTCATACGCCCTTTTTGGCCAACCAAGCAAGCTTGCAAAGGAAATCTGCACTACAATGAAGTCTCACTTCCCCCCGGTCAAAAGGGCCATCTGAAAAAAGTGTAAAATCCAGAAAGGCAGAACAGGCCACGGAGAACTGGGAGCCTTGTTATGCTGATGGGCGGGATGTAAATTCCCAACAGCCGCTCTGTAGAAGTGTATGGTGTTTCCTGAAACATCTAAAAAACAAAGCAACAGAGCCTAGGGCACTTCCACTTATGGTCCTATAGCTTAGGGAAATTAAAATCAAAAAGACACAGCCACCCCAAAATTTGGGACGGCTCTTTTTACAGGAATCTCTTCTGCGGCACAAGTTAAATATCCCAGAGAGCAAATAATGGATAAAGAAGTTGCGGTACTTATGTACAACAGAATACCACTCAGCAATGAAATCTATGTCACCAGGCCCGTACCAGCATAATGAGTGGATTGAGGCACGATGATTCTAAGTGAACTAAGTCACACAGAAAAAGAAACATCATAAGGTATCACTAATACATGGAATGTGAATTTGGCTACACATGAACTGAATTACAAAACAGAACAGGGTCTCAAATTTAGAAAACCAACTTATGCTTGCTTAAGGGGGAAGGTGAGTTGGGGTGCTGCATAAAAGCAGAGTTTGAAATTAGCACAGATACCGTTCCATAAGCCAAATATGTAATAGACAAGACCTACCCCTTGCTCAACGAAATGGATTCAACAATGAGGTATCACCTCACACCTGGTAGAATAAGCATCATAGAAAATCTACAAACAAAAAATGCTGGAAAGGGTGTGGAGAAAAGGAACCCTCTTCCACTATTGTTGGGAATATAAATTGATACAGTCATTATGGAGAACAATATGGAATTTCTTAAGAAACTAACAATAGAATTACCATATGATACAGCAATCCCAGTACTGGACATATACCCAGACAAAACCATAAATCAAAAAGAGTCATTCACCGCAATGCTCATTGCATCACTATTTACAATATCGAGGTAATGGAAGCAACCTAAATGCCCACAGACAGACGAATGCATAAAGCTGTGGTACATATATAAAATGGAATATTACTAAGCCATGAAAAGGAATGAAATTGGGTCATTTGTAGAGACGTCGATGGATCTAGAGACTGTCATACAGAGTGAAGTAAGTCAGAAAGAGAAAAACAAATCTTGTATATTCATGCATATATGTGGAACCTAGAAAAACTGTACAGATTAACCATTTTGCAAGGCATAAATAGAGCAACAGATGTAGACAACAAACGTATGGACAACAAGGGGGGAAAGCTGTTGGGGGGGTGGTGGTGGGAGGAGTTGAGAGACTGGGATTGGCATGTATACATTTATATGTATAAAATAGATAACCAATAAGAACCTGCTGTATAAAAATATAAAATAAAATTCAAAATTAAAAAGAAATAAAATTTAAAAAATAAAACAGAAAAAACAATTATTCCCTGCACATACATGTATTTATATGAATAAATTATTTCCATGCTTATATCTGTAAATACAAAAAAGAGGAATAAAATCTACCTTGAACCAAAAACGAAAAAGAGAAAAAAACACAGAACCCACCAGTTACACAGAGGAAAACCGTATCAGGGCACTTGCTCCAGTTGTAAACAATTCTGAAGTTGGTCAGCGGTGGGGAATCGTCTCCCATTCAGCCAGCAGCCCCCACGCAACAAGCGTCCTCATTGCAAAGCTGGGGCACCGTGCCGAGGCATCTGTGAGTAAACGTGAGCTGAGCCCCAGGCCAGTTGCTGCTGAACTATTCCCACCCGTCCCAGGTAAAACACCTGAATATATACAAGGACTTGAAAGCCTAGAGGAAGGGCCATAGAGCCACACGAGTGACAGCATGCCGGCCGACTTGGTGCCTGCAGGCCAGCCAGGATGGTCCTGGCCCTGGGTGCTCTTCTGGAAGATTTCCATTTCCCTGCCTGAGATACCCGTCCTGTCCCTGCCCCCACTGCTTTTTTCCTTCCTCACCTCTGCCCAGGGAGAAATTCCAGCAGCAGGTATGGGTGACACATCCTCTTCTTTAGCAGGTGGCAGCCTGGCAACTGCTGCAGAAAGTCCAGCAGAGCCCCACTCACACTGGGCCACCCACAAAGCCGTGGCCTCTCACTCCCTCCCACCAGCCCAGCCCCGAGACTGCTGACAGGGCAGAGGAAATGGCGTCAGGCACGGCTGCAGGGGCTCTTGCTGCCTGGAGTGGTATTTATATTGATCTCAACCCAGGCACACCTGGGGAGGGCTGGCCGGCACGGTAAGGCTGCCCAGGTCAGCCAATCATCACCCCTCAGGGGCTCACAGTTGCAGAAAATGGAACTTGCTGAACCGGCCAGGTCCAAGGAACAGGTGTGGGCTCCTGAGAGTCAGGATAGACAAGGGACTGCAGCTTTGGCTTGTTTTCTAATCATTTTATCTGGCCCATGAGTGGGAGACAACTTCAAGAAAACCCTCTCCTAATGAGAGGAACCCAGGAGTCAGGGAGAGGAGGGGTGGGTGGTGGTTGGAGACAGAGGCCTGGTGCCCCGGGTGCAGTGGAAGTCTCTGGAAGACCAGGTGGAGGGAGGCCTCACGGAGTGATGCCCAGGGTCACAGACCTGTCGCAGCTGCTGTTTGTTAGTTCAAGTCCTGCTCTGAGGTGCTCTGTGTCAGCTCTGAGCGACAGGTGAACTGGGGGTGCTCTGCAATGAGGGCTATGTGCACGGTTCCTGTGTGCCCAGCCCTGCCACGGTACCTGCAAGGGTAGCTCTGTATCCTGGGAGGGGCCTGATCACAAGAGCCCCGTGGGCTGGGGTGGGGGTGGGGTACCTGCCCAGGTGAGCTCCATATTCTGCGATTGGTCTGACCACGAGAGCCCCATGGGCTGCTGGGGACCTGGTAAAGGATGTCAGGACAGTCAGTGAAGCCACCGAGGATATACCTCCAGTTGCTCCTAATTCCTACACCCTGCTGGTCATTCTACCAACCACCAGGACATGGTATTCTGTATTAGTCTTCAATGATGCCTTCTTTTGTATTCCATTAGTCCCAGAGTCACAAGAAATTTTGGCTTGTGAGTGGCAGGACTCAACATACAACTAAAACAATACTTCCGGGCCGTCTGGCCCCAAGGGTGCAAAAATTCCCACACCGTCTTTGGGGAAAGCTTAGCTAAAGACCTAAAAGTTCTACCTCTGGAAAAGGAAACCCTCCTTCAATATGCAGACGACATTCTGATCGCCAGCCCTACTAAGGAGGCCTCTGAACTACCAAGCCAATAAAGGATAGAAGTTGTCCAAGAAAAAGCTCAAATATCACAGACTGCGGTGACCTGCCTGGGCTTCATTCTCACACAAGGTCAGAGAAGCCCATCCCAGGAAAGGGAAGAAACCATTTTCAGCCTTACCCCTTTCTAAAACTAGAAGACAGCTTAGGGGTTCCTGCGGAGGCCAGGGTTTGCTGCTTCTGGATCCCTAACTACAGTCTACTAGCTGGGCCTCTATATGAAACACTGAAAGGAAAAGATGATGATCCTTTTGAATAGAATCCAGAAGTGGCCTTTCAAGAATGGAAAGAGCAGTCAATTCAGACCCTTGCCCTGGAACTCCCTAATTTAGATAAACCCTTTGACCTTTACATTCCCGGTGAAAGGTGAATCGCCATTGGAGAATTAGTGCAAAAACTGGGACCACTTGAAATGGAACAATGCAAGAATGCCATCCAGGTAGGATAAACTACGGTCACTAAGGAGCTTGGCCCACTGCCACATCTGGCCAAGATACTGGCGGTATCTAAAAACCTGGAAATCAGCAGCCCAAAAGGCCACCTCCCTCCTACGGGAAAAGGACCCCACATGGTGATCCTAACCACCAACCATGCCCTGAAGTTGCAGGGTTCGCTCCGTGGGCACACCGACCTCGAGTGAGGAGGCCCTCCAACTCCAACATCCAGAGAGATAACCGGGGGCAACAGGGCACCATGACGACTCGTGTGAACATCACTTGACCTGGAGTTTCTCTCATAAAACAACAAGAGTGTGTCCCAAAAGAGTAGACTACTGCTTGCAGGACTTACTGCACCCAGAGGGGAGCTAATAATCTTGGCGGGGGAACAGTATACCACACTGTCACCATAGAAAAGCCTACAGACACCGTGATGATGGTGGCCAATAAGACCAGCTGGACTCCTGTTTACTTCAAAAGGCTGTTGACTCAGTAGCCATCATGGTCCTTATCACCACTGACCCTGGACTGTCTGGGAGTTGAGCGGGCAGGGCTCTGACACCTGGTGCTGTTTGTACGTTAATTCAGGGGCCTAATTGAAGAAAGCGCAGACTACTGGTCAGAGCATCTAGGCTGGCAGAAACGGTCAGCCTAAGGTGGCCGAACAAATGTGGGGTGGGGTGAAACCGGCCCCCACAGCGTCTCTGCACATCTCTTTCCTGGACCCTTAAAGGTCATTAGAATCTATAACACTTCCAATGCTGGTGCTCAGGTGGACGAGCAGGGAGGCAGGGGTCCTGGGGACAATCAACGTCACCGGGAGGCTGCTGGGGAGAAGCTCTGACCCTCGCCCCAGGGTATGAGGGCTCCCAACTCAGCACTCAGCAGTTACAGAAGAAGGGTCTGCACCCTCAGCACTCCAAGAATGAGGAACGGGACAAAAGGCAGAGGAGGGGTTTGTCCCCAGCAAAGCCCATTAAAAATCCCTGGGAGATAAAAATAGAATCTGGGCAATAAAGTCAAGTCTAACCTTTTTTATCCTTTGTGCTTTGTCTAATTTCACGTGCTCCTAGGGTCCCGCATGCAGAGGTTCCACACCCGGCACTTCAGACCAGATTTCCTAGTGCAGAATGGCTGGGTCGACACCTCAGCTCCTGGGGCCCAGTGCAGACTCCACGATATAGAGCCTGAGCTACAGCCAACCCGGCCCTCGAGAGCTCTGCCGCCTCCCTCCCTCCCACTGACTCTGACAGGATCTCTACACAGCAGCCCAGCCCACAGCCCACGGGGTAGTGCATGCTCTCACCTCTCCATTCTCTGATCAAAATATAAAGTTTCCTTTGCTTGTGAACCAAACTCAGTCTCGATCTGTTGGCCCCAATGACATTGGGCAGGGGGACACTTGTTGGGGTCCACTCTGGAGGATCAGTAACAGAAATTGAGACTATTGTAACCTCAATGAACAGATGTGTGAGCCAAACTGTAGTTAACATAGAACAGTGTATAAGGCTCGGGTAAAATAAGATGTTTCTAACACTTCCATTTGATATTTCCATCACTTTTTATAAGCAAGTTCAGTGAAAAGGTTTGTCTTATTCGTCAGGTCAATATTAGAGAAACGAAGTGATTTCTTTCCAAGGATGTACATCTAATAATCTTGGTTAAACCTTCAATCTTGTTTTAAATGCTTTTCCATTGAAAATGATACCTCTCTTTCAGCTCCCCCATTTCTGAGAAGTATAAAATCTTATAATTTATTATTACCAAAGGGGAAAGGTGGGAGGAGGGATAAATTAACAGTTTGGAATTAACACATACACACTGCTATGTATAAAATAGATCATCAACAAGGAACTACTGTATAGCACAGGGAACTACACTCAACATTTTGCAATAACCTATAAGGGGAAATAATCTGAAAAAGAATAGATATTTTTATTGACATCATCTATCAATGATAGTTAAAGTGTAGCCTAAGGGAAGCTGGTGGTGAGTGCTTCTGACCCTGAAGACTTCAATCATCTAAAGTTTGGACTCTGCCTACTTCCCAAGGCCCTTAATGAACATATGTGTAGCCGTAGCTTAAAAACTTCCCCAGTTTGGGTTTCGGGGAGACACTGATTTTGAAAAAGCCCTGGTGTTCTCCTTACATGAATGGGACTCTTCCTACTGCTAAAACATGTCTGTCACACCCAGAGGATGGTATACCGTCTGATCGGGAAGAGTTTGGAAAAGGCATCTCATCTCCTCATCTCCTGGTGCTCGGGTTCACCCCTCCAGCGTCTTTACTAACAGTCTCCCCACTTGGAGATGTCAGCACTGTCAACATCCTGTTGCGTACAGTTTGGAATTTGTCCAGAGGATGAAGCGGAAGGATGAGGAACAATGAGAGACAAGTCCTAGGTGTTCAGACAGGCACATGTCACTCTAATTTCCAATCAGGAAGACGAATTGACCAAAGGCTAGGGTTGCCCATGGAAACAGTATAGGGCTTGAGGAAATCCCGCTGCTTTGTGGTCAGTTCCCATAAACACAAGTTGAACAATGGAACTCAGGGGCAGTAAAATTCACAAAACTGCAGAGTTGAAAATATCCATCACTGAAAAATGTCTTGAGGAAAGTCAGAGAAAAGGACTTGTAAGCAAGGGAGAATGGCAGGAAAGGGATTTGAGGAGGTAGAAAGGACTCGCCATTAAGCACAAGAAAAGGAGCTGAACATTGCCAACATTGCAGTTGGCCAAAAAGGGTGTATGCGTTTTTTTCTGTATATATTCAAGAAAAGGGCATACACTTTTTTAGCCAACCAAACAGGTGGGCACTGGAAGTCAATACTACAAAAGATATCACTTCGCATCAGTCAGAAGAGCCATCCTCATAAAGCGTAAACAACAGAAATGCAGGACAGGGCAACGAGAAGAGGGAGCCCTGTGAGACTTATAGTGGAAATGTATATTGCCAACGGCCATTCTGGAGAAGTGTATTGTGTTTACTAAAGCATCTAAAAAATGAGCTACAGAGCATAGGGCACTTGCACTCATGGGCGTATATCTTGGGAAAAACAAAAATCGAGAGGACACAGGCACCCCAATGTTTACCCCCTCTCTATTTAAAAGATCCTCGACTAGGATATAACTTAAATGTCTCTGGAGGGAAAAAATGGATAGAGATGTGGTACTTAGGTAGAGTGGAATATTATTCAGCCTGGAAATCAATGAAATATGGCCAGTTGTAACAACTCCGGAGGAGTTACGTATGATCATTCTAAGTGACAGAATTCAAAAAGAAAAAGACACATATCATAAGATATCACTTAAAGGTGGAATCCAAAATGGCTACACATGAAATAAATTACAAAACAAAAACATAGTCAAATATGTAGAAAACACACATAAGGCTGCTAAACGGGAAAGGTGGGGAGGGGTGAGGCATCATCCAGGAGGTTGAAATTAGCAAAGATACCATTCCAAATACCAAACTGATAATCAACAAGGCCTACACGGTAGCTAAAAGAACTGCACTCAGCACACTCAAGTCACCGGAAAAGAATATATACGACTGGTAAGAATCTGAAAAAGAATTTATTGATGACTCTCTGTACGTGAATCAAGTGGATGTACAGCAGCAAGAAACAGAGCTTTGAAAATCAGCTGTAACCAATATAGTAATAAATTGAAAAAAATAAACGACAGAGAGACAGAGAAAACCTCTTACAACTTTTCCTCAGGGACGGTGATGCAACATGGATTGAACACATCTAGACCCACAGCAGGATGAGACATAAGGCTGGAAACTGTTTGCGCTAAGAGAAATGTGAGGTTGGGTGAGGAAATGCACACCCTTTAAAGTAATACTACCTGGTACCCATTCAATGGGTCCCAAATCTGCAGGTTCAAGGGATCTTCCTACAGCTAAAACATGCATGGAAAACCCAGAGGACTGTACACCATGTGATCGGGAGATGTGTCTAAAATGCACCTCATTTATCCTCTCCTGGTGCTCCTGTTCACCATTCCAGCCATGTTACTTAGAATCTCCCCACTTGGAGAATCAGCACATTTAAACTTCTGTTTCACACATTTTGCAAATTGTGAGGAGGATGAACGGGAAGAGGGGGAACCAATGAGAGAATAGTTGTAGGGGTTTGGACGGGCACATATCACTCTAATTTCCCATTAAGAATAAGAATTAAAGAAAGGCTCAGCCTGCCTCGCCGGAGCCAAAATAGGGCCTGAAGCAATCCTGCGGGTTTGAGGCCAGCTCACAAAAGAGCAACTTAAAAAATGGAGCTCAGGGTCACTGCAATTCACAAACCTGCAGAGTTATAAATGAAAACTAACGTCCAAAAATATGTTGAGGTAAGGCAAAGAAGAGGATCTGAATGCAAGACAGAATTGCAAGAAACAGATTTCAAGAGATAGATTGGACTCGTCTTTAATGCACATGAAAAGCGGCAGAATTTCGACAATGATGCAGTTGGCCCAAAAGGGCGTATGCGTTTTTTCCTGATTATATCCAGGAAAAAACGCATACGCACTTTATGGGCAACGAAGCAAGTAAGCAATGCAAATGTGCACAACAAAGAAGTCTCACTTCCCACCGGTCAAAAGGGCCATCCTAAAAAAGTGTAAAATCCAGAAAGGCAGGACAGGCCATGGAGAACAGGGAGCCTTTATACGCTGATGGGCAGTGTGTGAACTGCCGAGAGCCACTCTGGAGAAGTGTATGGTGGTTCCTAAATCATCTAAAAAACAGAGCTACAGAGCATAGGACACTTCCAATCATGGGAGTATATCTAGGGAAGTCTAAAAATCAACAAGACACAAGCACACCACAGTTTAGGGCTACTCTGTTTACAAGAACCTCAACTTCAGTACACCTTAAATATCCCAGGAAAGAGAACAATGGATAAAGAAGATGTGGTACTTATGTACAATGGAATATCTCTTCACCATGAAATCAATGTAATAAGGCTAGTAGAAGGATAAAGAGTGGATTTAGGTCCGATAATACTACTTGAAATAAGTCAAACAGAAAAAGAAACATATCATAAGATATCACTTATAGAGAGAGGGTAAATATGGCTGCACAAGAAATGAATTACAGAACAGAACAGTGTCTCACATTTAGAAAACACACTTATGTCAGCTTAAGGGGAAAGGAGAGGTGGGGTGATGCATAAAACCAGAGTTTGAAATTAGCACAGATACCGTTCAATAAACCAAATAGGTATTAGACAAGATCTACACCTTGCTCAATGAACTGGCCTCAACACACCCTATACACCGCAGAGAAATATATCTGAGTAATAAGAATCTTAAAACCCATGTATTGATATATCTCCATAAGGGAATCAAGTGTGTGCAGAGCGGCACAAACACAGCAGTGAAAATGAGCTAAACCCCATTATAGAAATAAATTTTAAAAAGAAAACGCTGAAACAATGAAAGAGAAAAATTCTTACAAAATTCGCTCAGGGGCTGTGATGCAACCTGGATTGCAACCTGGATTGACCACATATAAACCCACAGCTGGATAAGACATAAGGCTGGACACTTGGGGCTGAGAGGATTGGTGAGCTTTGGTGAGCAACTGCCGAAAGTTTAATGCAATACTTCATGCTACTCAGTCCAAGGGTCCCAACACTCCAGGTTGAAGGGAATCTTCCTACAGCTAAACCATGCTTGGGAAACCCAGCGACTGGTATACCATATGATCGGGAAAGGTTTCTAAAACGCACCTCATTTTTCCTCTCCTGGGGCTGCGGATCGACATTCCAGCCGCTTTACTAACAACATCCCCACATGGAGTCAATGCCTTTAAGTTCTGGTATCGCACAGTCTGCAGTTAGTGTGGAGGATGAATGGGAATAGGGGGAACCAGTGAGAAACAAGCTGTAGCGGTTTCAATGGGCACATGTCACTCTAATGCCACATCAGTAAGAAGAATTAACCAAAGGCACAGCAAGGTGCCCCAGAAGAAAAATAGGGCTTCAAGGAATCCTGTGGTTATGGGGCAAGACCACAAAAATAAGAGCTGAAAAGTGGGGCTAAGGGCCACCGCAATTCAAAAACCTGCAGAGTTATAAAGGCCAACTATTTTCAAAAAATATATTGAGGTAAGGCTATGAAGAGACATTGAAAGCAAGGCAGAATTGCAGGAAACCGATTTCAGGAGGTAGACTGGAATTGCATTGAAAACATATGAAGAGAGTCAGAACCTCGACAATGATGCACTTGGCCAAAAAGGGCGTATGTGTTTTTTCCTGAATATATTCAGGAAAAAACGCATACACACTTTTTGGCCAACCAAGCAAGCTTGCAAAGGAAATGTGCACTACAATGAAGTCTCACTTCCACCTGGTCAAAAGGGCCATCTGAAAAAAGTGTAAAATCCAGAAAGGCACGACAGGGCATGGAGAACTGGGAGCCTTCTTATGCTGATGGGCGGGATGTAAATTGCCAACAGCCACTCTGGAGAAGTGTATGGTGTTTCCTGAAACATCTAAAAAACAAAGCAACAGAGCCTAGGGCACTTCCACTTATGGTCCTATAGATTAGGGAAATTAAAATTAAAAAGACACAGCCACCCCAAAGTTTGGGACGGCTCTGTTTACAAGAACCTCGTTTACGGTACAAGTTCAATATCGCAGAGAGTGAAAAATGGATAAAGAAGTTGTGGTACTTACGTACAATGCAATATCACTCAGCAATGAAATCTATGTCATCAGGCCCTTAGCAGCACAATGAGTGGATTCAGGTATGATGATTCTAACTGAAATAAGTCACACAGAAAAAGAAACATCATAAGATATCAGTAATACACGGAATGTAAACTTGGCTACTCAGGAACTGAATTACAGAACAGAACAGGGTCTCCAATTTAGAAAACCAACTTATGCTTGCTTAAGGGTAAAGGTGAGTTGGGGTGCTGCATAAAACCAGAGATTGAAATGAGCACAGATAAAGTTCCTTAAGCCAAATATGTAATAGACAAGAGCTACTCCTTGCTCAACGAAATGGACTCAACACCCCATATTAAACGCCTAAGAATATACCTGACTAGTAAGAATCTTAAAACGTACGGATGGCTATGTCTGAAAGAGAATCAAGCGTGTGTACAGGGACATAAACGCAGCAGTGATAGGATTGGAGAGGTTCGGTGAGCAAAGGAAGACCCTTTGAAGTCATATTTCATGGTACCCATTCCACGGGTTTCAACTACCCAGGTTTAAGGTATTCTTCCTTCAGCTAAAACATGCATGTGGAACCTAGAGTATGATCAACCATGTGATCGGGGGATGTGTTCAAATATGTCTCAGTTTTCGTACCCTGGTACTCTGGTGCAACATTCCAGACGCATTACTAACACTCTCCCGACTTGGAGAGTCAGTCCCTTTAACCTCCTGTTTGGCCCAGTTTGCAATTTCTGCGGAAGATGAACAGGAATAGCGAGAACCAATGAGAGACTAGCTGGAGGTGTCTGGACGGGCAAATTTAACTCTCATTTCCCACCAGGAAGAGGAAATAACCAAAGGCTCAGCGTGCTGTGCCGGAACCAGATTAGGGCCTGAAGCCATCCTGCGGTGTTGCGGCCAGCTCACAAGAAAGCGAGTTGAAGAAAGGAGCTCAGGGGCACTCTAATTCACAAACCTGCAGAGTTATAAATGACAGCTATCGTCCAAAAATATACTGAAGTAAGGCTGCCAAAAGGAGTTGAAAGCGGGGCAGAATTGCAGGAAACCGATTTCAAGAGGTAGACTGGAATTGCATTGAAAGCATAGGAAAAGAGGTAGAAGGTCCACAAGAATGCACTTGGCCAAAAAGCGTTTATGCGTTTTTTCCTGAATATATTCAGGAAAAAACGCATACGCCCTTTTTGGCCAACCAAGCAAGCTTGCAAAGAAAATCTGCACTACAATGAAGTCTCACTTCCCCCCAGTCAAAAGGGCCATCTGAAAAAAGTGTAAAATCCAGAAAGGCAGGACAGGCCATGGAGAACTGGGAACCTTGTTATGCTGATGGGCAGGATGTAAATTGCCAAGAGCCATTCGGGAGAAGTGTATGGTGTTTCCTGAAACATCTAAAAAACAAAGCAACAGCGCCTAGGGCACTTCCACTTATGGTCCTATAGCTTAGGGAAATTAAAATCAAAAAGACACAGCCACCCCAAAGTTTGGGACGGCTCTGTTTACCACAACCTCCTTTACAGTACAAGCTCAATATCACAGAAAGTGAAAAATGGATAAATAAGTTGTGGAACTCACGTACAATGCAGTATCACTCAGCAATGAAATCTATTTCATCAGGCCTGTAGCAGCATAATGAGTGGAGTTAGCTACGGTGATTCTAACTGAAATAAGTCACACAGAAAAAGAAACATCATAAGATATCACTAACACACGGAATGTAAACTTGGCTACACAAGAACTGAATTACAGAACAGAACAGGGTCTCAAATTGACAAAAACCAACTTATGCTTGCTTAAGGGGAAAGTTGAGTTGGGGTGCTGCATAAAACCAGAGATTGAAATGAGCACAGATAAAGTTCCTTAAGCCAAATATGGAATAGACAAGAGCTACTCCTTGCTCAACGAAATGGACTCAACACCCCATATTAAACGCCTAAGAATGTACCTGACTAGTAAGTATCTTAAAACCTATGGGTTGCTATGTCTCCAAAAGAGAATCAAGCGTGTGTACAGGGGCATAAACGCAGCAGTGATAGGATTGGAGAGGTTCGGTGAGCAAATGAAGACCCTTTGAAGTCATATTGCATGGTACCCATTCCACGGGTTTCAACTACCCAGGTTTAAGGTATTCTTCCTTCAGCTAAAACATGCATGTGGAACCTAGAGTATGATCAACCATGTGATCGGGAGACGTGTTCAAATATGTCTCAGTTTTCGTACCCTGGTACTCGGGTGCAACATTCCAGACGCTTTACTAACACTCTCCCCACTTGGAGAGTCAGTCCCTTTAACCTCCTGTTTGGCCCAGTTTGCAATTTCTGCGGAAGATGAACAGGAATAGTGAGAACCAATGAGAGACTAGCTGGAGGTGTCTGGACGGGCAAATTTAACTCTCATTTCCCACCAGGAAGAGGAAATAACCAAAGGCTCAGCGTGCCGTGCCGGAACCAGATTAGGGCCTGAAGCCATCCTGCGGTGTTGCGGCCAGCTCACAAGAAAACGAGTTGAAGAAAGGAGCTCAGGGGCACTGTAATTCACAAACCTGCAGAGTTATAAATGACAACTATCGTCCAAAAATATACTGAAGTAAGGCTGCCAAGAGGACTTGAAAGCGGGGCAGAATTGCAGGAAACCGATTTCAGGAGGTAGACTGGAATTGCATTGAAAGCATAGGAAAAGAGGCAGAACGTCCACAATGATGCACTTGGCCAAAAAGGGCGTATGCGTTTTTTCCTGAATATATTCAGGAAAAAACGCATACGCCCTTTTTGGCCAACCAAGCAAGCTTGCAAAGGAAATCTGCACTACAATGAAGTCTCACTTCCCCCCGGTCAAAAGGGCCATCTGAAAAAAGTGTAAAATCCAGAAAGGCAGGACAGGCCATGGAGAACTGGGAGCCTTGTTATGCTGATGGGCGGGATGTAAATTGCCAACAGACACTCGGGAGAAGTGTATGGTGTTTCCTGAAACATCTAAAAAACACAGCAACAGAGCCTAGGCCACTTCCACTTATGGTCCTATAGCTTAGGGAAATTAAAATCAAAAAGATACAGCCACCCCAATGTTTGGGACGCCTCTGTTTACAAGAACCTCGTTTACCGTACAAGTTCAATATCACAGAAAGTGAAAAATGGATAAAGAACTTGTGGTACTTACGTACAATGCAGTATCACTCAGCAGTGAAATCTATGTCATCAGGCCCGTAGCAGCACAATGAGTGGATTCAGGTACGATGATTCTAACTGAAATAAGTCACACAGAAAAAGAAACATCATAAGATATCAGTAATACACGGAATGTAAACTTGGCTACACAGGAGCTGAATTACAGAACAGAACAGGGTCTCAAATTTAGAAAACCAACTTATGCTTGTTTAAGGGTAAAGGTGAGTTGGGGTGCTGCATAAAACCAGAGATTGAAATGAGCACAGATAAAGTTCCTTAAGCCAAATATGGAATAGACAAGAGCTACTCCTTGCTCAACGAAATGGACTCAACACCCCATATTAAACGCCTAAGAATGTACCTGACTCTTAAGTATCTTAAAACCTATGGATTGCTATGTCTCCGAAAGAGAATCAAGCATGTGTACAGGGACATAAACGCAGCAGTGATAGGATTGGAGAGGTTCGGTGAGCAAATGAAGACCCTTTGAAGTCATATTGCATGGTACCCATTCCACGGGTTTCAACTACCCAGGTTTAAGGTATTCTTCCTTCAGCTAAAACATGCATGTGGAACCTAGAGTATGATCAACCATGTGATCGGGAGACGTGTTCAAATATGTCTCAGTTTTCGTACCCTGGTACTCGGGTGCAACATTCCAGACGCTTTACTAACACTCTCCCCACTTGGAGAGTCAGTCCCTTTAAACTCCTGTTTGGCCCAGTTTGCAATTTCTGCGGAAGATGAACAGGAATAGCGAGAACCAATGAGAGACTAGCTGGAGGTGTCTGGACGGGCCAATTTAACTCTCATTTCCCACCAGGAAGAGGAAATAACCAAAGGCTCAGCGTGCCGTGCCGGAACCAGATTAGGGCCTGAAGCCATCCTGCGGTGTTGCGGCCAGCTCACAAGAAAGCGAGTTGAAGAAAGGAGCTCAGGGGCACTGTAATTCACAAACCTGCAGAGTTATAAATGACAACTATCGTCCAAAAATATACTGAAGTAAGGCTGCCAAGAGGACTTGAAAGCGGGGCAGAATTGCAGGAAACCGATTTCAGGAGGTAGACTGGAATTGCATTGAAAGCATAGGAAAAGAGGCAGAACGTCCACAATGATGCACTTGGCCAAAAAGGGCGTATGCGTTTTTTCCTGAATATATTCAGGAAAAAACGCATACGCCCTTTTTGGCCAACCAAGCAAGCTTGCAAAGGAAATCTGCACTACAATGAAGTCTCACTTCCCCCCGGTCAAAAGGGCCATCTGAAAAAAGTGTAAAATCCAGAAAGGCAGGACAGGCCATGGAGAACTGGGAGCCTTGTTATGCTGATGGGCGGGATGTAAATTGCCAACAGACACTCGGGAGAAGTGTATGGTGTTTCCTGAAACATCTAAAAAACACAGCAACAGAGCCTAGGCCACTTCCACTTATGGTCCTATAGCTTAGGGAAATTAAAATCAAAAAGATACAGCCACCCCAATGTTTGGGACGCCTCTGTTTACAAGAACCTCGTTTACCGTACAAGTTCAATATCACAGAAAGTGAAAAATGGATAAAGAACTTGTGGTACTTACGTACAATGCAGTATCACTCAGCAGTGAAATCTATGTCATCAGGCCCGTAGCAGCACAATGAGTGGATTCAGGTACGATGATTCTAACTGAAATAAGTCACACAGAAAAAGAAACATCATAAGATATCAGTAATACACGGAATGTAAACTTGGCTACACAGGAGCTGAATTACAGAACAGAACAGGGTCTCAAATTTAGAAAACCAACTTATGCTTGTTTAAGGGTAAAGGTGAGTTGGGGTGCTGCATAAAACCAGAGATTGAAATGAGCACAGATAAAGTTCCTTAAGCCAAATATGGAATAGACAAGAGCTACTCCTTGCTCAACGAAATGGACTCAACACCCCATATTAAACGCCTAAGAATGTACCTGACTCTTAAGTATCTTAAAACCTATGGATTGCTATGTCTCCGAAAGAGAATCAAGCATGTGTACAGGGACATAAACGCAGCAGTGATAGGATTGGAGAGGTTCGGTGAGCAAATGAAGACCCTTTGAAGTCATATTGCATGGTACCCATTCCACGGGTTTCAACTACCCAGGTTTAAGGTATTCTTCCTTCAGCTAAAACATGCATGTGGAACCTAGAGTATGATCAACCATGTGATCGGGAGACGTGTTCAAATATGTCTCAGTTTTCGTACCCTGGTACTCAGGTGCAACATTCCAGACGCTTTACTAACACTCTCCCCACTTGGAGAGTCAGTCCCTTTAAACTCCTGTTTGGCCCAGTTTGCAATTTCTGCGGAAGATGAACAGGAATAGCGAGAACCAATGAGAGACTAGCTGGAGGTGTCTGGACGGGCCAATTTAACTCTCATTTCCCACCAGGAAGAGGAAATAACCAAAGGCTCAGCGTGCCGTGCCGGAACCAGATTAGGGCCTGAAGCCATCCTGCGGTGTTGCGGCCAGCTCACAAGAAAGCGAGTTGAAGAAAGGAGCTCAGGGGCACTGTAATTCACAAACCTGCAGAGTTATAAATGACAACTATCGTCCAAAAATATACTAAAGTAAGGCTACCAAGAGGACTTGAAAGCGGGGCAGAATTGCAGGAAACCGATTTCAGGAGGTAGACTGGAATTGCATTGAAAGCATAGGAAAAGAGGCAGAACGTCCACAATGATGCACTTGGCCAAAAAGGGCGTATGCGTTTTTTCCTGAATATATTCAGGAAAAAACGCATACGCCCTTTTTGGCCAACCAAGCAAGCTTGCAAAGGAAATCTGCACTACAATGAAGTCTCACTGCCCCCCGGTCAAAAGGGCCATCTGAAAAAAGTGTAAAATCCAGAAAGGCAGAACAGGCCATGGAGAACTGGGAGCCTTGTTATGCTGATGGGCGGGATGTAAATTGCCAACAGACACTCGGGAGAAGTGTATGGTGTTTCCTGAAACATCTAAAAAACAAAGCAACAGAGCCTAGGGCACTTCCACTTATGGTCCTATAGCTTAGGGAAATTAAAATCAAAAAGACACAGCCACCCCAAAGTTTGGGACGCCTCTGTTTACAAGAACCTCGTTTACCGTACAAGTTCAATATCACAGAAAGTGAAAAATGGATAAAGAACTTGTGGTACTTACGTACAATGCAGTATCACTCAGCAGTGAAATCTATGTCATCAGGCCCGTAGCAGCACAATGAGTGGATTCAGGTACGATGATTCTAACTGAAATAAGTCACACAGAAAAAGAAACATCATAAGATATCAGTAATACACGGAATGTAAACTTGGCTACACAGGAACTGAATTACAGAACAGAACAGGGTCTCAAATTTAGAAAACCAACTTATGCTTGTTTAAGGGTAAAGGTGAGTTGGGGTGCTGCATAAAACCAGAGATTGAAATGAGCACAGATAAAGTTCCTTAAGCCAAATATGGAATAGACAAGAGCTACTCCTTGCTCAACGAAATGGACTCAACACCGCATATTAAATGCCTAAGAATGTACCTGACTCTTAAGTATCTTAAAACCTATGGATTGCTATGTCTCCGAAAGAGAATCAAGCATGTGTACAGGGACATAAACGCAGCAGTGATAGGATTGGAGAGGTTCGGTGAGCAAATGAAGACCCTTTGAAGTCATATTGCATGGTACGCATTCCACGGGTTTCAACTACCCAGGTTTAAGGTATTCTTCCTTCAGCTAAAACATGCATGTGGAACCTAGAGTATGATCAACCATGTGATCGGGAGACGTGTTCAAATATGTCTCAGTTTTCGTACCCTGGTACTCGGGTGCAACATTCCAGACGCTTTACTAACACTCTCCCCACTTGGAGAGTCAGTCCCTTTAACCTCCTGTTTGGCCCAGTTTGCAATTTCTGCGGAAGATGAACAGGAATAGCGAGAACCAATGAGAGACTAGCTGGAGGTGTCTGGACGGGCAAATTTAACTCCCATTTCCCACCAGGAAGAGGAAAGAACCAAAGGCTCAGCGTGCCGTGCCGGAACCAGATTAGGGCCTGAAGCCATCCTGCGGTGTTGCGGCCAGCTCACAAGAAAACGAGTTGAAGAAAGGAGCTCAGGGGCACTGTAATTCACAAACCTGCAGAGTTATAAATGACAACTATCGTCCAAAAATATACTGAAGTAAGGCTGCCAAGAGGACTTGAAAGCGGGGCAGAATTGCAGGAAACCGATTTCAGGAGGTAGACTGGAATTGCATTGAAAGCATAGGAAAAGAGGCAGAACGTCCACAATGATGCACTTGGCCAAAAAGGGCGTATGCGTTTTTTCCTGAATGTATTCAGGAAAAAACGCATACGCCCTTTTTGGCCAACCAAGCAAGCTTGCAAAGGAAATCTGCACTACAATGAAGTCTCACTTCCCTCCCCCCCGGTCAAAAGGGCCATCTGAAAAAAGTGTAAAATCCAGAAAGGCAGGACAGGCCATGGAGAACTGGGAGCCTTGTTATGCTGATGGGCGGGATGTAAATTGCCAACAGACACTCGGGAGAAGTGTATGGTGTTTCCTGAAACATCTAAAAAACAAAGCAACAGAGCCTAGGCCACTTCCACTTATGGTCCTATAGCTTAGGGAAATTAAAATCAAAAAGATACAGCCACCCCATTGTTTGGGACGCCTCTGTTTACAAGAACCTCGTTTACCGTACAAGTTCAATATCACAGAAAGTGAAAAATGGATAAAGAACTTGTGGTACTTACGTACAATGCAGTATCACTCAGCAGTGAAATCTATGTCATCAGGCCCGTAGCAGCACAATGAGTGGATTCAGGTACGATGATTCTAACTGAAATAAGTCACACAGAAAAAGAAACATCATAAGATATCAGTAATACACGGAATGTAAACTTGGCTACACAGGAACTGAATTACAGAACAGAACAGGGTCTCAAATTTAGAAAACCAACTTATGCTTGTTTAAGGGGAAAGGTGAGTTGGGGTGCTGCATAAAACCAGAGATTGAAATGAGCACAGATAAAGTTCCTTAAGCCAAATATGGAATAGACAAGAGCTACTCCTTGCTCAACGAAATGGACTCAACACCGCATATTAAACGCCTAAGAATGTACCTGACTCTTAAGTATCTTAAAACCTATGGATTGCTATGTCTCCGAAAGAGAATCAAGCATGTGTACAGGGACATAAACGCAGCAGTGATAGGATTGGAGAGGTTCGGTGAGCAAATGAAGACCCTTTGAAGTCATATTGCATGGTACCCATTCCACGGGTTTCAACTACCCAGGTTTAAGGTATTCTTCCTTCAGCTAAAACATGCATGTGGAACCTAGAGTATGATCAACCATGTGATCGGGAGACGTGTTCAAATATGTCTCAGTTTTCGTACCCTGGTACTCGGGTGCAACATTCCAGACGCTTTACTAACACTCTCCCGACTTGGAGAGTCAGTCCCTTTAACCTCCTGTTTGGCCCAGTTTGCAATTTCTGCGGAAGATGAACAGGAATAGCGAGAACCAATGAGAGACTAGCTGGAAGTGTCTGGACGGGCAAATTTAACTCCCATTTCCCACCAGGAAGAGGAAAGAACCAAAGGCTCAGCGTGCCGTGCCGGAACCAGATTAGGGCCTGAAGCCATCCTGCGGTGTTGCGGCCAGCTCACAAGAAAACGAGTTGAAGAAAGGAGCTCAGGGGCACTGTAATTCACAAACCTGCAGAGTTATAAATGACAACTATCGTCCAAAAATATACTGAAGTAAGGCTGCCAAGAGGACTTGAAAGTGGGGCAGAATTGCAGGAAACCGATTTCAGGAGGTAGACTGGAATTGCATTGAAAGCATAGGAAAAGAGGCAGAACGTCCACAATGATGCACTTGGCCAAAAAGGGCGTATGCGTTTTTTCCTGAATATATTCAGGAAAAAACGCATACGCCCTTTTTGGCCAACCAAGCAAGCTTGCAAAGGAAATCTGCACTACAATGAAGTCTCACTTCCCCCCGGTCAAAAGGGCCATCTGAAAAAAGTGTAAAATCCAGAAAGGCAGGACAGGCCATGGAGAACTGGGAGCCTTGTTATGCTGATGGGCGGGATGTAAATTGCCAACAGACACTCGGGAGAAGTGTATGGTGTTTCCTGAAACATCTAAAAAACAAAGCAACAGAGCCTAGGGCACTTCCACTTATGGTCCTATAGCTTAGGGAAATTAAAATCAAAAAGATACAGCCACCCCAATGTTTGGGACGCCTCTGTTTACAAGAACCTCGTTTACCATACAAGTTCAATATCACAGAAAGTGAAAAATGGATAAAGAACTTGTGGTACTTACGTACAATGCAGTATCACTCAGCAGTGAAATCTATGTCATCAGGCCCGTAGCAGCACAATGAGTGGATTCAGGTACGATGATTCTAACTGAAATAAGTCACACAGAAAAAGAAACATCATAAGATATCAGTAATACACGGAATGTAAACTTGGCTACACAGGAGCTGAATTACAGAACAGAACAGGGTCTCAAATTTAGAAAACCAACTTATGCTTGTTTAAGGGTAAAGGTGAGTTGGGGTGCTGCATAAAACCAGAGATTGAAATGAGCACAGATAAAGTTCCTTAAGCCAAATATGGAATAGACAAGAGCTACTCCTTGCTCAACGAAATGGACTCAACACCCCATATTAAACGCCTAAGAATGTACCTGACTCTTAAGTATCTTAAAACCTATGGATTGCTATGTCTTCGAAAGAGAATCAAGCATGTGTACAGGGACATAAACGCAGCAGTGATAGGATTGGAGAGGTTCGGTGAGCAAATGAAGACCCTTTGAAGTCATATTGCATGGTACCCATTCCACGGGTTTCAACTACCCAGGTTTAAGGTATTCTTCCTTCAGCTAAAACATGCATGTGGAACCTAGAGTATGATCAACCATGTGATCGGGAGACGTGTTCAAATATGTCTCAGTTTTCGTACCCTGGTACTCGGGTGCAACATTCCAGACGCTTTACTAACACTCTCCCCACTTGGAGAGTCAGTCCCTTTAAACTCCTGTTTGGCCCAGTTTGCAATTTCTGCGGAAGATGAACAGGAATAGCGAGAACCAATGAGAGACTAGCTGGAGGTGTCTGGACGGGCCAATTTAACTCTCATTTCCCACCAGGAAGAGGAAATAACCAAAGGCTCAGAGTGCCGTGCCGGAACCAGATTAGGGCCTGAAGCCATCCTGCGGTGTTGCGGCCAGCTCACAAGAAAGCGAGTTGAAGAAAGGAGCTCAGGGGCACTGTAATTCACAAACCTGCAGAGTTATAAATGACAACTATCGTCCAAAAATATACTGAAGTAAGGCTGCCAAGAGGACTTGAAAGCGGGGCAGAATTGCAGGAAACCGATTTCAGGAGGTAGACTGGAATTGCATTGAAAGCATAGGAAAAGAGGCAGAACGTCCACAATGATGCACTTGGCCAAAAAGGGCGTATGCGTTTTTTCCTGAATATATTCAGGAAAAAACGCATACGCCCTTTTTGGCCAACCAAGCAAGCTTGCAAAGGAAATCTGCACTACAATGAAGTCTCACTTCCCCCCGGTCAAAAGGGCCATCTGAAAAAAGTGTAAAATCCAGAAAGGCAGGACAGGCCATGGAGAACTGGGAGCCTTGTTATGCTGATGGGCGGGATGTAAATTGCCAACAGACACTCGGGAGAAGTGTATGGTGTTTCCTGAAACATCTAAAAAACACAGCAACAGAGCCTAGGCCACTTCCACTTATGGTCCTATAGCTTAGGGAAATTAAAATCAAAAAGATACAGCCACCCCAATGTTTGGGACGCCTCTGTTTACAAGAACCTCGTTTACCGTACAAGTTCAATATCACAGAAAGTGAAAAATGGATAAAGAACTTGTGGTACTTACGTACAATGCAGTATCACTCAGCAGTGAAATCTATGTCATCAGGCCCGTAGCAGCACAATGAGTGGATTCAGGTACGATGATTCTAACTGAAATAAGTCACACAGAAAAAGAAACATCATAAGATATCAGTAATACACGGAATGTAAACTTGGCTACACAGGAGCTGAATTACAGAACAGAACAGGGTCTCAAATTTAGAAAACCAACTTATGCTTGTTTAAGGGTAAAGGTGAGTTGGGGTGCTGCATAAAACCAGAGATTGAAATGAGCACAGATAAAGTTCCTTAAGCCAAATATGGAATAGACAAGAGCTACTCCTTGCTCAACGAAATGGACTCAACACCCCATATTAAACGCCTAAGAATGTACCTGACTCTTAAGTATCTTAAAACCTATGGATTGCTATGTCTCCGAAAGAGAATCAAGCATGTGTACAGGGACATAAACGCAGCAGTGATAGGATTGGAGAGGTTCGGTGAGCAAATGAAGACCCTTTGAAGTCATATTGCATGGTACCCATTCCACGGGTTTCAACTACCCAGGTTTAAGGTATTCTTCCTTCAGCTAAAACATGCATGTGGAACCTAGAGTATGATCAACCATGTGATCGGGAGACGTGTTCAAATATGTCTCAGTTTTCGTACCCTGGTACTCGGGTGCAACATTCCAGACGCTTTACTAACACTCTCCCCACTTGGAGAGTCAGTCCCTTTAAACTCCTGTTTGGCCCAGTTTGCAATTTCTGCGGAAGATGAACAGGAATAGCGAGAACCAATGAGAGACTAGCTGGAGGTGTCTGGACGGGCCAATTTAACTCTCATTTCCCACCAGGAAGAGGAAATAACCAAAGGCTCAGCGTGCCGTGCCGGAACCAGATTAGGGCCTGAAGCCATCCTGCGGTGTTGCGGCCAGCTCACAAGAAAGCGAGTTGAAGAAAGGAGCTCAGGGGCACTGTAATTCACAAACCTGCAGAGTTATAAATGACAACTATCGTCCAAAAATATACTAAAGTAAGGCTACCAAGAGGACTTGAAAGCGGGGCAGAATTGCAGGAAACCGATTTCAGGAGGTAGACTGGAATTGCATTGAAAGCATAGGAAAAGAGGCAGAACGTCCACAATGATGCACTTGGCCAAAAAGGGCGTATGCGTTTTTTCCTGAATATATTCAGGAAAAAACGCATACGCCCTTTTTGGCCAACCAAGCAAGCTTGCAAAGGAAATCTGCACTACAATGAAGTCTCACTGCCCCCCGGTCAAAAGGGCCATCTGAAAAAAGTGTAAAATCCAGAAAGGCAGAACAGGCCATGGAGAACTGGGAGCCTTGTTATGCTGATGGGCGGGATGTAAATTGCCAACAGACACTCGGGAGAAGTGTATGGTGTTTCCTGAAACATCTAAAAAACAAAGCAACAGAGCCTAGGGCACTTCCACTTATGGTCCTATAGCTTAGGGAAATTAAAATCAAAAAGACACAGCCACCCCAAAGTTTGGGACGCCTCTGTTTACAAGAACCTCGTTTACCGTACAAGTTCAATATCACAGAAAGTGAAAAATGGATAAAGAACTTGTGGTACTTACGTACAATGCAGTATCACTCAGCAGTGAAATCTATGTCATCAGGCCCGTAGCAGCACAATGAGTGGATTCAGGTACGATGATTCTAACTGAAATAAGTCACACAGAAAAAGAAACATCATAAGATATCAGTAATACACGGAATGTAAACTTGGCTACACAGGAACTGAATTACAGAACAGAACAGGGTCTCAAATTTAGAAAACCAACTTATGCTTGTTTAAGGGTAAAGGTGAGTTGGGGTGCTGCATAAAACCAGAGATTGAAATGAGCACAGATAAAGTTCCTTAAGCCAAATATGGAATAGACAAGAGCTACTCCTTGCTCAACGAAATGGACTCAACACCGCATATTAAATGCCTAAGAATGTACCTGACTCTTAAGTATCTTAAAACCTATGGATTGCTATGTCTCCGAAAGAGAATCAAGCATGTGTACAGGGACATAAACGCAGCAGTGATAGGATTGGAGAGGTTCGGTGAGCAAATGAAGACCCTTTGAAGTCATATTGCATGGTACGCATTCCACGGGTTTCAACTACCCAGGTTTAAGGTATTCTTCCTTCAGCTAAAACATGCATGTGGAACCTAGAGTATGATCAACCATGTGATCGGGAGACGTGTTCAAATATGTCTCAGTTTTCGTACCCTGGTACTCGGGTGCAACATTCCAGACGCTTTACTAACACTCTCCCCACTTGGAGAGTCAGTCCCTTTAACCTCCTGTTTGGCCCAGTTTGCAATTTCTGCGGAAGATGAACAGGAATAGCGAGAACCAATGAGAGACTAGCTGGAGGTGTCTGGACGGGCAAATTTAACTCCCATTTCCCACCAGGAAGAGGAAAGAACCAAAGGCTCAGCGTGCCGTGCCGGAACCAGATTAGGGCCTGAAGCCATCCTGCGGTGTTGCGGCCAGCTCACAAGAAAACGAGTTGAAGAAAGGAGCTCAGGGGCACTGTAATTCACAAACCTGCAGAGTTATAAATGACAACTATCGTCCAAAAATATACTGAAGTAAGGCTGCCAAGAGGACTTGAAAGCGGGGCAGAATTGCAGGAAACCGATTTCAGGAGGTAGACTGGAATTGCATTGAAAGCATAGGAAAAGAGGCAGAACGTCCACAATGATGCACTTGGCCAAAAAGGGCGTATGCGTTTTTTCCTGAATGTATTCAGGAAAAAACGCATACGCCCTTTTTGGCCAACCAAGCAAGCTTGCAAAGGAAATCTGCACTACAATGAAGTCTCACTTCCCTCCCCCCCGGTCAAAAGGGCCATCTGAAAAAAGTGTAAAATCCAGAAAGGCAGGACAGGCCATGGAGAACTGGGAGCCTTGTTATGCTGATGGGCGGGATGTAAATTGCCAACAGACACTCGGGAGAAGTGTATGGTGTTTCCTGAAACATCTAAAAAACAAAGCAACAGAGCCTAGGCCACTTCCACTTATGGTCCTATAGCTTAGGGAAATTAAAATCAAAAAGATACAGCCACCCCAATGTTTGGGACGCCTCTGTTTACAAGAACCTCGTTTACCGTACAAGTTCAATATCACAGAAAGTGAAAAATGGATAAAGAACTTGTGGTACTTACGTACAATGCAGTATCACTCAGCAGTGAAATCTATGTCATCAGGCCCGTAGCAGCACAATGAGTGGATTCAGGTACGATGATTCTAACTGAAATAAGTCACACAGAAAAAGAAACATCATAAGATATCAGTAATACACGGAATGTAAACTTGGCTACACAGGAACTGAATTACAGAACAGAACAGGGTCTCAAATTTAGAAAACCAACTTATGCTTGTTTAAGGGGAAAGGTGAGTTGGGGTGCTGCATAAAACCAGAGATTGAAATGAGCACAGATAAAGTTCCTTAAGCCAAATATGGAATAGACAAGAGCTACTCCTTGCTCAACGAAATGGACTCAACACCGCATATTAAACGCCTAAGAATGTACCTGACTCTTAAGTATCTTAAAACCTATGGATTGCTATGTCTCCGAAAGAGAATCAAGCATGTGTACAGGGACATAAACGCAGCAGTGATAGGATTGGAGAGGTTCGGTGAGCAAATGAAGACCCTTTGAAGTCATATTGCATGGTACCCATTCCACGGGTTTCAACTACCCAGGTTTAAGGTATTCTTCCTTCAGCTAAAACATGCATGTGGAACCTAGAGTATGATCAACCATGTGATCGGGAGACGTGTTCAAATATGTCTCAGTTTTCGTACCCTGGTACTCGGGTGCAACATTCCAGACGCTTTACTAACACTCTCCCGACTTGGAGAGTCAGTCCCTTTAACCTCCTGTTTGGCCCAGTTTGCAATTTCTGCGGAAGATGAACAGGAATAGCGAGAACCAATGAGAGACTAGCTGGAAGTGTCTGGACGGGCAAATTTAACTCCCATTTCCCACCAGGAAGAGGAAAGAACCAAAGGCTCAGCGTGCCGTGCCGGAACCAGATTAGGGCCTGAAGCCATCCTGCGGTGTTGCGGCCAGCTCACAAGAAAACGAGTTGAAGAAAGGAGCTCAGGGGCACTGTAATTCACAAACCTGCAGAGTTATAAATGACAACTATCGTCCAAAAATATACTGAAGTAAGGCTGCCAAGAGGACTTGAAAGTGGGGCAGAATTGCAGGAAACCGATTTCAGGAGGTAGACTGGAATTGCATTGAAAGCATAGGAAAAGAGGCAGAACGTCCACAATGATGCACTTGGCCAAAAAGGGCGTATGCGTTTTTTCCTGAATATATTCAGGAAAAAACGCATACGCCCTTTTTGGCCAACCAAGCAAGCTTGCAAAGGAAATCTGCACTACAATGAAGTCTCACTTCCCCCCGGTCAAAAGGGCCATCTGAAAAAAGTGTAAAATCCAGAAAGGCAGGACAGGCCATGGAGAACTGGGAGCCTTGTTATGCTGATGGGCGGGATGTAAATTGCCAACAGACACTCGGGAGAAGTGTATGGTGTTTCCTGAAACATCTAAAAAACAAAGCAACAGAGCCTAGGGCACTTCCACTTATGGTCCTATAGCTTAGGGAAATTAAAATCAAAAAGATACAGCCACCCCAATGTTTGGGACGCCTCTGTTTACAAGAACCTCGTTTACCATACAAGTTCAATATCACAGAAAGTGAAAAATGGATAAAGAACTTGTGGTACTTACGTACAATGCAGTATCACTCAGCAGTGAAATCTATGTCATCAGGCCCGTAGCAGCACAATGAGTGGATTCAGGTACGATGATTCTAACTGAAATAAGTCACACAGAAAAAGAAACATCATAAGATATCAGTAATACACGGAATGTAAACTTGGCTACACAGGAGCTGAATTACAGAACAGAACAGGGTCTCAAATTTAGAAAACCAACTTATGCTTGTTTAAGGGTAAAGGTGAGTTGGGGTGCTGCATAAAACCAGAGATTGAAATGAGCACAGATAAAGTTCCTTAAGCCAAATATGGAATAGACAAGAGCTACTCCTTGCTCAACGAAATGGACTCAACACCCCATATTAAACGCCTAAGAATGTACCTGACTCTTAAGTATCTTAAAACCTATGGATTGCTATGTCTTCGAAAGAGAATCAAGCATGTGTACAGGGACATAAACGCAGCAGTGATAGGATTGGAGAGGTTCGGTGAGCAAATGAAGACCCTTTGAAGTCATATTGCATGGTACCCATTCCACGGGTTTCAACTACCCAGGTTTAAGGTATTCTTCCTTCAGCTAAAACATGCATGTGGAACCTAGAGTATGATCAACCATGTGATCGGGAGACGTGTTCAAATATGTCTCAGTTTTCGTACCCTGGTACTCGGGTGCAACATTCCAGACGCTTTACTAACACTCTCCCCACTTGGAGAGTCAGTCCCTTTAAACTCCTGTTTGGCCCAGTTTGCAATTTCTGCGGAAGATGAACAGGAATAGCGAGAACCAATGAGAGACTAGCTGGAGGTGTCTGGACGGGCCAATTTAACTCTCATTTCCCACCAGGAAGAGGAAATAACCAAAGGCTCAGAGTGCCGTGCCGGAACCAGATTAGGGCCTGAAGCCATCCTGCGGTGTTGCGGCCAGCTCACAAGAAAGCGAGTTGAAGAAAGGAGCTCAGGGGCACTGTAATTCACAAACCTGCAGAGTTATAAATGACAACTATCGTCCAAAAATATACTAAAGTAAGGCTACCAAGAGGACTTGAAAGCGGGGCAGAATTGCAGGAAACCGATTTCAGGAGGTAGACTGGAATTGCATTGAAAGCATAGGAAAAGAGGCAGAACGTCCACAATGATGCACTTGGCCAAAAAGGGCGTATGCGTTTTTTCCTGAATATATTCAGGAAAAAACGCATACGCCCTTTTTGGCCAACCAAGCAAGCTTGCAAAGGAAATCTGCACTACAATGAAGTCTCACTGCCCCCCGGTCAAAAGGGCCATCTGAAAAAAGTGTAAAATCCAGAAAGGCAGAACAGGCCATGGAGAACTGGGAGCCTTGTTATGCTGATGGGCGGGATGTCAATTGCCAACAGACACTCGGGAGAAGTGTATGGTGTTTCCTGAAACATCTAAAAAACAAAGCAACAGAGCCTAGGGCACTTCCACTTATGGTCCTATAGCTTAGGGAAATTAAAATCAAAAAGACACAGCCACCCCAAAGTTTGGGACGCCTTGTTTACAAGAACCTCGTTTACCGTACAAGTTCAATATCACAGAAAGTGAAAAATGGATAAAGAACTTGTGGTACTTACGTACAATGCAGTATCACTCAGCAGTGAAATCTATGTCATCAGGCCCGTAGCAGCACAATGAGTGGATTCAGGTACGATGATTCTAACTGAAATAAGTCACACAGAAAAAGAAACATCATAAGATATCAGTAATACACGGAATGTAAACTTGGCTACACAGGAACTGAATTACAGAACAGAACAGGGTCTCAAATTTAGAAAACCAACTTATGCTTGTTTAAGGGTAAAGGTGAGTTGGGGTGCTGCATAAAACCAGAGATTGAAATGAGCACAGATAAAGTTCCTTAAGCCAAATATGGAATAGACAAGAGCTACTCCTTGCTCAACGAAATGGACTCAACACCGCATATTAAACGCCTAAGAATGTACCTGACTCTTAAGTATCTTAAAACCTATGGATTGCTATGTCTCCGAAAGAGAATCAAGCATGTGTACAGGGACATAAACGCAGCAGTGATAGGATTGGAGAGGTTCGGTGAGCAAATGAAGACCCTTTGAAGTCATATTGCATGGTACGCATTCCACGGGTTTCAACTACCCAGGTTTAAGGTATTCTTCCTTCAGCTAAAACATGCATGTGGAACCTAGAGTATGATCAACCATGTGATCGGGAGACGTGTTCAAATATGTCTCAGTTTTCGTACCCTGGTACTCGGGTGCAACATTCCAGACGCTTTACTAACACTCTCCCCACTTGGAGAGTCAGTCCCTTTAACCTCCTGTTTGGCCCAGTTTGCAATTTCTGCGGAAGATGAACAGGAATAGCGAGAACCAATGAGAGACTAGCTGGAGGTGTCTGGACGGGCAAATTTAACTCCCATTTCCCACCAGGAAGAGGAAAGAACCAAAGGCTCAGCGTGCCGTGCCGGAACCAGATTAGGGCCTGAAGCCATCCTGCGGTGTTGCGGCCAGCTCACAAGAAAACGAGTTGAAGAAAGGAGCTCAGGGGCACTGTAATTCACAAACCTGCAGAGTTATAAATGACAACTATCGTCCAAAAATATACTGAAGTAAGGCTGCCAAGAGGACTTGAAAGCGGGGCAGAATTGCAGGAAACCGATTTCAGGAGGTAGACTGGAATTGCATTGAAAGCATAGGAAAAGAGGCAGAACGTCCACAATGATGCACTTGGCCAAAAAGGGCGTATGCGTTTTTTCCTGAATGTATTCAGGAAAAAACGCATACGCCCTTTTTGGCCAACCAAGCAAGCTTGCAAAGGAAATCTGCACTACAATGAAGTCTCACTTCCCTCCCCCCCGGTCAAAAGGGCCATCTGAAAAAAGTGTAAAATCCAGAAAGGCAGGACAGGCCATGGAGAACTGGGAGCCTTGTTATGCTGATGGGCGGGATGTAAATTGCCAACAGACACTCGGGAGAAGTGTATGGTGTTTCCTGAAACATCTAAAAAACAAAGCAACAGAGCCTAGGCCACTTCCACTTATGGTCCTATAGCTTAGGGAAATTAAAATCAAAAAGATACAGCCACCCCAATGTTTGGGACGCCTCTGTTTACAAGAACCTCGTTTACCGTACAAGTTCAATATCACAGAAAGTGAAAAATGGATAAAGAACTTGTGGTACTTACGTACAATGCAGTATCACTCAGCAGTGAAATCTATGTCATCAGGCCCGTAGCAGCACAATGAGTGGATTCAGGTACGATGATTCTAACTGAAATAAGTCACACAGAAAAAGAAACATCATAAGATATCAGTAATACACGGAATGTAAACTTGGCTACACAGGAACTGAATTACAGAACAGAACAGGGTCTCAAATTTAGAAAACCAACTTATGCTTGTTTAAGGGGAAAGGTGAGTTGGGGTGCTGCATAAAACCAGAGATTGAAATGAGCACAGATAAAGTTCCTTAAGCCAAATATGGAATAGACAAGAGCTACTCCTTGCTCAACGAAATGGACTCAACACCGCATATTAAACGCCTAAGAATGTACCTGACTCTTAAGTATCTTAAAACCTATGGATTGCTATGTCTCCGAAAGAGAATCAAGCATGTGTACAGGGACATAAACGCAGCAGTGATAGGATTGGAGAGGTTCGGTGAGCAAATGAAGACCCTTTGAAGTCATATTGCATGGTACCCATTCCACGGGTTTCAACTACCCAGGTTTAAGGTATTCTTCCTTCAGCTAAAACATGCATGTGGAACCTAGAGTATGATCAACCATGTGATCGGGAGACGTGTTCAAATATGTCTCAGTTTTCGTACCCTGGTACTCGGGTGCAACATTCCAGACGCTTTACTAACACTCTCCCGACTTGGAGAGTCAGTCCCTTTAACCTCCTGTTTGGCCCAGTTTGCAATTTCTGCGGAAGATGAACAGGAATAGCGAGAACCAATGAGAGACTAGCTGGAAGTGTCTGGACGGGCAAATTTAACTCCCATTTCCCACCAGGAAGAGGAAAGAACCAAAGGCTCAGCGTGCCGTGCCGGAACCAGATTAGGGCCTGAAGCCATCCTGCGGTGTTGCGGCCAGCTCACAAGAAAACGAGTTGAAGAAAGGAGCTCAGGGGCACTGTAATTCACAAACCTGCAGAGTTATAAATGACAACTATCGTCCAAAAATATACTGAAGTAAGGCTGCCAAGAGGACTTGAAAGTGGGGCAGAATTGCAGGAAACCGATTTCAGGAGGTAGACTGGAATTGCATTGAAAGCATAGGAAAAGAGGCAGAACGTCCACAATGATGCACTTGGCCAAAAAGGGCGTATGCGTTTTTTCCTGAATATATTCAGGAAAAAACGCATACGCCCTTTTTGGCCAACCAAGCAAGCTTGCAAAGGAAATCTGCACTACAATGAAGTCTCACTTCCCCCCGGTCAAAAGGGCCATCTGAAAAAAGTGTAAAATCCAGAAAGGCAGGACAGGCCATGGAGAACTGGGAGCCTTGTTATGCTGATGGGCGGGATGTAAATTGCCAACAGACACTCGGGAGAAGTGTATGGTGTTTCCTGAAACATCTAAAAAACAAAGCAACAGAGCCTAGGGCACTTCCACTTATGGTCCTATAGCTTAGGGAAATTAAAATAAAAAAGATACAGCCACCCCAATGTTTGGGACGCCTCTGTTTACAAGAACCTCGTTTACCATACAAGTTCAATATCACAGAAAGTGAAAAATGGATAAAGAACTTGTGGTACTTACGTACAATGCAGTATCAATCAGCAGTGAAATCTATGTCATCAGGCCCGTAGCAGCACAATGAGTGGATTCAGGTACGATGATTCTAACTGAAATAAGTCACACAGAAAAAGAAACATCATAAGATATCAGTAATACACGGAATGTAAACTTGGCTACACAGGAGCTGAATTACAGAACAGAACAGGGTCTCAAATTTAGAAAACCAACTTATGCTTGTTTAAGGGTAAAGGTGAGTTGGGGTGCTGCATAAAACCAGAGATTGAAATGAGCACAGATAAAGTTCCTTAAGCCAAATATGGAATAGACAAGAGCTACTCCTTGCTCAACGAAATGGACTCAACACCCCATATTAAACGCCTAAGAATGTACCTGACTCTTAAGTATCTTAAAACCTATGGATTGCTATGTCTCCGAAAGAGAATCAAGCATGTGTACAGGGACATAAACGCAGCAGTGATAGGATTGGAGAGGTTCGGTGAGCAAATGAAAACCCTTTGAAGTCATATTGCATGGTACCCATTCCACGGGTTTCAACTACCCAGGTTTAAGGTATTCTTCCTTCAGCTAAAACATGCATGTGGAACCTAGAGTATGATCAACCATGTGATCGGGAGACGTGTTCAAATATGTCTCAGTTTTCGTACCCTGGTACTCAGGTGCAACATTCCAGACGCTTTACTAACACTCTCCCCACTTGGAGAGTCAGTCCCTTTAACCTCCTGTTTGGCCCAGTTTGCAATTTCTGCGGAAGATGAACAGGAATAGCGAGAACCAATGAGAGACTAGCTGGAGGTGTCTGGACGGGCCAATTTAACTCTCATTTCCCACCAGGAAGAGGAAATAACCAAAGGCTCAGCGTGCCGTGCCGGAACCAGATTAGGGCCTGAAGCCATCCTGCGGTGTTGCGGCCAGCTCACAAGAAAGCGAGTTGAAGAAAGGAGCTCAGGGACACTGTAATTCACAAACCTGCAGAGTTATAAATGACAACTATCGTCCAAAAATATACTGAAGTAAGGCTGCCAAGAGGACTTGAAAGCGGGGCAGAATTGCAGGAAACCGATTTCAGGAGGTAGACTGGAATTGCATTGAAAGCATAGGAAAAGAGGCAGAACGTCTACAATGATGCACTTGGCCAAAAATGGCGTATGCGTTTTTTCCTGAATATATTCAGGAAAAAACGCATACGCCCTTTTTGGCCAACCAAGCAAGCTTGCAAAGGAAATCTGCACTACAATGAAATCTCACTGCCCCCCGGTCAAAAGGGCCATCTGAAAAAAGTGTAAAATCCAGAAAGGCAGGACAGGCCATGGAGAACTGGGAGCCTTGTTATGCTGATGGGCGGGATGTCAATTGCCAACAGACACTCGGGAGAAGTGTATGGTGTTTCCTGAAACATCTAAAAAACAAAGCAACAGAGCCTAGGGCACTTCCACTTATGGTCCTATAGCTTAGGGAAATTAAAATCAAAAAGATACAGCCACCCCAATGTTTGGGACGCCTCTGTTTACAAGAACCTCGTTTACCGTACAAGTTCAATATCACAGAAAGTGAAAAATGGATAAAGAACTTGTGGTACTTACGTACAATGCAGTATCACTCAGCAGTGAAATCTATGTCATCAGGCCCGTAGCAGCACAATGAGTGGATTCAGGTACGATGATTCTAACTGAAATAAGTCACACAGAAAAAGAAACATCATAAGATATCAGTAATACACGGAATGTAAACTTGGCTACACAGGAACTGAATTACAGAACAGAACAGGGTCTCAAATTTAGAAAACCAACTTATGCTTGTTTAAGGGTAAAGGTGAGTTGGGGTGCTGCATAAAACCAGAGATTGAAATGAGCACAGATAAAGTTCCTTAAGCCAAATATGGAATAGACAAGAGCTACTCCTTGCTCAACGAAATGGACTCAACACCGCATATTAAACGCCTAAGAATGTACCTGACTCTTAAGTATCTTAAAACCTATGGATTGCTATGTCTCCGAAAGAGAATCAAGCATGTGTACAGGGACATAAACGCAGCAGTGATAGGACTGGAGAGGTTCGGTGAGCAAATGAAGACCCTTTGAAGTCATATTGCATGGTACCCATTCCACGGGTTTCAACTACCCAGGTTTAAGGTATTCTTCCTTCAGCTAAAACATGCATGTGGAACCTAGAGTATGATCAACCATGTGATCGGGAGACGTGTTCAAATATGTCTCAGTTTTCGTACCCTGGTACTCGGGTGCAACATTCCAGACGCTTTACTAACACTCTCCCGACTTGGAGAGTCAGTCCCTTTAACCTCCTGTTTGGCCCAGTTTGCAATTTCTGCGGAAGATGAACAGGAATAGCGAGAACCAATGAGAGACTAGCTGGAGGTGTCTGGACGGGCAAATTTAACTCCCATTTCCCACCAGGAAGAGGAAAGAACCAAAGGCTCAGTGTGCCGTGCCGGAACCAGATTAGGGCCTGAAGCCATCCTGCGGTGTTGCGGCCAGCTCACAAGAAAACGAGTTGAAGAAAGGAGCTCAGGGGCACTGTAATTCACAAACCTGCAGAGTTATAAATGACAACTATCGTCCAAAAATATACTGAAGTAAGGCTGCCAAGAGGACTTGAAAGCGGGGCAGAATTGCAGGAAACCGATTTCAGGAGGTAGACTGGAATTGCATTGAAAGCATAGGAAAAGAGGCAGAACGTCCACAATGATGCACTTGGCCAAAAAGGGCGTATGCGTTTTTTCCTGAATATATTCAGGAAAAAACGCATACGCCCTTTTTGGCCAACCAAGCAAGCTTGCAAAGGAAATCTGCACTACAATGAAGTCTCACTTCCCCCCGGTCAAAAGGGCCATCTGAAAAAAGTGTAAAATCCAGAAAGGCAGGACAGGCCATGGAGAACTGGGAGCCTTGTTATGCTGATGGGCGGGATGTCAATTGCCAACAGACACTCGGGAGAAGTGTATGGTGTTTCCTGAAACATCTAAAAAACAAAGCAACAGAGCCTAGGGCACTTCCACTTATGGTCCTATAGCTTAGGGAAATTAAAATCAAAAAGATACAGCCACCCCAATGTTTGGGACGCCTCTGTTTACAAGAACCTCGTTTACCGTACAAGTTCAATATCACAGAAAGTGAAAAATGGATAAAGAACTTGTGGTACTTACGTACAATGCAGTATCACTCAGCAGTGAAATCTATGTCATCAGGCCCGTAGCAGCACAATGAGTGGATTCAGGTACGATGATTCTAACTGAAATAAGTCACACAGAAAAAGAAACATCATAAGATATCAGTAATACACGGAATGTAAACTTGGCTACACAGGAACTGAATTACAGAACAGAACAGGGTCTCAAATTTAGAAAACCAACTTATGCTTGTTTAAGGGTAAAGGTGAGTTGGGGTGCTGCATAAAACCAGAGATTGAAATGAGCACAGATAAAGTTCCTTAAGCCAAATATGGAATAGACAAGAGCTACTCCTTGCTCAACGAAATGGACTCAACACCGCATATTAAACGCCTAAGAATGTACCTGACTCTTAAGTATCTTAAAACCTATGGATTGCTATGTCTCCGAAAGAGAATCAAGCATGTGTACAGGGACATAAACGCAGAAGTGATAGGATTGGAGAGGTTCGGTGAGCAAATGAAGACCCTTTGAAGTCATATTGCATGGTACCCATTCCACGGGTTTCAACTACCCAGGTTTAAGGTATTCTTCCTTCAGCTAAAACATGCATGTGGAACCTAGAGTATGATCAACAATGTGATCGGGAGACGTGTTCAAATATGTCTCAGTTTTCGTACCCTGGTACTCGGGTGCAACATTCCAGACGCTTTACTAACACTCTCCCGACTTGGAGAGTCAGTCCGTTTAACCTCCTGTTTGGCCCAGTTTGCAATTTCTGCGGAAGATGAACAGGAATAGCGAGAACCAATGAGAGACTAGCTGGAGGTGTCTGGACGGGCAAATTTAACTCTCATTTCCCACCAGGAAGAGGAAATAACCAAAGGCTCAGCGTGCCGTGCCGGAACCAGATTAGGGCCTGAAGCCATCCTGCGGTGTTGCGGCCAGCTCACAAGAAAGCGAGTTGAAGAAAGGAGCTCAGGGGCACTGTAATTCACAAACCTGCAGAGTTATAAATGACAACTATCGTCCAAAAATATACTGAAGTAAGGCTGCCAAGAGGACTTGAAAGCGGGGCAGAATTGCAGGAAACCGATTTCAGGAGGTAGACTGGAATTGCATTGAAAGCATAGGAAAAGAGGCAGAACGTCCACAATGATGCACTTGGCCAAAAAGGGCGTATGCGTTTTTTCCTGAATATATTCAGGAAAAAACGCATACGCCCTTTTTGGCCAACCAAGCAAGCTTGCAAAGGAAATCTGCACTACAATGAAGTCTCACTGCCCCCCGGTCAAAAGGGCCATCTGAAAAAAGTGTAAAATCCAGAAAGGCAGGACAGGCCATGGAGAACTGGGAGCCTTGTTATGCTGATGGGCGGGATGTAAATTGCCAACAGACACTCGGGAGAAGTGTATGGTGTTTCCTGAAACATCTAAAAAACAAAGCAACAGAGCCTAGGGCACTTCCACTTATGGTCCTATAGCTTAGGGAAATTAAAATCAAAAAGATACAGCCACCCCAATGTTTGGGACGCCTCTGTTTACAAGAACCTCGTTTACCGTACAAGTTCAATATCACAGAAAGTGAAAAATGGATAAAGAACTTGTGGTACTTACGTACAATGCAGTATCACTCAGCAGTGAAATCTATGTCATCAGGCCCGTAGCAGCACAATGAGTGGATTCAGGTACGATGATTCTAACTGAAATAAGTCACACAGAAAAAGAAACATCATAAGATATCAGTAATACACGGAATGTAAACTTGGCTACACAGGAACTGAATTACAGAACAGAACAGGGTCTCAAATTTAGAAAACCAACTTATGCTTGTTTAAGGGTAAAGGTGAGTTGGGGTGCTGCATAAAACCAGAGATTGAAATGAGCACAGATAAAGTTCCTTAAGCCAAATATGGAATAGACAAGAGCTACTCCTTGCTCAATGAAATGGACTCAACACCGCATATTAAACGCCTAAGAATGTACCTGACTCTTAAGTATCTTAAAACCTATGGATTGCTATGTCTCCGAAAGAGAATCAAGCATGTGTACAGGGACGTAAACGCAGAAGTGATAGGATTGGAGAGGTTCGGTGAGCAAATGAAGACCCTTTGAAGTCATATTGCATGGTACCCATTCCACGGGTTTCAACTACCCAGGTTTAAGGTATTCTTCCTTCAGCTAAAACATGCATGTGGAACCTAGAGTATGATCAACCATGTGATCGGGAGACGTGTTCAAATATGTCTCAGTTTTCGTACCCTGGTACTCGTGTGCAACATTCCAGACGCTTTACTAACACTCTCCCGACTTGGAGAGTCAGTCCCTTTAACCTCCTGTTTGGCCCAGTTTGCAATTTCTGCGGAAGATGAACAGGAATAGCGAGAACCAATGAGAGACTAGCTGGAGGTGTCTGGACGGGCAAATTTAACTCCCATTTCTCACCAGGAAGAGGAAAGAACCAAAGGCTCAGTGTGCCGTGCCGGAACCAGATTAGGGCCTGAAGCCATCCTGCGGTGTTGCGGCCAGCTCACAAGAAAGCGAGTTGAAGAAAGGAGCTCAGGGGCACTGTAATTCACAAACCTGCAGAGTTATAAATGACAACTATCGTCCAAAAATATACTGAAGTAAGGCTGCCAAGAGGACTTGAAAGCGGGGCAGAATTGCAGGAAACCGATTTCAGGAGGTAGACTGGCATTGCATTGAAAGCATAGGAAAAGAGGCAGAACGTCCACAATGATGCACTTGGCCAAAAAGGGCGTATGCGTTTTTTCCTGAATATATTCAGGAAAAAACGCATACGCACTTTTTGGCCAACCAAGCAAGCTTGCAAAGGAAATCTGCACTACAATGAAGTCTCACTTCCCCCCGGTCAAAAGGGCCATCTGAAAAAAGTGTAAAATCCAGAAAGGCAGGACAGGCCATGGAGAACTGGGAGCCTTGTTATGCTGATGGGCGGGATGTAAATTGCCAACAGACACTCGGGAGAAGTGTATGGTGTTTCCTGAAACATCTAAAAAACAAAGCAACAGAGCCTAGGGCACTTCCACTTATGGTCCTATAGCTTAGGGAAATTAAAATCAAAAAGATACAGCCACCCCAATGTTTGGGACGCCTCTGTTTACAAGAACCTCGTTTACCGTACAAGTTCAATATCACAGAAAGTGAAAAATGGATAAAGAACTTGTGGTACTTACGTACAATGCAGTATCACTCAGCAGTGAAATCTATGTCATCAGGCCCGTAGCAGCACAATGAGTGGATTCAGGTACGATGATTCTAACTGAAATAAGTCACACAGAAAAAGAAACATCATAAGATATCAGTAATACACGGAATGTAAACTTGGCTACACAGGAACTGAATTACAGAACAGAACAGGGTCTCAAATTTAGAAAACCAACTTATGCTTGTTTAAGGGTAAAGGTGAGTTGGGGTGCTGCATAAAACCAGAGATTGAAATGAGCACAGATAAAGTTCCTTAAGCCAAATATGGAATAGACAAGAGCTACTCCTTGCTCAACGAAATGGACTCAACACCGCATATTAAACGCCTAAGAATGTACCTGACTCTTAAGTATCTTAAAACCGATGGATTGCTATGTCTCCGAAAGAGAATCAAGCATGTGTACAGGGACATAAACGCAGCAGTGATAGGATTGGAGAGGTTCGGTGAGCAAATGAAGACCCTTTGAAGTCATATTGCATGGTACCCATTCCACGGGTTTCAACTACCCAGGTTTAAGGTATTCTTCCTTCAGCTAAAACATGCATGTGGAACCTAGAGTATGATCAACCATGTGATCGGGAGACGTGTTCAAATATGTCTCAGTTTTCGTACCCTGGTACTCGGGTGCAACATTCCAGACGCTTTACTAACACTCTCCCGACTTGGAGAGTCAGTCCCTTTAACCTCCTGTTTGGCCCAGTTTGCAATTTCTGCGGAAGATGAACAGGAATAGCGAGAACCAATGAGAGACTAGCTGGAGGTGTCTGGACGGGCAAATTTAACTCTCATTTCCCACCAGGAAGAGGAAATAACCAAAGGCTCAGCGTGCCGTGCCGGAACCAGATTAGGGCCTGAAGCCATCCTGCGGTGTTGCGGCCAGCTCACAAGAAAACGAGTTGAAGAAAGGAGCTCAGGGGCACTGTAATTCACAAACCTGCAGAGTTATAAATGACAACTATCGTCCAAAAATATACTGAAGTAAGGTTGCCAAGAGGACTTGAAAGCGGGGCAGAATTGCAGGAAACCGATTTCAGGAGGTAGACTGGAATTGCATTGAAAGCATAGGAAAAGAGGCAGAACGTCCACAATGATGCACTTGGCCAAAAAGGGCGTATGCGTTTTTTCCTGAATATATTCAGGAAAAAACGCATACGCCCTTTTTGGCCAACCAAGCAAGCTTGCAAAGGAAATCTGCACTACAATGAAGTCTCACTTCCCCCCGGTCAAAAGGGCCATCTGAAAAAAGTGTAAAATCCAGAAAGGCAGGACAGGCCATGGAGAACTGGGAGCCTTGTTATGCTGATGGGCGGGATGTAAATTGCCAACAGACACTCGGGAGAAGTGTATGGTGTTTCCTGAAACATCTAAAAAACAAAGCAACAGAGCCTAGGGCACTTCCACTTATGGTCCTATAGCTTAGGGAAATTAAAATCAAAAAGATACAGCCACCCCAATGTTTGGGACGCCTCTGTTTACAAGAACCTCGTTTACCGTACAAGTTCAATATCACAGAAAGTGAAAAATGGATAAAGAACTTGTGGTACTTACGTACAATGCAGTATCACTCAGCAGTGAAATCTATGTCATCAGGCCCGTAGCAGCACAATGAGTGGATTCAGGTACGATGATTCTAACTGAAATAAGTCACACAGAAAAAGAAACATCATAAGATATCAGTAATACACGGAATGTAAACTTGGCTACACAGGAACTGAATTACAGAACAGAACAGGGTCTCAAATTTAGAAAACCAACTTATGCTTGTTTAAGGGTAAAGGTGAGTTGGGGTGCTGCATAAAACCAGAGATTGAAATGAGCACAGATAAAGTTCCTTAAGCCAAATATGGAATAGACAAGAGCTACTCCTTGCTCAACGAAATGGACTCAACACCGCATATTAAACGCCTAAGAATGTACCTGACTCTTAAGTATCTTAAAACCTATGGATTGCTATGTCTCCGAAAGAGAATCAAGCATGTGTACAGGGACATAAACGCAGCAGTGATAGGATTGGAGAGGTTCGGTGAGCAAATGAAGACCCTTTGAAGTCATATTGCATGGTACCCATTCCACGGGTTTCAACTACCCAGGTTTAAGGTATTCTTCCTTCAGCTAAAACATGCATGTGGAACCTAGAGTATGATCAACCATGTGATCGGGAGACGTGTTCAAATATGTCTCAGTTTTCGTACCCTGGTACTCGGGTGCAACATTCCAGACGCTTTACTAACACTCTCCCGACTTGGAGAGTCAGTCCCTTTAACCTCCTGTTTGGCCCAGTTTGCAATTTCTGCGGAAGATGAACAGGAATAGCGAGAACCAATGAGAGACTAGCTGGAGGTGTCTGGACGGGCAAATTTAACTCTCATTTCCCACCAGGAAGAGGAAATAACCAAAGGCTCAGCGTGCCGTGCCGGAACCAGATTAGGGCCTGAAGCCATCCTGCGGTGTTGCGGCCAGCTCACAAGAAAGCGAGTTGAAGAAAGGAGCTCAGGGGCACTGTAATTCACAAACCTGCAGAGTTATAAATGACAACTATCGTCCAAAAATATACTGAAGTAAGGCTGCCAAGAGGACTTGAAAGCGGGGCAGAATTGCAGGAAACCGATTTCAGGAGGTAGACTGGAATTGCATTGAAAGCATAGGAAAAGAGGCAGAACGTCCACAATGATGCACTTGGCCAAAAAGGGCGTATGCGTTTTTTCCTGAATATATTCAGGAAAAAACGCATACGCCCTTTTTGGCCAACCAAGCAAGCTTGCAAAGGAAATCTGCACTACAATGAAGTCTCACTTCCCCCCGGTCAAAAGGGCCATCTGAAAAAAGTGTAAAATCCAGAAAGGCAGGACAGGCCATGGAGAACTGGGAGCCTTGTTATGCTGATGGGCGGGATGTCAATTGCCAACAGACACTCGGGAGAAGTGTATGGTGTTTCCTGAAACATCTAAAAAACAAAGCAACAGAGCCTAGGGCACTTCCACTTATGGTCCTATAGCTTAGGGAAATTAAAATCAAAAAGACACAGCCACCCCAAAGTTTGGGACGCCTTGTTTACAAGAACCTCGTTTACCGTACAAGTTCAATATCACAGAAAGTGAAAAATGGATAAAGAACTTGTGGTACTTACGTACAATGCAGTATCACTCAGCAGTGAAATCTATGTCATCAGGCCCGTAGCAGCACAATGAGTGGATTCAGGTACGATGATTCTAACTGAAATAAGTCACACAGAAAAAGAAACATCATAAGATATCAGTAATACACGGAATGTAAACTTGGCTACACAGGAACTGAATTACAGAACAGAACAGGGTCTCAAATTTAGAAAACCAACTTATGCTTGTTTAAGGGTAAAGGTGAGTTGGGGTGCTGCATAAAACCAGAGATTGAAATGAGCACAGATAAAGTTCCTTAAGCCAAATATGGAATAGACAAGAGCTACTCCTTGCTCAACGAAATGGACTCAACACCGCATATTAAACGCCTAAGAATGTACCTGACTCTTAAGTATCTTAAAACCTATGGATTGCTATGTCTCCGAAAGAGAATCAAGCATGTGTACAGGGACATAAACGCAGCAGTGATAGGATTGGAGAGGTTCGGTGAGCAAATGAAGACCCTTTGAAGTCATATTGCATGGTACGCATTCCACGGGTTTCAACTACCCAGGTTTAAGGTATTCTTCCTTCAGCTAAAACATGCATGTGGAACCTAGAGTATGATCAACCATGTGATCGGGAGACGTGTTCAAATATGTCTCAGTTTTCGTACCCTGGTACTCGGGTGCAACATTCCAGACGCTTTACTAACACTCTCCCCACTTGGAGAGTCAGTCCCTTTAACCTCCTGTTTGGCCCAGTTTGCAATTTCTGCGGAAGATGAACAGGAATAGCGAGAACCAATGAGAGACTAGCTGGAGGTGTCTGGACGGGCAAATTTAACTCCCATTTCCCACCAGGAAGAGGAAAGAACCAAAGGCTCAGCGTGCCGTGCCGGAACCAGATTAGGGCCTGAAGCCATCCTGCGGTGTTGCGGCCAGCTCACAAGAAAACGAGTTGAAGAAAGGAGCTCAGGGGCACTGTAATTCACAAACCTGCAGAGTTATAAATGACAACTATCGTCCAAAAATATACTGAAGTAAGGCTGCCAAGAGGACTTGAAAGCGGGGCAGAATTGCAGGAAACCGATTTCAGGAGGTAGACTGGAATTGCATTGAAAGCATAGGAAAAGAGGCAGAACGTCCACAATGATGCACTTGGCCAAAAAGGGCGTATGCGTTTTTTCCTGAATGTATTCAGGAAAAAACGCATACGCCCTTTTTGGCCAACCAAGCAAGCTTGCAAAGGAAATCTGCACTACAATGAAGTCTCACTTCCCTCCCCCCCGGTCAAAAGGGCCATCTGAAAAAAGTGTAAAATCCAGAAAGGCAGGACAGGCCATGGAGAACTGGGAGCCTTGTTATGCTGATGGGCGGGATGTAAATTGCCAACAGACACTCGGGAGAAGTGTATGGTGTTTCCTGAAACATCTAAAAAACAAAGCAACAGAGCCTAGGCCACTTCCACTTATGGTCCTATAGCTTAGGGAAATTAAAATCAAAAAGATACAGCCACCCCAATGTTTGGGACGCCTCTGTTTACAAGAACCTCGTTTACCGTACAAGTTCAATATCACAGAAAGTGAAAAATGGATAAAGAACTTGTGGTACTTACGTACAATGCAGTATCACTCAGCAGTGAAATCTATGTCATCAGGCCCGTAGCAGCACAATGAGTGGATTCAGGTACGATGATTCTAACTGAAATAAGTCACACAGAAAAAGAAACATCATAAGATATCAGTAATACACGGAATGTAAACTTGGCTACACAGGAACTGAATTACAGAACAGAACAGGGTCTCAAATTTAGAAAACCAACTTATGCTTGTTTAAGGGTAAAGGTGAGTTGGGGTGCTGCATAAAACCAGAGATTGAAATGAGCACAGATAAAGTTCCTTAAGCCAAATATGGAATAGACAAGAGCTACTCCTTGCTCAACGAAATGGACTCAACACCGCATATTAAACGCCTGAGAATGTACCTGACTCTTAAGTATCTTAAAACCTATGGATTGCTATGTCTCCGAAAGAGAATCAAGCATGTGTACAGGGACATAAACGCAGCAGTGATAGGATTGGAGAGGTTCGGTGAGCAAATGAAGACCCTTTGAAGTCATATTGCATGGTACCCATTCCACGGGTTTCAACTACCCAGGTTTAAGGTATTCTTCCTTCAGCTAAAACATGCATGTGGAACCTAGACTATGATCAACCATGTGATCAGGAGACGTGTTCAAATATGTCTCAGTTTTCGTACCCTGGTACTCGGGTGCAACATTCCAGACGCTTTACTAACACTCTCCCGACTTGGAGAGACAGTCCCTTTAAACTCCTGTTTGGCCCAGTTTGCAATTTCTGCGGAAGATGAACAGGAATAGGGAGAACCAATGAGAGACTAGCTGGAGGTGTCTGGACGGGCAAATTTAACTCTCATTTCCCACCAGGAAGAGGAAATAACCAAAGGCTCAGCGTGCCGTGCCGGAACCAGATTAGGGCCTGAAGCCATCCTGCGGTGTTGCGGCCAGCTCACAAGAAAACGAGTTGAAGAAAGGAGCTCAGGGGCACTGTAATTCACAAACCTGCAGAGTTATAAATGACAACTATCGTCCAAAAATATACTGAAGTAAGGCTGCCAAGAGGACTTGAAAGCGGGGCAGAATTGCAGGAAACCGATTTCAGGAGGTAGACTGGAATTGCATTGAAAGCATAGGAAAAGAGGCAGAACGTCCACAATGATGCACTTGGCCAAAAAGGGCGTATGCGTTTTTTCCTGAATATATTCAGGAAAAAACGCATACGCCCTTTTTGGCCAACCAAGCAAGCTTGCAAAGGAAATCTGCACTACAATGAAGTCTCACTTCCCCCCGGTCAAAAGGGCCATCTGAAAAAAGTGTAAAATCCAGAAAGGCAGGACAGGCCATGGAGAACTGGGAGCCTTGTTATGCTGATGGGCGGGATGTCAATTGCCAACAGACACTCGGGAGAAGTGTATGGTGTTTCCTGAAACATCTAAAAAACAAAGCAACAGAGCCTAGGGCACTTCCACTTATGGTCCTATAGCTTAGGGAAATTAAAATCAAAAAGACACAGCCACCCCAATGTTTGGGATGCCTCTGTTTACAAGAACCTCGTTTATCGTACAAGTTCAATATCACAGAAAGTGAAAAATGGATAAAGAACTTGTGGTACTTACGTACAATGCAGTATCACTCAGCAGTGAAATCTATGCCATCAGGCCCGTAGCAGCACAATGAGTGGATTCAGGTACGATGATTCTAACTGAAATAAGTCACACAGAAAAAGAAACATCATAAGATATCAGTAATACACGGAATGTAAACTTGGCTACACAGGAACTGAATTACAGAACAGAACAGGGTCTCAAATTTAGAAAACCAACTTATGCTTGTTTAAGGGTAAAGGTGAGTTGGGGTGCTGCATAAAACCAGAGATTGAAATGAGCACAGATAAAGTTCCTTAAGCCAAATATGGAATAGACAAGAGCTACTCCTTGCTCAACGAAATGGACTCAACACCGCATATTAAACGCCTAAGAATGTACCTGACTCTTAAGTATCTTAAAACCGATGGATTGCTATGTCTCCGAAAGAGAATCAAGCATGTGTACAGGGACATAAACGCAGCAGTGATAGGATTGGAGAGGTTCGGTGAGCAAATGAAGACCCTTTGAAGTCATATTGCATGGTACCCATTCCACGGGTTTCAACTACCCAGGTTTAAGGTATTCTTCCTTCAGCTAAAACATGCATGTGGAACCTAGAGTATGATCAACCATGTGATCGGGAGACGTGTTCAAATATGTCTCAGTTTTCGTACCCTGGTACTCGGGTGCAACATTCCAGACGCTTTACTAACACTCTCCCGACTTGGAGAGTCAGTCCCTTTAACCTCCTGTTTGGCCCAGTTTGCAATTTCTGCGGAAGATGAACAGGAATAGCGAGAACCAATGAGAGACTAGCTGGAGGTGTCTGGACGGGCAAATTTAACTCTCATTTCCCACCAGGAAGAGGAAATAACCAAAGGCTCAGCGTGCCGTGCCGGAACCAGATTAGGGCCTGAAGCCATCCTGCGGTGTTGCGGCCAGCTCACAAGAAAACGAGTTGAAGAAAGGAGCTCAGGGGCACTGTAATTCACAAACCTGCAGAGTTATAAATGACAACTATCGTCCAAAAATATACTGAAGTAAGGCTGCCAAGAGGACTTGAAAGCGGGGCAGAATTGCAGGAAACCGATTTCAGGAGGTAGACTGGCATTGCATTGAAAGCATAGGAAAAGAGGCAGAACGTCCACAATGATGCACTTGGCCAAAAAGGGCGTATGCGTTTTTTCCTGAATATATTCAGGAAAAAATGCATACGCCCTTTTTGGCCAACCAAGCAAGCTTGCAAAGGAAATCTGCACTACAATGAAGTCTCACTTCCCCCCGGTCAAAAGGGCCATCTGAAAAAAGTGTAAAATCCAGAAAGGCAGGACAGGCCATGGAGAACTGGGAGCCTTGTTATGCTGATGGGCGGGATGTCAATTGCCAACAGACACTCGGGAGAAGTGTATGGTGTTTCCTGAAACATCTAAAAAACAAAGCAACAGAGCCTAGGGCACTTCCACTTATGGTCCTATAGCTTAGGGAAATTAAAATCAAAAAGATACAGCCACCCCAATGTTTGGGACGCCTCTGTTTACAAGAACCTCGTTTACCGTACAAGTTCAATATCACAGAAAGTGAAAAATGGATAAAGAACTTGTGGTACTTACGTACAATGCAGTATCACTCAGCAGTGAAATCTATGTCATCAGGCCCGTAGCAGCACAATGAGTGGATTCAGGTACGATGATTCTAACTGAAATAAGTCACACAGAAAAAGAAACATCATAAGATATCAGTAATACACGGAATGTAAACTTGGCTACACAGGAACTGAATTACAGAACAGAACAGGGTCTCAAATTTAGAAAACCAACTTATGCTTGTTTAAGGGGAAAGGTGAGTTGGGGTGCTGCATAAAACCAGAGATTGAAATGAGCACAGATAAAGTTCCTTAAGCCAAATATGGAATAGACAAGAGCTACTCCTTGCTCAACGAAATGGACTCAACACCGCATATTAAACGCCTAAGAATGTACCTGACTCTTAAGTATCTTAAAACCGATGGATTGCTATGTCTCCGAAAGAGAATCAAGCATGTGTACAGGGACATAAACGCAGCAGTGATAGGATTGGAGAGGTTCGGTGAGCAAATGAAGACCCTTTGAAGTCATATTGCATGGTACCCATTCCACGGGTTTCAACTACCCAGGTTTAAGGTATTCTTCCTTCAGCTAAAACATGCATGTGGAACCTAGAGTATGATCAACCATGTGATCGGGAGACGTGTTCAAATATGTCTCAGTTTTCGTACCCTGGTACTCGGGTGCAACATTCCAGACGCTTTACTAACACTCTCCCGACTTGGAGAGTCAGTCCCTTTAACCTCCTGTTTGGCCCAGTTTGCAATTTCTGCGGAAGATGAACAGGAATAGCGAGAACCAATGAGAGACTAGCTGGAGGTGTCTGGACGGGCAAATTTAACTCTCATTTCCCACCAGGAAGAGGAAATAACCAAAGGCTCAGCGTGCCGTGGCGGAACCAGATTAGGGCCTGAAGCCATCCTGCGGTGTTGCGGCCAGCTCACAAGAAAACGAGTTGAAGAAAGGAGCTCAGGGGCACTGTAATTCACAAACCTGCAGAGTTATAAATGACAACTATCGTCCAAAAATATACTGAAGTAAGGCTGCCAAGAGGACTTGAAAGCGGGGCAGAATTGCAGGAAACCGATTTCAGGAGGTAGACTGGAATTGTATTGAAAGCATAGGAAAAGAGGCAGAACGTCCACAATGATGCACTTGGCCAAAAAGGGCGTATGCGTTTTTTCCTGAATATATTCAGGAAAAAACGCATACGCCCTTTTTGGCCAACCAAGCAAGCTTGCAAAGGAAATCTGCACTACAATGAAGTCTCACTTCCCCCCGGTCAAAAGGGCCATCTGAAAAAAGTGTAAAATCCAGAAAGGCAGGACAGGCCATGGAGAACTGGGAGCCTTGTTATGCTGATGGGCGGGATGTAAATTGCCAACAGACACTCGGGAGAAGTGTATGGTGTTTCCTGAAACATCTAAAAAACAAAGCAACAGAGCCTAGGGCACTTCCACTTATGGTCCTATAGCTTAGGGAAATTAAAATCAAAAAGACACAGCCACCCCAATGTTTGGGACGCCTCTGTTTACAAGAACCTCGTTTACCGTACAAGTTCAATATCACAGAAAGTGAAAAATGGATAAAGAACTTGTGGTACTTACGTACAATACAGTATCACTCAGCAGTGAAATCTATGTCATCAGGCCCGTAGCAGCACAATGAGTGGATTCAGGTGCGATGATTCTAACTGAAATAAGTCACACAGAAAAAGAAACATCATAAGATATCAGTAATACACGGAATGTAAACTTGGCTACACAGGAACTGAATTACAGAACAGAACAGGGTCTCAAATTTAGAAAACCAACTTATGCTTGTTTAAGGGTAAAGGTGAGTTGGGGTGCTGCATAAAACCAGAGATTGAAATGAGCACAGATAAAGTTCCTTAAGCCAAATATGGAATAGACAAGAGCTACTCCTTGCTCAACGAAATGGACTCAACACCGCATATTAAACGCCTAAGAATGTACCTGACTCTTAAGTATCTTAAAACCTATGGATTGCTATGTCTCCGAAAGAGAATCAAGCGTGTGTACAGGGACATAAACGCAGCAGTGATAGGATTGGAGAGGTTCGGTGAGCAAATGAAGACCCTTTGAAGTCATATTGCATGGTACCCATTCCACGGGTTTCAACTACCCAGGTTTAAGGTATTCTTCCTTCAGCTAAAACATGCATGTGGAACCTAGAGTATGATCAACCATGTGATCGGGAGACGTGTTCAAATATGTCTCAGTTTTCGTACCCTGGTACTCGGGTGCAACATTCCAGACGCTTTACTAACACTCTCCCGACTTGGAGAGTCAGTCCCTTTAACCTCCTGTTTGGCCCAGTTTGCAATTTCTGCGGAAGATGAACAGGAATAGCGAGAACCAATGAGAGACTAGCTGGAGGTGTCTGGACGGGCCAATTTAACTCTCATTTCCCACCAGGAAGAGGAAATAACCAAAGGCTCAGCGTGCCGTGCCGGAACCAGATTAGGGCCTGAAGCCATCCTGCGGTGTTGCGGCCAGCTCACAAGAAAACGAGTTGAAGAAAGGAGCTCAGGGGCACTGTAATTCACAAACCTGCAGAGTTATAAATGACAACTATCGTCCAAAAATATACTGAAGTAAGGCTGCCAAGAGGACTTGAAAGCGGGGCAGAATTGCAGGAAACCGATTTCAGGAGGTAGACTGGAATTGCATTGAAAGCATAGGAAAAGAGGCAGAACGTCCACAATGATGCACTTGGCCAAAAAGGGCGTATGCGTTTTTTCCTGAATATATTCAGGAAAAAACGCATACGCCCTTTTTGGCCAACCAAGCAAGCTTGCAAAGGAAATCTGCACTACAATGAAGTCTCACTTCCCCCCGGTCAAAAGGGCCATCTGAAAAAAGTGTAAAATCCAGAAAGGCAGGACAGGCCATGGAGAACTGGGAGCCTTGTTATGCTGATGGGCGGGATGTCAATTGCCAACAGACACTCGGGAGAAGTGTATGGTGTTTCCTGAAACATCTAAAAAACAAAGCAACAGAGCCTAGGGCACTTCCACTTATGGTCCTATAGCTTAGGGAAATTAAAATCAAAAAGACACAGACACCCCAATGTTTGGGACGCCTCTGTTTACAAGAACCTCGTTTACCGTACAAGTTCAATATCACAGAAAGTGAAAAATGGATAAAGAACTTGTGGTACTTACGTACAATGCAGTATCACTCAGCAGTGAAATCTATGTCATCAGGCCCGTAGCAGCACAATGAGTGGATTCAGGTACGATGATTCTAACTGAAATAAGTCACACAGAAAAAGAAACATCATAAGATATCAGTAATACACGGAATGTAAACTTGGCTACACAGGAACTGAATTACAGAACAGAACAGGGTCTCAAATTTAGAAAACCAACTTATGCTTGTTTAAGGGGAAAGGTGAGTTGGGGTGCTGCATAAAACCAGAGATTGAAATGAGCACAGATAAAGTTCCTTAAGCCAAATATGGAATAGACAAGAGCTACTCCTTGCTCAACGAAATGGACTCAACACCGCATATTAAACGCCTGAGAATGTACCTGACTCTTAAGTATCTTAAAACCTATGGATTGCTATGTCTCCGAAAGAGAATCAAGCATGTGTACAGGGACATAAACGCAGCAGTGATAGGATTGGAGAGGTTCGGTGAGCAAATGAAGACCCTTTGAAGTCATATTGCATGGTACCCATTCCACGGGTTTCAACTACCCAGGTTTAAGGTATTCTTCCTTCAGCTAAAACATGCATGTGGAACCTAGAGTATGATCAACCATGTGATCGGGAGACGTGTTCAAATATGTCTCAGTTTTCGTACCCTGGTACTCGGGTGCAACATTCCAGACGCTTTACTAACACTCTCCCGACTTGGAGAGTCAGTCCCTTTAACCTCCTGTTTGGCCCAGTTTGCAATTTCTGCGGAAGATGAACAGGAATAGCGAGAACCAATGAGAGACTAGCTGGAGGTGTCTGGACGGGCAAATTTAACTCTCATTTCCCACCAGGAAGAGGAAATAACCAAAGGCTCAGCGTGCCGTGCCGGAACCAGATTAGGGCCTGAAGCCATCCTGCGGTGTTGCGGCCAGCTCACAAGAAAACGAGTTGAAGAAAGGAGCTCAGGGGCACTGTAATTCACAAACCTGCAGAGTTATAAATGACAACTATCGTCCAAAAATATACTGAAGTAAGGCTGCCAAGAGGACTTGAAAGCGGGGCAGAATTGCAGGAAACCGATTTCAGGAGGTAGACTGGAATTGCATTGAAAGCATAGGAAAAGAGGCAGAACGTCCACAATGATGCACTTGGCCAAAAAGGGCGTATGCGTTTTTTCCTGAATATATTCAGGAAAAAACGCATACGCCCTTTTTGGCCAACCAAGCAAGCTTGCAAAGGAAATCTGCACTACAATGAAGTCTCACTTCCCCCCGGTCAAAAGGGCCATCTGAAAAAAGTGTAAAATCCAGAAAGGCAGGACAGGCCATGGAGAACTGGGAGCCTTGTTATGCTGATGGGCGGGATGTCAATTGCCAACAGACACTCGGGAGAAGTGTATGGTGTTTCCTGAAACATCTAAAAAACAAAGCAACAGAGCCTAGGGCACTTCCACTTATGGTCCTATAGCTTAGGGAAATTAAAATCAAAAAGACACAGCCACCCCAATGTTTGGGATGCCTCTGTTTACAAGAACCTCGTTTACCGTACAAGTTCAATATCACAGAAAGTGAAAAATGGATAAAGAACTTGTGGTACTTACGTACAATGCAGTATCACTCAGCAGTGAAATCTATGCCATCAGGCCCGTAGCAGCACAATGAGTGGATTCAGGTACGATGATTCTAACTGAAATAAGTCACACAGAAAAAGAAACATCATAAGATATCAGTAATACACGGAATGTAAACTTGGCTACACAGGAACTGAATTACAGAACAGAACAGGGTCTCAAATTTAGAAAACCAACTTATGCTTGTTTAAGGGTAAAGGTGAGTTGGGGTGCTGCATAAAACCAGAGATTGAAATGAGCACAGATAAAGTTCCTTAAGCCAAATATGGAATAGACAAGAGCTACTCCTTGCTCAACGAAATGGACTCAACACCGCATATTAAACGCCTAAGAATGTACCTGACTCTTAAGTATCTTAAAACCGATGGATTGCTATGTCTCCGAAAGAGAATCAAGCATGTGTACAGGGACATAAACGCAGCAGTGATAGGATTGGAGAGGTTCGGTGAGCAAATGAAGACCCTTTGAAGTCATATTGCATGGTACCCATTCCACGGGTTTCAACTACCCAGGTTTATGGTATTCTTCCTTCAGCTAAAACATGCATGTGGAACCTAGAGTATGATCAACCATGTGATCGGGAGACGTGTTCAAATATGTCTCAGTTTTCGTACCCTGGTACTCGGGTGCAACATTCCAGACGCTTTACTAACACTCTCCCGACTTGGAGAGTCAGTCCCTTTAACCTCCTGTTTGGCCCAGTTTGCAATTTCTGCGGAAGATGAACAGGAATAGCGAGAACCAATGAGAGACTAGCTGGAGGTGTCTGGACGGGCAAATTTAACTCTCATTTCCCACCAGGAAGAGGAAATAACCAAAGGCTCAGCGTGCCGTGCCGGAACCAGATTAGGGCCTGAAGCCATCCTGCGGTGTTGCGGCCAGCTCACAAGAAAACGAGTTGAAGAAAGGAGCTCAGGGGCACTGTAATTCACAAACCTGCAGAGTTATAAATGACAACTATCGTCCAAAAATATACTGAAGTAAGGCTGCCAAGAGGACTTGAAAGCGGGGCAGAATTGCAGGAAACCGATTTCAGGAGGTAGACTGGAATTGCATTGAAAGCATAGGAAAAGAGGCAGAACGTCCACAATGATGCACTTGGCCAAAAAGGGCGTATGCGTTTTTTCCTGAATATATTCAGGAAAAAACGCATACGCCCTTTTTGGCCAACCAAGCAAGCTTGCAAAGGAAATCTGCACTACAATGAAGTCTCACTTCCCCCCGGTCAAAAGGGCCATCTGAAAAAAGTGTAAAATCCAGAAAGGCAGGACAGGCCATGGAGAACTGGGAGCCTTGTTATGCTGATGGGCGGGATGTCAATTGCCAACAGACACTCGGGAGAAGTGTATGGTGTTTCCTGAAACATCTAAAAAACAAAGCAACAGAGCCTAGGGCACTTCCACTTATGGTCCTATAGCTTAGGGAAATTAAAATCAAAAAGACACAGCCACCCCAATGTTTGGGACGCCTCTGTTTACAAGAACCTCGTTTACCGTACAAGTTCAATATCACAGAAAGTGAAAAATGGATAAAGAACTTGTGGTACTTACGTACAATGCAGTATCACTCAGCAGTGAAATCTATGTCATCAGGCCCGTAGCAGCACAATGAGTGGATTCAGGTACGATGATTCTAACTGAAATAAGTCACACAGAAAAAGAAACATCATAAGATATCAGTAATACACGGAATGTAAACTTGGCTACACAGGAACTGAATTACAGAACAGAACAGGGTCTCAAATTTAGAAAACCAACTTATGCTTGTTTAAGGGTAAAGGTGAGTTGGGGTGCTGCATAAAACCAGAGATTGAAATGAGCACAGATAAAGTTCCTTAAGCCAAATATGGAATAGACAAGAGCTACTCCTTGCTCAACGAAATGGACTCAACACCGCATATTAAACGCCTGAGAATGTACCTGACTCTTAAGTATCTTAAAACCTATGGATTGCTATGTCTCCGAAAGAGAATCAAGCATGTGTACAGGGACATAAACGCAGCAGTGATAGGATTGGAGAGGTTCGGTGAGCAAATGAAGACCCTTTGAAGTCATATTGCATGGTACCCATTCCACGGGTTTCAACTACCCAGGTTTAAGGTATTCTTCCTTCAGCTAAAACATGCATGTGGAACCTAGAGTATGATCAACCATGTGATCGGGAGACGTGTTCAAATATGTCTCAGTTTTCGTACCCTGGTACTCGGGTGCAACATTCCAGACGCTTTACTAACACTCTCCCGACTTGGAGAGACAGTCCCTTTAAACTCCTGTTTGGCCCAGTTTGCAATTTCTGCGGAAGATGAACAGGAATAGCGAGAACCAATGAGAGACTAGCTGGAGGTGTCTGGACGGGCAAATTTAACTCTCATTTCCCACCAGGAAGAGGAAATAACCAAAGGTTCAGCGTGCCGTGCCGGAACCAGATTAGGGCCTGAAGCCATCCTGCGGTGTTGCGGCCAGCTCACAAGAAAACGAGTTGAAGAAAGGAGCTCAGGGGCACTGTAATTCACAAACCTGCAGAGTTATAAATGACAACTATCGTCCAAAAATATACTGAAGTAAGGCTGCCAAGAGGACTTGAAAGCGGGGCAGAATTGCAGGAAACCGATTTCAGGAGGTAGACTGGAATTGCATTGAAAGCATAGGAAAAGAGGCAGAACGTCCACAATGATGCACTTGGCCAAAAAGGGCGTATGCGTTTTTTCCTGAATATATTCAGGAAAAAACGCATACGCCCTTTTTGGCCAACCAAGTAAGCTTGCAAAGGAAATCTGCACTACAATGAAGTCTCACTTCCCCCCGGTCAAAAGGGCCATCTGAAAAAAGTGTAAAATCCAGAAAGGCAGGACAGGCCATGGAGAACTGGGAGCCTTGTTATGCTGATGGGCGGGATGTCAATTGCCAACAGACACTCGGGAGAAGTGTATGGTGTTTCCTGAAACATCTAAAAAACAAAGCAACAGAGCCTAGGGCACTTCCACTTATGGTCCTATAGCTTAGGGAAATTAAAATCAAAAAGACACAGCCACCCCAATGTTTGGGACGCCTCTGTTTACAAGAACCTCGTTTACCGTACAAGTTCAATATCACAGAAAGTGAAAAATGGATAAAGAACTTGTGGTACTTACGTACAATGCAGTATCACTCAGCAGTGAAATCTATGTCATCAGGCCCGTAGCAGCACAATGAGTGGATTCAGGTACGATGATTCTAACTGAAATAAGTCACACAGAAAAAGAAACATCATAAGATATCAGTAATACACGGAATGTAAACTTGGCTACACAGGAACTGAATTACAGAACAGAACAGGGTCTCAAATTTAGAAAACCAACTTATGCTTGTTTAAGGGGAAAGGTGAGTTGGGGTGCTGCATAAAACCAGAGATTGAAATGAGCACAGATAAAGTTCCTTAAGCCAAATATGGAATAGACAAGAGCTACTCCTTGCTCAACGAAATGGACTCAACACCGCATATTAAACGCCTGAGAATGTACCTGACTCTTAAGTATCTTAAAACCTATGGATTGCTATGTCTCCGAAAGAGAATCAAGCATGTGTACAGGGACATAAACGCAGCAGTGATAGGATTGGAGAGGTTCGGTGAGCAAATGAAGACCCTTTGAAGTCATATTGCATGGTACCCATTCCACGGGTTTCAACTACCCAGGTTTAAGGTATTCTTCCTTCAGCTAAAACATGCATGTGGAACCTAGAGTATGATCAACCATGTGATCGGGAGACGTGTTCAAATATGTCTCAGTTTTCGTACCCTGGTACTCGGGTGCAACATTCCAGACGCTTTACTAACACTCTCCCCACTTGGAGAGTCAGTCCCTTTAACCTCCTGTTTGGCCCAGTTTGCAATTTCTGCGGAAGATGAACAGGAATAGCGAGAACCAATGAGAGACTAGCTGGAGGTGTCTGGACGGGCAAATTTAACTCTCATTTCCCACCAGGAAGAGGAAATAACCAAAGGCTCAGCGTGCCGTGCCGGAACCAGATTAGGGCCTGAAGCCATCCTGCGGTGTTGCGGCCAGCTCACAAGAAAACGAGGTGAAGAAAGGAGCTCAGGGGCACTGTAATTCACAAACCTGCAGAGTTATAAATGACAACTATCGTCCAAAAATATACTGAAGTAAGGCTGCCAAGAGGACTTGAAAGCGGGGCAGAATTGCAGGAAACCGATTTCAGGAGGTAGACTGGAATTGCATTGAAAGCATAGGAAAAGAGGCAGAACGTCCACAATGATGCACTTGGCCAAAAAGGGCGTATGCGTTTTTTCCTGAATATATTCAGGAAAAAACGCATACGCCCTTTTTGGCCAACCAAGCAAGCTTGCAAAGGAAATCTGCACTACAATGAAGTCTCACTTCCCCCCGGTCAAAAGGGCCATCTGAAAAAAGTGTAAAATCCAGAAAGGCAGGACAGGCCATGGAGAACTGGGAGCCTTGTTATGCTGATGGGCGGGATGTCAATTGCCAACAGACACTCGGGAGAAGTGTATGGTGTTTCCTGAAACATCTAAAAAACAAAGCAACAGAGCCTAGGGCACTTCCACTTATGGTCCTATAGCTTAGGGAAATTAAAATCAAAAAGACACAGCCAGCCCAATGTTTGGGACGCCTCTGTTTACAAGAACCTCGTTTACCGTACAAGTTCAATATCACAGAAAGTGAAAAATGGATAAAGAACTTGTGGTACTTACGTACAATGCAGTATCACTCAGCAGTGAAATCTATGTCATCAGGCCCGTAGCAGCACAATGAGTGGATTCAGGTACGATGATTCTAACTGAAATAAGTCACACAGAAAAAGAAACATCATAAGATATCAGTAATACACGGAATGTAAACTTGGCTACACAGGAACTGAATTACAGAACAGAACAGGGTCTCAAATTTAGAAAACCAACTTATGCTTGCTTAAGGGGAAAGGTGAGTTGGGGTGCTGCATAAAACCAGAGATTGAAATGAGCACAGATAAAGTTCCTTAAGCCAAATATGGAATAGACAAGAGCTACTCCTTGCTCAACGAAATGGACTCAACACCGCATATTAAACGCCTGAGAATGTACCTGACTCTTAAGTATCTTAAAACCTATGGATTGCTATGTCTCCGAAAGAGAATCAAGCATGTGTACAGGGACATAAACGCAGCAGTGATAGGATTGGAGAGGTTCGGTGAGCAAATGAAGACCCTTTGAAGTCATATTGCATGGTACCCATTCCACGGGTTTCAACTACCCAGGTTTAAGGTATTCTTCCTTCAGCTAAAACATGCATGTGGAACCTAGAGTATGATCAACCATGTGATCGGGAGACGTGTTCAAATATGTCTCAGTTTTCGTACCCTGGTACTCGGGTGCAACATTCCAGACGCTTTACTAACACTCTCCCGACTTGGAGAGACAGTCCCTTTAAACTCCTGTTTGGCCCAGTTTGCAATTTCTGCGGAAGATGAACAGGAATAGCGAGAACCAATGAGAGACTAGCTGGAGGTGTCTGGACGGGCAAATTTAACTCTCATTTCCCACCAGGAAGAGGAAATAACCAAAGGCTCAGCGTGCCGTGCCGGAACCAGATTAGGGCCTGAAGCCATCCTGCGGTGTTGCGGCCAGCTCACAAGAAAACGAGTTGAAGAAAGGAGCTCAGGGGCACTGTAATTCACAAACCTGCAGAGTTATAAATGACAACTATCGTCCAAAAATATACTGAAGTAAGGCTGCCAAGAGGACTTGAAAGCGGGGCAGAATTGCAGGAAACCGATTTCAGGAGGTAGACTGGAATTGCATTGAAAGCATAGGAAAAGAGGCAGAACGTCCACAATGATGCACTTGGCCAAAAAGGGCGTATGCGTTTTTTCCTGAATATATTCAGGAAAAAACGCATACGCCCTTTTTGGCCAACCAAGCAAGCTTGCAAAGGAAATCTGCACTACAATGAAGTCTCACTTCCCCCCGGTCAAAAGGGCCATCTGAAAAAAGTGTAAAATCCAGAAAGGCAGGACAGGCCATGGAGAACTGGGAGCCTTGTTATGCTGATGGGCGGGATGTCAATTGCCAACAGACACTCGGGAGAAGTGTATGGTGTTTCCTGAAACATCTAAAAAACAAAGCAACAGAGCCTAGGGCACTTCCACTTATGGTCCTATAGCTTAGGGAAATTAAAATCAAAAAGACACAGCCACCCCAATGTTTGGGACGCCTCTGTTTACAAGAACCTCGTTTACCGTACAAGTTCAATATCACAGAAAGTGAAAAATGGATAAAGAACTTGTGGTACTTACGTACAATGCAGTATCACTCAGCAGTGAAATCTATGTCATCAGGCCCGTAGCAGCACAATGAGTGGATTCAGGTACGATGATTCTAACTGAAATAAGTCACACAGAAAAAGAAACATCATAAGATATCAGTAATACACGGAATGTAAACTTGGCTACACAGGAACTGAATTACAGAACAGAACAGGGTCTCAAATTTAGAAAACCAACTTATGCTTGTTTAAGGGTAAAGGTGAGTTGGGGTGCTGCATAAAACCAGAGATTGAAATGAGCACAGATAAAGTTCCTTAAGCCAAATATGGAATAGACAAGAGCTACTCCTTGCTCAACGAAATGGACTCAACACCGCATATTAAACGCCTGAGAATGTACCTGACTCTTAAGTATCTTAAAACCTATGGATTGCTATGTCTCCGAAAGAGAATCAAGCATGTGTACAGGGACATAAACGCAGCAGTGATAGGATTGGAGAGGTTCGGTGAGCAAATGAAGACCCTTTGAAGTCATATTGCATGGTACCCATTCCACGGGTTTCAACTACCCAGGTTTAAGGTATTCTTCCTTCAGCTAAAACATGCATGTGGAACCTAGAGTATGATCAACCATGTGATCGGGAGACGTGTTCAAATATGTCTCAGTTTTCGTACCCTGGTACTCGGGTGCAACATTCCAGACGCTTTACTAACACTCTCCCGACTTGGAGAGACAGTCCCTTTAAACTCCTGTTTGGCCCAGTTTGCAATTTCTGCGGAAGATGAACAGGAATAGCGAGAACCAATGAGAGACTAGCTGGAGGTGTCTGGACGGGCAAATTTAACTCTCATTTCCCACCAGGAAGAGGAAATAACCAAAGGTTCAGCGTGCCGTGCCGGAACCAGATTAGGGCCTGAAGCCATCCTGCGGTGTTGCGGCCAGCTCACAAGAAAACGAGTTGAAGAAAGGAGCTCAGGGGCACTGTAATTCACAAACCTGCAGAGTTATAAATGACAACTATCGTCCAAAAATATACTGAAGTAAGGCTGCCAAGAGGACTTGAAAGCGGGGCAGAATTGCAGGAAACCGATTTCAGGAGGTAGACTGGAATTGCATTGAAAGCATAGGAAAAGAGGCAGAACGTCCACAATGATGCACTTGGCCAAAAAGGGCGTATGCGTTTTTTCCTGAATATATTCAGGAAAAAACGCATACGCCCTTTTTGGCCAACCAAGCAAGCTTGCAAAGGAAATCTGCACTACAATGAAGTCTCACTTCCCCCCGGTCAAAAGGGCCATCTGAAAAAAGTGTAAAATCCAGAAAGGCAGGACAGGCCATGGAGAACTGGGAGCCTTGTTATGCTGATGGGCGGGATGTCAATTGCCAACAGACACTCGGGAGAAGTGTATGGTGTTTCCTGAAACATCTAAAAAACAAAGCAACAGAGCCTAGGGCACTTCCACTTATGGTCCTATAGCTTAGGGAAATTAAAATCAAAAAGATACAGCCACCCCAATGTTTGGGACGCCTCTGTTTACAAGAACCTCATTTACCGTACAAGTTCAATATCACAGAAAGTGAAAAATGGATAAAGAACTTGTGGTACTTACGTACAATGCAGTATCACTCAGCAGTGAAATCTATGTCATCAGGCCCGTAGCAGCACAATGAGTGGATTCAGGTATGATGATTCTAACTGAAATAAGTCAAACAGAAAAAGAAACATCATAAGATATCAGTAATACACGGAATGTAAACTTGGCTACACAGGAACTGAATTACAGAACAGAACAGGGTCTCAAATTTAGAAAACCAACTTATGCTTTTTTAAGGGTAAAGGTGAGTTGGGGTGCTGCATAAAACCAGAGATTGAAATGAGCACAGATAAAGTTCCTTAAGCCAAATATGGAATAGACAAGAGCTACTCCTTGCTCAACGAAATGGACTCAACACCCCATATTAAACGCCTAAGAATGTACCTGACTCTTAAGTATCTTAAAACCTATGGATTGCTATGTCTCCGAAAGAGAATCAAGGCATGTGTACAGGGACATAAACGCAGCAGTGATAGGATTGGAGAGGTTCGGTGAGCAAATGAAGACCCTTTGAAGTCATATTGCATGGTACCCATTCCACGGGTTTCAACTACCCAGGTTTAAGGTATTCTTCCTTCAGCTAAAACATGCATGTGGAACCTAGAGTATGATCAACCATGTGATCGGGAGACGTGTTCAAATATGTCTCAGTTTTCGTACCCTGGTACTCGGGTGCAACATTCCAGACGCTTTACTAACACTCTCCCGACTTGGAGAGTCAGTCCCTTTAACCTCCTGTTTGGCCCAGTTTGCAATTTCTGCGGAAGATGAACAGGAATAGCGAGAACCAATGAGAGACTAGCTGGAGGTGTCTGGACGGGCAAATTTAACTCTCATTTCCCACCAGGAAGAGGAAATAACCAAAGGCTCAGCGTGCCGTGCCGGAACCAGATTAGGGCCTGAAGCCATCCTGCGGTGTTGCGGCCAGCTCACAAGAAAACGAGTTGAAGAAAGGAGCTCAGGGGCACTGTAATTCACAAACCTGCAGAGTTATAAATGACAACTATCGTCCAAAAATATACTGAAGTAAGGCTGCCAAGAGGACTTGAAAGCGGGGCAGAATTGCAGGAAACCGATTTCAGGAGGTAGACTGGAATTGCATTGAAAGCATAGGAAAAGAGGCAGAACGTCCACAATGATGCACTTGGCCAAAAAGGGCGTATGCTTTTTTCCTGAATATATTCAGGAAAAAACGCATACGCCCTTTTTGGCCAACCAAGCAAGCTTGCAAAGGAAATCTGCACTACAATGAAGTCTCACTTCCCCCCGGTCAAAAGGGCCATCTGAAAAAAGTGTAAAATCCAGAAAGGCAGGACAGGCCATGGAGAACTGGGAGCCTTGTTATGCTGATGGGCGGGATGTCAATTGCCAACAGACACTCGGGAGAAGTGTATGGTGTTTCCTGAAACATCTAAAAAACAAAGCAACAGAGCCTAGGGCACTTCCACTTATGGTCCTATAGCTTAGGGAAATTAAAATCAAAAAGACACAGCCACCCCAATGTTTGGGACGCCTCTGTTTACAAGAACCTCGTTTACCGTACAAGTTCAATATCACAGAAAGTGAAAAATGGATAAAGAACTTGTGGTACTTACGTACAATGCAGTATCACTCAGCAGTGAAATCTATGTCATCAGGCCCGTAGCAGCACAATGAGTGGATTCAGGTACGATGATTCTAACTGAAATAAGTCACACAGAAAAAGAAACATCATAAGATATCAGTAATACACGGAATGTAAACTTGGCTACACAGGAACTGAATTACAGAACAGAACAGGGTCTCAAATTTAGAAAACCAACTTATGCTTGTTTAAGGGTAAAGGTGAGTTGGGGTGCTGCATAAAACCAGAGATTGAAATGAGCACAGATAAAGTTCCTTAAGCCAAATATGGAATAGACAAGAGCTACTCCTTGCTCAACGAAATGGACTCAACACCGCATATTAAACGCCTGAGAATGTACCTGACTCTTAAGTATCTTAAAACCTATGGATTGCTATGTCTCCGAAAGAGAATCAAGCATGTGTACAGGGACATAAACGCAGCAGTGATAGGATTGGAGAGGTTCGGTGAGCAAATGAAGACCCTTTGAAGTCATATTGCATGGTACCCATTCCACGGGTTTCAACTACCCAGGTTTAAGGTATTCTTCCTTCAGCTAAAACATGCATGTGGAACCTAGAGTATGATCAACCATGTGATCGGGAGACGTGTTCAAATATGTCTCAGTTTTCGTACCCTGGTACTCGGGTGCAACATTCCAGACGCTTTACTAACACTCTCCCGACTTGGAGAGACAGTCCCTTTAAACTCCTGTTTGGCCCAGTTTGCAATTTCTGCGGAAGATGAACAGGAATAGCGAGAACCAATGAGAGACTAGCTGGAGGTGTCTGGACGGGCAAATTTAACTCTCATTTCCCACCAGGAAGAGGAAATAACCAAAGGTTCAGCGTGCCGTGCCGGAACCAGATTAGGGCCTGAAGCCATCCTGCGGTGTTGCGGCCAGCTCACAAGAAAACGAGTTGAAGAAAGGAGCTCAGGGGCACTGTAATTCACAAACCTGCAGAGTTATAAATGACAACTATCGTCCAAAAATATACTGAAGTAAGGCTGCCAAGAGGACTTGAAAGCGGGGCAGAATTGCAGGAAACCGATTTCAGGAGGTAGACTGGAATTGCATTGAAAGCATAGGAAAAGAGGCAGAACGTCCACAATGATGCACTTGGCCAAAAAGGGCGTATGCGTTTTTTCCTGAATATATTCAGGAAAAAACGCATACGCCCTTTTTGGCCAACCAAGCAAGCTTGCAAAGGAAATCTGCACTACAATGAAGTCTCACTTCCCCCCGGTCAAAAGGGCCATCTGAAAAAAGTGTAAAATCCAGAAAGGCAGGACAGGCCATGGAGAACTGGGAGCCTTGTTATGCTGATGGGCGGGATGTCAATTGCCAACAGACACTCGGGAGAAGTGTATGGTGTTTCCTGAAACATCTAAAAAACAAAGCAACAGAGCCTAGGGCACTTCCACTTATGGTCCTATAGCTTAGGGAAATTAAAATCAAAAAGATACAGCCACCCCAATGTTTGGGACGCCTCTGTTTACAAGAACCTCATTTACCGTACAAGTTCAATATCACAGAAAGTGAAAAATGGATAAAGAACTTGTGGTACTTACGTACAATGCAGTATCACTCAGCAGTGAAATCTATGTCATCAGGCCCGTAGCAGCACAATGAGTGGATTCAGGTACGATGATTCTAACTGAAATAAGTCACACAGAAAAAGAAACATCATAAGATATCAGTAATACACGGAATGTAAACTTGGCTACACAGGAACTGAATTACAGAACAGAACAGGGTCTCAAATTTAGAAAACCAACTTATGCTTTTTTAAGGGTAAAGGTGAGTTGGGGTGCTGCATAAAACCAGAGATTGAAATGAGCACAGATAAAGTTCCTTAAGCCAAATATGGAATAGACAAGAGCTACTCCTTGCTCAACGAAATGGTCTCAACACCCCATATTAAACGCCTAAGAATGTACCTGACTCTTAAGTATCTTAAAACCTATGGATTGCTATGTCTCCGAAAGAGAATCAAGGCATGTGTACAGGGACATAAACGCAGCAGTGATAGGATTGGAGAGGTTTGGTGAGCAAATGAAGACCCTTTGAAGTCATATTGCATGGTACCCATTCCACGGGTTTCAACTACCCAGGTTTAAGGTATTCTTCCTTCAGCTAAAACATGCATGTGGAACCTAGAGTATGATCAACCATGTGATCGGGAGACGTGTTCAAATATGTCTCAGTTTTCGTACCCTGGTACTCGGGTGCAACATTCCAGACGCTTTACTAACACTCTCCCGACTTGGAGAGTCAGTCCCTTTAACCTCCTGTTTGGCCCAGTTTGCAATTTCTGCGGAAGATGAACAGGAATAGCGAGAACCAATGAGAGACTAGCTGGAGGTGTCTGGACGGGCAAATTTAACTCTCATTTCCCACCAGGAAGAGGAAATAACCAAAGGTTCAGCGTGCCGTGCCGGAACCAGATTAGGGCCTGAAGCCATCCTGCGGTGTTGCGGCCAGCTCACAAGAAAACGAGTTGAAGAAAGGAGCTCAGGGGCACTGTAATTCACAAACCTGCAGAGTTATAAATGACAACTATCGTCCAAAAATATACTGAAGTAAGGCTGCCAAGAGGACTTGAAAGCGGGGCAGAATTGCAGGAAACCGATTTCAGGAGGTAGACTGGAATTGCATTGAAAGCATAGGAAAAGAGGCAGAACGTCCACAATGATGCACTTGGCCAAAAAGGGCGTATGCGTTTTTTCCTGAATATATTCAGGAAAAAACGCATACGCCCTTTTTGGCCAACCAAGCAAGCTTGCAAAGGAAATCTGCACTACAATGAAGTCTCACTTCCCCCCGGTCAAAAGGGCCATCTGAAAAAAGTGTAAAATCCAGAAAGGCAGGACAGGCCATGGAGAACTGGGAGCCTTGTTATGCTGATGGGCGGGATGTCAATTGCCAACAGACACTCGGGAGAAGTGTATGGTGTTTCCTGAAACATCTAAAAAACAAAGCAACAGAGCCTAGGGCACTTCCACTTATGGTCCTATAGCTTAGGGAAATTAAAATCAAAAAGACACAGCCACCCCAATGTTTGGGACGCCTCTGTTTACAAGAACCTCGTTTACCGTACAAGTTCAATATCACAGAAAGTGAAAAATGGATAAAGAACTTGTGGTACTTACGTACAATGCAGTATCACTCAGCAGTGAAATCTATGTCATCAGGCCCGTAGCAGCACAATGAGTGGATTCAGGTACGATGATTCTAACTGAAATAAGTCACACAGAAAAAGAAACATCATAAGATATCAGTAATACACGGAATGTAAACTTGGCTACACAGGAACTGAATTACAGAACAGAACAGGGTCTCAAATTTAGAAAACCAACTTATGCTTTTTTAAGGGTAAAGGTGAGTTGGGGTGCTGCATAAAACCAGAGATTGAAATGAGCACAGATAAAGTTCCTTAAGCCAAATATGGAATAGACAAGAGCTACTCCTTGCTCAACGAAATGGACTCAACACCCCATATTAAACGCCTAAGAATGTACCTGACTCTTAAGTATCTTAAAACCTATGGATTGCTATGTCTCCGAAAGAGAATCAAGCATGTGTACAGGGACATAAACGCAGCAGTGATAGGATTGGAGAGGTTCGGTGAGCAAATGAAGACCCTTTGAAGTCATATTGCATGGTACCCATTCCACGGGTTTCAACTACCCAGGTTTAAGGTATTCTTCCTTCAGCTAAAACATGCATGTGGAACCTAGAGTATGATCAACCATGTGATCGGGAGACGTGTTCAAATATGTCTCAGTTTTCGTACCCTGGTACTCGGGTGCAACATTCCAGACGCTTTACTAACACTCTCCCGACTTGGAGAGACAGTCCCTTTAAACTCCTGTTTGGCCCAGTTTGCAATTTCTGCGGAAGATGAACAGGAATAGCGAGAACCAATGAGAGACTAGCTGGAGGTGTCTGGACGGGCAAATTTAACTCTCATTTCCCACCAGGAAGAGGAAATAACCAAAGGTTCAGCGTGCCGTGCCGGAACCAGATTAGGGCCTGAAGCCATCCTGCGGTGTTGCGGCCAGCTCACAAGAAAACGAGTTGAAGAAAGGAGCTCAGGGGCACTGTAATTCACAAACCTGCAGAGTTATAAATGACAACTATCGTCCAAAAATATACTGAAGTAAGGCTGCCAAGAGGACTTGAAAGCGGGGCAGAATTGCAGGAAACCGATTTCAGGAGGTAGACTGGAATTGCATTGAAAGCATAGGAAAAGAGGCAGAACGTCCACAATGATGCACTTGGCCAAAAAGGGCGTATGCGTTTTTTCCTGAATATATTCAGGAAAAAACGCATACGCCCTTTTTGGCCAACCAAGCAAGCTTGCAAAGGAAATCTGCACTACAATGAAGTCTCACTTCCCCCCGGTCAAAAGGGCCATCTGAAAAAAGTGTAAAATCCAGAAAGGCAGGACAGGCCATGGAGAACTGGGAGCCTTGTTATGCTGATGGGCGGGATGTCAATTGCCAACAGACACTCGGGAGAAGTGTATGGTGTTTCCTGAAACATCTAAAAAACAAAGCAACAGAGCCTAGGGCACTTCCACTTATGGTCCTATAGCTTAGGGAAATTAAAATCAAAAAGATACAGCCACCCCAATGTTTGGGACGCCTCTGTTTACAAGAACCTCATTTACCGTACAAGTTCAATATCACAGAAAGTGAAAAATGGATAAAGAACTTGTGGTACTTACGTACAATGCAGTATCACTCAGCAGTGAAATCTATGTCATCAGGCCCGTAGGAGCACAATGAGTGGATTCAGGTACGATGATTCTAACTGAAATAAGTCACACAGAAAAAGAAACATCATAAGATATCAGTAATACACGGAATGTAAACTTGGCTACACAGGAACTGAATTACAGAACAGAACAGGGTCTCAAATTTAGAAAACCAACTTATGCTTTTTTAAGGGTAAAGGTGAGTTGGGGTGCTGCATAAAACCAGAGATTGAAATGAGCACAGATAAAGTTCCTTAAGCCAAATATGGAATAGACAAGAGCTACTCCTTGCTCAACGAAATGGACTCAACACCCCATATTAAACGCCTAAGAATGTACCTGACTCTTAAGTATCTTAAAACCTATGGATTGCTATGTCTCCGAAAGAGAATCAAGGCATGTGTACAGGGACATAAACGCAGCAGTGATAGGATTGGAGAGGTTCGGTGAGCAAATGAAGACCCTTTGAAGTCATATTGCATGGTACCCATTCCACGGGTTTCAACTACCCAGGTTTAAGGTATTCTTCCTTCAGCTAAAACATGCATGTGGAACCTAGAGTATGATCAACCATGTGATCGGGAGACGTGTTCAAATATGTCTCAGTTTTCGTACCCTGGTACTCGGGTGCAACATTCCAGACGCTTTACTAACACTCTCCCGACTTGGAGAGTCAGTCCCTTTAACCTCCTGTTTGGCCCAGTTTGCAATTTCTGCGGAAGATGAACAGGAATAGCGAGAACCAATGAGAGACTAGCTGGAGGTGTCTGGACGGGCAAATTTAACTCTCATTTCCCACCAGGAAGAGGAAATAACCAAAGGCTCAGCGTGCCGTGCCGGAACCAGATTAGGGCCTGAAGCCATCCTGCGGTGTTGCGGCCAGCTCACAAGAAAACGAGTTGAAGAAAGGAGCTCAGGGGCACTGTAATTCACAAAACTGCAGAGTTATAAATGACAACTATCGTCCAAAAATATACTGAAGTAAGGCTGCCAAGAGGACTTGAAAGCGGGGCAGAATTGCAGGAAACCGATTTCAGGAGGTAGACTGGAATTGCATTGAAAGCATAGGAAAAGAGGCAGAACGTCCACAATGATGCACTTGGCCAAAAAGGGCGTATGCGTTTTTTCCTGAATATATTCAGGAAAAAACGCATACGCCCTTTTTGGCCAACCAAGCAAGCTTGCAAAGGAAATCTGCACTACAATGAAGTCTCACTTCCCCCCGGTCAAAAGGGCCATCTGAAAAAAGTGTAAAATCCAGAAAGGCAGGACAGGCCATGGAGAACTGGGAGCCTTGTTATGCTGATGGGCGGGATGTCAATTGCCAACAGACACTCGGGAGAAGTGTATGGTGTTTCCTGAAACATCTAAAAAACAAAGCAACAGAGCCTAGGGCACTTCCACTTATGGTCCTATAGCTTAGGGAAATTAAAATCAAAAAGACACAGCCACCCCAATGTTTGGGACGCCTCTGTTTACAAGAACCTCGTTTACCGTACAAGTTCAATATCACAGAAAGTGAAAAATGGATAAAGAACTTGTGGTACTTACGTACAATGCAGTATCACTCAGCAGTGAAATCTATGTCATCAGGCCCGTAGCAGCACAATGAGTGGATTCAGGTACGATGATTCTAACTGAAATAAGTCACACAGAAAAAGAAACATCATAACATATCAGTAATACACGGAATGTAAACTTGGCTACACAGGAACTGAATTACAGAACAGAACAGGGTCTCAAATTTAGAAAACCAACTTATGCTTTTTTAAGGGTAAAGGTGAGTTGGGGTGCTGCATAAAACCAGAGATTGAAATGAGCACAGATAAAGTTCCTTAAGCCAAATATGGAATAGACAAGAGCTACTCCTTGCTCAACGAAATGGACTCAACACCGCATATTAAACGCCTAAGAATGTACCTGACTCTTAAGTATCTTAAAACCTATGGATTGCTATGTCTCCGAAAGAGAATCAAGGCATGTGTACAGGGACATAAACGCAACAGTGATAGGATTGGAGAGGTTCGGTGAGCAAATGAAGACCCTTTGAAGTCATATTGCATGGTACCCATTCCACGGGTTTCAACTACCCAGGTTTAAGGTATTCTTCCTTCAGCTAAAACATGCATGTGGAACCTAGAGTATGATCAACCATGTGATCGGGAGACGTGTTCAAATATGTCTCAGTTTTCGTACCCTGGTACTCGGGTGCAACATTCCAGACGCTTTACTAACACTCTCCCGACTTGGAGAGTCAGTCCCTTTAACCTCCTGTTTGGCCCAGTTTGCAATTTCTGCGGAAGATGAACAGGAATAGCGAGAACCAATGAGAGACTAGCTGGAGGTGTCTGGACGGGCCAATTTAACTCTCATTTCCCACCAGGAAGAGGAAATAACCAAAGGCTCAGCGTGCCGTGCCGGAACCAGATTAGGGCCTGAAGCCATCCTGCGGTGTTGCGGCCAGCTCACAAGAAAACGAGTTGAAGAAAGGAGCTCAGGGGCACTGTAATTCACAAACCTGCAGAGTTATAAATGACAACTATCGTCCAAAAATATACTGAAGTAAGGCTGCCAAGAGGACTTGAAAGCGGGGCAGAATTGCAGGAAACCGATTTCAGGAGGTAGACTGGAATTGCATTGAAAGCATAGGAAAAGAGGCAGAACGTCCACAATGATGCACTTGGCCAAAAAGGGCGTATGCGTTTTTTCCTGAATATATTCAGGAAAAAACGCATACGCCCTTTTTGGCCAACCAAGCAAGCTTGCAAAGGAAATCTGCACTACAATGAAGTCTCACTTCCCCCCGGTCAAAAGGGCCATCTGAAAAAAGTGTAAAATCCAGAAAGGCAGGACAGGCCATGGAGAAATGGGAGCCTTGTTATGCTGATGGGCGGGATGTCAATTGCCAACAGACACTCGGGAGAAGTGTATGGTGTTTCCTGAAACATCTAAAAAACAAAGCAACAGAGCCTAGGGCACTTCCACTTATGGTCCTATAGCTTAGGGAAATTAAAATCAAAAAGATACAGCCACCCCATTGTTTGGGACGCCTCTGTTTACAAGAACCTCGTTTACCGTACAAGTTCAATATCACAGAAAGTGAAAAATGGATAAAGAACTTGTGGTACTTACGTACAATGCAGTATCACTCAGCAGTGAAATCTATGTCATCAGGCCCGTAGCAGCACAATGAGTGGATTCAGGTACGATGATTCTAACTGAAATAAGTCACACAGAAAAAGAAACATCATAAGATATCAGTAATACACGGAATGTAAACTTGGCTACACAGGAACTGAATTACAGAACAGAACAGGGTCTCAAATTTAGAAAACCAACTTATGCTTGTTTAAGGGTAAAGGTGAGTTGGGGTGCTGCATAAAACCAGAGATTGAAATGAGCACAGATAAAGTTCCTTAAGCCAAATATGGAATAGACAAGAGCTACTCCTTGCTCAACGAAATGGACTCAACACCGCATATTAAACGCCTAAGAATGTACCTGACTCTTAAGTATCTTAAAACCTATGGATTGCTATGTCTCCGAAAGAGAATCAAGCGTGTGTACAGGGACATAAACGCAGCAGTGATAGGATTGGAGAGGTTCGGTGAGCAAATGAAGACCCTTTGAAGTCATATTGCATGGTACCCATTCCACGGGTTTCAACTACCCAGGTTTAAGGTATTCTTCCTTCAGCTAAAACATGCATGTGGAACCTAGAGTATGATCAACCATGTGATCGGGAGACGTGTTCAAATATGTCTCAGTTTTCGTACCCTGGTACTCGGGTGCAACATTCCAGACGCTTTACTAACACTCTCCCGACTTGGAGAGTCAGTCCCTTTAACCTCCTGTTTGGCCCAGTTTGCAATTTCTGCGGAAGATGAACAGGAATAGCGAGAACCAATGAGAGACTAGCTGGAGGTGTCTGGACGGGCAAATTTAACTCTCATTTCCCACCAGGAAGAGGAAATAACCAAAGGCTCAGCGTGCCGTGCCGGAACAAGATTAGGGCCTGAAGCCATCCTGCGGTGTTGCGGCCAGCTCACAAGAAAACGAGTTGAAGAAAGGAGCTCAGGGGCACTGTAATTCACAAACCTGCAGAGTTATAAATGACAACTATCGTCCAAAAATATACTGAAGTAAGGCTGCCAAGAGGACTTGAAAGCGGGGCAGAATTGCAGGAAACCGATTTCAGGAGGTAGACTGGAATTGCATTGAAAGCATAGGAAAAGAGGCAGAACGTCCACAATGATGCACTTGGCCAAAAAGGGCGTATGCGTTTTTTCCTGAATATATTCAGGAAAAAACGCATACGCCCTTTTTGGCCAACCAAGCAAGCTTGCAAAGGAAATCTGCACTACAATGAAGTCTCACTTCCCCCCGGTCAAAAGGGCCATCTGAAAAAAGTGTAAAATCCAGAAAGGCAGGACAGGCCATGGAGAACTGGGAGCCTTGTTATGCTGATGGGCGGGATGTCAATTGCCAACAGACACTCGGGAGAAGTGTATGGTGTTTCCTGAAACATCTAAAAAACAAAGCAACAGAGCCTAGGGCACTTCCACTTATGGTCCTATAGCTTAGGGAAATTAAAATCAAAAAGACACAGCCACCCCAATGTTTGGGACGCCTCTGTTTACAAGAACCTCGTTTACCGTACAAGTTCAATATCACAGAAAGTGAAAAATGGATAAAGAACTTGTGGTACTTACGTACAATGCAGTATCACTCAGCAGTGAAATCTATGTCATCAGGCCCGTAGCAGCACAATGAGTGGATTCAGGTACGATGATTCTAACTGAAATAAGTCACACAGAAAAAGAAACATCATAAGATATCAGTAATACACGGAATGTAAACTTGGCTACACAGGAACTGAATTACAGAACAGAACAGGGACTCAAATTTAGAAAACCAACTTATGCTTGTTTAAGGGGAAAGGTGAGTTGGGGTGCTGCATAAAACCAGAGATTGAAATGAGCACAGATAAAGTTCCTTAAGCCAAATATGGAATAGACAAGAGCTACTCCTTGCTCAACGAAATGGACTCAACACCGCATATTAAACGCCTGAGAATGTACCTGACTCTTAAGTATCTTAAAACCTATGGATTGCTATGTCTCCGAAAGACAATCAAGCATGTGTACAGGGACATAAACGCAGCAGTGATAGGATTGGAGAGGTTCGGTGAGCAAATGAAGACCCTTTGAAGTCATATTGCATGGTACCCATTCCACGGGTTTCAACTACCCAGGTTTAAGGTATTCTTCCTTCAGCTAAAACATGCATGTGGAACCTAGAGTATGATCAACCATGTGATCGGGAGACGTGTTCAAATATGTCTCAGTTTTCGTACCCTGGTACTCGGGTGCAACATTCCAGACGCTTTACTAACACTCTCCCGACTTGGAGAGACAGTCCCTTTAAACTCCTGTTTGGCCCAGTTTGCAATTTCTGCGGAAGATGAACAGGAATAGCGAGAACCAATGAGAGACTAGCTGGAGGTGTCTGGACGGGCAAATTTAACTCTCATTTCCCACAAGGAAGAGGAATTAACCAAAGGTTCAGCGTGCCGTGCCGGAACCAGATTAGGGCCTGAAGCCATCCTGCGGTGTTGCGGCCAGGTCACAAGAAAGCGAGTTGAAGAAAGGAGCTCAGGGGCACTGTAATTCACAAACCTGCAGAGTTATAAATGACAGCTATCGTCCAAAAATATACTGAAGTAAGGCTGCCAAGAGGACTTGAAAGCGGGGCAGAATTGCAGGAAACCGATTTCAGGAGGTAGACTGGAATTGCATTGAAAGCATAGGAAAAGAGGCAGAACGTCCACAATGATGCACTTGGCCAAAAAGGGCGTATGCGTTTTTTCCTGAATATATTCAGGAAAAAACGCATACGCCCTTTTTGGCCAACCAAGCAAGCTTGCAAAGGAAATCTGCACTACAATGAAGTCTCACTTCCCCCCGGTCAAAAGGGCCATCTGAAAAAAGTGTAAAATCCAGAAAGGCAGGACAGGCCATGGAGAACTGGGAGCCTTGTTATGCTGATGGGCGGGATGTCAATTGCCAACAGACACTCGGGAGAAGTGTATGGTGTTTCCTGAAACATCTAAAAAACAAAGCAACAGAGCCTAGGGCACTTCCACTTATGGTCCTATAGCTTAGGGAAATTAAAATCAAAAAGACACAGCCACCCCAATGTTTGGGACGCCTCTGTTTACAAGAACCTCGTTTACCGTACAAGTTCAATATCACAGAAAGTGAAAAATGGATAAAGAACTTGTGGTACTTACGTACAATGCAGTATCACTCAGCAGTGAAATCTATGTCATCAGGCCCGTAGCAGCACAATGAGTGGATTCAGGTACGATGATTCTAACTGAAATAAGTCACACAGAAAAAGAAACATCATAAGATATCAGTAATACACGGAATGTAAACTTGGCTACACAGGAACTGAATTACAGAACAGAACAGGGTCTCAAATTTAGAAAACCAACTTATGCTTTTTTAAGGGTAAAGGTGAGTTGGGGTGCTGCATAAAACCAGAGATTGAAATGAGCACAGATAAAGTTCCTTAAGCCAAATATGGAATAGACAAGAGCTACTCCTTGCTCAACGAAATGGACTCAACACCGCATATTAAACGCCTAAGAATGTACCTGACTCTTAAGTATCTTAAAACCTATGGATTGCTATGTCTCCGAAAGAGAATCAAGGCATGTGTACAGGGACATAAACGCAACAGTGATAGGATTGGAGAGGTTCGGTGAGCAAATGAAGACCCTTTGAAGTCATATTGCATGGTACCCATTCCACGGGTTTCAACTACCCAGGTTTAAGGTATTCTTCCTTCAGCTAAAACATGCATGTGGAACCTAGAGTATGATCAACCATGTGATCGGGAGACGTGTTCAAATATGTCTCAGTTTTCGTACCCTGGTACTCGGGTGCAACATTCCAGACGCTTTACTAACACTCTCCCGACTTGGAGAGTCAGTCCCTTTAACCTCCTGTTTGGCCCAGTTTGCAATTTCTGCGGAAGATGAACAGGAATAGCGAGAACCAATGAGAGACTAGCTGGAGGTGTCTGGACGGGCCAATTTAACTCTCATTTCCCACCAGGAAGAGGAAATAACCAAAGGCTCAGCGTGCCGTGCCGGAACCAGATTAGGGCCTGAAGCCATCCTGCGGTGTTGCGGCCAGCTCACAAGAAAACGAGTTGAAGAAAGGAGCTCAGGGGCACTGTAATTCACAAACCTGCAGAGTTATAAATGACAACTATCGTCCAAAAATATACTGAAGTAAGGCTGCCAAGAGGACTTGAAAGCGGGGCAGAATTGCAGGAAACCGATTTCAGGAGGTAGACTGGAATTGCATTGAAAGCATAGGAAAAGAGGCAGAACGTCCACAATGATGCACTTGGCCAAAAAGGGCGTATGCGTTTTTTCCTGAATATATTCAGGAAAAAACGCATACGCCCTTTTTGGCCAACCAAGCAAGCTTGCAAAGGAAATCTGCACTACAATGAAGTCTCACTTCCCCCCGGTCAAAAGGGCCATCTGAAAAAAGTGTAAAATCCAGAAAGGCAGGACAGGCCATGGAGAAATGGGAGCCTTGTTATGCTGATGGGCGGGATGTCAATTGCCAACAGACACTCGGGAGAAGTGTATGGTGTTTCCTGAAACATCTAAAAAACAAAGCAACAGAGCCTAGGGCACTTCCACTTATGGTCCTATAGCTTAGGGAAATTAAAATCAAAAAGATACAGCCACCCCATTGTTTGGGACGCCTCTGTTTACAAGAACCTCGTTTACCGTACAAGTTCAATATCACAGAAAGTGAAAAATGGATAAAGAACTTGTGGTACTTACGTACAATGCAGTATCACTCAGCAGTGAAATCTATGTCATCAGGCCCGTAGCAGCACAATGAGTGGATTCAGGTACGATGATTCTAACTGAAATAAGTCACACAGAAAAAGAAACATCATAAGATATCAGTAATACACGGAATGTAAACTTGGCTACACAGGAACTGAATTACAGAACAGAACAGGGTCTCAAATTTAGAAAACCAACTTATGCTTGTTTAAGGGTAAAGGTGAGTTGGGGTGCTGCATAAAACCAGAGATTGAAATGAGCACAGATAAAGTTCCTTAAGCCAAATATGGAATAGACAAGAGCTACTCCTTGCTCAACGAAATGGACTCAACACCGCATATTAAACGCCTAAGAATGTACCTGACTCTTAAGTATCTTAAAACCTATGGATTGCTATGTCTCCGAAAGAGAATCAAGCGTGTGTACAGGGACATAAACGCAGCAGTGATAGGATTGGAGAGGTTCGGTGAGCAAATGAAGACCCTTTGAAGTCATATTGCATGGTACCCATTCCACGGGTTTCAACTACCCAGGTTTAAGGTATTCTTCCTTCAGCTAAAACATGCATGTGGAACCTAGAGTATGATCAACCATGTGATCGGGAGACGTGTTCAAATATGTCTCAGTTTTCGTACCCTGGTACTCGGGTGCAACATTCCAGACGCTTTACTAACACTCTCCCGACTTGGAGAGTCAGTCCCTTTAACCTCCTGTTTGGCCCAGTTTGCAATTTCTGCGGAAGATGAACAGGAATAGCGAGAACCAATGAGAGACTAGCTGGAGGTGTCTGGACGGGCAAATTTAACTCTCATTTCCCACCAGGAAGAGGAAATAACCAAAGGCTCAGCGTGCCGTGCCGGAACCAGATTAGGGCCTGAAGCCATCCTGCGGTGTTGCGGCCAGCTCACAAGAAAACGAGTTGAAGAAAGGAGCTCAGGGGCACTGTAATTCACAAACCTGCAGAGTTATAAATGACAACTATCGTCCAAAAATATACTGAAGTAAGGCTGCCAAGAGGACTTGAAAGCGGGGCAGAATTGCAGGAAACCGATTTCAGGAGGTAGACTGGAATTGCATTGAAAGCATAGGAAAAGAGGCAGAACGTCCACAATGATGCACTTGGCCAAAAAGGGCGTATGCGTTTTTTCCTGAATATATTCAGGAAAAAACGCATACGCCCTTTTTGGCCAACCAAGCAAGCTTGCAAAGGAAATCTGCACTACAATGAAGTCTCACTTCCCCCCGGTCAAAAGGGCCATCTGAAAAAAGTGTAAAATCCAGAAAGGCAGGACAGGCCATGGAGAACTGGGAGCCTTGTTATGCTGATGGGCGGGATGTCAATTGCCAACAGACACTCGGGAGAAGTGTATGGTGTTTCCTGAAACATCTAAAAAACAAAGCAACAGAGCCTAGGGCACTTCCACTTATGGTCCTATAGCTTAGGGAAATTAAAATCAAAAAGACACAGCCACCCCAATGTTTGGGACGCCTCTGTTTACAAGAACCTCGTTTACCGTACAAGTTCAATATCACAGAAAGTGAAAAATGGATAAAGAACTTGTGGTACTTACGTACAATGCAGTATCACTCAGCAGTGAAATCTATGTCATCAGGCCCGTAGCAGCACAATGAGTGGATTCAGGTACGATGATTCTAACTGAAATAAGTCACACAGAAAAAGAAACATCATAAGATATCAGTAATACACGGAATGTAAACTTGGCTACACAGGAACTGAATTACAGAACAGAACAGGGTCTCAAATTTAGAAAACCAACTTATGCTTGTTTAAGGGGAAAGGTGAGTTGGGGTGCTGCATAAAACCAGAGATTGAAATGAGCACAGATAAAGTTCCTTAAGCCAAATATGGAATAGACAAGAGCTACTCCTTGCTCAACGAAATGGACTCAACACCGCATATTAAACGCCTGAGAATGTACCTGACTCTTAAGTATCTTAAAACCTATGGATTGCTATGTCTCCGAAAGAGAATCAAGCATGTGTACAGGGACATAAACGCAGCAGTGATAGGATTGGAGAGGTTCGGTGAGCAAATGAAGACCCTTTGAAGTCATATTACATGGTACCCATTCCACGGGTTTCAACTACCCAGGTTTAAGGTATTCTTCCTTCAGCTAAAACATGCATGTGGAACCTAGAGTATGATCAACCATGTGATCGGGAGACGTGTTCAAATATGTCTCAGTTTTCGTACCCTGGTACTCGGGTGCAACATTCCAGACGCTTTACTAACACTCTCCCCACTTGGAGAGTCAGTCCCTTTAACCTCCTGTTTGGCCCAGTTTGCAATTTCTGCGGAAGATGAACAGGAATAGCGAGAACCAATGAGAGACTAGCTGGAGGTGTCTGGACGGGCAAATTTAACTCTCATTTCCCACCAGGAAGAGGAAATAACCAAAGGCTCAGCGTGCCGTGCCGGAACCAGATTAGGGCCTGAAGCCATCCTGCGGTGTTGCGGCCAGCTCACAAGAAAACGAGGTGAAGAAAGGAGCTCAGGGGCACTGTAATTCACAAACCTGCAGAGTTATAAATGACAACTATCGTCCAAAAATATACTGAAGTAAGGCTGCCAAGAGGACTTGAAAGCGGGGCAGAATTGCAGGAAACCGATTTCAGGAGGTAGACTGGAATTGCATTGAAAGCATAGGAAAAGAGGCAGAACGTCCACAATGATGCACTTGGCCAAAAAGGGCGTATGCGTTTTTTCCTGAATATATTCAGGAAAAAACGCATACGCCCTTTTTGGCCAACCAAGCAAGCTTGCAAAGGAAATCTGCACTACAATGAAGTCTCACTTCCCCCCGGTCAAAAGGGCCATCTGAAAAAAGTGTAAAATCCAGAAAGGCAGGACAGGCCATGGAGAACTGGGAGCCTTGTTATGCTGATGGGCGGGATGTCAATTGCCAACAGACACTCGGGAGAAGTGTATGGTGTTTCCTGAAACATCTAAAAAACAAAGCAACAGAGCCTAGGGCACTTCCACTTATGGTCCTATAGCTTAGGGAAATTAAAATCAAAAAGACACAGCCAGCCCAATGTTTGGGACGCCTCTGTTTACAAGAACCTCGTTTACCGTACAAGTTCAATATCACAGAAAGTGAAAAATGGATAAAGAACTTGTGGTACTTACGTACAATGCAGTATCACTCAGCAGTGAAATCTATGTCATCAGGCCCGTAGCAGCACAATGAGTGGATTCAGGTACGATGATTCTAACTGAAATAAGTCACACAGAAAAAGAAACATCATAAGATATCAGTAATACACGGAATGTAAACTTGGCTACACAGGAACTGAATTACAGAACAGAACAGGGACTCAAATTTAGAAAACCAACTTATGCTTGTTTAAGGGGAAAGGTGAGTTGGGGTGCTGCATAAAACCAGAGATTGAAATGAGCACAGATAAAGTTCCTTAAGCCAAATATGGAATAGACAAGAGCTACTCCTTGCTCAACGAAATGGACTCAACACCGCATATTAAACGCCTGAGAATGTACCTGACTCTTAAGTATCTTAAAACCTATGGATTGCTATGTCTCCGAAAGACAATCAAGCATGTGTACAGGGACATAAACGCAGCAGTGATAGGATTGGAGAGGTTCGGTGAGCAAATGAAGACCCTTTGAAGTCATATTGCATGGTACCCATTCCACGGGTTTCAACTACCCAGGTTTAAGGTATTCTTCCTTCAGCTAAAACATGCATGTGGAACCTAGAGTATGATCAACCATGTGATCGGGAGACGTGTTCAAATATGTCTCAGTTTTCGTACCCTGGTACTCGGGTGCAACATTCCAGACGCTTTACTAACACTCTCCCGACTTGGAGAGACAGTCCCTTTAAACTCCTGTTTGGCCCAGTTTGCAATTTCTGCGGAAGATGAACAGGAATAGCGAGAACCAATGAGAGACTAGCTGGAGGTGTCTGGACGGGCAAATTTAACTCTCATTTCCCACAAGGAAGAGGAATTAACCAAAGGTTCAGCGTGCCGTGCCGGAACCAGATTAGGGCCTGAAGCCATCCTGCGGTGTTGCGGCCAGGTCACAAGAAAGCGAGTTGAAGAAAGGAGCTCAGGGGCACTGTAATTCACAAACCTGCAGAGTTATAAATGACAGCTATCGTCCAAAAATATACTGAAGTAAGGCTGCCAAGAGGACTTGAAAGCGGGGCAGAATTGCAGGAAACCGATTTCAGGAGGTAGACTGGAATTGCATTGAAAGCATAGGAAAAGAGGCAGAACGTCCACAATGATGCACTTGGCCAAAAAGGGCGTATGCGTTTTTTCCTGAATATATTCAGGAAAAAACGCATACGCCCTTTTTGGCCAACCAAGCAAGCTTGCAAAGGAAATCTGCACTACAATGAAGTCTCACTTCCCCCCGGTCAAAAGGGCCATCTGAAAAAAGTGTAAAATCCAGAAAGGCAGGACAGGCCATGGAGAACTGGGAGCCTTGTTATGCTGATGGGCGGGATGTCAATTGCCAACAGACACTCGGGAGAAGTGTATGGTGTTTCCTGAAACATCTAAAAAACAAAGCAACAGAGCCTAGGGCACTTCCACTTATGGTCCTATAGCTTAGGGAAATTAAAATCAAAAAGACACAGCCACCCCAATGTTTGGGACGCCTCTGTTTACAAGAACCTCGTTTACCGTACAAGTTCAATATCACAGAAAGTGAAAAATGGATAAAGAACTTGTGGTACTTACGTACAATGCAGTATCACTCAGCAGTGAAATCTATGTCATCAGGCCCGTAGCAGCACAATGAGTGGATTCAGGTACGATGATTCTAACTGAAATAAGTCACACAGAAAAAGAAACATCATAAGATATCAGTAATACACGGAATGTAAACTTGGCTACACAGGAACTGAATTACAGAACAGAACAGGGTCTCAAATTTAGAAAACCAACTTATGCTTGTTTAAGGGGAAAGGTGAGTTGGGGTGCTGCATAAAACCAGAGATTGAAATGAGCACAGATAAAGTTCCTTAAGCCAAATATGGAATAGACAAGAGCTACTCCTTGCTCAACGAAATGGACTCAACACCGCATATTAAACGCCTGAGAATGTACCTGACTCTTAAGTATCTTAAAACCTATGGATTGCTATGTCTCCGAAAGAGAATCAAGCATGTGTACAGGGACATAAACGCAGCAGTGATAGGATTGGAGAGGTTCGGTGAGCAAATGAAGACCCTTTGAAGTCATATTACATGGTACCCATTCCACGGGTTTCAACTACCCAGGTTTAAGGTATTCTTCCTTCAGCTAAAACATGCATGTGGAACCTAGAGTATGATCAACCATGTGATCGGGAGACGTGTTCAAATATGTCTCAGTTTTCGTACCCTGGTACTCGGGTGCAACATTCCAGACGCTTTACTAACACTCTCCCCACTTGGAGAGTCAGTCCCTTTAACCTCCTGTTTGGCCCAGTTTGCAATTTCTGCGGAAGATGAACAGGAATAGCGAGAACCAATGAGAGACTAGCTGGAGGTGTCTGGACGGGCAAATTTAACTCTCATTTCCCACCAGGAAGAGGAAATAACCAAAGGCTCAGCGTGCCGTGCCGGAACCAGATTAGGGCCTGAAGCCATCCTGCGGTGTTGCGGCCAGCTCACAAGAAAACGAGTTGAAGAAAGGAGCTCAGGGGCACTGTAATTCACAAACCTGCAGAGTTATAAATGACAACTATCGTCCAAAAATATACTGAAGTAAGGCTGCCAAGAGGACTTGAAAGCGGGGCAGAATTGCAGGAAACCGATTTCAGGAGGTAGACTGGAATTGCATTGAAAGCATAGGAAAAGAGGCAGAACGTCCACAATGATGCACTTGGCCAAAAAGGGCGTATGCGTTTTTTCCTGAATATATTCAGGAAAAAACGCATACGCCCTTTTTGGCCAACCAAGCAAGCTTGCAAAGGAAATCTGCACTACAATGAAGTCTCACTTCCCCCCGGTCAAAAGGGCCATCTGAAAAAAGTGTAAAATCCAGAAAGGCAGGACAGGCCATGGAGAACTGGGAGCCTTGTTATGCTGATGGGCGGGATGTCAATTGCCAACAGACACTCGGGAGAAGTGTATGGTGTTTCCTGAAACATCTAAAAAACAAAGCAACAGAGCCTAGGGCACTTCCACTTATGGTCCTATAGCTTAGGGAAATTAAAATCAAAAAGACACAGCCACCCCAATGTTTGGGACGCCTCTGTTTACAAGAACCTCGTTTACCGTACAAGTTCAATATCACAGAAAGTGAAAAATGGATAAAGAACTTGTGGTACTTACGTACAATGCAGTATCACTCAGCAGTGAAATCTATGTCATCAGGCCCGTAGCAGCACAATGAGTGGATTCAGGTACGATGATTCTAACTGAAATAAGTCACACAGAAAAAGAAACATCATAAGATATCAGTAATACACGGAATGTAAACTTGGCTACACAGGAACTGAATTACAGAACAGAACAGGGTCTCAAATTTAGAAAACCAACTTATGCTTGTTTAAGGGGAAAGGTGAGTTGGGGTGCTGCATAAAACCAGAGATTGAAATGAGCACAGATAAAGTTCCTTAAGCCAAATATGGAATAGACAAGAGCTACTCCTTGCTCAACGAAATGGACTCAACACCGCATATTAAACGCCTGAGAATGTACCTGACTCTTAAGTATCTTAAAACCTATGGATTGCTATGTCTCCGAAAGAGAATCAAGCATGTGTACAGGGACATAAACGCAGCAGTGATAGGATTGGAGAGGTTCGGTGAGCAAATGAAGACCCTTTGAAGTCATATTACATGGTACCCATTCCACGGGTTTCAACTACCCAGGTTTAAGGTATTCTTCCTTCAGCTAAAACATGCATGTGGAACCTAGAGTATGATCAACCATGTGATCGGGAGACGTGTTCAAATATGTCTCAGTTTTCGTACCCTGGTACTCGGGTGCAACATTCCAGACGCTTTACTAACACTCTCCCCACTTGGAGAGTCAGTCCCTTTAACCTCCTGTTTGGCCCAGTTTGCAATTTCTGCGGAAGATGAACAGGAATAGCGAGAACCAATGAGAGACTAGCTGGAGGTGTCTGGACGGGCAAATTTAACTCTCATTTCCCACCAGGAAGAGGAAATAACCAAAGGCTCAGCGTGCCGTGCCGGAACCAGATTAGGGCCTGAAGCCATCCTGCGGTGTTGCGGCCAGCTCACAAGAAAACGAGGTGAAGAAAGGAGCTCAGGGGCACTGTAATTCACAAACCTGCAGAGTTATAAATGACAACTATCGTCCAAAAATATACTGAAGTAAGGCTGCCAAGAGGACTTGAAAGCGGGGCAGAATTGCAGGAAACCGATTTCAGGAGGTAGACTGGAATTGCATTGAAAGCATAGGAAAAGAGGCAGAACGTCCACAATGATGCACTTGGCCAAAAAGGGCGTATGCGTTTTTTCCTGAATATATTCAGGAAAAAACGCATACGCCCTTTTTGGCCAACCAAGCAAGCTTGCAAAGGAAATCTGCACTACAATGAAGTCTCACTTCCCCCCGGTCAAAAGGGCCATCTGAAAAAAGTGTAAAATCCAGAAAGGCAGGACAGGCCATGGAGAACTGGGAGCCTTGTTATGCTGATGGGCGGGATGTCAATTGCCAACAGACACTCGGGAGAAGTGTATGGTGTTTCCTGAAACATCTAAAAAACAAAGCAACAGAGCCTAGGGCACTTCCACTTATGGTCCTATAGCTTAGGGAAATTAAAATCAAAAAGACACAGCCAGCCCAATGTTTGGGACGCCTCTGTTTACAAGAACCTCGTTTACCGTACAAGTTCAATATCACAGAAAGTGAAAAATGGATAAAGAACTTGTGGTACTTACGTACAATGCAGTATCACTCAGCAGTGAAATCTATGTCATCAGGCCCGTAGCAGCACAATGAGTGGATTCAGGTACGATGATTCTAACTGAAATAAGTCACACAGAAAAAGAAACATCATAAGATATCAGTAATACACGGAATGTAAACTTGGCTACACAGGAACTGAATTACAGAACAGAACAGGGACTCAAATTTAGAAAACCAACTTATGCTTGTTTAAGGGGAAAGGTGAGTTGGGGTGCTGCATAAAACCAGAGATTGAAATGAGCACAGATAAAGTTCCTTAAGCCAAATATGGAATAGACAAGAGCTACTCCTTGCTCAACGAAATGGACTCAACACCGCATATTAAACGCCTGAGAATGTACCTGACTCTTAAGTATCTTAAAACCTATGGATTGCTATGTCTCCGAAAGACAATCAAGCATGTGTACAGGGACATAAACGCAGCAGTGATAGGATTGGAGAGGTTCGGTGAGCAAATGAAGACCCTTTGAAGTCATATTGCATGGTACCCATTCCACGGGTTTCAACTACCCAGGTTTAAGGTATTCTTCCTTCAGCTAAAACATGCATGTGGAACCTAGAGTATGATCAACCATGTGATCGGGAGACGTGTTCAAATATGTCTCAGTTTTCGTACCCTGGTACTCGGGTGCAACATTCCAGACGCTTTACTAACACTCTCCCGACTTGGAGAGACAGTCCCTTTAAACTCCTGTTTGGCCCAGTTTGCAATTTCTGCGGAAGATGAACAGGAATAGCGAGAACCAATGAGAGACTAGCTGGAGGTGTCTGGACGGGCAAATTTAACTCTCATTTCCCACAAGGAAGAGGAATTAACCAAAGGTTCAGCGTGCCGTGCCGGAACCAGATTAGGGCCTGAAGCCATCCTGCGGTGTTGCGGCCAGGTCACAAGAAAGCGAGTTGAAGAAAGGAGCTCAGGGGCACTGTAATTCACAAACCTGCAGAGTTATAAATGACAGCTATCGTCCAAAAATATACTGAAGTAAGGCTGCCAAGAGGACTTGAAAGCGGGGCAGAATTGCAGGAAACCGATTTCAGGAGGTAGACTGGAATTGCATTGAAAGCATAGGAAAAGAGGCAGAACGTCCACAATGATGCACTTGGCCAAAAAGGGCGTATGCGTTTTTTCCTGAATATATTCAGGAAAAAACGCATACGCCCTTTTTGGCCAACCAAGCAAGCTTGCAAAGGAAATCTGCACTACAATGAAGTCTCACTTCCCCCCGGTCAAAAGGGCCATCTGAAAAAAGTGTAAAATCCAGAAAGGCAGGACAGGCCATGGAGAACTGGGAGCCTTGTTATGCTGATGGGCGGGATGTCAATTGCCAACAGACACTCGGGAGAAGTGTATGGTGTTTCCTGAAACATCTAAAAAACAAAGCAACAGAGCCTAGGGCACTTCCACTTATGGTCCTATAGCTTAGGGAAATTAAAATCAAAAAGACACAGCCACCCCAATGTTTGGGACGCCTCTGTTTACAAGAACCTCGTTTACCGTACAAGTTCAATATCACAGAAAGTGAAAAATGGATAAAGAACTTGTGGTACTTACGTACAATGCAGTATCACTCAGCAGTGAAATCTATGTCATCAGGCCCGTAGCAGCACAATGAGTGGATTCAGGTACGATGATTCTAACTGAAATAAGTCACACAGAAAAAGAAACATCATAAGATATCAGTAATACACGGAATGTAAACTTGGCTACACAGGAACTGAATTACAGAACAGAACAGGGTCTCAAATTTAGAAAACCAACTTATGCTTGTTTAAGGGGAAAGGTGAGTTGGGGTGCTGCATAAAACCAGAGATTGAAATGAGCACAGATAAAGTTCCTTAAGCCAAATATGGAATAGACAAGAGCTACTCCTTGCTCAACGAAATGGACTCAACACCGCATATTAAACGCCTGAGAATGTACCTGACTCTTAAGTATCTTAAAACCTATGGATTGCTATGTCTCCGAAAGAGAATCAAGCATGTGTACAGGGACATAAACGCAGCAGTGATAGGATTGGAGAGGTTCGGTGAGCAAATGAAGACCCTTTGAAGTCATATTACATGGTACCCATTCCACGGGTTTCAACTACCCAGGTTTAAGGTATTCTTCCTTCAGCTAAAACATGCATGTGGAACCTAGAGTATGATCAACCATGTGATCGGGAGACGTGTTCAAATATGTCTCAGTTTTCGTACCCTGGTACTCGGGTGCAACATTCCAGACGCTTTACTAACACTCTCCCCACTTGGAGAGTCAGTCCCTTTAACCTCCTGTTTGGCCCAGTTTGCAATTTCTGCGGAAGATGAACAGGAATAGCGAGAACCAATGAGAGACTAGCTGGAGGTGTCTGGACGGGCAAATTTAACTCTCATTTCCCACCAGGAAGAGGAAATAACCAAAGGCTCAGCGTGCCGTGCCGGAACCAGATTAGGGCCTGAAGCCATCCTGCGGTGTTGCGGCCAGCTCACAAGAAAACGAGTTGAAGAAAGGAGCTCAGGGGCACTGTAATTCACAAACCTGCAGAGTTATAAATGACAACTATCGTCCAAAAATATACTGAAGTAAGGCTGCCAAGAGGACTTGAAAGCGGGGCAGAATTGCAGGAAACCGATTTCAGGAGGTAGACTGGAATTGCATTGAAAGCATAGGAAAAGAGGCAGAACGTCCACAATGATGCACTTGGCCAAAAAGGGCGTATGCGTTTTTTCCTGAATATATTCAGGAAAAAACGCATACGCCCTTTTTGGCCAACCAAGCAAGCTTGCAAAGGAAATCTGCACTACAATGAAGTCTCACTTCCCCCCGGTCAAAAGGGCCATCTGAAAAAAGTGTAAAATCCAGAAAGGCAGGACAGGCCATGGAGAACTGGGAGCCTTGTTATGCTGATGGGCGGGATGTCAATTGCCAACAGACACTCGGGAGAAGTGTATGGTGTTTCCTGAAACATCTAAAAAACAAAGCAACAGAGCCTAGGGCACTTCCACTTATGGTCCTATAGCTTAGGGAAATTAAAATCAAAAAGACACAGCCAGCCCAATGTTTGGGACGCCTCTGTTTACAAGAACCTCGTTTACCGTACAAGTTCAATATCACAGAAAGTGAAAAATGGATAAAGAACTTGTACTTACGTACAATGCAGTATCACTCAGCAGTGAAATCTATGTCATCAGGCCCGTAGCAGCACAATGAGTGGATTCAGGTACGATGATTCTAACTGAAATAAGTCACACAGAAAAAGAAACATCATAAGATATCAGTAATACACGGAATGTAAACTTGGCTACACAGGAACTGAATTACAGAACAGAACAGGGACTCAAATTTAGAAAACCAACTTATGCTTGTTTAAGGGGAAAGGTGAGTTGGGGTGCTGCATAAAACCAGAGATTGAAATGAGCACAGATAAAGTTCCTTAAGCCAAATATGGAATAGACAAGAGCTACTCCTTGCTCAACGAAATGGACTCAACACCGCATATTAAACGCCTGAGAATGTACCTGACTCTTAAGTATCTTAAAACCTATGGATTGCTATGTCTCCGAAAGACAATCAAGCATGTGTACAGGGACATAAACGCAGCAGTGATAGGATTGGAGAGGTTCGGTGAGCAAATGAAGACCCTTTGAAGTCATATTGCATGGTACCCATTCCACGGGTTTCAACTACCCAGGTTTAAGGTATTCTTCCTTCAGCTAAAACATGCATGTGGAACCTAGAGTATGATCAACCATGTGATCGGGAGACGTGTTCAAATATGTCTCAGTTTTCGTACCCTGGTACTCGGGTGCAACATTCCAGACGCTTTACTAACACTCTCCCGACTTGGAGAGACAGTCCCTTTAAACTCCTGTTTGGCCCAGTTTGCAATTTCTGCGGAAGATGAACAGGAATAGCGAGAACCAATGAGAGACTAGCTGGAGGTGTCTGGACGGGCAAATTTAACTCTCATTTCCCACAAGGAAGAGGAATTAACCAAAGGTTCAGCGTGCCGTGCCGGAACCAGATTAGGGCCTGAAGCCATCCTGCGGTGTTGCGGCCAGGTCACAAGAAAGCGAGTTGAAGAAAGGAGCTCAGGGGCACTGTAATTCACAAACCTGCAGAGTTATAAATGACAGCTATCGTCCAAAAATATACTGAAGTAAGGCTGCCAAGAGGACTTGAAAGCGGGGCAGAATTGCAGGAAACCGATTTCAGGAGGTAGACTGGAATTGCATTGAAAGCATAGGAAAAGAGGCAGAACGTCCACAATGATGCACTTGGCCAAAAAGGGCGTATGCGTTTTTTCCTGAATATATTCAGGAAAAAACGCATACGCCCTTTTTGGCCAACCAAGCAAGCTTGCAAAGGAAATCTGCACTACAATGAAGTCTCACTTCCCCCCGGTCAAAAGGGCCATCTGAAAAAAGTGTAAAATCCAGAAAGGCAGGACAGGCCATGGAGAACTGGGAGCCTTGTTATGCTGATGGGCGGGATGTCAATTGCCAACAGACACTCGGGAGAAGTGTATGGTGTTTCCTGAAACATCTAAAAAACAAAGCAACAGAGCCTAGGGCACTTCCACTTATGGTCCTATAGCTTAGGGAAATTAAAATCAAAAAGACACAGCCACCCCAATGTTTGGGACGCCTCTGTTTACAAGAACCTCGTTTACCGTACAAGTTCAATATCACAGAAAGTGAAAAATGGATAAAGAACTTGTGGTACTTACGTACAATGCAGTATCACTCAGCAGTGAAATCTATGTCATCAGGCCCGTAGCAGCACAATGAGTGGATTCAGGTACGATGATTCTAACTGAAATAAGTCACACAGAAAAAAAAACATCATAAGATATCAGTAATACACGGAATGTAAACTTGGCTACACAGGAACTGAATTACAGAACAGAACAGGGTCTCAAATTTAGAAAACCAACTTATGCTTGTTTAAGGGTAAAGGTGAGTTGGGGTGCTGCATAAAACCAGAGATTGAAATGAGCACAGATAAAGTTCCTTAAGCCAAATATGGAATAGACAAGAGCTACTCCTTGCTCAACGAAATGGACTCAACACCGCATATTAAACGCCTGAGAATGTACCTGACTCTTAAGTATCTTAAAACCTATGGATTGCTATGTCTCCGAAAGACAATCAAGCATGTGTACAGGGACATAAACGCAGCAGTGATAGGATTGGAGAGGTTCGGTGAGCAAATGAAGACCCTTTGAAGTCATATTGCATGGTACCCATTCCACGGGTTTCAACTACCCAGGTTTAAGGTATTCTTCCTTCAGCTAAAACATGCATGTGGAACCTAGAGTATGATCAACCATGTGATCGGGAGACGTGTTCAAATATGTCTCAGTTTTCGTACCCTGGTACTCGGGTGCAACATTCCAGACGCTTTACTAACACTCTCCCGACTTGGAGAGACAGTCCCTTTAAACTTCTATTTGGCCCAGTTTGCAATTTCTGCGGAAGATGAACAGGAATAGCGAGAACCAATGAGAGACTAGCTGGAGGTGTCTGGACGGGCAAATTTAACTCTCATTTCCCACCAGGAAGAGGAAATAACCAAAGGTTCAGCGTGCCGTGCCGGAACCAGATTAGGGCCTGAAGCCATCCTGCGGTGTTGCGGCCAGCTCACAAGAAAACGAGTTGAAGAAAGGAGCTCAGGGGCACTGTAATTCACAAACCTGCAGAGTTATAAATGACAACTATCGTCCAAAAATATACTGAAGTAAGGCTGCCAAGAGGACTTGAAAGCGGGGCAGAATTGCAGGAAACCGATTTCAGGAGGTAGACTGGAATTGCATTGAAAGCATAGGAAAAGAGGCAGAACGTCCACAATGATGCACTTGGCCAAAAAGGGCGTATGCGTTTTTTCCTGAATATATTCAGGAAAAAACGCATACGCCCTTTTTGGCCAACCAAGCAAGCTTGCAAAGGAAATCTGCACTACAATGAAGTCTCACTTCCCCCCGGTCAAAAGGGCCATCTGAAAAAAGTGTAAAATCCAGAAAGGCAGGACAGGCCATGGAGAACTGGGAGCCTTGTTATGCTGATGGGCAGGATGTCAATTGCCAACAGACACTCGGGAGAAGTGTATGGTGTTTCCTGAAACATCTAAAAAACAAAGCAACAGAGCCTAGGGCACTTCCACTTATGGTCCTATAGCTTAGGGAAATTAAAATCAAAAAGATACAGCCACCCCAATGTTTGGGACGCCTCTGTTTACAAGAACCTCGTTTACCGTACAAGTTCAATATCACAGAAAGTGAAAAATGGATAAAGAACTTTTGGTACTTACGTACAATGCAGTGTCACTCAGCAGTGAAATCTATGTCATCAGGCCCGTAGCAGCACAATGAGTGGATTCAGGTACGATGATTCTAACTGAAATAAGTCACACAGAGAAAGAAACATCATAAGATATCAGTAATACACGGAATGTAAACTTGGCTACACAGGAACTGAATTACAGAACAGAACAGGGTCTCAAATTTAGAAAACCAACTTATGCTTGTTTAAGGGTAAAGGTGAGTTGGGGTGCTGCATAAAACCAGAGATTGAAATGAGCACAGATAAAGTTCCTTAAGCCAAATATGGAATAGACAAGAGCTACTCCTTGCTCAACGAAATGGACTCAACACCGCATATTAAACGCCTAAGAATGTACCTGACTCTTAAGTATCTTAAAACCTATGGATTGCTATGTCTCCGAAAGAGAATCAAGCATGTGTACAGGGACATAAACGCAGCAGTGATAGGATTGGAGAGGTTCGGTGAGCAAATGAAGACCCTTTGAAGTCATATTGCATGGTACCCATTCCACGGGTTTCAACTACCCAGGTTTAAGGTATTCTTCCTTCAGCTAAAACATGCATGTGGAACCTAGAGTATGATCAACCATGTGATCGGGAGACGTGTTCAAATATGTCTCAGTTTTCGTACCCTGGTACTCGGGTGCAACATTCCAGACGCTTTACTAACACTCTCCCGACTTGGAGAGTCAGTCCCTTTAACCTCCTGTTTGGCCCAGTTTGCAATTTCTGCGGAAGATGAACAGGAATAGCGAGAACCAATGAGAGACTAGCTGGAGGTGTCTGGACGGGCAAATTTAACTCTCATTTCCCACCAGGAAGAGGAAATAACCAAAGGCTCAGCGTGCCGTGCCGGAACCAGATTAGGGCCTGAAGCCATCCTGCGGTGTTGTGGCCAGCTCACAAGAAAACGAGTTGAAGAAAGGAGCTCAGGGGCACTGTAATTCACAAACCTGCAGAGTTATAAATGACAACTATCGTCCAAAAATATACTGAAGTAAGGCTGCCAAGAGGACTTGAAAGCGGGGCAGAATTGCAGGAAACCGATTTCAGGAGGTAGACTGGAATTGCATTGAAAGCATAGGAAAAGAGGCAGAACGTCCACAATGATGCACTTGGCCAAAAAGGGCGTATGCGTTTTTTCCTGAATATATTCAGGAAAAAACGCATACGCCCTTTTTGGCCAACCAAGCAAGCTTGCAAAGGAAATCTGCACTACAATGAAGTCTCACTTCCCCCCGGTCAAAAGGGCCATCTGAAAAAAGTGTAAAATCCAGAAAGGCAGGACAGGCCATGGAGAACTGGGAGCCTTGTTATGCTGATGGGCGGGATGTCAATTGCCAACAGACACTCGGGAGAAGTGTATGGTGTTTCCTGAAACATCTAAAAAACAAAGCAACAGAGCCTAGGGCACTTCCACTTATGGTCCTATAGCTTAGGGAAATTAAAATCAAAAAGATACAGCCACCCCAATGTTTGGGACGCCTCTGTTTACAAGAACCTCATTTACCGTACAAGTTCAATATCACAGAAAGTGAAAAATGGATAAAGAACTTGTGGTACTTACGTACAATGCAGTATCACTAAGCAGTGAAATCTATGTCATCAGGCCCGTAGCAGCACAATGAGTGGATTCAGGTACGATGATTCTAACTGAAATAAGTCACACAGAAAAAGAAACATCATAAGATATCAGTAATACACGGAATGTAAACTTGGCTACACAGGAACTGAATTACAGAACAGAACAGGGTCTCAAATTTAGAAAACCAACTTATGCTTTTTTAAGGGTAAAGGTGAGTTGGGGTGCTGCATAAAACCAGAGATTGAAATGAGCACAGATAAAGTTCCTTAAGCCAAATATGGAATAGACAAGAGCTACTCCTTGCTCAACGAAATGGACTCAACACCCCATATTAAACGCCTAAGAATGTACCTGACTCTTAAGTATCTTAAAACCTATGGATTGCTATGTCTCCGAAAGAGAATCAAGGCATGTGTACAGGGACATAAACGCAGCAGTGATAGGATTGGAGAGGTTCGGTGAGCAAATGAAGACCCTTTGAAGTCATATTGCATGGTACCCATTCCACGGGTTTCAACTACCCAGGTTTAAGGTATTCTTCCTTCAGCTAAAACATGCATGTGGAACCTAGAGTATGATCAACCATGTGATCGGGAGACGTGTTCAAATATGTCTCAGTTTTCGTACCCTGGTACTCGGGTGCAACATTCCAGACGCTTTACTAACACTCTCCCGACTTGGAGAGTCAGTCCCTTTAACCTCCTGTTTGGCCCAGTTTGCAATTTCTGCGGAAGATGAACAGGAATAGCGAGAACCAATGAGAGACTAGCTGGAGGTGTCTGGACGGGCAAATTTAACTCTCATTTCCCACCAGGAAGAGGAAATAACCAAAGGCTCAGCGTGCCGTGCCGGAACCAGATTAGGGCCTGAAGCCATCCTGCGGTGTTGCGGCCAGCTCACAAGAAAACGAGTTGAAGAAAGGAGCTCAGGGGCACTGTAATTCACAAACCTGCAGAGTTATAAATGACAACTATCGTCCAAAAATATACTGAAGTAAGGCTGCCAAGAGGACTTGAAAGCGGGGCAGAATTGCAGGAAACCGATTTCAGGAGGTAGACTGGAATTGCATTGAAAGCATAGGAAAAGAGGCAGAACGTCCACAATGATGCACTTGGCCAAAAAGGGCGTATGCGTTTTTTCCTGAATATATTCAGGAAAAAACGCATACGCCCTTTTTGGCCAACCAAGCAAGCTTGCAAAGGAAATCTGCACTACAATGAAGTCTCACTTCCCCCCGGTCAAAAGGGCCATCTGAAAAAAGTGTAAAATCCAGAAAGGCAGGACAGGCCATGGAGAACTGGGAGCCTTGTTATGCTGATGGGCGGGATGTCAATTGCCAACAGACACTCGGGAGAAGTGTATGGTGTTTCCTGAAACATCTAAAAAACAAAGCAACAGAGCCTAGGGCACTTCCACTTATGGTCCTATAGCTTAGGGAAATTAAAATCAAAAAGACACAGCCACCCCAATGTTTGGGACGCCTCTGTTTACAAGAACCTCGTTTACCGTACAAGTTCAATATCACAGAAAGTGAAAAATGGATAAAGAACTTGTGGTACTTACGTACAATGCAGTATCACTCAGCAGTGAAATCTATGTCATCAGGCCCGTAGCAGCACAATGAGTGGATTCAGGTACGATGATTCTAACTGAAATAAGTCACACAGAAAAAGAAACATCATAAGATATCAGTAATACACGGAATGTAAACTTGGCTACACAGGAACTGAATTACAGAACAGAACAGGGTCTCAAATTTAGAAAACCAACTTATGCTTTTTTAAGGGTAAAGGTGAGTTGGGGTGCTGCATAAAACCAGAGATTGAAATGAGCACAGATAAAGTTCCTTAAGCCAAATATGGAATAGACAAGAGCTACTCCTTGCTCAACGAAATGGACTCAACACCGCATATTAAACGCCTAAGAATGTACCTGACTCTTAAGTATCTTAAAACCTATGGATTGCTATGTCTCCGAAAGAGAATCAAGGCATGTGTACAGGGACATAAACGCAACAGTGATAGGATTGGAGAGGTTCGGTGAGCAAATGAAGACCCTTTGAAGTCATATTGCATGGTACCCATTCCACGGGTTTCAACTACCCAGGTTTAAGGTATTCTTCCTTCAGCTAAAACATGCATGTGGAACCTAGAGTATGATCAACCATGTGATCGGGAGACGTGTTCAAATATGTCTCAGTTTTCGTACCCTGGTACTCGGGTGCAACATTCCAGACGCTTTACTAACACTCTCCCGACTTGGAGAGTCAGTCCCTTTAACCTCCTGTTTGGCCCAGTTTGCAATTTCTGCGGAAGATGAACAGGAATAGCGAGAACCAATGAGAGACTAGCTGGAGGTGTCTGGACGGGCCAATTTAACTCTCATTTCCCACCAGGAAGAGGAAATAACCAAAGGCTCAGCGTGCCGTGCCGGAACCAGATTAGGGCCTGAAGCCATCCTGCGGTGTTGCGGCCAGCTCACAAGAAAACGAGTTGAAGAAAGGAGCTCAGGGGCACTGTAATTCACAAACCTGCAGAGTTATAAATGACAACTATCGTCCAAAAATATACTGAAGTAAGGCTGCCAAGAGGACTTGAAAGCGGGGCAGAATTGCAGGAAACCGATTTCAGGAGGTAGACTGGAATTGCATTGAAAGCATAGGAAAAGAGGCAGAACGTCCACAATGATGCACTTGGCCAAAAAGGGCGTATGCGTTTTTTCCTGAATATATTCAGGAAAAAACGCATACGCCCTTTTTGGCCAACCAAGCAAGCTTGCAAAGGAAATCTGCACTACAATGAAGTCTCACTTCCCCCCGGTCAAAAGGGCCATCTGAAAAAAGTGTAAAATCCAGAAAGGCAGGACAGGCCATGGAGAAATGGGAGCCTTGTTATGCTGATGGGCGGGATGTCAATTGCCAACAGACACTCGGGAGAAGTGTATGGTGTTTCCTGAAACATCTAAAAAACAAAGCAACAGAGCCTAGGGCACTTCCACTTATGGTCCTATAGCTTAGGGAAATTAAAATCAAAAAGATACAGCCACCCCATTGTTTGGGACGCCTCTGTTTACAAGAACCTCGTTTACCGTACAAGTTCAATATCACAGAAAGTGAAAAATGGATAAAGAACTTGTGGTACTTACGTACAATGCAGTATCACTCAGCAGTGAAATCTATGTCATCAGGCCCGTAGCAGCACAATGAGTGGATTCAGGTACGATGATTCTAACTGAAATAAGTCACACAGAAAAAGAAACATCATAAGATATCAGTAATACACGGAATGTAAACTTGGCTACACAGGAACTGAATTACAGAACAGAACAGGGTCTCAAATTTAGAAAACCAACTTATGCTTGTTTAAGGGTAAAGGTGAGTTGGGGTGCTGCATAAAACCAGAGATTGAAATGAGCACAGATAAAGTTCCTTAAGCCAAATATGGAATAGACAAGAGCTACTCCTTGCTCAACGAAATGGACTCAACACCGCATATTAAACGCCTAAGAATGTACCTGACTCTTAAGTATCTTAAAACCTATGGATTGCTATGTCTCCGAAAGAGAATCAAGCGTGTGTACAGGGACATAAACGCAGCAGTGATAGGATTGGAGAGGTTCGGTGAGCAAATGAAGACCCTTTGAAGTCATATTGCATGGTACCCATTCCACGGGTTTCAACTACCCAGGTTTAAGGTATTCTTCCTTCAGCTAAAACATGCATGTGGAACCTAGAGTATGATCAACCATGTGATCGGGAGACGTGTTCAAATATGTCTCAGTTTTCGTACCCTGGTACTCGGGTGCAACATTCCAGACGCTTTACTAACACTCTCCCGACTTGGAGAGTCAGTCCCTTTAACCTCCTGTTTGGCCCAGTTTGCAATTTCTGCGGAAGATGAACAGGAATAGCGAGAACCAATGAGAGACTAGCTGGAGGTGTCTGGACGGGCAAATTTAACTCTCATTTCCCACCAGGAAGAGGAAATAACCAAAGGCTCAGCGTGCCGTGCCGGAACCAGATTAGGGCCTGAAGCCATCCTGCGGTGTTGCGGCCAGCTCACAAGAAAACGAGTTGAAGAAAGGAGCTCAGGGGCACTGTAATTCACAAACCTGCAGAGTTATAAATGACAACTATCGTCCAAAAATATACTGAAGTAAGGCTGCCAAGAGGACTTGAAAGCGGGGCAGAATTGCAGGAAACCGATTTCAGGAGGTAGACTGGAATTGCATTGAAAGCATAGGAAAAGAGGCAGAACGTCCACAATGATGCACTTGGCCAAAAAGGGCGTATGCGTTTTTTCCTGAATATATTCAGGAAAAAACGCATACGCCCTTTTTGGCCAACCAAGCAAGCTTGCAAAGGAAATCTGCACTACAATGAAGTCTCACTTCCCCCCGGTCAAAAGGGCCATCTGAAAAAAGTGTAAAATCCAGAAAGGCAGGACAGGCCATGGAGAACTGGGAGCCTTGTTATGCTGATGGGCGGGATGTCAATTGCCAACAGACACTCGGGAGAAGTGTATGGTGTTTCCTGAAACATCTAAAAAACAAAGCAACAGAGCCTAGGGCACTTCCACTTATGGTCCTATAGCTTAGGGAAATTAAAATCAAAAAGACACAGCCACCCCAATGTTTGGGACGCCTCTGTTTACAAGAACCTCGTTTACCGTACAAGTTCAATATCACAGAAAGTGAAAAATGGATAAAGAACTTGTGGTACTTACGTACAATGCAGTATCACTCAGCAGTGAAATCTATGTCATCAGGCCCGTAGCAGCACAATGAGTGGATTCAGGTACGATGATTCTAACTGAAATAAGTCACACAGAAAAAGAAACATCATAAGATATCAGTAATACACGGAATGTAAACTTGGCTACACAGGAACTGAATTACAGAACAGAACAGGGTCTCAAATTTAGAAAACCAACTTATGCTTGTTTAAGGGGAAAGGTGAGTTGGGGTGCTGCATAAAACCAGAGATTGAAATGAGCACAGATAAAGTTCCTTAAGCCAAATATGGAATAGACAAGAGCTACTCCTTGCTCAACGAAATGGACTCAACACCGCATATTAAACGCCTGAGAATGTACCTGACTCTTAAGTATCTTAAAACCTATGGATTGCTATGTCTCCGAAAGAGAATCAAGCATGTGTACAGGGACATAAACGCAGCAGTGATAGGATTGGAGAGGTTCGGTGAGCAAATGAAGACCCTTTGAAGTCATATTACATGGTACCCATTCCACGGGTTTCAACTACCCAGGTTTAAGGTATTCTTCCTTCAGCTAAAACATGCATGTGGAACCTAGAGTATGATCAACCATGTGATCGGGAGACGTGTTCAAATATGTCTCAGTTTTCGTACCCTGGTACTCGGGTGCAACATTCCAGACGCTTTACTAACACTCTCCCCACTTGGAGAGTCAGTCCCTTTAACCTCCTGTTTGGCCCAGTTTGCAATTTCTGCGGAAGATGAACAGGAATAGCGAGAACCAATGAGAGACTAGCTGGAGGTGTCTGGACGGGCAAATTTAACTCTCATTTCCCACCAGGAAGAGGAAATAACCAAAGGCTCAGCGTGCCGTGCCGGAACCAGATTAGGGCCTGAAGCCATCCTGCGGTGTTGCGGCCAGCTCACAAGAAAACGAGGTGAAGAAAGGAGCTCAGGGGCACTGTAATTCACAAACCTGCAGAGTTATAAATGACAACTATCGTCCAAAAATATACTGAAGTAAGGCTGCCAAGAGGACTTGAAAGCGGGGCAGAATTGCAGGAAACCGATTTCAGGAGGTAGACTGGAATTGCATTGAAAGCATAGGAAAAGAGGCAGAACGTCCACAATGATGCACTTGGCCAAAAAGGGCGTATGCGTTTTTTCCTGAATATATTCAGGAAAAAACGCATACGCCCTTTTTGGCCAACCAAGCAAGCTTGCAAAGGAAATCTGCACTACAATGAAGTCTCACTTCCCCCCGGTCAAAAGGGCCATCTGAAAAAAGTGTAAAATCCAGAAAGGCAGGACAGGCCATGGAGAACTGGGAGCCTTGTTATGCTGATGGGCGGGATGTCAATTGCCAACAGACACTCGGGAGAAGTGTATGGTGTTTCCTGAAACATCTAAAAAACAAAGCAACAGAGCCTAGGGCACTTCCACTTATGGTCCTATAGCTTAGGGAAATTAAAATCAAAAAGACACAGCCAGCCCAATGTTTGGGACGCCTCTGTTTACAAGAACCTCGTTTACCGTACAAGTTCAATATCACAGAAAGTGAAAAATGGATAAAGAACTTGTGGTACTTACGTACAATGCAGTATCACTCAGCAGTGAAATCTATGTCATCAGGCCCGTAGCAGCACAATGAGTGGATTCAGGTACGATGATTCTAACTGAAATAAGTCACACAGAAAAAGAAACATCATAAGATATCAGTAATACACGGAATGTAAACTTGGCTACACAGGAACTGAATTACAGAACAGAACAGGGACTCAAATTTAGAAAACCAACTTATGCTTGTTTAAGGGGAAAGGTGAGTTGGGGTGCTGCATAAAACCAGAGATTGAAATGAGCACAGATAAAGTTCCTTAAGCCAAATATGGAATAGACAAGAGCTACTCCTTGCTCAACGAAATGGACTCAACACCGCATATTAAACGCCTGAGAATGTACCTGACTCTTAAGTATCTTAAAACCTATGGATTGCTATGTCTCCGAAAGACAATCAAGCATGTGTACAGGGACATAAACGCAGCAGTGATAGGATTGGAGAGGTTCGGTGAGCAAATGAAGACCCTTTGAAGTCATATTGCATGGTACCCATTCCACGGGTTTCAACTACCCAGGTTTAAGGTATTCTTCCTTCAGCTAAAACATGCATGTGGAACCTAGAGTATGATCAACCATGTGATCGGGAGACGTGTTCAAATATGTCTCAGTTTTCGTACCCTGGTACTCGGGTGCAACATTCCAGACGCTTTACTAACACTCTCCCGACTTGGAGAGACAGTCCCTTTAAACTCCTGTTTGGCCCAGTTTGCAATTTCTGCGGAAGATGAACAGGAATAGCGAGAACCAATGAGAGACTAGCTGGAGGTGTCTGGACGGGCAAATTTAACTCTCATTTCCCACAAGGAAGAGGAATTAACCAAAGGTTCAGCGTGCCGTGCCGGAACCAGATTAGGGCCTGAAGCCATCCTGCGGTGTTGCGGCCAGGTCACAAGAAAGCGAGTTGAAGAAAGGAGCTCAGGGGCACTGTAATTCACAAACCTGCAGAGTTATAAATGACAGCTATCGTCCAAAAATATACTGAAGTAAGGCTGCCAAGAGGACTTGAAAGCGGGGCAGAATTGCAGGAAACCGATTTCAGGAGGTAGACTGGAATTGCATTGAAAGCATAGGAAAAGAGGCAGAACGTCCACAATGATGCACTTGGCCAAAAAGGGCGTATGCGTTTTTTCCTGAATATATTCAGGAAAAAACGCATACGCCCTTTTTGGCCAACCAAGCAAGCTTGCAAAGGAAATCTGCACTACAATGAAGTCTCACTTCCCCCCGGTCAAAAGGGCCATCTGAAAAAAGTGTAAAATCCAGAAAGGCAGGACAGGCCATGGAGAACTGGGAGCCTTGTTATGCTGATGGGCGGGATGTCAATTGCCAACAGACACTCGGGAGAAGTGTATGGTGTTTCCTGAAACATCTAAAAAACAAAGCAACAGAGCCTAGGGCACTTCCACTTATGGTCCTATAGCTTAGGGAAATTAAAATCAAAAAGACACAGCCACCCCAATGTTTGGGACGCCTCTGTTTACAAGAACCTCGTTTACCGTACAAGTTCAATATCACAGAAAGTGAAAAATGGATAAAGAACTTGTGGTACTTACGTACAATGCAGTATCACTCAGCAGTGAAATCTATGTCATCAGGCCCGTAGCAGCACAATGAGTGGATTCAGGTACGATGATTCTAACTGAAATAAGTCACACAGAAAAAGAAACATCATAAGATATCAGTAATACACGGAATGTAAACTTGGCTACACAGGAACTGAATTACAGAACAGAACAGGGTCTCAAATTTAGAAAACCAACTTATGCTTGTTTAAGGGGAAAGGTGAGTTGGGGTGCTGCATAAAACCAGAGATTGAAATGAGCACAGATAAAGTTCCTTAAGCCAAATATGGAATAGACAAGAGCTACTCCTTGCTCAACGAAATGGACTCAACACCGCATATTAAACGCCTGAGAATGTACCTGACTCTTAAGTATCTTAAAACCTATGGATTGCTATGTCTCCGAAAGAGAATCAAGCATGTGTACAGGGACATAAACGCAGCAGTGATAGGATTGGAGAGGTTCGGTGAGCAAATGAAGACCCTTTGAAGTCATATTACATGGTACCCATTCCACGGGTTTCAACTACCCAGGTTTAAGGTATTCTTCCTTCAGCTAAAACATGCATGTGGAACCTAGAGTATGATCAACCATGTGATCGGGAGACGTGTTCAAATATGTCTCAGTTTTCGTACCCTGGTACTCGGGTGCAACATTCCAGACGCTTTACTAACACTCTCCCCACTTGGAGAGTCAGTCCCTTTAACCTCCTGTTTGGCCCAGTTTGCAATTTCTGCGGAAGATGAACAGGAATAGCGAGAACCAATGAGAGACTAGCTGGAGGTGTCTGGACGGGCAAATTTAACTCTCATTTCCCACCAGGAAGAGGAAATAACCAAAGGCTCAGCGTGCCGTGCCGGAACCAGATTAGGGCCTGAAGCCATCCTGCGGTGTTGCGGCCAGCTCACAAGAAAACGAGTTGAAGAAAGGAGCTCAGGGGCACTGTAATTCACAAACCTGCAGAGTTATAAATGACAACTATCGTCCAAAAATATACTGAAGTAAGGCTGCCAAGAGGACTTGAAAGCGGGGCAGAATTGCAGGAAACCGATTTCAGGAGGTAGACTGGAATTGCATTGAAAGCATAGGAAAAGAGGCAGAACGTCCACAATGATGCACTTGGCCAAAAAGGGCGTATGCGTTTTTTCCTGAATATATTCAGGAAAAAACGCATACGCCCTTTTTGGCCAACCAAGCAAGCTTGCAAAGGAAATCTGCACTACAATGAAGTCTCACTTCCCCCCGGTCAAAAGGGCCATCTGAAAAAAGTGTAAAATCCAGAAAGGCAGGACAGGCCATGGAGAACTGGGAGCCTTGTTATGCTGATGGGCGGGATGTCAATTGCCAACAGACACTCGGGAGAAGTGTATGGTGTTTCCTGAAACATCTAAAAAACAAAGCAACAGAGCCTAGGGCACTTCCACTTATGGTCCTATAGCTTAGGGAAATTAAAATCAAAAAGACACAGCCACCCCAATGTTTGGGACGCCTCTGTTTACAAGAACCTCGTTTACCGTACAAGTTCAATATCACAGAAAGTGAAAAATGGATAAAGAACTTGTGGTACTTACGTACAATGCAGTATCACTCAGCAGTGAAATCTATGTCATCAGGCCCGTAGCAGCACAATGAGTGGATTCAGGTACGATGATTCTAACTGAAATAAGTCACACAGAAAAAGAAACATCATAAGATATCAGTAATACACGGAATGTAAACTTGGCTACACAGGAACTGAATTACAGAACAGAACAGGGTCTCAAATTTAGAAAACCAACTTATGCTTGTTTAAGGGGAAAGGTGAGTTGGGGTGCTGCATAAAACCAGAGATTGAAATGAGCACAGATAAAGTTCCTTAAGCCAAATATGGAATAGACAAGAGCTACTCCTTGCTCAACGAAATGGACTCAACACCGCATATTAAACGCCTGAGAATGTACCTGACTCTTAAGTATCTTAAAACCTATGGATTGCTATGTCTCCGAAAGAGAATCAAGCATGTGTACAGGGACATAAACGCAGCAGTGATAGGATTGGAGAGGTTCGGTGAGCAAATGAAGACCCTTTGAAGTCATATTACATGGTACCCATTCCACGGGTTTCAACTACCCAGGTTTAAGGTATTCTTCCTTCAGCTAAAACATGCATGTGGAACCTAGAGTATGATCAACCATGTGATCGGGAGACGTGTTCAAATATGTCTCAGTTTTCGTACCCTGGTACTCGGGTGCAACATTCCAGACGCTTTACTAACACTCTCCCCACTTGGAGAGTCAGTCCCTTTAACCTCCTGTTTGGCCCAGTTTGCAATTTCTGCGGAAGATGAACAGGAATAGCGAGAACCAATGAGAGACTAGCTGGAGGTGTCTGGACGGGCAAATTTAACTCTCATTTCCCACCAGGAAGAGGAAATAACCAAAGGCTCAGCGTGCCGTGCCGGAACCAGATTAGGGCCTGAAGCCATCCTGCGGTGTTGCGGCCAGCTCACAAGAAAACGAGGTGAAGAAAGGAGCTCAGGGGCACTGTAATTCACAAACCTGCAGAGTTATAAATGACAACTATCGTCCAAAAATATACTGAAGTAAGGCTGCCAAGAGGACTTGAAAGCGGGGCAGAATTGCAGGAAACCGATTTCAGGAGGTAGACTGGAATTGCATTGAAAGCATAGGAAAAGAGGCAGAACGTCCACAATGATGCACTTGGCCAAAAAGGGCGTATGCGTTTTTTCCTGAATATATTCAGGAAAAAACGCATACGCCCTTTTTGGCCAACCAAGCAAGCTTGCAAAGGAAATCTGCACTACAATGAAGTCTCACTTCCCCCCGGTCAAAAGGGCCATCTGAAAAAAGTGTAAAATCCAGAAAGGCAGGACAGGCCATGGAGAACTGGGAGCCTTGTTATGCTGATGGGCGGGATGTCAATTGCCAACAGACACTCGGGAGAAGTGTATGGTGTTTCCTGAAACATCTAAAAAACAAAGCAACAGAGCCTAGGGCACTTCCACTTATGGTCCTATAGCTTAGGGAAATTAAAATCAAAAAGACACAGCCAGCCCAATGTTTGGGACGCCTCTGTTTACAAGAACCTCGTTTACCGTACAAGTTCAATATCACAGAAAGTGAAAAATGGATAAAGAACTTGTGGTACTTACGTACAATGCAGTATCACTCAGCAGTGAAATCTATGTCATCAGGCCCGTAGCAGCACAATGAGTGGATTCAGGTACGATGATTCTAACTGAAATAAGTCACACAGAAAAAGAAACATCATAAGATATCAGTAATACACGGAATGTAAACTTGGCTACACAGGAACTGAATTACAGAACAGAACAGGGACTCAAATTTAGAAAACCAACTTATGCTTGTTTAAGGGGAAAGGTGAGTTGGGGTGCTGCATAAAACCAGAGATTGAAATGAGCACAGATAAAGTTCCTTAAGCCAAATATGGAATAGACAAGAGCTACTCCTTGCTCAACGAAATGGACTCAACACCGCATATTAAACGCCTGAGAATGTACCTGACTCTTAAGTATCTTAAAACCTATGGATTGCTATGTCTCCGAAAGACAATCAAGCATGTGTACAGGGACATAAACGCAGCAGTGATAGGATTGGAGAGGTTCGGTGAGCAAATGAAGACCCTTTGAAGTCATATTGCATGGTACCCATTCCACGGGTTTCAACTACCCAGGTTTAAGGTATTCTTCCTTCAGCTAAAACATGCATGTGGAACCTAGAGTATGATCAACCATGTGATCGGGAGACGTGTTCAAATATGTCTCAGTTTTCGTACCCTGGTACTCGGGTGCAACATTCCAGACGCTTTACTAACACTCTCCCGACTTGGAGAGACAGTCCCTTTAAACTCCTGTTTGGCCCAGTTTGCAATTTCTGCGGAAGATGAACAGGAATAGCGAGAACCAATGAGAGACTAGCTGGAGGTGTCTGGACGGGCAAATTTAACTCTCATTTCCCACAAGGAAGAGGAATTAACCAAAGGTTCAGCGTGCCGTGCCGGAACCAGATTAGGGCCTGAAGCCATCCTGCGGTGTTGCGGCCAGGTCACAAGAAAGCGAGTTGAAGAAAGGAGCTCAGGGGCACTGTAATTCACAAACCTGCAGAGTTATAAATGACAGCTATCGTCCAAAAATATACTGAAGTAAGGCTGCCAAGAGGACTTGAAAGCGGGGCAGAATTGCAGGAAACCGATTTCAGGAGGTAGACTGGAATTGCATTGAAAGCATAGGAAAAGAGGCAGAACGTCCACAATGATGCACTTGGCCAAAAAGGGCGTATGCGTTTTTTCCTGAATATATTCAGGAAAAAACGCATACGCCCTTTTTGGCCAACCAAGCAAGCTTGCAAAGGAAATCTGCACTACAATGAAGTCTCACTTCCCCCCGGTCAAAAGGGCCATCTGAAAAAAGTGTAAAATCCAGAAAGGCAGGACAGGCCATGGAGAACTGGGAGCCTTGTTATGCTGATGGGCGGGATGTCAATTGCCAACAGACACTCGGGAGAAGTGTATGGTGTTTCCTGAAACATCTAAAAAACAAAGCAACAGAGCCTAGGGCACTTCCACTTATGGTCCTATAGCTTAGGGAAATTAAAATCAAAAAGACACAGCCACCCCAATGTTTGGGACGCCTCTGTTTACAAGAACCTCGTTTACCGTACAAGTTCAATATCACAGAAAGTGAAAAATGGATAAAGAACTTGTGGTACTTACGTACAATGCAGTATCACTCAGCAGTGAAATCTATGTCATCAGGCCCGTAGCAGCACAATGAGTGGATTCAGGTACGATGATTCTAACTGAAATAAGTCACACAGAAAAAGAAACATCATAAGATATCAGTAATACACGGAATGTAAACTTGGCTACACAGGAACTGAATTACAGAACAGAACAGGGTCTCAAATTTAGAAAACCAACTTATGCTTGTTTAAGGGGAAAGGTGAGTTGGGGTGCTGCATAAAACCAGAGATTGAAATGAGCACAGATAAAGTTCCTTAAGCCAAATATGGAATAGACAAGAGCTACTCCTTGCTCAACGAAATGGACTCAACACCGCATATTAAACGCCTGAGAATGTACCTGACTCTTAAGTATCTTAAAACCTATGGATTGCTATGTCTCCGAAAGAGAATCAAGCATGTGTACAGGGACATAAACGCAGCAGTGATAGGATTGGAGAGGTTCGGTGAGCAAATGAAGACCCTTTGAAGTCATATTACATGGTACCCATTCCACGGGTTTCAACTACCCAGGTTTAAGGTATTCTTCCTTCAGCTAAAACATGCATGTGGAACCTAGAGTATGATCAACCATGTGATCGGGAGACGTGTTCAAATATGTCTCAGTTTTCGTACCCTGGTACTCGGGTGCAACATTCCAGACGCTTTACTAACACTCTCCCCACTTGGAGAGTCAGTCCCTTTAACCTCCTGTTTGGCCCAGTTTGCAATTTCTGCGGAAGATGAACAGGAATAGCGAGAACCAATGAGAGACTAGCTGGAGGTGTCTGGACGGGCAAATTTAACTCTCATTTCCCACCAGGAAGAGGAAATAACCAAAGGCTCAGCGTGCCGTGCCGGAACCAGATTAGGGCCTGAAGCCATCCTGCGGTGTTGCGGCCAGCTCACAAGAAAACGAGTTGAAGAAAGGAGCTCAGGGGCACTGTAATTCACAAACCTGCAGAGTTATAAATGACAACTATCGTCCAAAAATATACTGAAGTAAGGCTGCCAAGAGGACTTGAAAGCGGGGCAGAATTGCAGGAAACCGATTTCAGGAGGTAGACTGGAATTGCATTGAAAGCATAGGAAAAGAGGCAGAACGTCCACAATGATGCACTTGGCCAAAAAGGGCGTATGCGTTTTTTCCTGAATATATTCAGGAAAAAACGCATACGCCCTTTTTGGCCAACCAAGCAAGCTTGCAAAGGAAATCTGCACTACAATGAAGTCTCACTTCCCCCCGGTCAAAAGGGCCATCTGAAAAAAGTGTAAAATCCAGAAAGGCAGGACAGGCCATGGAGAACTGGGAGCCTTGTTATGCTGATGGGCGGGATGTCAATTGCCAACAGACACTCGGGAGAAGTGTATGGTGTTTCCTGAAACATCTAAAAAACAAAGCAACAGAGCCTAGGGCACTTCCACTTATGGTCCTATAGCTTAGGGAAATTAAAATCAAAAAGACACAGCCAGCCCAATGTTTGGGACGCCTCTGTTTACAAGAACCTCGTTTACCGTACAAGTTCAATATCACAGAAAGTGAAAAATGGATAAAGAACTTGTACTTACGTACAATGCAGTATCACTCAGCAGTGAAATCTATGTCATCAGGCCCGTAGCAGCACAATGAGTGGATTCAGGTACGATGATTCTAACTGAAATAAGTCACACAGAAAAAGAAACATCATAAGATATCAGTAATACACGGAATGTAAACTTGGCTACACAGGAACTGAATTACAGAACAGAACAGGGACTCAAATTTAGAAAACCAACTTATGCTTGTTTAAGGGGAAAGGTGAGTTGGGGTGCTGCATAAAACCAGAGATTGAAATGAGCACAGATAAAGTTCCTTAAGCCAAATATGGAATAGACAAGAGCTACTCCTTGCTCAACGAAATGGACTCAACACCGCATATTAAACGCCTGAGAATGTACCTGACTCTTAAGTATCTTAAAACCTATGGATTGCTATGTCTCCGAAAGACAATCAAGCATGTGTACAGGGACATAAACGCAGCAGTGATAGGATTGGAGAGGTTCGGTGAGCAAATGAAGACCCTTTGAAGTCATATTGCATGGTACCCATTCCACGGGTTTCAACTACCCAGGTTTAAGGTATTCTTCCTTCAGCTAAAACATGCATGTGGAACCTAGAGTATGATCAACCATGTGATCGGGAGACGTGTTCAAATATGTCTCAGTTTTCGTACCCTGGTACTCGGGTGCAACATTCCAGACGCTTTACTAACACTCTCCCGACTTGGAGAGACAGTCCCTTTAAACTCCTGTTTGGCCCAGTTTGCAATTTCTGCGGAAGATGAACAGGAATAGCGAGAACCAATGAGAGACTAGCTGGAGGTGTCTGGACGGGCAAATTTAACTCTCATTTCCCACAAGGAAGAGGAATTAACCAAAGGTTCAGCGTGCCGTGCCGGAACCAGATTAGGGCCTGAAGCCATCCTGCGGTGTTGCGGCCAGGTCACAAGAAAGCGAGTTGAAGAAAGGAGCTCAGGGGCACTGTAATTCACAAACCTGCAGAGTTATAAATGACAGCTATCGTCCAAAAATATACTGAAGTAAGGCTGCCAAGAGGACTTGAAAGCGGGGCAGAATTGCAGGAAACCGATTTCAGGAGGTAGACTGGAATTGCATTGAAAGCATAGGAAAAGAGGCAGAACGTCCACAATGATGCACTTGGCCAAAAAGGGCGTATGCGTTTTTTCCTGAATATATTCAGGAAAAAACGCATACGCCCTTTTTGGCCAACCAAGCAAGCTTGCAAAGGAAATCTGCACTACAATGAAGTCTCACTTCCCCCCGGTCAAAAGGGCCATCTGAAAAAAGTGTAAAATCCAGAAAGGCAGGACAGGCCATGGAGAACTGGGAGCCTTGTTATGCTGATGGGCGGGATGTCAATTGCCAACAGACACTCGGGAGAAGTGTATGGTGTTTCCTGAAACATCTAAAAAACAAAGCAACAGAGCCTAGGGCACTTCCACTTATGGTCCTATAGCTTAGGGAAATTAAAATCAAAAAGACACAGCCACCCCAATGTTTGGGACGCCTCTGTTTACAAGAACCTCGTTTACCGTACAAGTTCAATATCACAGAAAGTGAAAAATGGATAAAGAACTTGTGGTACTTACGTACAATGCAGTATCACTCAGCAGTGAAATCTATGTCATCAGGCCCGTAGCAGCACAATGAGTGGATTCAGGTACGATGATTCTAACTGAAATAAGTCACACAGAAAAAAAAACATCATAAGATATCAGTAATACACGGAATGTAAACTTGGCTACACAGGAACTGAATTACAGAACAGAACAGGGTCTCAAATTTAGAAAACCAACTTATGCTTGTTTAAGGGTAAAGGTGAGTTGGGGTGCTGCATAAAACCAGAGATTGAAATGAGCACAGATAAAGTTCCTTAAGCCAAATATGGAATAGACAAGAGCTACTCCTTGCTCAACGAAATGGACTCAACACCGCATATTAAACGCCTGAGAATGTACCTGACTCTTAAGTATCTTAAAACCTATGGATTGCTATGTCTCCGAAAGACAATCAAGCATGTGTACAGGGACATAAACGCAGCAGTGATAGGATTGGAGAGGTTCGGTGAGCAAATGAAGACCCTTTGAAGTCATATTGCATGGTACCCATTCCACGGGTTTCAACTACCCAGGTTTAAGGTATTCTTCCTTCAGCTAAAACATGCATGTGGAACCTAGAGTATGATCAACCATGTGATCGGGAGACGTGTTCAAATATGTCTCAGTTTTCGTACCCTGGTACTCGGGTGCAACATTCCAGACGCTTTACTAACACTCTCCCGACTTGGAGAGACAGTCCCTTTAAACTTCTATTTGGCCCAGTTTGCAATTTCTGCGGAAGATGAACAGGAATAGCGAGAACCAATGAGAGACTAGCTGGAGGTGTCTGGACGGGCAAATTTAACTCTCATTTCCCACCAGGAAGAGGAAATAACCAAAGGTTCAGCGTGCCGTGCCGGAACCAGATTAGGGCCTGAAGCCATCCTGCGGTGTTGCGGCCAGCTCACAAGAAAACGAGTTGAAGAAAGGAGCTCAGGGGCACTGTAATTCACAAACCTGCAGAGTTATAAATGACAACTATCGTCCAAAAATATACTGAAGTAAGGCTGCCAAGAGGACTTGAAAGCGGGGCAGAATTGCAGGAAACCGATTTCAGGAGGTAGACTGGAATTGCATTGAAAGCATAGGAAAAGAGGCAGAACGTCCACAATGATGCACTTGGCCAAAAAGGGCGTATGCGTTTTTTCCTGAATATATTCAGGAAAAAACGCATACGCCCTTTTTGGCCAACCAAGCAAGCTTGCAAAGGAAATCTGCACTACAATGAAGTCTCACTTCCCCCCGGTCAAAAGGGCCATCTGAAAAAAGTGTAAAATCCAGAAAGGCAGGACAGGCCATGGAGAACTGGGAGCCTTGTTATGCTGATGGGCAGGATGTCAATTGCCAACAGACACTCGGGAGAAGTGTATGGTGTTTCCTGAAACATCTAAAAAACAAAGCAACAGAGCCTAGGGCACTTCCACTTATGGTCCTATAGCTTAGGGAAATTAAAATCAAAAAGATACAGCCACCCCAATGTTTGGGACGCCTCTGTTTACAAGAACCTCGTTTACCGTACAAGTTCAATATCACAGAAAGTGAAAAATGGATAAAGAACTTTTGGTACTTACGTACAATGCAGTGTCACTCAGCAGTGAAATCTATGTCATCAGGCCCGTAGCAGCACAATGAGTGGATTCAGGTACGATGATTCTAACTGAAATAAGTCACACAGAGAAAGAAACATCATAAGATATCAGTAATACACGGAATGTAAACTTGGCTACACAGGAACTGAATTACAGAACAGAACAGGGTCTCAAATTTAGAAAACCAACTTATGCTTGTTTAAGGGTAAAGGTGAGTTGGGGTGCTGCATAAAACCAGAGATTGAAATGAGCACAGATAAAGTTCCTTAAGCCAAATATGGAATAGACAAGAGCTACTCCTTGCTCAACGAAATGGACTCAACACCGCATATTAAACGCCTAAGAATGTACCTGACTCTTAAGTATCTTAAAACCTATGGATTGCTATGTCTCCGAAAGAGAATCAAGCATGTGTACAGGGACATAAACGCAGCAGTGATAGGATTGGAGAGGTTCGGTGAGCAAATGAAGACCCTTTGAAGTCATATTGCATGGTACCCATTCCACGGGTTTCAACTACCCAGGTTTAAGGTATTCTTCCTTCAGCTAAAACATGCATGTGGAACCTAGAGTATGATCAACCATGTGATCGGGAGACGTGTTCAAATATGTCTCAGTTTTCGTACCCTGGTACTCGGGTGCAACATTCCAGACGCTTTACTAACACTCTCCCGACTTGGAGAGTCAGTCCCTTTAACCTCCTGTTTGGCCCAGTTTGCAATTTCTGCGGAAGATGAACAGGAATAGCGAGAACCAATGAGAGACTAGCTGGAGGTGTCTGGACGGGCAAATTTAACTCTCATTTCCCACCAGGAAGAGGAAATAACCAAAGGCTCAGCGTGCCGTGCCGGAACCAGATTAGGGCCTGAAGCCATCCTGCGGTGTTGTGGCCAGCTCACAAGAAAACGAGTTGAAGAAAGGAGCTCAGGGGCACTGTAATTCACAAACCTGCAGAGTTATAAATGACAACTATCGTCCAAAAATATACTGAAGTAAGGCTGCCAAGAGGACTTGAAAGCGGGGCAGAATTGCAGGAAACCGATTTCAGGAGGTAGACTGGAATTGCATTGAAAGCATAGGAAAAGAGGCAGAACGTCCACAATGATGCACTTGGCCAAAAAGGGCGTATGCGTTTTTTCCTGAATATATTCAGGAAAAAACGCATACGCCCTTTTTGGCCAACCAAGCAAGCTTGCAAAGGAAATCTGCACTACAATGAAGTCTCACTTCCCCCCGGTCAAAAGGGCCATCTGAAAAAAGTGTAAAATCCAGAAAGGCAGGACAGGCCATGGAGAACTGGGAGCCTTGTTATGCTGATGGGCGGGATGTCAATTGCCAACAGACACTCGGGAGAAGTGTATGGTGTTTCCTGAAACATCTAAAAAACAAAGCAACAGAGCCTAGGGCACTTCCACTTATGGTCCTATAGCTTAGGGAAATTAAAATCAAAAAGATACAGCCACCCCAATGTTTGGGACGCCTCTGTTTACAAGAACCTCATTTACCGTACAAGTTCAATATCACAGAAAGTGAAAAATGGATAAAGAACTTGTGGTACTTACGTACAATGCAGTATCACTAAGCAGTGAAATCTATGTCATCAGGCCCGTAGCAGCACAATGAGTGGATTCAGGTACGATGATTCTAACTGAAATAAGTCACACAGAAAAAGAAACATCATAAGATATCAGTAATACACGGAATGTAAACTTGGCTACACAGGAACTGAATTACAGAACAGAACAGGGTCTCAAATTTAGAAAACCAACTTATGCTTTTTTAAGGGTAAAGGTGAGTTGGGGTGCTGCATAAAACCAGAGATTGAAATGAGCACAGATAAAGTTCCTTAAGCCAAATATGGAATAGACAAGAGCTACTCCTTGCTCAACGAAATGGACTCAACACCCCATATTAAACGCCTAAGAATGTACCTGACTCTTAAGTATCTTAAAACCTATGGATTGCTATGTCTCCGAAAGAGAATCAAGGCATGTGTACAGGGACATAAACGCAGCAGTGATAGGATTGGAGAGGTTCGGTGAGCAAATGAAGACCCTTTGAAGTCATATTGCATGGTACCCATTCCACGGGTTTCAACTACCCAGGTTTAAGGTATTCTTCCTTCAGCTAAAACATGCATGTGGAACCTAGAGTATGATCAACCATGTGATCGGGAGACGTGTTCAAATATGTCTCAGTTTTCGTACCCTGGTACTCGGGTGCAACATTCCAGACGCTTTACTAACACTCTCCCGACTTGGAGAGTCAGTCCCTTTAACCTCCTGTTTGGCCCAGTTTGCAATTTCTGCGGAAGATGAACAGGAATAGCGAGAACCAATGAGAGACTAGCTGGAGGTGTCTGGACGGGCAAATTTAACTCTCATTTCCCACCAGGAAGAGGAAATAACCAAAGGCTCAGCGTGCCGTGCCGGAACCAGATTAGGGCCTGAAGCCATCCTGCGGTGTTGCGGCCAGCTCACAAGAAAACGAGTTGAAGAAAGGAGCTCAGGGGCACTGTAATTCACAAACCTGCAGAGTTATAAATGACAACTATCGTCCAAAAATATACTGAAGTAAGGCTGCCAAGAGGACTTGAAAGCGGGGCAGAATTGCAGGAAACCGATTTCAGGAGGTAGACTGGAATTGCATTGAAAGCATAGGAAAAGAGGCAGAACGTCCACAATGATGCACTTGGCCAAAAAGGGCGTATGCGTTTTTTCCTGAATATATTCAGGAAAAAACGCATACGCCCTTTTTGGCCAACCAAGCAAGCTTGCAAAGGAAATCTGCACTACAATGAAGTCTCACTTCCCCCCGGTCAAAAGGGCCATCTGAAAAAAGTGTAAAATCCAGAAAGGCAGGACAGGCCATGGAGAACTGGGAGCCTTGTTATGCTGATGGGCGGGATGTCAATTGCCAACAGACACTCGGGAGAAGTGTATGGTGTTTCCTGAAACATCTAAAAAACAAAGCAACAGAGCCTAGGGCACTTCCACTTATGGTCCTATAGCTTAGGGAAATTAAAATCAAAAAGACACAGCCACCCCAATGTTTGGGACGCCTCTGTTTACAAGAACCTCGTTTACCGTACAAGTTCAATATCACAGAAAGTGAAAAATGGATAAAGAACTTGTGGTACTTACGTACAATGCAGTATCACTCAGCAGTGAAATCTATGTCATCAGGCCCGTAGCAGCACAATGAGTGGATTCAGGTACGATGATTCTAACTGAAATAAGTCACACAGAAAAAGAAACATCATAAGATATCAGTAATACACGGAATGTAAACTTGGCTACACAGGAACTGAATTACAGAACAGAACAGGGTCTCAAATTTAGAAAACCAACTTATGCTTTTTTAAGGGTAAAGGTGAGTTGGGGTGCTGCATAAAACCAGAGATTGAAATGAGCACAGATAAAGTTCCTTAAGCCAAATATGGAATAGACAAGAGCTACTCCTTGCTCAACGAAATGGACTCAACACCGCATATTAAACGCCTAAGAATGTACCTGACTCTTAAGTATCTTAAAACCTATGGATTGCTATGTCTCCGAAAGAGAATCAAGGCATGTGTACAGGGACATAAACGCAACAGTGATAGGATTGGAGAGGTTCGGTGAGCAAATGAAGACCCTTTGAAGTCATATTGCATGGTACCCATTCCACGGGTTTCAACTACCCAGGTTTAAGGTATTCTTCCTTCAGCTAAAACATGCATGTGGAACCTAGAGTATGATCAACCATGTGATCGGGAGACGTGTTCAAATATGTCTCAGTTTTCGTACCCTGGTACTCGGGTGCAACATTCCAGACGCTTTACTAACACTCTCCCGACTTGGAGAGTCAGTCCCTTTAACCTCCTGTTTGGCCCAGTTTGCAATTTCTGCGGAAGATGAACAGGAATAGCGAGAACCAATGAGAGACTAGCTGGAGGTGTCTGGACGGGCCAATTTAACTCTCATTTCCCACCAGGAAGAGGAAATAACCAAAGGCTCAGCGTGCCGTGCCGGAACCAGATTAGGGCCTGAAGCCATCCTGCGGTGTTGCGGCCAGCTCACAAGAAAACGAGTTGAAGAAAGGAGCTCAGGGGCACTGTAATTCACAAACCTGCAGAGTTATAAATGACAACTATCGTCCAAAAATATACTGAAGTAAGGCTGCCAAGAGGACTTGAAAGCGGGGCAGAATTGCAGGAAACCGATTTCAGGAGGTAGACTGGAATTGCATTGAAAGCATAGGAAAAGAGGCAGAACGTCCACAATGATGCACTTGGCCAAAAAGGGCGTATGCGTTTTTTCCTGAATATATTCAGGAAAAAACGCATACGCCCTTTTTGGCCAACCAAGCAAGCTTGCAAAGGAAATCTGCACTACAATGAAGTCTCACTTCCCCCCGGTCAAAAGGGCCATCTGAAAAAAGTGTAAAATCCAGAAAGGCAGGACAGGCCATGGAGAAATGGGAGCCTTGTTATGCTGATGGGCGGGATGTCAATTGCCAACAGACACTCGGGAGAAGTGTATGGTGTTTCCTGAAACATCTAAAAAACAAAGCAACAGAGCCTAGGGCACTTCCACTTATGGTCCTATAGCTTAGGGAAATTAAAATCAAAAAGATACAGCCACCCCATTGTTTGGGACGCCTCTGTTTACAAGAACCTCGTTTACCGTACAAGTTCAATATCACAGAAAGTGAAAAATGGATAAAGAACTTGTGGTACTTACGTACAATGCAGTATCACTCAGCAGTGAAATCTATGTCATCAGGCCCGTAGCAGCACAATGAGTGGATTCAGGTACGATGATTCTAACTGAAATAAGTCACACAGAAAAAGAAACATCATAAGATATCAGTAATACACGGAATGTAAACTTGGCTACACAGGAACTGAATTACAGAACAGAACAGGGTCTCAAATTTAGAAAACCAACTTATGCTTGTTTAAGGGTAAAGGTGAGTTGGGGTGCTGCATAAAACCAGAGATTGAAATGAGCACAGATAAAGTTCCTTAAGCCAAATATGGAATAGACAAGAGCTACTCCTTGCTCAACGAAATGGACTCAACACCGCATATTAAACGCCTAAGAATGTACCTGACTCTTAAGTATCTTAAAACCTATGGATTGCTATGTCTCCGAAAGAGAATCAAGCGTGTGTACAGGGACATAAACGCAGCAGTGATAGGATTGGAGAGGTTCGGTGAGCAAATGAAGACCCTTTGAAGTCATATTGCATGGTACCCATTCCACGGGTTTCAACTACCCAGGTTTAAGGTATTCTTCCTTCAGCTAAAACATGCATGTGGAACCTAGAGTATGATCAACCATGTGATCGGGAGACGTGTTCAAATATGTCTCAGTTTTCGTACCCTGGTACTCGGGTGCAACATTCCAGACGCTTTACTAACACTCTCCCGACTTGGAGAGTCAGTCCCTTTAACCTCCTGTTTGGCCCAGTTTGCAATTTCTGCGGAAGATGAACAGGAATAGCGAGAACCAATGAGAGACTAGCTGGAGGTGTCTGGACGGGCAAATTTAACTCTCATTTCCCACCAGGAAGAGGAAATAACCAAAGGCTCAGCGTGCCGTGCCGGAACCAGATTAGGGCCTGAAGCCATCCTGCGGTGTTGCGGCCAGCTCACAAGAAAACGAGTTGAAGAAAGGAGCTCAGGGGCACTGTAATTCACAAACCTGCAGAGTTATAAATGACAACTATCGTCCAAAAATATACTGAAGTAAGGCTGCCAAGAGGACTTGAAAGCGGGGCAGAATTGCAGGAAACCGATTTCAGGAGGTAGACTGGAATTGCATTGAAAGCATAGGAAAAGAGGCAGAACGTCCACAATGATGCACTTGGCCAAAAAGGGCGTATGCGTTTTTTCCTGAATATATTCAGGAAAAAACGCATACGCCCTTTTTGGCCAACCAAGCAAGCTTGCAAAGGAAATCTGCACTACAATGAAGTCTCACTTCCCCCCGGTCAAAAGGGCCATCTGAAAAAAGTGTAAAATCCAGAAAGGCAGGACAGGCCATGGAGAACTGGGAGCCTTGTTATGCTGATGGGCGGGATGTCAATTGCCAACAGACACTCGGGAGAAGTGTATGGTGTTTCCTGAAACATCTAAAAAACAAAGCAACAGAGCCTAGGGCACTTCCACTTATGGTCCTATAGCTTAGGGAAATTAAAATCAAAAAGACACAGCCACCCCAATGTTTGGGACGCCTCTGTTTACAAGAACCTCGTTTACCGTACAAGTTCAATATCACAGAAAGTGAAAAATGGATAAAGAACTTGTGGTACTTACGTACAATGCAGTATCACTCAGCAGTGAAATCTATGTCATCAGGCCCGTAGCAGCACAATGAGTGGATTCAGGTACGATGATTCTAACTGAAATAAGTCACACAGAAAAAGAAACATCATAAGATATCAGTAATACACGGAATGTAAACTTGGCTACACAGGAACTGAATTACAGAACAGAACAGGGTCTCAAATTTAGAAAACCAACTTATGCTTGTTTAAGGGGAAAGGTGAGTTGGGGTGCTGCATAAAACCAGAGATTGAAATGAGCACAGATAAAGTTCCTTAAGCCAAATATGGAATAGACAAGAGCTACTCCTTGCTCAACGAAATGGACTCAACACCGCATATTAAACGCCTGAGAATGTACCTGACTCTTAAGTATCTTAAAACCTATGGATTGCTATGTCTCCGAAAGAGAATCAAGCATGTGTACAGGGACATAAACGCAGCAGTGATAGGATTGGAGAGGTTCGGTGAGCAAATGAAGACCCTTTGAAGTCATATTACATGGTACCCATTCCACGGGTTTCAACTACCCAGGTTTAAGGTATTCTTCCTTCAGCTAAAACATGCATGTGGAACCTAGAGTATGATCAACCATGTGATCGGGAGACGTGTTCAAATATGTCTCAGTTTTCGTACCCTGGTACTCGGGTGCAACATTCCAGACGCTTTACTAACACTCTCCCCACTTGGAGAGTCAGTCCCTTTAACCTCCTGTTTGGCCCAGTTTGCAATTTCTGCGGAAGATGAACAGGAATAGCGAGAACCAATGAGAGACTAGCTGGAGGTGTCTGGACGGGCAAATTTAACTCTCATTTCCCACCAGGAAGAGGAAATAACCAAAGGCTCAGCGTGCCGTGCCGGAACCAGATTAGGGCCTGAAGCCATCCTGCGGTGTTGCGGCCAGCTCACAAGAAAACGAGGTGAAGAAAGGAGCTCAGGGGCACTGTAATTCACAAACCTGCAGAGTTATAAATGACAACTATCGTCCAAAAATATACTGAAGTAAGGCTGCCAAGAGGACTTGAAAGCGGGGCAGAATTGCAGGAAACCGATTTCAGGAGGTAGACTGGAATTGCATTGAAAGCATAGGAAAAGAGGCAGAACGTCCACAATGATGCACTTGGCCAAAAAGGGCGTATGCGTTTTTTCCTGAATATATTCAGGAAAAAACGCATACGCCCTTTTTGGCCAACCAAGCAAGCTTGCAAAGGAAATCTGCACTACAATGAAGTCTCACTTCCCCCCGGTCAAAAGGGCCATCTGAAAAAAGTGTAAAATCCAGAAAGGCAGGACAGGCCATGGAGAACTGGGAGCCTTGTTATGCTGATGGGCGGGATGTCAATTGCCAACAGACACTCGGGAGAAGTGTATGGTGTTTCCTGAAACATCTAAAAAACAAAGCAACAGAGCCTAGGGCACTTCCACTTATGGTCCTATAGCTTAGGGAAATTAAAATCAAAAAGACACAGCCAGCCCAATGTTTGGGACGCCTCTGTTTACAAGAACCTCGTTTACCGTACAAGTTCAATATCACAGAAAGTGAAAAATGGATAAAGAACTTGTGGTACTTACGTACAATGCAGTATCACTCAGCAGTGAAATCTATGTCATCAGGCCCGTAGCAGCACAATGAGTGGATTCAGGTACGATGATTCTAACTGAAATAAGTCACACAGAAAAAGAAACATCATAAGATATCAGTAATACACGGAATGTAAACTTGGCTACACAGGAACTGAATTACAGAACAGAACAGGGACTCAAATTTAGAAAACCAACTTATGCTTGTTTAAGGGGAAAGGTGAGTTGGGGTGCTGCATAAAACCAGAGATTGAAATGAGCACAGATAAAGTTCCTTAAGCCAAATATGGAATAGACAAGAGCTACTCCTTGCTCAACGAAATGGACTCAACACCGCATATTAAACGCCTGAGAATGTACCTGACTCTTAAGTATCTTAAAACCTATGGATTGCTATGTCTCCGAAAGACAATCAAGCATGTGTACAGGGACATAAACGCAGCAGTGATAGGATTGGAGAGGTTCGGTGAGCAAATGAAGACCCTTTGAAGTCATATTGCATGGTACCCATTCCACGGGTTTCAACTACCCAGGTTTAAGGTATTCTTCCTTCAGCTAAAACATGCATGTGGAACCTAGAGTATGATCAACCATGTGATCGGGAGACGTGTTCAAATATGTCTCAGTTTTCGTACCCTGGTACTCGGGTGCAACATTCCAGACGCTTTACTAACACTCTCCCGACTTGGAGAGACAGTCCCTTTAAACTCCTGTTTGGCCCAGTTTGCAATTTCTGCGGAAGATGAACAGGAATAGCGAGAACCAATGAGAGACTAGCTGGAGGTGTCTGGACGGGCAAATTTAACTCTCATTTCCCACAAGGAAGAGGAATTAACCAAAGGTTCAGCGTGCCGTGCCGGAACCAGATTAGGGCCTGAAGCCATCCTGCGGTGTTGCGGCCAGGTCACAAGAAAGCGAGTTGAAGAAAGGAGCTCAGGGGCACTGTAATTCACAAACCTGCAGAGTTATAAATGACAGCTATCGTCCAAAAATATACTGAAGTAAGGCTGCCAAGAGGACTTGAAAGCGGGGCAGAATTGCAGGAAACCGATTTCAGGAGGTAGACTGGAATTGCATTGAAAGCATAGGAAAAGAGGCAGAACGTCCACAATGATGCACTTGGCCAAAAAGGGCGTATGCGTTTTTTCCTGAATATATTCAGGAAAAAACGCATACGCCCTTTTTGGCCAACCAAGCAAGCTTGCAAAGGAAATCTGCACTACAATGAAGTCTCACTTCCCCCCGGTCAAAAGGGCCATCTGAAAAAAGTGTAAAATCCAGAAAGGCAGGACAGGCCATGGAGAACTGGGAGCCTTGTTATGCTGATGGGCGGGATGTCAATTGCCAACAGACACTCGGGAGAAGTGTATGGTGTTTCCTGAAACATCTAAAAAACAAAGCAACAGAGCCTAGGGCACTTCCACTTATGGTCCTATAGCTTAGGGAAATTAAAATCAAAAAGACACAGCCACCCCAATGTTTGGGACGCCTCTGTTTACAAGAACCTCGTTTACCGTACAAGTTCAATATCACAGAAAGTGAAAAATGGATAAAGAACTTGTGGTACTTACGTACAATGCAGTATCACTCAGCAGTGAAATCTATGTCATCAGGCCCGTAGCAGCACAATGAGTGGATTCAGGTACGATGATTCTAACTGAAATAAGTCACACAGAAAAAGAAACATCATAAGATATCAGTAATACACGGAATGTAAACTTGGCTACACAGGAACTGAATTACAGAACAGAACAGGGTCTCAAATTTAGAAAACCAACTTATGCTTGTTTAAGGGGAAAGGTGAGTTGGGGTGCTGCATAAAACCAGAGATTGAAATGAGCACAGATAAAGTTCCTTAAGCCAAATATGGAATAGACAAGAGCTACTCCTTGCTCAACGAAATGGACTCAACACCGCATATTAAACGCCTGAGAATGTACCTGACTCTTAAGTATCTTAAAACCTATGGATTGCTATGTCTCCGAAAGAGAATCAAGCATGTGTACAGGGACATAAACGCAGCAGTGATAGGATTGGAGAGGTTCGGTGAGCAAATGAAGACCCTTTGAAGTCATATTACATGGTACCCATTCCACGGGTTTCAACTACCCAGGTTTAAGGTATTCTTCCTTCAGCTAAAACATGCATGTGGAACCTAGAGTATGATCAACCATGTGATCGGGAGACGTGTTCAAATATGTCTCAGTTTTCGTACCCTGGTACTCGGGTGCAACATTCCAGACGCTTTACTAACACTCTCCCCACTTGGAGAGTCAGTCCCTTTAACCTCCTGTTTGGCCCAGTTTGCAATTTCTGCGGAAGATGAACAGGAATAGCGAGAACCAATGAGAGACTAGCTGGAGGTGTCTGGACGGGCAAATTTAACTCTCATTTCCCACCAGGAAGAGGAAATAACCAAAGGTTCAGCGTGCCGTGCCGGAACCAGATTAGGGCCTGAAGCCATCCTGCGGTGTTGCGGCCAGCTCACAAGAAAACGAGTTGAAGAAAGGAGCTCAGGGGCACTGTAATTCACAAACCTGCAGAGTTATAAATGACAACTATCGTCCAAAAATATACTGAAGTAAGGCTGCCAAGAGGACTTGAAAGCGGGGCAGAATTGCAGGAAACCGATTTCAGGAGGTAGACTGGAATTGCATTGAAAGCATAGGAAAAGAGGCAGAACGTCCACAATGATGCACTTGGCCAAAAAGGGCGTATGCGTTTTTTCCTGAATATATTCAGGAAAAAACGCATACGCCCTTTTTGGCCAACCAAGCAAGCTTGCAAAGGAAATCTGCACTACAATGAAGTCTCACTTCCCCCCGGTCAAAAGGGCCATCTGAAAAAAGTGTAAAATCCAGAAAGGCAGGACAGGCCATGGAGAACTGGGAGCCTTGTTATGCTGATGGGCGGGATGTCAATTGCCAACAGACACTCGGGAGAAGTGTATGGTGTTTCCTGAAACATCTAAAAAACAAAGCAACAGAGCCTAGGGCACTTCCACTTATGGTCCTATAGCTTAGGGAAATTAAAATCAAAAAGACACAGCCAGCCCAATGTTTGGGACGCCTCTGTTTACAAGAACCTCGTTTACCGTACAAGTTCAATATCACAGAAAGTGAAAAATGGATAAAGAACTTGTGGTACTTACGTACAATGCAGTATCACTCAGCAGTGAAATCTATGTCATCAGGCCCGTAGCAGCACAATGAGTGGATTCAGGTACGATGATTCTAACTGAAATAAGTCACACAGAAAAAGAAACATCATAAGATATCAGTAATACACGGAATGTAAACTTGGCTACACAGGAACTGAATTACAGAACAGAACAGGGACTCAAATTTAGAAAACCAACTTATGCTTGTTTAAGGGGAAAGGTGAGTTGGGGTGCTGCATAAAACCAGAGATTGAAATGAGCACAGATAAAGTTCCTTAAGCCAAATATGGAATAGACAAGAGCTACTCCTTGCTCAACGAAATGGACTCAACACCGCATATTAAACGCCTGAGAATGTACCTGACTCTTAAGTATCTTAAAACCTATGGATTGCTATGTCTCCGAAAGACAATCAAGCATGTGTACAGGGACATAAACGCAGCAGTGATAGGATTGGAGAGGTTCGGTGAGCAAATGAAGACCCTTTGAAGTCATATTGCATGGTACCCATTCCACGGGTTTCAACTACCCAGGTTTAAGGTATTCTTCCTTCAGCTAAAACATGCATGTGGAACCTAGAGTATGATCAACCATGTGATCGGGAGACGTGTTCAAATATGTCTCAGTTTTCGTACCCTGGTACTCGGGTGCAACATTCCAGACGCTTTACTAACACTCTCCCGACTTGGAGAGACAGTCCCTTTAAACTCCTGTTTGGCCCAGTTTGCAATTTCTGCGGAAGATGAACAGGAATAGCGAGAACCAATGAGAGACTAGCTGGAGGTGTCTGGACGGGCAAATTTAACTCTCATTTCCCACAAGGAAGAGGAATTAACCAAAGGTTCAGCGTGCCGTGCCGGAACCAGATTAGGGCCTGAAGCCATCCTGCGGTGTTGCGGCCAGGTCACAAGAAAGCGAGTTGAAGAAAGGAGCTCAGGGGCACTGTAATTCACAAACCTGCAGAGTTATAAATGACAGCTATCGTCCAAAAATATACTGAAGTAAGGCTGCCAAGAGGACTTGAAAGCGGGGCAGAATTGCAGGAAACCGATTTCAGGAGGTAGACTGGAATTGCATTGAAAGCATAGGAAAAGAGGCAGAACGTCCACAATGATGCACTTGGCCAAAAAGGGCGTATGCGTTTTTTCCTGAATATATTCAGGAAAAAACGCATACGCCCTTTTTGGCCAACCAAGCAAGCTTGCAAAGGAAATCTGCACTACAATGAAGTCTCACTTCCCCCCGGTCAAAAGGGCCATCTGAAAAAAGTGTAAAATCCAGAAAGGCAGGACAGGCCATGGAGAACTGGGAGCCTTGTTATGCTGATGGGCGGGATGTCAATTGCCAACAGACACTCGGGAGAAGTGTATGGTGTTTCCTGAAACATCTAAAAAACAAAGCAACAGAGCCTAGGGCACTTCCACTTATGGTCCTATAGCTTAGGGAAATTAAAATCAAAAAGACACAGCCACCCCAATGTTTGGGACGCCTCTGTTTACAAGAACCTCGTTTACCGTACAAGTTCAATATCACAGAAAGTGAAAAATGGATAAAGAACTTGTGGTACTTACGTACAATGCAGTATCACTCAGCAGTGAAATCTATGTCATCAGGCCCGTAGCAGCACAATGAGTGGATTCAGGTACGATGATTCTAACTGAAATAAGTCACACAGAAAAAAAAACATCATAAGATATCAGTAATACACGGAATGTAAACTTGGCTACACAGGAACTGAATTACAGAACAGAACAGGGTCTCAAATTTAGAAAACCAACTTATGCTTGTTTAAGGGTAAAGGTGAGTTGGGGTGCTGCATAAAACCAGAGATTGAAATGAGCACAGATAAAGTTCCTTAAGCCAAATATGGAATAGACAAGAGCTACTCCTTGCTCAACGAAATGGACTCAACACCGCATATTAAACGCCTGAGAATGTACCTGACTCTTAAGTATCTTAAAACCTATGGATTGCTATGTCTCCGAAAGACAATCAAGCATGTGTACAGGGACATAAACGCAGCAGTGATAGGATTGGAGAGGTTCGGTGAGCAAATGAAGACCCTTTGAAGTCATATTGCATGGTACCCATTCCACGGGTTTCAACTACCCAGGTTTAAGGTATTCTTCCTTCAGCTAAAACATGCATGTGGAACCTAGAGTATGATCAACCATGTGATCGGGAGACGTGTTCAAATATGTCTCAGTTTTCGTACCCTGGTACTCGGGTGCAACATTCCAGACGCTTTACTAACACTCTCCCGACTTGGAGAGACAGTCCCTTTAAACTTCTGTTTGGCCCAGTTTGCAATTTCTGCGGAAGATGAACAGGAATAGCGAGAACCAATGAGAGACTAGCTGGAGGTGTCTGGACGGGCAAATTTAACTCTCATTTCCCACCAGGAAGAGGAAATAACCAAAGGTTCAGCGTGCCGTGCCGGAACCAGATTAGGGCCTGAAGCCATCCTGCGGTGTTGCGGCCAGCTCACAAGAAAACGAGTTGAAGAAAGGAGCTCAGGGGCACTGTAATTCACAAACCTGCAGAGTTATAAATGACAACTATCGTCCAAAAATATACTGAAGTAAGGCTGCCAAGAGGACTTGAAAGCGGGGCAGAATTGCAGGAAACCGATTTCAGGAGGTAGACTGGAATTGCATTGAAAGCATAGGAAAAGAGGCAGAACGTCCACAATGATGCACTTGGCCAAAAAGGGCGTATGCGTTTTTTCCTGAATATATTCAGGAAAAAACGCATACGCCCTTTTTGGCCAACCAAGCAAGCTTGCAAAGGAAATCTGCACTACAATGAAGTCTCACTTCCCCCCGGTCAAAAGGGCCATCTGAAAAAAGTGTAAAATCCAGAAAGGCAGGACAGGCCATGGAGAACTGGGAGCCTTGTTATGCTGATGGGCAGGATGTCAATTGCCAACAGACACTCGGGAGAAGTGTATGGTGTTTCCTGAAACATCTAAAAAACAAAGCAACAGAGCCTAGGGCACTTCCACTTATGGTCCTATAGCTTAGGGAAATTAAAATCAAAAAGATACAGCCACCCCAATGTTTGGGACGCCTCTGTTTACAAGAACCTCGTTTACCGTACAAGTTCAATATCACAGAAAGTGAAAAATGGATAAAGAACTTTTGGTACTTACGTACAATGCAGTGTCACTCAGCAGTGAAATCTATGTCATCAGGCCCGTAGCAGCACAATGAGTGGATTCAGGTACGATGATTCTAACTGAAATAAGTCACACAGAGAAAGAAACATCATAAGATATCAGTAATACACGGAATGTAAACTTGGCTACACAGGAACTGAATTACAGAACAGAACAGGGTCTCAAATTTAGAAAACCAACTTATGCTTGTTTAAGGGTAAAGGTGAGTTGGGGTGCTGCATAAAACCAGAGATTGAAATGAGCACAGATAAAGTTCCTTAAGCCAAATATGGAATAGACAAGAGCTACTCCTTGCTCAACGAAATGGACTCAACACCGCATATTAAACGCCTAAGAATGTACCTGACTCTTAAGTATCTTAAAACCTATGGATTGCTATGTCTCCGAAAGAGAATCAAGCATGTGTACAGGGACATAAACGCAGCAGTGATAGGATTGGAGAGGTTCGGTGAGCAAATGAAGACCCTTTGAAGTCATATTGCATGGTACCCATTCCACGGGTTTCAACTACCCAGGTTTAAGGTATTCTTCCTTCAGCTAAAACATGCATGTGGAACCTAGAGTATGATCAACCATGTGATCGGGAGACGTGTTCAAATATGTCTCAGTTTTCGTACCCTGGTACTCGGGTGCAACATTCCAGACGCTTTACTAACACTCTCCCGACTTGGAGAGTCAGTCCCTTTAACCTCCTGTTTGGCCCAGTTTGCAATTTCTGCGGAAGATGAACAGGAATAGCGAGAACCAATGAGAGACTAGCTGGAGGTGTCTGGACGGGCAAATTTAACTCTCATTTCCCACCAGGAAGAGGAAATAACCAAAGGCTCAGCGTGCCGTGCCGGAACCAGATTAGGGCCTGAAGCCATCCTGCGGTGTTGTGGCCAGCTCACAAGAAAACGAGTTGAAGAAAGGAGCTCAGGGGCACTGTAATTCACAAACCTGCAGAGTTATAAATGACAACTATCGTCCAAAAATATACTGAAGTAAGGCTGCCAAGAGGACTTGAAAGCGGGGCAGAATTGCAGGAAACCGATTTCAGGAGGTAGACTGGAATTGCATTGAAAGCATAGGAAAAGAGGCAGAACGTCCACAATGATGCACTTGGCCAAAAAGGGCATATGCGTTTTTTCCTGAATATATTCAGGAAAAAACGCATACGCCCTTTTTGGCCAACCAAGCAAGCTTGCAAAGGAAATCTGCACTACAATGAAGTCTCACTTCCCCCCGGTCAAAAGGGCCATCTGAAAAAAGTGTAAAATCCAGAAAGGCAGGACAGGCCATGGAGAACTGGGAGCCTTGTTATGCTGATGGGCGGGATGTCAATTGCCAACAGACACTCGGGAGAAGTGTATGGTGTTTCCTGAAACATCTAAAAAACAAAGCAACAGAGCCTAGGGCACTTCCACTTATGGTCCTATAGCTTAGGGAAATTAAAATCAAAAAGATACAGCCACCCCAATGTTTGGGACGCCTCTGTTTACAAGAACCTCATTTACCGTACAAGTTCAATATCACAGAAAGTGAAAAATGGATAAAGAACTTGTGGTACTTACGTACAATGCAGTATCACTAAGCAGTGAAATCTATGTCATCAGGCCCGTAGCAGCACAATGAGTGGATTCAGGTACGATGATTCTAACTGAAATAAGTCACACAGAAAAAGAAACATCATAAGATATCAGTAATACACGGAATGTAAACTTGGCTACACAGGAACTGAATTACAGAACAGAACAGGGTCTCAAATTTAGAAAACCAACTTATGCTTTTTTAAGGGTAAAGGTGAGTTGGGGTGCTGCATAAAACCAGAGATTGAAATGAGCACAGATAAAGTTCCTTAAGCCAAATATGGAATAGACAAGAGCTACTCCTTGCTCAACGAAATGGACTCAACACCCCATATTAAACGCCTAAGAATGTACCTGACTCTTAAGTATCTTAAAACCTATGGATTGCTATGTCTCCGAAAGAGAATCAAGGCATGTGTACAGGGACATAAACGCAGCAGTGATAGGATTGGAGAGGTTCGGTGAGCAAATGAAGACCCTTTGAAGTCATATTGCATGGTACCCATTCCACGGGTTTCAACTACCCAGGTTTAAGGTATTCTTCCTTCAGCTAAAACATGCATGTGGAACCTAGAGTATGATCAACCATGTGATCGGGAGACGTGTTCAAATATGTCTCAGTTTTCGTACCCTGGTACTCGGGTGCAACATTCCAGACGCTTTACTAACACTCTCCCGACTTGGAGAGTCAGTCCCTTTAACCTCCTGTTTGGCCCAGTTTGCAATTTCTGCGGAAGATGAACAGGAATAGCGAGAACCAATGAGAGACTAGCTGGAGGTGTCTGGACGGGCAAATTTAACTCTCATTTCCCACCAGGAAGAGGAAATAACCAAAGGCTCAGCGTGCCGTGCCGGAACCAGATTAGGGCCTGAAGCCATCCTGCGGTGTTGCGGCCAGCTCACAAGAAAACGAGTTGAAGAAAGGAGCTCAGGGGCACTGTAATTCACAAACCTGCAGAGTTATAAATGACAACTATCGTCCAAAAATATACTGAAGTAAGGCTGCCAAGAGGACTTGAAAGCGGGGCAGAATTGCAGGAAACCGATTTCAGGAGGTAGACTGGAATTGCATTGAAAGCATAGGAAAAGAGGCAGAACGTCCACAATGATGCACTTGGCCAAAAAGGGCGTATGCGTTTTTTCCTGAATATATTCAGGAAAAAACGCATACGCCCTTTTTGGCCAACCAAGCAAGCTTGCAAAGGAAATCTGCACTACAATGAAGTCTCACTTCCCCCCGGTCAAAAGGGCCATCTGAAAAAAGTGTAAAATCCAGAAAGGCAGGACAGGCCATGGAGAACTGGGAGCCTTGTTATGCTGATGGGCGGGATGTCAATTGCCAACAGACACTCGGGAGAAGTGTATGGTGTTTCCTGAAACATCTAAAAAACAAAGCAACAGAGCCTAGGGCACTTCCACTTATGGTCCTATAGCTTAGGGAAATTAAAATCAAAAAGACACAGCCACCCCAATGTTTGGGACGCCTCTGTTTACAAGAACCTCGTTTACCGTACAAGTTCAATATCACAGAAAGTGAAAAATGGATAAAGAACTTGTGGTACTTACGTACAATGCAGTATCACTCAGCAGTGAAATCTATGTCATCAGGCCCGTAGCAGCACAATGAGTGGATTCAGGTACGATGATTCTAACTGAAATAAGTCACACAGAAAAAGAAACATCATAAGATATCAGTAATACACGGAATGTAAACTTGGCTACACAGGAACTGAATTACAGAACAGAACAGGGTCTCAAATTTAGAAAACCAACTTATGCTTTTTTAAGGGTAAAGGTGAGTTGGGGTGCTGCATAAAACCAGAGATTGAAATGAGCACAGATAAAGTTCCTTAAGCCAAATATGGAATAGACAAGAGCTACTCCTTGCTCAACGAAATGGACTCAACACCCCATATTAAACGCCTAAGAATGTACCTGACTCTTAAGTATCTTAAAACCTATGGATTGCTATGTCTCCGAAAGAGAATCAAGGCATGTGTACAGGGACATAAACGCAGCAGTGATAGGATTGGAGAGGTTCGGTGAGCAAATGAAGACCCTTTGAAGTCATATTGCATGGTACCCATTCCACGGGTTTCAACTACCCAGGTTTAAGGTATTCTTCCTTCAGCTAAAACATGCATGTGGAACCTAGAGTATGATCAACCATGTGATCGGGAGACGTGTTCAAATATGTCTCAGTTTTCGTACCCTGGTACTCGGGTGCAACATTCCAGACGCTTTACTAACACTCTCCCGACTTGGAGAGTCAGTCCCTTTAACCTCCTGTTTGGCCCAGTTTGCAATTTCTGCGGAAGATGAACAGGAATAGCGAGAACCAATGAGAGACTAGCTGGAGGTGTCTGGACGGGCAAATTTAACTCTCATTTCCCACCAGGAAGAGGAAATAACCAAAGGCTCAGCGTGCCGTGCCGGAACCAGATTAGGGCCTGAAGCCATCCTGCGGTGTTGCGGCCAGCTCACAAGAAAACGAGTTGAAGAAAGGAGCTCAGGGGCACTGTAATTCACAAACCTACAGAGTTATAAATGACAACTATCGTCCAAAAATATACTGAAGTAAGGCTGCCAAGAGGACTTGAAAGCGGGGCAGAATTGCAGGAAACCGATTTCAGGAGGTAGACTGGAATTGCATTGAAAGCATAGGAAAAGAGGCAGAACGTCCACAATGATGCACTTGGCCAAAAAGGGCGTATGCGTTTTTTCCTGAATATATTCAGGAAAAAACGCATACGCCCTTTTTGGCCAACCAAGCAAGCTTGCAAAGGAAATCTGCACTACAATGAAGTCTCACTTCCCCCCGGTCAAAAGGGCCATCTGAAAAAAGTGTAAAATCCAGAAAGGCAGGACAGGCCATGGAGAACTGGGAGCCTTGTTATGCTGATGGGCGGGATGTCAATTGCCAACAGACACTCGGGAGAAGTGTATGGTGTTTCCTGAAACATCTAAAAAACAAAGCAACAGAGCCTAGGGCACTTCCACTTATGGTCCTATAGCTTAGGGAAATTAAAATCAAAAAGACACAGCCACCCCAATGTTTGGGACGCCTCTGTTTACAAGAACCTCGTTTACCGTACAAGTTCAATATCACAGAAAGTGAAAAATGGATAAAGAACTTGTGGTACTTACGTACAATGCAGTATCACTCAGCAGTGAAATCTATGTCATCAGGCCCGTAGCAGCACAATGAGTGGATTCAGGTACGATGATTCTAACTGAAATAAGTCACACAGAAAAAGAAACATCATAACATATCAGTAATACACGGAATGTAAACTTGGCTACACAGGAACTGAATTACAGAACAGAACAGGGTCTCAAATTTAGAAAACCAACTTATGCTTGTTTAAGGGTAAAGGTGAGTTGGGGTGCTGCATAAAACCAGAGATTGAAATGAGCACAGATAAAGTTCCTTAAGCCAAATATGGAATAGACAAGAGCTACTCCTTGCTCAACGAAATGGACTCAACACCGCATATTAAACGCCTAAGAATGTACCTGACTCTTAAGTATCTTAAAACCTATGGATTGCTATGTCTCCGAAAGAGAATCAAGGCATGTGTACAGGGACATAAACGCAGCAGTGATAGGATTGGAGAGGTTCGGTGAGCAAATGAAGACCCTTTGAAGTCATATTGCATGGTACCCATTCCACGGGTTTCAACTACCCAGGTTTAAGGTATTCTTCCTTCAGCTAAAACATGCATGTGGAACCTAGAGTATGATCAACCATGTGATCGGGAGACGTGTTCAAATATGTCTCAGTTTTCGTACCCTGGTACTCGGGTGCAACATTCCAGACGCTTTACTAACACTCTCCCGACTTGGAGAGTCAGTCCCTTTAACCTCCTGTTTGGCCCAGTTTGCAATTTCTGCGGAAGATGAACAGGAATAGCGAGAACCAATGAGAGACTAGCTGGAGGTGTCTGGACGGGCAAATTTAACTCTCATTTCCCACCAGGAAGAGGAAATAACCAAAGGCTCAGCGTGCCGTGCCGGAACCAGATTAGGGCCTGAAGCCATCCTGCGGTGTTGCGGCCAGCTCACAAGAAAACGAGTTGAAGAAAGGAGCTCAGGGGCACTGTAATTCACAAACCTGCAGAGTTATAAATGACAACTATCGTCCAAAAATATACTGAAGTAAGGCTGCCAAGAGGACTTGAAAGCGGGTCAGAATTGCAGGAAACCGATTTCAGGAGGTAGACTGGAATTGCATTGAAAGCATAGGAAAAGAGGCAGAACGTCCACAATGATGCACTTGGCCAAAAAGGGCGTATGCGTTTTTTCCTGAATATATTCAGGAAAAAACGCATACGCCCTTTTTGGCCAACCAAGCAAGCTTGCAAAGGAAATCTGCACTACAATGAAGTCTCACTTCCCCCCGGTCAAAAGGGCCATCTGAAAAAAGTGTAAAATCCAGAAAGGCAGGACAGGCCATGGAGAAATGGGAGCCTTGTTATGCTGATGGGCGGGATGTCAATTGCCAACAGACACTCGGGAGAAGTGTATGGTGTTTCCTGAAACATCTAAAAAACAAAGCAACAGAGCCTAGGGCACTTCCACTTATGGTCCTATAGCTTAGGGAAATTAAAATCAAAAAGATACAGCCACCCCATTGTTTGGGACGCCTCTGTTTACAAGAACCTCGTTTACCGTACAAGTTCAATATCACAGAAAGTGAAAAATGGATAAAGAACTTGTGGTACTTACGTACAATGCAGTATCACTCAGCAGTGAAATCTATGTCATCAGGCCCGTAGCAGCACAATGAGTGGATTCAGGTACGATGATTCTAACTGAAATAAGTCACACAGAAAAAGAAACATCATAAGATATCAGTAATACACGGAATGTAAACTTGGCTACACAGGAACTGAATTACAGAACAGAACAGGGTCTCAAATTTAGAAAACCAACTTATGCTTGTTTAAGGGTAAAGGTGAGTTGGGGTGCTGCATAAAACCAGAGATTGAAATGAGCACAGATAAAGTTCCTTAAGCCAAATATGGAATAGACAAGAGCTACTCCTTGCTCAATGAAATGGACTCAACACCGCATATTAAACGCCTAAGAATGTACCTGACTCTTAAGTATCTTAAAACCTATGGATTGCTATGTCTCCGAAAGAGAATCAAGCATGTGTACAGGGACATAAACGCAGCAGTGATAGGATTGGAGAGGTTCGGTGAGCAAATGAAGACCCTTTGAAGTCATATTGCATGGTACCCATTCCATGGGTTTCAACTACCCAGGTTTAAGGTATTCTTCCTTCAGCTAAAACATGCATGTGGAACGTAGAGTATAATCAACCATGTGATCGGGAGACGTGTTCAAATATGTCTCAGTTTTCGTACCCTGGTACTCGGGTGCAACATTCCAGACGCTTTACTAACACTCTCCCCACTTGGAGAGTCAGTCCCTTTAACCTCCTGTTTGGCCCAGTTTGCAATTTCTGCGGAAGATGAACAGGAATAGCGAGAACCAATGAGAGACTAGCTGGAGGTGTCTGGACGGGCAAATTTAACTCTCATTTCCCACCAGGAAGAGGAAATAACCAAAGGCTCAGCGTGCCGTGCCGGAACCAGATTAGGGCCTGAAGCCATCCTGCGGTGTTGCGGCCAGCTCACAAGAAAACGAGTTGAAGAAAGGAGCTCAGGGGCACTGTAATTCACAAACCTGCAGAGTTATAAATGACAACTATCGTCCAAAAATATACTGAAGTAAGGCTGCCAAGAGGACTTGAAAGCGGGGCAGAATTGCAGGAAACCGATTTCAGGAGGTAGACTGGAATTGCATTGAAAGCATAGGAAAAGAGGCAGAACGTCCACAATGATGCACTTGGCCAAAAAGGGCGTATGCGTTTTTTCCTGAATATATTCAGGAAAAAACGCATACGCCCTTTTTGGCCAACCAAGCAAGCTTGCAAAGGAAATCTGCACTACAATGAAGTCTCACTTCCCCCCGGTCAAAAGGGCCATCTGAAAAAAGTGTAAAATCCAGAAAGGCAGGACAGGCCATGGAGAACTGGGAGCCTTGTTATGCTGATGGGCGGGATGTCAATTGCCAACAGACACTCGGAAGAAGTGTATGGTGTTTCCCGAAACATCTAAAAAACAAAGCAACAGAGCCTAGGGCACTTCCACTTATGGTCCTATAGCTTAGGGAAATTAAAATCAAAAAGATACAGCCACCCCAATGTTTGGGACGCCTCTGTTTACAAGAACCTCGTTTACCGTACAAGTTCAATATCACAGAAAGTGAAAAATGGATAAAGAACTTGTGGTACTTACGTACAATGCAGTATCACTCAGCAGTGAAATCTATGTCATCAGGCCCGTAGCAGCACAATGAGTGGATTCAGGTACGATGATTCTAACTGAAATAAGTCACACAGAAAAAGAAACATCATAAGATATCAGTAATACACGGAATGTAAACTTGGCTACATAGGAACTGAATTACAGAACAGAACAGGGTCTCAAATTTAGAAAACCAACTTATGCTTTTTTAAGGGTAAAGGTGAGTTGGGGTGCTGCATAAAACCAGAGATTGAAATGAGCACAGATAAAGTTCCTTAAGCCAAATATGGAATAGACAAGAGCTACTCCTTGCTCAACGAAATGGACTCAACACCGCATATTAAACGCCTAAGAATGTACCTGACTCTTAAGTATCTTAAAACCTATGGATTGCTATGTCTCCGAAAGAGAATCAAGCATGTGTACAGGGACATAAACGCAGCAGTGATAGGATTGGAGAGGTTCGGTGAGCAAATGAAGACCCTTTGAAGTCATATTGCATGGTACCCATTCCACGGGTTTCAACTACCCAGGTTTAAGGTATTCTTCCTTCAGCTAAAACATGCATGTGGAACCTAGAGTATGATCAACCATGTGATCGGGAGACGTGTTCAAATATGTCTCAGTTTTCGTACCCTGGTACTCGGGTGCAACATTCCAGACGCTTTACTAACACTCTCCCGACTTGGAGAGTCAGTCCCTTTAACCTCCTGTTTGGCCCAGTTTGCAATTTCTGCGGAAGATGAACAGGAATAGCGAGAACCAATGAGAGACTAGCTGGAGGTGTCTGGACGGGCAAATTTAACTCTCATTTCCCACCAGGAAGAGGAAATAACCAAAGGCTCAGCGTGCCGTGCCGGAACCAGATTAGGGCCTGAAGCTATCCTGCGGTGTTGCGGCCAGCTCACAAGAAAACGAGTTGAAGAAAGGAGCTCAGGGGCACTGTAATTCACAAACCTGCAGAGTTATAAATGACAACTATCGTCCAAAAATATACTGAAGTAAGGCTGCCAAGAGGACTTGAAAGCAGGGCAGAATTGCAGGAAACCGATTTCAGGAGGTAGACTGGAATTGCATTGAAAGCATAGGAAAAGAGGCAGAACGTCCACAATGATGCACTTGGCCAAAAAGGGCGTATGCGTTTTTTCCTGAATATATTCAGGAAAAAACGCATACGCCCTTTTTGGCCAACCAAGCAAGCTTGCAAAGGAAATCTGCACTACAATGAAGTCTCACTTCCCCCCAGTCAAAAGAGCCATCTGAAAAAAGTGTAAAATCCAGAAAGGCAGGACAGGCCATGGAGAACTGGGAGCCTTGTTATGCTGATGGGCGGGATGTAAATTGCCAACAGACACTCGGGAGAAGTGTATGGTGTTTCCTGAAACATCTAAAAAACAAAGCAACAGAGCCTAGGGCACTTCCACTTATGGTCCTATAGCTTAGGGAAATTAAAATCAAAAAGATACAGCCACCCCAATGTTTGGGACGCCTCTGTTTACAAGAACCTCGTTTACCGTACAAGTTCAATATCACAGAAAGTGAAAAATGGATAAAGAACTTGTGGTACTTACGTACAATGCAGTATCACTCAGCAGTGAAATCTATGTCATCAGGCCCGTAGCAGCACAATGAGTGGATTCAGGTACGATGATTCTAACTGAAATAAGTCACACAGAAAAAGAAACATCATAAGATATCAGTAATACACGGAATGTAAACTTGGCTACACAGGAACTGAATTACAGAACAGAACAGGGTCTCAAATTTAGAAAACCAACTTATGCTTGTTTAAGGGTAAAGGTGAGTTGGGGTGCTGCATAAAACCAGAGATTGAAATGAGCACAGATAAAGTTCCTTAAGCCAAATATGGAATAGACAAGAGCTACTCCTTGCTCAACGAAATGGACTCAACACCGCATATTAAACGCCTAAGAATGTACCTGACTCTTAAGTATCTTAAAACCTATGGATTGCTATGTCTCCGAAAGAGAATCAAGCATGTGTACAGGGACATAAACGCAGCAGTGATAGGATTGGAGAGGTTCGGTGAGCAAATGAAGACCCTTTGAAGTCATATTGCATGGTACCCATTCCACGGGTTTCAACTACCCAGGTTTAAGGTATTCTTCCTTCAGCTAAAACATGCATGTGGAACCTAGAGTATGATCAACCATGTGATCGGGAGACGTGTTCAAATATGTCTCAGTTTTCGTACCCTGGTACTCGGGTGCAACATTCCAGACGCTTTACTAACACTCTCCCGACTTGGAGAGTCAGTCCCTTTAACCTCCTGTTTGGCCCAGTTTGCAATTTCTGCGGAAGATGAACAGGAATAGCGAGAACCAATGAGAGACTAGCTGGAGGTGTCTGGACGGGCAAATTTAACTCTCATTTCCCACCAGGAAGAGGAAAGAACCAAAGGCTCAGCGTGCCGTGCCGGAACCAGATTAGGGCCTGAAGGCATCCTGCGGTGTTGCGGCCAGCTCACAAGAAAACGAGTTGAAGAAAGGAGCTCAGGGGCACTGTAATTCACAAACCTGCAGAGTTATAAATGACAACTATCGTCCAAAAATATACTGAAGTAAGGCTGCCAAGAGGACTTGAAAGCGGGGCAGAATTGCAGGAAACCGATTTCAGGAGGTAGACTGGAATTGCATTGAAAGCATAGGAAAAGAGGCAGAACGTCCACAATGATGCACTTGGCCAAAAAGGGCGTATGCGTTTTTTCCTGAATATATTCAGGAAAAAACGCATACGCCCTTTTTGGCCAACCAAGCAAGCTTGCAAAGGAAATCTGCACTACAATGAAGTCTCACTTCCCCCCCCCCCCGGTCAAAAGGGCCATCTGAAAAAAGTGTAAAATCCAGAAAGGCAGGACAGGCCATGGAGAACTGGGAGCCTTGTTATGCTGATGGGCGGGATGTCAATTGCCAACAGACACTCGGGAGAAGTGTATGGTGTTTCCTGAAACATCTAAAAAACAAAGCAACAGAGCCTAGGGCACTTCCACTTATGGTCCTATAGCTTAGGGAAATTAAAATCAAAAAGATACAGCCACCCCAATGTTTGGGACGCCTCTGTTTACAAGAACCTCGTTTACCGTACAAGTTCAATATCACAGAAAGTGAAAAATGGATAAAGAACTTGTGGTACTTACGTACAATGCAGTATCACTCAGCAGTGAAATCTATGTCATCAGGCCCGTAGCAGCACAATGAGTGGATTCAGGTACGATGATTCTAACTGAAATAAGTCACACGGAGAAAGAAACATCATAAGATATCAGTAATACACGGAATGTAAACTTGGCTACACAGGAACTGAATTACAGAACAGAACAGGGTCTCAAATTTAGAAAACCAACTTATGCTTGTTTAAGGGTAAAGGTGAGTTGGGGTGCTGCATAAAACCAGAGATTGAAATGAGCACAGATAAAGTTCCTTAAGCCAAATATGGAATAGACAAGAGCTACTCCTTGCTCAACGAAATGGACTCAACACCGCATATTAAACGCCTAAGAATGTACCTGACTCTTAAGTATCTTAAAACCGATGGATTGCTATGTCTCCGAAAGAGAATCAAGCATGTGTACAGGGACATAAACGCAGCAGTGATAGGATTGGAGAGGTTCGGTGAGCAAATGAAGACCCTTTGAAGTCATATTGCATGGTACCCATTCCACGGGTTTCAACTACCCAGGTTTAAGGTATTCTTCCTTCAGCTAAAACATGCATGTGGAACCTAGAGTATGATCAACCATGTGATCGGGAGACGTGTTCAAATATGTCTCAGTTTTCGTACCCTGGTACTCGGGTGCAACATTCCAGACGCTTTACTAACACTCTCCCGACTTGGAGAGTCAGTCCCTTTAACCTCCTGTTTGGCCCAGTTTGCAAATTCTGCGGAAGATGAACAGGAATAGCGAGAACCAATGAGAGACTAGCTGGAGGTGTCTGGACGGGCAAATTTAACTCTCATTTCCCACCAGGAAGAGGAAAGAACCAAAGGCTCAGCGTGCCGTGCCGGAACCAGATTAGGGCCTGAAGGCATCCTGCGGTGTTGCGGCCAGCTCACAAGAAAACGAGTTGAAGAAAGGAGCTCAGGGGCACTGTAATTCACAAACCTGCAGAGTTATAAATGACAACTATCGTCCAAAAATATACTGAAGTAAGGCTGCCAAGAGGACTTGAAAGCGGGGCAGAATTGCAGGAAACCGATTTCAGGAGGTAGACTGGAATTGCATTGAAAGCATAGGAAAAGAGGCAGAACGTCCACAATGATGCACTTGGCCAAAAAGGGCGTATGCGTTTTTTCCTGAATATATTCAGGAAAAAACGCATACGCCCTTTTTGGCCAACCAAGCAAGCTTGCAAAGGAAATCTGCACTACAATGAAGTCTCACGTCCCCCCCCCCCGGTCAAAAGGGCCATCTGAAAAAAGTGTAAAATCCAGAAAGGCAGGACAGGCCATGGAGAACTGGGAGCCTTGTTATGCTGATGGGCGGGATGTCAATTGCCAACAGACACTCGGGAGAAGTGTATGGTGTTTCCTGAAACATCTAAAAAACAAAGCAACAGAGCCTAGGGCACTTCCACTTATGGTCCTATAGCTTAGGGAAATTAAAATCAAAAAGATACAGCCACCCCAATGTTTGGGACGCCTCTGTTTACAAGAACCTCGTTTACCGTACAAGTTCAATATCACAGAAAGTGAAAAATGGATAAAGAACTTGTGGTACTTACGTACAATGCACTATCACTCAGCAGTGAAATCTATGTCATCAGGCCCGTAGCAGCACAATGAGTGGATTCAGGTACGATGATTCTAACTGAAATAAGTCACACGGAGAAAGAAACATCATAAGATATCAGTAATACACGGAATGTAAACTTGGCTACACAGGAACTGAATTACAGAACAGAACAGGGTCTCAAATTTAGAAAACCAACTTATGCTTGTTTAAGGGTAAAGGTGAGTTGGGGTGCTGCATAAAACCAGAGATTGAAATGAGCACAGATAAAGTTCCTTAAGCCAAATATGGAATAGACAAGAGCTACTCCTTGCTCAACGAAATGGACTCAACACCGCATATTAAACGCCTAAGAATGTACCTGACTCTTAAGTATCTTAAAACCGATGGATTGCTATGTCTCCGAAAGAGAATCAAGCATGTGTACAGGGACATAAACGCAGCAGTGATAGGATTGGAGAGGTTCGGTGAGCAAATGAAGACCCTTTGAAGTCATATTGCATGGTACCCATTCCACGGGTTTCAACTACCCAGGTTTAAGGTATTCTTCCTTCAGCTAAAACATGCATGTGGAACCTAGAGTATGATCAACCATGTGATCGGGAGACGTGTTCAAATATGTCTCAGTTTTCGTACCCTGGTACTCGGGTGCAACATTCCAGACGCTTTACTAACACTCTCCCGACTTGGAGAGTCAGTCCCTTTAACCTCCTGTTTGGCCCAGTTTGCAATTTCTGCGGAAGATGAACAGGAATAGCGAGAACCAATGAGAGACTAGCTGGAGGTGTCTGGACGGGCAAATTTAACTCTCATTTCCCACCAGGAAGAGGAAATAACCAAAGGCTCAGCGTGCCGTGCCGGAACCAGATTAGGGCCTGAAGCCATCCTGCGGTGTTGCGGCCAGCTCACAAGAAAACGAGTTGAAGAAAGGAGCTCAGGGGCACTGTAATTCACAAACCTGCAGAGTTATAAATGACAACTATCGTCCAAAAATATACTGAAGTAAGGCTGCCAAGAGGACTTGAAAGCGGGGCAGAATTGCAGGAAACCGATTTCAGGAGGTAGACTGGAATTGCATTGAAAGCATAGGAAAAGAGGCAGAACGTCCACAATGATGCACTTGGCCAAAAAGGGCGTATGCGTTTTTTCCTGAATATATTCAGGAAAAAACGCATACGCCCTTTTTGGCCAACCAAGCAAGCTTGCAAAGGAAATCTGCACTACAATGAAGTCTCACTTCCCCCCGGTCAAAAGGGCCATCTGAAAAAAGTGTAAAATCCAGAAAGGCAGGACAGGCCATGGAGAACTGGGAGCCTTGTTATGCTGATGGGCGGGATGTCAATTGCCAACAGACACTCGGGAGAAGTGTGTGGTGTTTCCTGAAACATCTAAAAAACAAAGCAACAGAGCCTAGGGCACTTCCACTTATGGTCCTATAGCTTAGGGAAATTAAAATCAAAAAGATACAGCCACCCCAATGTTTGGGACGCCTCTGTTTACAAGAACCTCGTTTACCGTACAAGTTCAATATCACAGAAAGTGAAAAATGGATAAAGAACTTGTGGTACTTACGTACAATGCAGTATCACTCAGCAGTGAAATCTATGTCATCAGGCCCGTAGCAGCACAATGAGTGGATTCAGGTACGATGATTCTAACTGAAATAAGTCACACAGAAAAAGAAACATCATAAGATATCAGTAATACACGGAATGTAAACTTGGCTACACAGGAACTGAATTACAGAACAGAACAGGGTCTCAAATTTAGAAAACCAACTTATGCTTGTTTAAGGGTAAAGGTGAGTTGGGGTGCTGCATAAAACCAGAGATTGAAATGAGCACAGATAAAGTTCCTTAAGCCAAATATGGAATAGACAATAGCTACTCCTTGCTCAACGAAATGGACTCAACACCCCATATTAAACGCCTAAGAATGTACCTGACTCTTAAGTATCTTAAAACCGATGGATTGCTATGTCTCCGAAAGAGAATCAAGCATGTGTACAGGGACATAAACGCAGCAGTGATAGGATTGGAGAGGTTCGGTGAGCAAATGAAGACCCTTTGAAGTCATATTGCATGGTACCCATTCCACGGGTTTCAACTACCCAGGTTTAAGGTATTCTTCCTTCAGCTAAAACATGCATGTGGAACCTAGAGTATGATCAACCATGTGATCGGGAGACGTGTTCAAATATGTCTCAGTTTTCGTACCCTGGTACTCGGGTGCAACATTCCAGACGCTTTACTAACACTCTCCCGACTTGGAGAGTCAGTCCCTTTAACCTCCTGTTTGGCCCAGTTTGCAATTTCTGCGGAAGATGAACAGGAATAGCGAGAACCAATGAGAGACTAGCTGGAGGTGTCTGGACGGGCAAATTTAACTCTCATTTCCCACCAGGAAGAGGAAATAACCAAAGGCTCAGCGTGCCGTGCCGGAACCAGATTAGGGCCTGAAGCCATCCTGCAGTGTTGCGGCCAGCTCACAAGAAAGCGAGTTGAAGAAAGGAGCTCAGGGGCACTGTAATTCACAAACCTGCAGAGTTATAAATGACAACTATCGTCCAAAAATATACTGAAGTAAGGCTGCCAAGAGGACTTGAAAGCGGGGCAGAATTGCAGGAAACCGATTTCAGGAGGTAGACTGGAATTGCATTGAAAGCATAGGAAAAGAGGCAGAACGTCCACAATGATGCACTTGGCCAAAAAGGGCGTATGCGTTTTTTCCTGAATATATTCAGGAAAAAACGCATACGCCCTTTTTGGCTAACCAAGCAAGCTTGCAAAGGAAATCTGCACTACAATGAAGTCTCACTTCCCCCCGGTCAAAAGGGCCATCTGAAAAAAGTGTAAAATCCAGAAAGGCAGGACAGGCCATGGAGAACTGGGAGCCTTGTTATGCTGATGGGCGGGATGTCAATTGCCAACAGACACTCGGGAGAAGTGTATGGTGTTTCCTGAAACATCTAAAAAGCAAAGCAACAGAGCCTAGGGCACTTCCACTTATGGTCCTATAGCTTAGGGAAATTAAAATCAAAAAGATACAGCCACCCCAATGTTTGGGACGCCTCTGTTTACAAGAACCTCGTTTACCGTACAAGTTCAATATCACAGAAAGTGAAAAATGGATAAAGAACTTGTGGTACTTACGTACAATGCAGTATCACTCAGCAGTGAAATCTATGTCATCAGGCCCGTAGCAGCACAATGAGTGGATTCAGGTACGATGATTCTAACTGAAATAAGTCAAACAGAAAAAGAAACATCATAAGATATCAGTAATACACGGAATGTAAACTTGGCTACACAGGAACTGAATTACAGAACAGAACAGGGTCTCAAATTTAGAAAACCAACTTATGCTTGTTTAAGGGTAAAGGTGAGTTGGGGTGCTGCATAAAACCAGAGATTGAAATGAGCACAGATAAAGTTCCTTAAGCCAAATATGGAATAGACAAGAGCTACTCCTTGCTCAACGAAATGGACTCAACACCGCATATTAAACGCCTAAGAATGTACCTGACTCTTAAGTATCTTAAAACCTATGGATTGCTATGTCTCCGAAAGAGAATCAAGCATGTGTACAGGGACATAAACGCAGCAGTGATAGGATTGGAGAGGTTCGGTGAGCAAATGAAGACCCTTTGAAGTCATATTGCATGGTACCCATTCCACGGGTTTCAACTACCCAGGTTTAAGGTATTCTTCCTTCAGCTAAAACATGCATGTGGAACCTAGAGTATGATCAACCATGTGATCGGGAGACGTGTTCAAATATGTCTCAGTTTTCGTACCCTGGTACTCGGGTGTAACATTCCAGACGCTTTACTAACACTCTCCCGACTTGGAGAGTCAGTCCCTTTAACCTCCTGTTTGGCCCATTTTGCAATTTCTGCGGAAGATGAACAGGAATAGCGAGAACCAATGAGAGACTAGCTGGAGGTGTCTGGACGGGCAAATTTAACTCTCATTTCCCACCAGGAAGAGGAAATAACCAAAGGCTCAGCGTGCCGTGCCGGAACCAGATTAGGGCCTGAAGCCATCCTGCGGTGTTGCGGCCAGCTCACAAGAAAACGAGTTGAAGAAAGGAGCTCAGGGGCACTGTAATTCACAAACCTGCAGAGTTATAAATGACAACTATCGTCCAAAAATATACTGAAGTAAGGCTGCCAAGAGGACTTGAAAGCGGGGCAGAATTGCAGGAAACTGATTTCAGGAGGTAGACTGGAATTGCATTGAAAGCATAGGAAAAGAGGCAGAACGTCCACAATGATGCACTTGGCCAAAAAGGGCGTATGCGTTTTTTCCTGAATATATTCAGGAAAAAACGCATACGCCCTTTTTGGCCAACCAAGCGAGCTTGCAAAGGAAATCTGCACTACAATGAAGTCTCACTTCCCCCCGGTCAAAAGGGCCATCTGAAAAAAGTGTAAAATCCAGAAAGGCAGGACAGGCCATGGAGAACTGGGAGCCTTGTTATGCTGATGGGCGGGATGTCAATTGCCAACAGACACTCGGGAGAAGTGTATGGCGTTTCCTGAAACATCTAAAAAACAAAGCAACAGAGCCTAGGGCACTTCCACTTATGGTCCTATAGCTTAGGGAAATTAAAATCAAAAAGATAAAGCCACCCCAATGTTTGGGACGCCTCTGTTTACAAGAACCTCGTTTACCGTACAAGTTCAATATCACAGAAAGTGAAAAATGGATAAAGAACTTGTGGTACTTACGTACAATGCAGTATCACTCAGCAGTGAAATCTATGTCATCAGGCCCGTAGCAGCACAATGAGTGGATTCAGGTACGATGATTCTAACTGAAATAAGTCACACAGAAAAAGAAACATCATAAGATATCAGTAATACACGGAATGTAAACTTGGCTACACAGGAACTGAATTACAGAACAGAACAGGGTCTCAAATTTAGAAAACCAACTTATGCTTGTTTAAGGGGAAAGGTGAGTTGGGGTGCTGCATAAAACCAGAGATTGAAATGAGCACAGATAAAGTTCCTTAAGCCAAATATGGAATAGACAAGAGCTACTCCTTGCTCAACGAAATGGACTCAACACCGCATATTAAACGCCTAAGAATGTACCTGACTCTTAAGTATCTTAAAACCTATGGATTGCTATGTCTCCGAAAGAGAATCAAGCATGTGTACAGGGACATAAACACAGCAGTGATAGGATTGGAGAGGTTCGGTGAGCAAATGAAGACCCTTTGAAGTCATATTGCATGGTACCCATTCCACGGGTTTCAACTACCCAGGTTTAAGGTATTCTTCCTTCAGCTAAAACATGCATGTGGAACCTAGAGTATGATCAACCATGTGATCGGGAGACGTGTTCAAATATGTCTCAGTTTTCGTACCCTGGTACTCGGGTGCAACATTCCAGACACTTTACTAACACTCTCCCGACTTGGAGAGTCAGTCCCTTTAACCTCCTGTTTGGCCCATTTTGCAATTTCTGCGGAAGATGAACAGGAATAGGGAGAACCAATGAGAGACTAGCTGGAGGTGTCTGGACGGGCAAATTTAACTCTCATTTCCCACCAGGAAGAGGAAATAACCAAAGGCTCAGCGTGCCGTGCCGGAACCAGATTAGGGCCTGAAGCCATCCTGCGGTGTTGCGGCCAGCTCACAAGAAAACGAGTTGAAGAAAGGAGCTCAGGGGCACTGTAATTCACAAACCTGCAGAGTTATAAATGACAACTATCGTCCAAAAATATACTGAAGTAAGGCTGCCAAGAGGACTTGAAAGCGGGGCAGAATTGCAGGAAACTGATTTCAGGAGGTAGACTGGAATTGCATTGAAAGCATAGGAAAAGAGGCAGAACGTCCACAATGATGCACTTGGCCAAAAAGGGCGTATGCGTTTTTTCCTGAATATATTCAGGAAAAAACGCATACGCCCTTTTTGGCCAACCAAGCGAGCTTGCAAAGGAAATCTGCACTACAATGAAGTCTCACTTCCCCCCGGTCAAAAGGGCCATCTGAAAAAAGTGTAAAATCCAGAAAGGCAGGACAGTCCATGGAGAACTGGGAGCCTTGTTATGCTGATGGGCGGGATGTCAATTGCCAACAGACACTCGGGAGAAGTGTATGGCGTTTCCTGAAACATCTAAAAAACAAAGCAACAGAGCCTAGGGCACTTCCACTTATGGTCCTATAGCTTAGGGAAATTAAAATCAAAAAGATACAGCCACCCCAATGTTTGGGACGCCTCTGTTTACAAGAACCTCGTTTACCGTACAAGTTCAATATCACAGAAAGTGAAAAATGGATAAAGAACTTGTGGTACTTACGTACAATGCAGTATCACTCAGCAGTGAAATCTATGTCATCAGGCCCGTAGCAGCACAATGAGTGGATTCAGGTACGATGATTCTAACTGAAATAAGTCACACAGAAAAAGAAACATCATAAGATATCAGTAATACACGGAATGTAAACTTGGCTACACAGGAACTGAATTACAGAACAGAACAGGGTCTCAAATTTAGAAAACCAACTTATGCTTGTTTAAGGGGAAAGGTGAGTTGGGGTGCTGCATAAAACCAGAGATTGAAATGAGCACAGATAAAGTTCCTTAAGCCAAATATGGAATAGACAAGAGCTACTCCTTGCTCAACGAAATGGACTCAACACCGCATATTAAACGCCTAAGAATGTACCTGACTCTTAAGTATCTTAAAACCTATGGATTGCTATGTCTCCGAAAGAGAATCAAGCATGTGTACAGGGACATAAACGCAGCAGTGATAGGATTGGAGAGGTTCGGTGAGCAAATGAAGACCCTTTGAAGTCATATTGCATGGTACCCATTCCACGGGTTTCAACTACCCAGGTTTAAGGTATTCTTCCTTCAGCTAAAACATGCATGTGGAATCTAGAGTATGATCAACCATGTGATCGGGAGACGTGTTCAAATATGTCTCAGTTTTCGTACCCTGGTACTCGGGTGCAACATTCCAGACACTTTACTAACACTCTCCCGACTTGGAGAGTCAGTCCCTTTAACCTCCTGTTTGGCCCAGTTTGCAATTTCTGCGGAAGATGAACAGGAATAGCGAGAACCAATGAGAGACTAGCTGGAGGTGTCTGGACGGGCAAATTTAACTCTCATTTCCCACCAGGAAGAGGAAATAACCAAAGGCTCAGCGTGCCGTGCCGGAACCAGATTAGGGCCTGAAGCCATCCTGCGGTGTTGCGGCCAGCTCACAAGAAAACGAGTTGAAGAAAGGAGCTCAGGGGCACTGTAATTCACAAACCTGCAGAGTTATAAATGACAACTATCGTCCAAAAATATACTGAAGTAAGGCTGCCAAGAGGACTTGAAAGCGGGGCAGAATTGCAGGAAACCGATTTCAGGAGGTAGACTGGAATTGCATTGAAAGCATAGGAAAAGAGGCAGAACGTCCACAATGATGCACTTGGCCAAAAAGGGCGTATGCGTTTTTTCCTGAATATATTCAGGAAAAAACGCATACGCCCTTTTTGGCCAACCAAGCAAGCTTGCAAAGGAAATCTGCACTACAATGAAGTCTCACTTCCCCCCGGTCAAAAGGGCCATCTGAAAAAAGTGTAAAATCCAGAAAGGCAGGACAGGCCATGGAGAACTGGGAGCCTTGTTATGCTGATGGGCGGGATGTCAATTGCCAACAGACACTCGGGAGAAGTGTATGGCGTTTCCTGAAACATCTAAAAAACAAAGCAACAGAGCCTAGGGCACTTCCACTTATGGTCCTATAGCTTAGGGAAATTAAAATCAAAAAGATACAGCCACCCCAATGTTTGGGACGCCTCTGTTTACAAGAACCTCGTTTACCGTACAAGTTCAATATCACAGAAAGTGAAAAATGGATAAAGAACTTGTGGTACTTACGTACAATGCAGTATCACTCAGCAGTGAAATCTATGTCATCAGGCCCGTAGCAGCACAATGAGTGGATTCAGGTACGATGATTCTAACTGAAATAAGTCACACAGAAAAAGAAACATCATAAGATATCAGTAATACACGGAATGTAAACTTGGCTACACAGGAACTGAATTACAGAACAGAACAGGGTCTCAAATTTAGAAAACCAACTTATGCTTGTTTAAGGGGAAAGGTGAGTTGGGGTGCTGCATAAAACCAGAGATTGAAATGAGCACAGATAAAGTTCCTTAAGCCAAATATGGAATAAACAAGAGCTACTCCTTGCTCAACGAAATGGACTCAACACCGCATATTAAACGCCTAAGAATGTACCTGACTCTTAAGTATCTTAAAACCTATGGATTGCTATGTCTCCGAAAGAGAATCAAGCATGTGTACAGGGACATAAACACAGCAGTGATAGGATTGGAGAGGTTCGGTGAGCAAATGAAGACCCTTTGAAGTCATATTGCATGGTACCCATTCCACGGGTTTCAACTACCCAGGTTTAAGGTATTCTTCCTTCAGCTAAAACATGCATGTGGAACCTAGAGTATGATCAACCATGTGATCGGGAGACGTGTTCAAATATGTCTCAGTTTTCGTACCCTGGTACTCGGGTGCAACATTCCAGACACTTTACTAACACTCTCCCGACTTGGAGAGTCAGTCCCTTTAACCTCCTGTTTGGCCCATTTTGCAATTTCTGCGGAAGATGAACAGGAATAGGGAGAACCAATGAGAGACTAGCTGGAGGTGTCTGGACGGGCAAATTTAACTCTCATTTCCCACCAGGAAGAGGAAATAACCAAAGGCTCAGCGTGCCGTGCCGGAACCAGATTAGGGCCTGAAGCCATCCTGCGGTGTTGCGGCCAGCTCACAAGAAAACGAGTTGAAGAAAGGAGCTCAGGGGCACTGTAATTCACAAACCTGCAGAGTTATAAATGACAACTATCGTCCAAAAATATACTGAAGTAAGGCTGCCAAGAGGACTTGAAAGCGGGGCAGAATTGCAGGAAACCGATTTCAGGAGGTAGACTGGAATTGCATTGAAAGCATAGGAAAAGAGGCAGAACGTCCACAATGATGCACTTGGCCAAAAAGGGCGTATGCGTTTTTTCCTGAATATATTCAGGAAAAAACGCATACGCCCTTTTTGGCCAACCAAGCGAGCTTGCAAAGGAAATCTGCACTACAATGAAGTCTCACTTCCCCCCGGTCAAAAGGGCCATCTGAAAAAAGTGTAAAATCCAGAAAGGCAGGACAGTCCATGGAGAACTGGGAGCCTTGTTATGCTGATGGGCGGGATGTCAATTGCCAACAGACACTCGGGAGAAGTGTATGGCGTTTCCTGAAACATCTAAAAAACAAAGCAACAGAGCCTAGGGCACTTCCACTTATGGTCCTATAGCTTAGGGAAATTAAAATCAAAACGATACAGCCACCCCAATGTTTGGGACGCCTCTGTTTACAAGAACCTCGTTTACCGTACAAGTTCAATATCACAGAAAGTGAAAAATGGATAAAGAACTTGTGGTACTTACGTACAATGCAGTATCACTCAGCAGTGAAATCTATGTCATCAGGCCCGTAGCAGCACAATGAGTGGATTCAGGTACGATGATTCTAACTGAAATAAGTCACACAGAAAAAGAAACATCATAAGATATCAGTAATACACGGAATGTAAACTTGGCTACACAGGAACTGAATTACAGAACAGAACAGGGTCTCAAATTTAGAAAACCAACTTATGCTTGTTTAAGGGGAAAGGTGAGTTGGGGTGCTGCATAAAACCAGAGATTGAAATGAGCACAGATAAAGTTCCTTAAGCCAAATATGGAATAGACAAGAGCTACTCCTTGCTCAACGAAATGGACTCAACACCGCATATTAAACGCCTAAGAATGTACCTGACTCTTAAGTATCTTAAAACCTATGGATTGCTATGTCTCCGAAAGAGAATCAAGCATGTGTACAGGGACATAAACGCAGCAGTGATAGGATTGGAGAGGTTCGGTGAGCAAATGAAGACCCTTTGAAGTCATATTGCATGGTACCCATTCCACGGGTTTCAACTACCCAGGTTTAAGGTATTCTTCCTTCAGCTAAAACATGCATGTGGAATCTAGAGTATGATCAACCATGTGATCGGGAGACGTGTTCAAATATGTCTCAGTTTTCGTACCCTGGTACTCGGGTGCAACATTCCAGACACTTTACTAACACTCTCCCGACTTGGAGAGTCAGTCCCTTTAACCTCCTGTTTGGCCCAGTTTGCAATTTCTGCGGAAGATGAACAGGAATAGCGAGAACCAATGAGAGACTAGCTGGAGGTGTCTGGACGGGCAAATTTAACTCTCATTTCCCACCAGGAAGAGGAAATAACCAAAGGCTCAGCGTGCCGTGCCGGAACCAGATTAGGGCCTGAAGCCATCCTGCGGTGTTGCGGCCAGCTCACAAGAAAACGAGTTGAAGAAAGGAGCTCAGGGGCACTGTAATTCACAAACCTGCAGAGTTATAAATGACAACTATCGTCCAAAAATATACTGAAGTAAGGCTGCCAAGAGGACTTGAAAGCGGGGCAGAATTGCAGGAAACCGATTTCAGGAGGTAGACTGGAATTGCATTGAAAGCATAGGAAAAGAGGCAGAACGTCCACAATGATGCACTTGGCCAAAAAGGGCGTATGCGTTTTTTCCTGAATATATTCAGGAAAAAACGCATACGCCCTTTTTGGCCAACCAAGCAAGCTTGCAAAGGAAATCTGCACTACAATGAAGTCTCACTTCCCCCCGGTCAAAAGGGCCATCTGAAAAAAGTGTAAAATCCAGAAAGGCAGGACAGGCCATGGAGAACTGGGAGCCTTGTTATGCTGATGGGCGGGATGTAAATTGCCAACAGACACTCGGGAGAAGTGTATGGTGTTTCCTGAAACATCTAAAAAACAAAGCAACAGAGCCTAGGGCACTTCCACTTATGGTCCTATAGCTTAGGGAAATTAAAATCAAAAAGATACAGCCACCCCAATGTTTGGGACGCCTCTGTTTACAAGAACCTCGTTTACCGTACAAGTTCAATATCACAGAAAGTGAAAAATGGATAAAGAACTTGTGGTACTTACGTACAATGCAGTATCACTCAGCAGTGAAATCTATGTCATCAGGCCCGTAGCAGCACAATGAGTGGATTCAGGTACGATGATTCTAACTGAAATAAGTCACACAGAAAAAGAAACATCATAAGATATCAGTAATACACGGAATGTAAACTTGGCTACACAGGAACTGAATTACAGAACAGAACAGGGTCTCAAATTTAGAAAACCAACTTATGCTTGTTTAAGGGGAAAGGTGAGTTGGGGTGCTGCATAAAACCAGAGATTGAAATGAGCACAGATAAAGTTCCTTAAGCCAAATATGGAATAAACAAGAGCTACTCCTTGCTCAACGAAATGGACTCAACACCGCATATTAAACGCCTAAGAATGTACCTGACTCTTAAGTATCTTAAAACCTATGGATTGCTATGTCTCCGAAAGAGAATCAAGCATGTGTACAGGGACATAAACGCAGCAGTGATAGGATTGGAGAGGTTCGGTGAGCAAATGAAGACCCTTTGAAGTCATATTGCATGGTACCCATTCCACGGGTTTCAACTACCCAGGTTTAAGGTATTCTTCCTTCAGCTAAAACATGCATGTGGAACCTAGAGTATGATCAACCATGTGATCGGGAGACGTGTTCAAATATGTCTCAGTTTTCGTACCCTGGTACTCGGGTGCAACATTCCAGACGCTTTACTAACACTCTCCCGACTTGGAGAGTCAGTCCCTTTAACCTCCTGTTTGGCCCAGTTTGCAATTTCTGCGGAAGATGAACAGGAATAGCGAGAACCAATGAGAGACTAGCTGGAGGTGTCTGGACGGGCAAATTTAACTCTCATTTCCCACCAGGAAGAGGAAATAACCAAAGGCTCAGCGTGCCGTGCCGGAACCAGATTAGGGCCTGAAGCCATCCTGCGGTGTTGCGGCCAGCTCACAAGAAAACGAGTTGAAGAAAGGAGCTCAGGGGCACTGTAATTCACAAACCTGCAGAGTTATAAATGACAACTATCGTCCAAAAATATACTGAAGTAAGGCTGCCAAGAGGACTTGAAAGCGGGGCAGAATTGCAGGAAACCGATTACAGGAGGTAGACTGGAATTGCATTGAAAGCATAGGAAAAGAGGCAGAACGTCCACAATGATGCACTTGGCCAAAAAGGGCGTATGCGTTTTTTCCTGAATATATTCAGGAAAAAACGCATACGCCCTTTTTGGCCAACCAAGCAAGCTTGCAAAGGAAATCTGCACTACAATGAAGTCTCACTTCCCCCCGGTCAAAAGGGCCATCTGAAAAAAGTGTAAAATCCAGAAAGGCAGGACAGGCCATGGAGAACTGGGAGCCTTGTTATGCTGATGGGCGGGATGTCAATTGCCAACAGACACTCGGGAGAAGTGTGTGGTGTTTCCTGAAACATCTAAAAAACAAAGCAACAGAGCCTAGGGCACTTCCACTTATGGTCCTATAGCTTAGGGAAATTAAAATCAAAAAGATACAGCCACCCCAATGTTTGGGACGCCTCTGTTTACAAGAACCTCGTTTACCGTACAAGTTCAATATCACAGAAAGTGAAAAATGGATAAAGAACTTGTGGTACTTACGTACAATGCAGTATCACTCAGCAGTGAAATCTATGTCATCAGGCCCGTAGCAGCACAATGAGTGGATTCAGGTACGATGATTCTAACTGAAATAAGTCACACAGAAAAAGAAACATCATAAGATATCAGTAATACACGGAATGTAAACTTGGCTACACAGGAACTGAATTACAGAACAGAACAGGGTCTCAAATTTAGAAAACCAACTTATGCTTGTTTAAGGGTAAAGGTGAGTTGGGGTGCTGCATAAAACCAGAGATTGAAATGAGCACAGATAAAGTTCCTTAAGCCAAATATGGAATAGACAAGAGCTACTCCTTGCTCAACGAAATGGACTCAACACCCCATATTAAACGCCTAAGAATGTACCTGACTCTTAAGTATCTTAAAACCTATGGATTGCTATGTCTCCGAAAGAGAATCAAGCATGTGTACAGGGACATAAACGCAGCAGTGATAGGATTGGAGAGGTTCGGTGAGCAAATGAAGACCCTTTGAAGTCATATTGCATGGTACCCATTCCACGGGTTTCAACTACCCAGGTTTAAGGTATTCTTCCTTCAGCTAAAACATGCATGTGGAACCTAGAGTATGATCAACCATGTGATCGGGAGACGTGTTCAAATATGTCTCAGTTTTCGTACCCTGGTACTCGGGTGCAACATTCCAGACGCTTTACTAACACTCTCCCGACTTGGAGAGTCAGTCCCTTTAACCTCCTGTTTGGCCCATTTTGCAATTTCTGCGGAAGATGAACAGGAATAGGGAGAACCAATGAGAGACTAGCTGGAGGTGTCTGGACGGGCAAATTTAACTCTCATTTCCCACCAGGAAGAGGAAATAACCAAAGGCTCAGCGTGCCGTGCCGGAACCAGATTAGGGCCTGAAGCCATCCTGCGGTGTTGCGGCCAGCTCACAAGAAAACGAGTTGAAGAAAGGAGCTCAGGGGCACTGTAATTCACAAACCTGCAGAGTTATAAATGACAACTATCGTCCAAAAATATACTGAAGTAAGGCTGCCAAGAGGACTTGAAAGCGGGGCAGAATTGCAGGAAACTGATTTCAGGAGGTAGACTGGAATTGCATTGAAAGCATAGGAAAAGAGGCAGAACGTCCACAATGATGCACTTGGCCAAAAAGGGCGTATGCGTTTTTTCCTGAATATATTCAGGAAAAAACGCATACGCCCTTTTTGGCCAACCAAGCAAGCTTGCAAAGGAAATCTGCACTACAATGAAGTCTCACTTCCCCCCGGTCAAAAGGGCCATCTGAAAAAAGTGTAAAATCCAGAAACGCAGGACAGGCCATGGAGAACTGGGAGCCTTGTTATGCTGATGGGCGGGATGTCAATTGCCAACAGACACTCGGGAGAAGTGTGTGGTGTTTCCTGAAACATCTAAAAAACAAAGCAACAGAGCCTAGGGCACTTCCACTTATGGTCCTATAGCTTAGGGAAATTAAAATCAAAAAGATACAGCCACCCCAATGTTTGGGACGCCTCTGTTTACAAGAACCTCGTTTACCGTACAAGTTCAATATCACAGAAAGTGAAAAATGGATAAAGAACTTGTGGTACTTACGTACAATGCAGTATCACTCAGCAGTGAAATCTATGTCATCAGGCCCGTAGCAGCACAATGAGTGGATTCAGGTACGATGATTCTAACTGAAATAAGTCACACAGAAAAAGAAACATCATAAGATATCAGTAATACACGGAATGTAAACTTGGCTACACAGGAACTGAATTACAGAACAGAACAGGGTCTCAAATTTAGAAAACCAACTTATGCTTGTTTAAGGGTAAAGGTGAGTTGGGGTGCTGCATAAAACCAGAGATTGAAATGAGCACAGATAAAGTTCCTTAAGCCAAATATGGAATAGACAATAGCTACTCCTTGCTCAACGAAATGGACTCAACACCGCATATTAAACGCCTAAGAATGTACCTGACTCTTAAGTATCTTAAAACCGATGGATTGCTATGTCTCCGAAAGAGAATCAAGCATGTGTACAGGGACATAAACGCAGCAGTGATAGGATTGGAGAGGTTCGGTGAGCAAATGAAGACCCTTTGAAGTCATATTGCATGGTACCCATTCCACGGGTTTCAACTACCCAGGTTTAAGGTATTCTTCCTTCAGCTAAAACATGCATGTGGAACCTAGAGTATGATCAACCATGTGATCGGGAGACGTGTTCAAATATGTCTCAGTTTTCGTACCCTGGTACTCGGGTGCAACATTCCAGACGCTTTACTAACACTCTCCCGACTTGGAGAGTCAGTCCCTTTAACCTCCTGTTTGGCCCAGTTTGCAATTTCTGCGGAAGATGAACAGGAATAGCGAGAACCAATGAGAGACTAGCTGGAGGTGTCTGGACGGGCAAATTTAACTCTCATTTCCCACCAGGAAGAGGAAATAACCAAAGGCTCAGCATGCCGTGCCGGAACCAGATTAGGGCCTGAAGCCATCCTGCAGTGTTGCGGCCAGCTCACAAGAAAGCGAGTTGAAGAAAGGAGCTCAGGGGCACTGTAATTCACAAACCTGCAGAGTTATAAATGACAACTATCGTCCAAAAATATACTGAAGTAAGGCTGCCAAGAGGACTTGAAAGCGGGGCAGAATTGCAGGAAACCGATTTCAGGAGGTAGACTGGAATTGCATTGAAAGCATAGGAAAAGAGGCAGAACGTCCACAATGATGCACTTGGCCAAAAAGGGCGTATGCGTTTTTTCCTGAATATATTCAGGAAAAAACGCATACGCCCTTTTTGGCCAACCAAGCAAGCTTGCAAAGGAAATCTGCACTACAATGAAGTCTCACTTCCCCCCGGTCAAAAGGGCCATCTGAAAAAAGTGTAAAATCCAGAAAGGCAGGACAGGCCATGGAGAACTGGGAGCCTTGTTATGCTGATGGGCGGGATGTCAATTGCCAACAGACACTCGGGAGAAGTGTATGGTGTTTCCTGAAACGTCTAAAAAACAAAGCAACAGAGCCTAGGGCACTTCCACTTATGGTCCTATAGCTTAGGGAAATTAAAATCAAAAAGATACAGCCACCCCAATGTTTGGGACGCCTCTGTTTACAAGAACCTCGTTTACCGTACAAGTTCAATATCACAGAAAGTGAAAAATGGATAAAGAACTTGTGGTACTTACGTACAATGCAGTATCACTCAGCAGTGAAATCTATGTCATCAGGCCCGTAGCAGCACAATGAGTGGATTCAGGTACGATGATTCTAACTGAAATAAGTCAAACAGAAAAAGAAACATCATAAGATATCAGTAATACACGGAATGTAAACTTGGCTACACAGGAACTGAATTACAGAACAGAACAGGGTCTCAAATTTAGAAAACCAACTTATGCTTGTTTAAGGGTAAAGGTGAGTTGGGGTGCTGCATAAAACCAGAGATTGAAATGAGCACAGATAAAGTTCCTTAAGCCAAATATGGAATAGACAAGAGCTACTCCTTGCTCAACGAAATGGACTCAACACCGCATATTAAACGCCTAAGAATGTACCTGACTCTTAAGTATCTTAAAACCTATGGATTGCTATGTCTCCGAAAGAGAATCAAGCATGTGTACAGGGACATAAACGCAGCAGTGATAGGATTGGAGAGGTTCGGTGAGCAAATGAAGACCCTTTGAAGTCATATTGCATGGTACCCATTCCACGGGTTTCAACTACCCAGGTTTAAGGTATTCTTCCTTCAGCTAAAACATGCATGTGGAACCTAGAGTATGATCAACCATGTGATCGGGAGACGTGTTCAAATATGTCTCAGTTTTCGTACCCTGGTACTCGGGTGCAACATTCCAGACACTTTACTAACACTCTCCCGACTTGGAGAGTCAGTCCCTTTAACCTCCTGTTTGGCCCATTTTGCAATTTCTGCGGAAGATGAACAGGAATAGGGAGAACCAATGAGAGACTAGCTGGAGGTGTCTGGACGGGCAAATTTAACTCTCATTTCCCACCAGGAAGAGGAAATAACCAAAGGCTCAGCGTGCCGTGCCGGAACCAGATTAGGGCCTGAAGCCATCCTGCGGTGTTGCGGCCAGCTCACAAGAAAACGAGTTGAAGAAAGGAGCTCAGGGGCACTGTAATTCACAAACCTGCAGAGTTATAAATGACAACTATCGTCCAAAAATATACTGAAGTAAGGCTGCCAAGAGGACTTGAAAGCGGGGCAGAATTGCAGGAAACTGATTTCAGGAGGTAGACTGGAATTGCATTGAAAGCATAGGAAAAGAGGCAGAACGTCCACAATGATGCACTTGGCCAAAAAGGGCGTATGCGTTTTTTCCTGAATATATTCAGGAAAAAACGCATACGCCCTTTTTGGCCAACCAAGCAAGCTTGCAAAGGAAATCTGCACTACAATGAAGTCTCACTTCCCCCCGGTCAAAAGGGCCATCTGAAAAAAGTGTAAAATCCAGAAAGGCAGGACAGGCCATGGAGAACTGGGAGCCTTGTTATGCTGATGGGCGGGATGTCAATTGCCAACAGACACTCGGGAGAAGTGTATGGCGTTTCCTGAAACATCTAAAAAACAAAGCAACAGAGCCTAGGGCACTTCCACTTATGGTCCTATAGCTTAGGGAAATTAAAATCAAAAAGATACAGCCACCCCAATGTTTGGGACGCCTCTGTTTACAAGAACCTCGTTTACCGTACAAGTTCAATATCACAGAAAGTGAAAAATGGATAAAGAACTTGTGGTACTTACGTACAATGCAGTATCACTCAGCAGTGAAATCTATGTCATCAGGCCCGTAGCAGCACAATGAGTGGATTCAGGTACGATGATTCTAACTGAAATAAGTCACACAGAAAAAGAAACATCATAAGATATCAGTAATACACGGAATGTAAACTTGGCTACACAGGAACTGAATTACAGAACAGAACAGGGTCTCAAATTTAGAAAACCAACTTATGCTTGTTTAAGGGTAAAGGTGAGTTGGGGTGCTGCATAAAACCAGAGATTGAAATGAGCACAGATAAAGTTCCTTAAGCCAAATATGGAATAGACAAGAGCTACTCCTTGCTCAACGAAATGGACTCAACACCGCATATTAAACGCCTAAGAATGTACCTGACTCTTAAGTATCTTAAAACCTATGGATTGCTATGTCTCCGAAAGAGAATCAAGCATGTGTACAGGGACATAAACGCAGCAGTGATAGGATTGGAGAGGTTCGGTGAGCAAATGAAGACCCTTTGAAGTCATATTGCATGGTACCCATTCCACGGGTTTCAACTACCCAGGTTTAAGGTATTCTTCCTTCAGCTAAAACATGCATGTGGAATCTAGAGTATGATCAACCATGTGATCGGGAGACGTGTTCAAATATGTCTCAGTTTTCGTACCCTGGTACTCGGGTGCAACATTCCAGACACTTTACTAACACTCTCCCGACTTGGAGAGTCAGTCCCTTTAACCTCCTGTTTGGCCCAGTTTGCAATTTCTGCGGAAGATGAACAGGAATAGGGAGAACCAATGAGAGACTAGCTGGAGGTGTCTGGACGGGCAAATTTAACTCTCATTTCCCACCAGGAAGAGGAAATAACCAAAGGCTCAGCGTGCCGTGCCGGAACCAGATTAGGGCCTGAAGCCATCCTGCGGTGTTGCGGCCAGCTCACAAGAAAACGAGTTGAAGAAAGGAGCTCAGGGGCACTGTAATTCACAAACCTGCAGAGTTATAAATGACAACTATCGTCCAAAAATATACTGAAGTAAGGCTGCCAAGAGGACTTGAAAGCGGGGCAGAATTGCAGGAAACTGATTTCAGGAGGTAGACTGGAATTGCATTGAAAGCATAGGAAAAGAGGCAGAACGTCCACAATGATGCACTTGGCCAAAAAGGGCGTATGCGTTTTTTCCTGAATATATTCAGGAAAAAACGCATACGCCCTTTTTGGCCAACCAAGCAAGCTTGCAAAGGAAATCTGCACTACAATGAAGTCTCACTTCCCCCCCCCCGGTCAAAAGGGCCATCTGAAAAAAGTGTAAAATCCAGAAAGGCAGGACAGGCCATGGAGAACTGGGAGCCTTGTTATGCTGATGGGCGGGATGTAAATTGCCAACAGACACTCGGGAGAAGTGTATGGTGTTTCCTGAAACATCTAAAAAACAAAGCAACAGAGCCTAGGGCACTTCCACTTATGGTCCTATAGCTTAGGGAAATTAAAATCAAAAAGATACAGCCACCCCAATGTTTGGGACGCCTCTGTTTACAAGAACCTCGTTTACCGTACAAGTTCAATATCACAGAAAGTGAAAAATGGATAAAGAACTTGTGGTACTTACGTACAATGCAGTATCACTCAGCAGTGAAATCTATGTCATCAGGCCCGTAGCAGCACAATGAGTGGATTCAGGTACGATGATTCTAACTGAAATAAGTCACACAGAGAAAGAAACATCATAAGATATCAGTAATACACGGAATGTAAACTTGGCTACACAGGAACTGAATTACAGAACAGAACAGGGTCTCAAATTTAGAAAACCAACTTATGCTTGTTTAAGGGTAAAGGTGAGTTGGGGTGCTGCATAAAACCAGAGATTGAAATGAGCACAGATAAAGTTCCTTAAGCCAAATATGGAATAGACAAGAGCTACTCCTTGCTCAACGAAATGGACTCAACACCGCATATTAAACGCCTAAGAATGTACCTGACTCTTAAGTATCTTAAAACCGATGGATTGCTATGTCTCCGAAAGAGAATCAAGCATGTGTACAGGGACATAAACGCAGCAGTGATAGGATTGGAGAGGTTCGGTGAGCAAATGAAGACCCTTTGAAGTCATATTGCATGGTACCCATTCCACGGGTTTCAACTACCCAGGTTTAAGGTATTCTTCCTTCAGCTAAAACATGCATGTGGAACCTAGAGTATGATCAACCATGTGATCGGGAGACGTGTTCAAATATGTCTCAGTTTTCGTACCCTGGTACTCGGGTGCAACATTCCAGACGCTTTACTAACACTCTCCCGACTTGGAGAGTCAGTCCCTTTAACCTCCTGTTTGGCCCAGTTTGCAATTTCTGCGGAAGATGAACAGGAATAGCGAGAACCAATGAGAGACTAGCTGGAGGTGTCTGGACGGGCAAATTTAACTCTCATTTCCCACCAGGAAGAGGAAATAACCAAAGGCTCAGCGTGCCGTGCCGGAACCAGATTAGGGCCTGAAGCCATCCTGCGGTGTTGCGGCCAGCTCACAAGAAAACGAGTTGAAGAAAGGAGCTCAGGGGCACTGTAATTCACAAACCTGCAGAGTTATAAATGACAACTATCGTCCAAAAATATACTGAAGTAAGGCTGCCAAGAGGATTTGAAAGCGGGGCAGAATTGCAGGAAACCGATTTCAGGAGGTAGACTGGAATTGCATTGAAAGCATAGGAAAAGAGGCAGAACGTCCACAATGATGCACTTGGCCAAAAAGGGCGTATGCGTTTTTTCCTGAATATATTCAGGAAAAAACGCATACGCCCTTTTTGGCCAACCAAGCAAGCTTGCAAAGGAAATCTGCACTACAATGAAGTCTCACTTCCCCCCGGTCAAAAGGGCCATCTGAAAAAAGTGTAAAATCCAGAAAGGCAGGACAGGCCATGGAGAACTGGGAGCCTTGTTATGCTGATGGGCGGGATGTCAATTGCCAACAGACACTCGGGAGAAGTGTGTGGTGTTTCCTGAAACATCTAAAAAACAAAGCAACAGAGCCTAGGGCACTTCCACTTATGGTCCTATAGCTTAGGGAAATTAAAATCAAAAAGATACAGCCACCCCAATGTTTGGGACGCCTCTGTTTACAAGAACCTCGTTTACCGTACAAGTTCAATATCACAGAAAGTGAAAAATGGATAAAGAACTTGTGGTACTTACGTACAATGCAGTATCACTCAGCAGTGAAATCTATGTCATCAGGCCCGTAGCAGCACAATGAGTGGATTCAGGTACGATGATTCTAACTGAAATAAGTCACACAGAAAAAGAAACATCATAAGATATCAGTAATACACGGAATGTAAACTTGGCTACACAGGAACTGAATTACAGAACAGAACAGGGTCTCAAATTTAGAAAACCAACTTATGCTTGTTTAAGGGTAAAGGTGAGTTGGGGTGCTGCATAAAACCAGAGATTGAAATGAGCACAGATAAAGTTCCTTAAGCCAAATATGGAATAGACAATAGCTACTCCTTGCTCAACGAAATGGACTCAACACCGCATATTAAACGCCTAAGAATGTACCTGACTCTTAAGTATCTTAAAACCGATGGATTGCTATGTCTCCGAAAGAGAATCAAGCATGTGTACAGGGACATAAACGCAGCAGTGATAGGATTGGAGAGGTTCGGTGAGCAAATGAAGACCCTTTGAAGTCATATTGCATGGTACCCATTCCACGGGTTTCAACTACCCAGGTTTAAGGTATTCTTCCTTCAGCTAAAACATGCATGTGGAACCTAGAGTATGATCAACCATGTGATCGGGAGACGTGTTCAAATATGTCTCAGTTTTCGTACCCTGGTACTCGGGTGCAACATTCCAGACGCTTTACTAACACTCTCCCGACTTGGAGAGTCAGTCCCTTTAACCTCCTGTTTGGCCCAGTTTGCAATTTCTGCGGAAGATGAACAGGAATAGCGAGAACCAATGAGAGACTAGCTGGAGGTGTCTGGACGGGCAAATTTAACTCTCATTTCCCACCAGGAAGAGGAAATAACCAAAGGCTCAGCGTGCCGTGCCGGAACCAGATTAGGGCCTGAAGCCATCCTGCAGTGTTGCGGCCAGCTCACAAGAAAGCGAGTTGAAGAAAGGAGCTCAGGGGCACTGTAATTCACAAACCTGCAGAGTTATAAATGACAACTATCGTCCAAAAATATACTGAAGTAAGGCTGCCAAGAGGACTTGAAAGCGGGGCAGAATTGCAGGAAACCGATTTCAGGAGGTAGACTGGAATTGCATTGAAAGCATAGGAAAAGAGGCAGAACGTCCACAATGATGCACTTGGCCAAAAAGGGCGTATGCGTTTTTTCCTGAATATATTCAGGAAAAAACGCATACGCCCTTTTTGGCCAACCAAGCAAGCTTGCAAAGGAAATCTGCACTACAATGAAGTCTCACTTCCCCCCGGTCAAAAGGGCCATCTGAAAAAAGTGTAAAATCCAGAAAGGCAGGACAGGCCATGGAGAACTGGGAGCCTTGTTATGCTGATGGGCGGGATGTCAATTGCCAACAGACACTCGGGAGAAGTGTATGGTGTTTCCTGAAACATCTAAAAAACAAAGCAACAGAGCCTAGGGCACTTCCACTTATGGTCCTATAGCTTAGGGAAATTAAAATCAAAAAGATACAGCCACCCCAATGTTTGGGACGCCTCTGTTTACAAGAACCTCGTTTACCGTACAAGTTCAATATCACAGAAAGTGAAAAATGGATAAAGAACTTGTGGTACTTACGTACAATGCAGTATCACTCAGCAGTGAAATCTATGTCATCAGGCCCGTAGCAGCACAATGAGTGGATTCAGGTACGATGATTCTAACTGAAATAAGTCACACAGAAAAAGAAACATCATAAGATATCAGTAATACACGGAATGTAAACTTGGCTACACAGGAACTGAATTACAGAACAGAACAGGGTCTCAAATTTAGAAAACCAACTTATGCTTGTTTAAGGGTAAAGGTGAGTTGGGGTGCTGCATAAAACCAGAGATTGAAATGAGCACAGATAAAGTTCCTTAAGCCAAATATGGAATAGACAAGAGCTACTCCTTGCTCAACGAAATGGACTCAACACCGCATATTAAACGCCTAAGAATGTACCTGACTCTTAAGTATCTTAAAACCTATGGATTGCTATGTCTCCGAAAGAGAATCAAGCATGTGTACAGGGACATAAACGCAGCAGTGATAGGATTGGAGAGGTTCGGTGAGCAAATGAAGACCCTTTGAAGTCATATTGCATGGTACCCATTCCACGGGTTTCAACTACCCAGGTTTAAGGTATTCTTCCTTCAGCTAAAACATGCATGTGGAATCTAGAGTATGATCAACCATGTGATCGGGAGACGTGTTCAAATATGTCTCAGTTTTCGTACCCTGGTACTCGGGTGCAACATTCCAGACACTTTACTAACACTCTCCCGACTTGGAGAGTCAGTCCCTTTAACCTCCTGTTTGGCCCATTTTGCAATTTCTGCGGAAGATGAACAGGAATAGGGAGAACCAATGAGAGACTAGCTGGAGGTGTCTGGACGGGCAAATTTAACTCTCATTTCCCACCAGGAAGAGGAAATAACCAAAGGCTCAGCGTGCCGTGCCGGAACCAGATTAGGGCCTGAAGCCATCCTGCGGTGTTGCGCCCAGCTCACAAGAAAACGAGTTGAAGAAAGGAGCTCAGGGGCACTGTAATTCACAAACCTGCAGAGTTATAAATGACAACTATCGTCCAAAAATATACTGAAGTAAGGCTGCCAAGAGGACTTGAAAGCGGGGCAGAATTGCAGGAAACTGATTTCAGGAGGTAGACTGGAATTGCATTGAAAGCATAGGAAAAGAGGCAGAACGTCCACAATGATGCACTTGGCCAAAAAGGGCGTATGCGTTTTTTCCTGAATATATTCAGGAAAAAACGCATACGCCCTTTTTGGCCAACCAAGCAAGCTTGCAAAGGAAATCTGCACTACAATGAAGTCTCACTTCCCCCCGGTCAAAAGGGCCATCTGAAAAAAGTGTAAAATCCAGAAAGGCAGGACAGGCCATGGAGAACTGGGAGCCTTGTTATGCTGATGGGCGGGATGTCAATTGCCAACAGACACTCGGGAGAAGTGTATGGTGTTTCCTGAAACATCTAAAAAACAAAGCAACAGAGCCTAGGGCACTTCCACTTATGGTCCTATAGCTTAGGGAAATTAAAATCAAAAAGATACAGCCACCCCAATGTTTGGGACGCCTCTGTTTACAAGAACCTCGTTTACCGTACAAGTTCAATATCACAGAAAGTGAAAAATGGATAAAGAACTTGTGGTACTTACGTACAATGCAGTATCACTCAGCAGTGAAATCTATGTCATCAGGCCCGTAGCAGCACAATGAGTGGATTCAGGTACGATGATTCTAACTGAAATAAGTCACACAGAAAAAGAAACATCATAAGATATCAGTAATACACGGAATGTAAACTTGGCTACACAGGAACTGAATTACAGAACAGAACAGGGTCTCAAATTTAGAAAACCAACTTATGCTTGTTTAAGGGGAAAGGTGAGTTGGGGTGCTGCATAAAACCAGAGATTGAAATGAGCACAGATAAAGTTCCTTAAGCCAAATATGGAATAGACAAGAGCTACTTCTTGCTCAACGAAATGGACTCAACACCGCATATTAAACGCCTAAGAATGTACCTGACTCTTAAGTATCTTAAAACCTATGGATTGCTATGTCTCCGAAAGAGAATCAAGCATGTGTACAGGGACATAAACGCAGCAGTGATAGGATTGGAGAGGTTCAGTGAGCAAATGAAGACCCTTTGAAGTCATATTGCATGGTACCCATTCCACGGGTTTCAACTACCCAGGTTTAAGGTATTCTTCCTTCAGCTAAAACATGCATGTGGAACCTAGAGTATGATCAACCATGTGATCGGGAGACGTGTTCAAATATGTCTCAGTTTTCGTACCCTGGTACTCGGGTGCAACATTCCAGACGCTTTACTAACACTCTCCCGACTTGGAGAGTCAGTCCCTTTAACCTCCTGTTTGGCCCAGTTTGCAATTTCTGCGGAAGATGAACAGGAATAGCGAGAACCAATGAGAGACTAGCTGGAGGTGTCTGGACGGGCAAATTTAACTCTCATTTCCCACCAGGAAGAGGAAATAACCAAAGGCTCAGTGTGCCGTGCCGGAACCAGATTAGGGCCTGAAGCCATCCTGCGGTGTTGCGGCCAGCTCACAAGAAAACGAGTTGAAGAAAGGAGCTCAGGGGCACTGTAATTCACAAACCTGCAGAGTTATAAATGACAACTATCGTCCAAAAATATACTGAAGTAAGGCTGCCAAGAGGACTTGAAAGCGGGGCAGAATTGCAGGAAACCGATTTCAGGAGGTAGACTGGAATTGCATTGAAAGCATAGGAAAAGAGGCAGAACGTCCACAATGATGCACTTGGCCAAAAAGGGCGTATGCGTTTTTTCCTGAATATATTCAGGAAAAAACGCATACGCCCTTTTTGGCCAACCAAGCAAGCTTGCAAAGGAAATCTGCACTACAATGAAGTCTCACTTCCCCCCGGTCAAAAGGGCCATCTGAAAAAAGTGTAAAATCGAGAAAGGCAGGACAGGCCATGGAGAACTGGGAGCCTTGTTATGCTGATGGGCGGGATGTCAATTGCCAACAGACACTCGGGAGAAGTGTATGGTGTTTCCTGAAACATCTAAAAAACAAAGCAACAGAGCCTAGGGCACTTCCACTTATGGTCCTATAGCTTAGGGAAATTAAAATCAAAAAGATACAGCCACCCCAATGTTTGGGACGCCTCTGTTTACAAGAACCTCGTTTACCGTACAAGTTCAATATCACAGAAAGTGAAAAATGGATAAAGAACTTGTGGTACTTACGTACAATGCAGTATCACTCAGCAGTGAAATCTATGTCATCAGGCCCGTAGCAGCACAATGAGTGGATTCAGGTACGATGATTCTAACTGAAATAAGTCACACAGAAAAAGAAACATCATAAGATATCAGTAATACACGGAATGTAAACTTGGCTACACAGGAACTGAATTACAGAACAGAACAGGGTCTCAAATTTAGAAAACCAACTTATGCTAGTTTAAGGGGAAAGGTGAGTTGGGGTGCTGCATAAAACCAGAGATTGAAATGAGCACAGATAAAGTTCCTTAAGCCAAATATGGAATAGACAAGAGCTACTCCTTGCTCAACGAAATGGACTCAACACCGCATATTAAACGCCTAAGAATGTACCTGACTCTTAAGTATCTTAAAACCTATGGATTGCTATGTCTCCAAAAGAGAATCAAGCATGTGTACAGGGACATAAACGCAGCAGTGATAGGATTGGAGAGGTTCGGTGAGCAAATGAAGACCCTTTGAAGTCATATTGCATGGTACCCATTCCACGGGTTTCAACTACCCAGGTTTAAGGTATTCTTCCTTCAGCTAAAACATGCATGTGGAACCTAGAGTATGATCAACCATGTGATCGGGAGACGTGTTCAAATATGTCTCAGTTTTCGTACCCTGGTACTCGGGTGCAACATTCCAGACGCTTTACTAACACTCTCCCGACTTGGAGAGTCAGTCCCTTTAACCTCCTGTTTGGCCCAGTTTGCAATTTCTGCGGAAGATGAACAGGAATAGCGAGAACCAATGAGAGACTAGCTGGAGGTGTCTGGACGGGCAAATTTAACTCTCATTTCCCACCAGGAAGAGGAAATAACCAAAGGCTCAGCGTGCCGTGCCGGAACCAGATTAGGGCCTGAAGCCATCCTGCGGTGTTGCGGCCAGCTCACAAGAAAACGAGTTGAAGAAAGGAGTTCAGGGGCACTGTAATTCACAAACCTGCAGAGTTATAAATGACAACTATCGTCCAAAAATATACTGAAGTAAGGCTGCCAAGAGGACTTGAAAGCGGGGCAGAATTGCAGGAAACCGATTTCAGGAGGTAGACTGGAATTGCATTGAAAGCATAGGAAAAGAGGCAGAACGTCCACAATGATGCACTTGGCCAAAAAGGGCGTATGCGTTTTTTCCTGAATATATTCAGGAAAAAACGCATACGCCCTTTTTGGCCAACCAAGCAAGCTTGCAAAGGAAATCTGCACTACAATGAAGTCTCACTTCCCCCCGGTCAAAAGGGCCATCTGAAAAAAGTGTAAAATCCAGAAAGGCAGGACAGGCCATGGAGAACTGGGAGCCTTGTTATGCTGATGGGCGGGATGTCAATTGCCAACAGACACTCGGGAGAAGTGTGTGGTGTTTCCTGAAACATCTAAAAACCAAAGCAACAGAGCCTAGGGCACTTCCACTTATGGTCCTATAGCTTAGGGAAATTAAAATCAAAAAGATACAGCCACCCCAATGTTTGGGACGCCTCTGTTTACAAGAACCTCGTTTACCGTACAAGTTCAATATCACAGAAAGTGAAAAATGGATAAAGAACTTGTGGTACTTACGTACAATGCAGTATCACTCAGCAGTGAAATCTATGTCATCAGGCCCGTAGCAGCACAATGAGTGGATTCAGGTACGATGATTCTAACTGAAATAAGTCACACAGAAAAAGAAACATCATAAGATATCAGTAATACACGGAATGTAAACTTGGCTACACAGGAACTGAATTACAGAACAGAACAGGGCCTCAAATTTAGAAAACCAACTTATGCTTGTTTAAGGGTAAAGGTGAGTTGGGGTGCTGCATAAAACCAGAGATTGAAATGAGCACAGATAAAGTTCCTTAAGCCAAATATGGAATAGACAAGAGCTACTCCTTGCTCAACGAAATGGACTCAACACCGCATATTAAACGCCTAAGAATGTACCTGACTCTTAAGTATCTTAAAACCTATGGATTGCTATGTCTCCGAAAGAGAATCAAGCATGTGTACAGGGACATAAACGCAGCAGTGATAGGATTGGAGAGGTTCGGTGAGCAAATGAAGACCCTTTGAAGTCATATTGCATGGTACCCATTCCACGGGTTTCAACTACCCAGGTTTAAGGTATTCTTCCTTCAGCTAAAACATGCATGTGGAACCTAGAGTATGATCAACCATGTGATCGGGAGACGTGTTCAAATATGTCTCAGTTTTCGTACCCTGGTACTCGGGTGCAACATTCCAGACGCTTTACTAACACTCTCCCGACTTGGAGAGTCAGTCCCTTTAACCTCCTGTTTGGCCCAGTTTGCAATTTCTGCGGAAGATGAACAGGAATAGCGAGAACCAATGAGAGACTAGCTGGAGGTGTCTGGACGGGCAAATTTAACTCTCATTTCCCACCAGGAAGGGGAAATAACCAAAGGCTCAGCGTGCCGTGCCGGAACCAGATTAGGGCCTGAAGCCATCCTGCGGTGTTGCGGCCAGCTCACAAGAAAACGAGTTGAAGAAAGGAGCTCAGGGGCACTGTAATTCACAAACCTGCAGAGTTATAAATGACAACTATCGTCCAAAAATATACTGAAGTAAGGCTGCCAAGAGGACTTGAAAGCGGGGCAGAATTGCAGGAAACCGATTTCAGGAGGTAGACTGGAATTGCATTGAAAGCATAGGAAAAGAGGCAGAACGTCCACAATGATGCACTTGGCCAAAAAGGGCGTATGCGTTTTTTCCTGAATATATTCAGGAAAAAACACATACGCACTTTTTGGCCAACCAAGCAAGCTTGCAAAGGAAATCTGCACTACAATGAAGTCTCACTTCCCCCCGGTCAAAAGGGCCATCTGAAAAAAGTGTAAAATCCAGAAAGGCAGGACAGGCCATGGAGAACTGGGAGCCTTGTTATGCTGATGGGCGGGATGTCAATTGCCAACAGACACTCGGGAGAAGTGTATGGTGTTTCCTGAAACATCTAAAAAACAAAGCAACAGAGCCTAGGGCACTTCCACTTATGGTCCTATAGCTTAGGGAAATTAAAATCAAAAAGATACAGCCACCCCAATGTTTGGGACGCCTCTGTTTACAAGAACCTCGTTTACCGTACAAGTTCAATATCACAGAAAGTGAAAAATGGATAAAGAACTTGTGGTACTTACGTACAATGCAGTATCACTCAGCAGTGAAATCTATGTCATCAGGCCCATAGCAGCACAATGAGTGGATTCAGGTACGATGATTCTAACTGAAATAAGTCACACAGAAAAAGAAACATCATAAGATATCAGTAATACACGGAATGTAAACTTGGCTACACAGGAACTGAATTACAGAACAGAACAGGGTCTCAAATTTAGAAAACCAACTTATGCTTGTTTAAGGGGAAAGGTGAGTTGGGGTGCTGCATAAAACCAGAGATTGAAATGAGCACAGGTAAAGTTCCTTAAGCCAAATATGGAATAGACAAGAGCTACTCCTTGCTCAACGAAATGGACTCAACACCGCATATTAAACGCCTAAGAATGTACCTGACTCTTAAGTATCTTAAAACCTATGGATTGCTATGTCTCCGAAAGAGAATCAAGCATGTGTACAGGGACATAAACGCAGCAGTGATAGGATTGGAGAGGTTCGGTGAGCAAATGAAGACCCTTTGAAGTCATATTGCATGGTACCCATTCCACGGGTTTCAACTACCCAGGTTTAAGGTATTCTTCCTTCAGCTAAAACATGCATGTGGAACCTAGAGTATGATCAACCATGTGATCGGGAGACGTGTTCAAATATGTCTCAGTTTTCGTACCCTGGTACTCGGGTGCAACATTCCAGACGCTTTACTAACACTCTCCCGACTTGGAGAGTCAGTCCCTTTAACCTCCTGTTTGGCCCAGTTTGCAATTTCTGCGGAAGATGAACAGGAATAGCGAGAACCAATGAGAGACTAGCTGGAGGTGTCTGGACGGGCAAATTTAACTCTCATTTCCCACCAGGAAGGGGAAATAACCAAAGGCTCAGCGTGCCGTGCCGGAACCAGATTAGGGCCTGAAGCCATCCTGCGGTGTTGCGGCCAGCTCACAAGAAAACGAGTTGAAGAAAGGAGCTCAGGGGCACTGTAATTCACAAACCTGCAGAGTTATAAATGACAACTATCGTCCAAAAATATACTGAAGTAAGGCTGCCAAGAGGACTTGAAAGCGGGGCAGAATTGCAGGAAACCGATTTCAGGAGGTAGACTGGAATTGCATTGAAAGCATAGGAAAAGAGGCAGAACGTCCACAATGATGCACTTGGCCAAAAAGGGCGTATGCGTTTTTTCCTGAATATATTCAGGAAAAAACGCATACGCCCTTTTTGGCCAACCAAGCAAGCTTGCAAAGGAAATCTGCACTACAATGAAGTCTCACTTCCCCCCGGTCAAAAGGGCCATCTGAAAAAAGTGTAAAATCCAGAAAGGCAGGACAGGCCATGGAGAACTGGGAGCCTTGTTATGCTGATGGGCGGGATGTCAATTGCCAACAGACACTCGGGAGAAGTGTATGGTGTTTCCTGAAACATCTAAAAAACAAAGCAACAGAGCCTAGGGCACTTCCACTTATGGTCCTATAGCTTAGGGAAATTAAAATCAAAAAGATACAGCCACCCCAATGTTTGGGACGCCTCTGTTTACAAGAACCTCGTTTACCGTACAAGTTCAATATCACAGAAAGTGAAAAATGGATAAAGAACTTGTGGTACTTACGTACAATGCAGTATCACTCAGCAGTGAAATCTATGTCATCAGGCCCATAGCAGCACAATGAGTGGATTCAGGTACGATGATTCTAACTGAAATAAGTCACACAGAAAAAGAAACATCATAAGATATCAGTAATACACGGAATGTAAACTTGGCTACACAGGAACTGAATTACAGAACAGAACAGTGTCTCAAATTTAGAAAACCAACTTATGCTTGTTTAAGGGTAAAGGTGAGTTGGGGTGCTGCATAAAACCAGAGATTGAAATGAGCACAGATAAAGTTCCTTAAGCCAAATATGGAATAGACAAGAGCTACTCCTTGCTCAACGAAATGGACTCAACACCGCATATTAAACGCCTAAGAATGTACCTGACTCTTAAGTATCTTAAAACCTATGGATTGCTATGTCTCCGAAAGAGAATCAAGCATGTGTACAGGGACATAAACGCAGCAGTGATAGGATTGGAGAGGTTCGGTGAGCAAATGAAGACCCTTTGAAGTCATATTGCATGGTACCCATTCCACGGGTTTCAACTACCCAGGTTTAAGGTATTCTTCCTTCAGCTAAAACATGCATGTGGAACCTAGAGTATGATCAACCATGTGATCGGGAGACGTGTTCAAATATGTCTCAGTTTTCGTACCCTGGTACTCGGGTGCAACATTCCAGACGCTTTACTAACACTCTCGCGACTTGGAGAGTCAGTCCCTTTAACCTCCTGTTTGGCCCAGTTTGCAATTTCTGCGGAAGATGAACAGGAATAGCGAGAACCAATGAGAGACTAGCTGGAGGTGTCTGGACGGGCAAATTTAACTCTCATTTCCCACCAGGAAGAGGAAATAACCAAAGGCTCAGCGTGCCGTGCCGGAACCAGATTAGGGCCTGAAGCCATCCTGCAGTGTTGCGGCCAGCTCACAAGAAAGCGAGTTGAAGAAAGGAGCTCAGGGGCACTGTAATTCACAAACCTGCAGAGTTATAAATGACAACTATCGTCCAAAAATATACTGAAGTAAGGCTGCCAAGAGGACTTGAAAGCGGGGCAGAATTGCAGGAAACCGATTTCAGGAGGTAGACTGGAATTGCATTGAAAGCATAGGAAAAGAGGCAGAACGTCCACAATGATGCACTTGGCCAAAAAGGGCGTATGCGTTTTTTCCTGAATATATTCAGGAAAAAACGCATACGCCCTTTTTGGCCAACCAAGCAAGCTTGCAAAGGAAATCTGCACTACAATGAAGTCTCATTTCCCCCCGGTCAAAAGGGCCATCTGAAAAAAGTGTAAAATCCAGAAAGGCAGGACAGGCCATGGAGAACTGGGAGCCTTGTTATGCTCATGGGCGGGATGTCAATTGCCAACAGACACTCGGGAGATGTGTATGGTGTTTCCTGAAACATCTAAAAAACAAAGCAACAGAGCCTAGGGCACTTCCACTTATGGTCCTATAGCTTAGGGAAATTAAAATCAAAAAGATACAGCCACCCCAATGTTTGGGACGCCTCTGTTTACAAGAACCTCGTTTACCGTACAAGTTCAATATCACAGAAAGTGAAAAATGGATAAAGAACTTGTGGTACTTACGTACAATGCAGTATCACTCAGCAGTGAAATCTATGTCATCAGGCCCGTAGCAGCACAATGAGTGGATTCAGGTACGATGATTCTAACTGAAATAAGTCACACAGAAAAAGAAACATCATAAGATATCAGTAATATACGGAATGTAAACTTGGCTACACAGGAACTGAATTACAGAACAGAACAGGGTCTCAAATTTAGAAAACCAACTTATGCTTGTTTAAGGGGAAAGGTGAGTTGGGGTGCTGCATAAAACCAGAGATTGAAATGAGCACAGATAAAGTTCCTTAAGACAAATATGGAATAGACAAGAGCTACTCCTTGCTCAACGAAATGGACTCAACACCGCATATTAAACGCCTAAGAATGTACCTGACTCTTAAGTATCTTAAAACCTATGGATTGCTATGTCTCCGAAAGAGAATCAAGCATGTGTACAGGGACATAAACGCAGCAGTGATAGGATTGGAGAGGTTCGGTGAGCAAATGAAGACCCTTTGAAGTCATATTGCATGGTACCCATTCCACGGGTTTCAACTACCCAGGTTTAAGGTATTCTTCCTTCAGCTAAAACATGCATGTGGAACCTAGAGTATGATCAACCATGTGATCGGGAGACGTGTTCAAATATGTCTCAGTTTTCGTACCCTGGTACTCGGGTGCAACATTCCAGACACTTTACTAACACTCTCCCGACTTGGAGAGTCAGTCCCTTTAACCTCCTGTTTGGCCCAGTTTGCAATTTCTGCGGAAGATGAACAGGAATAGGGAGAACCAATGAGAGACTAGCTGGAGGTGTCTGGACGGGCAAATTTAACTCTCATTTCCCACCAGGAAGAGGAAATAACCAAAGGCTCAGCGTGCCGTGCCGGAACCAGATTAGGGCCTGAAGCCATCCTGCGGTGTTGCGGCCAGCTCACAAGAAAACGAGTTGAAGAAAGGAGCTCAGGGGCACTGTAATTCACAAACCTGCAGAGTTATAAATGACAACTATCGTCCAAAAATATACTGAAGTAAGGCTGCCAAGAGGACTTGAAAGCGGGGCAGAATTGCAGGAAACTGATTTCAGGAGGTAGACTGGAATTGCATTGAAAGCATAGGAAAAGTGGCAGAACGTCCACAATGATGCACTTGGCCAAAAAGGGCGTATGCGTTTTTTCCTGAATATATTCAGGAAAAAACGCATACGCCCTTTTTGGCCAACCAAGCAAGCTTGCAAAGGAAATCTGCACTACAATGAAGTCTCACTTCCCCCCGGTCAAAAGGGCCATCTGAAAAAAGTGTAAAATCCAGAAAGGCAGGACAGGCCATGGAGAACTGGGAGCCTTGTTATGCTGATGGGCGGGATGTAAATTGCCAACAGACACTCCGGAGAAGTGTATGGTGTTTCCTGAAACATCTAAGAAACAAAGCAACAGAGCCTAGGGCACTTCCACTTATGGTCCTATAGCTTAGGGAAATTAAAATCAAAAAGATACAGCCACCCCAATGTTTGGGACGCCTCTGTTTACAAGAACCTCGTTTACCGTACAAGTTCAATATCACAGAAAGTGAAAAATGGATAAAGAACTTGTGGTACTTACGTACAATGCAGTATCACTCAGCAGTGAAATCTATGTCATCAGGCCCGTAGCAGCACAATGAGTGGATTCAGGTACGATGATTCTAACTGAAATAAGTCACACAGAAAAAGAAACATCATAAGATATCAGTAATACACGGAATGTAAACTTGGCTACACAGGAACTGAATTACAGAACAGAACAGGGTCTCAAATTTAGAAAACCAACTTATGCTTGTTTAAGGGTAAAGGTGAGTTGGGGTGCTGCATAAAACCAGAGATTGAAATGAGCACAGATAAAGTTCCTTAAGCCAAATATGGAATAGACAAGAGCTACTCCTTGCTCAACGAAATGGACTCAACACCCCATATTAAACGCCTAAGAATGTACCTGACTCTTAAGTATCTTAAAACCTATGGATTGCTATGTCTCCGAAAGAGAATCAAGCATGTGTACAGGGACATAAACGCAGCAGTGATAGGATTGGAGAGGTTCGGTGAGCAAATGAAGACCCTTTGAAGTCATATTGCATGGTACCCATTCCACGGGTTTCAACTACCCAGGTTTAAGGTATTCTTCCTTCAGCTAAAACATGCATGTGGAACCTAGAGTATGATCAACCATGTGATCGGGAGACGTGTTCAAATATGTCTCAGTTTTCGTACCCTGGTACTCGGGTGCAACATTCCAGACGCTTTACTAACACTCTCCCAACTTGGAGAGTCAGTCCCTTTAACCTCCTGTTTGGCCCAGTTTGCAATTTCTGCGGAAGATGAACAGGAATAGCGAGAACCAATGAGAGACTAGCTGGAGGTGTCTGGACGGGCAAATTTAACTCTCATTTCCCACCAGGAAGAGGAAATAACCAAAGGCTCAGCGTGCCGTGCCGGAACCAGATTAGGGCCTGAAGCCATCCTGCGGTGTTGCGGCCAGCTCACAAGAAAACGAGTTGAAGAAAGGAGCTCAGGGGCACTGTAATTCACAAACCTGCAGAGTTATAAATGACAACTATCGTCCAAAAATATACTGAAGTAAGGCTGCCAAGAGGACTTGAAAGCGGGGCAGAATTGCAGGAAACCGATTTCAGGAGGTAGAATGGAATTGCATTGAAAGCATAGGAAAAGAGGCAGAACGTCCACAATGATGCACTTGGCCAAAAAGGGCGTATGCGTTTTTTCCTGAATATATTCAGGAAGAAACGCATACGCCCTTTTTGGCCAACCAAGCAAGCTTGCAAAGGAAATCTGCACTACAATGAAGTCTCACTTCCCCCCGGTCAAAAGGGCCATCTGAAAAAAGTGTAAAATCCAGAAAGGCAGGACAGGCCATGGAGAACTGGGAGCCTTGTTATGCTGATGGGCGGGATGTCAATTGCCAACAGACACTCGGGAGAAGTGTATGGTGTTTCCTGAAACATCTAAAAAACAAAGCAACAGAGCCTAGGGCACTTCCACTTATGGTCCTATAGCTTAGGGAAATTAAAATCAAAAAGATACAGCCACCCCAATGTTTGGGACGCCTCTGTTTACAAGAACCTCGTTTACCGTACAAGTTCAATATCACAGAAAGTGAAAAATGGATAAAGAACTTGTGGTACTTACGTACAATGCAGTATCACTCAGCAGTGAAATCTATGTCATCAGGCCCGTAGCAGCACAATGAGTGGATTCAGGTACGATGATTCTAACTGAAATAAGTCACACAGAAAAAGAAACATCATAAGATATCAGTAATACACGGAATGTAAACTTGGCTACACAGGAACTGAATTACAGAACAGAACAGGGTCTCAAATTTAGAAAACCAACTTATGCTTGTTTAAGGGGAAAGGTGAGTTGGGGTGCTGCATAAAACCAGAGATTGAAATGAGCACAGATAAAGTTCCTTAAGCCAAATATGGAATAGACAAGAGCTACTCCTTGCTCAACGAAATGGACTCAACACCGCATATTAAACGCCTAAGAATGTACCTGACTCTTAAGTATCTTAAAACCTATGGATTGCTATGTCTCCGAAAGAGAATCAAGCATGTGTACAGGGACATAAACGCAGCAGTGATAGGATTGGAGAGGTTCGGTGAGCAAATGAAGACCCTTTGAAGTCATATTGCATGGTACCCATTCCACGGGTTTCAACTACCCAGGTTTAAGGTATTCTTCCTTCAGCTAAAACATGCATGTGGAACCTAGAGTATGATCAACCATGTGATCGGGAGACGTGTTCAAATATGTCTCAGTTTTCGTACCCTGGTACTCGGGTGCAACATTCCAGACGCTTTACTAACACTCTCCCGACTTGGAGAGTCAGTCCCTTTAACCTCCTGTTTGGCCCAGTTTGCAATTTCTGCGGAAGATGAACAGGAATAGCGAGAACCAATGAGAGACTAGCTGGAGGTGTCTGGACGGGCAAATTTAACTCTCATTTCCCACCAGGAAGAGGAAATAACCAAAGGCTCAGCGTGCCGTGCCGGAACCAGATTAGGGCCTGAAGCCATCCTGCGGTGTTGCGGCCAGCTCACAAGAAAACGAGTTGAAGAAAGGAGCTCAGGGGCACTGTAATTCACAAACCTGCAGAGTTATAAATGACAACTATCGTCCAAAAATATACTGAAGTAAGGCTGCCAAGAGGACTTGAAAGCGGGGCAGAATTGCAGGAAACTGATTTCAGGAGGTAGACTGGAATTGCATTGAAAGCATAGGAAAAGTGGCAGAACGTCCACAATGATGCACTTGGCCAAAAAGGGCGTATGCGTTTTTTCCTGAATATATTCAGGAAAAAACGCATACGCCCTTTTTGGCCAACCAAGCAAGCTTGCAAAGGAAATCTGCACTACAATGAAGTCTCACTTCCCCCCGGTCAAAAGGGCCATCTGAAAAAAGTGTAAAATCCAGAAAGGCAGGACAGGCCATGGAGAACTGGGAGCCTTGTTATGCTGATGGGCGGGATGTCAATTGCCAACAGACACTCGGGAGAAGTGTATGGTGTTTCCTGAAACATCTAAAAAACAAAGCAACAGAGCCTAGGGCACTTCCACTTATGGTCCTATAGCTTAGGGAAATTAAAATCAAAAAGATACAGCCACCCCAATGTTTGGGACGCCTCTGTTTACAAGAACCTCGTTTACCGTACAAGTTCAATATCACAGAAAGTGAAAAATGGATAAAGAACTTGTGGTACTTACGTACAATGCAGTATCACTCAGCAGTGAAATCTATGTCATCAGGCCCGTAGCAGCACAATGAGTGGATTCAGGTACGATGATTCTAACTGAAATAAGTCACACAGAAAAAGAAACATCATAAGATATCAGTAATACACGGAATGTAAACTTGGCTACACAGGAACTGAATTACAGAACAGAACAGGGTCTCAAATTTAGAAAACCAACTTATGCTTGTTTAAGGGTAAAGGTGAGTTGGGGTGCTGCATAAAACCAGAGATTGAAATGAGCACAGATAAAGTTCCTTAAGCCAAATATGGAATAGACAAGAGCTACTCCTTGCTCAACGAAATGGACTCAACACCCCATATTAAACGCCTAAGAATGTACCTGACTCTTAAGTATCTTAAAACCTATGGATTGCTATGTCTCCGAAAGAGAATCAAGCATGTGTACAGGGACATAAACGCAGCAGTGATAGGATTGGAGAGGTTCGGTGAGCAAATGAAGACCCTTTGAAGTCATATTGCATGGTACCCATTCCACGGGTTTCAACTACCCAGGTTTAAGGTATTCTTCCTTCAGCTAAAACATGCATGTGGAACCTAGAGTATGATCAACCATGTGATCGGGAGACGTGTTCAAATATGTCTCAGTTTTCGTACCCTGGTACTCGGGTGCAACATTCCAGACGCTTTACTAACACTCTCCCAACTTGGAGAGTCAGTCCCTTTAACCTCCTGTTTGGCCCAGTTTGCAATTTCTGCGGAAGATGAACAGGAATAGCGAGAACCAATGAGAGACTAGCTGGAGGTGTCTGGACGGGCAAATTTAACTCTCATTTCCCACCAGGAAGAGGAAATAACCAAAGGCTCAGCGTGCCGTGCCGGAACCAGATTAGGGCCTGAAGCCATCCTGCGGTGTTGCGGCCAGCTCACAAGAAAACGAGTTGAAGAAAGGAGCTCAGGGGCACTGTAATTCACAAACCTGCAGAGTTATAAATGACAACTATCGTCCAAAAATATACTGAAGTAAGGCTGCCAAGAGGACTTGAAAGCGGGGCAGAATTGCAGGAAACCGATTTCAGGAGGTAGACTGGAATTGCATTGAAAGCATAGGAAAAGAGGCAGAACGTCCACAATGATGCACTTGGCCAAAAAGGGCGTATGCGTTTTTTCCTGAATATATTCAGGAAAAAACGCATACGCCCTTTTTGGCCAACCAAGCAAGCTTGCAAAGGAAATCTGCACTACAATGAAGTCTCACTTCCCCCCCCCCCGGTCAAAAGGGCCATCTGAAAAAAGTGTAAAATCCAGAAAGGCAGGACAGGCCATGGAGAACTGGGAGCCTTGTTATGCTGATGGGCGGGATGTCAATTGCCAACAGACACTCGGGAGAAGTGTATGGTGTTTCCTGAAACATCTAAAAAACAAAGCAACAGAGCCTAGGGCACTTCCACTTATGGTCCTATAGCTTAGGGAAATTAAAATCAAAAAGATACAGCCACCCCAATGTTTGGGACGCCTCTGTTTACAAGAACCTCGTTTACCGTACAAGTTCAATATCACAGAAAGTGAAAAATGGATAAAGAACTTGTGGTACTTACGTACAATGCAGTATCACTCAGCAGTGAAATCTATGTCATCAGGCCCGTAGCAGCACAATGAGTGGATTCAGGTACGATGATTCTAACTGAAATAAGTCACACAGAAAAAGAAACATCATAAGATATCAGTAATACACGGAATGTAAACTTGGCTACACAGGAACTGAATTACAGAACAGAACAGGGTCTCAAATTTAGAAAACCAACTTATGCTTGTTTAAGGGGAAAGGTGAGTTGGGGTGCTGCATAAAACCAGAGATTGAAATGAGCACAGATAAAGTTCCTTAAGCCAAATATGGAATAGACAAGAGCTACTCCTTGCTCAACGAAATGGACTCAACACCGCATATTAAACGCCTAAGAATGTACCTGACTCTTAAGTATCTTAAAACCTATGGATTGCTATGTCTCCGAAAGAGAATCAAGCATGTGTACAGGGACATAAACGCAGCAGTGATAGGATTGGAGAGGTTCGGTGAGCAAATGAAGACCCTTTGAAGTCATATTGCATGGTACCCATTCCACGGGTTTCAACTACCCAGGTTTAAGGTATTCTTCCTTCAGCTAAAACATGCATGTGGAACCTAGAGTATGATCAACCATGTGATCGGGAGACGTGTTCAAATATGTCTCAGTTTTCGTACCCTGGTACTCGGGTGCAACATTCCAGACGCTTTACTAACACTCTCCCGACTTGGAGAGTCAGTCCCTTTAACCTCCTGTTTGGCCCAGTTTGCAATTTCTGCGGAAGATGAACAGGAATAGCGAGAACCAATGAGAGACTAGCTGGAGGTGTCTGGACGGGCAAATTTAACTCTCATTTCCCACCAGGAAGAGGAAATAACCAAAGGCTCAGCGTGCCGTGCCGGAACCAGATTAGGGCCTGAAGCCATCCTGCGGTGTTGCGGCCAGCTCACAAGAAAACGAGTTGAAGAAAGGAGCTCAGGGGCACTGTAATTCACAAACCTGCAGAGTTATAAATGACAACTATCGTCCAAAAATATACTGAAGTAAGGCTGCCAAGAGGACTTGAAAGCGGGGCAGAATTGCAGGAAACCGATTTCAGGAGGTAGACTGGAATTGCATTGAAAGCATAGGAAAAGAGGCAGAACGTCCACAATGATGCACTTGGCCAAAAAGGGCGTATGCGTTTTTTCCTGAATATATTCAGGAAGAAACGCATACGCCCTTTTTGGCCAACCAAGCAAGCTTGCAAAGGAAATCTGCACTACAATGAAGTCTCACTTCCCCCCGGTCAAAAGGGCCATCTGAAAAAAGTGTAAAATCCAGAAAGGCAGGACAGGCCATGGAGAACTGGGAGCCTTGTTATGCTGATGGGCGGGATGTCAATTGCCAACAGACACTCGGGAGAAGTGTATGGTGTTTCCTGAAACATCTAAAAAACAAAGCAACAGAGCCTAGGGCACTGCCACTTATGGTCCTATAGCTTAGGGAAATTAAAATCAAAAAGATACAGCCACCCCAATGTTTGGGACGCCTCTGTTTACAAGAACCTCGTTTACCGTACAAGTTCAATATCACAGAAAGTGAAAAATGGATAAAGAACTTGTGGTACTTACGTACAATGCAGTATCACTCAGCAGTGAAATCTATGTCATCAGGCCCGTAGCAGCACAATGAGTGGATTCAGGTACGATGATTCTAACTGAAATAAGTCACACAGAAAAAGAAACATCATAAGATATCAGTAATACACGGAATGTAAACTTGGCTACACAGGAACTGAATTACAGAACAGAACAGGGCCTCAAATTTAGAAAACCAACTTATGCTTGTTTAAGGGTAAAGGTGAGTTGGGGTGCTGCATAAAACCAGAGATTGAAATGAGCACAGATAAAGTTCCTTAAGCCAAATATGGAATAGACAAGAGCTACTCCTTGCTCAACGAAATGGACTCAACACCCCATACTAAACGCCTAAGAATGTACCTGACTCTTAAGTATCTTAAAACCTATGGATTGCTATGTCTCCGAAAGAGAATCAAGCATGTGTACAGGGACATAAACGCAGCAGTGATAGGATTGGAGAGGTTCGGTGAGCAAATGAAGACCCTTTGAAGTCATATTGCATGGTACCCATTCCACGGGTTTCAACTACCCAGGTTTAAGGTATTCTTCCTTCAGCTAAAACATGCATGTGGAACCTAGAGTATGATCAACCATGTGATCGGGAGACGTGTTCAAATATGTCTCAGTTTTCGTACCCTGGTACTCGGGTGCAACATTCCAGACGCTTTACTAACACTCTCCCCACTTGGAGAGTCAGTCCCTTTAACCTCCTGTTTGGCCCAGTTTGCAATTTCTGCGGAAGATGAACAGGAATAGCGAGAACCAATGAGAGACTAGCTGGAGGTGTCTGGACGGGCAAATTTAACTCTCATTTCCCACCAGGAAGAGGAAATAACCAAAGGCTCAGCGTGCCGTGCCGGAACCAGATTAGGGCCTGAAGCCATCCTGCGGTGTTGCGGCCAGCTCACAAGAAAACGAGTTGAAGAAAGGAGCTCAGGGGCACTGTAATTCACAAACCTGCAGAGTTATAAATGACAACTATCGTCCAAAAATATACTGAAGTAAGGCTGCCAAGAGGACTTGAAAGCGGGGCAGAATTGCAGGAAACCGATTTCAGGAGGTAGACTGGAATTGCATTGAAAGCATAGGAAAAGAGGCAGAACGTCCACAATGATGCACTTGGCCAAAAAGGGCGTATGCGTTTTTTCCTGAATATATTCAGGAAAAAACGCATACGCCCTTTTTGGCCAACCAAGCAAGCTTGCAAAGGAAATCTGCACTACAATGAAGTCTCACTTCCCCCCCCCCCGGTCAAAAGGGCCATCTGAAAAAAGTGTAAAATCCAGAAAGGCAGGACAGGCCATGGAGAACTGGGAGCCTTGTTATGCTGATGGGCGGGATGTCAATTGCCAACAGACACTCGGGAGAAGTGTATGGTGTTTCCTGAAACATCTAAAAAACAAAGCAACAGAGCCTAGGGCACTTCCACTTATGGTCCTATAGCTTAGGGAAATTAAAATCAAAAAGATACAGCCACCCCAATGTTTGGGACGCCTCTGTTTACAAGAACCTCGTTTACCGTACAAGTTCAATATCACAGAAAGTGAAAAATGGATAAAGAACTTGTGGTACTTACGTACAATGCAGTATCACTCAGCAGTGAAATCTATGTCATCAGGCCCGTAGCAGCACAATGAGTGGATTCAGGTACGATGATTCTAACTGAAATAAGTCACACAGAAAAAGAAACATCATAAGATATCAGTAATACACGGAATGTAAACTTGGCTACACAGGAACTGAATTACAGAACAGAACAGGGTCTCAAATTTAGAAAACCAACTTATGCTTGTTTAAGGGGAAAGGTGAGTTGGGGTGCTGCATAAAACCAGAGATTGAAATGAGCACAGATAAAGTTCCTTAAGCCAAATATGGAATAGACAAGAGCTACTCCTTGCTCAACGAAATGGACTCAACACCGCATATTAAACGCCTAAGAATGTACCTGACTCTTAAGTATCTTAAAACCTATGGATTGCTATGTCTCCGAAAGAGAATCAAGCATGTGTACAGGGACATAAACGCAGCAGTGATAGGATTGGAGAGGTTCGGTGAGCAAATGAAGACCCTTTGAAGTCATATTGCATGGTACCCATTCCACGGGTTTCAACTACCCAGGTTTAAGGTATTCTTCCTTCAGCTAAAACATGCATGTGGAACCTAGAGTATGATCAACCATGTGATCGGGAGACGTGTTCAAATATGTCTCAGTTTTCGTACCCTGGTACTCGGGTGCAACATTCCAGACGCTTTACTAACACTCTCCCGACTTGGAGAGTCAGTCCCTTTAACCTCCTGTTTGGCCCAGTTTGCAATTTCTGCGGAAGATGAACAGGAATAGCGAGAACCAATGAGAGACTAGCTGGAGGTGTCTGGACGGGCAAATTTAACTCTCATTTCCCACCAGGAAGAGGAAATAACCAAAGGCTCAGCGTGCCGTGCCGGAACCAGATTAGGGCCTGAAGCCATCCTGCGGTGTTGCGGCCAGCTCACAAGAAAACGAGTTGAAGAAAGGAGCTCAGGGGCACTGTAATTCACAAACCTGCAGAGTTATAAATGACAACTATCGTCCAAAAATATACTGAAGTAAGGCTGCCAAGAGGACTTGAAAGCGGGGCAGAATTGCAGGAAACCGATTTCAGGAGGTAGACTGGAATTGCATTGAAAGCATAGGAAAAGAGGCAGAACGTCCACAATGATGCACTTGGCCAAAAAGGGCGTATGCGTTTTTTCCTGAATATATTCAGGAAGAAACGCATACGCCCTTTTTGGCCAACCAAGCAAGCTTGCAAAGGAAATCTGCACTACAATGAAGTCTCACTTCCCCCCGGTCAAAAGGGCCATCTGAAAAAAGTGTAAAATCCAGAAAGGCAGGACAGGCCATGGAGAACTGGGAGCCTTGTTATGCTGATGGGCGGGATGTCAATTGCCAACAGACACTCGGGAGAAGTGTATGGTGTTTCCTGAAACATCTAAAAAACAAAGCAACAGAGCCTAGGGCACTTCCACTTATGGTCCTATAGCTTAGGGAAATTAAAATCAAAAAGATACAGCCACCCCAATGTTTGGGACGCCTCTGTTTACAAGAACCTCGTTTACCGTACAAGTTCAATATCACAGAAAGTGAAAAATGGATAAAGAACTTGTGGTACTTACGTACAATGCAGTATCACTCAGCAGTGAAATCTATGTCATCAGGCCCGTAGCAGCACAATGAGTGGATTCAGGTACGATGATTCTAACTGAAATAAGTCACACAGAAAAAGAAACATCATAAGATATCAGTAATACACGGAATGTAAACTTGGCTACACAGGAACTGAATTACAGAACAGAACAGGGTCTCAAATTTAGAAAACCAACTTATGCTTGTTTAAGGGGAAAGGTGAGTTGGGGTGCTGCATAAAACCAGAGATTGAAATGAGCACAGATAAAGTTCCTTAAGCCAAATATGGAATAGACAAGAGCTACTCCTTGCTCAACGAAATGGACTCAACACCGCATATTAAACGCCTAAGAATGTACCTGACTCTTAAGTATCTTAAAACCTATGGATTGCTATGTCTCCGAAAGAGAATCAAGCATGTGTACAGGGACATAAACGCAGCAGTGATAGGATTGGAGAGGTTCGGTGAGCAAATGAAGACCCTTTGAAGTCATATTGCATGGTACCCATTCCACGGGTTTCAACTACCCAGGTTTAAGGTATTCTTCCTTCAGCTAAAACATGCATGTGGAACCTAGAGTATGATCAACCATGTGATCGGGAGACGTGTTCAAATATGTCTCAGTTTTCGTACCCTGGTACTCGGGTGCAACATTCCAGACGCTTTACTAACACTCTCCCGACTTGGAGAGTCAGTCCCTTTAACCTCCTGTTTGGCCCAGTTTGCAATTTCTGCGGAAGATGAACAGGAATAGCGAGAACCAATGAGAGACTAGCTGGAGGTGTCTGGACGGGCAAATTTAACTCTCATTTCCCACCAGGAAGAGGAAATAACCAAAGGCTCAGCGTGCCGTGCCGGAACCAGATTAGGGCCTGAAGCCATCCTGCAGTGTTGCGGCCAGCTCACAAGAAAACGAGTTGAAGAAAGGAGCTCAGGGGCACTGTAATTCACAAACCTGCAGAGTTATAAATGACAACTATCGTCCAAAAATATACTGAAGTAAGGCTGCCAAGAGGACTTGAAAGCGGGGCAGAATTGCAGGAAACCGATTTCAGGAGGTAGACTGGAATTGCATTGAAAGCATAGGAAAAGAGGCAGAACGTCCACAATGATGCACTTGGCCAAAAAGGGCGTATGCGTTTTTTCCTGAATTTATTCAGGAAAAAACGCATACGCCCTTTTTGGCCAACCAAGCAAGCTTGCAAAGGAAATCTGCACTACAATGAAGTCTCACTTCCCCCCCCCCCCGGTCAAAAGGGCCATCTGAAAAAAGTGTAAAATCCAGAAAGGCAGGACAGGCCATGGAGAACTGGGAGCCTTGTTATGCTGATGGGCGGGATGTAAATTGCCAACAGACACTCGGGAGAATTGTATGGTGTTTCCTGAAACATCTAAAAAACAAAGCAACAGAGCCTAGGGCACTTCCACTTATGGTCCTATAGCTTAGGGAAATTAAAATCAAAAAGATACAGCCACCCCAATGTTTGGGACGCCTCTGTTTACAAGAACCTCGTTTACCGTACAAGTTCAATATCACAGAAAGTGAAAAATGGATAAACAACTTGTGGTACTTACGTACAATGCAGTATCACTCAGCAGTGAAATCTATGTCATCAGGCCCGTAGCAGCACAATGAGTGGATTCAGGTACGATGATTCTAACTGAAATAAGTCACACAGAAAAAGAAACATCATAAGATATCAGTAATACACGGAATGTAAACTTGGCTACACAGGAACTGAATTACAGAACAGAACAGGGTCTCAAATTTAGAAAACCAACTTATGCTTGTTTAAGGGGAAAGGTGAGTTGGGGTGCTGCATAAAACCAGAGATTGAAATGAGCACAGATAAAGTTCCTTAAGCCAAATATGGAATAGACAAGAGCTACTCCTTGCTCAACGAAATGGACTCAACACCGCATATTAAACGCCTAAGAATGTACCTGACTCTTAAGTATCTTAAAACCTATGGATTGCTATGTCTCCGAAAGAGAATCAAGCATGTGTACAGGGACATAAACGCAGCAGTGATAGGATTGGAGAGGTTCGGTGAGCAAATGAAGACCCTTTGAAGTCATATTGCATGGTACCCATTCCACGGGTTTCAACTACCCAGGTTTAAGGTATTCTTCCTTCAGCTAAAACATGCATGTGGAACCTAGAGTATGATCAACCATGTGATCGGGAGACGTGTTCAAATATGTCTCAGTTTTCGTACCCTGGTACTCGGGTGCAACATTCCAGACGCTTTACTAACACTCTCCCCACTTGGAGAGTCAGGCCCTTTAACCTCCTGTTTGGCCCAGTTTGCAATTTCTGCGGAAGATGAACAGGAATAGCGAGAACCAATGAGAGACTAGCTGGAGGTGTCTGGACGGGCAAATTTAACTCTCATTTCCCACCAGGAAGAGGAAATAACCAAAGGCTCAGCGTGCCGTGCCGGAACCAGATTAGGGCCTGAAGCCATCCTGCGGTGTTGCGCCCAGCTCACAAGAAAACGAGTTGAAGAAAGGAGCTCAGGGGCACTGTAATTCACAAACCTGCAGAGTTATAAATGACAACTATCGTCCAAAAATATACTGAAGTAAGGCTGCCAAGAGGACTTGAAAGCGGGGCAGAATTGCAGGAAACCGATTTCAGGAGGTAGACTGGAATTGCATTGAAAGCATAGGAAAAGAGGCAGAACGTCCACAATGATGCACTTGGCCAAAAAGGGCGTATGCGTTTTTTCCTGAATATATTCAGGAAAAAACGCATACGCCCTTTTTGGCCAACCAAGCAAGCTTGCAAAGGAAATCTGCACTACAATGAAGTCTCACTTCCCCCCCCCCCTGGTCAAAAGGGCCATCTGAAAAAAGTGTAAAATCCAGAAAGGCAGGACAGGCCATGGAGAACTGGGAGCCTTGTTATGCTGATGGGCGGGATGTAAATTGCCAACAGACACTCGGGAGAAGTGTATGGTGTTTCCTGAAACATCTAAAAAACAAAGCAACAGAGCCTAGGGCACTTCCACTTATGGTCCTATAGCTTAGGGAAATTAAAATCAAAAAGATACAGCCACCCCAATGTTTGGGACGCCTCTGTTTACAAGAACCTCGTTTACCGTACAAGTTCAATATCACAGAAAGTGAAAAATGGATAAAGAACTTGTGGTACTTACGTACAATGCAGTATCACTCAGCAGTGAAATCTATGTCATCAGGCCCGTAGCAGCACAATGAGTGGATTCAGGTACGATGATTCTAACTGAAATAAGTCACACAGAAAAAGAAACATCATAAGATATCAGTAATACACGGAATGTAAACTTGGCTACACAGGAACTGAATTACAGAACAGAACAGGGTCTCAAATTTAGAAAACCAACTTATGCTTGTTTAAGGGTAAAGGTGAGTTGGGGTGCTGCATAAAACCAGAGATTGAAATGAGCACAGATAAAGTTCCTTAAGCCAAATATGGAATAGACAAGAGCTACTCCTTGCTCAACGAAATGGACTCAACACCGCATATTAAACGCCTAAGAATGTACCTGACTCTTAAGTATCTTAAAACCTATGGATTGCTATGTCTCCGAAAGAGAATCAAGCATGTGTACAGGGACATAAACGCAGCAGTGATAGGATTGGAGAGGTTCGGTGAGCAAATGAAGACCCTTTGAAGTCATATTGCATGGTACCCATTCCACGGGTTTCAACTACCCAGGTTTAAGGTATTCTTCCTTCAGCTAAAACATGCATGTGGAACCTAGAGTATGATCAACCATGTGATCGGGAGACGTGTTCAAATATGTCTCAGTTTTCGTACCCTGGTACTCGGGTGCAACATTCCAGACGCTTTACTAACACTCTCCCCACTTGGAGAGTCAGTCCCTTTAACCTCCTGTTTGGCCCAGTTTGCAATTTCTGCGGAAGATGAACAGGAATAGCGAGAACCAATGAGAGACTAGCTGGAGGTGTCTGGACGGGCAAATTTAACTCTCATTTCCCACCAGGAAGAGGAAATAACCAAAGGCTCAGCGTGCCGTGCCGGAACCAGATTAGGGCCTGAAGCCATCCTGCGGTGTTGCGGCCAGCTCACAAGAAAACGAGTTGAAGAAAGGAGCTCAGGGGCACTGTAATTCACAAACCTGCAGAGTTATAAATGACAACTATCGTCCAAAAATATACTGAAGTAAGGCTGCCAAGAGGACTTGAAAGCGGGGCAGAATTGCAGGAAACCGATTTCAGGAGGTAGACTGGAATTGCATTGAAAGCATAGGAAAAGAGGCAGAACGTCCACAATGATGCACTTGGCCAAAAAGGGCGTATGCATTTTTTCCTGAATATATTCAGGAAGAAACGCATACGCCCTTTTTGGCCAACCAAGCAAGCTTGCAAAGGAAATCTGCACTACAATGAAGTCTCACTTCCCCCCGGTCAAAAGGGCCATCTGAAAAAAGTGTAAAATCCAGAAAGGCAGGACAGGCCATGGAGAACTGGGAGCCTTGTTATGCTGATGGGCGGGATGTAAATTGCCAACAGACACTCGGGAGAAGTGTATGGTGTTTCCTGAAACATCTAAAAAACAAAGCAACAGAGCCTAGGGCACTTCCACTTATGGTCCTATAGCTTAGGGAAATTAAAATCAAAAAGATACAGCCACCCCAATGTTTGGGACGCCTCTGTTTACAAGAACCTCGTTTACCGTACAAGTTCAATATCACAGAAAGTGAAAAATGGATAAAGAACTTGTGGTACTTACGTACAATGCAGTATCACTCAGCAGTGAAATCTATGTCATCAGGCCCGTAGCAGCACAATGAGTGGATTCAGGTACGATGATTCTAACTGAAATAAGTCACACAGAAAAAGAAACATCATAAGATATCAGTAATACACGGAATGTAAACTTGGCTACACAGGAACTGAATTACAGAACAGAACAGGGTCTCAAATTTAGAAAACCAACTTATGCTTGTTTAAGGGGAAAGGTGAGTTGGGATGCTGCATAAAACCAGAGATTGAAATGAGCACAGATAAAGTTCCTTAAGCCAAATATGGAATAGACAAGAGCTACTCCTTGCTCAACGAAATGGACTCAACACCGCATATTAAACGCCTAAGAATGTACCTGACTCTTAAGTATCTTAAAACCTATGGATTGCTATGTCTCCGAAAGAGAATCAAGCATGTGTACAGGGACATAAACGCAGCAGTGATAGGATTGGAGAGGTTCGGTGAGCAAATGAAGACCCTTTGAAGTCATATTGCATGGTACCCATTCCACGGGTTTCAACTACCCAGGTTTAAGGTATTCTTCCTTCAGCTAAAACATGCATGTGGAACCTAGAGTATGATCAACCATGTGATCGGGAGACGTGTTCAAATATGTCTCAGTTTTCGTACCCTGGTACTCGGGTGCAACATTCCAGACGCTTTACTAACACTCTCCCGACTTGGAGAGTCAGTCCCTTTAACCTCCTGTTTGGCCCAGTTTGCAATTTCTGCGGAAGATGAACAGGAATAGCGAGAACCAATGAGAGACTAGCTGGAGGTGTCTGGACGGGCAAATTTAACTCTCATTTCCCACCAGGAAGAGGAAATAACCAAAGGCTCAGCGTGCCGTGCCGGAACCAGATTAGGGCCTGAAGCTATCCTGCGGTGTTGCGGCCAGCTCACAAGAAAACGAGTTGAAGAAAGGAGCTCAGGGGCACTGTAATTCACAAACCTGCAGAGTTATAAATGACAACTATCGTCCAAAAATATACTGAAGTAAGGCTGCCAAGAGGACTTGAAAGCGGGGCAGAATTGCAGGAAACCGATTTCAGGAGGTAGACTGGCATTGCATTGAAAGCATAGGAAAAGAGGCAGAACGTCCACAATGATGCACTTGGCCAAAAAGGGCGTATGCGTTTTTTCCTGAATATATTCAGGAAAAAACGCATACGCCCTTTTTGGCCAACCAAGCAAGCTTGCAAAGGAAATCTGCACTACAATGAAGTCTCACTTCCCCCCCCCCCTGGTCAAAAGGGCCATCTGAAAAAAGTGTAAAATCCAGAAAGGCAGGACAGGCCATGGAGAACTGGGAGCCTTGTTATGCTGATGGGCGGGATGTAAATTGCCAACAGACACTCGGGAGAAGTGTATGGTGTTTCCTGAAACATCTAAAAAACAAAGCAACAGAGCCTAGGCCACTTCCACTTATGGTCCTATAGCTTAGGGAAATTAAAATCAAAAAGATACAGCCACCCCAATGTTTGGGACGCCTCTGTTTACAAGAACCTCGTTTACCGTACAAGTTCAATATCACAGAAAGTGAAAAATGGATAAAGAACTTGTGGTACTTACGTACAATGCAGTATCACTCAGCAGTGAAATCTATGTCATCAGGCCCGTAGCAGCACAATGAGTGGATTCAGGTACGATGATTCTAACTGAAATAAGTCACACAGAAAAAGAAACATCATAAGATATCAGTAATACACGGAATGTAAACTTGGCTACACAGGAACTGAATTACAGAACAGAACAGGGTCTCAAATTTAGAAAACCAACTTATGCTTGTTTAAGGGGAAAGGTGAGTTGGGGTGCTGCATAAAACCAGAGATTGAAATGAGCACAGATAAAGTTCCTTAAGCCAAATATGGAATAGACAAGAGCTACTCCTTGCTCAACGAAATGGACTCAACACCGCATATTAAACGCCTAAGAATGTACCTGACTCTTAAGTATCTTAAAACCTATGGATTGCTATGTCTCCGAAAGAGAATCAAGCATGTGTACAGGGACATAAACGCAGCAGTGATAGGATTGGAGAGGTTCGGTGAGCAAATGAAGACCCTTTGAAGTCATATTGCATGGTACCCATTCCACGGGTTTCAACTACCCAGGTTTAAGGTATTCTTCCTTCAGCTAAAACATGCATGTGGAACCTAGAGTATGATCAACCATGTGATCGGGAGACGTGTTCAAATATGTCTCAGTTTTCGTACCCTGGTACTCGGGTGCAACATTCCAGACGCTTTACTAACACTCTCCCCACTTGGAGAGTCAGTCCCTTTAACCTCCTGTTTGGCCCAGTTTGCAATTTCTGCGGAAGATGAACAGGAATAGCGAGAACCAATGAGAGACTAGCTGGAGGTGTCTGGACGGGCAAATTTAACTCTCATTTCCCACCAGGAAGAGGAAATAACCAAAGGCTCAGCGTGCCGTGCCGGAACCAGATTAGGGCCTGAAGCCATCCTGCGGTGTTGCGGCCAGCTCACAAGAAAACGAGTTGAAGAAAGGAGCTCAGGGGCACTGTAATTCACAAACCTGCAGAGTTATAAATGACAACTATCGTCCAAAAATATACTGAAGTAAGGCTGCCAAGAGGACTTGAAAGCGGGGCAGAATTGCAGGAAACCGATTTCAGGAGGTAGACTGGAATTGCATTGAAAGCATAGGAAAAGAGGCAGAACGTCCACAATGATGCACTTGGCCAAAAAGGGCGTATGCGTTTTTTCCTGAATTTATTCAGGAAAAAACGCATACGCCCTTTTTGGCCAACCAAGCAAGCTTGCAAAGGAAATCTGCACTACAATGAAGTCTCACTTCCCCCCCCCCCCGGTCAAAAGGGCCATCTGAAAAAAGTGTAAAATCCAGAAAGGCAGGACAGGCCATGGAGAACTGGGAGCCTTGTTATGCTGATGGGCGGGATGTAAATTGCCAACAGACACTCGGGAGAATTGTATGGTGTTTCCTGAAACATCTAAAAAACAAAGCAACAGAGCCTAGGGCACTTCCACTTATGGTCCTATAGCTTAGGGAAATTAAAATCAAAAAGATACAGCCACCCCAATGTTTGGGACGCCTCTGTTTACAAGAACCTCGTTTACCGTACAAGTTCAATATCACAGAAAGTGAAAAATGGATAAACAACTTGTGGTACTTACGTACAATGCAGTATCACTCAGCAGTGAAATCTATGTCATCAGGCCCGTAGCAGCACAATGAGTGGATTCAGGTACGATGATTCTAACTGAAATAAGTCACACAGAAAAAGAAACATCATAAGATATCAGTAATACACGGAATGTAAACTTGGCTACACAGGAACTGAATTACAGAACAGAACAGGGTCTCAAATTTAGAAAACCAACTTATGCTTGTTTAAGGGGAAAGGTGAGTTGGGGTGCTGCATAAAACCAGAGATTGAAATGAGCACAGATAAAGTTCCTTAAGCCAAATATGGAATAGACAAGAGCTACTCCTTGCTCAACGAAATGGACTCAACACCGCATATTAAACGCCTAAGAATGTACCTGACTCTTAAGTATCTTAAAACCTATGGATTGCTATGTCTCCGAAAGAGAATCAAGCATGTGTACAGGGACATAAACGCAGCAGTGATAGGATTGGAGAGGTTCGGTGAGCAAATGAAGACCCTTTGAAGTCATATTGCATGGTACCCATTCCACGGGTTTCAACTACCCAGGTTTAAGGTATTCTTCCTTCAGCTAAAACATGCATGTGGAACCTAGAGTATGATCAACCATGTGATCGGGAGACGTGTTCAAATATGTCTCAGTTTTCGTACCCTGGTACTCGGGTGCAACATTCCAGACGCTTTACTAACACTCTCCCCACTTGGAGAGTCAGGCCCTTTAACCTCCTGTTTGGCCCAGTTTGCAATTTCTGCGGAAGATGAACAGGAATAGCGAGAACCAATGAGAGACTAGCTGGAGGTGTCTGGACGGGCAAATTTAACTCTCATTTCCCACCAGGAAGAGGAAATAACCAAAGGCTCAGCGTGCCGTGCCGGAACCAGATTAGGGCCTGAAGCCATCCTGCGGTGTTGCGCCCAGCTCACAAGAAAACGAGTTGAAGAAAGGAGCTCAGGGGCACTGTAATTCACAAACCTGCAGAGTTATAAATGACAACTATCGTCCAAAAATATACTGAAGTAAGGCTGCCAAGAGGACTTGAAAGCGGGGCAGAATTGCAGGAAACCGATTTCAGGAGGTAGACTGGAATTGCATTGAAAGCATAGGAAAAGAGGCAGAACGTCCACAATGATGCACTTGGCCAAAAAGGGCGTATGCGTTTTTTCCTGAATATATTCAGGAAAAAACGCATACGCCCTTTTTGGCCAACCAAGCAAGCTTGCAAAGGAAATCTGCACTACAATGAAGTCTCACTTCCCCCCCCCCCTGGTCAAAAGGGCCATCTGAAAAAAGTGTAAAATCCAGAAAGGCAGGACAGGCCATGGAGAACTGGGAGCCTTGTTATGCTGATGGGCGGGATGTAAATTGCCAACAGACACTCGGGAGAAGTGTATGGTGTTTCCTGAAACATCTAAAAAACAAAGCAACAGAGCCTAGGGCACTTCCACTTATGGTCCTATAGCTTAGGGAAATTAAAATCAAAAAGATACAGCCACCCCAATGTTTGGGACGCCTCTGTTTACAAGAACCTCGTTTACCGTACAAGTTCAATATCACAGAAAGTGAAAAATGGATAAAGAACTTGTGGTACTTACGTACAATGCAGTATCACTCAGCAGTGAAATCTATGTCATCAGGCCCGTAGCAGCACAATGAGTGGATTCAGGTACGATGATTCTAACTGAAATAAGTCACACAGAAAAAGAAACATCATAAGATATCAGTAATACACGGAATGTAAACTTGGCTACACAGGAACTGAATTACAGAACAGAACAGGGTCTCAAATTTAGAAAACCAACTTATGCTTGTTTAAGGGTAAAGGTGAGTTGGGGTGCTGCATAAAACCAGAGATTGAAATGAGCACAGATAAAGTTCCTTAAGCCAAATATGGAATAGACAAGAGCTACTCCTTGCTCAACGAAATGGACTCAACACCGCATATTAAACGCCTAAGAATGTACCTGACTCTTAAGTATCTTAAAACCTATGGATTGCTATGTCTCCGAAAGAGAATCAAGCATGTGTACAGGGACATAAACGCAGCAGTGATAGGATTGGAGAGGTTCGGTGAGCAAATGAAGACCCTTTGAAGTCATATTGCATGGTACCCATTCCACGGGTTTCAACTACCCAGGTTTAAGGTATTCTTCCTTCAGCTAAAACATGCATGTGGAACCTAGAGTATGATCAACCATGTGATCGGGAGACGTGTTCAAATATGTCTCAGTTTTCGTACCCTGGTACTCGGGTGCAACATTCCAGACGCTTTACTAACACTCTCCCCACTTGGAGAGTCAGTCCCTTTAACCTCCTGTTTGGCCCAGTTTGCAATTTCTGCGGAAGATGAACAGGAATAGCGAGAACCAATGAGAGACTAGCTGGAGGTGTCTGGACGGGCAAATTTAACTCTCATTTCCCACCAGGAAGAGGAAATAACCAAAGGCTCAGCGTGCCGTGCCGGAACCAGATTAGGGCCTGAAGCCATCCTGCGGTGTTGCGGCCAGCTCACAAGAAAACGAGTTGAAGAAAGGAGCTCAGGGGCACTGTAATTCACAAACCTGCAGAGTTATAAATGACAACTATCGTCCAAAAATATACTGAAGTAAGGCTGCCAAGAGGACTTGAAAGCGGGGCAGAATTGCAGGAAACCGATTTCAGGAGGTAGACTGGAATTGCATTGAAAGCATAGGAAAAGAGGCAGAACGTCCACAATGATGCACTTGGCCAAAAAGGGCGTATGCATTTTTTCCTGAATATATTCAGGAAGAAACGCATACGCCCTTTTTGGCCAACCAAGCAAGCTTGCAAAGGAAATCTGCACTACAATGAAGTCTCACTTCCCCCCGGTCAAAAGGGCCATCTGAAAAAAGTGTAAAATCCAGAAAGGCAGGACAGGCCATGGAGAACTGGGAGCCTTGTTATGCTGATGGGCGGGATGTAAATTGCCAACAGACACTCGGGAGAAGTGTATGGTGTTTCCTGAAACATCTAAAAAACAAAGCAACAGAGCCTAGGGCACTTCCACTTATGGTCCTATAGCTTAGGGAAATTAAAATCAAAAAGATACAGCCACCCCAATGTTTGGGACGCCTCTGTTTACAAGAACCTCGTTTACCGTACAAGTTCAATATCACAGAAAGTGAAAAATGGATAAAGAACTTGTGGTACTTACGTACAATGCAGTATCACTCAGCAGTGAAATCTATGTCATCAGGCCCGTAGCAGCACAATGAGTGGATTCAGGTACGATGATTCTAACTGAAATAAGTCACACAGAAAAAGAAACATCATAAGATATCAGTAATACACGGAATGTAAACTTGGCTACACAGGAACTGAATTACAGAACAGAACAGGGTCTCAAATTTAGAAAACCAACTTATGCTTGTTTAAGGGGAAAGGTGAGTTGGGATGCTGCATAAAACCAGAGATTGAAATGAGCACAGATAAAGTTCCTTAAGCCAAATATGGAATAGACAAGAGCTACTCCTTGCTCAACGAAATGGACTCAACACCGCATATTAAACGCCTAAGAATGTACCTGACTCTTAAGTATCTTAAAACCTATGGATTGCTATGTCTCCGAAAGAGAATCAAGCATGTGTACAGGGACATAAACGCAGCAGTGATAGGATTGGAGAGGTTCGGTGAGCAAATGAAGACCCTTTGAAGTCATATTGCATGGTACCCATTCCACGGGTTTCAACTACCCAGGTTTAAGGTATTCTTCCTTCAGCTAAAACATGCATGTGGAACCTAGAGTATGATCAACCATGTGATCGGGAGACGTGTTCAAATATGTCTCAGTTTTCGTACCCTGGTACTCGGGTGCAACATTCCAGACGCTTTACTAACACTCTCCCGACTTGGAGAGTCAGTCCCTTTAACCTCCTGTTTGGCCCAGTTTGCAATTTCTGCGGAAGATGAACAGGAATAGCGAGAACCAATGAGAGACTAGCTGGAGGTGTCTGGACGGGCAAATTTAACTCTCATTTCCCACCAGGAAGAGGAAATAACCAAAGGCTCAGCGTGCCGTGCCGGAACCAGATTAGGGCCTGAAGCTATCCTGCGGTGTTGCGGCCAGCTCACAAGAAAACGAGTTGAAGAAAGGAGCTCAGGGGCACTGTAATTCACAAACCTGCAGAGTTATAAATGACAACTATCGTCCAAAAATATACTGAAGTAAGGCTGCCAAGAGGACTTGAAAGCGGGGCAGAATTGCAGGAAACCGATTTCAGGAGGTAGACTGGCATTGCATTGAAAGCATAGGAAAAGAGGCAGAACGTCCACAATGATGCACTTGGCCAAAAAGGGCGTATGCGTTTTTTCCTGAATATATTCAGGAAAAAACGCATACGCCCTTTTTGGCCAACCAAGCAAGCTTGCAAAGGAAATCTGCACTACAATGAAGTCTCACTTCCCCCCCCCCCTGGTCAAAAGGGCCATCTGAAAAAAGTGTAAAATCCAGAAAGGCAGGACAGGCCATGGAGAACTGGGAGCCTTGTTATGCTGATGGGCGGGATGTAAATTGCCAACAGACACTCGGGAGAAGTGTATGGTGTTTCCTGAAACATCTAAAAAACAAAGCAACAGAGCCTAGGCCACTTCCACTTATGGTCCTATAGCTTAGGGAAATTAAAATCAAAAAGATACAGCCACCCCAATGTTTGGGACGCCTCTGTTTACAAGAACCTCGTTTACCGTACAAGTTCAATATCACAGAAAGTGAAAAATGGATAAAGAACTTGTGGTACTTACGTACAATGCAGTATCACTCAGCAGTGAAATCTATGTCATCAGGCCCGTAGCAGCACAATGAGTGGATTCAGGTACGATGATTCTAACTGAAATAAGTCACACAGAAAAAGAAACATCATAAGATATCAGTAATACACGGAATGTAAACTTGGCTACACAGGAACTGAATTACAGAACAGAACAGGGTCTCAAATTTAGAAAACCAACTTATGCTTGTTTAAGGGGAAAGGTGAGTTGGGGTGCTGCATAAAACCAGAGATTGAAATGAGCACAGATAAAGTTCCTTAAGCCAAATATGGAATAGACAAGAGCTACTCCTTGCTCAACGAAATGGACTCAACACCGCATATTAAACGCCTAAGAATGTACCTGACTCTTAAGTATCTTAAAACCTATGGATTGCTATGTCTCCGAAAGAGAATCAAGCATGTGTACAGGGACATAAACGCAGCAGTGATAGGATTGGAGAGGTTCGGTGAGCAAATGAAGACCCTTTGAAGTCATATTGCATGGTACCCATTCCACGGGTTTCAACTACCCAGGTTTAAGGTATTCTTCCTTCAGCTAAAACATGCATGTGGAACCTAGAGTATGATCAACCATGTGATCGGGAGACGTGTTCAAATATGTCTCAGTTTTCGTACCCTGGTACTCGGGTGCAACATTCCAGACGCTTTACTAACACTCTCCCCACTTGGAGAGTCAGTCCCTTTAACCTCCTGTTTGGCCCAGTTTGCAATTTCTGCGGAAGATGAACAGGAATAGCGAGAACCAATGAGAGACTAGCTGGAGGTGTCTGGACGGGCAAATTTAACTCTCATTTCCCACCAGGAAGAGGAAATAACCAAAGGCTCAGCGTGCCGTGCCGGAACCAGATTAGGGCCTGAAGCCATCCTGCGGTGTTGCGGCCAGCTCACAAGAAAACGAGTTGAAGAAAGGAGCTCAGGGGCACTGTAATTCACAAACCTGCAGAGTTATAAATGACAACTATCGTCCAAAAATATACTGAAGTAAGGCTGCCAAGAGGACTTGAAAGCGGGGCAGAATTGCAGGAAACCGATTTCAGGAGGTAGACTGGAATTGCATTGAAAGCATAGGAAAAGAGGCAGAACGTCCACAATGATGCACTTGGCCAAAAAGGGCGTATGCGTTTTTTCCTGAATATATTCAGGAAAAAACGCATACGCCCTTTTTGGCCAACCAAGCAAGCTTGCAAAGGAAATCTGCACTACAATGAAGTCTCACTTCCCCCCCCCCCGGTCAAAAGGGCCATCTGAAAAAAGTGTAAAATCCAGAAAGGCAGGACAGGCCATGGAGAACTGGGAGCCTTGTTATGCTGATGGGCGGGATGTCAATTGCCAACAGACACTCGGGAGAAGTGTATGGTGTTTCCTGAAACATCTAAAAAACAAAGCAACAGAGCCTAGGGCACTTCCACTTATGGTCCTATAGCTTAGGGAAATTAAAATCAAAAAGATACAGCCACCCCAATGTTTGGGACGCCTCTGTTTACAAGAACCTCGTTTACCGTACAAGTTCAATATCACAGAAAGTGAAAAATGGATAAAGAACTTGTGGTACTTACGTACAATGCAGTATCACTCAGCAGTGAAATCTATGTCATCAGGCCCGTAGCAGCACAATGAGTGGATTCAGGTACGATGATTCTAACTGAAATAAGTCACACAGAAAAAGAAACATCATAAGATATCAGTAATACACGGAATGTAAACTTGGCTACACAGGAACTGAATTACAGAACAGAACAGGGTCTCAAATTTAGAAAACCAACTTATGCTTGTTTAAGGGGAAAGGTGAGTTGGGGTGCTGCATAAAACCAGAGATTGAAATGAGCACAGATAAAGTTCCTTAAGCCAAATATGGAATAGACAAGAGCTACTCCTTGCTCAACGAAATGGACTCAACACCGCATATTAAACGCCTAAGAATGTACCTGACTCTTAAGTATCTTAAAACCTATGGATTGCTATGTCTCCGAAAGAGAATCAAGCATGTGTACAGGGACATAAACGCAGCAGTGATAGGATTGGAGAGGTTCGGTGAGCAAATGAAGACCCTTTGAAGTCATATTGCATGGTACCCATTCCACGGGTTTCAACTACCCAGGTTTAAGGTATTCTTCCTTCAGCTAAAACATGCATGTGGAACCTAGAGTATGATCAACCATGTGATCGGGAGACGTGTTCAAATATGTCTCAGTTTTCGTACCCTGGTACTCGGGTGCAACATTCCAGACGCTTTACTAACACTCTCCCGACTTGGAGAGTCAGTCCCTTTAACCTCCTGTTTGGCCCAGTTTGCAATTTCTGCGGAAGATGAACAGGAGTAGCGAGAACCAATGAGAGACTAGCTGGAGGTGTCTGGACGGGCAAATTTAACTCTCATTTCCCACCAGGAAGAGGAAATAACCAAAGGCTCAGCGTGCCGTGCCGGAACCAGATTAGGGCCTGAAGCCATCCTGCGGAGTTGCGCCCAGCTCACAAGAAAACGAGTTGAAGAAAGGAGCTCAGGGGCACTGTAATTCACAAACCTGCAGAGTTATAAATGACAACTATCGTCCAAAAATATACTGAAGTAAGGCTGCCAAGAGGACTTGAAAGCGGGGCAGAATTGCAGGAAACCGATTTCAGGAGGTAGACTGGAATTGCATTGAAAGCATAGGAAAAGAGGCAGAACGTCCACAATGATGCACTTGGCCAAAAAGGGCGTATGCGTTTTTTCCTGAATATATTCAGGAAAAAACGCATACGCCCTTTTTGGCCAACCAAGCAAGCTTGCAAAGGAAATCTGCACTACAATGAAGTCTCACTTCCCCCCCCCCTGGTCAAAAGGGCCATCTGAAAAAAGTGTAAAATCCAGAAAGGCAGGACAGGCCATGGAGAACTGGGAGCCTTGTTATGCTGATGGGCGGGATGTAAATTGCCAACAGACACTCGGGAGAAGTGTATGGTGTTTCCTGAAACATCTAAAAAACAAAGCAACAGAGCCTAGGGCACTTCCACTTATGGTCCTATAGCTTAGGGAAATTAAAATCAAAAAGATACAGCCACCCCAATGTTTGGGACGCCTCTGTTTACAAGAACCTCGTTTACCGTACAAGTTCAATATCACAGAAAGTGAAAAATGGATAAAGAACTTGTGGTACTTACGTACAATGCAGTATCACTCAGCAGTGAAATCTATGTCATCAGGCCCGTAGCAGCACAATGAGTGGATTCAGGTACGATGATTCTAACTGAAATAAGTCACACAGAAAAAGAAACATCATAAGATATCAGTAATACACGGAATGTAAACTTGGCTACACAGGAACTGAATTACAGAACAGAACAGGGTCTCAAATTTAGAAAACCAACTTATGCTTGTTTAAGGGTAAAGGTGAGTTGGGGTGCTGCATAAAACCAGAGATTGAAATGAGCACAGATAAAGTTCCTTAAGCCAAATATGGAATAGACAAGAGCTACTCCTTGCTCAACGAAATGGACTCAACACCGCATATTAAACGCCTAAGAATGTACCTGACTCTTAAGTATCTTAAAACCTATGGATTGCTATGTCTCCGAAAGAGAATCAAGCATGTGTACAGGGACATAAACGCAGCAGTGATAGGATTGGAGAGGTTCGGTGAGCAAATGAAGACCCTCTGAAGTCATATTGCATGGTACCCATTCCACGGGTTTCAACTACCCAGGTTTAAGGTATTCTTCCTTCAGCTAAAACATGCATGTGGAACCTAGAGTATGATCAACCATGTGATCGGGAGACGTGTTCAAATATGTCTCAGTTTTCGTACCCTGGTACTCGGGTGCAACATTCCAGACGCTTTACTAACACTCTCCCGACTTGGAGAGTCTGTCCCTTTAACCTCCTGTTTGGCCCAGTTTGCAATTTCTGCGGAAGATGAACAGGAATAGCGAGAACCAATGAGAGACTAGCTGGAGGTGTCTGGACGGGCAAATTTAACTCTCATTTCCCACCAGGAAGAGGAAATAACCAAAGGCTCAGCGTGCCGTGCCGGAACCAGATTAGGGCCTGAAGCCATCCTGCGGTGTTGCGGCCAGCTCACAAGAAAACGAGTTGAAGAAAGGAGCTCAGGGGCACTGTAATTCACAAACCTGCAGAGTTATAAATGACAACTATCGTCCAAAAATATACTGAAGTAAGGCTGCCAAGAGGACTTGAAAGCGGGGCAGAATTGCAGGAAACCGATTTCAGGAGGTAGACTGGAATTGCATTGAAAGCATAGGAAAAGAGGCAGAACGTCCACAATGATGCACTTGGCCAAAAAGGGCGTATGCGTTTTTTCCTGAATATATTCAGGAAAAAACGCATACGCCCTTTTTGGCCAACCAAGCAAGCTTGCAAAGGAAATCTGCACTACAATGAAGTCTCAGTTCCCCCCCCCCCCAGGTCAAAAGGGCCATCTGAAAAAAGTGTAAAATCCAGAAAGGCAGGACAGGCCATGGAGAACTGGGAGACTTGTTATGCTGATGGGCGGGATGTAAATTGCCAACAGACACTCGGGAGAAGTGTATGGTGTTTCCTGAAACATCTAAAAAACAAAGCAACAGAGCCTAGGGCACTTCCACTTATGGTCCTATAGCTTAGGGAAATTAAAATCAAAAAGATACAGCCACCCCAATGTTTGGGACGCCTCTGTTTACAAGAACCTCGTTTACCGTACAAGTTCAATATCACAGAAAGTGAAAAATGGATAAAGAACTTGTGGTACTTACGTACAATGCAGTATCACTCAGCAGTGAAATCTATGTCATCAGGCCCGTAGCAGCACAATGAGTGGATTCAGGTACGATGATTCTAACTGAAATAAGTCACACAGAAAAAGAAACATCATAAGATATCAGTAATACACGGAATGTAAACTTGGCTACACAGGAACTGAATTACAGAACAGAACAGGGTCTCAAATTTAGAAAACCAACTTATGCTTGTTTAAGGGTAAAGGTGAGTTGGGGTGCTGCATAAAACCAGAGATTGAAATGAGCACAGATAAAGTTCCTTAAGCCAAATATGGAATAGACAAGAGCTACTCCTTGCTCAACGAAATGGACTCAACACCGCATATTAAACGCCTAAGAATGTACCTGACTCTTAAGTATCTTAAAACCTATGGATTGCTATGTCTCCGAAAGAGAATCAAGCATGTGTACAGGGACATAAACGCAGCAGTGATAGGATTGGAGAGGTTCGGTGAGCAAATGAAGACCCTCTGAAGTCATATTGCATGGTACCCATTCCACGGGTTTCAACTACCCAGGTTTAAGGTATTCTTCCTTCAGCTAAAACATGCATGTGGAACCTAGAGTATGATCAACCATGTGATCGGGAGACGTGTTCAAATATGTCTCAGTTTTCGTACCCTGGTACTCGGGTGCAACATTCCAGACGCTTTACTAACACTCTCCCGACTTGGAGAGTCTGTCCCTTTAACCTCCTGTTTGGCCCAGTTTGCAATTTCTGCGGAAGATGAACAGGAATAGCGAGAACCAATGAGAGACTAGCTGGAGGTGTCTGGACGGGCAAATTTAACTCTCATTTCCCACCAGGAAGAGGAAATAACCAAAGGCTCAGCGTGCCGTGCCGGAACCAGATTAGGGCCTGAAGCCATCCTGCGGTGTTGCGGCCAGCTCACAAGAAAACGAGTTGAAGAAAGGAGCTCAGGGGCACTGTAATTCACAAACCTGCAGAGTTATAAATGACAACTATCGTCCAAAAATATACTGAAGTAAGGCTGCCAAGAGGACTTGAAAGCGGGGCAGAATTGCAGGAAACCGATTTCAGGAGGTAGACTGGAATTGCATTGAAAGCATAGGAAAAGAGGCAGAACGTCCACAATGATGCACTTGGCCAAAAAGGGCGTATGCGTTTTTTCCTGAATATATTCAGGAAAAAACGCATACGCCCTTTTTGGCCAACCAAGCAAGCTTGCAAAGGAAATCTGCACTACAATGAAGTCTCACTTCCCCCCCCCCCGGTCAAAAGGGCCATCTGAAAAAAGTGTAAAATCCAGAAAGGCAGGACAGGCCATGGAGAACTGGGAGCCTTGTTATGCTGATGGGCGGGATGTCAATTGCCAACAGACACTCGGGAGAAGTGTATGGTGTTTCCTGAAACATCTAAAAAACAAAGCAACAGAGCCTAGGGCACTTCCACTTATGGTCCTATAGCTTAGGGAAATTAAAATCAAAAAGATACAGCCACCCCAATGTTTGGGACGCCTCTGTTTACAAGAACCTCGTTTACCGTACAAGTTCAATATCACAGAAAGTGAAAAATGGATAAAGAACTTGTGGTACTTACGTACAATGCAGTATCACTCAGCAGTGAAATCTATGTCATCAGGCCCGTAGCAGCACAATGAGTGGATTCAGGTACGATGATTCTAACTGAAATAAGTCACACAGAAAAAGAAACATCATAAGATATCAGTAATACACGGAATGTAAACTTGGCTACACAGGAACTGAATTACAGAACAGAACAGGGTCTCAAATTTAGAAAACCAACTTATGCTTGTTTAAGGGTAAAGGTGAGTTGGGGTGCTGCATAAAACCAGAGATTGAAATGAGCACAGATAAAGTTCCTTAAGCCAAATATGGAATAGACAAGAGCTACTCCTTGCTCAACGAAATGGACTCAACACCGCATATTAAACGCCTAAGAATGTACCTGACTCTTAAGTATCTTAAAACCTATGGATTGCTATGTCTCCGAAAGAGAATCAAGCATGTGTACAGGGACATAAACGCAGCAGTGATAGGATTGGAGAGGTTCGGTGAGCAAATGAAGACCCTTTGAAGTCATATTGCATGGTACCCATTCCACGGGTTTCAACTACCCAGGTTTAAGGTATTCTTCCTTCAGCTAAAACATGCATGTGGAACCTAGAGTATGATCAACCATGTGATCGGGAGACGTGTTCAAATATGTCTCAGTTTTCGTACCCTGGTACTCGGGTGCAACATTCCAGACGCTTTACTAACACTCTCCCGACTTGGAGAGTCAGTCCCTTTAACCTCCTGTTTGGCCCAGTTTGCAATTTCTGCGGAAGATGAACAGGAGTAGCGAGAACCAATGAGAGACTAGCTGGAGGTGTCTGGACGGGCAAATTTAACTCTCATTTCCCACCAGGAAGAGGAAATAACCAAAGGCTCAGCGTGCCGTGCCGGAACCAGATTAGGGCCTGAAGCCATCCTGCGGAGTTGCGCCCAGCTCACAAGAAAACGAGTTGAAGAAAGGAGCTCAGGGGCACTGTAATTCACAAACCTGCAGAGTTATAAATGACAACTATCGTCCAAAAATATACTGAAGTAAGGCTGCCAAGAGGACTTGAAAGCGGGGCAGAATTGCAGGAAACCGATTTCAGGAGGTAGACTGGAATTGCATTGAAAGCATAGGAAAAGAGGCAGAACGTCCACAATGATGCACTTGGCCAAAAAGGGCGTATGCGTTTTTTCCTGAATATATTCAGGAAAAAACGCATACGCCCTTTTTGGCCAACCAAGCAAGCTTGCAAAGGAAATCTGCACTACAATGAAGTCTCAGTTCCCCCCCCCCCCGGTCAAAAGGGCCATCTGAAAAAAGTGTAAAATCCAGAAAGGCAGGACAGGCCATGGAGAACTGGGAGCCTTGTTATGCTGATGGGCGGGATGTAAATTGCCAACAGACACTCGGGAGAAGTGTATGGTGTTTCCTGAAACATCTAAAAAACAAAGCAACAGAGCCTAGGGCACTTCCACTTATGGTCCTATAGCTTAGGGAAATTAAAATCAAAAAGATACAGCCACCCCAATGTTTGGGACGCCTCTGTTTACAAGAACCTCGTTTACCGTACAAGTTCAATATCACAGAAAGTGAAAAATGGATAAAGAACTTGTGGTACTTACGTACAATGCAGTATCACTCAGCAGTGAAATCTATGTCATCAGGCCCGTAGCAGCACAATGAGTGGATTCAGGTACGATGATTCTAACTGAAATAAGTCACACAGAAAAAGAAACATCATAAGATATCAGTAATACACGGAATGTAAACTTGGCTACACAGGAACTGAATTACAGAACAGAGCAGGGTCTCAAATTTAGAAAACCAACTTATGCTTGTTTAAGGGTAAAGGTGAGTTGGGGTGCTGCATAAAACCAGAGATTGAAATGAGCACAGATAAAGTTCCTTAAGCCAAATATGGAATAGACAAGAGCTACTCCTTGCTCAACGAAATGGACTCAACACCGCATATTAAACGCCTAAGAATGTACCTGACTCTTAAGTATCTTAAAACCTATGGATTGCTATGTCTCCGAAAGAGAATCAAGCATGTGTACAGGGACATAAACGCAGCAGTGATAGGATTGGAGAGGTTCGGTGAGCAAATGAAGACCCTCTGAAGTCATATTGCATGGTACCCATTCCACGGGTTTCAACTACCCAGGTTTAAGGTATTCTTCCTTCAGCTAAAACATGCATGTGGAACCTAGAGTATGATCAACCATGTGATCGGGAGACGTGTTCAAATATGTCTCAGTTTTCGTACCCTGGTACTCGGGTGCAACATTCCAGACGCTTTACTAACACTCTCCCGACTTGGAGAGTCTGTCCCTTTAACCTCCTGTTTGGCCCAGTTTGCAATTTCTGCGGAAGATGAACAGGAATAGCGAGAACCAATGAGAGACTAGCTGGAGGTGTCTGGACGGGCAAATTTAACTCTCATTTCCCACCAGGAAGAGGAAATAACCAAAGGCTCAGCGTGCCGTGCCGGAACCAGATTAGGGCCTGAAGCCATCCTGCGGTGTTGCGGCCAGCTCACAAGAAAACGAGTTGAAGAAAGGAGCTCAGGGGCACTGTAATTCACAAACCTGCAGAGTTATAAATGACAACTATCGTCCAAAAATATACTGAAGTAAGGCTGCCAAGAGGACTTGAAAGCGGGGCAGAATTGCAGGAAACCGATTTCAGGAGGTAGACTGGAATTGCATTGAAAGCATAGGAAAAGAGGCAGAACGTCCACAATGATGCACTTGGCCAAAAAGGGCGTATGCGTTTTTTCCTGAATATATTCAGGAAAAAACGCATACGCCCTTTTTGGCCAACCAAGCAAGCTTGCAAAGGAAATCTGCACTACAATGAAGTCTCACTTCCCCCCCCCCCGGTCAAAAGGGCCATCTGAAAAAAGTGTAAAATCCAGAAAGGCAGGACAGGCCATGGAGAACTGGGAGCCTTGTTATGCTGATGGGCGGGATGTCAATTGCCAACAGACACTCGGGAGAAGTGTATGGTGTTTCCTGAAACATCTAAAAAACAAAGCAACAGAGCCTAGGGCACTTCCACTTATGGTCCTATAGCTTAGGGAAATTAAAATCAAAAAGATACAGCCACCCCAATGTTTGGGACGCCTCTGTTTACAAGAACCTCGTTTACCGTACAAGTTCAATATCACAGAAAGTGAAAAATGGATAAAGAACTTGTGGTACTTACGTACAATGCAGTATCACTCAGCAGTGAAATCTATGTCATCAGGCCCGTAGCAGCACAATGAGTGGATTCAGGTACGATGATTCTAACTGAAATAAGTCACACAGAAAAAGAAACATCATAAGATATCAGTAATACACGGAATGTAAACTTGGCTACACAGGAACTGAATTACAGAACAGAACAGGGTCTCAAATTTAGAAAACCAACTTATGCTTGTTTAAGGGTAAAGGTGAGTTGGGGTGCTGCATAAAACCAGAGATTGAAATGAGCACAGATAAAGTTCCTTAAGCCAAATATGGAATAGACAAGAGCTACTCCTTGCTCAACGAAATGGACTCAACACCGCATATTAAACGCCTAAGAATGTACCTGACTCTTAAGTATCTTAAAACCTATGGATTGCTATGTCTCCGAAAGAGAATCAAGCATGTGTACAGGGACATAAACGCAGCAGTGATAGGATTGGAGAGGTTCGGTGAGCAAATGAAGACCCTCTGAAGTCATATTGCATGGTACCCATTCCACGGGTTTCAACTACCCAGGTTTAAGGTATTCTTCCTTCAGCTAAAACATGCATGTGGAACCTAGAGTATGATCAACCATGTGATCGGGAGACGTGTTCAAATATGTCTCAGTTTTCGTACCCTGGTACTCGGGTGCAACATTCCAGACGCTTTACTAACACTCTCCCGACTTGGAGAGTCAGTCCCTTTAACCTCCTGTTTGGCCCAGTTTGCAATTTCTGCGGAAGATGAACAGGAATAGCGAGAACCAATGAGAGACTAGCTGGAGGTGTCTGGACGGGCAAATTTAACTCTCATTTCCCACCAGGAAGAGGAAATAACCAAAGGCTCAGCGTGCCGTGCCGGAACCAGATTAGGGCCTGAAGCCATCCTGCGGAGTTGCGCCCAGCTCACAAGAAAACGAGTTGAAGAAAGGAGCTCAGGGGCACTGTAATTCACAAACCTGCAGAGTTATAAATGACAACTATCGTCCAAAAATATACTGAAGTAAGGCTGCCAAGAGGACTTGAAAGCGGGGCAGAATTGCAGGAAACCGATTTCAGGAGGTAGACTGGAATTGCATTGAAAGCATAGGAAAAGAGGCAGAACGTCCACAATGATGCACTTGGCCAAAAAGGGCGTATGCGTTTTTTCCTGAATATATTCAGGAAAAAACGCATACGCCCTTTTTGGCCAACCAAGCAAGCTTGCAAAGGAAATCTGCACTACAATGAAGTCTCACTTCCCCCCCCCCCGGTCAAAAGGGCCATCTGAAAAAAGTGTAAAATCCAGAAAGGCAGGACAGGCCATGGAGAACTGGGAGCCTTGTTATGCTGATGGGCGGGATGTAAATTGCCAACAGACACTCGGGAGAAGTGTATGGTGTTTCCTGAAACATCTAAAAAACAAAGCAACAGAGCCTAGGGCACTTCCACTTATGGTCCTATAGCTTAGGGAAATTAAAATCAAAAAGATACAGCCACCCCAATGTTTGGGACGCCTCTGTTTACAAGAACCTCGTTTACCGTACAAGTTCAATATCACAGAAAGTGAAAAATGGATAAAGAACTTGTGGTACTTACGTACAATGCAGTATCACTCAGCAGTGAAATCTATGTCATCAGGCCCGTAGCAGCACAATGAGTGGATTCAGGTACGATGATTCTAACTGAAATAAGTCACACAGAAAAAGAAACATCATAAGATATCAGTAATACACGGAATGTAAACTTGGCTACACAGGAACTGAATTACAGAACAGAACAGGGTCTCAAATTTAGAAAACCAACTTATGCTTGTTTAAGGGTAAAGGTGAGTTGGGGTGCTGCATAAAACCAGAGATTGAAATGAGCACAGATAAAGTTCCTTAAGCCAAATATGGAATAGACAAGAGCTACTCCTTGCTCAACGAAATGGACTCAACACCGCATATTAAACGCCTAAGAATGTACCTGACTCTTAAGTATCTTAAAACCTATGGATTGCTATGTCTCCGAAAGAGAATCAAGCATGTGTACAGGGACATAAACGCAGCAGTGATAGGATTGGAGAGGTTCGGTGAGCAAATGAAGACCCTTTGAAGTCATATTGCATGGTACCCATTCCACGGGTTTCAACTACCCAGGTTTAAGGTATTCTTCCTTCAGCTAAAACATGCATGTGGAACCTAGAGTATGATCAACCATGTGATCGGGAGACGTGTTCAAATATGTCTCAGTTTTCGTACCCTGGTACTCGGGTGCAACATTCCAGACGCTTTACTAACACTCTCCCCACTTGGAGAGTCAGTCCCTTTAACCTCCTGTTTGGCCCAGTTTGCAATTTCTGCGGAAGATGAACAGGAATAGCGAGAACCAATGAGAGACTAGCTGGAGGTGTCTGGACGGGCAAATTTAACTCTCATTTCCCACCAGGAAGAGGAAATAACCAAAGGCTCAGCGTGCCGTGCCGGAACCAGATTAGGGCCTGAAGCCATCCTGCGGTGTTGCGGCCAGCTCACAAGAAAACGAGTTGAAGAAAGGAGCTCAGGGGCACTGTAATTCACAAACCTGCAGAGTTATAAATGACAACTATCGTCCAAAAATATACTGAAGTAAGGCTGCCAAGAGGACTTGAAAGCGGGGCAGAATTGCAGGAAACCGATTTCAGGAGGTAGACTGGAATTGCATTGAAAGCATAGGAAAAGAGGCAGAACGTCCACAATGATGCACTTGGCCAAAAAGGGCGTATGCGTTTTTTCCTGAATATATTCAGGAAAAAACGCATACGCCCTTTTTGGCCAACCAAGCAAGCTTGCAAAGGAAATCTGCACTACAATGAAGTCTCACTTCCCCCCACCCCCGGTCAAAAGGGCCATCTGAAAAAAGTGTAAAATCCAGAAAGGCAGGACAGGCCATGGAGAACTGGGAGCCTTGTTATGCTGATGGGCGGGATGTCAATTGCCAACAGACACTCGGGAGAAGTGTATGGTGTTTCCTGAAACATCTAAAAAACAAAGCAACAGAGCCTAGGGCACTTCCACTTATGGTCCTATAGCTTAGGGAAATTAAAATCAAAAAGATACAGCCACCCCAATGTTTGGGACGCCTCTGTTTACAAGAACCTCGTTTACCGTACAAGTTCAATATCACAGAAAGTGAAAAATGGATAAAGAACTTGTGGTACTTACGTACAATGCAGTATCACTCAGCAGTGAAATCTATGTCATCAGGCCCGTAGCAGCACAATGAGTGGATTCAGGTACGATGATTCTAACTGAAATAAGTCACACAGAAAAAGAAACATCATAAGATATCAGTAATACACGGAATGTAAACTTGGCTACACAGGAACTGAATTACAGAACAGAACAGGGTCTCAAATTTAGAAAACCAACTTATGCTTGTTTAAGGGTAAAGGTGAGTTGGGGTGCTGCATAAAACCAGAGATTGAAATGAGCACAGATAAAGTTCCTTAAGCCAAATATGGAATAGACAAGAGCTACTCCTTGCTCAACGAAATGGACTCAACACCGCATATTAAACGCCTAAGAATGTACCTGACTCTTAAGTATCTTAAAACCTATGGATTGCTATGTCTCCGAAAGAGAATCAAGCATGTGTACAGGGACATAAACGCAGCAGTGATAGGATTGGAGAGGTTCGGTGAGCAAATGAAGACCCTTTGAAGTCATATTGCATGGTACCCATTCCACGGGTTTCAACTACCCAGGTTTAAGGTATTCTTCCTTCAGCTAAAACATGCATGTGGAACCTAGAGTATGATCAACCATGTGATCGGGAGACGTGTTCAAATATGTCTCAGTTTTCGTACCCTGGTACTCGGGTGCAACATTCCAGACGCTTTACTAACACTCTCCCCACTTGGAGAGTCAGTCCCTTTAACCTCCTGTTTGGCCCAGTTTGCAATTTCTGCGGAAGATGAACAGGAATAGTGAGAACCAATGAGAGACTAGCTGGAGGTGTCTGGACGGGCAAATTTAACTCTCATTTCCCACCAGGAAGAGGAAATAACCAAAGGCTCAGCGTGCCGTGCCGGAACCAGATTAGGGCCTGAAGCCATCCTGCGGTGTTGCGGCCAGCTCACAAGAAAACGAGTTGAAGAAAGGAGCTCAGGGGCACTGTAATTCACAAACCTGCAGAGTTATAAATGACAACTATCGTCCAAAAATATACTGAAGTAAGGCTGCCAAGAGGACTTGAAAGCGGGGCAGAATTGCAGGAAACCGATTTCAGGAGGTAGACTGGAATTGCATTGAAAGCATAGGAAAAGAGGCAGAACGTCCACAATGATGCACTTGGCCAAAAAGGGCGTATGCGTTTTTTCCTGAATATATTCAGGAAAAAACGCATACGCCCTTTTTGGCCAACCAAGCAAGCTTGCAAAGGAAATCTGCACTACAATGAAGTCTCACTTCCCCCCACCCCCGGTCAAAAGGGCCATCTGAAAAAAGTGTAAAATCCAGAAAGGCAGGACAGGCCATGGAGAACTGGGAGCCTTGTTATGCTGATGGGCGGGATGTCAATTGCCAACAGACACTCGGGAGAAGTGTATGGTGTTTCCTGAAACATCTAAAAAACAAAGCAACAGAGCCTAGGGCACTTCCACTTATGGTCCTATAGCTTAGGGAAATTAAAATCAAAAAGATACAGCCACCCCAATGTTTGGGACGCCTCTGTTTACAAGAACCTCGTTTACCGTACAAGTTCAATATCACAGAAAGTGAAAAATGGATAAAGAACTTGTGGTACTTACGTACAATGCAGTATCACTCAGCAGTGAAATCTATGTCATCAGGCCCGTAGCAGCACAATGAGTGGATTCAGGTACGATGATTCTAACTGAAATAAGTCACACAGAAAAAGAAACATCATAAGATATCAGTAATACACGGAATGTAAACTTGGCTACACAGGAACTGAATTACAGAACAGAACAGGGTCTCAAATTTAGAAAACCAACTTATGCTTGTTTAAGGGGAAAGGTGAGTTGGGGTGCTGCATAAAACCAGAGATTGAAATGAGCACAGATAAAGTTCCTTAAGCCAAATATGGAATAGACAAGAGCTACTCCTTGCTCAACGAAATGGACTCAACACCGCATATTAAACGCCTAAGAATGTACCTGACTCTTAAGTATCTTAAAACCTATGGATTGCTATGTCTCCGAAAGAGAATCAAGCATGTGTACAGGGACATAAACGCAGCAGTGATAGGATTGGAGAGGTTCGGTGAGCAAATGAAGACCCTCTGAAGTCATATTGCATGGTACCCATTCCACGGGTTTCAACTACCCAGGTTTAAGGTATTCTTCCTTCAGCTAAAACATGCATGTGGAACCTAGAGTATGATCAACCATGTGATCGGGAGACGTGTTCAAATATGTCTCAGTTTTCGTACCCTGGTACTCGGGTGCAACATTCCAGACGCTTTACTAACACTCTCCCGACTTGGAGAGTCTGTCCCTTTAACCTCCTGTTTGGCCCAGTTTGCAATTTCTGCGGAAGATGAACAGGAATAGCGAGAACCAATGAGAGACTAGCTGGAGGTGTCTGGACGGGCAAATTTAACTCTCATTTCCCACCAGGAAGAGGAAATAACCAAAGGCTCAGCGTGCCGTGCCGGAACCAGATTAGGGCCTGAAGCCATCCTGCGGTGTTGCGGCCAGCTCACAAGAAAACGAGTTGAAGAAAGGAGCTCAGGGGCACTGTAATTCACAAACCTGCAGAGTTATAAATGACAACTATCGTCCAAAAATATACTGAAGTAAGGCTGCCAAGAGGACTTGAAAGCGGGGCAGAATTGCAGGAAACCGATTTCAGGAGGTAGACTGGAATTGCATTGAAAGCATAGGAAAAGAGGCAGAACGTCCACAATGATGCACTTGGCCAAAAAGGGCGTATGCGTTTTTTCCTGAATATATTCAGGAAAAAACGCATACGCCCTTTTTGGCCAACCAAGCAAGCTTGCAAAGGAAATCTGCACTACAATGAAGTCTCAGTTCCCCCCCCCCCGGTCAAAAGGGCCATCTGAAAAAAGTGTAAAATCCAGAAAGGCAGGACAGGCCATGGAGAACTGGGAGCCTTGTTATGCTGATGGGCGGGATGTAAATTGCCAACAGACACTCGGGAGAAGTGTATGGTGTTTCCTGAAACATCTAAAAAACAAAGCAACAGAGCCTAGGGCACTTCCACTTATGGTCCTATAGCTTAGGGAAATTAAAATCAAGAAGATACAGCCACCCCAATGTTTGGGACGCCTCTGTTTACAAGAACCTCGTTTACCGTACAAGTTCAATATCACAGAAAGTGAAAAATGGATAAAGAACTTGTGGTACTTACGTACAATGCAGTATCACTCAGCAGTGAAATCTATGTCATCAGGCCCGTAGCAGCACAATGAGTGGATTCAGGTACGATGATTCTAACTGAAATAAGTCACACAGAAAAAGAAACATCATAAGATATCAGTAATACACGGAATGTAAACTTGGCTACACAGGAACTGAATTACAGAACAGAACAGGGTCTCAAATTTAGAAAACCAACTTATGCTTGTTTAAGGGGAAAGGTGAGTTGGGGTGCTGCATAAAACCAGAGATTGAAATGAGCACAGATAAAGTTCCTTAAGCCAAATATGGAATAGACAAGAGCTACTCCTTGCTCAACGAAATGGACTCAACACCGCATATTAAACGCCTAAGAATGTACCTGACTCTTAAGTATCTTAAAACCTATGGATTGCTATGTCTCCGAAAGAGAATCAAGCATGTGTACAGGGACATAAACGCAGCAGTGATAGGATTGGAGAGGTTCGGTGAGCAAATGAAGACCCTTTGAAGTCATATTGCATGGTACCCATTCCACGGGTTTCAACTACCCAGGTTTAAGGTATTCTTCCTTCAGCTAAAACATGCATGTGGAACCTAGAGTATGATCAACCATGTGATCGGGAGACGTGTTCAAATATGTCTCAGTTTTCGTACCCTGGTACTCGGGTGCAACATTCCAGACGCTTTACTAACACTCTCCCGACTTGGAGAGTCAGTCCCTTTAACCTCCTGTTTGGCCCAGTTTGCAATTTCTGCGGAAGATGAACAGGAGTAGCGAGAACCAATGAGAGACTAGCTGGAGGTGTCTGGACGGGCAAATTTAACTCTCATTTCCCACCAGGAAGAGGAAATAACCAAAGGCTCAGCGTGCCGTGCCGGAACCAGATTAGGGCCTGAAGCCATCCTGCGGTGTTGCGGCCAGCTCACAAGAAAACGAGTTGAAGAAAGGAGCTCAGGGGCACTGTAATTCACAAACCTGCAGAGTTATAAATGACAACTATCGTCCAAAAATATACTGAAGTAAGGCTGCCAAGAGGACTTGAAAGCGGGGCAGAATTGCAGGAAACCGATTTCAGGAGGTAGACTGGAATTGCATTGAAAGCATAGGAAAAGAGGCAGAACGTCCACAATGATGCACTTGGCCAAAAAGGGCGTATGCGTTTTTTCCTGAATATATTCAGGAAAAAACGCATACGCCCTTTTTGGCCAACCAAGCAAGCTTGCAAAGGAAATCTGCACTACAATGAAGTCTCACTTCCCCCCACCCCCGGTCAAAAGGGCCATCTGAAAAAAGTGTAAAATCCAGAAAGGCAGGACAGGCCATGGAGAACTGGGAGCCTTGTTATGCTGATGGGCGGGATGTCAATTGCCAACAGACACTCGGGAGAAGTGTATGGTGTTTCCTGAAACATCTAAAAAACAAAGCAACAGAGCCTAGGGCACTTCCACTTATGGTCCTATAGCTTAGGGAAATTAAAATCAAAAAGATACAGCCACCCCAATGTTTGGGACGCCTCTGTTTACAAGAACCTCGTTTACCGTACAAGTTCAATATCACAGAAAGTGAAAAATGGATAAAGAACTTGTGGTACTTACGTACAATGCAGTATCACTCAGCAGTGAAATCTATGTCATCAGGCCCGTAGCAGCACAATGAGTGGATTCAGGTACGATGATTCTAACTGAAATAAGTCACACAGAAAAAGAAACATCATAAGATATCAGTAATACACGGAATGTAAACTTGGCTACACAGGAACTGAATTACAGAACAGAACAGGGTCTCAAATTTAGAAAACCAACTTATGCTTGTTTAAGGGGAAAGGTGAGTTGGGGTGCTGCATAAAACCAGAGATTGAAATGAGCACAGATAAAGTTCCTTAAGACAAATATGGAATAGACAAGAGCTACTCCTTGCTCAACGAAATGGACTCAACACCGCATATTAAACGCCTAAGAATGTACCTGACTCTTAAGTATCTTAAAACCTATGGATTGCTATGTCTCCGAAAGAGAATCAAGCATGTGTACAGGGACATAAACGCAGCAGTGATAGGATTGGAGAGGTTCGGTGAGCAAATGAAGACCCTCTGAAGTCATATTGCATGGTACCCATTCCACGGGTTTCAACTACCCAGGTTTAAGGTATTCTTCCTTCAGCTAAAACATGCATGTGGAACCTAGAGTATGATCAACCATGTGATTGGGAGACGTGTTCAAATATGTCTCAGTTTTCGTACCCTGGTACTCGGGTGCAACATTCCAGACGCTTTACTAACACTCTCCCGACTTGGAGAGTCTGTCCCTTTAACCTCCTGTTTGGCCCAGTTTGCAATTTCTGCGGAAGATGAACAGGAATAGCGAGAACCAATGAGAGACTAGCTGGAGGTGTCTGGACGGGCAAATTTAACTCTCATTTCCCACCAGGAAGAGGAAATAACCAAAGGCTCAGCGTGCCGTGCCGGAAGCAGATTAGGGCCTGAAGCCATCCTGCGGTGTTGCGGCCAGCTCACAAGAAAACGAGTTGAAGAAAGGAGCTCAGGGGCACTGTAATTCACAAACCTGCAGAGTTATAAATGACAACTATCGTCCAAAAATATACTGAAGTAAGGCTGCCAAGAGGACTTGAAAGCGGGGCAGAATTGCAGGAAACCGATTTCAGGAGGTAGACTGGAATTGCATTGAAAGCATAGGAAAAGAGGCAGAACGTCCACAATGATGCACTTGGCCAAAAAGGGCGTATGCGTTTTTTCCTGAATATATTCAGGAAAAAACGCATACGCCCTTTTTGGCCAACCAAGCAAGCTTGCAAAGGAAATCTGCACTACAATGAAGTCTCAGTTCCCCCCCCCCCGGTCAAAAGGGCCATCTGAAAAAAGTGTAAAATCCAGAAAGGCAGGACAGGCCATGGAGAACTGGGAGCCTTGTTATGCTGATGGGCGGGATGTAAATTGCCAACAGACACTCGGGAGAAGTGTATGGTGTTTCCTGAAACATCTAAAAAACAAAGCAACAGAGCCTAGGGCACTTCCACTTATGGTCCTATAGCTTAGGGAAATTAAAATCAAAAAGATACAGCCACCCCAATGTTTGGGACGCCTCTGTTTACAAGAACCTCGTTTACCGTACAAGTTCAATATCACAGAAAGTGAAAAATGGATAAAGAACTTGTGGTACTTACGTACAATGCAGTATCACTCAGCAGTGAAATCTATGTCATCAGGCCCGTAGCAGCACAATGAGTGGATTCAGGTACGATGATTCTAACTGAAATAAGTCACACAGAAAAAGAAACATCATAAGATATCAGTAATACACGGAATGTAAACTTGGCTACACAGGAACTGAATTACAGAACAGAACAGGGTCTCAAATTTAGAAAACCAACTTATGCTTGTTTAAGGGGAAAGGTGAGTTGGGGTGCTGCATAAAACCAGAGATTGAAATGAGCACAGATAAAGTTCCTTAAGCCAAATATGGAATAGACAAGAGCTACTCCTTGCTCAACGAAATGGACTCAACACCGCATATTAAACGCCTAAGAATGTACCTGACTCTTAAGTATCTTAAAACCTATGGATTGCTATGTCTCCGAAAGAGAATCAAGCATGTGTACAGGGACATAAACGCAGCAGTGATAGGATTGGAGAGGTTCGGTGAGCAAATGAAGACCCTTTGAAGTCATATTGCATGGTACCCATTCCACGGGTTTCAACTACCCAGGTTTAAGGTATTCTTCCTTCAGCTAAAACATGCATGTGGAACCTAGAGTATGATCAACCATGTGATCGGGAGACGTGTTCAAATATGTCTCAGTTTTCGTACCCTGGTACTCGGGTGCAACATTCCAGACGCTTTACTAACACTCTCCCGACTTGGAGAGTCAGTCCCTTTAACCTCCTGTTTGGCCCAGTTTGCAATTTCTGCGGAAGATGAACAGGAGTAGCGAGAACCAATGAGAGACTAGCTGGAGGTGTCTGGACGGGCAAATTTAACTCTCATTTCCCACCAGGAAGAGGAAATAACCAAAGGCTCAGCGTGCCGTGCCGGAACCAGATTAGGGCCTGAAGCCATCCTGCGGTGTTGCGGCCAGCTCACAAGAAAACGAGTTGAAGAAAGGAGCTCAGGGGCACTGTAATTCACAAACCTGCAGAGTTATAAATGACAACTATCGTCCAAAAATATACTGAAGTAAGGCTGCCAAGAGGACTTGAAAGCGGGGCAGAATTGCAGGAAACCGATTTCAGGAGGTAGACTGGAATTGCATTGAAAGCATAGGAAAAGAGGCAGAACGTCCACAATGATGCACTTGGCCAAAAAGGGCGTATGCGTTTTTTCCTGAATATATTCAGGAAAAAACGCATACGCCCTTTTTGGCCAACCAAGCAAGCTTGCAAAGGAAATCTGCACTACAATGAAGTCTCACTTCCCCCCACCCCCGGTCAAAAGGGCCATCTGAAAAAAGTGTAAAATCCAGAAAGGCAGGACAGGCCATGGAGAACTGGGAGCCTTGTTATGCTGATGGGCGGGATGTCAATTGCCAACAGACACTCGGGAGAAGTGTATGGTGTTTCCTGAAACATCTAAAAAACAAAGCAACAGAGCCTAGGGCACTTCCACTTATGGTCCTATAGCTTAGGGAAATTAAAATCAAAAAGATACAGCCACCCCAATGTTTGGGACGCCTCTGTTTACAAGAACCTCGTTTACCGTACAAGTTCAATATCACAGAAAGTGAAAAATGGATAAAGAACTTGTGGTACTTACGTACAATGCAGTATCACTCAGCAGTGAAATCTATGTCATCAGGCCCGTAGCAGCACAATGAGTGGATTCAGGTACGATGATTCTAACTGAAATAAGTCACACAGAAAAAGAAACATCATAAGATATCAGTAATACACGGAATGTAAACTTGGCTACACAGGAACTGAATTACAGAACAGAACAGGGTCTCAAATTTAGAAAACCAACTTATGCTTGTTTAAGGGGAAAGGTGAGTTGGGGTGCTGCATAAAACCAGAGATTGAAATGAGCACAGATAAAGTTCCTTAAGCCAAATATGGAATAGACAAGAGCTACTCCTTGCTCAACGAAATGGACTCAACACCGCATATTAAACGCCTAAGAATGTACCTGACTCTTAAGTATCTTAAAACCTATGGATTGCTATGTCTCCGAAAGAGAATCAAGCATGTGTACAGGGACATAAACGCAGCAGTGATAGGATTGGAGAGGTTCGGTGAGCAAATGAAGACCCTCTGAAGTCATATTGCATGGTACCCATTCCACGGGTTTCAACTACCCAGGTTTAAGGTATTCTTCCTTCAGCTAAAACATGCATGTGGAACCTAGAGTATGATCAACCATGTGATTGGGAGACGTGTTCAAATATGTCTCAGTTTTCGTACCCTGGTACTCGGGTGCAACATTCCAGACGCTTTACTAACACTCTCCCGACTTGGAGAGTCTGTCCCTTTAACCTCCTGTTTGGCCCAGTTTGCAATTTCTGCGGAAGATGAACAGGAATAGCGAGAACCAATGAGAGACTAGCTGGAGGTGTCTGGACGGGCAAATTTAACTCTCATTTCCCACCAGGAAGAGGAAATAACCAAAGGCTCAGCGTGCCGTGCCGGAACCAGATTAGGGCCTGAAGCCATCCTGCGGTGTTGCGGCCAGCTCACAAGAAAACGAGTTGAAGAAAGGAGCTCAGGGGCACTGTAATTCACAAACCTGCAGAGTTATAAATGACAACTATCGTCCAAAAATATACTGAAGTAAGGCTGCCAAGAGGACTTGAAAGCGGGGCAGAATTGCAGGAAACCGATTTCAGGAGGTAGACTGGAATTGCATTGAAAGCATAGGAAAAGAGGCAGAACGTCCACAATGATGCACTTGGCCAAAAAGGGCGTATGCGTTTTTTCCTGAATATATTCAGGAAAAAACGCATACGCCCTTTTTGGCCAACCAAGCAAGCTTGCAAAGGAAATCTGCACTACAATGAAGTCTCAGTTCCCCCCCCCCCCGGTCAAAAGGGCCATCTGAAAAAAGTGTAAAATCCAGAAAGGCAGGACAGGCCATGGAGAACTGGGAGCCTTGTTATGCTGATGGGCGGGATGTAAATTGCCAACAGACACTCGGGAGAAGTGTATGGTGTTTCCTGAAACATCTAAAAAACAAAGCAACAGAGCCTAGGGCACTTCCACTTATGGTCCTATAGCTTAGGGAAATTAAAATCAAAAAGATACAGCCACCCCAATGTTTGGGACGCCTCTGTTTACAAGAACCTCGTTTACCGTACAAGTTCAATATCACAGAAAGTGAAAAATGGATAAAGAACTTGTGGTACTTACGTACAATGCAGTATCACTCAGCAGTGAAATCTATGTCATCAGGCCCGTAGCAGCACAATGAGTGGATTCAGGTACGATGATTCTAACTGAAATAAGTCACACAGAAAAAGAAACATCATAAGATATCAGTAATACACGGAATGTAAACTTGGCTACACAGGAACTGAATTACAGAACAGAACAGGGTCTCAAATTTAGAAAACCAACTTATGCTTGTTTAAGGGGAAAGGTGAGTTGGGGTGCTGCATAAAACCAGAGATTGAAATGAGCACAGATAAAGTTCCTTAAGCCAAATATGGAATAGACAAGAGCTACTCCTTGCTCAACGAAATGGACTCAACACCGCATATTAAACGCCTAAGAATGTACCTGACTCTTAAGTATCTTAAAACCTATGGATTGCTATGTCTCCGAAAGAGAATCAAGCATGTGTACAGGGACATAAACGCAGCAGTGATAGGATTGGAGAGGTTCGGTGAGCAAATGAAGACCCTTTGAAGTCATATTGCATGGTACCCATTCCACGGGTTTCAACTACCCAGGTTTAAGGTATTCTTCCTTCAGCTAAAACATGCATGTGGAACCTAGAGTATGATCAACCATGTGATCGGGAGACGTGTTCAAATATGTCTCAGTTTTCGTACCCTGGTACTCGGGTGCAACATTCCAGACGCTTTACTAACACTCTCCCGACTTGGAGAGTCAGTCCCTTTAACCTCCTGTTTGGCCCAGTTTGCAATTTCTGCGGAAGATGAACAGGAGTAGCGAGAACCAATGAGAGACTAGCTGGAGGTGTCTGGACGGGCAAATTTAACTCTCATTTCCCACCAGGAAGAGGAAATAACCAAAGGCTCAGCGTGCCGTGCCGGAACCAGATTAGGGCCTGAAGCCATCCTGCGGTGTTGCGGCCAGCTCACAAGAAAACGAGTTGAAGAAAGGAGCTCAGGGGCACTGTAATTCACAAACCTGCAGAGTTATAAATGACAACTATCGTCCAAAAATATACTGAAGTAAGGCTGCCAAGAGGACTTGAAAGCGGGGCAGAATTGCAGGAAACCGATTTCAGGAGGTAGACTGGAATTGCATTGAAAGCATAGGAAAAGAGGCAGAACGTCCACAATGATGCACTTGGCCAAAAAGGGCGTATGCGTTTTTTCCTGAATATATTCAGGAAAAAACGCATACGCCCTTTTTGGCCAACCAAGCAAGCTTGCAAAGGAAATCTGCACTACAATGAAGTCTCAGTTCCCCCCCCCCCCGGTCAAAAGGGCCATCTGAAAAAAGTGTAAAATCCAGAAAGGCAGGACAGGCCATGGAGAACTGGGAGCCTTGTTATGCTGATGGGCGGGATGTAAATTGCCAACAGACACTCGGGAGAAGTGTATGGTGTTTCCTGAAACATCTAAAAAACAAAGCAACAGAGCCTAGGGCACTTCCACTTATGGTCCTATAGCTTAGGGAAATTAAAATCAAAAAGATACAGCCACCCCAATGTTTGGGACGCCTCTGTTTACAAGAACCTCGTTTACCGTACAAGTTCAATATCACAGAAAGTGAAAAATGGATAAAGAACTTGTGGTACTTACGTACAATGCAGTATCATTCAGCAGTGAAATCTATGTCATCAGGCCCGTAGCAGCACAATGAGTGGATTCAGGTACGATGATTCTAACTGAAATAAGTCACACAGAAAAAGAAACATCATAAGATATCAGTAATACACGGAATGTAAACTTGGCTACACAGGAACTGAATTACAGAACAGAACAGGGTCTCAAATTTAGAAAACCAACTTATGCTTGTTTAAGGGGAAAGGTGAGTTGGGGTGCTGCATAAAACCAGAGATTGAAATGAGCACAGATAAAGTTCCTTAAGCCAAATATGGAATAGACAAGAGCTACTCCTTGCTCAACGAAATGGACTCAACACCGCATATTAAACGCCTAAGAATGTACCTGACTCTTAAGTATCTTAAAACCTATGGATTGCTATGTCTCCGAAAGAGAATCAAGCATGTGTACAGGGACATAAACGCAGCAGTGATAGGATTGGAGAGGTTCGGTGAGCAAATGAAGACCCTTTGAAGTCATATTGCATGGTACCCATTCCACGGGTTTCAACTACCCAGGTTTAAGGTATTCTTCCTTCAGCTAAAACATGCATGTGGAACCTAGAGTATGATCAACCATGTGATCGGGAGACGTGTTCAAATATGTCTCAGTTTTCGTACCCTGGTACTCGGGTGCAACATTCCAGACGCTTTACTAACACTCTCCCGACTTGGAGAGTCAGTCCCTTTAACCTCCTGTTTGGCCCAGTTTGCAATTTCTGCGGAAGATGAACAGGAGTAGCGAGAACCAATGAGAGACTAGCTGGAGGTGTCTGGACGGGCAAATTTAACTCTCATTTCCCACCAGGAAGAGGAAATAACCAAAGGCTCAGCGTGCCGTGCCGGAACCAGATTAGGGCCTGAAGCCATCCTGCGGTGTTGCGGCCAGCTCACAAGAAAACGAGTTGAAGAAAGGAGCTCAGGGGCACTGTAATTCACAAACCTGCAGAGTTATAAATGACAACTATCGTCCAAAAATATACTGAAGTAAGGCTGCCAAGAGGACTTGAAAGCGGGGCAGAATTGCAGGAAACCGATTTCAGGAGGTAGACTGGAATTGCATTGAAAGCATAGGAAAAGAGGCAGAACGTCCACAATGATGCACTTGGCCAAAAAGGGCGTATGCGTTTTTTCCTGAATATATTCAGGAAGAAACGCATACGCCCTTTTTGGCCAACCAAGCAAGCTTGCAAAGGAAATCTGCACTACAATGAAGTCTCACTTCCCCAAGTCAAAAGGGCCATCTGAAAAAAGTGTAAAATCCAGAAAGGCAGGACAGGCCATGGAGAACTGGGAGCCTTGTTATGCTGATGGGCGGGATTTAAATTGCCAACAGACACTCGGGAGAAGTGTATGGTGTTTCCTGAAACATCTAAAAAACAAAGCAACAGAGCCTAGGGCACTTCCACTTATGGTCCTATAGCTTAGGGAAATTAAAATCAAAAAGATACAGCCACCCCAATGTTTGGGACGCCTCTGTTTACAAGAACCTCGTTTACCGTACAAGTTCAATATCACAGAAAGTGAAAAATGGATAAAGAACTTGTGGTACTTACGTACAATGCAGTATCACTCAGCAGTGAAATCTATGTCATCAGGCCCGTAGCAGCACAATGAGTGGATTCAGGTACGATGATTCTAACTGAAATAAGTCACACAGAAAAAGAAACATCATAAGATATCAGTAATACACGGAATGTAAACTTGGCTACACAGGAACTGAATTACAGAACAGAACAGGGTCTCAAATTTAGAAAACCAACTTATGCTTGTTTAAGGGTAAAGGTGAGTTGGGGTGCTGCATAAAACCAGAGATTGAAATGAGCACAGATAAAGTTCCTTAAGCCAAATATGGAATAGACAAGAGCTACTCCTTGCTCAACGAAATGGACTCAACACCGCATATTAAACGCCTAAGAATGTACCTGACTCTTAAGTATCTTAAAACCTATGGAATGCTATGTCTCCGAAAGAGAATCAAGCATGTGTACAGGGACATAAACGCAGCAGTGATAGGATTGGAGAGGTTCGGTGAGCAAATGAAGACCCTTTGAAGTCATATTGCATGGTACCCATTCCACGGGTTTCAACTACCCAGGTTTAAGGTATTTTTCCTTCAGCTAAAACATGCATGTGGAACCTAGAGTATGATCAACCATGTGATCGGGAGACGTGTTCAAATATGTCTCAGTTTTCGTACCCTGGTACTCGGGTGCAACATTCCAGACGCTTTACTAACACTCTCCCGACTTGGAGAGTCAGTCCCTTTAACCTCCTGTTTGGCCCAGTTTGCAATTTCTGCGGAAGATGAACAGGAGTAGCGAGAACCAATGAGAGACTAGCTGGAGGTGTCTGGACGGGCAAATTTAACTCTCATTTCCCACCAGGAAGAGGAAATAACCAAAGGCTCAGCGTGCCGTGCCGGAACCAGATTAGGGCCTGAAGCCATCCTGCGGTGTTGCGGCCAGCTCACAAGAAAACGAGTTGAAGAAAGGAGCTCAGGGGCACTGTAATTCACAAACCTGCAGAGTTATAAATGACAACTATCGTCCAAAAATATACTGAAGTAAGGCTGCCAAGAGGACTTGAAAGCGGGGCAGAATTGCAGGAAACCGATTTCAGGAGGTAGACTGGAATTGCATTGAAAGCATAGGAAAAGAGGCAGAACGTCCACAATGATGCACTTGGCCAAAAAGGGCGTATGCGTTTTTTCCTGAATATATTCAGGAAGAAACGCATACGCCCTTTTTGGCCAACCAAGCAAGCTTGCAAAGGAAATCTGCACTACAATGAAGTCTCACTTCCCCAAGTCAAAAGGGCCATCTGAAAAAAGTGTAAAATCCAGAAAGGCAGGACAGGCCATGGAGAACTGGGAGCCTTGTTATGCTGATGGGCGGGATTTAAATTGCCAACAGACACTCGGGAGAAGTGTATGGTGTTTCCTGAAACATCTAAAAAACAAAGCAACAGAGCCTAGGGCACTTCCACTTATGGTCCTATAGCTTAGGGAAATTAAAATCAAAAAGATACAGCCACCCCAATGTTTGGGACGCCTCTGTTTACAAGAACCTCGTTTACCGTACAAGTTCAATATCACAGAAAGTGAAAAATGGATAAAGAACTTGTGGTACTTACGTACAATGCAGTATCACTCAGCAGTGAAATCTATGTCATCAGGCCCGTAGCAGCACAATGAGTGGATTCAGGTACGATGATTCTAACTGAAATAAGTCACACAGAAAAAGAAACATCATAAGATATCAGTAATACACGGAATGTAAACTTGGCTACACAGGAACTGAATTACAGAACAGAACAGGGTCTCAAATTTAGAAAACCAACTTATGCTTGTTTAAGGGTAAAGGTGAGTTGGGGTGCTGCATAAAACCAGAGATTGAAATGAGCACAGATAAAGTTCCTTAAGCCAAATATGGAATAGACAAGAGCTACTCCTTGCTCAACGAAATGGACTCAACACCGCATATTAAACGCCTAAGAATGTACCTGACTCTTAAGTATCTTAAAACCTATGGAATGCTATGTCTCCGAAAGAGAATCAAGCATGTGTACAGGGACATAAACGCAGCAGTGATAGGATTGGAGAGGTTCGGTGAGCAAATGAAGACCCTTTGAAGTCATATTGCATGGTACCCATTCCACGGGTTTCAACTACCCAGGTTTAAGGTATTTTTCCTTCAGCTAAAACATGCATGTGGAACCTAGAGTATGATCAACCATGTGATCGGGAGACGTGTTCAAATATGTCTCAGTTTTCGTACCCTGGTACTCGGGTGCAACATTCCAGACGCTTTACTAACACTCTCCCGACTTGGAGAGTCAGTCCCTTTAACCTCCTGTTTGGCCCAGTTTGCAATTTCTGCGGAAGATGAACAGGAATAGCGAGAACCAGTGAGAGACTAGCTGGAGGTGTCTGGACGGGCAAATTTAACTCTCATTTCCCACCAGGAAGAGGAAATAACCAAAGGCTCAGCGTGCCGTGCCGGAACCAGATTAGGGCCTGAAGCCATCCTGCGGTGTTGCGGCCAGCTCACAAGAAAACGAGTTGAAGAAAGGAGCTCAGGGGCACTGTAATTCACAAACCTGCAGAGTTATAAATGACAACTATCGTCCAAGAATATACTGAAGTAAGGCTGCCAAGAGGACTTGAAAGCGGGGCAGAATTGCAGGAAACCGATTTCAGGAGGTAGACTGGAATTGCATTGAAAGCATAGGAAAAGAGGCAGAACGTCCACAATGATGCACTTGGCCAAAAAGGGCGTATGCGTTTTTTCCTGAATATATTCAGGAAAAAACGCATACGCCCTTTTTGGCCAACCAAGCAAGCTTGCAAAGGAAATCTGCACTACAATGAAGTCTCACTTCCCCCCCCCCCGGTCAAAAGGACCATCTGAAAAAAGTGTAAAATCCAGAAAGGCAGGACAGGCCATGGAGAACTGGGAGCCTTGTTATGCTGATGGGCGGGATGTCAATTGCCAACAGACACTCGGGAGAAGTGTATGGTGTTTCCTGAAACATCTAAAAAACAAAGCAACAGAGCCTAGGGCACTTCCACTTATGGTCCTATAGCTTAGGGAAATTAAAATCAAAAAGATACAGCCACCCCAATGTTTGGGACGCCTCTCTTTACAAGAACCTCGTTTACCATACAAGTTCAATATCACAGAAAGTGAAAAATGGATAAAGAACTTGTGGTACTTACGTACAATGCAGTATCACTCAGCAGTGAAATCTATGTCATCAGGCCCGTAGCAGCACAATGAGTGGATTCAGGTACGATGATTCTAACTGAAATAAGTCACACAGAAAAAGAAACATCATAAGATATCAGTAATACACGGAATGTAAACTTGGCTACACAGGAACTGAATTACAGAACAGAACAGGGTCTCAAATTTAGAAAACCAACTTATGCTTGTTTAAGGGTAAAGGTGAGTTGGGGTGCTGCATAAAACCAGAGATTGAAATGAGCACAGATAAAGTTCCTTAAGCCAAATATGGAATAGACAAGAGCTACTCCTTGCTCAACGAAATGGACTCAACACCGCATATTAAACGCCTAAGAATGTACCTGACTCTTAAGTATCTTAAAACCTATGGATTGCTATGTCTCCGAAAGAGAATCAAGCATGTGCACAGGGACATAAACGCAGCAGTGATAGGATTGGAGAGGTTCGGTGAGCAAATGAAGACCCTTTGAAGTCATATTGCATGGTACCCATTCCACGGGTTTCAACTACCCAGGTTTAAGGTATTCTTCCTTCAGCTAAAACATGCATGTGGAACCTAGAGTATGATCAACCATGCAATCGGGAGACGTGTTCAAATATGTCTCAGTTTTCGTACCCTGGTACTCGGGTGCAACATTCCAGACGCTTTACTAACACTCTCCCGACTTGGAGAGTCAGTCCCTTTAACCTCCTGTTTGGCCCAGTTTGCAATTTCTGCGGAAGATGAACAGGAATAGCGAGAACCAATGAGAGACTAGCTGGAGGTGTCTGGACGGGCAAATTTAACTCTCATTTCCCACCAGGAAGAGGAAATAACCAAAGGCTCAGCGTGCCGTGCCGGAACCAGATTAGGGCCTGAAGCCATCCTGCGGTGTTGCGGCCAGCTCACAAGAAAACGAGTTGAAGAAAGGAGCTCAGGGGCACTGTAATTCACAAACCTGCAGAGTTATAAATGACAACTATCGTCCAAAAATATACTGAAGTAAGGCTGCCAAGAGGACTTGAAAGCGGGGCAGAATTGCAGGAAACCGATTTCAGGAGGTAGACTGGAATTGCATTGAAAGCATAGGAAAAGAGGCAGAACGTCCACAATGATGCACTTGGCCAAAAAGGGCGTATGCGTTTTTTCCTGAATATATTCAGGAAAAAACGCATACGCCCTTTTTGGCCAACCAAGCAAGCTTGCAAACGAAATCTGCACTACAATGAAGTCTCACTTCCCCCCGGTCAAAAGGGCCATCTGAAAAAAGTGTAAAATCCAGAAAGGCAGGACAGGCCATGGAGAACTGGGAGCCTTGTTATGCTGATGGGCGGGATGTCAATTGCCAACAGACACTCGGGAGAAGTGTATGGTGTTTCCTGAAACATCTAAAAAACAAAGCAACAGAGCCTAGGGCACTTCCACTTATGGTCCTATAGCTTAGGGAAATTAAAATCAAAAAGATACAGCCACCCCAATGTTTGGGACGCCTCTGTTTACAAGAACCTCGTTTACCGTACAAGTTCAATATCACAGAAAGTGAAAAATGGATAAAGAACTTGTGGTACTTACGTACAATGCAGTATCACTCAGCAGTGAAATCTATGCCATCAGGCCCGTAGCAGCACAATGAGTGGATTCAGGTACGATGATTCTAACTGAAATAAGTCACACAGAAAAAGAAACATCATAAGATATCAGTAATACACGGAATGTAAACTTGGCTACACAGGAACTGAATTACAGAACAGAACAGGGTCTCAAATTTAGAAAACCAACTTATGCTTGTTTAAGGGTAAAGGTGAGTTGGGGTGCTGCATAAAACCAGAGATTGAAATGAGCACAGATAAAGTTCCTTAAGCCAAATATGGAATAGACAAGAGCTACTCCTTGCTCAACGAAATGGACTCAACACCGCATATTAAACGCCTAAGAATGTACCTGACTCTTAAGTATCTTAAAACCTATGGATTGCTATGTCTCCGAAAGAGAATCAAGCATGTGTACAGGGACATAAACGCAGCAGTGATAGGATTGGAGAGGTTCGGTGAGCAAATGAAGACCCTTTGAAGTCATATTGCATGGTACCCATTCCACGGGTTTCAACTACCCAGGTTTAAGGTATTCTTCCTTCAGCTAAAACATGCATGTGGAACCTAGAGTATGATCAACCATGTGATCGGGAGACGTGTTCAAATATGTCTCAGTTTTCGTACCCTGGTACTCGGGTGCAACATTCCAGACGCTTTACTAACACTCTCCCGACTTGGAGAGTCAGTCCCTTTAACCTCCTGTTTGGCCCAGTTTGCAATTTCTGCGGAAGATGAACAGGAATAGCGAGAACCAATGAGAGACTAGCTGGAGGTGTCTGGACGGGCAAATTTAACTCTCATTTCCCACCAGGAAGAGGAAATAACCAAAGGCTCAGCGTGCCGTGCCGGAAGCAGATTAGGGCCTGAAGCCATCCTGCGGTGTTGCGGCCAGCTCACAAGAAAACGAGTTGAAGAAAGGAGCTCAGGGGCACTGTAATTCACAAACCTGCAGAGTTATAAATGACAGCTATCGTCCAAAAATATACTGAAGTAAGGCTGCCAAGAGGACTTGAAAGCGGGGCAGAATTGCAGGAAACCGATTTCAGGAGGTAGACTGGAATTGCATTGAAAGCATAGGAAAAGAGGCAGAACGTCCACAATGATGCACTTGGCCAAAAAGGGCGTATGCGTTTTTTCCTGAATATATTCAGGAAAAAACGCATACGCCCTTTTTGGCCAACCAAGCAAGCTTGCAAAGGAAATCTGCACTACAATGAAGTCTCACTTCCCCCCGGTCAAAAGGGCCATCTGAAAAAAGTGTAAAATCCAGAAAGGCAGGACAGGCCATGGAGAACTGGGAGCCTTGTTATGCTGATGGGCGGGATGTCAATTGCCAACAGACACTCGGGAGAAGTGTATGGTGTTTCCTGAAACATCTAAAAAACAAAGCAACAGAGCCTAGGCCACTTCCACTTATGGTCCTATAGCTTAGGGAAATTAAAATCAAAAAGATACAGCCACCCCAATGTTTGGGACGCCTCTGTTTACAAGAACCTCGTTTACCGTACAAGTTCAATATCACAGAAAGTGAAAAATGGATAAAGAACTTGTGGTACTTACGTACAATGCAGTATCACTCAGCAGTGAAATCTATGCCATCAGGCCCGTAGCAGCACAATGAGTGGATTCAGGTACGATGATTCTAACTGAAATAAGTCACACAGAAAAAGAAACATCATAAGATATCAGTAATACACGGAATGTAAACTTGGCTACACAGGAACTGAATTACAGAACAGAACAGGGTCTCAAATTTAGAAAACCAACTTATGCTTGTTTAAGGGTAAAGGTGAGTTGGGGTGCTGCATAAAACCAGAGATTGAAATGAGCACAGATAAAGTTCCTTAAGCCAAATATGGAATAGACAAGAGCTACTCCTTGCTCAACGAAATGGACTCAACACCGCATATTAAACGCCTAAGAATGTACCTGACTCTTAAGTATCTTAAAACCTATGGATTGCTATGTCTCCGAAAGAGAATCAAGCATGTGTACAGGGACATAAACGCAGCAGTGATAGGATTGGAGAGGTTCGGTGAGCAAATGAAGACCCTTTGAAGTCATATTGCATGGTACCCATTCCACGGGTTTCAACTACCCAGGTTTAAGGTATTCTTCCTTCAGCTAAAACATGCATGTGGAACCTAGAGTATGATCAACCATGTGATCGGGAGACGTGTTCAAATATGTCTCAGTTTTCGTACCCTGGTACTCGGGTGCAACATTCCAGACGCTTTACTAACACTCTCCCGACTTGGAGAGTCAGTCCCTTTAACCTCCTGTTTGGCCCAGTTTGCAATTTCTGCGGAAGATGAACAGGAATAGCGAGAACCAATGAGAGACTAGCTGGAGGTGTCTGGACGGGCAAATTTAACTCTCATTTCCCACCAGGAAGAGGAAATAACCAAAGGCTCAGCGTGCCGTGCCGGAACCAGATTAGGGCCTGAAGCCATCCTGCAGTGTTGCGGCCAGCTCACAAGAAAATGAGTTGAAGAAAGGAGCTCAGGGGCACTGTAATTCACAAACCTGCAGAGTTATAAATGACAACTATCGTCCAAAAATATACTGAAGTAAGGCTGCCAAGAGGACTTGAAAGCGGGGCAGAATTGCAGGAAACCGATTTCAGGAGGTAGACTGGAATTGCATTGAAAGCATAGGAAAAGAGGCAGAACGTCCACAATGATGCACTTGGCCAAAAAGGGCGTATGCGTTTTTTCCTGAATATATTCAGGAAAAAACGCATACGCCCTTTTTGGCCAACCAAGCAAGCTTGCAAAGGAAATCTGCACTACAATGAAGTCTCACTTCCACCCCCCCTGGTCAAAAGGGCCATCTGAAAAAAGTGTAAAATCCAGAAAGGCAGGACAGGCCATGGAGAACTGGGAGCCTTGTTATGCTGATGGGCGGGATGTAAATTGCCAACAGACACTCGGGAGAAGTGTATGGTGTTTCCTGAAACATCTAAAAAACAAAGCAACAGAGCCTAGGGCACTTCCACTTATGGTCCTATAGCTTAGGGAAATTAAAATCAAAAAGATACAGCCACCCCAATGTTTGGGACGCCTCTGTTTACAAGAACCTCGTTTACCGTACAAGTTCAATATCACAGAAAGTGAAAAATGGATAAAGAACTTGTGGTACTTACGTACAATGCAGTATCACTCAGCAGTGAAATCTATGTCATCAGGCCCGTAGCAGCACAATGAGTGGATTCAGGTACGATGATTCTAACTGAAATAAGTCACACAGAAAAAGAAACATCATAAGATATCAGTAATACACGGAATGTAAACTTGGCTACACAGGAACTGAATTACAGAACAGAACAGGGTCTCAAATTTAGAAAACCAACTTATGCTTGTTTAAGGGGAAAGGTGAGTTGGGGTGCTGCATAAAACCAGAGATTGAAATGAGCACAGATAAAGTTCCTTAAGCCAAATATGGAATAGACAAGAGCTACTCCTTGCTCAACGAAATGGACTCAACACCGCATATTAAACGCCTAAGAATGTACCTGACTCTTAAGTATCTTAAAACCTATGGATTGTTATGTCTCCGAAAGAGAATCAAGCATGTGTACAGGGACATAAACGCAGCAGTGATAGGATTGGAGAGGTTCGGTGAGCAAATGAAGACCCTTTGAAGTCATATTGCATGGTACCCATTCCACGGGTTTCAACTACCCAGGTTTAAGGTATTCTTCCTTCAGCTAAAACATGCATGTGGAACCTAGAGTATGATCAACCATGTGATCGGGAGACGTGTTCAAATATGTCTCAGTTTTCGTACCCTGGTACTCGGGTGCAACATTCCAGACGCTTTACTAACACTCTCCCGACTTGGAGAGTCAGTCCCTTTAACCTCCTGTTTGGCCCAGTTTGCAATTTCTGCGGAAGATGAACAGGAATAGCGAGAACCAATGAGAGACTAGCTGGAGGTGTCTGGACGGGCAAATTTAACTCTCATTTCCCACCAGGAAGAGGAAATAACCAAAGGCTCAGCGTGCCGTGCCGGAACCAGATTAGGGCCTGAAGCCATCCTGCGGTGTTGCGGCCAGCTCACAAGAAAACGAGTTGAAGAAAGGAGCTCAGGGGCACTGTAATTCACAAACCTGCAGAGTTATAAATGACAACTATCGTCCAAAAATATACTGAAGTAAGGCTGCCAAGAGGACTTGAAAGCGGGGCAGAATTGCAGGAAACCGATTTCAGGAGGTAGACTGGAATTGCATTGAAAGCATAGGAAAAGAGGCAGAACGTCCACAATGATGCACTTGGCCAAAAAGGGCGTATGCGTTTTTTCCTGAATATATTCAGGAAAAAACGCATACGCCCTTTTTGGCCAACCAAGCAAGCTTGCAAAGGAAATCTGCACTACAATGAAGTCTCACTTCCCCCCCCCCGCCCCGGTCAAAAGGGCCATCTGAAAAAAGTGTAAAATCCAGAAAGGCAGGACAGGCCATGGAGAACTGGGAGCCTTGTTATGCTGATGGGCGGGATGTAAATTGCCAACAGACACTCGGGAGAAGTGTATGGTGTTTCCTGAAACATCTAAAAAACAAAGCAACAGAGCCTAGGGCACTTCCACTTATGGCCCTATAGCTTAGGGAAATTAAAATCAAAAAGATACAGCCACCCCAATGTTTGGGACGCCTCTGTTTACAAGAACCTCGTTTACCGTACAAGTTCAATATCACAGAAAGTGAAAAATGGATAAAGAACTTGTGGTACTTACGTACAATGCAGTATCACTCAGCAGTGAAATCTATGTCATCAGGCCCGTAGCAGCACAATGAGTGGATTCAGGTACGATGATTCTAACTGAAATAAGTCACACAGAAAAAGAAACATCATAAGATATCAGTAATACACGGAATGTAAACTTGGCTACACAGGAACTGAATTACAGAACAGAACAGGGTCTCAAATTTAGAAAACCAACTTATGCTTGTTTAAGGGTAAAGGTGAGTTGGGGTGCTGCATAAAACCAGAGATTGAAATGAGCACAGATAAAGTTCCTTAAGCCAAATATGGAATAGACAAGAGCTACTCCTTGCTCAACGAAATGGACTCAACACCGCATATTAAACGCCTAAGAATGTACCTGACTCTTAAGTATCTTAAAACCGATGGATTGCTATGTCTCCGAAAGAGAATCAAGCATGTGTACAGGGACATAAACGCAGCAGTGATAGGATTGGAGAGGTTCGGTGAGCAAATGAAGACCCTTTGAAGTCATATTGCATGGTACCCATTCCACGGGTTTCAACTACCCAGGTTTAAGGTATTCTTCCTTCAGCTAAAACATGCATGTGGAACCTAGAGTATGATCAACCATGTGATCGGGAGACGTGTTCAAATATGTCTCAGTTTTCGTACCCTGGTACTCGGGTGCAACATTCCAGACGCTTTACTAACACTCTCCCGACTTGGAGAGTCAGTCCCTTTAACCTCCTGTTTGGCCCAGTTTGCAATTTCTGCGGAAGATGAACAGGAATAGCGAGAACCAATGAGAGACTAGCTGGAGGTGTCTGGACGGGCAAATTTAACTCTCATTTCCCACCAGGAAGAGGAAATAACCAAAGGCTCAGCGTGCCGTGCCGGAACCAGATTAGGGCCTGAAGCCATCCTGCGGTGTTGCGGCCAGCTCACAAGAAAACGAGTTGAAGAAAGGAGCTCAGGGGCACTGTAATTCACAAACCTGCAGAGTTATAAATGACAACTATCGTCCAAAAATATACTGAAGTAAGGCTGCCAAGAGGACTTGAAAGCGGGGCAGAATTGCAGGAAACCGATTTCAGGAGGTAGACTGGAATTGCATTGAAAGCATAGGAAAAGAGGCAGAACGTCCACAATGATGCACTTGGCCAAAAAGGGCGTATGCGTTTTTTCCTGAATATATTCAGGAAAAAACGCATACGCCCTTTTTGGCCAACCAAGCAAGCTTGCAAAGGAAATCTGCACTACAATGAAGTCTCACTTCCCCCCCCCCCCCCGGTCAAAAGGGCCATCTGAAAAAAGTGTAAAATCCAGAAAGGCAGGACAGGCCATGGAGAACTGGGAGCCTTGTTATGCTGATGGGCGGGATGTCAATTGCCAACAGACACTCGGGAGAAGTGTATGGTGTTTCCTGAAACATCTAAAAAACAAAGCAACAGAGCCTAGGCCACTTCCACTTATGGTCCTATAGCTTAGGGAAATTAAAATCAAAAAGATACAGCCACCCCAATGTTTGGGACGCCTCTGTTTACAAGAACCTCGTTTACCGTACAAGTTCAATATCACAGAAAGTGAAAAATGGATAAAGAACTTGTGGTACTTACGTACAATGCAGTATCACTCAGCAGTGAAATCTATGTCATCAGGCCCGTAGCAGCACAATGAGTGGATTCAGGTACGATGATTCTAACTGAAATAAGTCACACAGAAAAAGAAACATCATAAGATATCAGTAATACACGGAATGTAAACTTGGCTACACAGGAACTGAATTACAGAACAGAACAGGGTCTCAAATTTAGAAAACCAACTTATGCTTGTTTAAGGGTAAAGGTGAGTTGGGGTGCTGCATAAAACCAGAGATTGAAATGAGCACAGATAAAGTTCCTTGCCAAATATGGAATAGACAAGAGCTACTCCTTGCTCAACGAAATGGACTCAACACCGCATATTAAACGCCTAAGAATGTACCTGACTCTTAAGTATCTTAAAACGTATGGATTGCTATGTCTCCGAAAGAGAATCAAGCATGTGTACAGGGACATAAACGCAGCAGTGATAGGATTGGAGAGGTTCGGTGAGCAAATGAAGACCCTTTGAAGTCATATTGCATGGTACCCATTCCACGGGTTTCAACTACCCAGGTTTAAGGTATTCTTCCTTCAGCTAAAACATGCATGTGGAACCTAGAGTATGATCAACCATGTGATCGGGAGACGTGTTCAAATATGTCTCAGTTTTCGTACCCTGGTACTCGGGTGCAACATTCCAGACGCTTTACTAACACTCTCCCGACTTGGAGAGTCAGTCCCTTTAACCTCCTGTTTGGCCCAGTTTGCAATTTCTGCGGAAGATGAACAGGAATAGCGAGAACCAATGAGAGACTAGCTGGAGGTGTCTGGACGGGCAAATTTAACTCTCATTTCCCACCAGGAAGAGGAAATAACCAAAGGCTCAGCGTGCCGTGCCGGAACCAGATTAGGGCCTGAAGCCATCCTGCGGTGTTGCGGCCAGCTCACAAGAAAACGAGTTGAAGAAAGGAGCTCAGGGGCACTGTAATTCACAAACCTGCAGAGTTATAAATGACAACTATCGTCCAAAAATATACTGAAGTAAGGCTGCCAAGAGGACTTGAAAGCGGGGCAGAATTGCAGGAAACCGATTTCAGGAGGTAGACTGGAATTGCATTGAAAGCATAGGAAAAGAGGCAGAACGTCCACAATGATGCACTTGGCCAAAAAGGTCGTATGCGTTTTTTCCTGAATATATTCAGGAAAAAACGCATACGCCCTTTTTGGCCAACCAAGCAAGCTTGCAAAGGAAATCTGCACTACAATGAAGTCTCACTTCCCCCCCCCCCCCCGGTCAAAAGGGCCATCTGAAAAAAGTGTAAAATCCAGAAAGGCAGGACAGGCCATGGAGAACTGGGAGCCTTGTTATGCTGATGGGCGGGATGTAAATTGCCAACAGACACTCGGGAGAAGTGTATGGTGTTTCCTGAAACATCTAAAAAACAAAGCAACAGAGCCTAGGGCACTTCCACTTATGGTCCTATAGCTTAGGGAAACTAAAATCAAAAAGATACAGCCACCCCAATGTTTGGGACGCCTCTGTTTACAAGAACCTCGTTTACCGTACAAGTTCAATATCACAGAAAGTGAAAAATGGATAAAGAACTTGTGGTACTTACGTACAATGCAGTATCACTCAGCAGTGAAATCTATGCCATCAGGCCCGTAGCAGCACAATGAGTGGATTCAGGTACGATGATTCTAACTGAAATAAGTCACACAGAAGAAGAAACATCATAAGATATCAGTAATACACGGAATGTAAATTTGGCTACACAGGAACTGAATTACAGAACAGAACAGGGTCTCAAATTTAGAAAACCAACTTATGCTTGTTTAAGGGTAAAGGTGAGTTGGGGTGCTGCATAAAACCAGAGATTGAAATGAGCACAGATAAAGTTCCTTAAGCCAAATATGGAATAGACAAGAGCTACTCCTTGCTCAACGAAATGGACTCAACACCGCATATTAAACGCCTAAGAATGTACCTGACTCTTAAGTATCTTAAAACCTATGGATTGCTATGTCTCCGAAAGAGAATCAAACGTGTACAGGGACATAAACGCAGCAGTGATAGGATTGGAGAGGTTCGGTGAGCAAATGAAGACCCTTTGAAGTCATATTGCATGGTACCCATTCCACGGGTTTCAACTACCCAGGTTTAAGGTATTCTTCCTTCAGCTAAAACATGCATGTGGAACCTAGAGTATGATCAACCATGTGATCGGGAGACGTGTTCAAATATGTCTCAGTTTTCGTACCCTGGTACTCGGGTGCAACATTCCAGACGCTTTACTAACACTCTCCCGACTTGGAGAGTCAGTCCCTTTAACCTCCTGTTTGGCCCAGTTTGCAATTTCTGCGGAAGATGAACAGGAATAGCGAGAACCAATGAGAGACTAGCTGGAGGTGTCTGGACGGGCAAATTTAACTCTCATTTCCCACCAGGAAGAGGAAATAACCAAAGGCTCAGCGTGCCGTGCCGGAACCAGATTAGGGCCTGAAGCCATCCTGCGGTGTTGCGGCCAGCTCACAAGAAAGCGAGTTGAAGAAAGGAGCTCAGGGGCACTGTAATTCACAAACCTGCAGAGTTATAAATGACAGCTATCGTCCAAAAATATACTGAAGTAAGGCTGCCAAGAGGACTTGAAAGCGGGGCAGAATTGCAGGAAACCGATTTCAGGAGGTAGACTGGAATTGCATTGAAAGCATAGGAAAAGAGGCAGAACGTCCACAATGATGCACTTGGCCAAAAAGGGCATATGCGTTTTTTCCTGAATATATTCAGGAAAAAACGCATACGCCCTTTTTGGCCAACCAAGCAAGCTTGCAAAGGAAATCTGCACTACAATGAAGTCTCACTTCCCCCCGGTCAAAAGGGCCATCTGAAAAAAGTGTAAAATCCAGAAAGGCAGGACAGGCCATGGAGAACTGGGAGCCTTGTTATGCTGATGGGCGGGATGTAAATTGCCAACAGACACTCGGGAGAAGTGTATGGTGTTTCCTGAAACATCTAGAAAACAAAGCAACAGAGCCTAGGGCACTTCCACTTATGGTCCTATAGCTTAGGGAAATTAAAATCAAAAAGATACAGCCACCCCAATGTTTGGGACGCCTCTGTTTAGAAGAACCTCGTTTACCATACAAGTTCAATATCACAGAAAGTGAAAAATGGATAAAGAACTTGTGGTACTTACGTACAATGCAGTATCACTCAGCAGTGAAATCTATGTCATCAGGCCCGTAGCAGCACAATGAGTGGATTCAGGTACGATGATTCTAACTGAAATAAGTCACACAGAAAAAGAAACATCATAAGATATCAGTAATACACGGAATGTAAACTTGGCTACACAGGAACTGAATTACAGAACAGAACAGGGTCTCAAATTTAGAAAACCAACTTATGCTTGTTTAAGGGTAAAGGTGAGTTGGGGTGCTGCATAAAACCAGAGATTGAAATGAGCACAGATAAAGTTCCTTAAGCCAAATATGGAATAGACAAGAGCTACTCCTTGCTCAACGAAATGGACTCAACACCCCATATTAAACGCCTAAGAATGTACCTGACTCTTAAGTATCTTAAAACGTATGGATTGCTATGTCTCCGAAAGAGAATCAAGCATGTGTACAGGGACATAAACGCAGCAGTGATAGGATTGGAGAGGTTCGGTGAGCAAATGAAGACCCTTTGAAGTCATATTGCATGGTACCCATTCCACGGGTTTCAACTACCCAGGTTTAAGGTATTCTTCCTTCAGCTAAAACATGCATGTGGAACCTAGAGTATGATCAACCATGTGATCGGGAGACGTGTTCAAATATGTCTCAGTTTTCGTACCCTGGTACTCGGGTGCAACATTCCAGACGCTTTACTAACACTCTCCCGACTTGGAGAGTCAGTCCCTTTAACCTCCTGTTTGGCCCAGTTTGCAATTTCTGCGGAAGATGAACAGGAATAGCGAGAACCAATGAGAGACTAGCTGGAGGTGTCTGGACGGGCAAATTTAACTCTCATTTCCCACCAGGAAGAGGAAATAACCAAAGGCTCAGCGTGCCGTGCCGGAACCAGATTAGGGCCTGAAGCCATCCTGCGGTGTTGCGGCCAGCTCACAAGAAAGCGAGTTGAAGAAAGGAGCTCAGGGGCACTGTAATTCACAAACCTGCAGAGTTATAAATGACAGCTATCGTCCAAAAATATACTGAAGTAAGGCTGCCAAGAGGACTTGAAAGCGGGGCAGAATTGCAGGAAACCGATTTCAGGAGGTAGACTGGAATTGCATTGAAAGCATAGGAAAAGAGGCAGAACGTCCACAATGATGCACTTGGCCAAAAAGGGCGTATGCGTTTTTTCCTGAATATATTCAGGAAAAAACGCATACGCCCTTTTTGGCCAACCAAGCAAGCTTGCAAAGGAAATCTGCACTACAATGAAGTCTCACTTCCCCCCGGTCAAAAGGGCCATCTGAAAAAAGTGTAAAATCCAGAAAGGCAGGACAGGCCATGGAGAACTGGGAGCCTTGTTATGCTGATGGGCGGGATGTAAATTGCCAACAGACACTCGGGAGAAGTGTATGGTGTTTCCTGAAACATCTAGAAAACAAAGCAACAGAGCCTAGGGCACTTCCACTTATGGTCCTATAGCTTAGGGAAATTAAAATCAAAAAGATACAGCCACCCCAATGTTTGGGACGCCTCTGTTTAGAAGAACCTCGTTTACCATACAAGTTCAATATCACAGAAAGTGAAAAATGGATAAAGAACTTGTGGTACTTACGTACAATGCAGTATCACTCAGCAGTGAAATCTATGTCATCAGGCCCGTAGCAGCACAATGAGTGGATTCAGGTACGATGATTCTAACTGAAATAAGTCACACAGAAAAAGAAACATCATAAGATATCAGTAATACACGGAATGTAAACTTGGCTACACAGGAACTGAATTACAGAACAGAACAGGGTCTCAAATTTAGAAAACCAACTTATGCTTGTTTAAGGGTAAAGGTGAGTTGGGGTGCTGCATAAAACCAGAGATTGAAATGAGCACAGATAAAGTTCCTTAAGCCAAATATGGAATAGACAAGAGCTACTCCTTGCTCAACGAAATGGACTCAACACCCCATATTAAACGCCTAAGAATGTACCTGACTCTTAAGTATCTTAAAACGTATGGATTGCTATGTCTCCGAAAGAGAATCAAGCATGTGTACAGGGACATAAACGCAGCAGTGATAGGATTGGAGAGGTTCGGTGAGCAAATGAAGACCCTTTGAAGTCATATTGCATGGTACCCATTCCACGGGTTTCAACTACCCAGGTTTAAGGTATTCTTCCTTCAGCTAAAACATGCATGTGGAACCTAGAGTATGATCAACCATGTGATCGGGAGACGTGTTCAAATATGTCTCAGTTTTCGTACCCTGGTACTCGGGTGCAACATTCCAGACGCTTTACTAACACTCTCCCGACTTGGAGAGTCAGTCCCTTTAACCTCCTGTTTGGCCCAGTTTGCAATTTCTGCAGAAGATGAACAGGAATAGCGAGAACCAATGAGAGACTAGCTGGAGGTGTCTGGACGGGCAAATTTAACTCTCATTTCCCACCAGGAAGAGGAAATAACCAAAGGCTCAGCGTGCCGTGCCGGAACCAGATTAGGGCCTGAAGCCATCCTGCGGTGTTGCGGCCAGCTCACAAGAAAACGAGTTGAAGAAAGGAGCTCAGGGGCACTGTAATTCACAAACCTGCAGAGTTATAAATGACAACTATCGTCCAAAAATATACTGAAGTAAGGCTGCCAAGAGGACTTGAAAGCGGGGCAGAATTGCAGGAAACCGATTTCAGGAGGTAGACTGGAATTGCATTGAAAGCATAGGAAAAGAGGCAGAACGTCCACAATGATGCACTTGGCCAAAAAGGTCGTATGCGTTTTTTCCTGAATATATTCAGGAAAAAACGCATACGCCCTTTTTGGCCAACCAAGCAAGCTTGCAAAGGAAATCTGCACTACAATGAAGTCTCACTTCCCCCCCCCCCCCCGGTCAAAAGGGCCATCTGAAAAAAGTGTAAAATCCAGAAAGGCAGGACAGGCCATGGAGAACTGGGAGCCTTGTTATGCTGATGGGCGGGATGTAAATTGCCAACAGACACTCGGGAGAAGTGTATGGTGTTTCCTGAAACATCTAAAAAACAAAGCAACAGAGCCTAGGGCACTTCCACTTATGGTCCTATAGCTTAGGGAAACTAAAATCAAAAAGATACAGCCACCCCAATGTTTGGGACGCCTCTGTTTACAAGAACCTCGTTTACCGTACAAGTTCAATATCACAGAAAGTGAAAAATGGATAAAGAACTTGTGGTACTTACGTACAATGCAGTATCACTCAGCAGTGAAATCTATGCCATCAGGCCCGTAGCAGCACAATGAGTGGATTCAGGTACGATGATTCTAACTGAAATAAGTCACACAGAAGAAGAAACATCATAAGATATCAGTAATACACGGAATGTAAATTTGGCTACACAGGAACTGAATTACAGAACAGAACAGGGTCTCAAATTTAGAAAACCAACTTATGCTTGTTTAAGGGTAAAGGTGAGTTGGGGTGCTGCATAAAACCAGAGATTGAAATGAGCACAGATAAAGTTCCTTAAGCCAAATATGGAATAGACAAGAGCTACTCCTTGCTCAACGAAATGGACTCAACACCGCATATTAAACGCCTAAGAATGTACCTGACTCTTAAGTATCTTAAAACCTATGGATTGCTATGTCTCCGAAAGAGAATCAAACGTGTACAGGGACATAAACGCAGCAGTGATAGGATTGGAGAGGTTCGGTGAGCAAATGAAGACCCTTTGAAGTCATATTGCATGGTACCCATTCCACGGGTTTCAACTACCCAGGTTTAAGGTATTCTTCCTTCAGCTAAAACATGCATGTGGAACCTAGAGTATGATCAACCATGTGATCGGGAGACGTGTTCAAATATGTCTCAGTTTTCGTACCCTGGTACTCGGGTGCAACATTCCAGACGCTTTACTAACACTCTCCCGACTTGGAGAGTCAGTCCCTTTAACCTCCTGTTTGGCCCAGTTTGCAATTTCTGCGGAAGATGAACAGGAATAGCGAGAACCAATGAGAGACTAGCTGGAGGTGTCTGGACGGGCAAATTTAACTCTCATTTCCCACCAGGAAGAGGAAATAACCAAAGGCTCAGCGTGCCGTGCCGGAACCAGATTAGGGCCTGAAGCCATCCTGCGGTGTTGCGGCCAGCTCACAAGAAAGCGAGTTGAAGAAAGGAGCTCAGGGGCACTGTAATTCACAAACCTGCAGAGTTATAAATGACAGCTATCGTCCAAAAATATACTGAAGTAAGGCTGCCAAGAGGACTTGAAAGCGGGGCAGAATTGCAGGAAACCGATTTCAGGAGGTAGACTGGAATTGCATTGAAAGCATAGGAAAAGAGGCAGAACGTCCACAATGATGCACTTGGCCAAAAAGGGCGTATGCGTTTTTTCCTGAATATATTCAGGAAAAAACGCATACGCCCTTTTTGGCCAACCAAGCAAGCTTGCAAAGGAAATCTGCACTACAATGAAGTCTCACTTCCCCCCGGTCAAAAGGGCCATCTGAAAAAAGTGTAAAATCCAGAAAGGCAGGACAGGCCATGGAGAACTGGGAGCCTTGTTATGCTGATGGGCGGGATGTAAATTGCCAACAGACACTCGGGAGAAGTGTATGGTGTTTCCTGAAACATCTAGAAAACAAAGCAACAGAGCCTAGGGCACTTCCACTTATGGTCCTATAGCTTAGGGAAATTAAAATCAAAAAGATACAGCCACCCCAATGTTTGGGACGCCTCTGTTTAGAAGAACCTCGTTTACCATACAAGTTCAATATCACAGAAAGTGAAAAATGGATAAAGAACTTGTGGTACTTACGTACAATGCAGTATCACTCAGCAGTGAAATCTATGTCATCAGGCCCGTAGCAGCACAATGAGTGGATTCAGGTACGATGATTCTAACTGAAATAAGTCACACAGAAAAAGAAACATCATAAGATATCAGTAATACACGGAATGTAAACTTGGCTACACAGGAACTGAATTACAGAACAGAACAGGGTCTCAAATTTAGAAAACCAACTTATGCTTGTTTAAGGGTAAAGGTGAGTTGGGGTGCTGCATAAAACCAGAGATTGAAATGAGCACAGATAAAGTTCCTTAAGCCAAATATGGAATAGACAAGAGCTACTCCTTGCTCAACGAAATGGACTCAACACCCCATATTAAACGCCTAAGAATGTACCTGACTCTTAAGTATCTTAAAACGTATGGATTGCTATGTCTCCGAAAGAGAATCAAGCATGTGTACAGGGACATAAACGCAGCAGTGATAGGATTGGAGAGGTTCGGTGAGCAAATGAAGACCCTTTGAAGTCATATTGCATGGTACCCATTCCACGGGTTTCAACTACCCAGGTTTAAGGTATTCTTCCTTCAGCTAAAACATGCATGTGGAACCTAGAGTATGATCAACCATGTGATCGGGAGACGTGTTCAAATATGTCTCAGTTTTCGTACCCTGGTACTCGGGTGCAACATTCCAGACGCTTTACTAACACTCTCCCGACTTGGAGAGTCAGTCCCTTTAACCTCCTGTTTGGCCCAGTTTGCAATTTCTGCGGAAGATGAACAGGAATAGCGAGAACCAATGAGAGACTAGCTGGAGGTGTCTGGACGGGCAAATTTAACTCTCATTTCCCACCAGGAAGAGGAAATAACCAAAGGCTCAGCGTGCCGTGCCGGAACCAGATTAGGGCCTGAAGCCATCCTGCGGTGTTGCGGCCAGCTCACAAGAAAGCGAGTTGAAGAAAGGAGCTCAGGGGCACTGTAATTCACAAACCTGCAGAGTTATAAATGACAGCTATCGTCCAAAAATATACTGAAGTAAGGCTGCCAAGAGGACTTGAAAGCGGGGCAGAATTGCAGGAAACCGATTTCAGGAGGTAGACTGGAATTGCATTGAAAGCATAGGAAAAGAGGCAGAACGTCCACAATGATGCACTTGGCCAAAAAGGGCGTATGCGTTTTTTCCTGAATATATTCAGGAAAAAACGCATACGCCCTTTTTGGCCAACCAAGCAAGCTTGCAAAGGAAATCTGCACTACAATGAAGTCTCACTTCCCCCCGGTCAAAAGGGCCATCTGAAAAAAGTGTAAAATCCAGAAAGGCAGGACAGGCCATGGAGAACTGGGAGCCTTGTTATGCTGATGGGCGGGATGTAAATTGCCAACAGACACTCGGGAGAAGTGTATGGTGTTTCCTGAAACATCTAGAAAACAAAGCAACAGAGCCTAGGGCACTTCCACTTATGGTCCTATAGCTTAGGGAAATTAAAATCAAAAAGATACAGCCACCCCAATGTTTGGGACGCCTCTGTTTAGAAGAACCTCGTTTACCATACAAGTTCAATATCACAGAAAGTGAAAAATGGATAAAGAACTTGTGGTACTTACGTACAATGCAGTATCACTCAGCAGTGAAATCTATGTCATCAGGCCCGTAGCAGCACAATGAGTGGATTCAGGTACGATGATTCTAACTGAAATAAGTCACACAGAAAAAGAAACATCATAAGATATCAGTAATACACGGAATGTAAACTTGGCTACACAGGAACTGAATTACAGAACAGAACAGGGTCTCAAATTTAGAAAACCAACTTATGCTTGTTTAAGGGTAAAGGTGAGTTGGGGTGCTGCATAAAACCAGAGATTGAAATGAGCACAGATAAAGTTCCTTAAGCCAAATATGGAATAGACAAGAGCTACTCCTTGCTCAACGAAATGGACTCAACACCCCATATTAAACGCCTAAGAATGTACCTGACTCTTAAGTATCTTAAAACGTATGGATTGCTATGTCTCCGAAAGAGAATCAAGCATGTGTACAGGGACATAAACGCAGCAGTGATAGGATTGGAGAGGTTCGGTGAGCAAATGAAGACCCTTTGAAGTCATATTGCATGGTACCCATTCCACGGGTTTCAACTACCCAGGTTTAAGGTATTCTTCCTTCAGCTAAAACATGCATGTGGAACCTAGAGTATGATCAACCATGTGATCGGGAGACGTGTTCAAATATGTCTCAGTTTTCGTACCCTGGTACTCGGGTGCAACATTCCAGACGCTTTACTAACACTCTCCCGACTTGGAGAGTCAGTCCCTTTAACCTCCTGTTTGGCCCAGTTTGCAATTTCTGCGGAAGATGAACAGGAATAGCGAGAACCAATGAGAGACTAGCTGGAGGTGTCTGGACGGGCAAATTTAACTCTCATTTCCCACCAGGAAGAGGAAATAACCAAAGGCTCAGCGTGCCGTGCCGGAACCAGATTAGGGCCTGAAGCCATCCTGCGGTGTTGCGGCCAGCTCACAAGAAAGCGAGTTGAAGAAAGGAGCTCAGGGGCACTGTAATTCACAAACCTGCAGAGTTATAAATGACAGCTATCGTCCAAAAATATACTGAAGTAAGGCTGCCAAGAGGACTTGAAAGCGGGGCAGAATTGCAGGAAACCGATTTCAGGAGGTAGACTGGAATTGCATTGAAAGCATAGGAAAAGAGGCAGAACGTCCACAATGATGCACTTGGCCAAAAAGGGCGTATGCGTTTTTTCCTGAATATATTCAGGAAAAAACGCATACGCCCTTTTTGGCCAACCAAGCAAGCTTGCAAAGGAAATCTGCACTACAATGAAGTCTCACTTCCCCCCGGTCAAAAGGGCCATCTGAAAAAAGTGTAAAATCCAGAAAGGCAGGACAGGCCATGGAGAACTGGGAGCCTTGTTATGCTGATGGGCGGGATGTAAATTGCCAACAGACACTCGGGAGAAGTGTATGGTGTTTCCTGAAACATCTAGAAAACAAAGCAACAGAGCCTAGGGCACTTCCACTTATGGTCCTATAGCTTAGGGAAATTAAAATCAAAAAGATACAGCCACCCCAATGTTTGGGACGCCTCTGTTTAGAAGAACCTCGTTTACCATACAAGTTCAATATCACAGAAAGTGAAAAATGGATAAAGAACTTGTGGTACTTACGTACAATGCAGTATCACTCAGCAGTGAAATCTATGTCATCAGGCCCGTAGCAGCACAATGAGTGGATTCAGGTACGATGATTCTAACTGAAATAAGTCACACAGAAAAAGAAACATCATAAGATATCAGTAATACACGGAATGTAAACTTGGCTACACAGGAACTGAATTACAGAACAGAACAGGGTCTCAAATTTAGAAAACCAACTTATGCTTGTTTAAGGGTAAAGGTGAGTTGGGGTGCTGCATAAAACCAGAGATTGAAATGAGCACAGATAAAGTTCCTTAAGCCAAATATGGAATAGACAAGAGCTACTCCTTGCTCAACGAAATGGACTCAACACCCCATATTAAACGCCTAAGAATGTACCTGACTCTTAAGTATCTTAAAACGTATGGATTGCTATGTCTCCGAAAGAGAATCAAGCATGTGTACAGGGACATAAACGCAGCAGTGATAGGATTGGAGAGGTTCGGTGAGCAAATGAAGACCCTTTGAAGTCATATTGCATGGTACCCATTCCACGGGTTTCAACTACCCAGGTTTAAGGTATTCTTCCTTCAGCTAAAACATGCATGTGGAACCTAGAGTATGATCAACCATGTGATCGGGAGACGTGTTCAAATATGTCTCAGTTTTCGTACCCTGGTACTCGGGTGCAACATTCCAGACGCTTTACTAACACTCTCCCGACTTGGAGAGTCAGTCCCTTTAACCTCCTGTTTGGCCCAGTTTGCAATTTCTGCAGAAGATGAACAGGAATAGCGAGAACCAATGAGAGACTAGCTGGAGGTGTCTGGACGGGCAAATTTAACTCTCATTTCCCACCAGGAAGAGGAAATAACCAAAGGCTCAGCGTGCCGTGCCGGAACCAGATTAGGGCCTGAAGCCATCCTGCGGTGTTGCGGCCAGCTCACAAGAAAACGAGTTGAAGAAAGGAGCTCAGGGGCACTGTAATTCACAAACCTGCAGAGTTATAAATGACAACTATCGTCCAAAAATATACTGAAGTAAGGCTGCCAAGAGGACTTGAAAGCGGGGCAGAATTGCAGGAAACCGATTTCAGGAGGTAGACTGGAATTGCATTGAAAGCATAGGAAAAGAGGCAGAACGTCCACAATGATGCACTTGGCCAAAAAGGGCGTATGCGTTTTTTCCTGAATATATTCAGGAAAAAACGCATACGCCCTTTTTGGCCAACCAAGCAAGCTTGCAAAGGAAATCTGCACTACAATGAAGTCTCACTTCCCCCCGGTCAAAAGGGCCATCTGAAAAAAGTGTAAAATCCAGAAAGGCAGGACAGGCCATGGAGAACTGGGAGCCTTGTTATGCTGATGGGCGGGATGTAAATTGCCAACAGACACTCGGGAGAAGTGTATGGTGTTTCCTGAAACATCTAAAAAACAAAGCAACAGAGCCTAGGGCACTTCCACTTATGGTCCTATAGCTTAGGGAAATTAAAATCAAAAAGATACAGCCACCCCAATGTTTGGGACGCCTCTGTTTACAAGAACCTCGTTTACCGTACAAGTTCAATATCACAGAAAGTGAAAAATGGATAAAGAACTTGTGGTACTTACGTACAATGCAGTATCACTCAACAGTGAAATCTATGTCATCAGGCCCGTAGCAGCACAATGAGTGGATTCAGGTACGATGATTCTAACTGAAATAAGTCACACAGAAAAAGAAACATCATAAGATATCAGTAATACACGGAATGTCAACTTGGCTACACAGGAACTGAATTACAGAACAGAACAGGGTCTCAAATTTAGAAAACCAACTTATGCTTGTTTAAGGGTAAAGGTGAGTTGGGGTGCTGCATAAAACCAGAGATTGAAATGAGCACAGATAAAGTTCCTTAAGCCAAATATGGAATAGACAAGAGCTACTCCTTGCTCAACGAAATGGACTCAACACCCCATATTAAACGCCTAAGAATGTACCTGACTCTTAAGTATCTTAAAACCTATGGATTGCTATGTCTCCGAAAGAGAATCAAGCATGTGTACAGGGACATAAACGCAGCAGTGATAGGATTGGAGAGGTTCGGTGAGCAAATGAAGACCCTTTGAAGTCATATTGCATGGTACCCATTCCACGGGTTTCAACTACCCAGGTTTAAGGTATTCTTCCTTCAGCTAAAACATGCATGTGGAACCTAGAGTATGATCAACCATGTGATCGGGAGACGTGTTCAAATATGTCTCAGTTTTCGTACCCTGGTACTCGGGTGCAACATTCCAGACGCTTTACTAACACTCTCCCGACTTGGAGAGTCAGTCCCTTTAACCTCCTGTTTGGCCCAGTTTGCAATTTCTGCAGAAGATGAACAGGAATAGCGAGAACCAATGAGAGACTAGCTGGAGGTGTCTGGACGGGCAAATTTAACTCTCATTTCCCACCAGGAAGAGGAAATAACCAAAGGCTCAGCGTGCCGTGCCGGAACCAGATTAGGGCCTGAAGCCATCCTGCGGTGTTGCGGCCAGCTCACAAGAAAGCGAGTTGAAGAAAGGAGCTCAGGGACACTGTAATTCACAAACCTGCAGAGTTATAAATGACAGCTATCGTCCAAAAATATACTGAAGTAAGGCTGCCAAGAGGACTTGAAAGCGGGGCAGAATTGCAGGAAACCGATTTCAGGAGGTAGACTGGAATTGCATTGAAAGCATAGGAAAAGAGGCAGAACGTCCACAATGATGCACTTGGCCAAAAAGGGCGTATGCGTTTTTTCCTGAATATATTCAGGAAAAAACGCATACGCCCTTTTTGGCCAACCAAGCAAGCTTGCAAAGGAAATCTGCACTACAATGAAGTCTCACTTCCCCCCGGTCAAAAGGGCCATCTGAAAAAAGTGTAAAATCCAGAAAGGCAGGACAGGCCATGGAGAACTGGGAGCCTTGTTATGCTGATGGGCGGGATGTAAATTGCCAACAGACACTCGGGAGAAGTGTATGGTGTTTCCTGAAACATCTAAAAAACAAAGCAACAGAGCCTAGGGCACTTCCACTTATGGTCCTATAGCTTAGGGAAATTAAAATCAAAAAGACACAGCCACCCCAATGTTTGGGACGCCTCTGTTTACAAGAACCTCGTTTACCGTACAAGTTCAATATCACAGAAAGTGAAAAATGGATAAAGAACTTGTGGTACTTACGTACAATGCAGTATCACTCAGCAGTGAAATCTATGTCATCAGGCCCGTAGCAGCACAATGAGTGGATTCAGGTACGATGATTCTAACTGAAATAAGTCACACAGAAGAAGAAACATCATAAGATATCAGTAATACACGGAATGTAAACTTGGCTACACAGGAACTGAATTACAGAACAGAACAGGGTCTCAAATTTAGAAAACCAACTTATGCTTGTTTAAGGGTAAAGGTGAGTTGGGGTGCTGCATAAAACCAGAGATTGAAATGAGCACAGATAAAGTTCCTTAAGCCAAATATGGAATAGACAAGAGCTACTCCTTGCTCAACGAAATGGACTCAACACCCCATATTAAACGCCTAAGAATGTACCTGACTCTTAAGTATCTTAAAACCTATGGATTGCTATGTCTCCGAAAGAGAATCAAGCATGTGTACAGGGACAGAAACGCAGCAGTGATAGGATTGGAGAGGTTCGGTGAGCAAATGAAGACCCTTTGAAGTCATATTGCATGGTACCCATTCCACGGGTTTCAACTACCCAGGTTTAAGGTATTCTTCCTTCAGCTAAAACATGCATGTGGAACCTAGAGTATGATCAACCATGTGATCGGGAGACGTGTTCAAATATGTCTCAGTTTTCGTACCCTGGTACTCGGGTGCAACATTCCAGACGCTTTACTAACACTCTCCCGACTTGGAGAGTCAGTCCCTTTAACCTCCTGTTTGGCCCAGTTTGCAATTTCTGCGGAAGATGAACAGGAATAGCGAGAACCAATGAGAGACTAGCTGGAGGTGTCTGGACGGGCAAATTTAACTCTCATTTCCCACCAGGAAGAGGAAATAACCAAAGGCTCAGCGTGCCGTGCCGGAACCAGATTAGGGCCTGAAGCCATCCTGCGGTGTTGCGGCCAGCTCACAAGAAAACGAGTTGAAGAAAGGAGCTCAGGGGCACTGTAATTCACAAACCTGCAGAGTTATAAATGACAACTATCGTCCAAAAATATACTGAAGTAAGGCTGCCAAGAGGACTTGAAAGCGGGGCAGAATTGCAGGAAACCGATTTCAGGAGGTAGACTGGAATTGCATTGAAAGCATAGGAAAAGAGGCAGAACGTCCACAATGATGCACTTGGCCAAAAAGGGCGTATGCGTTTTTTCCTGAATATATTCAGGAAAAAACGCATACGCCCTTTTTGGCCAACCAAGCAAGCTTGCAAAGGAAATCTGCACTACAATGAAGTCTCACTTCCCCCCGGTCAAAAGGGCCATCTGAAAAAAGTGTAAAATCCAGAAAGGCAGGACAGGCCATGGAGAACTGGGAGCCTTGTTATGCTGATGGGCGGGATGTAAATTGCCAACAGACACTCGGGAGAAGTGTATGGTGTTTCCTGAAACATCTAGAAAACAAAGCAACAGAGCCTAGGGCACTTCCACTTATGGTCCTATAGCTTAGGGAAATTAAAATCAAAAAGATACAGCCACCCCAATGTTTGGGACGCCTCTGTTTACAAGAACCTCGTTTACCGTACAAGTTCAATATCACAGAAAGTGAAAAATGGATAAAGAACTTGTGGTACTTACGTACAATGCAGTATCACTCAGCAGTGAAATCTATGTCATCAGGCCCGTAGCAGCACAATGAGTGGATTCAGGTACGATGATTCTAACTGAAATAAGTCACACAGAAAAAGAAACATCATAAGATATCAGTAATACACGGAATGTCAACTTGGCTACACAGGAACTGAATTACAGAACAGAACAGGGTCTCAAATTTAGAAAACCAACTTATGCTTGTTTAAGGGTAAAGGTGAGTTGGGGTGCTGCATAAAACCAGAGATTGAAATGAGCACAGATAAAGTTCCTTAAGCCAAATATGGAATAGACAAGAGCTACTCCTTGCTCAACGAAATGGACTCAACACCCCATATTAAACGCCTAAGAATGTACCTGACTCTTAAGTATCTTAAAACCTATGGATTGCTATGTCTCCGAAAGAGAATCAAGCATGTGTACAGGGACATAAACGCAGCAGTGATAGGATTGGAGAGGTTCGGTGAGCAAATGAAGACCCTTTGAAGTCATATTGCATGGTACCCATTCCACGGGTTTCAACTACCCAGGTTTAAGGTATTCTTCCTTCAGCTAAAACATGCATGTGGAACCTAGAGTATGATCAACCATGTGATCGGGAGACGTGTTCAAATATGTCTCAGTTTTCGTACCCTGGTACTCGGGTGCAACATTCCAGACGCTTTACTAACACTCTCCCGACTTGGAGAGTCAGTCCCTTTAACCTCCTGTTTGGCCCAGTTTGCAATTTCTGCGGAAGATGAACAGGAATAGCGAGAACCAATGAGAGACTAGCTGGAGGTGTCTGGACGGGCAAATTTAACTCTCATTTCCCACCAGGAAGAGGAAATAACCAAAGGCTCAGCGTGCCGTGCCGGAACCAGATTAGGGCCTGAAGCCATCCTGCGGTGTTGCGGCCAGCTCACAAGAAAACGAGTTGAAGAAAGGAGCTCAGGGGCACTGTAATTCACAAACCTGCAGAGTTATAAATGACAACTATCGTCCAAAAATATACTGAAGTAAGGCTGCCAAGAGGACTTGAAAGCGGGGCAGAATTGCAGGAAACCGATTTCAGGAGGTAGACTGGAATTGCATTGAAAGCATAGGAAAAGAGGCAGAACGTCCACAATGATGCACTTGGCCAAAAAGGTCGTATGCGTTTTTTCCTGAATATATTCAGGAAAAAACGCATACGCCCTTTTTGGCCAACCAAGCAAGCTTGCAAAGGAAATCTGCACTACAATGAAGTCTCACTTCCCCCCCCCCCGGTCAAAAGGGCCATCTGAAAAAAGTGTAAAATCCAGAAAGGCAGGACAGGCCATGGAGAACTGGGAGCCTTGTTATGCTGATGGGCGGGATGTAAACTGCCAACAGACACTCGGGAGAAGTGTATGGTGTTTCCTGAAACATCTAAAAAACAAAGCAACAGAGCCTAGGGCACTTCCACTTATGGTCCTATAGCTTAGGGAAATTAAAATCAAAAAGATACAGCCACCCCAATGTTTGGGACGCCTCTGTTTACAAGAACCTCGTTTACCGTACAAGTTCAATATCACAGAAAGTGAAAAATGGATAAAGAACTTGTGGTACTTACGTACAATGCAGTATCACTCAGCAGTGAAATCTATGCCATCAGGCCCGTAGCAGCACAATGAGTGGATTCAGGTACGATGATTCTAACTGAAATAAGTCACACAGAAAAAGAAACATCATAAGATATCAGTAATACACGGAATGTCAACTTGGCTACACAGGAACTGAATTACAGAACAGAACAGGGTCTCAAATTTAGAAAACCAACTTATGCTTGTTTAAGGGTAAAGGTGAGTTGGGGTGCTGCATAAAACCAGAGATTGAAATGAGCACAGATAAAGTTCCTTAAGCCAAATATGGAATAGACAAGAGCTACTCCTTGCTCAACGAAATGGACTCAACACCCCATATTAAACGCCTAAGAATGTACCTGACTCTTAAGTATCTTAAAACCTATGGATTGCTATGTCTCCGAAAGAGAATCAAGCATGTGTACAGGGACATAAACGCAGCAGTGATAGGATTGGAGAGGTTCGGTGAGCAAATGAAGACCCTTTGAAGTCATATTGCATGGTACCCATTCCACGGGTTTCAACTACCCAGGTTTAAGGTATTCTTCCTTCAGCTAAAACATGCATGTGGAACCTAGAGTATGATCAACCATGTGATCGGGAGACGTGTTCAAATATGTCTCAGTTTTCGTACCCTGGTACTCGGGTGCAACATTCCATACGCTTTACTAACACTCTCCCGACTTGGAGAGTCAGTCCCTTTAACCTCCTGTTTGGCCCAGTTTGCAATTTCTGCGGAAGATGAACAGGAATAGCGAGAACCAATGAGAGACTAGCTGGAGGTGTCTGGACGGGCAAATTTAACTCTCATTTCCCACCAGGAAGAGGAAATAACCAAAGGCTCAGCGTGCCGTGCCAGAACCAGATTAGGGCCTGAAGCCATCCTGCGGTGTTGCGGCCAGCTCACAAGAAAACGAGTTGAAGAAAGGAGCTCAGGGGCACTGTAATTCACAAACCTGCAGAGTTATAAATGACAACTATCGTCCAAAAATATACTGAAGTAAGGCTGCCAAGAGGACTTGAAAGCGGGGCAGAATTGCAGGAAACCGATTTCAGGAGGTAGACTGGAATTGCATTGAAAGCATAGGAAAAGAGGCAGAACGTCCACAATGATGCACTTGGCCAAAAAGGGCGTATGCGTTTTTTCCTGAATATATTCAGGAAAAAACGCATACGCCCTTTTTGGCCAACCAAGCAAGCTTGCAAAGGAAATCTGCACTACAATGAAGTCTCACTTCCCCCCCCCCCCCGGTCAAAAGGGCCATCTGAAAAAAGTGTAAAATCCAGAAAGGCAGGACAGGCCATGGAGAACTGGGAGCCTTGTTATGCTGATGGGCGGGATGTAAACTGCCAACAGACACTCGGGAGAAGTGTATGGTGTTTCCTGAAACATCTAAAAAACAAAGCAACAGAGCCTAGGGCACTTCCACTTATGGTCCTATAGCTTAGGGAAATTAAAATCAAAAAGATACAGCCACCCCAATGTTTGGGACGCCTCTGTTTACAAGAACCTCGTTTACCGTACAAGTTCAATATCACAGAAAGTGAAAAATGGATAAAGAACTTGTGGTACTTACGTACAATGCAGTATCACTCAGCAGTGAAATCTATGCCATCAGGCCCGTAGCAGCACAATGAGTGGATTCAGGTACGATGATTCTAACTGAAATAAGTCACACAGAAAAAGAAACATCATAAGATATCAGTAATACACGGAATGTAAACTTGGCTACACAGGAACTGAATTACAGAACAGAACAGGGTCTCAAATTTAGAAAACCAACTTATGCTTGTTTAAGGGTAAAGGTGAGTTGGGGTGCTGCATAAAACCAGAGATTGAAATGAGCACAGATAAAGTTCCTTAAGCCAAATATGGAATAGACAAGAGCTACTCCTTGCTCAACGAAATGGACTCAACACCGCATATTAAACGCCTAAGAATGTACCTGACTCTTAAGTATCTTAAAACCTATGGATTGCTATGTCTCCGAAAGAGAATCAAACGTGTACAGGGACATAAACGCAGCAGTGATAGGATTGGAGAGGTTCGGTGAGCAAATGAAGACCCTTTGAAGTCATATTGCATGGTACCCATTCCACGGGTTTCAACTACCCAGGTTTAAGGTATTCTTCCTTCAGCTAAAACATGCATGTGGAACCTAGAGCATGATCAACCATGTGATCGGGAGACGTGTTCAAATATGTCTCAGTTTTCGTACCCTGGTACTCGGGTGCAACATTCCAGACGCTTTACTAACACTCTCCCGACTTGGAGAGTCAGTCCCTTTAACCTCCTGTTTGGCCCAGTTTGCAATTTCTGCAGAAGATGAACAGGAATAGCGAGAACCAATGAGAGACTAGCTGGAGGTGTCTGGACGGGCAAATTTAACTCTCATTTCCCACCAGGAAGAGGAAATAACCAAAGGCTCAGCGTGCCGTGCCGGAACCAGATTAGGGCCTGAAGCCATCCTGCGGTGTTGCGGCCAGCTCACAAGAAAGCGAGTTGAAGAAAGGAGCTCAGGGGCACTGTAATTCACAAACCTGCAGAGTTATAAATGACAGCTATCGTCCAAAAATATACTGAAGTAAGGCTGCCAAGAGGACTTGAAAGCGGGGCAGAATTGCAGGAAACCGATTTCAGGAGGTAGACTGGAATTGCATTGAAAGCATAGGAAAAGAGGCAGAACGTCCACAATGATGCACTTGGCCAAAAAGGGCGTATGCGTTTTTTCCTGAATATATTCAGGAAAAAACGCATACGCCCTTTTTGGCCAACCAAGCAAGCTTGCAAAGGAAATCTGCACTACAATGAAGTCTCACTTCCCCCCGGTCAAAAGGGCCATCTGAAAAAAGTGTAAAATCCAGAAAGGCAGGACAGGCCATGGAGAACTGGGAGCCTTGTTATGCTGATGGGCGGGATGTAAATTGCCAACAGACACTCGGGAGAAGTGTATGGTGTTTCCTGAAACATCTAGAAAACAAAGCAACAGAGCCTAGGGCACTTCCACTTATGGTCCTATAGCTTAGGGAAATTAAAATCAAAAAGATACAGCCACCCCAATGTTTGGGACGCCTCTGTTTACAAGAACCTCGTTTACCGTACAAGTTCAATATCACAGAAAATGAAAAATGGATAAAGAACTTGTGGTACTTACGTACAATGCAGTATCACTCAGCAGTGAAATCTATGTCATCAGGCCCGTAGCAGCACAATGAGTGGATTCAGGTACGATGATTCTAACTGAAATAAGTCACACAGAAAAAGAAACATCATAAGATATCAGTAATACACGGAATGTAAACTTGGCTACACAGGAACTGAATTACAGAACAGAACAGGGTCTCAAATTTAGAAAACCAACTTATGCTTGTTTAAGGGTAAAGGTGAGTTGGGGTGCTGCATAAAACCAGAGATTGAAATGAGCACAGATAAAGTTCCTTAAGCCAAATATGGAATAGACAAGAGCTACTCCTTGCTCAACGAAATGGACTCAACACCCCATATTAAACGCCTAAGAATGTACCTGACTCTTAAGTATCTTAAAACCTATGGATTGCTATGTCTCCGAAAGAGAATCAAGCATGTGTACAGGGACATAAACGCAGCAGTGATAGGATTGGAGAGGTTCGGTGAGCAAATGAAGACCCTTTGAAGTCATATTGCATGGTACCCATTCCACGGGTTTCAACTACCCAGGTTTAAGGTATTCTTCCTTCAGCTAAAACATGCATGTGGAACCTAGAGTATGATCAACCATGTGATCGGGAGACGTGTTCAAATATGTCTCAGTTTTCGTACCCTGGTACTCGGGTGCAACATTCCAGACGCTTTACTAACACTCTCCCGACTTGGAGAGTCAGTCCCTTTAACCTCCTGTTTGGCCCAGTTTGCAATTTCTGCGGAAGATGAACAGGAATAGCGAGAACCAATGAGAGACTAGCTGGAGGTGTCTGGACGGGCAAATTTAACTCTCATTTCCCACCAGGAAGAGGAAATAACCAAAGGCTCAGCGTGCCGTGCCGGAACCAGATTAGGGCCTGAAGCCATCCTGCGGTGTTGCGGCCAGCTCACAAGAAAGCGAGTTGAAGAAAGGAGCTCAGGGGCACTGTAATTCACAAACCTGCAGAGTTATAAATGACAACTATCGTCCAAAAATATACTGAAGTAAGGCTGCCAAGAGGACTTGAAAGCGGGGCAGAATTGCAGGAAACCGATTTCAGGAGGTAGACTGGAATTGCATTGAAAGCATAGGAAAAGAGGCAGAACGTCCACAATGATGCACTTGGCCAAAAAGGGCGTATGCGTTTTTTCCTGAATATATTCAGGAAAAAACGCATACGCCCTTTTTGGCCAACCAAGCAAGCTTGCAAAGGAAATCTGCACTACAATGAAGTCTCACTTCCCCCCGGTCAAAAGGGCCATCTGAAAAAAGTGTAAAATCCAGAAAGGCAGGACAGGCCATGGAGAACTGGGAGCCTTGTTATGCTGATGGGCGGGATGTAAATTGCCAACAGACACTCGGGAGAAGTGTATGGTGTTTCCTGAAACATCTAAAAAACAAAGCAACAGAGCCTAGGGCACTTCCACTTATGGTCCTATAGCTTAGGGAAATTAAAATCAAAAAGATACAGCCACCCCAATGTTTGGGACGCCTCTGTTTACAAGAACCTCGTTTACCGTACAAGTTCAATATCACAGAAAGTGAAAAATGGATAAAGAACTTGTGGTACTTACGTACAATGCAGTATCACTCAGCAGTGAAATCTATGCCATCAGGCCCGTAGCAGCACAATGAGTGGATTCAGGTACGATGATTCTAACTGAAATAAGTCACACAGAAAAAGAAACATCATAAGATATCAGTAATACACGGAATGTAAACTTGGCTACACAGGAACTGAATTACAGAACAGAACAGGGTCTCAAATTTAGAAAACCAACTTATGCTTGTTTAAGGGTAAAGGTGAGTTGGGGTGCTGCATAAAACCAGAGATTGAAATGAGCACAGATAAAGTTCCTTAAGCCAAATATGGAATAGACAAGAGCTACTCCTTGCTCAACGAAATGGACTCAACACCGCATATTAAACGCCTAAGAATGTACCTGACTCTTAAGTATCTTAAAACCTATGGATTGCTATGTCTCCGAAAGAGAATCAAGCATGTGTACAGGGACATAAACGCAGCAGTGATAGGATTGGAGAGGTTCGGTGAGCAAATGAAGACCCTTTGAAGTCATATTGCATGGTACCCATTCCACGGGTTTCAACTACCCAGGTTTAAGGTATTCTTCCTTCAGCTAAAACATGCATGTGGAACCTAGAGTATGATCAACCATGTGATCGGGAGACGTGTTCAAATATGTCTCAGTTTTCGTACCCTGGTACTCGGGTGCAACATTCCAGACGCTTTACTAACACTCTCCCGACTTGGAGAGTCAGTCCCTTTAACCTCCTGTTTGGCCCAGTTTGCAATTTCTGCGGAAGATGAACAGGAATAGCGAGAACCAATGAGAGACTAGCTGGAGGTGTCTGGACGGGCAAATTTAACTCTCATTTCCCACCAGGAAGAGGAAATAACCAAAGGCTCAGCGTGCCGTGCCGGAACCAGATTAGGGCCTGAAGCCATCCTGCGGTGTTGCGGCCAGCTCACAAGAAAACGAGTTGAAGAAAGGAGCTCAGGGGCACTGTAATTCACAAACCTGCAGAGTTATAAATGACAACTATCGTCCAAAAATATACTGAAGTAAGGCTGCCAAGAGGACTTGAAAGCGGGGCAGAATTGCAGGAAACCGATTTCAGGAGGTAGACTGGAATTGCATTGAAAGCATAGGAAAAGAGGCAGAACGTCCACAATGATGCACTTGGCCAAAAAGGGCGTATGCGTTTTTTCCTGAATATATTCAGGAAAAAACGCATACGCCCTTTTTGGCCAACCAAGCAAGCTTGCAAAGGAAATCTGCACTACAATGAAGTCTCACTTCCCCCACCCCCGGTCAAAAGGGCCATCTGAAAAAAGTGTAAAATCCAGAAAGGCAGGACAGGCCATGGAGAACTGGGAGCCTTGTTATGCTGATGGGCGGGATGTAAACTGCCAACAGACACTCGGGAGAAGTGTATGGTGTTTCCTGAAACATCTAAAAAACAAAGCAACAGAGCCTAGGGCACTTCCACTTATGGTCCTATAGCTTAGGGAAATTAAAATCAAAAAGATACAGCCACCCCAATGTTTGGGACGCCTCTGTTTACAAGAACCTCGTTTACCGTACAAGTTCAATATCACAGAAAGTGAAAAATGGATAAAGAACTTGTGGTACTTACGTACAATGCAGTATCACTCAGCAGTGAAATCTATGTCATCAGGCCCGTAGCAGCACAATGAGTGGATTCAGGTACGATGATTCTAACTGAAATAAGTCACACAGAAAAAGAAACATCATAAGCTATCAGTAATACACGGAATGTAAACTTGGCTACACAGGAACTGAATTACAGAACAGAACAGGGTCTCAAATTTAGAAAACCAACTTATGCTTGTTTAAGGGTAAAGGTGAGTTGGGGTGCTGCATAAAACCAGAGATTGAAATGAGCACAGATAAAGTTCCTTAAGCCAAATATGGAATAGACAAGAGCTACTCCTTGCTCAACGAAATGGACTCAACACCGCATATTAAACGCCTAAGAATGTACCTGACTCTTAAGTATCTTAAAACCTATGGATTGCTATGTCTCCGAAAGAGAATCAAACGTGTACAGGGACATAAACGCAGCAGTGATAGGATTGGAGAGGTTAGGTGAGCAAATGAAGACCCTTTGAAGTCATATTGCATGGTACCCATTCCACGGGTTTCAACTACCCAGGTTTAAGGTATTCTTCCTTCAGCTAAAACATGCATGTGGAACCTAGAGTATGATCAACCATGTGATCGGGAGACGTGTTCAAATATGTCTCAGTTTTCGTACCCTGGTACTCGGGTGCAACATTCCAGACGCTTTACTAACACTCTCCCGACTTGGAGAGTCAGTCCCTTTAACCTCCTGTTTGGCCCAGTTTGCAATTACTGCGGAAGATGAACAGGAATAGCGAGAACCAATGAGAGACTAGCTGGAGGTGTCTGGACGGGCAAATTTAACTCTCATTTCCCACCAGGAAGAGGAAATAACCAAAGGCTCAGCGTGCCGTGCCGGAACCAGATTAGGGCCTGAAGCCATCCTGCGGTGTTGCGGCCAGCTCACAAGAAAGCGAGTTGAAGAAAGGAGCTCAGGGGCACTGTAATTCACAAACCTGCAGAGTTATAAATGACAGCTATCGTCCAAAAATATACTGAAGTAAGGCTGCCAAGAGGACTTGAAAGCGGGGCAGAATTGCAGGAAACCGATTTCAGGAGGTAGACTGGAATTGCATTGAAAGCATAGGAAAAGAGGCAGAACGTCCACAATGATGCACTTGGCCAAAAAGGGCGTATGCGTTTTTTCCTGAATATATTCAGGAAAAAACGCATACGCCCTTTTTGGCCAACCAAGCAAGCTTGCAAAGGAAATCTGCACTACAATGAAGTCTCACTTCCCCCCGGTCAAAATGGCCATCTGAAAAAAGTGTAAAATCCAGAAAGGCAGGACAGGCCATGGAGAACTGGGAGCCTTGTTATGCTGATGGGCGGGATGTAAATTGCCAACAGACACTCGGGAGAAGTGTATGGTGTTTCCTGAAACATCTAGAAAACAAAGCAACAGAGCCTAGGGCACTTCCACTTATGGTCCTATAGCTTAGGGAAATTAAAATCAAAAAGATACAGCCACCCCAATGTTTGGGACGCCTCTGTTTACAAGAACCTCGTTTACCGTACAAGTTCAATATCACAGAAAGTGAAAAATGGATAAAGAACTTGTGGTACTTACGTACAATGCAGTATCACTCAGCAGTGAAATCTATGTCATCAGGCCCGTAGCAGCACAATGAGTGGATTCAGGTACGATGATTCTAACTGAAATAAGTCACACAGAAGAAGAAACATCATAAGATATCAGTAATACACGGAATGTAAACTTGGCTACACAGGAACTGAATTACAGAACAGAACAGGGTCTCAAATTTAGAAAACCAACTTATGCTTGTTTAAGGGTAAAGGTGAGTTGGGGTGCTGCATAAAACCAGAGATTGAAATGAGCACAGATAAAGTTCCTTAAGCCAAATATGGAATAGACAAGAGCTACTCCTTGCTCAACGAAATGGACTCAACACCCCATATTAAACGCCTAAGAATGTACCTGACTCTTAAGTATCTTAAAACCTATGGATTGCTATGTCTCCGAAAGAGAATCAAGCATGTGTACAGGGACATAAACGCAGCAGTGATAGGATTGGAGAGGTTCGGTGAGCAAATGAAGACCCTTTGAAGTCATATTGCATGGTACCCATTCCACGGGTTTCAACTACCCAGGTTTAAGGTATTCTTCCTTCAGCTAAAACATGCATGTGGAACCTAGAGTATGATCAACCATGTGATCGGGAGACGTGTTCAAATATGTCTCAGTTTTCGTACCCTGGTACTCGGGTGCAACATTCCAGACGCTTTACTAACACTCTCCCGACTTGGAGAGTCAGTCCCTTTAACCTCCTGTTTGGCCCAGTTTGCAATTTCTGCGGAAGATGAACAGGAATAGCGAGAACCAATGAGAGACTAGCTGGAGGTGTCTGGACGGGCAAATTTAACTCTCATTTCCCACCAGGAAGAGGAAATAACCAAAGGCTCAGCGTGCCGTGCCGGAACCAGATTAGGGCCTGAAGCCATCCTGCGGTGTTGCGGCCAGCTCACAAGAAAGCGAGTTGAAGAAAGGAGCTCAGGGGCACTGTAATTCACAAACCTGCAGAGTTATAAATGACAGCTATCGTCCAAAAATATACTGAAGTAAGGCTGCCAAGAGGACTTGAAAGCGGGGCAGAATTGCAGGAAACCGATTTCAGGAGGTAGACTGGAATTGCATTGAAAGCATAGGAAAAGAGGCAGAACGTCCACAATGATGCACTTGGCCAAAAAGGGCGTATGCGTTTTTTCCTGAATATATTCAGGAAAAAACGCATACGCCCTTTTTGGCCAACCAAGCAAGCTTGCAAAGGAAATCTGCACTACAATGAAGTCTCACTTCCCCCCGGTCAAAAGGGCCATCTGAAAAAAGTGTAAAATCCAGAAAGGCAGGACAGGCCATGGAGAACTGGGAGCCTTGTTATGCTGATGGGCGGGATGTAAATTGCCAACAGACACTCGGGAGAAGTGTATGGTGTTTCCTGAAACATCTAGAAAACAAAGCAACAGAGCCTAGGGCACTTCCACTTATGGTCCTATAGCTTAGGGAAATTAAAATCAAAAAGATACAGCCACCCCAATGTTTGGGACGCCTCTGTTTACAAGAACCTCGTTTACCGTACAAGTTCAATATCACAGAAAGTGAAAAATGGATAAAGAACTTGTGGTACTTACGTACAATGCAGTATCACTCAGCAGTGAAATCTATGTCATCAGGCCCGTAGCAGCACAATGAGTGGATTCAGGTACGATGATTCTAACTGAAATAAGTCACACAGAAAAAGAAACATCATAAGATATCAGTAATACACGGAATGTAAACTTGGCTACACAGGAACTGAATTACAGAACAGAACAGGGTCTCAAATTTAGAAAACCAACTTATGCTTGTTTAAGGGTAAAGGTGAGTTGGGGTGCTGCATAAAACCAGAGATTGAAATGAGCACAGATAAAGTTCCTTAAGCCAAATATGGAATAGACAAGAGCTACTCCTTGCTCAACGAAATGGACTCAACACCCCATATTAAACGCCTAAGAATGTACCTGACTCTTAAGTATCTTAAAACCTATGGATTGCTATGTCTCCGAAAGAGAATCAAGCATGTGTACAGGGACATAAACGCAGCAGTGATAGGATTGGAGAGGTTCGGTGAGCAAATGAAGACCCTTTGAAGTCATATTGCATGGTACCCATTCCACGGGTTTCAACTACCCAGGTTTAAGGTATTCTTCCTTCAGCTAAAACATGCATGTGGAACCTAGAGTATGATCAACCATGTGATCGGGAGACGTGTTCAAATATGTCTCAGTTTTCGTACCCTGGTACTCGGGTGCAACATTCCAGACGCTTTACTAACACTCTCCCGACTTGGAGAGTCAGTCCCTTTAACCTCCTGTTTGGCCCAGTTTGCAATTTCTGCGGAAGATGAACAGGAATAGCGAGAACCAATGAGAGACTAGCTGGAGGTGTCTGGACGGGCAAATTTAACTCTCATTTCCCACCAGGAAGAGGAAATAACCAAAGGCTCAGCGTGCCGTGCCGGAACCAGATTAGGGCCTGAAGCCATCCTGCGGTGTTGCGGCCAGCTCACAAGAAAGCGAGTTGAAGAAAGGAGCTCAGGGGCACTGTAATTCACAAACCTGCAGAGTTATAAATGACAACTATCGTCCAAAAATATACTGAAGTAAGGCTGCCAAGAGGACTTGAAAGCGGGGCAGAATTGCAGGAAACCGATTTCAGGAGGTAGACTGGAATTGCATTGAAAGCATAGGAAAAGAGGCAGAACGTCCACAATGATGCACTTGGCCAAAAAGGGCGTATGCGTTTTTTCCTGAATATATTCAGGAAAAAACGCATACGCCCTTTTTGGCCAACCAAGCAAGCTTGCAAAGGAAATCTGCACTACAATGAAGTCTCACTTCCCCCCGGTCAAAAGGGCCATCTGAAAAAAGTGTAAAATCCAGAAAGGCAGGACAGGCCATGGAGAACTGGGAGCCTTGTTATGCTGATGGGCGGGATGTAAATTGCCAACAGACACTCGGGAGAAGTGTATGGTGTTTCCTGAAACATCTAAAAAACAAAGCAACAGAGCCTAGGGCACTTCCACTTATGGTCCTATAGCTTAGGGAAATTAAAATCAAAAAGATACAGCCACCCCAATGTTTGGGACGCCTCTGTTTACAAGAACCTCGTTTACCGTACAAGTTCAATATCACAGAAAGTGAAAAATGGATAAAGAACTTGTGGTACTTACGTACAATGCAGTATCACTCAGCAGTGAAATCTATGTCATCAGGCCCGTAGCAGCACAATGAGTGGATTCAGGTACGATGATTCTAACTGAAATAAGTCACACAGAAAAAGAAACATCATAAGATATCAGTAATACACGGAATGTAAACTTGGCTACACAGGAACTGAATTACAGAACAGAACAGGGTCTCAAATTTAGAAAACCAACTTATGCTTGTTTAAGGGTAAAGGTGAGTTGGGGTGCTGCATAAAACCAGAGATTGAAATGAGCACAGATAAAGTTCCTTAAGCCAAATATGGAATAGACAAGAGCTACTCCTTGCTCAACGAAATGGACTCAACACCCCATATTAAACGCCTAAGAATGTACCTGACTCTTAAGTATCTTAAAACCTATGGATTGCTATGTCTCCGAAAGAGAATCAAGCATGTGTACAGGGACATAAACGCAGCAGTGATAGGATTGGAGAGGTTCGGTGAGCAAATGAAGACCCTTTGAAGTCATATTGCATGGTACCCATTCCACGGGTTTCAACTACCCAGGTTTAAGGTATTCTTCCTTCAGCTAAAACATGCATGTGGAACCTAGAGTATGATCAACCATGTGATCGGGAGACGTGTTCAAATATGTCTCAGTTTTCGTACCCTGGTACTCGGGTGCAACATTCCAGACGCTTTACTAACACTCTCCCGACTTGGAGAGTCAGTCCCTTTAACCTCCTGTTTGGCCCAGTTTGCAATTTCTGCGGAAGATGAACAGGAATAGCGAGAACCAATGAGAGACTAGCTGGAGGTGTCTGGACGGGCAAATTTAACTCTCATTTCCCACCAGGAAGAGGAAATAACCAAAGGCTCAGCGTGCCGTGCCGGAACCAGATTAGGGCCTGAAGCCATCCTGCGGTGTTGCGGCCAGCTCACAAGAAAACGAGTTGAAGAAAGGAGCTCAGGGGCACTGTAATTCACAAACCTGCAGAGTTATAAATGACAACTATCGTCCAAAAATATACTGAAGTAAGGCTGCCAAGAGGACTTGAAAGCGGGGCAGAATTGCAGGAAACCGATTTCAGGAGGTAGACTGGAATTGCATTGAAAGCATAGGAAAAGAGGCAGAACGTCCACAATGATGCACTTGGCCAAAAAGGTCGTATGCGTTTTTTCCTGAATATATTCAGGAAAAAACGCATACGCCCTTTTTGGCCAACCAAGCAAGCTTGCAAAGGAAATCTGCACTACAATGAAGTCTCACTTCCCCCCCCCCCGGTCAAAAGGGCCATCTGAAAAAAGTGTAAAATCCAGAAAGGCAGGACAGGCCATGGAGAACTGGGAGCCTTGTTATGCTGATGGGCGGGATGTAAACTGCCAACAGACACTCGGGAGAAGTGTATGGTGTTTCCTGAAACATCTAAAAAACAAAGCAACAGAGCCTAGGGCACTTCCACTTATGGTCCTATAGCTTAGGGAAATTAAAATCAAAAAGATACAGCCACCCCAATGTTTGGGACGCCTCTGTTTACAAGAACCTCGTTTACCGTACAAGTTCAATATCACAGAAAGTGAAAAATGGATAAAGAACTTGTGGTACTTACGTACAATGCAGTATCACTCAGCAGTGAAATCTATGCCATCAGGCCCGTAGCAGCACAATGAGTGGATTCAGGTACGATGATTCTAACTGAAATAAGTCACACAGAAAAAGAAACATCATACGATATCAGTAATACACGGAATGTAAACTTGGCTACACAGGAACTGAATTACAGAACAGAACAGGGTCTCAAATTTAGAAAACCAACTTATGCTTGTTTAAGGGTAAAGGTGAGTTGGGGTGCTGCATAAAACCAGAGATTGAAATGAGCACAGATAAAGTTCCTTAAGCCAAATATGGAATAGACAAGAGCTACTCCTTGCTCAACGAAATGGACTCAACACCGCATATTAAACGCCTAAGAATGTACCTGACTCTTAAGTATCTTAAAACCTATGGATTGCTATGTCTCCGAAAGAGAATCAAGCATGTGTACAGGGACATAAACGCAGCAGTGATAGGATTGGAGAGGTTCGGTGAGCAAATGAAGACCCTTTGAAGTCATATTGCATGGTACCCATTCCACGGGTTTCAACTACCCAGGTTTAAGGTATTCTTCCTTCAGCTAAAACATGCATGTGGAACCTAGAGTATGATCAACCATGTGATCGGGAGACGTGTTCAAATATGTCTCAGTTTTCGTACCCTGGTACTCGGGTGCAACATTCCAGACGCTTTACTAACACTCTCCCGACTTGGAGAGTCAGTCCCTTTAACCTCCTGTTTGGCCCAGTTTGCAATTTCTGCGGAAGATGAACAGGAATAGCGAGAACCAATGAGAGACTAGCTGGAGGTGTCTGGACGGGCAAATTTAACTCTCATTTCCCACCAGGAAGAGGAAATAACCAAAGGCTCAGCGTGCCGTGCCGGAACCAGATTAGGGCCTGAAGCCATCCTGCGGTGTTGCGGCCAGCTCACAAGAAAGCGAGTTGAAGAAAGGAGCTCAGGGGCACTGTAATTCACAAACCTGCAGAGTTATAAATGACAGCTATCGTCCAAAAATATACTGAAGTAAGGCTGCCAAGAGGACTTGAAAGCGGGGCAGAATTGCAGGAAACCGATTTCAGGAGGTAGACTGGAATTGCATTGAAAGCATAGGAAAAGAGGCAGAACGTCCACAATGATGCACTTGGCCAAAAAGGGCGTATGCGTTTTTTCCTGAATATATTCAGGAAAAAACGCATACGCCCTTTTTGGCCAACCAAGCAAGCTTGCAAAGGAAATCTGCACTACAATGAAGTCTCACTTCCCCCCGGTCAAAAGGGCCATCTGAAAAAAGTGTAAAATCCAGAAAGGCAGGACAGGCCATGGAGAACTGGGAGCCTTGTTATGCTGATGGGCGGGATGTAAATTGCCAACAGACACTCGGGAGAAGTGTATGGTGTTTCCTGAAATATCTAAAAACAAAGCAACAGAGCCTAGGGCACTTCCACTTATGGTCCTATAGCTTAGGGAAATTAAAATCAAAAAGATACAGCCACCCCAATGTTTGGGACGCCTCTGTTTACAAGAACCTCGTTTACCGTACAAGTTCAATATCACAGAAAGTGAAAAATGGATAAAGAACTTGTGGTACTTACGTACAATGCAGTATCACTCAGCAGTGAAATCTATGTCATCAGGCCCGTAGCAGCACAATGAGTGGATTCAGGTACGATGATTCTAACTGAAATAAGTCACACAGAAAAAGAAACATCATAAGATATCAGTAATACACGGAATGTCAACTTGGCTACACAGGAACTGAATTACAGAACAGAACAGGGTCTCAAATTTAGAAAACCAACTTATGCTTGTTTAAGGGTAAAGGTGAGTTGGGGTGCTGCATAAAACCAGAGATTGAAATGAGCACAGATAAAGTTCCTTAAGCCAAATATGGAATAGACAAGAGCTACTCCTTGCTCAACGAAATGGACTCAACACCGCATATTAAACGCCTAAGAATGTACCTGACTCTTAAGTATCTTAAAACCTATGGATTGCTATGTCTGCGAAAGAGAATCAAGCATGTGTACAGGGACATAAACGCAGCAGTGATAGGATTGGAGAGGTTCGGTGAGCAAATGAAGACCCTTTGAAGTCATATTGCATGGTACCCATTCCATGGGTTTCAACTACCCAGGTTTAAGGTATTCTTCCTTCAGCTAAAACATGCATGTGGAACCTAGAGTATGATCAACCATGTGATCGGGAGACGTGTTCAAATATGTCTCAGTTTTCGTACCCTGGTACTCGGGTGCAACATTCCAGACGCTTTACTAACACTCTCCCGACTTGGAGAGTCAGTCCCTTTAACCTCCTGTTTGGCCCAGTTTGCAATTTCTGCGGAAGATGAACAGGAATAGCGAGAACCAATGAGAGACTAGCTGGAGGTGTCTGGACGGGCAAATTTAACTCTCATTTCCCACCAGGAAGAGGAAATAACCAAAGGCTCAGCGTGCCGTGCCGGAACCAGATTAGGGCCTGAAGCCATCCTGCGGTGTTGCGGCCAGCTCACAAGAAAACGAGTTGAAGAAAGGAGCTCAGGGGCACTGTAATTCACAAACCTGCAGAGTTATAAATGACAACTATCGTCCAAAAATATACTGAAGTAAGGCTGCCAAGAGGACTTGAAAGCGGGGCAGAATTGCAGGAAACCGATTTCAGGAGGTAGACTGGAATTGCATTGAAAGCATAGGAAAAGAGGCAGAACGTCCACAATGATGCACTTGGCCAAAAAGGTCGTATGCGTTTTTTCCTGAATATATTCAGGAAAAAACGCATACGCCCTTTTTGGCCAACCAAGCAAGCTTGCAAAGGAAATCTGCACTACAATGAAGTCTCACTTCCCCCCCCCCCCGGTCAAAAGGGCCATCTGAAAAAAGTGTAAAATCCAGAAAGGCAGGACAGGCCATGGAGAACTGGGAGCCTTGTTATGCTGATGGGCGGGATGTAAACTGCCAACAGACACTCGGGAGAAGTGTATGGTGTTTCCTGAAACATCTAAAAAACAAAGCAACAGAGCCTAGGGCACTTCCACTTATGGTCCTATAGCTTAGGGAAATTAAAATCAAAAAGATACAGCCACCCCAATGTTTGGGACGCCTCTGTTTACAAGAACCTCGTTTACCGTACAAGTTCAATATCACAGAAAGTGAAAAATGGATAAAGAACTTGTGGTACTTACGTACAATGCAGTATCACTCAGCAGTGAAATCTATGCCATCAGGCCCGTAGCAGCACAATGAGTGGATTCAGGTACGATGATTCTAACTGAAATAAGTCACACAGAAAAAGAAACATCATAAGATATCAGTAATACACGGAATGTAAACTTGGCTACACAGGAACTGAATTACAGAACAGAACAGGGTCTCAAATTTAGAAAACCAACTTATGCTTGTTTAAGGGTAAAGGTGAGTTGGGGTGCTGCATAAAACCAGAGATTGAAATGAGCACAGATAAAGTTCCTTAAGCCAAATATGGAATAGACAAGAGCTACTCCTTGCTCAACGAAATGGACTCAACACCGCATATTAAACGCCTAAGAATGTACCTGACTCTTAAGTATCTTAAAACCTATGGATTGCTATGTCTCCGAAAGAGAATCAAACGTGTACAGGGACATAAACGCAGCAGTGATAGGATTGGAGAGGTTCGGTGAGCAAATGAAGACCCTTTGAAGTCATATTGCATGGTACCCATTCCACGGGTTTCAACTACCCAGGTTTAAGGTATTCTTCCTTCAGCTAAAACATGCATGTGGAACCTAGAGTATGATCAACCATGTGATCGGGAGACGTGTTCAAATATGTCTCAGTTTTCGTACCCTGGTACTCGGGTGCAACATTCCAGACGCTTTACTAACACTCTCCCGACTTGGAGAGTCAGTCCCTTTAACCTCCTGTTTGGCCCAGTTTGCAATTTCTGCGGAAGATGAACAGGAATAGCGAGAACCAATGAGAGACTAGCTGGAGGTGTCTGGACGGGCAAATTTAACTCTCATTTCCCACCAGGAAGAGGAAATAACCAAAGGCTCAGCGTGCCGTGCCGGAACCAGATTAGGGCCTGAAGCCATCCTGCGGTGTTGCGGCCAGCTCACAAGAAAGCGAGTTGAAGAAAGGAGCTCAGGGGCACTGTAATTCACAAACCTGCAGAGTTATAAATGACAGCTATCGTCCAAAAATATACTGAAGTAAGGCTGCCAAGAGGACTTGAAAGCGGGGCAGAATTGCAGGAAACCGATTTCAGGAGGTAGACTGGAATTGCATTGAAAGCATAGGAAAAGAGGCAGAACGTCCACAATGATGCACTTGGCCAAAAAGGGCGTATGCGTTTTTTCCTGAATATATTCAGGAAAAAACGCATACGCCCTTTTTGGCCAACCAAGCAAGCTTGCAAAGGAAATCTGCACTACAATGAAGTCTCACTTCCCCCCGGTCAAAAGGGCCATCTGAAAAAAGTGTAAAATCCAGAAAGGCAGGACAGGCCATGGAGAACTGGGAGCCTTGTTATGCTGATGGGCGGGATGTAAATTGCCAACAGACACTCGGGAGAAGTGTATGGTGTTTCCTGAAACATCTAGAAAACAAAGCAACAGAGCCTAGGGCACTTCCACTTATGGTCCTATAGCTTAGGGAAATTAAAATCAAAAAGATACAGCCACCCCAATGTTTGGGACGCCTCTGTTTACAAGAACCTCGTTTACCGTACAAGTTCAATATCACAGAAAGTGAAAAATGGATAAAGAACTTGTGGTACTTACGTACAATGCAGTATCACTCAGCAGTGAAATCTATGTCATCAGGCCCGTAGCAGCACAATGAGTGGATTCAGGTACGATGATTCTAACTGAAATAAGTCACACAGAAAAAGAAACATCATAAGATATCAGTAATACACGGAATGTAAACTTGGCTACACAGGAACTGAATTACAGAACAGAACAGGGTCTCAAATTTAGAAAACCAACTTATGCTTGTTTAAGGGTAAAGGTGAGTTGGGGTGCTGCATAAAACCAGAGATTGAAATGAGCACAGATAAAGTTCCTTAAGCCAAATATGGAATAGACAAGAGCTACTCCTTGCTCAACGAAATGGACTCAACACCCCATATTAAACGCCTAAGAATGTACCTGACTCTTAAGTATCTTAAAACCTATGGATTGCTATGTCTCCGAAAGAGAATCAAGCATGTGTACAGGGACATAAACGCAGCAGTGATAGGATTGGAGAGGTTCGGTGAGCAAATGAAGACCCTTTGAAGTCATATTGCATGGTACCCATTCCACGGGTTTCAACTACCCAGGTTTAAGGTATTCTTCCTTCAGCTAAAACATGCATGTGGAACCTAGAGTATGATCAACCATGTGATCGGGAGACGTGTTCAAATATGTCTCAGTTTTCGTACCCTGGTACTCGGGTGCAACATTCCAGACGCTTTACTAACACTCTCCCGACTTGGAGAGTCAGTCCCTTTAACCTCCTGTTTGGCCCAGTTTGCAATTTCTGCGGAAGATGAACAGGAATAGCGAGAACCAATGAGAGACTAGCTGGAGGTGTCTGGACGGGCAAATTTAACTCTCATTTCCCACCAGGAAGAGGAAATAACCAAAGGCTCAGCGTGCCGTGCCGGAACCAGATTAGGGCCTGAAGCCATCCTGCGGTGTTGCGGCCAGCTCACAAGAAAACGAGTTGAAGAAAGGAGCTCAGGGGCACTGTAATTCACAAACCTGCAGAGTTATAAATGACAACTATCGTCCAAAAATATACTGAAGTAAGGCTGCCAAGAGGACTTGAAAGCGGGGCAGAATTGCAGGAAACTGATTTCAGGAGGTAGACTGGAATTGCATTGAAAGCATAGGAAAAGAGGCAGAACGTCCACAATGATGCACTTGGCCAAAAAGGGCGTATGCGTTTTTTCCTGAATATATTCAGGAAAAAACGCATACGCCCTTTTTGGCCAACCAAGCAAGCTTGCAAAGGAAATCTGCACTACAATGAAGTCTCACTTCCCCCTGGTCAAAAGGGCCATCTGAAAAAAGTGTAAAATCCAGAAAGCCAGGACAAGCCATGGAGAACTGGGAGCCTTGTTATGCTGATGGGCGGGATGTAAATTGCCAACAGACACTGGGGAGAAGTGTATGGTGTTTCCTGAAACATCTAAAAAACAAAGCAACAGAGCCTAGGGCACTTCCACTTATGGTCCTATAGCTTAGGGAAATTAAAATCAAAAAGATACAGCCACCCCAATGTTTGGGACGCCTCTGTTTACAAGAACCTCGTTTACCGTACAAGTTCAATATCACAGAAAGTGAAAAATGGATAAAGAACTTGTGGTACTTACGTACAATGCAGTATCACTCAGCAGTGAAATCTATGTCATCAGGCCCATAGCAGCACAATGAGTGGATTCAGGTACGATGATTCTAACTGAAATAAGTCACACAGAAAAAGAAACATCATAAGATATCAGTAATACACGGAATGTAAACTTGGCTACACAGGAACTGAATTACAGAACAGAACAGGGTCTCAAATTTAGAAAACCAACTTATGCTTGTTTAAGGGTAAAGGTGAGTTGGGGTGCTGCATAAAACCAGAGATTGAAATGAGCACAGATAAAGTTCCTTAAGCCAAATATGGAATAGACAAGAGCTACTCCTTGCTCAACGAAATGGACTCAACACCCCATATTAAACGCCTAAGAATGTACCTGACTCTTAAGTATCTTAAAACCTATGGATTGCTATGTCTCCGAAAGAGAATCAAGCATGTGTACAGGGACATAAACGCAGCAGTGATAGGATTGGAGAGGTTCGGTGAGCAAATGAAGACCCTTTGAAGTCATATTGCATGGTACCCATTCCACGGGTTTCAACTACCCAGGTTTAAGGTATTCTTCCTTCAGCTAAAACATGCATGTGGAACCTAGAGTATGATCAACCATGTGATCGGGAGACGTGTTCAAATATGTCTCAGTTTTCGTACCCTGGTACTCGGGTGCAACATTCCAGACGCTTTACTAACACTCTCCCGACTTGGAGAGTCAGTCCCTTTAACCTCCTGTTTGGCCCAGTTTGCAATTTCTGCGGAAGATGAACAGGAATAGCGAGAACCAATGAGAGACTAGCTGGAGGTGTCTGGACGGGCAAATTTAACTCTCATTTCCCACCAGGAAGAGGAAATAACCAAAGGCTCAGCGTGCCGTGCCGGAACCAGATTAGGGCCTGAAGCCATCCTGCGGTGTTGCGGCCAGCTCACAAGAAAGCGAGTTGAAGAAAGGAGCTCAGGGGCACTGTAATTCACAAACCTGCAGAGTTATAAATGACAACTATCGTCCAAAAATATACTGAAGTAAGGCTGCCAAGAGGACTTGAAAGCGGGGCAGAATTGCAGGAAACCGATTTCAGGAGGTAGACTGGAATTGCATTGAAAGCATAGGAAAAGAGGCAGAACGTCCACAATGATGCACTTGGCCAAAAAGGGCGTATGCGTTTTTTCCTGAATATATTCAGGAAAAAACGCATACGCCCTTTTTGGCCAACCAAGCAAGCTTGCAAAGGAAATCTGCACTACAATGAAGTCTCACTTCCCCCCGGTCAAAAGGGCCATCTGAAAAAAGTGTAAAATCCAGAAAGGCAGGACAGGCCATGGAGAACTGGGAGCCTTGTTATGCTGATGGGCGGGATGTAAATTGCCAACAGACACTCGGGAGAAGTGTATGGTGTTTCCTGAAACATCTAAAAAACAAAGCAACAGAGCCTAGGGCACTTCCACTTATGGTCCTATAGCTTAGGGAAATTAAAATCAAAAAGATACAGCCACCCCAATGTTTGGGACGCCTCTGTTTACAAGAACCTCGTTTACCGTACAAGTTCAATATCACAGAAAGTGAAAAATGGATAAAGAACTTGTGGTACTTACGTACAATGCAGTATCACTCAGCAGTGAAATCTATGCCATCAGGCCCGTAGCAGCACAATGAGTGGATTCAGGTACGATGATTCTAACTGAAATAAGTCACACAGAAAAAGAAACATCATAAGCTATCAGTAATACACGGAATGTAAACTTGGCTACACAGGAACTGAATTACAGAACAGAACAGGGTCTCAAATTTAGAAAACCAACTTATGCTTGTTTAAGGGTAAAGGTGAGTTGGGGTGCTGCATAAAACCAGAGATTGAAATGAGCACAGATAAAGTTCCTTAAGCCAAATATGGAATAGACAAGAGCTACTCCTTGCTCAACGAAATGGACTCAACACCCCATATTAAACGCCTAAGAATGTACCTGACTCTTAAGTATCTTAAAACCTATGGATTGCTATGTCTCCGAAAGAGAATCAAACGTGTACAGGGACATAAACGCAGCAGTGATAGGATTGGAGAGGTTAGGTGAGCAAATGAAGACCCTTTGAAGTCATATTGGATGGTACCCATTCCACGGGTTTCAACTACCCAGGTTTAAGGTATTCTTCCTTCAGCTAAAACATGCATGTGGAACCTAGAGTATGATCAACCATGTGATCGGGAGACGTGTTCAAATATGTCTCAGTTTTCATACCCTGGTACTCGGGTGCAACATTCCAGACGCTTTACTAACACTCTCCCGACTTGGAGAGTCAGTCCCTTTAACCTCCTGTTTGGCCCAGTTTACAATTTCTGCGGAAGATGAACAGGAATAGCGAGAACCAATGAGAGACTAGCTGGAGGTGTCTGGACGGGCAAATTTAACTCTCATTTCCCACCAGGAAGAGGAAATAACCAAAGGCTCAGCGTGCCGTGCCGGAACCAGATTAGGGCCTGAAGCCATCCTGCGGTGTTGCGGCCAGCTCACAAGAAAACGAGTTGAAGAAAGGAGCTCAGGGGCACTGTAATTCACAAACCTGCAGAGTTATAAATGACAACTATCGTCCAAAAATATACTGAAGTAAGGCTGCCAAGAGGACTTGAAAGCGGGGCAGAATTGCAGGAAACCGATTTCAGGAGGTAGACTGGAATTGCATTGAAAGCATAGGAAAAGAGGCAGAACGTCCACAATGATGCACTTGGCCAAAAAGGTCGTATGCGTTTTTTCCTGAATATATTCAGGAAAAAACGCATACGCCCTTTTTGGCCAACCAAGCAAGCTTGCAAAGGAAATCTGCACTACAATGAAGTCTCACTTCCCCCCCCCCCCGGTCAAAAGGGCCATCTGAAAAAAGTGTAAAATCCAGAAAGGCAGGACAGGCCATGGAGAACTGGGAGCCTTGTTATGCTGATGGGCGGGATGTAAACTGCCAACAGACACTCGGGAGAAGTGTATGGTGTTTCCTGAAACATCTAAAAAACAAAGCAACAGAGCCTAGGGCACTTCCACTTATGGTCCTATAGCTTAGGGAAATTAAAATCAAAAAGATACAGCCACCCCAATGTTTGGGACGCCTCTGTTTACAAGAACCTCGTTTACCGTACAAGTTCAATATCACAGAAAGTGAAAAATGGATAAAGAACTTGTGGTACTTACGTACAATGCAGTATCACTCAGCAGTGAAATCTATGCCATCAGGCCCGTAGCAGCACAATGAGTGGATTCAGGTACGATGATTCTAACTGAAATAAGTCACACAGAAAAAGAAACATCATACGATATCAGTAATACACGGAATGTAAACTTGGCTACACAGGAACTGAATTACAGAACAGAACAGGGTCTCAAATTTAGAAAACCAACTTATGCTTGTTTAAGGGTAAAGGTGAGTTGGGGTGCTGCATAAAACCAGAGATTGAAATGAGCACAGATAAAGTTCCTTAAGCCAAATATGGAATAGACAAGAGCTACTCCTTGCTCAACGAAATGGACTCAACACCGCATATTAAACGCCTAAGAATGTACCTGACTCTTAATTATCTTAAAACCTATGGATTGCTATGTCTCCGAAAGAGAATCAAACGTGTACAGGGACATAAACACAGCAGTGATAGGATTGGAGAGGTTCGGTGAGCAAATGAAGACCCTTTGAAGTCATATTGCATGGTACCCATTCCACGGGTTTCAACTACCCAGGTTTAAGGTATTCTTCCTTCAGCTAAAACATGCATGTGGAACCTAGAGTATGATCAACCATGTGATCGGGAGACGTGTTCAAATATGTCTCAGTTTTCGTACCCTGGTACTCGGGTGCAACATTCCAGACGCTTTACTAACACTCTCCCGACTTGGAGAGTCAGTCCCTTTAACCTCCTGTTTGGCCCAGTTTGCAATTTCTGCGGAAGATGAACAGGAATAGCGAGAACCAATGAGAGACTAGCTGGAGGTGTCTGGACGGGCAAATTTAACTCTCATTTCCCACCAGGAAGAGGAAATAACCAAAGGCTCAGCGTGCCGTGCCGGAACCAGATTAGGGCCTGAAGCCATCCTGCGGTGTTGCGGCCAGCTCACAAGAAAGCGAGTTGAAGAAAGGAGCTCAGGGGCACTGTAATTCACAAACCTGCAGAGTTATAAATGACAGCTATCGTCCAAAAATATACTGAAGTAAGGCTGCCAAGAGGACTTGAAAGCGGGGCAGAATTGCAGGAAACCGATTTCAGGAGGTAGACTGGAATTGCATTGAAAGCATAGGAAAAGAGGCAGAACGTCCACAATGATGCACTTGGCCAAAAAGGGCGTATGCGTTTTTTCCTGAATATATTCAGGAAAAAACGCATACGCCCTTTTTGGCCAACCAAGCAAGCTTGCAAAGGAAATCTGCACTACAATGAAGTCTCACTTCCCCCCGGTCAAAAGGGCCATCTGAAAAAAGTGTAAAATCCAGAAAGGCAGGACAGGCCATGGAGAACTGGGAGCCTTGTTATGCTGATGGGCGGGATGTAAATTGCCAACAGACACTCGGGAGAAGTGTATGGTGTTTCCTGAAATATCTAAAAAACAAAGCAACAGAGCCTAGGGCACTTCCACTTATGGTCCTATAGCTTAGGGAAATTAAAATCAAAAAGATACAGCCACCCCAATGTTTGGGATGCCTCTGTTTACAAGAACCTCGTTTACCGTACAAGTTCAATATCACAGAAAGTGAAAAATGGATAAAGAACTTGTGGTACTTACGTACAATGCAGTATCACTCAGCAGTGAAATCTATGTCATCAGGCCCGTAGCAGCACAATGAGTGGATTCAGGTACGATGATTCTAACTGAAATAAGTCACACAGAAAAAGAAACATCATAAGATATCAGTAATACACGGAATGTCAACTTGGCTACACAGGAACTGAATTACAGAACAGAACAGGGTCTCAAATTTAGAAAACCAACTTATGCTTGTTTAAGGGTAAAGGTGAGTTGGGGTGCTGCATAAAACCAGAGATTGAAATGAGCACAGATAAAGTTCCTTAAGCCAAATATGGAATAGACAAGAGCTACTCCTTGCTCAACGAAATGGACTCAACACCGCATATTAAACGCCTAAGAATGTACCTGACTCTTAAGTATCTTAAAACCTATGGATTGCTATGTCTGCGAAAGAGAATCAAGCATGTGTACAGGGACATAAACGCAGCAGTGATAGGATTGGAGAGGTTCGGTGAGCAAATGAAGACCCTTTGAAGTCATATTGCATGGTACCCATTCCACGGGTTTCAACTACCCAGGTTTAAGGTATTCTTCCTTCAGCTAAAACATGCATGTGGAACCTAGAGTATGATCAACCATGTGATCGGGAGACGTGTTCAAATATGTCTCAGTTTTCGTACCCTGGTACTCGGGTGCAACATTCCAGACGCTTTACTAACACTCTCCCGACTTGGAGAGTCAGTCCCTTTAACCTCCTGTTTGGCCCAGTTTGCAATTTCTGCGGAAGATGAACAGGAATAGCGAGAACCAATGAGAGACTAGCTGGAGGTGTCTGGACGGGCAAATTTAACTCTCATTTCCCACCAGGAAGAGGAAATAACCAAAGGCTCAGCGTGCCGTGCCGGAACCAGATTAGGGCCTGAAGCCATCCTGCGGTGTTGCGGCCAGCTCACAAGAAAACGAGTTGAAGAAAGGAGCTCAGGGGCACTGTAATTCACAAACCTGCAGAGTTATAAATGACAACTATCGTCCAAAAATATACTGAAGTAAGGCTGCCAAGAGGACTTGAAAGCGGGGCAGAATTGCAGGAAACCGATTTCAGGAGGTAGACTGGAATTGCATTGAAAGCATAGGAAAAGAGGCAGAACGTCCACAATGATGCACTTGGCCAAAAAGGTCATATGCGTTTTTTCCTGAATATATTCAGGAAAAAACGCATACGCCCTTTTTGGCCAACCAAGCAAGCTTGCAAAGGAAATCTGCACTACAATGAAGTCTCACTTCCCCCCCCCCCCGGTCAAAAGGGCCATCTGAAAAAAGTGTAAAATCCAGAAAGGCAGGACAGGCCATGGAGAACTGGGAGCCTTGTTATGCTGATGGGCGGGATGTAAACTGCCAACAGACACTCGGGAGAAGTGTATGGTGTTTCCTGAAACATCTAAAAAACAAAGCAACAGAGCCTAGGGCACTTCCACTTATGGTCCTATAGCTTAGGGAAATTAAAATCAAAAAGATACAGCCACCCCAATGTTTGGGACGCCTCTGTTTACAAGAACCTCGTTTACCGTACAAGTTCAATATCACAGAAAGTGAAAAATGGATAAAGAACTTGTGGTACTTACGTACAATGCAGTATCACTCAGCAGTGAAATCTATGCCATCAGGCCCGTAGCAGCACAATGAGTGGATTCAGGTACGATGATTCTAACTGAAATAAGTCACACAGAAAAAGAAACATCATAAGATATCAGTAATACACGGAATGTAAACTTGGCTACACAGGAACTGAATTACAGAACAGAACAGGGTCTCAAATTTAGAAAACCAACTTATGCTTGTTTAAGGGTAAAGGTGAGTTGGGGTGCTGCATAAAACCAGAGATTGAAATGAGCACAGATAAAGTTCCTTAAGCCAAATATGGAATAGACAAGAGCTACTCCTTGCTCAACGAAATGGACTCAACACCGCATATTAAACGCCTAAGAATGTACCTGACTCTTAAGTATCTTAAAACCTATGGATTGCTATGTCTCCGAAAGAGAATCAAACGTGTACAGGGACATAAACGCAGCAGTGATAGGATTGGAGAGGTTCGGTGAGCAAATGAAGACCCTTTGAAGTCATATTGCATGGTACCCATTCCACGGGTTTCAACTACCCAGGTTTAAGGTATTCTTCCTTCAGCTAAAACATGCATGTGGAACCTAGAGTATGATCAACCATGTGATCGGGAGACGTGTTCAAATATGTCTCAGTTTTCGTACCCTGGTACTCGGGTGCAACATTCCAGACGCTTTACTAACACTCTCCCGACTTGGAGAGTCAGTCCCTTTAACCTCCTGTTTGGCCCAGTTTGCAATTTCTGCGGAAGATGAACAGGAATAGCGAGAACCAATGAGAGACTAGCTGGAGGTGTCTGGACGGGCAAATTTAACTCTCATTTCCCACCAGGAAGAGGAAATAACCAAAGGCTCAGCGTGCCGTGCCGGAACCAGATTAGGGCCTGAAGCCATCCTGCGGTGTTGCGGCCAGCTCACAAGAAAGCGAGTTAAAGAAAGGAGCTCAGGGGCACTGTAATTCACAAACCTGCAGAGTTATAAATGACAGCTATCGTCCAAAAATATACTGAAGTAAGGCTGCCAAGAGGACTTGAAAGCGGGGCAGAATTGCAGGAAACCGATTTCAGGAGGTAGACTGGAATTGCATTGAAAGCATAGGAAAAGAGGCAGAACGTCCACAATGATGCACTTGGCCAAAAAGGGCGTATGCGTTTTTTCCTGAATATATTCAGGAAAAAACGCATACGCCCTTTTTGGCCAACCAAGCAAGCTTGCAAAGGAAATCTGCACTACAATGAAGTCTCACTTCCCCCCGGTCAAAAGGGCCATCTGAAAAAAGTGTAAAATCCAGAAAGGCAGGACAGGCCATGGAGAACTGGGAGCCTTGTTATGCTGATGGGCGGGATGTAAATTGCCAACAGACACTCGGGAGAAGTGTATGGTGTTTCCTGAAACATCTAGAAAACAAAGCAACAGAGCCTAGGGCACTTCCACTTATGGTCCTATAGCTTAGGGAAATTAAAATCAAAAAGATACAGCCACCCCAATGTTTGGGACGCCTCTGTTTACAAGAACCTCGTTTACCGTACAAGTTCAATATCACAGAAAGTGAAAAATGGATAAAGAACTTGTGGTACTTACGTACAATGCAGTATCACTCAGCAGTGAAATCTATGTCATCAGGCCCGTAGCAGCACAATGAGTGGATTCAGGTACGATGATTCTAACTGAAATAAGTCACACAGAAAAAGAAACATCATAAGATATCAGTAATACACGGAATGTAAACTTGGCTACACAGGAACTGAATTACAGAACAGAACAGGGTCTCAAATTTAGAAAACCAACTTATGCTTGTTTAAGGGTAAAGGTGAGTTGGGGTGCTGCATAAAACCAGAGATTGAAATGAGCACAGATAAAGTTCCTTAAGCCAAATATGGAATAGACAAGAGCTACTCCTTGCTCAACGAAATGGACTCAACACCCCATATTAAATGCCTAAGAATGTACCTGACTCTTAAGTATCTTAAAACCTATGGATTGCTATGTCTCCGAAAGAGAATCAAGCATGTGTACAGGGACATAAACGCAGCAGTGATAGGATTGGAGAGGTTCGGTGAGCAAATGAAGACCCTTTGAAGTCATATTGCATGGTACCCATTCCACGGGTTTCAACTACCCAGGTTTAAGGTATTCTTCCTTCAGCTAAAACATGCATGTGGAACCTAGAGTATGATCAACCATGTGATCGGGAGACGTGTTCAAATATGTCTCAGTTTTCGTACCCTGGTACTCGGGTGCAACATTCCAGACGCTTTACTAACACTCTCCCGACTTGGAGAGTCAGTCCCTTTAACCTCCTGTTTGGCTCAGTTTGCAATTTCTGCGGAAGATGAACAGGAATAGCGAGAACCAATGAGAGACTAGCTGGAGGTGTCTGGACGGGCAAATTTAACTCTCATTTCCCACCAGGAAGAGGAAATAACCAAAGGCTCAGCGTGCCGTGCCGGAACCAGATTAGGGCCTGAAGCCATCCTGCGGTGTTGCGGCCAGCTCACAAGAAAGCGAGTTGAAGAAAGGAGCTCAGGGGCACTGTAATTCACAAACCTGCAGAGTTATAAATGACAACTATCGTCCAAAAATATACTGAAGTAAGGCTGCCAAGAGGACTTGAAAGCGGGGCAGAATTGCAGGAAACCGATTTCAGGAGGTAGACTGGAATTGCATTGAAAGCATAGGAAAAGAGGCAGAACGTCCACAATGATGCACTTGGCCAAAAAGGGCGTATGCGTTTTTTCCTGAATATATTCAGGAAAAAACGCATACGCCCTTTTTGGCCAACCAAGCAAGCTTGCAAAGGAAATCTGCACTACAATGAAGTCTCACTTCCCCCCGGTCAAAAGGGCCATCTGAAAAAAGTGTAAAATCCAGAAAGCCAGGACAAGCCATGGAGAACTGGGAGCCTTGTTATGCTGATGGGCGGGATGTAAATTGCCAACAGACACTCGGGAGAAGTGAATGGTGTTTCCTGAAACATCTAAAAAACAAAGCAACAGAGCCTAGGGCACTTCCACTTATGGTCCTATAGCTTAGGGAAATTAAAATCAAAAAGATACAGCCACCCCAATGTTTGGGACGCCTCTGTTTACAAGAACCTCGTTTACCGTACAAGTTCCATATCACAGAAAGTGAAAAATGGATAAAGAACTTGTGGTACTTACGTACAATGCAGTATCACTCAGCAGTGAAATCTATGTCATCAGGCCCATAGCAGCACAATGAGTGGATTCAGGTACGATGATTCTAACTGAAATAAGTCACACAGAAAAAGAAACATCATAAGATATCAGTAATACACGGAATGTAAACTTGGCTACACAGGAACTGAATTACAGAACAGAACAGGGTCTCAAATTTAGAAAACCAACTTATGCTTGTTTAAGGGTAAAGGTGAGTTGGGGTGCTGCATAAAACCAGAGATTGAAATGAGCACAGATAAAGTTCCTTAAGCCAAATATGGAATAGACAAGAGCTACTCCTTGCTCAACGAAATGGACTCAACACCCCATATTAAACGCCTAAGAATGTACCTGACTCTTAAGTATCTTAAAACCTATGGATTGCTATGTCTCCGAAAGAGAATCAAGCATGTGTACAGGGACATAAACGCAGCAGTGATAGGATTGGAGAGGTTCGGTGAGCAAATGAAGACCCTTTGAAGTCATATTGCATGGTACCCATTCCACGGGTTTCAACTACCCAGGTTTAAGGTATTCTTCCTTCAGCTAAAACATGCATGTGGAACCTAGAGTATGATCAACCATGTGATCGGGAGACGTGTTCAAATATGTCTCAGTTTTCGTACCCTGGTACTCGGGTGCAACATTCCAGACGCTTTACTAACACTCTCCCGACTTGGAGAGTCAGTCCCTTTAACCTCCTGTTTGGCCCAGTTTGCAATTTCTGCGGAAGATGAACAGGAATAGCGAGAACCAATGAGAGACTAGCTGGAGGTGTCTGGACGGGCAAATTTAACTCTCATTTCCCACCAGGAAGAGGAAATAACCAAAGGCTCAGCGTGCCGTGCCGGAACCAGATTAGGGCCTGAAGCCATCCTGCGGTGTTGCGGCCAGCTCACAAGAAAGCGAGTTGAAGAAAGGAGCTCAGGGGCACTGTAATTCACAAACCTGCAGAGTTATAAATGACAACTATCGTCCAAAAATATACTGAAGTAAGGCTGCCAAGAGGACTTGAAAGCGGGGCAGAATTGCAGGAAACCGATTTCAGGAGGTAGACTGGAATTGCATTGAAAGCATAGGAAAAGAGGCAGAACGTCCACAATGATGCACTTGGCCAAAAAGGGCGTATGCGTTTTTTCCTGAATATATTCAGGAAAAAACGCATACGCCCTTTTTGGCCAACCAAGCAAGCTTGCAAAGGAAATCTGCACTACAATGAAGTCTCACTTCCCCCCGGTCAAAAGGGCCATCTGAAAAAAGTGTAAAATCCAGAAAGGCAGGACAGGCCATGGAGAACTGGGAGCCTTGTTATGCTGATGGGCGGGATGTAAATTGCCAACAGACACTCGGGAGAAGTGTATGGTGTTTCCTGAAACATCTAAAAAACAAAGCAACAGAGCCTAGGGCACTTCCACTTATGGTCCTATAGCTTAGGGAAATTAAAATCAAAAAGATACAGCCACCCCAATGTTTGGGACGCCTCTGTTTACAAGAACCTCGTTTACCGTACAAGTTCAATATCACAGAAAGTGAAAAATGGATAAAGAACTTGTGGTACTTACGTACAATGCAGTATCACTCAGCAGTGAAATCTATGCCATCAGGCCCGTAGCAGCACAATGAGTGGATTCAGGTACGATGATTCTAACTGAAATAAGTCACACAGAAAAAGAAACATCATAAGATATCAGTAATACACGGAATGTAAACTTGGCTACACAGGAACTGAATTACAGAACAGAACAGGGTCTCAAATTTAGAAAACCAACTTATGCTTGTTTAAGGGTAAAGGTGAGTTGGGGTGCTGCATAAAACCAGAGATTGAAATGAGCACAGATAAAGTTCCTTAAGCCAAATATGGAATAGACAAGAGCTACTCCTTGCTCAACGAAATGGACTCAACACCGCATATTAAACGCCTAAGAATGTACCTGACTCTTAAGTATCTTAAAACCTATGGATTGCTATGTCTCCGAAAGAGAATCAAGCATGTGTACAGGGACATAAACGCAGCAGTGATAGGATTGGAGAGGTTCGGTGAGCAAATGAAGACCCTTTGAAGTCATATTGCATGGTACCCATTCCACGGGTTTCAACTACCCAGGTTTAAGGTATTCTTCCTTCAGCTAAAACATGCATGTGGAACCTAGAGTATGATCAACCATGTGATCGGGAGACGTGTTCAAATATGTCTCAGTTTTCGTACCCTGGTACTCGGGTGCAACATTCCAGACGCTTTACTAACACTCTCCCGACTTGGAGAGTCAGTCCCTTTAACCTCCTGTTTGGCCCAGTTTGCAATTTCTGCGGAAGATGAACAGGAATAGCGAGAACCAATGAGAGACTAGCTGGAGGTGTCTGGACGGGCAAATTTAACTCTCATTTCCCACCAGGAAGAGGAAATAACCAAAGGCTCAGCGTGCCGTGCCGGAACCAGATTAGGGCCTGAAGCCATCCTGCGGTGTTGCGGCCAGCTCACAAGAAAACGAGTTGAAGAAAGGAGCTCAGGGGCACTGTAATTCACAAACCTGCAGAGTTATAAATGACAACTATCGTCCAAAAATATACTGAAGTAAGGCTGCCAAGAGGACTTGAAAGCGGGGCAGAATTGCAGGAAACCGATTTCAGGAGGTAGACTGGAATTGCATTGAAAGCATAGGAAAAGAGGCAGAACGTCCACAATGATGCACTTGGCCAAAAAGGGCGTATGCGTTTTTTCCTGAATATATTCAGGAAAAAACGCATACGCCCTTTTTGGCCAACCAAGCAAGCTTGCAAAGGAAATCTGCACTACAATGAAGTCTCACTTCCCCCCCCCCCCCGGTCAAAAGGGCCATCTGAAAAAAGTGTAAAATCCAGAAAGGCAGGACAGGCCATGGAGAACTGGGAGCCTTGTTATGCTGATGGGCGGGATGTAAACTGCCAACAGACACTCGGGAGAAGTGTATGGTGTTTCCTGAAACATCTAAAAAACAAAGCAACAGAGCCTAGGGCACTTCCACTTATGGTCCTATAGCTTAGGGAAATTAAAATCAAAAAGATACAGCCACCCCAATGTTTGGGACGCCTCTGTTTACAAGAACCTCGTTTACCGTACAAGTTCAATATCACAGAAAGTGAAAAATGGATAAAGAACTTGTGGTACTTACGTACAATGCAGTATCACTCAGCAGTGAAATCTATGTCATCAGGCCCGTAGCAGCACAATGAGTGGATTCAGGTACGATGATTCTAACTGAAATAAGTCACACAGAAAAAGAAACATCATAAGCTATCAGTAATACACGGAATGTAAACTTGGCTACACAGGAAGTGAATTACAGAACAGAACAGGGTCTCAAATTTAGAAAACCAACTTATGCTTGTTTAAGGGTAAAGGTGAGTTGGGGTGCTGCATAAAACCAGAGATTGAAATGAGCACAGATAAAGTTCCTTAAGCCAAATATGGAATAGACAAGAGCTACTCCTTGCTCAACGAAATGGACTCAACACCGCATATTAAACGCCTAAGAATGTACCTGACTCTTAAGTATCTTAAAACCTATGGATTGCTATGTCTCCGAAAGAGAATCAAACGTGTACAGGGACATAAACGCAGCAGTGATAGGATTGGAGAGGTTCGGTGAGCAAATGAAGACCCTTTGAAGTCATATTGCATGGTACCCATTCCACGGGTTTCAACTACCCAGGTTTAAGGTATTCTTCCTTCAGCTAAAACATGCATGTGGAACCTAGAGTATGATCAACCATGTGATCGGGAGACGTGTTCAAATATGTCTCAGTTTTCGTACCCTGGTACTCGGGTGCAACATTCCAGACGCTTTACTAACACTCTCCCGACTTGGAGAGTCAGTCCCTTTAACCTCCTGTTTGGCCCAGTTTACAATTTCTGCGGAAGATGAACAGGAATAGCGAGAACCAATGAGAGACTAGCTGGAGGTGTCTGGACGGGCAAATTTAACTCTCATTTCCCACCAGGAAGAGGAAATAACCAAAGGCTCAGCGTGCCGTGCCGGAACCAGATTAGGGCCTGAAGCCATCCTGCGGTGTTGCGGCCAGCTCACAAGAAAACGAGTTGAAGAAAGGAGCTCAGGGGCACTGTAATTCACAAACCTGCAGAGTTATAAATGACAACTATCGTCCAAAAATATACTGAAGTAAGGCTGCCAAGAGGACTTGAAAGCGGGGCAGAATTGCAGGAAACCGATTTCAGGAGGTAGACTGGAATTGCATTGAAAGCATAGGAAAAGAGGCAGAACGTCCACAATGATGCACTTGGCCAAAAAGGGCGTATGCGTTTTTTCCTGAATATATTCAGGAAAAAACGCATACGCCCTTTTTGGCCAACCAAGCAAGCTTGCAAAGGAAATCTGCACTACAATGAAGTCTCACTTCCCCCCGGTCAAAAGGGCCATCTGAAAAAAGTGTAAAATCCAGAAAGGCAGGACAGGCCATGGAGAACTGGGAGCCTTGTTATGCTGATGGGCGGGATGTAAATTGCCAACAGACACTCGGGAGAAGTGTATGGTGTTTCCTGAAACATCTAGAAAACAAAGCAACAGAGCCTAGGGCACTTCCACTTATGGTCCTATAGCTTAGGGAAATTAAAATCAAAAAGATACAGCCACCCCAATGTTTGGGACGCCTCTGTTTACAAGAACCTCGTTTACCGTACAAGTTCAATATCACAGAAAGTGAAAAATGGATAAAGAACTTGTGGTACTTACGTACAATGCAGTATCACTCAGCAGTGAAATCTATGTCATCAGGCCCGTAGCAGCACAATGAGTGGATTCAGGTACGATGATTCTAACTGAAATAAGTCACACAGAAAAAGAAACATCATAAGATATCAGTAATACACGGAATGTAAACTTGGCTACACAGGAACTGAATTACAGAACAGAACAGGGTCTCAAATTTAGAAAACCAACTTATGCTTGTTTAAGGGTAAAGGTGAGTTGGGGTGCTGCATAAAACCAGAGATTGAAATGAGCACAGATAAAGTTCCTTAAGCCAAATATGGAATAGACAAGAGCTACTCCTTGCTCAACGAAATGGACTCAACACCGCATATTAAACGCCTAAGAATGTACCTGACTCTTAAGTATCTTAAAACCTATGGATTGCTATGTCTCCGAAAGAGAATCAAGCATGTGTACAGGGACATAAACGCAGCAGTGATAGGATCGGAGAGGTTCGGTGAGCAAATGAAGACCCTTTGAAGTCATATTGCATGGTACCCATTCCACGGGTTTCAACTACCCAGGTTTAAGGTATTCTTCCTTCAGCTAAAACATGCATGTGGAACCTAGAGTATGATCAACCATGTGATCGGGAGACGTGTTCAAATATGTCTCAGTTTTCGTACCCTGGTACTCGGGTGCAACATTCCAGACGCTTTACTAACACTCTCCCGACTTGGAGAGTCAGTCCCTTTAACCTCCTGTTTGGCCCAGTTTGCAATTTCTGCGGAAGATGAACAGGAATAGCGAGAACCAATGAGAGACTAGCTGGAGGTGTCTGGACGGGCAAATTTAACTCTCATTTCCCACCAGGAAGAGGAAATAACCAAAGGCTCAGCGTGCCGTGCCGGAACCAGATTAGGGCCTGAAGCCATCCTGCGGTGTTGCGGCCAGCTCACAAGAAAGCGAGTTGAAGAAAGGAGCTCAGGGGCACTGTAATTCACAAACCTGCAGAGTTATAAATGACAACTATCGTCCAAAAATATACTGAAGTAAGGCTGCCAAGAGGACTTGAAAGCGGGGCAGAATTGCAGGAAACCGATTTCAGGAGGTAGACTGGAATTGCATTGAAAGCATAGGAAAAGAGGTAGAACGTCCACAATGATGCACTTGGCCAAAAAGGGCGTATGCGTTTTTTCCTGAATATATTCAGGAAAAAACGCATACGCCCTTTTTGGCCAACCAAGCAAGCTTGCAAAGGAAATCTGCACTACAATGAAGTCTCACTTCCCCCCGGTCAAAAGGGCCATCTGAAAAAAGTGTAAAATCCAGAAAGGCAGGACAGGCCATGGAGAACTGGGAGCCTTGTTATGCTGATGGGCGGGATGTAAATTGCCAACAGACACTCGGGAGAAGTGTATGGTGTTTCCTGAAACATCTAAAAAACAAAGCAACAGAGCCTAGGGCACTTCCACTTATGGTCCTATAGCTTAGGGAAATTAAAATCAAAAAGATACAGCCACCCCAATGTTTGGGACGCCTCTGTTTACAAGAACCTCGTTTACCGTACAAGTTCAATATCACAGAAAGTGAAAAATGGATAAAGAACTTGTGGTACTTACGTACAATGCAGTATCACTCAGCAGTGAAATCTATGTCATCAGGCCCGTAGCAGCACAATGAGTGGATTCAGGTACGATGATTCTAACTGAAATAAGTCACACAGAAAAAGAAACATCATAAGATATCAGTAATACACGGAATGTAAACTTGGCTACACAGGAACTGAATTACAGAACAGAACAGGGTCTCAAATTTAGAAAACCAACTTATGCTTGTTTAAGGGTAAAGGTGAGTTGGGGTGCTGCATAAAACCAGAGATTGAAATGAGCACAGATAAAGTTCCTTAAGCCAAATATGGAATAGACAAGAGCTACTCCTTGCTCAACGAAATGGACTCAACACCCCATATTAAACGCCTAAGAATGTACCTGACTCTTAAGTATCTTAAAACCTATGGATTGCTATGTCTCCGAAAGAGAATCAAGCATGTGTACAGGGACATAAACGCAGCAGTGATAGGATTGGAGAGGTTCGGTGAGCAAATGAAGACCCTTTGAAGTCATATTGCATGGTACCCATTCCACGGGTTTCAACTACCCAGGTTTAAGGTATTCTTCCTTCAGCTAAAACATGCATGTGGAACCTAGAGTATGATCAACCATGTGATCGGGAGACGTGTTCAAATATGTCTCAGTTTTCGTACCCTGGTACTCGGGTGCAACATTCCAGACGCTTTACTAACACTCTCCCGACTTGGAGAGTCAGTCCCTTTAACCTCCTGTTTGGCCCAGTTTGCAATTTCTGCGGAAGATGAACAGGAATAGCGAGAACCAATGAGAGACTAGCTGGAGGTGTCTGGACTGGCAAATTTAACTCTCATTTCCCACCAGGAAGAGGAAATAACCAAAGGCTCAGCGTGCCGGGCCGGAACCAGATTAGGGCCTGAAGCCATCCTGCGGTGTTGCGGCCAGCTCACAAGAAAGCGAGTTGAAGAAAGGAGCTCAGGGGCACTGTAATTCACAAACCTGCAGAGTTATAAATGACAGCTATCGTCCAAAAATATACTGAAGTAAGGCTGCCAAGAGGACTTGAAAGCGGGGCAGAATTGCAGGAAACCGATTTCAGGAGGTAGACTGGAATTGCATTGAAAGCATAGGAAAAGAGGCAGAACGTCCACAATGATGCACTTGGCCAAAAAGGGCGTATGCGTTTTTTCCTGAATATATTCAGGAAAAAACGCATACGCCCTTTTTGGCCAACCAAGCAAGCTTGCAAAGGAAATCTGCACTACAATGAAGTCTCACTTCCCCCCGGTCAAAAGGGCCATCTGAAAAAAGTGTAAAATCCAGAAAGGCAGGACAGGCCATGGAGAACTGGGAGCCTTGTTATGCTGATGGGCGGGATGTAAATTGCCAACAGACACTCGGGAGAAGTGTATGGTGTTTCCTGAAATATCTAAAAAACAAAGCAACAGAGCCTAGGGCACTTCCACTTATGGTCCTATAGCTTAGGGAAATTAAAATCAAAAAGATACAGCCACCCCAATGTTTGGGATGCCTCTGTTTACAAGAACCTCGTTTACCGTACAAGTTCAATATCACAGAAAGTGAAAAATGGATAAAGAACTTGTGGTACTTACGTACAATGCAGTATCACTCAGCAGTGAAATCTATGTCATCAGGCCCGTAGCAGCACAATGAGTGGATTCAGGTACGATGATTCTAACTGAAATAAGTCACACAGAAAAAGAAACATCATAAGATATCAGTAATACACGGAATGTCAACTTGGCTACACAGGAACTGAATTACAGAACAGAACAGGGTCTCAAATTTAGAAAACCAACTTATGCTTGTTTAAGGGTAAAGGTGAGTTGGGGTGCTGCATAAAACCAGAGATTGAAATGAGCACAGATAAAGTTCCTTAAGCCAAATATGGAATAGACAAGAGCTACTCCTTGCTCAACGAAATGGACTCAACACCCCATATTAAACGCCTAAGAATGTACCTGACTCTTAAGTATCTTAAAACCTATGGATTGCTATGTCTCCGAAAGAGAATCAAGCATGTGTACAGGGACATAAACGCAGCAGTGATAGGATTGGAGAGGTTCGGTGAGCAAATGAAGACCCTTTGAAGTCATATTGCATGGTACCCATTCCACGGGTTTCAACTACCCAGGTTTAAGGTATTCTTCCTTCAGCTAAAACATGCATGTGGAACCTAGAGTATGATCAACCATGTGATCGGGAGACGTGTTCAAATATGTCTCAGTTTTCGTACCCTGGTACTCGGGTGCAACATTCCAGACGCTTTACTAACACTCTCCCGACTTGGAGAGTCAGTCCCTTTAACCTCCTGTTTGGCCCAGTTTGCAATTTCTGCGGAAGATGAACAGGAATAGCGAGAACCAATGAGAGACTAGCTGGAGGTGTCTGGACGGGCAAATTTAACTCTCATTTCCCACCAGGAAGAGGAAATAACCAAAGGCTCAGCGTGCCGTGCCGGAACCAGATTAGGGCCTGAAGCCATCCTGCGGTGTTGCGGCCAGCTCACAAGAAAGCGAGTTGAAGAAAGGAGCTCAGGGGCACTGTAATTCACAAACCTGCAGAGTTATAAATGACAGCTATCGTCCAAAAATATACTGAAGTAAGGCTGCCAAGAGGACTTGAAAGCGGGGCAGAATTGCAGGAAACCGATTTCAGGAGGTAGACTGGAATTGCATTGAAAGCATAGGAAAAGAGGCAGAACGTCCACAATGATGCACTTGGCCAAAAAGGGCGTATGCGTTTTTTCCTGAATATATTCAGGAAAAAACGCATACGCCCTTTTTGGCCAACCAAGCAAGCTTGCAAAGGAAATCTGCACTACAATGAAGTCTCACTTCCCCCCGGTCAAAAGGGCCATCTGAAAAAAGTGTAAAATCCAGAAAGGCAGGACAGGCCATGGAGAACTGGGAGCCTTGTTATGCTGATGGGCGGGATGTAAATTGCCAACAGACACTCGGGAGAAGTGTATGGTGTTTCCTGAAACATCTAAAAAACAAAGCAACAGAGCCTAGGGCACTTCCACTTATGGTCCTATAGCTTAGGGAAATTAAAATCAAAAAGACACAGCGACCCCAATGTTTGGGACGCCTCTGTTTACAAGAACCTCGTTTACCGTACAAGTTCAATATCACAGAAAGTGAAAAATGGATAAAGAACTTGTGGTACTTACGTACAATGCAGTATCACTCAGCAGTGAAATCTATGTCATCAGGCCCGTAGCAGCACAATGAGTGGATTCAGGTACGATGATTCTAACTGAAATAAGTCACACAGAAGAAGAAACATCATAAGATATCAGTAATACACGGAATGTAAACTTGGCTACACAGGAACTGAATTACAGAACAGAACAGGGTCTCAAATTTAGAAAACCAACTTATGCTTGTTTAAGGGTAAAGGTGAGTTGGGGTGCTGCATAAAACCAGAGATTGAAATGAGCACAGATAAAGTTCCTTAAGCCAAATATGGAATAGACAAGAGCTACTCCTTGCTCAACGAAATGGACTCAACACCCCATATTAAACGCCTAAGAATGTACCTGACTCTTAAGTATCTTAAAACCTATGGATTGCTATGTCTCCGAAAGAGAATCAAGCATGTGTACAGGGACATAAACGCAGCAGTGATAGGATTGGAGAGGTTCGGTGAGCAAATGAAGACCCTTTGAAGTCATATTGCATGGTACCCATTCCACGGGTTTCAACTACCCAGGTTTAAGGTATTCTTCCTTCAGCTAAAACATGCATGTGGAACCTAGAGTATGATCAACCATGTGATCGGGAGACGTGTTCAAATATGTCTCAGTTTTCGTACCCTGGTACTCGGGTACAACATTCCAGACGCTTTACTAACACTCTCCCGACTTGGAGAGTCAGTCCCTTTAACCTCCTGTTTGGCCCAGTTTGCAATTTCTGCGGAAGATGAACAGGAATAGCGAGAACCAATGAGAGACTAGCTGGAGGTGTCTGGACGGGCAAATTTAACTCTCATTTCCCACCAGGAAGAGGAAATAACCAAAGGCTCAGCGTGCCGTGCCGGAACCAGATTAGGGCCTGAAGCCATCCTGCGGTGTTGCGGCCAGCTCACAAGAAAGCGAGTTGAAGAAAGGAGCTCAGGGGCACTGTAATTCACAAACCTGCAGAGTTATAAATGACAGCTATCGTCCAAAAATATACTGAAGTAAGGCTGCCAAGAGGACTTGAAAGCGGGGCAGAATTGCAGGAAACCGATTTCAGGAGGTAGACTGGAATTGCATTGAAAGCATAGGAAAAGAGGCAGAACGTCCACAATGATGCACTTGGCCAAAAAGGGCGTATGCGTTTTTTCCTGAATATATTCAGGAAAAAACGCATACGCCCTTTTTGGCCAACCAAGCAAGCTTGCAAAGGAAATCTGCACTACAATGAAGTCTCACTTCCCCCCGGTCAAAAGGGCCATCTGAAAAAAGTGTAAAATCCAGAAAGGCAGGACAGGCCATGGAGAACTGGGAGCCTTGTTATGCTGATGGGCGGGATGTAAATTGCCAACAGACACTCGGGAGAAGTGTATGGTGTTTCCTGAAACATCTAAAAAACAAAGCAACAGAGCCTAGGGCACTTCCACTTATGGTCCTATAGCTTAGGGAAATTAAAATCAAAAAGACACAGCGACCCCAATGTTTGGGACGCCTCTGTTTACAAGAACCTCGTTTACCGTACAAGTTCAATATCACAGAAAGTGAAAAATGGATAAAGAACTTGTGGTACTTACGTACAATGCAGTATCACTCAGCAGTGAAATCTATGTCATCAGGCCCGTAGCAGCACAATGAGTGGATTCAGGTACGATGATTCTAACTGAAATAAGTCACACAGAAGAAGAAACATCATAAGATATCAGTAATACACGGAATGTAAACTTGGCTACACAGGAACTGAATTACAGAACAGAACAGGGTCTCAAATTTAGAAAACCAACTTATGCTTGTTTAAGGGTAAAGGTGAGTTGGGGTGCTGCATAAAACCAGAGATTGAAATGAGCACAGATAAAGTTCCTTAAGCCAAATATGGAATAGACAAGAGCTACTCCTTGCTCAACGAAATGGACTCAACACCCCATATTAAACGCCTAAGAATGTACCTGACTCTTAAGTATCTTAAAACCTATGGATTGCTATGTCTCCGAAAGAGAATCAAGCATGTGTACAGGGACATAAACGCAGCAGTGATAGGATTGGAGAGGTTCGGTGAGCAAATGAAGACCCTTTGAAGTCATATTGCATGGTACCCATTCCACGGGTTTCAACTACCCAGGTTTAAGGTATTCTTCCTTCAGCTAAAACATGCATGTGGAACCTAGAGTATGATCAACCATGTGATCGGGAGACGTGTTCAAATATGTCTCAGTTTTCGTACCCTGGTACTCGGGTACAACATTCCAGACGCTTTACTAACACTCTCCCGACTTGGAGAGTCAGTCCCTTTAACCTCCTGTTTGGCCCAGTTTGCAATTTCTGCGGAAGATGAACAGGAATAGCGAGAACCAATGAGAGACTAGCTGGAGGTGTCTGGACGGGCAAATTTAACTCTCATTTCCCACCAGGAAGAGGAAATAACCAAAGGCTCAGCGTGCCGTGCCGGAACCAGATTAGGGCCTGAAGCCATCCTGCGGTGTTGCGGCCAGCTCACAAGAAAGCGAGTTGAAGAAAGGAGCTCAGGGGCACTGTAATTCACAAACCTGCAGAGTTATAAATGACAGCTATCGTCCAAAAATATACTGAAGTAAGGCTGCCAAGAGGACTTGAAAGCGGGGCAGAATTGCAGGAAACCGATTTCAGGAGGTAGACTGGAATTGCATTGAAAGCATAGGAAAAGAGGCAGAACGTCCACAATGATGCACTTGGCCAAAAAGGGCGTATGCGTTTTTTCCTGAATATATTCAGGAAAAAACGCATACGCCCTTTTTGGCCAACCAAGCAAGCTTGCAAAGGAAATCTGCACTACAATGAAGTCTCACTTCCCCCCGGTCAAAAGGGCCATCTGAAAAAAGTGTAAAATCCAGAAAGGCAGGACAGGCCATGGAGAACTGGGAGCCTTGTTATGCTGATGGGCGGGATGTAAATTGCCAACAGACACTCGGGAGAAGTGTATGGTGTTTCCTGAAACATCTAAAAAACAAAGCAACAGAGCCTAGGGCACTTCCACTTATGGTCCTATAGCTTAGGGAAATTAAAATCAAAAAGACACAGCCACCCCAATGTTTGGGACGCCTCTGTTTACAAGAACCTCGTTTACCGTACAAGTTCAATATCACAGAAAGTGAAAAATGGATAAAGAACTTGTGGTACTTACGTACAATGCAGTATCACTCAGCAGTGAAATCTATGTCATCAGGCCCGTAGCAGCACAATGAGTGGATTCAGGTACGATGATTCTAACTGAAATAAGCCACACAGAAGAAGAAACATCATAAGATATCAGTAATACACGGAATGTAAACTTGGCTACACAGGAACTGAATTACAGAACAGAACAGGGTCTCAAATTTAGAAAACCAACTTATGCTTGTTTAAGGGTAAAGGTGAGTTGGGGTGCTGCATAAAACCAGAGATTGAAATGAGCACAGATAAAGTTCCTTAAGCCAAATATGGAATAGACAAGAGCTACTCCTTGCTCAACGAAATGGACTCAACACCCCATATTAAACGCCTAAGAATGTACCTGACTCTTAAGTATCTTAAAACCTATGGATTGCTATGTCTCCGAAAGAGAATCAAGCATGTGTACAGGGACATAAACGCAGCAGTGATAGGATTGGAGAGGTTCGGTGAGCAAATGAAGACCCTTTGAAGTCATATTGCATGGTACCCATTCCACGGGTTTCAACTACCCAGGTTTAAGGTATTCTTCCTTCAGCTAAAACATGCATGTGGAACCTAGAGTATGATCAACCATGTGATCGGGAGACGTGTTCAAATATGTCTCAGTTTTCGTACCCTGGTACTCGGGTGCAACATTCCAGACGCTTTACTAACACTCTCCCGACTTGGAGAGTCAGTCCCTTTAACCTCCTGTTTGGCCCAGTTTGCAATTTCTGCGGAAGATGAACAGGAATAGCGAGAACCAATGAGAGACTAGCTGGAGGTGTCTGGACGGGCAAATTTAACTCTCATTTCCCACCAGGAAGAGGAAATAACCAAAGGCTCAGCGTGCCGTGCCGGAACCAGATTAGGGCCTGAAGCCATCCTGCGGTGTTGCGGCCAGCTCACAAGAAAGCGAGTTGAAGAAAGGAGCTCAGGGGCACTGTAATTCACAAACCTGCAGAGTTATAAATGACAGCTATCGTCCAAAAATATACTGAAGTAAGGCTGCCAAGAGGACTTGAAAGCGGGGCAGAATTGCAGGAAACCGATTTCAGGAGGTAGACTGGAATTGCATTGAAAGCATAGGAAAAGAGGCAGAACGTCCACAATGATGCACTTGGCCAAAAAGGGCGTATGCGTTTTTTCCTGAATATATTCAGGAAAAAACGCATACGCCCTTTTTGGCCAACCAAGCAAGCTTGCAAAGGAAATCTGCACTACAATGAAGTCTCACTTCCCCCCGGTCAAAAGGGCCATCTGAAAAAAGTGTAAAATCCAGAAAGGCAGGACAGGCCATGGAGAACTGGGAGCCTTGTTATGCTGATGGGCGGGATGTAAATTGCCAACAGACACTCGGGAGAAGTGTATGGTGTTTCCTGAAACATCTAGAAAACAAAGCAACAGAGCCTAGGGCACTTCCACTTATGGTCCTATAGCTTAGGGAAATTAAAATCAAAAAGATACAGCCACCCCAATGTTTGGGACGCCTCTGTTTACAAGAACCTCGTTTACCGTACAAGTTCAATATCACAGAAAGTGAAAAATGGATAAAGAACTTGTGGTACTTACGTACAATGCAGTATCACTCAGCAGTGAAATCTATGTCATCAGGCCCGTAGCAGCACAATGAGTGGATTCAGGTACGATGATTCTAACTGAAATAAGTCACACAGAAAAAGAAACATCATAAGATATCAGTAATACACGGAATGTAAACTTGGCTACACAGGAACTGAATTACAGAACAGAACAGGGTCTCAAATTTAGAAAACCAACTTATGCTTGTTTAAGGGTAAAGGTGAGTTGGGGTGCTGCATAAAACCAGAGATTGAAATGAGCACAGATAAAGTTCCTTAAGCCAAATATGGAATAGACAAGAGCTACTCCTTGCTCAACGAAATGGACTCAACACCCCATATTAAACGCCTAAGAATGTACCTGACTCTTAAATATCTTAAAACCTATGGATTGCTATGTCTCCGAAAGAGAATCAAGCATGTGTACAGGGACATAAACGCAGCAGTGATAGGATTGGAGAGGTTCGGTGAGCAAATGAAGACCCTTTGAAGTCATATTGCATGGTACCCATTCCACGGGTTTCAACTACCCAGGTTTAAGGTATTCTTCCTTCAGCTAAAACATGCATGTGGAACCTAGAGTATGATCAACCATGTGATCGGGAGACGTGTTCAAATATGTCTCAGTTTTCGTACCCTGGTACTCGGGTGCAACATTCCAGACGCTTTACTAACACTCTCCCGACTTGGAGAGTCAGTCCCTTTAACCTCCTGTTTGGCCCAGTTTGCAATTTCTGCGGAAGATGAACAGGAATAGCGAGAACCAATGAGAGACTAGCTGGAGGTGTCTGGACGGGCAAATTTAACTCTCATTTCCCACCAGGAAGAGGAAATAACCAAAGGCTCAGCGTGCCGTGCCGGAACCAGATTAGGGCCTGAAGCCATCCTGCGGTGTTGCGGCCAGCTCACAAGAAAGCGAGTTGAAGAAAGGAGCTCAGGGGCACTGTAATTCACAAACCTGCAGAGTTATAAATGACAGCTATCGTCCAAAAATATACTGAAGTAAGGCTGCCAAGAGGACTTGAAAGCGGGGCAGAATTGCAGGAAACCGATTTCAGGAGGTAGACTGGAATTGCATTGAAAGCATAGGAAAAGAGGCAGAACGTCCACAATGATGCACTTGGCCAAAAAGGGCGTATGCGTTTTTTCCTGAATATATTCAGGAAAAAACGCATACGCCCTTTTTGGCCAACCAAGCAAGCTTGCAAAGGAAATCTGCACTACAATGAAGTCTCACTTCCCCCCGGTCAAAAGGGCCATCTGAAAAAAGTGTAAAATCCAGAAAGGCAGGACAGGCCATGGAGAACTGGGAGCCTTGTTATGCTGATGGGCGGGATGTAAATTGCCAACAGACACTCGGGAGAAGTGTATGGTGTTTCCTGAAACATCTAAAAAACAAAGCAACAGAGCCTAGGGCACTTCCACTTATGGTCCTATAGCTTAGGGAAATTAAAATCAAAAAGATACAGCCACCCCAATGTTTGGGACGCCTCTGTTTACAAGAACCTCGTTTACCGTACAAGTTCAATATCACAGAAAGTGAAAAATGGATAAAGAACTTGTGGTACTTACGTACAATGCAGTATCACTCAGCAGTGAAATCTATGTCATCAGGCCCGTAGCAGCACAATGAGTGGATTCAGGTACGATGATTCTAACTGAAATAAGTCACACAGAAAAAGAAACATCATAAGATATCAGTAATACACGGAATGTAAACTTGGCTACACAGGAACTGAATTACAGAACAGAACAGGGTCTCAAATTTAGAAAACCAACTTATGCTTGTTTAAGGGTAAAGGTGAGTTGGGGTGCTGCATAAAACCAGAGATTGAAATGAGCACAGATAAAGTTCCTTAAGCCAAATATGGAATAGACAAGAGCTACTCCTTGCTCAACGAAATGGACTCAACACCCCATATTAAACGCCTAAGAATGTACCTGACTCTTAAGTATCTTAAAACCTATGGATTGCTATGTCTCCGAAAGAGAATCAAGCATGTGTACAGGGACATAAACGCAGCAGTGATAGGATTGGAGAGGTTCGGTGAGCAAATGAAGACCCTTTGAAGTCATATTGCATGGTACCCATTCCACGGGTTTCAACTACCCAGGTTTAAGGTATTCTTCCTTCAGCTAAAACATGCATGTGGAACCTAGAGTATGATCAACCATGTGATCGGGAGACGTGTTCAAATATGTCTCAGTTTTCGTACCCTGGTACTCGGGTGCAACATTCCAGACGCTTTACTAACACTCTCCCGACTTGGAGAGTCAGTCCCTTTAACCTCCTGTTTGGCCCAGTTTGCAATTTCTGCGGAAGATGAACAGGAATAGCGAGAACCAATGAGAGACTAGCTGGAGGTGTCTGGACGGGCAAATTTAACTCTCATTTCCCACCAGGAAGAGGAAATAACCAAAGGCTCAGCGTGCCGTGCCGGAACCAGATTAGGGCCTGAAGCCATCCTGCGGTGTTGCGGCCAGCTCACAAGAAAGCGAGTTGAAGAAAGGAGCTCAGGGGCACTGTAATTCACAAACCTGCAGAGTTATAAATGACAGCTATCGTCCAAAAATATACTGAAGTAAGGCTGCCAAGAGGACTTGAAAGCGGGGCAGAATTGCAGGAAACCGATTTCAGGAGGTAGACTGGAATTGCATTGAAAGCATAGGAAAAGAGGCAGAACGTCCACAATGATGCACTTGGCCAAAAAGGGCGTATGCGTTTTTTCCTGAATATATTCAGGAAAAAACGCATACGCCCTTTTTGGCCAACCAAGCAAGCTTGCAAAGGAAATCTGCACTACAATGAAGTCTCACTTCCCCCCGGTCAAAAGGGCCATCTGAAAAAAGTGTAAAATCCAGAAAGGCAGGACAGGCCATGGAGAACTGGGAGCCTTGTTATGCTGATGGGCGGGATGTAAATTGCCAACAGACACTCGGGAGAAGTGTATGGTGTTTCCTGAAACATCTAAAAAACAAAGCAACAGAGCCTAGGGCACTTCCACTTATGGTCCTATAGCTTAGGGAAATTAAAATCAAAAAGACACAGCCACCCCAATGTTTGGGACGCCTCTGTTTACAAGAACCTCGTTTACCGTACAAGTTCAATATCACAGAAAGTGAAAAATGGATAAAGAACTTGTGGTACTTACGTACAATGCAGTATCACTCAGCAGTGAAATCTATGTCATCAGGCCCGTAGCAGCACAATGAGTGGATTCAGGTACGATGATTCTAACTGAAATAAGTCACACAGAAGAAGAAACATCATAAGATATCAGTAATACACGGAATGTAAACTTGGCTACACAGGAACTGAATTACAGAACAGAACAGGGTCTCAAATTTAGAAAACCAACTTATGCTTGTTTAAGGGTAAAGGTGAGTTGGGGTGCTGCATAAAACCAGAGATTGAAATGAGCACAGATAAAGTTCCTTAAGCCAAATATGGAATAGACAAGAGCTACTCCTTGCTCAACGAAATGGACTCAACACCCCATATTAAATGCCTAAGAATGTACCTGACTCTTAAGTATCTTAAAACCTATGGATTGCTATGTCTCCGAAAGAGAATCAAGCATGTGTACAGGGACATAAACGCAGCAGTGATAGGATTGGAGAGGTTCGGTGAGCAAATGAAGACCCTTTGAAGTCATATTGCATGGTACCCATTCCACGGGTTTCAACTACCCAGGTTTAAGGTATTCTTCCTTCAGCTAAAACATGCATGTGGAACCTAGAGTATGATCAACCATGTGATCGGGAGACGTGTTCAAATATGTCTCAGTTTTCGTACCCTGGTACTCGGGTGCAACATTCCAGATGCTTTACTAACACTCTCCCGACTTGGAGAGTCAGTCCCTTTAACCTCCTGTTTGGCCCAGTTTGCAATTTCTGCGGAAGATGAACAGGAATAGCGAGAACCAATGAGAGACTAGCTGGAGGTGTCTGGACGGGCAAATTTAACTCTCATTTCCCACCAGGAAGAGGAAATAACCAAAGGCTCAGCGTGCCGTGCCGGAACCAGATTAGGGCCTGAAGCCATCCTGCGGTGTTGCGGCCAGCTCACAAGAAAACGAGTTGAAGAAAGGAGCTCAGGGGCACTGTAATTCACAAACCTGCAGAGTTATAAATGACAGCTATCGTCCAAAAATATACTGAAGTAAGGCTGCCAAGAGGACTTGAAAGCGGGGCAGAATTGCAGGAAACCGATTTCAGGAGGTAGACTGGAATTGCATTGAAAGCATAGGAAAAGAGGCAGAACGTCCACAATGATGCACTTGGCCAAAAAGGGCGTATGCGTTTTTTCCTGAATATATTCAGGAAAAAACGCATACGCCCTTTTTGGCCAACCAAGCAAGCTTGCAAAGGAAATCTGCACTACAATGAAGTCTCACTTCCCCCCGGTCAAAAGGGCCATCTGAAAAAAGTGTAAAATCCAGAAAGGCAGGACAGGCCATGGAGAACTGGGAGCCTTGTTATGCTGATGGGCGGGATGTAAATTGCCAACAGACACTCGGGAGAAGTGTATGGTGTTTCCTGAAACATCTAAAAAACAAAGCAACAGAGCCTAGGGCACTTCCACTTATGGTCCTATAGCTTAGGGAAATTAAAATCAAAAAGATACAGCCACCCCAATGTTTGGGACGCCTCTGTTTACAAGAACCTCGTTTACCGTACAAGTTCAATATCACAGAAAGTGAAAAATGGATAAAGAACTTGTGGTACTTACGTACAATGCAGTATCACTCAGCAGTGAAATCTATGTCATCAGGCCCGTAGCAGCACAATGAGTGGATTCAGGTACGATGATTCTAACTGAAATAAGTCACACAGAAGAAGAAACATCATAAGATATCAGTAATACACGGAATGTAAACTTGGCTACACAGGAACTGAATTACAGAACAGAACAGGGTCTCAAATTTAGAAAACCAACTTATGCTTGTTTAAGGGTAAAGGTGAGTTGGGGTGCTGCATAAAACCAGAGATTGAAATGAGCACAGATAAAGTTCCTTAAGCCAAATATGGAATAGACAAGAGCTACTCCTTGCTCAACGAAATGGACTCAACACCCCATATTAAACGCCTAAGAATGTACCTGACTCTTAAGTATCTTAAAACCTATGGATTGCTATGTCTCCGAAAGAGAATCAAGCATGTGTACAGGGACATAAACGCAGCAGTGATAGGATTGGAGAGGTTCGGTGAGCAAATGAAGACCCTTTGAAGTCATATTGCATGGTACCCATTCCACGGGTTTCAACTACCCAGGTTTAAGGTATTCTTCCTTCAGCTAAAACATGCATGTGGAACCTAGAGTATGATCAACCATGTGATCGGGAGACGTGTTCAAATATGTCTCAGTTTTCGTACCCTGGTACTCGGGTGCAACATTCCAGACGCTTTACTAACACTCTCCCGACTTGGAGAGTCAGTCCCTTTAACCTCCTGTTTGGCCCAGTTTGCAATTTCTGCGGAAGATGAACAGGAATAGCGAGAACCAATGAGAGACTAGCTGGAGGTGTCTGGACGGGCAAATTTAACTCTCATTTCCCACCAGGAAGAGGAAATAACCAAAGGCTCAGCGTGCCGTGCCGGAACCAGATTAGGGCCTGAAGCCATCCTGCGGTGTTGCGGCCAGCTCACAAGAAAGCGAGTTGAAGAAAGGAGCTCAGGGGCACTGTAATTCACAAACCTGCAGAGTTATAAATGACAGCTATCGTCCAAAAATATACTGAAGTAAGGCTGCCAAGAGGACTTGAAAGCGGGGCAGAATTGCAGGAAACCGATTTCAGGAGGTAGACTGGAATTGCATTGAAAGCATAGGAAAAGAGGCAGAACGTCCACAATGATGCACTTGGCCAAAAAGGGCGTATGCGTTTTTTCCTGAATATATTCAGGAAAAAACGCATACGCCCTTTTTGGCCAACCAAGCAAGCTTGCAAAGGAAATCTGCACTACAATGAAGTCTCACTTCCCCCCGGTCAAAAGGGCCATCTGAAAAAAGTGTAAAATCCAGAAAGGCAGGACAGGCCATGGAGAACTGGGAGCCTTGTTATGCTGATGGGCGGGATGTAAATTGCCAACAGACACTCGGGAGAAGTGTATGGTGTTTCCTGAAACATCTAAAAAACAAAGCAACAGAGCCTAGGGCACTTCCACTTATGGTCCTATAGCTTAGGGAAATTAAAATCAAAAAGATACAGCCACCCCAATGTTTGGGACGCCTCTGTTTACAAGAACCTCGTTTACCGTACAAGTTCAATATCACAGAAAGTGAAAAATGGATAAAGAACTTGTGGTACTTACGTACAATGCAGTATCACTCAGCAGTGAAATCTATGTCATCAGGCCCGTAGCAGCACAATGAGTGGATTCAGGTACGATGATTCTAACTGAAATAAGTCACACAGAAGAAGAAACATCATAAGATATCAGTAATACACGGAATGTAAACTTGGCTACACAGGAACTGAATTACAGAACAGAACAGGGTCTCAAATTTAGAAAACCAACTTATGCTTGTTTAAGGGTAAAGGTGAGTTGGGGTGCTGCATAAAACCAGAGATTGAAATGAGCACAGATAAAGTTCCTTAAGCCAAATATGGAATAGACAAGAGCTACTCCTTGCTCAACGAAATGGACTCAACACCCCATATTAAACGCCTAAGAATGTACCTGACTCTTAAGTATCTTAAAACCTATGGATTGCTATGTCTCCGAAAGAGAATCAAGCATGTGTACAGGGACATAAACGCAGCAGTGATAGGATTGGAGAGGTTCGGTGAGCAAATGAAGACCCTTTGAAGTCATATTGCATGGTACCCATTCCACGGGTTTCAACTACCCAGGTTTAAGGTATTCTTCCTTCAGCTAAAACATGCATGTGGAACCTAGAGTATGATCAACCATGTGATCGGGAGACGTGTTCAAATATGTCTCAGTTTTCGTACCCTGGTACTCGGGTGCAACATTCCAGACGCTTTACTAACACTCTCCCGACTTGGAGAGTCAGTCCCTTTAACCTCCTGTTTGGCCCAGTTTGCAATTTCTGCAGAAGATGAACAGGAATAGCGAGAACCAATGAGAGACTAGCTGGAGGTGTCTGGACGGGCAAATTTAACTCTCATTTCCCACCAGGAAGAGGAAATAACCAAAGGCTCAGCGTGCCGTGCCGGAACCAGATTAGGGCCTGAAGCCATCCTGCGGTGTTGCGGCCAGCTCACAAGAAAGCGAGTTGAAGAAAGGAGCTCAGGGGCACTGTAATTCACAAACCTGCAGAGTTATAAATGACAGCTATCGTCCAAAAATATACTGAAGTAAGGCTGCCAAGAGGACTTGAAAGCGGGGCAGAATTGCAGGAAACCGATTTCAGGAGGTAGACTGGAATTGCATTGAAAGCATAGGAAAAGAGGCAGAACGTCCACAATGATGCACTTGGCCAAAAAGGGCGTATGCGTTTTTTCCTGAATATATTCAGGAAAAAACGCATACGCCCTTTTTGGCCAACCAAGCAAGCTTGCAAAGGAAATCTGCACTACAATGAAGTCTCACTTCCCCCCGGTCAAAAGGGCCATCTGAAAAAAGTGTAAAATCCAGAAAGGCAGGACAGGCCATGGAGAACTGGGAGCCTTGTTATGCTGATGGGCGGGATGTAAATTGCCAACAGACACTCGGGAGAAGTGTATGGTGTTTCCTGAAACATCTAAAAAACAAAGCAACAGAGCCTAGGGCACTTCCACTTATGGTCCTATAGCTTAGGGAAATTAAAATCAAAAAGATACAGCCACCCCAATGTTTGGGACGCCTCTGTTTACAAGAACCTCGTTTACCGTACAAGTTCAATATCACAGAAAGTGAAAAATGGATAAAGAACTTGTGGTACTTACGTACAATGCAGTATCACTCAGCAGTGAAATCTATGTCATCAGGCCCGTAGCAGCACAATGAGTGGATTCAGGTACGATGATTCTAACTGAAATAAGTCACACAGAAGAAGAAACATCATAAGATATCAGTAATACACGGAATGTAAACTTGGCTACACAGGAACTGAATTACAGAACAGAACAGGGTCTCAAATTTAGAAAACCAACTTATGCTTGTTTAAGGGTAAAGGTGAGTTGGGGTGCTGCATAAAACCAGAGATTGAAATGAGCACAGATAAAGTTCCTTAAGCCAAATATGGAATAGACAAGAGCTACTCCTTGCTCAACGAAATGGACTCAACACCCCATATTAAACGCCTAAGAATGTACCTGACTCTTAAGTATCTTAAAACCTATGGATTGCTATGTCTCCGAAAGAGAATCAAGCATGTGTACAGGGACATAAACGCAGCAGTGATAGGATTGGAGAGGTTCGGTGAGCAAATGAAGACCCTTTGAAGTCATATTGCATGGTACCCATTCCACGGGTTTCAACTACCCAGGTTTAAGGTATTCTTCCTTCAGCTAAAACATGCATGTGGAACCTAGAGTATGATCAACCATGTGATCGGGAGACGTGTTCAAATATGTCTCAGTTTTCGTACCCTGGTACTCGGGTGCAACATTCCAGACGCTTTACTAACACTCTCCCGACTTGGAGAGTCAGTCCCTTTAACCTCCTGTTTGGCCCAGTTTGCAATTTCTGCGGAAGATGAACAGGAATAGCGAGAACCAATGAGAGACTAGCTGGAGGTGTCTGGACGGGCAAATTTAACTCTCATTTCCCACCAGGAAGAGGAAATAACCAAAGGCTCAGCGTGCCGTGCCGGAACCAGATTAGGGCCTGAAGCCATCCTGCGGTGTTGCGGCCAGCTCACAAGAAAGCGAGTTGAAGAAAGGAGCTCAGGGGCACTGTAATTCACAAACCTGCAGAGTTATAAATGACAGCTATCGTCCAAAAATATACTGAAGTAAGGCTGCCAAGAGGACTTGAAAGCGGGGCAGAATTGCAGGAAACCGATTTCAGGAGGTAGACTGGAATTGCATTGAAAGCATAGGAAAAGAGGCAGAACGTCCACAATGATGCACTTGGCCAAAAAGGGCGTATGCGTTTTTTCCTGAATATATTCAGGAAAAAACGCATACGCCCTTTTTGGCCAACCAAGCAAGCTTGCAAAGGAAATCTGCACTACAATGAAGTCTCACTTCCCCCCGGTCAAAAGGGCCATCTGAAAAAAGTGTAAAATCCAGAAAGGCAGGACAGGCCATGGAGAACTGGGAGCCTTGTTATGCTGATGGGCGGGATGTAAATTGCCAACAGACACTCGGGAGAAGTGTATGGTGTTTCCTGAAACATCTAGAAAACAAAGCAACAGAGCCTAGGGCACTTCCACTTATGGTCCTATAGCTTAGGGAAATTAAAATCAAAAAGATACAGCCACCCCAATGTTTGGGACGCCTCTGTTTACAAGAACCTCGTTTACCGTACAAGTTCAATATCACAGAAAGTGAAAAATGGATAAAGAACTTGTGGTACTTACGTACAATGCAGTATCACTCAGCAGTGAAATCTATGTCATCAGGCCCGTAGCAGCACAATGAGTGGATTCAGGTACGATGATTCTAACTGAAATAAGTCACACAGAAAAAGAAACATCATAAGATATCAGTAATACACGGAATGTAAACTTGGCTACACAGGAACTGAATTACAGAACAGAACAGGGTCTCAAATTTAGAAAACCAACTTATGCTTGTTTAAGGGTAAAGGTGAGTTGGGGTGCTGCATAAAACCAGAGATTGAAATGAGCACAGATAAAGTTCCTTAAGCCAAATATGGAATAGACAAGAGCTACTCCTTGCTCAACGAAATGGACTCAACACCCCATATTAAACGCCTAAGAATGTACCTGACTCTTAAATATCTTAAAACCTATGGATTGCTATGTCTCCGAAAGAGAATCAAGCATGTGTACAGGGACATAAACGCAGCAGTGATAGGATTGGAGAGGTTCGGTGAGCAAATGAAGACCCTTTGAAGTCATATTGCATGGTACCCATTCCACGGGTTTCAACTACCCAGGTTTAAGGTATTCTTCCTTCAGCTAAAACATGCATGTGGAACCTAGAGTATGATCAACCATGTGATCGGGAGACGTGTTCAAATATGTCTCAGTTTTCGTACCCTGGTACTCGGGTGCAACATTCCAGACGCTTTACTAACACTCTCCCGACTTGGAGAGTCAGTCCCTTTAACCTCCTGTTTGGCCCAGTTTGCAATTTCTGCGGAAGATGAACAGGAATAGCGAGAACCAATGAGAGACTAGCTGGAGGTGTCTGGACGGGCAAATTTAACTCTCATTTCCCACCAGGAAGAGGAAATAACCAAAGGCTCAGCGTGCCGTGCCGGAACCAGATTAGGGCCTGAAGCCATCCTGCGGTGTTGCGGCCAGCTCACAAGAAAGCGAGTTGAAGAAAGGAGCTCAGGGGCACTGTAATTCACAAACCTGCAGAGTTATAAATGACAGCTATCGTCCAAAAATATACTGAAGTAAGGCTGCCAAGAGGACTTGAAAGCGGGGCAGAATTGCAGGAAACCGATTTCAGGAGGTAGACTGGAATTGCATTGAAAGCATAGGAAAAGAGGCAGAACGTCCACAATGATGCACTTGGCCAAAAAGGGCGTATGCGTTTTTTCCTGAATATATTCAGGAAAAAACGCATACGCCCTTTTTGGCCAACCAAGCAAGCTTGCAAAGGAAATCTGCACTACAATGAAGTCTCACTTCCCCCCGGTCAAAAGGGCCATCTGAAAAAAGTGTAAAATCCAGAAAGGCAGGACAGGCCATGGAGAACTGGGAGCCTTGTTATGCTGATGGGCGGGATGTAAATTGCCAACAGACACTCGGGAGAAGTGTATGGTGTTTCCTGAAACATCTAGAAAACAAAGCAACAGAGCCTAGGGCACTTCCACTTATGGTCCTATAGCTTAGGGAAATTAAAATCAAAAAGATACAGCCACCCCAATGTTTGGGACGCCTCTGTTTACAAGAACCTCGTTTACCGTACAAGTTCAATATCACAGAAAGTGAAAAATGGATAAAGAACTTGTGGTACTTACGTACAATGCAGTATCACTCAGCAGTGAAATCTATGTCATCAGGCCCGTAGCAGCACAATGAGTGGATTCAGGTACGATGATTCTAACTGAAATAAGTCACACAGAAAAAGAAACATCATAAGATATCAGTAATACACGGAATGTAAACTTGGCTACACAGGAACTGAATTACAGAACAGAACAGGGTCTCAAATTTAGAAAACCAACTTATGCTTGTTTAAGGGTAAAGGTGAGTTGGGGTGCTGCATAAAACCAGAGATTGAAATGAGCACAGATAAAGTTCCTTAAGCCAAATATGGAATAGACAAGAGCTACTCCTTGCTCAACGAAATGGACTCAACACCCCATATTAAACGCCTAAGAATGTACCTGACTCTTAAATATCTTAAAACCTATGGATTGCTATGTCTCCGAAAGAGAATCAAGCATGTGTACAGGGACATAAACGCAGCAGTGATAGGATTGGAGAGGTTCGGTGAGCAAATGAAGACCCTTTGAAGTCATATTGCATGGTACCCATTCCACGGGTTTCAACTACCCAGGTTTAAGGTATTCTTCCTTCAGCTAAAACATGCATGTGGAACCTAGAGTATGATCAACCATGTGATCGGGAGACGTGTTCAAATATGTCTCAGTTTTCGTACCCTGGTACTCGGGTGCAACATTCCAGACGCTTTACTAACACTCTCCCGACTTGGAGAGTCAGTCCCTTTAACCTCCTGTTTGGCCCAGTTTGCAATTTCTGCGGAAGATGAACAGGAATAGCGAGAACCAATGAGAGACTAGCTGGAGGTGTCTGGACTGGCAAATTTAACTCTCATTTCCCACCAGGAAGAGGAAATAACCAAAGGCTCAGCGTGCCGTGCCGGAACCAGATTAGGGCCTGAAGCCATCCTGCGGTGTTGCGGCCAGCTCACAAGAAAGCGAGTTGAAGAAAGGAGCTCAGGGGCACTGTAATTCACAAACCTGCAGAGTTATAAATGACAACTATCGTCCAAAAATATACTGAAGTAAGGCTGCCAAGAGGACTTGAAAGCGGGGCAGAATTGCAGGAAACCGATTTCAGGAGGTAGACTGGAATTGCATTGAAAGCATAGGAAAAGAGGCAGAACGTCCACAATGATGCACTTGGCCAAAAAGGGCGTATGCGTTTTTTCCTGAATATATTCAGGAAAAAACGCATACGCCCTTTTTGGCCAACCAAGCAAGCTTGCAAAGGAAATCTGCACTACAATGAAGTCTCACTTCCCCCCGGTCAAAAGGGCCATCTGAAAAAAGTGTAAAATCCAGAAAGGCAGGACAGGCCATGGAGAACTGGGAGCCTTGTTATGCTGATGGGCGGGATGTAAATTGCCAACAGACACTCGGGAGAAGTGTATGGTGTTTCCTGAAACATCTAAAAAACAAAGCAACAGAGCCTAGGGCACTTCCACTTATGGTCCTATAGCTTAGGGAAATTAAAATCAAAAAGATACAGCCACCCCAATGTTTGGGACGCCTCTGTTTACAAGAACCTCGTTTACCGTACAAGTTCAATATCACAGAAAGTGAAAAATGGGTAAAGAACTTGTGGTACTTACGTACAATGCAGTATCACTCAGCAGTGAAATCTATGTCATCAGGCCCGTAGCAGCACAATGAGTGGATTCAGGTACGATGATTCTAACTGAAATAAGTCACACAGAAAAAGAAACATCATAAGATATCAGTAATACACGGAATGTAAACTTGGCTACACAGGAACTGAATTACAGAACAGAACAGGGTCTCAAATTTAGAAAACCAACTTATGCTTGTTTAAGGGTAAAGGTGAGTTGGGGTGCTGCATAAAACCAGAGATTGAAATGAGCACAGATAAAGTTCCTTAAGCCAAATATGGAATAGACAAGAGCTACTCCTTGCTCAACGAAATGGACTCAACACCGCATATTAAACGCCTAAGAATGTACCTGACTCTTAAGTATCTTAAAACCTATGGATTGCTATGTCTCCGAAAGAGAATCAAGCATGTGTACAGGGACATAAACGCAGCAGTGATAGGATTGGAGAGGTTCGGTGAGCAAATGAAGACCCTTTGAAGTCATATTGCATGGTACCCATTCCACGGGTTTCAACTACCCAGGTTTAAGGTATTCTTCCTTCAGCTAAAACATGCATGTGGAACCTAGAGTATGATCAACCATGTGATCGGGAGACGTGTTCAAATATGTCTCAGTTTTCGTACCCTGGTACTCGGGTGCAACATTCCAGACGCTTTACTAACACTCTCCCGACTTGGAGAGTCAGTCCCTTTAACCTCCTGTTTGGCCCAGTTTGCAATTTCTGCGGAAGATGAACAGGAATAGCGAGAACCAATGAGAGACTAGCTGGAGGTGTCTGGACGGGCAAATTTAACTCTCATTTCCCACCAGGAAGAGGAAATAACCAAAGGCTCAGCGTGCCGTGCCGGAACCAGATTAGGGCCTGAAGCCATCCTGCGGTGTTGCGGCCAGCTCACAAGAAAGCGAGTTGAAGAAAGGAGCTCAGGGGCACTGTAATTCACAAACCTGCAGAGTTATAAATGACAGCTATCGTCCAAAAATATACTGAAGTAAGGCTGCCAAGAGGACTTGAAAGCGGGGCAGAATTGCAGGAAACCAATTTCAGGAGGTAGACTGGAATTGCATTGAAAGCATAGGAAAAGAGGCAGAACGTCCACAATGATGCACTTGGCCAAAAAGGGCGTATGCGTTTTTTCCTGAATATATTCAGGAAAAAACGCATACGCCCTTTTTGGCCAACCAAGCAAGCTTGCAAAGGAAATCTGCACTACAATGAAGTCTCACTTCCCCCCGGTCAAAAGGGCCATCTGAAAAAAGTGTAAAATCCAGAAAGGCAGGACAGGCCATGGAGAACTGGGAGCCTTGTTATGCTGATGGGCGGGATGTAAATTGCCAACAGACACTCGGGAGAAGTGTATGGTGTTTCCTGAAACATCTAAAAAACAAAGCAACAGAGCCTAGGGCACTTCCACTTATGGTCCTATAGCTTAGGGAAATTAAAATCAAAAAGATACAGCCACCCCAATGTTTGGGACGCCTCTGTTTACAAGAACCTCGTTTACCGTACAAGTTCAATATCACAGAAAGTGAAAAATGGGTAAAGAACTTGTGGTACTTACGTACAATGCAGTATCACTCAGCAGTGAAATCTATGTCATCAGGCCCGTAGCAGCACAATGAGTGGATTCAGGTACGATGATTCTAACTGAAATAAGTCACACAGAAAAAGAAACATCATAAGATATCAGTAATACACGGAATGTCAACTTGGCTACACAGGAACTGAATTACAGAACAGAACAGGGTCTCAAATTTAGAAAACCAACTTATGCTTGTTTAAGGGTAAAGGTGAGTTGGGGTGCTGCATAAAACCAGAGATTGAAATGAGCACAGATAAAGTTCCTTAAGCCAAATATGGAATAGACAAGAGCTACTCCTTGCTCAACGAAATGGACTCAACACCCCATATTAAACGCCTAAGAATGTACCTGACTCTTAAGTATCTTAAAACCTATGGATTGCTATGTCTCCGAAAGAGAATCAAGCATGTGTACAGGGACATAAACGCAGCAGTGATAGGATTGGAGAGGTTCGGTGAGCAAATGAAGACCCTTTGAAGTCATATTGCATGGTACCCATTCCACGGGTTTCAACTACCCAGGTTTAAGGTATTCTTCCTTCAGCTAAAACATGCATGTGGAACCTAGAGTATGATCAACCATGTGATCGGGAGACGTGTTCAAATATGTCTCAGTTTTCGTACCCTGGTACTCGGGTGCAACATTCCAGACGCTTTACTAACACTCTCCCGACTTGGAGAGTCAGTCCCTTTAACCTCCTGTTTGGCCCAGTTTGCAATTTCTGCGGAAGATGAACAGGAATAGCGAGAACCAATGAGAGACTAGCTGGAGGTGTCTGGACGGGCAAATTTAACTCTCATTTCCCACCAGGAAGAGGAAATAACCAAAGGCTCAGCGTGCCGTGCCGGAACCAGATTAGGGCCTGAAGCCATCCTGCGGTGTTGCGGCCAGCTCACAAGAAAACGAGTTGAAGAAAGGAGCTCAGGGGCACTGTAATTCACAAACCTGCAGAGTTATAAATGACAACTAACGTCCAAAAATATACTGAAGTAAGGCTGCCAAGAGGACTTGAAAGCGGGGCAGAATTGCAGGAAACCGATTTCAGGAGGTAGACTGGAATTGCATTGAAAGCATAGGAAAAGAGGCAGAACGTCCACAATGATGCACTTGGCCAAAAAGGGCGTATGCGTTTTTTCCTGAATATATTCAGGAAAAAACGCATACGCCCTTTTTGGCCAACCAAGCAAGCTTGCAAAGGAAATCTGCACTACAATGAAGTCTCACTTCCCCCCGGTCAAAAGGGCCATCTGAAAAAAGTGTAAAATCCAGAAAGGCAGGACAGGCCATGGAGAACTGGGAGCCTTGTTATGCTGATGGGCGGGATGTAAATTGCCAACAGACACTCGGGAGAAGTGTATGGTGTTTCCTGAAACATCTAGAAAACAAAGCAACAGAGCCTAGGGCACTTCCACTTATGGTCCTATAGCTTAGGGAAATTAAAATCAAAAAGATACAGCCACCCCAATGTTTGGGACGCCTCTGTTTACAAGAACCTCGTTTACCGTACAAGTTCAATATCACAGAAAGTGAAAAATGGATAAAGAACTTGTGGTACTTACATACAATGCAGTATCACTCAGCAGTGAAATCTATGTCATCAGGCCCGTAGCAGCACAATGAGTGGATTCAGGTACGATGATTCTAACTGAAATAAGTCACACAGAAAAAGAAACATCATAAGATATCAGTAATACACGGAATGTCAACTTGGCTACACAGGAACTGAATTACAGAACAGAACAGGGTCTCAAATTTAGAAAACCAACTTATGCTTGTTTAAGGGTAAAGGTGAGTTGGGGTGCTGCATAAAACCAGAGATTGAAATGAGCACAGATAAAGTTCCTTAAGCCAAATATGGAATAGACAAGAGCTACTCCTTGCTCAATGAAATGGACTCAACACCCCATATTAAACGCCTAAGAATGTACCTGACTCTTAAGTATCTTAAAACCTATGGATTGCTATGTCTCCGAAAGAGAATCAAGCATGTGTACAGGGACATAAACGCAGCAGTGATAGGATTGGAGAGGTTCGGTGAGCAAATGAAGACCCTTTGAAGTCATATTGCATGGTACCCATTCCACGGGTTTCAACTACCCAGGTTTAAGGTATTCTTCCTTCAGCTAAAACATGCATGTGGAACCTAGAGTATGATCAACCATGTGATCGGGAGACGTGTTCAAATATGTCTCAGTTTTCGTACCCTGGTACTCGGGTGCAACATTCCAGACGCTTTACTAACACTCTCCCGACTTGGAGAGTCAGTCCCTTTAACCTCCTGTTTGGCCCAGTTTGCAATTTCTGCGGAAGATGAACAGGAATAGCGAGAACCAATGAGAGACTAGCTGGAGGTGTCTGGACGGGCAAATTTAACTCTCATTTCCCACCAGGAAGAGGAAATAACCAAAGGCTCAGCGTGCCGTGCCGGAACCAGATTAGGGCCTGAAGCCATCCTGCGGTGTTGCGGCCAGCTCACAAGAAAACGAGTTGAAGAAAGGAGCTCAGGGGCACTGTAATTCACAAACCTGCAGAGTTATAAATGACAACTATCGTCCAAAAATATACTGAAGTAAGGCTGCCAAGAGGACTTGAAAGCGGGGCAGAATTGCAGGAAACCGATTTCAGGAGGTAGACTGGAATTGCATTGAAAGCATAGGAAAAGAGGCAGAACGTCCACAATGATGCACTTGGCCAAAAAGGGCGTATGCGTTTTTTCCTGAATATATTCAGGAAAAAACGCATACGCCCTTTTTGGCCAACCAAGCAAGCTTGCAAAGGAAATCTGCACTACAATGAAGTCTCACTTCCCCCCGGTCAAAAGGGCCATCTGAAAAAAGTGTAAAATCCAGAAAGGCAGGACAGGCCATGGAGAACTGGGAGCCTTGTTATGCTGATGGGCGGGATGTAAATTGCCAACAGACACTCGGGAGAAGTGTATGGTGTTTCCTGAAACATCTAAAAAACAAAGCAACAGAGCCTAGGGCACTTCCACTTATGGTCCTATAGCTTAGGGAAATTAAAATCAAAAAGATACAGCCACCCCAATGTTTGGGACGCCTCTGTTTACAAGAACCTCGTTTACCGTACAAGTTCAATATCACAGAAAGTGAAAAATGGATAAAGAACTTGTGGTACTTACGTACAATGCAGTATCACTCAGCAGTGAAATCTATGTCATCAGGCCCGTAGCAGCACAATGAGTGGATTCAGGTACGATGATTCTAACTGAAATAAGTCACACAGAAAAAGAAACATCATAAGATATCAGTAATACACGGAATGTCAACTTGGCTACACAGGAACTGAATTACAGAACAGAACAGGGTCTCAAATTTAGAAAACCAACTTATGCTTGTTTAAGGGTAAAGGTGAGTTGGGGTGCTGCATAAAACCAGAGATTGAAATGAGCACAGATAAAGTTCCTTAAGCCAAATATGGAATAGACAAGAGCTACTCCTTGCTCAACGAAATGGACTCAACACCGCATATTAAACGCCTAAGAATGTACCTGACTCTTAAGTATCTTAAAACCTATGGATTGCTATGTCTCCGAAAGAGAATCAAGCATGTGTACAGGGACATAAACGCAGCAGTGATAGGATTGGAGAGGTTCGGTGAGCAAATGAAGACCCTTTGAAGTCATATTGCATGGTACCCATTCCACGGGTTTCAACTACCCAGGTTTAAGGTATTCTTCCTTCAGCTAAAACATGCATGTGGAACCTAGAGTATGATCAACCATGTGATCGGGAGACGTGTTCAAATATGTCTCAGTTTTCGTACCCTGGTACTCGGGTGCAACATTCCAGACGCTTTACTAACACTCTCCCGACTTGGAGAGTCAGTCCCTTTAACCTCCTGTTTGGCCCAGTTTGCAATTTCTGCGGAAGATGAACAGGAATAGCGAGAACCAATGAGAGACTAGCTGGAGGTGTCTGGACGGGCAAATTTAACTCTCATTTCCCACCAGGAAGAGGAAATAACCAAAGGCTCAGCGTGCCGTGCCGGAACCAGATTAGGGCCTGAAGCCATCCTGCGGTGTTGCGGCCAGCTCACAAGAAAGCGAGTTGAAGAAAGGAGCTCAGGGGCACTGTAATTCACAAACCTGCAGAGTTATAAATGACAGCTATCGTCCAAAAATATACTGAAGTAAGGCTGCCAAGAGGACTTGAAAGCGGGGCAGAATTGCAGGAAACCGATTTCAGGAGGTAGACTGGAATTGCATTGAAAGCATAGGAAAAGAGGCAGAACTTCCACAATGATGCACTTGGCCAAAAAGGGCGTATGCGTTTTTTCCTGAATATATTCAGGAAAAAACGCATACGCCCTTTTTGGCCAACCAAGCAAGCTTGCAAAGGAAATCTGCACTACAATGAAGTCTCACTTCCCCCCGGTCAAAAGGGCCATCTGAAAAAAGTGTAAAATCCAGAAAGGCAGGACAGGCCATGGAGAACTGGGAGCCTTGTTATGCTGATGGGCGGGATGTAAATTGCCAACAGACACTCGGGAGAAGTGTATGGTGTTTCCTGAAACATCTAAAAAACAAAGCAACAGAGCCTAGGGCACTTCCACTTATGGTCCTATAGCTTAGGGAAATTAAAATCAAAAAGATACAGCCACCCCAATGTTTGGGACGCCTCTGTTTACAAGAACCTCGTTTACCGTACAAGTTCAATATCACAGAAAGTGAAAAATGGATAAAGAACTTGTGGTACTTACGTACAATGCAGTATCACTCAGCAGTGAAATCTATGTCATCAGGCCCGTAGCAGCACAATGAGTGGATTCAGGTACGATGATTCTAACTGAAATAAGTCACACAGAAGAAGAAACATCATAAGATAAAAGTAATACACGGAATGTAAACTTGGCTACACAGGAACTGAATTACAGAACAGAACAGGGTCTCAAATTTAGAAAACCAACTTATGCTTGTTTAAGGGTAAAGGTGAGTTGGGGTGCTGCATAAAACCAGAGATTGAAATGAGCACAGATAAAGTTCCTTAAGCCAAATATGGAATAGACAAGAGCTACTCCTTGCTCAACGAAATGGACTCAACACCCCATATTAAACGCCTAAGAATGTACCTGACTCTTAAGTATCTTAAAACCTATGGATTGCTATGTCTCCGAAAGAGAATCAAGCATGTGTACAGGGACATAAACGCAGCAGTGATAGGATTGGAGAGGTTCGGTGAGCAAATGAAGACCCTTTGAAGTCATATTGCATGGTACCCATTCCACGGGTTTCAACTACCCAGGTTTAAGGTATTCTTCCTTCAGCTAAAACATGCATGTGGAACCTAGAGTATGATCAACCATGTGATCGGGAGACGTGTTCAAATATGTCTCAGTTTTCGTACCCTGGTACTCGGGTGCAACATTCCAGACGCTTTACTAACACTCTCCCGACTTGGAGAGTCAGTCCCTTTAACCTCCTGTTTGGCCCAGTTTGCAATTTCTGCGGAAGATGAACAGGAATAGCGAGAACCAATGAGAGACTAGCTGGAGGTGTCTGGACGGGCAAATTTAACTCTCATTTCCCACCAGGAAGAGGAAATAACCAAAGGCTCAGCGTGCCGTGCCGGAACCAGATTAGGGCCTGAAGCCATCCTGCGGTGTTGCGGCCAGCTCACAAGAAAGCGAGTTGAAGAAAGGAGCTCAGGGGCACTGTAATTCACAAACCTGCAGAGTTATAAATGACAGCTATCGTCCAAAAATATACTGAAGTAAGGCTGCCAAGAGGACTTGAAAGCGGGTCAGAATTGCAGGAAACCGATTTCAGGAGGTAGACTGGAATTGCATTGAAAGCATAGGAAAAGAAGCAGAACGTCCACAATGATGCACTTGGCCAAAAAGGGCGTATGCGTTTTTTCCTGAATATATTCAGGAAAAAACGCATACGCCCTTTTTGGCCAACCAAGCAAGCTTGCAAAGGAAATCTGCACTACAATGAAGTCTCACTTCCCCCCAGTCAAAAGGGCCATCTGAAAAAAGTGTAAAATCCAGAAAGGCAGGACAGGCCATGGAGAACTGGGAGCCTTGTTATGCTGATGGGCGGGATGTAAACTGCCAACAGACACTCGGGAGAAGTGTATGGTGTTTCCTGAAACATCTAAAAAACAAAGCAACAGAGCCTAGGGCACTTCCACTTATGGTCCTATAGCTTAGGGAAATTAAAATCAAAAAGATACAGCCACCCCAATGTTTGGGACGCCTCTGTTTACAAGAACCTCGTTTACCGTACAAGTTCAATATCACAGAAAGTGAAAAATGGATAAAGAACTTGTGGTACTTACGTACAATGCAGTATCACTCAGCAGTGAAATCTATGCCATCAGGCCCGTAGCAGCACAATGAGTGGATTCAGGTACGATGATTCTAACTGAAATAAGTCACACAGAAAAAGAAACATCATAAGATATCAGTAATACACGGAATGTAAACTTGGCTACACAGGAACTGAATTACAGAACAGAACAGGGTCTCAAATTTAGAAAACCAACTTATGCTTGTTTAAGGGTAAAGGTGAGTTGGGGTGCTGCATAAAACCAGAGATTGAAATGAGCACAGATAAAGTTCCTTAAGCCAAATATGGAATAGACAAGAGCTACTCCTTGCTCAACGAAATGGACTCAACACCGCATATTAAACGCCTAAGAATGTACCTGACTCTTAAGTATCTTAAAACCTATGGATTGCTATGTCTCCGAAAGAGAATCAAGCATGTGTACAGGGACATAAACGCAGCAGTGATAGGATTGGAGAGGTTCGGTGAGCAAATGAAGACCCTTTGAAGTCATATTGCATGGTACCCATTCCACGGGTTTCAACTACCCAGGTTTAAGGTATTCTTCCTTCAGCTAAAACATGCATGTGGAACCTAGAGTATGATCAACCATGTGATCGGGAGACGTGTTCAAATATGTCTCAGTTTTCGTACCCTGGTACTCGGGTGCAACATTCCAGACGCTTTACTAACACTCTCCCGACTTGGAGAGTCAGTCCCTTTAACCTCCTGTTTGGCCCAGTTTGCAATTTCTGCGGAAGATGAACAGGAATAGCGAGAACCAATGAGAGACTAGCTGGAGGTGTCTGGACGGGCAAATTTAACTCTCATTTCCCACCAGGAAGAGGAAATAACCAAAGGCTCAGCGTGCCGTGCCGGAACCAGATTAGGGCCTGAAGCCATCCTGCGGTGTTGCGGCCAGCTCACAAGAAAACGAGTTGAAGAAAGGAGCTCAGGGGCACTGTAATTCACAAACCTGCAGAGTTATAAATGACAACTATCGTCCAAAAATATACTGAAGTAAGGCTGCCAAGAGGACTTGAAAGCGGGGCAGAATTGCAGGAAACCGATTTCAGGAGGTAGACTGGAATTGCATTGAAAGCATAGGAAAAGAGGCAGAACGTCCACAATGATGCACTTGGCCAAAAAGGGCGTATGCGTTTTTTCCTGAATATATTCAGGAAAAAACGCATACGCCCTTTTTGGCCAACCAAGCAAGCTTGCAAAGGAAATCTGCACTACAATGAAGTCTCACTTCCCCCCGGTCAAAAGGGCCATCTGAAAAAAGTGTAAAATCCAGAAAGGCAGGACAGGCCATGGAGAACTGGAAGCCTTGTTATGCTGATGGGCGGGATGTAAATTGCCAACAGACACTCGGGAGAAGTGTATGGTGTTTCCTGAAACATCTAAAAAACAAAGCAACAGAGCCTAGGGCACTTCCACTTATGGTCCTATAGCTTAGGGAAATTAAAATCAAAAAGATACAGCCACCCCAATGTTTGGGACGCCTCTGTTTACAAGAACCTCGTTTACCGTACAAGTTCAATATCACAGAAAGTGAAAAATGGATAAAGAACTTGTGGTACTTACGTACAATGCAGTATCACTCAGCAGTGAAATCTATGTCATCAGGCCCGTAGCAGCACAATGAGTGGATTCAGGTACGATGATTCTAACTGAAATAAGTCACACAGAAAAAGAAACATCATAAGATATCAGTAATACACGGAATGTCAACTTGGCTACACAGGAACTGAATTACAGAACAGAACAGGGTCTCAAATTTAGAAAACCAACTTATGCTTGTTTAAGGGTAAAGGTGAGTTGGGGTGCTGCATAAAACCAGAGATTGAAATGAGCACAGATAAAGTTCCTTAAGCCAAATATGGAATAGACAAGAGCTACTCCTTGCTCAACGAAATGGACTCAACACCGCATATTAAACGCCTAAGAATGTACCTGACTCTTAAGTATCTTAAAACCTATGGATTGCTATGTCTCCGAAAGAGAATCAAGCATGTGTACAGGGACATAAACGCAGCAGTGATAGGATTGGAGAGGTTCGGTGAGCAAATGAAGACCCTTTGAAGTCATATTGCATGGTACCCATTCCACGGGTTTCAACTACCCAGGTTTAAGGTATTCTTCCTTCAGCTAAAACATGCATGTGGAACCTAGAGTATGATCAACCATGTGATCGGGAGACGTGTTCAAATATGTCTCAGTTTTCGTACCCTGGTACTCGGGTGCAACATTCCAGACGCTTTACTAACACTCTCCCGACTTGGAGAGTCAGTCCCTTTAACCTCCTGTTTGGCCCAGTTTGCAATTTCTGCGGAAGATGAACAGGAATAGCGAGAACCAATGAGAGACTAGCTGGAGGTGTCTGGACGGGCAAATTTAACTCTCATTTCCCACCAGGAAGAGGAAATAACCAAAGGCTCAGCGTGCCGTGCCGGAACCAGATTAGGGCCTGAAGCCATCCTGCGGTGTTGCGGCCAGCTCACAAGAAAGCGAGTTGAAGAAAGGAGCTCAGGGGCACTGTAATTCACAAACCTGCAGAGTTATAAATGACAGCTATCGTCCAAAAATATACTGAAGTAAGGCTGCCAAGAGGACTTGAAAGCGGGGCAGAATTGCAGGAAACCGATTTCAGGAGGTAGACTGGAATTGCATTGAAAGCATAGGAAAAGAGGCAGAACTTCCACAATGATGCACTTGACCAAAAAGGGCGTACGCGTTTTTTCCTGAATATATTCAGGAAAAAACGCATACGCCCTTTTTGGCCAACCAAGCAAGCTTGCAAAGGAAATCTGCACTACAATGAAGTCTCACTTCCCCCCGGTCAAAAGGGCCATCTGAAAAAAGTGTAAAATCCAGAAAGGCAGGACAGGCCATGGAGAACTGGGAGCCTTGTTATGCTGATGGGCGGGATGTAAATTGCCAACAGACACTCGGGAGAAGTGTATGGTGTTTCCTGAAACATCTAAAAAACAAAGCAACAGAGCCTAGGGCACTTCCACTTATGGTCCTATAGCTTAGGGAAATTAAAATCAAAAAGATACAGCCACCCCAATGTTTGGGACGCCTCTGTTTACAAGAACCTCGTTTACCGTACAAGTTCAATATCACAGAAAGTGAAAAATGGATAAAGAACTTGTGGTACTTACGTACAATGCAGTATCACTCAGCAGTGAAATCTATGTCATCAGGCCCGTAGCAGCACAATGAGTGGATTCAGGTACGATGATTCTAACTGAAATAAGTCACACAGAAGAAGAAACATCATAAGATATCAGTAATACACGGAATGTAAACTTGGCTACACAGGAACTGAATTACAGAACAGAACAGGGTCTCAAATTTAGAAAACCAACTTATGCTTGTTTAAGGGTAAAGGTGAGTTGGGGTGCTGCATAAAACCAGAGATTGAAATGAGCACAGATAAAGTTCCTTAAGCCAAATATGGAATAGACAAGAGCTACTCCTTGCTCAACGAAATGGACTCAACACCCCATATTAAACGCCTAAGAATGTACCTGACTCTTAAGTATCTTAAAACCTATGGATTGCTATGTCTCCGAAAGAGAATCAAGCATGTGTACAGGGACATAAACGCAGCAGTGATAGGATTGGAGAGGTTCGGTGAGCAAATGAAGACCCTTTGAAGTCATATTGCATGGTACCCATTCCACGGGTTTCAACTACCCAGGTTTAAGGTATTCTTCCTTCAGCTAAAACATGCATGTGGAACCTAGAGTATGATCAACCATGTGATCGGGAGACGTGTTCAAATATGTCTCAGTTTTCGTACCCTGGTACTCGGGTGCAACATTCCAGACGCTTTACTAACACTCTCCCGACTTGGAGAGTCAGTCCCTTTAACCTCCTGTTTGGCCCAGTTTGCAATTTCTGCGGAAGATGAACAGGAATAGCGAGAACCAATGAGAGACTAGCTGGAGGTGTCTGGACGGGCAAATTTAACTCTCATTTCCCACCAGGAAGAGGAAATAACCAAAGGCTCAGCGTGCCGTGCCGGAACCAGATTAGGGCCTGAAGCCATCCTGCGGTGTTGCGGCCAGCTCACAAGAAAGCGAGTTGAAGAAAGGAGCTCAGGGGCACTGTAATTCACAAACCTGCAGAGTTATAAATGACAGCTATCGTCCAAAAATATACTGAAGTAAGGCTGCCAAGAGGACTTGAAAGCGGGGCAGAATTGCAGGAAACCGATTTCAGGAGGTAGACTGGAATTGCATTGAAAGCATAGGAAAAGAGGCAGAACGTCCACAATGATGCACTTGGCCAAAAAGGGCGTATGCGTTTTTTCCTGAATATATTCAGGAAAAAACGCATACGCCCTTTTTGGCCAACCAAGCAAGCTTGCAAAGGAAATCTGCACTACAATGAAGTCTCACTTCCCCCCAGTCAAAAGGGCCATCTGAAAAAAGTGTAAAATCCAGAAAGGCAGGACAGGCCATGGAGAACTGGGAGCCTTGTTATGCTGATGGGTGGGATGTAAACTGCCAACAGACACTCGGGAGAAGTGTATGGTGTTTCCTGAAACATCTAAAAAACAAAGCAACAGAGCCTAGGGCACTTCCACTTATGGTCCTATAGCTTAGGGAAATTAAAATCAAAAAGATACAGCCACCCCAATGTTTGGGACGCCTCTGTTTACAAGAACCTCGTTTACCGTACAAGTTCAATATCACAGAAAGTGAAAAATGGATAAAGAACTTGTGGTACTTACGTACAATGCAGTATCACTCAGCAGTGAAATCTATGCCATCAGGCCCGTAGCAGCACAATGAGTGGATTCAGGTACGATGATTCTAACTGAAATAAGTCACACAGAAAAAGAAACATCATAAGATATCAGTAATACACGGAATGTAAACTTGGCTACACAGGAACTGAATTACAGAACAGAACAGGGTCTCAAATTTAGAAAACCAACTTATGCTTGTTTAAGGGTAAAGGTGAGTTGGGGTGCTGCATAAAACCAGAGATTGAAATGAGCACAGATAAAGTTCCTTAAGCCAAATATGGAATAGACAAGAGCTACTCCTTGCTCAACGAAATGGACTCAACACCGCATATTAAACGCCTAAGAATGTACCTGACTCTTAAGTATCTTAAAACCTATGGATTGCTATGTCTCCGAAAGAGAATCAAGCATGTGTACAGGGACATAAACGCAGCAGTGATAGGATTGGAGAGGTTCGGTGAGCAAATGAAGACCCTTTGAAGTCATATTGCATGGTACCCATTCCACGGGTTTCAACTACCCAGGTTTAAGGTATTCTTCCTTCAGCTAAAACATGCATGTGGAACCTAGAGTATGATCAACCATGTGATCGGGAGACGTGTTCAAATATGTCTCAGTTTTCGTACCCTGGTACTCGGGTGCAACATTCCAGACGCTTTATTAACACTCTCCCGACTTGGAGAGTCAGTCCCTTTAACCTCCTGTTTGGCCCAGTTTGCAATTTCTGCGGAAGATGAACAGGAATAGCGAGAACCAATGAGAGACTAGCTGGAGGTGTCTGGACGGGCAAATTTAACTCTCATTTCCCACCAGGAAGAGGAAATAACCAAAGGCTCAGCGTGCCGTGCCGGAACCAGATTAGGGCCTGAAGCCATCCTGCGGTGTTGCGGCCAGCTCACAAGAAAGCGAGTTGAAGAAAGGAGCTCAGGGGCACTGTAATTCACAAACCTGCAGAGTTATAAATGACAGCTATCGTCCAAAAATATACTGAAGTAAGGCTGCCAAGAGGACTTGAAAGCGGGGCAGAATTGCAGGAAACCGATTTCAGGAGGTAGACTGGAATTGCATTGAAAGCATAGGAAAAGAGGCAGAACGTCCACAATGATGCACTTGGCCAAAAAGGGCGTATGCGTTTTTTCCTGAATATATTCAGGAAAAAACGCATACGCCCTTTTTGGCCAACCAAGCAAGCTTGCAAAGGAAATCTGCACTACAATGAAGTCTCACTTCCCCCCGGTCAAAAGGGCCATCTGAAAAAAGTGTAAAATCCAGAAAGGCAGGACAGGCCATGGAGAACTGGGAGCCTTGTTATGCTGATGGGCGGGATGTAAATTGCCAACAGACACTCGGGAGAAGTGTATGGTGTTTCCTGAAACATCTAAAAAACAAAGCAACAGAGCCTAGGGCACTTCCACTTATGGTCCTATAGCTTAGGGAAATTAAAATCAAAAAGATACAGCCACCCCAATGTTTGGGACGCCTCTGTTTACAAGAACCTCGTTTACCGTACAAGTTCAATATCACAGAAAGTGAAAAATGGATAAAGAACTTGTGGTACTTACGTACAATGCAGTATCACTCAGCAGTGAAATCTATGTCATCAGGCCCGTAGCAGCACAATGAGTGGATTCAGGTACGATGATTCTAACTGAAATAAGTCACACAGAAGAAGAAACATCATAAGATATCAGTAATACACGGAATGTAAACTTGGCTACACAGGAACTGAATTACAGAACAGAACAGGGTCTCAAATTTAGAAAACCAACTTATGCTTGTTTAAGGGTAAAGGTGAGTTGGGGTGCTGCATAAAACCAGAGATTGAAATGAGCACAGATAAAGTTCCTTAAGCCAAATATGGAATAGACAAGAGCTACTCCTTGCTCAACGAAATGGACTCAACACCCCATATTAAACGCCTAAGAATGTACCTGACTCTTAAGTATCTTAAAACCTATGGATTGCTATGTCTCCGAAAGAGAATCAAGCATGTGTACAGGGACATAAACGCAGCAGTGATAGGATTGGAGAGGTTCGGTGAGCAAATGAAGACCCTTTGAAGTCATATTGCATGGTACCCATTCCACGGGTTTCAACTACCCAGGTTTAAGGTATTCTTCCTTCAGCTAAAACATGCATGTGGAACCTAGAGTATGATCAACCATGTGATCGGGAGACGTGTTCAAATATGTCTCAGTTTTCGTACCCTGGTACTCGGGTGCAACATTCCAGACGCTTTACTAACACTCTCCCGACTTGGAGAGTCAGTCCCTTTAACCTCCTGTTTGGCCCAGTTTGCAATTTCTGCGGAAGATGAACAGGAATAGCGAGAACCAATGAGAGACTAGCTGGAGGTGTCTGGACGGGCAAATTTAACTCTCATTTCCCACCAGGAAGAGGAAATAACCAAAGGCTCAGCGTGCCGTGCCGGAACCAGATTAGGGCCTGAAGCCATCCTGCGGTGTTGCGGCCAGCTCACAAGAAAGCGAGTTGAAGAAAGGAGCTCAGGGGCACTGTAATTCACAAACCTGCAGAGTTATAAATGACAGCTATCGTCCAAAAATATACTGAAGTAAGGCTGCCAAGAGGACTTGAAAGCGGGTCAGAATTGCAGGAAACCGATTTCAGGAGGTAGACTGGAATTGCATTGAAAGCATAGGAAAAGAGGCAGAACGTCCACAATGATGCACTTGGCCAAAAAGGGCGTATGCGTTTTTTCCTGAATATATTCAGGAAAAAACGCATACGCACTTTTTGGCCAACCAAGCAAGCTTGCAAAGGAAATCTGCACTACAATGAAGTCTCACTTCCTCCCGGTCAAAAGGGCCATCTGAAAAAAGTGTAAAATCCAGAAAGGCAGGACAGGCCATGGAGAACTGGGAGCCTTGTTATGCTGATGGGCGGGATGTAAACTGCCAACAGACACTCGGGAGAAGTGTATGGTGTTTCCTGAAACATCTAAAAAACAAAGCAACAGAGCCTAGGGCACTTCCACTTATGGTCCTATAGCTTAGGGAAATTAAAATCAAAAAGATACAGCCACCCCAATGTTTGGGACGCCTCTGTTTACAAGAACCTCGTTTACCGTACAAGTTCAATATCACAGAAAGTGAAAAATGGATAAAGAACTTGTGGTACTTACGTACAATGCAGTATCACTCAGCAGTGAAATCTATGTCATCAGGCCCGTAGCAGCACAATGAGTGGATTCAGGTACGATGATTCTAACTGAAATAAGTCACAGAGAAGAAGAAACATCATAAGATATCAGTAATACACGGAATGTAAACTTGGCTACACAGGAACTGAATTACAGAACAGAACAGGGTCTCAAATTTAGAAAACCAACTTATGCTTGTTTAAGGGTAAAGGTGAGTTGGGGTGCTGCATAAAACCAGAGATTGAAATGAGCACAGATAAAGTTCCTTAAGCCAAATATGGAATAGACAAGAGCTACTCCTTGCTCAACGAAATGGACTCAACACCGCATATTAAACGCCTAAGAATGTACCTGACTCTTAAGTATCTTAAAACCTATGGATTGCTATGTCTCCGAAAGAGAATCAAGCATGTGTACAGGGACATAAACGCAGCAGTGATAGGATTGGAGAGGTTCGGTGAGCAAATGAAGACCCTTTGAAGTCATATTGCATGGTACCCATTCCACGGGTTTCAACTACCCAGGTTTAAGGTATTCTTCCTTCAGCTAAAACATGCATGTGGAACCTAGAGTATGATCAACCATGTGATCGGGAGACGTGTTCAAATATGTCTCAGTTTTCGTACCCTGGTACTCGGGTGCAACATTCCAGACGCTTTACTAACACTCTCCCGACTTGGAGAGTCAGTCCCTTTAACCTCCTGTTTGGCCCAGTTTGCAATTTCTGCGGAAGATGAACAGGAATAGCGAGAACCAATGAGAGACTAGCTGGAGGTGTCTGGACGGGCAAATTTAACTCTCATTTCCCACCAGGAAGAGGAAATAACCAAAGGCTCAGCGTGCCGTGCCGGAACCAGATTAGGGCCTGAAGCCATCCTGCGGTGTTGCGGCCAGCTCACAAGAAAACGAGTTGAAGAAAGGAGCTCAGGGGCACTGTAATTCACAAACCTGCAGAGTTATAAATGACAGCTATCGTCCAAAAATATACTGAAGTAAGGCTGCCAAGAGGACTTGAAAGCGGGGCAGAATTGCAGGAAACCGATTTCAGGAGGTAGACTGGAATTGCATTGAAAGCATAGGAAAAGAGGCAGAACGTCCACAATGATGCACTTGGCCAAAAAGGGCGTATGCGTTTTTTCCTGAATATATTCAGGAAAAAACGCATACGCCCTTTTTGGCCAACCAAGCAAGCTTGCAAAGGAAATCTGCACTACAATGAAGTCTCACTTCCCCCCGGTCAAAAGGGCCATCTGAAAAAAGTGTAAAATCCAGAAAGGCAGGACAGGCCATGGAGAACTGGGAGCCTTGTTATGCTGATGGGCGGGATGTAAATTGCCAACAGACACTCGGGAGAAGTGTATGGTGTTTCCTGAAACATCTAAAAAACAAAGCAACAGAGCCTAGGGCACTTCCACTTATGGTCCTATAGCTTAGGGAAATTAAAATCAAAAAGATACAGCCACCCCAATGTTTGGGACGCCTCTGTTTACAAGAACCTCGTTTACCGTACAAGTTCAATATCACAGAAAGTGAAAAATGGATAAAGAACTTGTGGTACTTACGTACAATGCAGTATCACTCAGCAGTGAAATCTATGTCATCAGGCCCGTAGCAGCACAATGAGTGGATTCAGGTACGATGATTCTAACTGAAATAAGTCACACAGAAGAAGAAACATCATAAGATATCAGTAATACACGGAATGTCAACTTGGCTACACAGGAACTGAATTACAGAACAGAACAGGGTCTCAAATTTAGAAAACCAACTTATGCTTGTTTAAGGGTAAAGGTGAGTTGGGGTGCTGCATAAAACCAGAGATTGAAATGAGCACAGATAAAGTTCCTTAAGCCAAATATGGAATAGACAAGAGCTACTCCTTGCTCAACGAAATGGACTCAACACCCCATATTAAACGCCTAAGAATGTACCTGACTCTTAAGTATCTTAAAACCTATGGATTGCTATGTCTCCGAAAGAGAATCAAGCATGTGTACAGGGACATAAACGCAGCAGTGATAGGATTGGAGAGGTTCGGTGAGCAAATGAAGACCCTTTGAAGTCATATTGCATGGTACCCATTCCACGGGTTTCAACTACCCAGGTTTAAGGTATTCTTCCTTCAGCTAAAACATGCATGTGGAACCTAGAGTATGATCAACCATGTGATCGGGAGACGTGTTCAAATATGTCTCAGTTTTCGTACCCTGGTACTCGGGTGCAACATTCCAGACGCTTTACTAACACTCTCCCGACTTGGAGAGTCAGTCCCTTTAACCTCCTGTTTGGCCCAGTTTGCAATTTCTGCGGAAGATGAACAGGAATAGCGAGAACCAATGAGAGACTAGCTGGAGGTGTCTGGACGGGCAAATTTAACTCTCATTTCCCACCAGGAAGAGGAAATAACCAAAGGCTCAGCGTGCCGTGCCGGAACCAGATTAGGGCCTGAAGCCATCCTGCGGTGTTGCGGCCAGCTCACAAGAAAGCGAGTTGAAGAAAGGAGCTCAGGGGCACTGTAATTCACAAACCTGCAGAGTTATAAATGACAGCTATCGTCCAAAAATATACTGAAGTAAGGCTGCCAAGAGGACTTGAAAGCGGGGCAGAATTGCAGGAAACCGATTTCAGGAGGTAGACTGGAATTGCATTGAAAGCATAGGAAAAGAGGCAGAACGTCCACAATGATGCACTTGGCCAAAAAGAGCGTATGCGTTTTTTCCTGAATATATTCAGGAAAAAACGCATACGCCCTTTTTGGCCAACCAAGCAAGCTTGCAAAGGAAATCTGCACTACAATGAAGTCTCACTTCCCCCCGGTCAAAAGGGCCATCTGAAAAAAGTGTAAAATCCAGAAAGGCAGGACAGGCCATGGAGAACTGGGAGCCTTGTTATGCTGATGGGCGGGATGTAAATTGCCAACAGACACTCGGGAGAAGTGTATGGTGTTTCCTGAAACATCTAGAAAACAAAGCAACAGAGCCTAGGGCACTTCCACTTATGGTCCTATAGCTTAGGGAAATTAAAATCAAAAAGATACAGCCACCCCAATGTTTGGGACGCCTCTGTTTACAAGAACCTCGTTTACCGTACAAGTTCAATATCACAGAAAGTGAAAAATGGATAAAGAACTTGTGGTACTTACGTACAATGCAGTATCACTCAGCAGTGAAATCTATGTCATCAGGCCCGTAGCAGCACAATGAGTGGATTCAGGTACGATGATTCTAACTGAAATAAGTCACACAGAAAAAGAAACATCATAAGATATCAGTAATACACGGAATGTAAACTTGGCTACACAGGAACTGAATTACAGAACAGAACAGGGTCTCAAATTTAGAAAACCAACTTATGCTTGTTTAAGGGTAAAGGTGAGTTGGGGTGCTGCATAAAACCAGAGATTGAAATGAGCACAGATAAAGTTCCTTAAGCCAAATATGGAATAGACAAGAGCTACTCCTTGCTCAACGAAATGGACTCAACACCCCATATTAAACGCCTAAGAATGTACCTGACTCTTAAGTATCTTAAAACCTATGGATTGCTATGTCTCCGAAAGAGAATCAAGCATGTGTACAGGGACATAAACGCAGCAGTGATAGGATTGGAGAGGTTCGGTGAGCAAATGAAGACCCTTTGAAGTCATATTGCATGGTACCCATTCCACGGGTTTCAACTACCCAGGTTTAAGGTATTCTTCCTTCAGCTAAAACATGCATGTGGAACCTAGAGTATGATCAACCATGTGATCGGGAGACGTGTTCAAATATGTCTCAGTTTTCGTACCCTGGTACTCGGGTGCAACATTCCAGACGCTTTACTAACACTCTCCCGACTTGGAGAGTCAGTCCCTTTAACCTCCTGTTTGGCCCAGTTTGCAATTTCTGCGGAAGATGAACAGGAATAGCGAGAACCAATGAGAGACTAGCTGGAGGTGTCTGGACGGGCAAATTTAACTCTCATTTCCCACCAGGAAGAGGAAATAACCAAAGGCTCAGCGTGCCGTGCCGGAACCAGATTAGGGCCTGAAGCCATCCTGCGGTGTTGCGGCCAGCTCACAAGAAAGCGAGTTGAAGAAAGGAGCTCAGGGGCACTGTAATTCACAAACCTGCAGAGTTATAAATGACAGCTATCGTCCAAAAATATACTGAAGTAAGGCTGCCAAGAGGACTTGAAAGCGGGGCAGAATTGCAGGAAACCGATTTCAGGAGGTAGACTGGAATTGCATTGAAAGCATAGGAAAAGAGGCAGAACGTCCACAATGATGCACTTGGCCAAAAAGGGCGTATGCGTTTTTTCCTGAATATATTCAGGAAAAAACGCATACGCCCTTTTTGGCCAACCAAGCAAGCTTGCAAAGGAAATCTGCACTACAATGAAGTCTCACTTCCCCCCGGTCAAAAGAGCCATCTGAAAAAAGTGTAAAATCCAGAAAGGCAGGACAGGCCATGGAGAACTGGGAGCCTTTTTATGCTGATGGGCGGGATGTAAACTGCCAACAGACACTCGGGAGAAGTGTATGGTGTTTCCTGAAACATCTAAAAAACAAAGCAACAGAGCCTAGGGCACTTCCACTTATGGTCCTATAGCTTAGGGAAATTAAAATCAAAAAGATACAGCCACCCCAATGTTTGGGACGCCTCTGTTTACAAGAACCTCGTTTACCGTACAAGTTCAATATCACAGAAAGTGAAAAATGGATAAAGAACTTGTGGTACTTACGTACAATGCAGTATCACTCAGCAGTGAAATCTATGCCATCAGGCCCGTAGCAGCACAATGAGTGGATTCAGGTACGATGATTCTAACTGAAATAAGTCACACAGAAAAAGAAACATCATAAGATATCAGTAATACACGGAATGTAAACTTGGCTACACAGGAACTGAATTACAGAACAGAACACGGTCTCAAATTTAGAAAACCAACTTATGCTTGTTTAAGGGTAAAGGTGAGTTGGGGTGCTGCATAAAACCAGAGATTGAAATGAGCACAGATAAAGTTCCTTAAGCCAAATATGGAATAGACAAGAGCTACTCCTTGCTCAACGAAATGGACTCAACACCCCATATTAAACGCCTAAGAATGTACCTGACTCTTAAGTATCTTAAAACCTATGGATTGCTATGTCTCCGAAAGAGAATCAAGCATGTGTACAGGGACATAAACGCAGCAGTGATAGGATTGGAGAGGTTCGGTGAGCAAATGAAGACCCTTTGAAGTCATATTGCATGGTACCCATTCCACGGGTTTCAACTACCCAGGTTTAAGGTATTCTTCCTTCAGCTAAAACATGCATGTGGAACCTAGAGTATGATCAACCATGTGATCGGGAGACGTGTTCAAATATGTCTCAGTTTTCGTACCCTGGTACTCGGGTGCAACATTCCAGACGCTTTACTAACACTCTCCCGACTTGGAGAGTCAGTCCCTTTAACCTCCTGTTTGGCCCAGTTTGCAATTTCTGCGGAAGATGAACAGGAATAGCGAGAACCAATGAGAGACTAGCTGGAGGTGTCTGGACGGGCAAATTTAACTCTCATTTCCCACCAGGAAGAGGAAATAACCAAAGGCTCAGCGTGCCGTGCCGGAACCAGATTAGGGCCTGAAGCCATCCTGCGGTGTTGCGGCCAGCTCACAAGAAAGCGAGTTGAAGAAAGGAGCTCAGGGGCACTGTAATTCACAAACCTGCAGAGTTATAAATGACAACTATCGTCCAAAAATATACTGAAGTAAGGCTGCCAAGAGGACTTGAAAGCGGGGCAGAATTGCAGGAAACCGATTTCAGGAGGTAGACTGGAATTGCATTGAAAGCATAGGAAAAGAGGCAGAACGTCCACAATGATGCACTTGGCCAAAAAGGGCGTATGCGTTTTTTCCTGAATATATTCAGGAAAAAACGCATACGCCCTTTTTGGCCAACCAAGCAAGCTTGCAAAGGAAATCTGCACTACAATGAAGTCTCACTTCCCCCCGGTCAAAAGGGCCATCTGAAAAAAGTGTAAAATCCAGAAAGGCAGGACAGGCCATGGAGAACTGGGAGCCTTGTTATGCTGATGGGCGGGATGTAAATTGCCAACAGACACTCGGGAGAAGTGTATGGTGTTTCCTGAAACATCTAAAAAACAAAGCAACAGAGCCTAGGGCACTTCCACTTATGGTCCTATAGCTTAGGGAAATTAAAATCAAAAAGATACAGCCACCCCAATGTTTGGGACGCCTCTGTTTACAAGAACCTCGTTTACCGTACAAGTTCAATATCACAGAAAGTGAAAAATGGGTAAAGAACTTGTGGTACTTACGTACAATGCAGTATCACTCAGCAGTGAAATCTATGTCATCAGGCCCGTAGCAGCACAATGAGTGGATTCAGGTACGATGATTCTAACTGAAATAAGTCACAGAGAAAAAGAAACATCATAAGATATCAGTAATACACGGAATGTCAACTTGGCTACACAGGAACTGAATTACAGAACAGAACAGGGTCTCAAATTTAGAAAACCAACTTATGCTTGTTTAAGGGTAAAGGTGAGTTGGGGTGCTGCATAAAACCAGAGATTGAAATGAGCACAGATAAAGTTCCTTAAGCCAAATATGGAATAGACAAGAGCTACTCCTTGCTCAACGAAATGGACTCAACACCGCATATTAAACGCCTAAGAATGTACCTGACTCTTAAGTATCTTAAAACCTATGGATTGCTATGTCTCCGAAAGAGAATCAAGCATGTGTACAGGGACATAAACGCAGCAGTGATAGGATTGGAGAAGTTCGGTGAGCAAATGAAGACCCTTTGAAGTCATATTGCATGGTACCCATTCCACGGGTTTCAACTACCCAGGTTTAAGGTATTCTTCCTTCAGCTAAAACATGCATGTGGAACCTAGAGTATGATCAACCATGTGATCGGGAGACGTGTTCAAATATGTCTCAGTTTTCGTACCCTGGTACTCGGGTGCAACATTCCAGACGCTTTACTAACACTCTCCCGACTTGGAGAGTCAGTCCCTTTAACCTCCTGTTTGGCCCAGTTTGCAATTTCTGTGGAAGATGAACAGGAATAGCGAGAACCAATGAGAGACTAGCTGGAGGTGTCTGGACGGGCAAATTTAACTCTCATTTCCCACCAGGAAGAGGAAATAACCAAAGGCTCAGCGTGCCGTGCCGGAACCAGATTAGGGCCTGAAGCCATCCTGCGGTGTTGCGGCCAGCTCACAAGAAAGCGAGTTGAAGAAAGGAGCTCAGGGGCACTGTAATTCACAAACCTGCAGAGTTATAAATGACAGCTATCGTCCAAAAATATACTGAAGTAAGGCTGCCAAGAGGACTTGAAAGCGGGGCAGAATTGCAGGAAACCGATTTCAGGAGGTAGACTGGAATTGCATTGAAAGCATAGGAAAAGAGGCAGAACGTCCACAATGATGCACTTGGCCAAAAAGGGCGTATGCGTTTTTTCCTGAATATATTCAGGAAAAAACGCATACGCCCTTTTTGGCCAACCAAGCAAGCTTGCAAAGGAAATCTGCACTACAATGAAGTCTCACTTCCCCCCGGTCAAAAGGGCCATCTGAAAAAAGTGTAAAATCCAGAAAGGCAGGACAGGCCATGGAGAACTGGGAGCCTTGTTATGCTGATGGGCGGGATGTAAATTGCCAACAGACACTCGGGAGAAGTGTATGGTGTTTCCTGAAACATCTAGAAAACAAAGCAACAGAGCCTAGGGCACTTCCACTTATGGTCCTATAGCTTAGGGAAATTAAAATCAAAAAGATACAGCCACCCCAATGTTTGGGACGCCTCTGTTTACAAGAACCTCGTTTACCGTACAAGTTCAATATCACAGAAAGTGAAAAATGGATAAAGAACTTGTGGTACTTACGTACAATGCAGTATCACTCAGCAGTGAAATCTATGTCATCAGGCCCGTAGCAGCACAATGAGTGGATTCAGGTACGATGATTCTAACTGAAATAAGTCACACAGAAAAAGAAACATCATAAGATATCAGTAATACACGGAATGTAAACTTGGCTACACAGGAACTGAATTACAGAACAGAACAGGGTCTCACATTTAGAAAACCAACTTATGCTTGTTTAAGGGTAAAGGTGAGTTGGGGTGCTGCATAAAACCAGAGATTGAAATGAGCACAGATAAAGTTCCTTAAGCCAAATATGGAATAGACAAGAGCTACTCCTTGCTCAACGAAATGGACTCAACACCGCATATTAAACGCCTAAGAATGTACCTGACTCTTAAGTATCTTAAAACCTATGGATTGCTATGTCTCCGAAAGAGAATCAAGCATGTGTACAGGGACATAAACGCAGCAGTGATAGGATTGGAGAGGTTCGGTGAGCAAATGAAGACCCTTTGAAGTCATATTGCATGGTACCCATTCCACGGGTTTCAACTACCCAGGTTTAAGGTATTCTTCCTTCAGCTAAAACATGCATGTGGAACCTAGAGTATGATCAACCATGTGATCGGGAGACGTGTTCAAATATGTCTCAGTTTTCGTACCCTGGTACTCGGGTGCAACATTCCAGACGCTTTACTAACACTCTCCCGACTTGGAGAGTCAGTCCCTTTAACCTCCTGTTTGGCCCAGTTTGCAATTTCTGCGGAAGATGAACAGGAATAGCGAGAACCAATGAGAGACTAGCTGGAGGTGTCTGGACGGGCAAATTTAACTCTCATTTCCCACCAGGAAGAGGAAATAACCAAAGGCTCAGCGTGCCGTGCCGGAACCAGATTAGGGCCTGAAGCCATCCTGCGGTGTTGCGGCCAGCTCACAAGAAAGCGAGTTGAAGAAAGGAGCTCAGGGGCACTGTAATTCACAAACCTGCAGAGTTATAAATGACAGCTATCGTCCAAAAATATACTGAAGTAAGGCTGCCAAGAGGACTTGAAAGCGGGGCAGAATTGCAGGAAACCGATTTCAGGAGGTAGACTGGAATTGCATTGAAAGCATAGGAAAAGAGGCAGAACGTCCACAATGATGCACTTGGCCAAAAAGGGCGTATGCGTTTTTTCCTGAATATATTCAGGAAAAAACGCATACGCCCTTTTTGGCCAACCAAGCAAGCTTGCAAAGGAAATCTGCACTACAATGAAGTCTCACTTCCCCCTGGTCAAAAGGGCCATCTGAAAAAAGTGTAAAATCCAGAAAGGCAGGACAGGCCATGGAGAACTGGGAGCCTTGTTATGCTGATGGGCGGGATGTAAATTGCCAACAGACACTCGGGAGAAGTGTATGGTGTTTCCTGAAACATCTAAAAAACAAAGCAACAGAGCCTAGGGCACTTCCACTTATGGTCCTATAGCTTAGGGAAATTAAAATCAAAAAGATACAGCCACCCCAATGTTTGGGACGCCTCTGTTTACAAGAACCTCGTTTACCGTACAAGTTCAATATCACAGAAAGTGAAAAATGGATAAAGAACTTGTGGTACTTACGTACAATGCAGTATCACTCAGCAGTGAAATCTATGTCATCAGGCCCGTAGCAGCACAATGAGTGGATTCAGGTACGATGATTCTAACTGAAATAAGTCACACAGAAAAAGAAACATCATAAGATATCAGTAATACACGGAATGTAAACTTGGCTACACATGAACTGAATTACAGAACAGAACAGGGTCTCAAATTTAGAAAACCAACTTATGCTTGTTTAAGGGTAAAGGTGAGTTGGGGTGCTGCATAAAACCAGAGATTGAAATGAGCACAGATAAAGTTCCTTAAGCCAAATATGGAATAGACAAGAGCTACTCCTTGCTCAACGAAATGGACTCAACACCCCATATTAAACGCCTAAGAATGTACCTGACTCTTAAGTATCTTAAAACCTATGGATTGCTATGTCTCCGAAAGAGAATCAAGCATGTGTACAGGGACATAAACGCAGCAGTGATAGGATTGGAGAGGTTCGGTGAGCAAATGAAGACCCTTTGAAGTCATATTGCATGGTACCCATTCCACGGGTTTCAACTACCCAGGTTTAATGTATTCTTCCTTCAGCTAAAACATGCATGTGGAACCTAGAGTATGATCAACCATGTGATCGGGAGACGTGTTCAAATATGTCTCAGTTTTCGTACCCTGGTACTCGGGTGCAACATTCCAGACGCTTTACTAACACTCTCCCGACTTGGAGAGTCAGTCCCTTTAACCTCCTGTTTGGCCCAGTTTGCAATTTCTGCGGAAGATGAACAGGAATAGCGAGAACCAATGAGAGACTAGCTGGAGGTGTCTGGACGGGCAAATTTAACTCTCATTTCCCACCAGGAAGAGGAAATAACCAAAGGCTCAGCGTGCCGTGCCGGAACCAGATTAGGGCCTGAAGCCATCCTGCGGTGTTGCGGCCAGCTCACAAGAAAGCGAGTTGAAGAAAGGAGCTCAGGGGCACTGTAATTCACAAACCTGCAGAGTTATAAATGACAGCTATCGTCCAAAAATATACTGAAGTAAGGCTGCCAAGAGGACTTGAAAGCGGGGCAGAATTGCAGGAAACCGATTTCAGGAGGTAGACTGGAATTGCATTGAAAGCATAGGAAAAGAGGCAGAACGTCCACAATGATGCACTTGGCCAAAAAGGGCGTATGCGTTTTTTCCTGAATATATTCAGGAAAAAACGCATACGCCCTTTTTGGCCAACCAAGCAAGCTTGCAAAGGAAATCTGCACTACAATGAAGTCTCACTTCCCCCCGGTCAAAAGGGCCATCTGAAAAAAGTGTAAAATCCAGAAAGGCAGGACAGGCCATGGAGAACTGGGAGCCTTGTTATGCTGATGGGCGGGATGTAAATTGCCAACAGACACTCGGGAGAAGTGTATGGTGTTTCCTGAAACATCTAAAAAACAAAGCAACAGAGCCTAGGGCACTTCCACTTATGGTCCTATAGCTTAGGGAAATTAAAATCAAAAAGATACAGCCACCCCAATGTTTGGGACGCCTCTGTTTACAAGAACCTCGTTTACCGTACAAGTTCAATATCACAGAAAGTGAAAAATGGGTAAAGAACTTGTGGTACTTACGTACAATGCAGTATCACTCAGCAGTGAAATCTATGTCATCAGGCCCGTAGCAGCACAATGAGTGGATTCAGGTACGATGATTCTAACTGAAATAAGTCACACAGAAAAAGAAACATCATAAGATATCAGTAATACACGGAATGTCAACTTGGCTACACAGGAACTGAATTACAGAACAGAACAGGGTCTCAAATTTAGAAAACCAACTTATGCTTGTTTAAGGGTAAAGGTGAGTTGGGGTGCTGCATAAAACCAGAGATTGAAATGAGCACAGATAAAGTTCCTTAAGCCAAATATGGAATAGACAAGAGCTACTCCTTGCTCAACGAAATGGACTCAACACCGCATATTAAACGCCTAAGAATGTACCTGACTCTTAAGTATCTTAAAACCTATGGATTGCTATGTCTCCGAAAGAGAATCAAGCATGTGTACAGGGACATAAACGCAGCAGTGATAGGATTGGAGAGGTTCGGTGAGCAAATGAAGACCCTTTGAAGTCATATTGCATGGTACCCATTCCACGGGTTTCAACTACCCAGGTTTAAGGTATTCTTCCTTCAGCTAAAACATGCATGTGGAACCTAGAGTATGATCAACCATGTGATCGGGAGACGTGTTCAAATATGTCTCAGTTTTCGTACCCTGGTACTCGGGTGCAACATTCCAGACGCTTTACTAACACTCTCCCGACTTGGAGAGTCAGTCCCTTTAACCTCCTGTTTGGCCCAGTTTGCAATTTCTGCGGAAGATGAACAGGAATAGCGAGAACCAATGAGAGACTAGCTGGAGGTGTCTGGACGGGCAAATTTAACTCTCATTTCCCACCAGGAAGAGGAAATAACCAAAGGCTCAGCGTGCCGTGCCGGAACCAGATTAGGGCCTGAAGCCATCCTGCGGTGTTGCGGCCAGCTCACAAGAAAGCGAGTTGAAGAAAGGAGCTCAGGGGCACTGTAATTCACAAACCTGCAGAGTTATAAATGACAGCTATCGTCCAAAAATATACTGAAGTAAGGCTGCCAAGAGGACTTGAAAGCGGGGCAGAATTGCAGGAAACCGATTTCAGGAGGTAGACTGGAATTGCATTGAAAGCATAGGAAAAGAGGCAGAACGTCCACAATGATGCACTTGGCCAAAAAGGGCGTATGCGTTTTTTCCTGAATATATTCAGGAAAAAACGCATACGCCCTTTTTGGCCAACCAAGCAAGCTTGCAAAGGAAATCTGCACTACAATGAAGTCTCACTTCCCCCCGGTCAAAAGGGCCATCTGAAAAAAGTGTAAAATCCAGAAAGGCAGGACAGGCCATGGAGAACTGGGAGCCTTGTTATGCTGATGGGCGGGATGTAAATTGCCAACAGACACTCGGGAGAAGTGTATGGTGTTTCCTGAAACATCTAGAAAACAAAGCAACAGAGCCTAGGGCACTTCCACTTATGGTCCTATAGCTTAGGGAAATTAAAATCAAAAAGATACAGCCACCCCAATGTTTGGGACGCCTCTGTTTACAAGAACCTCGTTTACCGTACAAGTTCAATATCACAGAAAGTGAAAAATGGATAAAGAACTTGTGGTACTTACGTACAATGCAGTATCACTCAGCAGTGAAATCTATGTCATCAGGCCCGTAGCAGCACAATGAGTGGATTCAGGTACGATGATTCTAACTGAAATAAGTCACACAGAAAAAGAAACATCATAAGATATCAGTAATACACGGAATGTAAACTTGGCTACACAGGAACTGAATTACAGAACAGAACAGGGTCTCAAATTTAGAAAACCAACTTATGCTTGTTTAAGGGTAAAGGTGAGTTGGGGTGCTGCATAAAACCAGAGATTGAAATGAGCACAGATAAAGTTCCTTAAGCCAAATATGGAATAGACAAGAGCTACTCCTTGCTCAACGAAATGGACTCAACACCCCATATTAAACGCCTAAGAATGTACCTGACTCTTAAGTATCTTAAAACCTATGGATTGCTATGTCTCCGAAAGAGAATCAAGCATGTGTACAGGGACATAAACGCAGCAGTGATAGGATTGGAGAGGTTCGGTGAGCAAATGAAGACCCTTTGAAGTCATATTGCATGGTACCCATTCCACGGGTTTCAACTACCCAGGTTTAAGGTATTCTTCCTTCAGCTAAAACATGCATGTGGAACCTAGAGTATGATCAACCATGTGATCGGGAGACGTGTTCAAATATGTCTCAGTTTTCGTACCCTGGTACTCGGGTGCAACATTCCAGACGCTTTACTAACACTCTCCCGACTTGGAGAGTCAGTCCCTTTAACCTCCTGTTTGGCCCAGTTTGCAATTTCTGCGGAAGATGAACAGGAATAGCGAGAACCAATGAGAGACTAGCTGGAGGTGTCTGGACGGGCAAATTTAACTCTCATTTCCCACCAGGAAGAGGAAATAACCAAAGGCTCAGCGTGCCGTGCCGGAACCAGATTAGGGCCTGAAGCCATCCTGCGGTGTTGCGGCCAGCTCACAAGAAAGCGAGTTGAAGAAAGGAGCTCAGGGGCACTGTAATTCACAAACCTGCAGAGTTATAAATGACAGCTATCGTCCAAAAATATACTGAAGTAAGGCTGCCAAGAGGACTTGAAAGCGGGGCAGAATTGCAGGAAACCGATTTCAGGAGGTAGACTGGAATTGCATTGAAAGCATAGGAAAAGAGGCAGAACGTCCACAATGATGCACTTGGCCAAAAAGGGCGTATGCGTTTTTTCCTGAATATATTCAGGAAAAAACGCATACGCCCTTTTTGGCCAACCAAGCAAGCTTGCAAAGGAAATCTGCACTACAATGAAGTCTCACTTCCCCCCGGTCAAAAGGGCCATCTGAAAAAAGTGTAAAATCCAGAAAGGCAGGACAGGCCATGGAGAACTGGGAGCCTTGTTATGCTGATGGGCGGGATGTAAATTGCCAACAGACACTCGGGAGAAGTGTATGGTGTTTCCTGAAACATCTAAAAAACAAAGCAACAGAGCCTAGGGCACTTCCACTTATGGTCCTATAGCTTAGGGAAATTAAAATCAAAAAGACACAGCCACCCCAATGTTTGGGACGCCTCTGTTTACAAGAACCTCGTTTACCGTACAAGTTCAATATCACAGAAAGTGAAAAATGGATAAAGAACTTGTGGTACTTACGTACAATGCAGTATCACTCAGCAGTGAAATCTATGTCATCAGGCCCGTAGCAGCACAATGAGTGGATTCAGGTACGATGATTCTAACTGAAATAAGTCACACAGAAGAAGAAACATCATAAGATATCAGTAATACACGGAATGTAAACTTGGCTACACAGGAACTGAATTACAGAACAGAACAGGGTCTCAAATTTAGAAAACCAACTTATGCTTGTTTAAGGGTAAAGGTGAGTTGGGGTGCTGCATAAAACCAGAGATTGAAATGAGCACAGATAAAGTTCCTTAAGCCAAATATGGAATAGACAAGAGCTACTCCTTGCTCAACGAAATGGACTCAACACCCCATATTAAACGCCTAAGAATGTACCTGACTCTTAAGTATCTTAAAACCTATGGATTGCTATGTCTCCGAAAGAGAATCAAGCATGTGTACAGGGACATAAACGCAGCAGTGATAGGATTGGAGAGGTTCGGTGAGCAAATGAAGACCCTTTGAAGTCATATTGCATGGTACCCATTCCACGGGTTTCAACTACCCAGGTTTAAGGTATTCTTCCTTCAGCTAAAACATGCATGTGGAATCTAGAGTATGATCAACCATGTGATCGGGAGACGTGTTCAAATATGTCTCAGTTTTCGTACCCTGGTACTCGGGTGCAACATTCCAGACGCTTTACTAACACTCTCCCGACTTGGAGAGTCAGTCCCTTTAACCTCCTGTTTGGCCCAGTTTGCAATTTCTGCGGAAGATGAACAGGAATAGCGAGAACCAATGAGAGACTAGCTGGAGGTGTCTGGACGGGCAAATTTAACTCTCATTTCCCACCAGGAAGAGGAAATAACCAAAGGCTCAGCGTGCCGTGCCGGAACCAGATTAGGGCCTGAAGCCATCCTGCGGTGTTGCGGCCAGCTCACAAGAAAACGAGTTGAAGAAAGGAGCTCAGGGGCACTGTAATTCACAAACCTGCAGAGTTATAAATGACAACTATCGTCCAAAAATATACTGAAGTAAGGCTGCCAAGAGGACTTGAAAGCGGGGCAGAATTGCAGGAAACCGATTTCAGGAGGTAGACTGGAATTGCATTGAAAGCATAGGAAAAGAGGCAGAACGTCCACAATGATGCACTTGGCCAAAAAGGGCGTATGCGTTTTTTCCTGAATATATTCAGGAAAAAACGCATACGCCCTTTTTGGCCAACCAAGCAAGCTTGCAAAGGAAATCTGCACTACAATGAAGTCTCACTTCCCCCCGGTCAAAAGGGCCATCTGAAAAAAGTGTAAAATCCAGAAAGGCAGGACAGGCCATGGAGAACTGGGAGCCTTGTTATGCTGATGGGCGGGATGTAAATTGCCAACAGACACTCGGGAGAAGTGTATGGTGTTTCCTGAAACATCTAGAAAACAAAGCAACAGAGCCTAGGGCACTTCCACTTATGGTCCTATAGCTTAGGGAAATTAAAATCAAAAAGATACAGCCACCCCAATGTTTGGGACGCCTCTGTTTACAAGAACCTCGTTTACCGTACAAGTTCAATATCACAGAAAGTGAAAAATGGATAAAGAACTTGTGGTACTTACGTACAATGCAGTATCACTCAGCAGTGAAATCTATGTCATCAGGCCCGTAGCAGCACAATGAGTGGATTCAGGTACGATGATTCTAACTGAAATAAGTCGCACAGAAAAAGAAACATCATAAGATATCAGTAATACACGGAATGTAAACTTGGCTACACAGGAACTGAATTACAGAACAGAACAGGGTCTCAAATTTAGAAAACCAACTTATGCTTGTTTAAGGGTAAAGGTGAGTTGGGGTGCTGCATAAAACCAGAGATTGAAATGAGCACAGATAAAGTTCCTTAAGCCAAATATGGAATAGACAAGAGCTACTCCTTGCTCAACGAAATGGACTCAACACCGCATATTAAACGCCTAAGAATGTACCTGACTCTTAAGTATCTTAAAACCTATGGATTGCTATGTCTCCGAAAGAGAATCAAGCATGTGTACAGGGACATAAACGCAGCAGTGATAGGATTGGAGAGGTTCGGTGAGCAAATGAAGACCCTTTGAAGTCATATTGCATGGTACCCATTCCACGGGTTTCAACTACCCAGGTTTAAGGTATTCTTCCTTCAGCTAAAACATGCATGTGGAACCTAGAGTATGATCAACCATGTGATCGGGAGACGTGTTCAAATATGTCTCAGTTTTCGTACCCTGGTACTCGGGTGCAACATTCCAGACGCTTTACTAACACTCTCCCGACTTGGAGAGTCAGTCCCTTTAACCTCCTGTTTGGCCCAGTTTGCAATTTCTGCGGAAGATGAACAGGAATAGCGAGAACCAATGAGAGACTAGCTGGAGGTGTCTGGACGGGCAAATTTAACTCTCATTTCCCACCAGGAAGAGGAAATAACCAAAGGCTCAGCGTGCCGTGCCGGAACCAGATTAGGGCCTGAAGCCATCCTGCGGTGTTGCGGCCAGCTCACAAGAAAGCGAGTTGAAGAAAGGAGCTCAGGGGCACTGTAATTCACAAACCTGCAGAGTTATAAATGACAGCTATCGTCCAAAAATATACTGAAGTAAGGCTGCCAAGAGGACTTGAAAGCGGGGCAGAATTGCAGGAAACCGATTTCAGGAGGTAGACTGGAATTGCATTGAAAGCATAGGAAAAGAGGCAGAACGTCCACAATGATGCACTTGGCCAAAAAGGGCGTATGCGTTTTTTCCTGAATATATTCAGGAAAAAACGCATACGCCCTTTTTGGCCAACCAAGCAAGCTTGCAAAGGAAATCTGCACTACAATGAAGTCTCACTTCCCCCCGGTCAAAAGGGCCATCTGAAAAAAGTGTAAAATCCAGAAAGGCAGGACAGGCCATGGAGAACTGGGAGCCTTGTTATGCTGATGGGCGGGATGTAAATTGCCAACAGACACTCGGGAGAAGTGTATGGTGTTTCCTGAAACATCTAGAAAACAAAGCAACAGAGCCTAGGGCACTTCCACTTATGGTCCTATAGCTTAGGGAAATTAAAATCAAAAAGATACAGCCACCCCAATGTTTGGGACGCCTCTGTTTACAAGAACCTCGTTTACCGTACAAGTTCAATATCACAGAAAGTGAAAAATGGATAAAGAACTTGTGGTACTTACGTACAATGCAGTATCACTCAGCAGTGAAATCTATGTCATCAGGCCCGTAGCAGCACAATGAGTGGATTCAGGTACGATGATTCTAACTGAAATAAGTCACACAGAAGAAGAAACATCATAAGATATCAGTAATACACGGAATGTAAACTTGGCTACACAGGAACTGAATTACAGAACAGAACAGGGTCTCAAATTTAGAAAACCAACTTATGCTTGTTTAAGGGTAAAGGTGAGTTGGGGTGCTGCATAAAACCAGAGATTGAAATGAGCACAGATAAAGTTCCTTAAGCCAAATATGGAATAGACAAGAGCTACTCCTTGCTCAACGAAATGGACTCAACACCGCATATTAAACGCCTAAGAATGTACCTGACTCTTAAGTATCTTAAAACCTATGGATTGCTATGTCTCCGAAAGAGAATCAAGCATGTGTACAGGGACATAAACGCAGCAGTGATAGGATTGGAGAGGTTCGGTGAGCAAATGAAGACCCTTTGAAGTCATATTGCATGGTACCCATTCCACGGGTTTCAACTACCCAGGTTTAAGGTATTCTTCCTTCAGCTAAAACATGCATGTGGAACCTAGAGTATGATCAACCATGTGATCGGGAGACGTGTTCAAATATGTCTCAGTTTTCGTACCCTGGTACTCGGGTGCAACATTCCAGACGCTTTACTAACACTCTCCCGACTTGGAGAGTCAGTCCCTTTAACCTCCTGTTTGGCCCAGTTTGCAATTTCTGCGGAAGATGAACAGGAATAGCGAGAACCAATGAGAGACTAGCTGGAGGTGTCTGGACGGGCAAATTTAACTCTCATTTCCCACCAGGAAGAGGAAATAACCAAAGGCTCAGCGTGCCGTGCCGGAACCAGATTAGGGCCTGAAGCCATCCTGCGGTGTTGCGGCCAGCTCACAAGAAAACGAGTTGAAGAAAGGAGCTCAGGGGCACTGTAATTCACAAACCTGCAGAGTTATAAATGACAGCTATCGTCCAAAAATATACTGAAGTAAGGCTGCCAAGAGGACTTGAAAGCGGGGCAGAATTGCAGGAAACCGATTTCAGGAGGTAGACTGGAATTGCATTGAAAGCATAGGAAAAGAGGCAGAACGTCCACAATGATGCACTTGGCCAAAAAGGGCGTATGCGTTTTTTCCTGAATATATTCAGGAAAAAACGCATACGCCCTTTTTGGCCAACCAAGCAAGCTTGCAAAGGAAATCTGCACTACAATGAAGTCTCACTTCCCCCCGGTCAAAAGGGCCATCTGAAAAAAGTGTAAAATCCAGAAAGGCAGGACAGGCCATGGAGAACTGGGAGCCTTGTTATGCTGATGGGCGGGATGTAAATTGCCAACAGACACTCGGGAGAAGTGTATGGTGTTTCCTGAAACATCTAAAAAACAAAGCAACAGAGCCTAGGGCACTTCCACTTATGGTCCTATAGCTTAGGGAAATTAAAATCAAAAAGATACAGCCACCCCAATGTTTGGGACGCCTCTGTTTACAAGAACCTCGTTTACCGTACAAGTTCAATATCACAGAAAGTGAAAAATGGATAAAGAACTTGTGGTACTTACGTACAATGCAGTATCACTCAGCAGTGAAATCTATGTCATCAGGCCCGTAGCAGCACAATGAGTGGATTCAGGTACGATGATTCTAACTGAAATAAGTCACACAGAAGAAGAAACATCATAAGATATCAGTAATACACGGAATGTAAACTTGGCTACACAGGAACTGAATTACAGAACAGAACAGGGTCTCAAATTTAGAAAACCAACTTATGCTTGTTTAAGGGTAAAGGTGAGTTGGGGTGCTGCATAAAACCAGAGATTGAAATGAGCACAGATAAAGTTCCTTAAGCCAAATATGGAATAGACAAGAGCTACTCCTTGCTCAACGAAATGGACTCAACACCCCATATTAAACGCCTAAGAATGTACCTGACTCTTAAGTATCTTAAAACCTATGGATTGCTATGTCTCCGAAAGAGAATCAAGCATGTGTACAGGGACATAAACGCAGCAGTGATAGGATTGGAGAGGTTCGGTGAGCAAATGAAGACCCTTTGAAGTCATATTGCATGGTACCCATTCCACGGGTTTCAACTACCCAGGTTTAAGGTATTCTTCCTTCAGCTAAAACATGCATGTGGAACCTAGAGTATGATCAACCATGTGATCGGGAGACGTGTTCAAATATGTCTCAGTTTTCGTACCCTGGTACTCGGGTGCAACATTCCAGACGCTTTACTAACACTCTCCCGACTTGGAGAGTCAGTCCCTTTAACCTCCTGTTTGGCCCAGTTTGCAATTTCTGCGGAAGATGAACAGGAATAGCGAGAACCAATGAGAGACTAGCTGGAGGTGTCTGGACGGGCAAATTTAACTCTCATTTCCCACCAGGAAGAGGAAATAACCAAAGGCTCAGCGTGCCGTGCCGGAACCAGATTAGGGCCTGAAGCCATCCTGCGGTGTTGCGGCCAGCTCACAAGAAAACGAGTTGAAGAAAGGAGCTCAGGGGCACTGTAATTCACAAACCTGCAGAGTTATAAATGACAACTATCGTCCAAAAATATACTGAAGTAAGGCTGCCAAGAGGACTTGAAAGCGGGGCAGAATTGCAGGAAACCGATTTCAGGAGGTAGACTGGAATTGCATTGAAAGCATAGGAAAAGAGGCAGAACGTCCACAATGATGCACTTGGCCAAAAAGGGCGTATGCGTTTTTTCCTGAATATATTCAGGAAAAAACGCATACGCCCTTTTTGGCCAACCAAGCAAGCTTGCAAAGGAAATCTGCACTACAATGAAGTCTCACTTCCCCCCGGTCAAAAGGGCCATCGAAAAAAGTGTAAAATCCAGAAAGGCAGGACAGGCCATGGAGAACTGGGATCCTTGTTATGCTGATGGGCGGGATGTAAACTGCCAACAGACACTCGGGAGAAGTGTATGGTGTTTCCTGAAACATCTAAAAAACAAAGCAACAGAGCCTAGGGCACTTCCACTTATGGTCCTATAGCTTAGGGAAATTAAAATCAAAAAGACACAGCCACCCCAATGTTTGGGACGCCTCTGTTTACAAGAACCTCGTTTACCGTACAAGTTCAATATCACAGAAAGTGAAAAATGGATAAAGAACTTGTGGTACTTACGTACAATGCAGTATCACTCAGCAGTGAAATCTATGTCATCAGGCCCGTAGCAGCACAATGAGTGGATTCAGGTACGATGATTCTAACTGAAATAAGTCACACAGAAAAAGAAACATCATAAGATATCAGTAATACACGGAATGTAAACTTGGCTACACAGGAACTGAATTACAGAACAGAACAGGGTCTCAAATTTAGAAAACCAACTTATGCTTGTTTAAGGGTAAAGGTGAGTTGGGGTGCTGCATAAAACCAGAGATTGAAATGAGCACAGATAAAGTTCCTTAAGCCAAATATGGAATAGACAAGAGCTACTCCTTGCTCAACGAAATGGACTCAACACCCCATATTAAACGCCTAAGAATGTACCTGACTCTTAAGTATCTTAAAACGTATGGATTGCTATGTCTCCGAAAGAGAATCAAGCATGTGTACAGGGACATAAACGCAGCAGTGATAGGATTGGAGAGGTTCGGTGAGCAAATGAAGACCCTTTGAAGTCATATTGCATGGTACCCATTCCACGGGTTTCAACTACCCAGGTTTAAGGTATTCTTCCTTCAGCTAAAACATGCATGTGGAACCTAGAGTATGATCAACCATGTGATCGGGAGACGTGTTCAAATATGTCTCAGTTTTCGTACCCTGGTACTCGGGTGCAACATTCCAGACGCTTTACTAACACTCTCCCGACTTGGAGAGTCTGTCCCTTTAACCTCCTGTTTGGCCCAGTTTGCAATTTCTGCGGAAGATGAACAGGAATAGCGAGAACCAATGAGAGACTAGCTGGAGGTGTCTGGACGGGCAAATTTAACTCTCATTTCCCACCAGGAAGAGGAAATAACCAAAGGCTCAGCGTGCCGTGCCGGAACCAGATTAGGGCCTGAAGCCATCCTGCGGTGTTGCGGCCAGCTCACAAGAAAGCGAGTTGAAGAAAGGAGCTCAGGGGCACTGTAATTCACAAACCTGCAGAGTTATAAATGACAGCTATCGTCCAAAAATATACTGAAGTAAGGCTGCCAAAGAGGACTTGAAAGCGGGGCAGAATTGCAGGAAACCGATTTCAGGAGGTAGACTGGAATTGCATTGAAAGCATAGGAAAAGAGGCAGAACGTCCACAATGATGCACTTGGCCAAAAAGGGCGTATGCGTTTTTTCCTGAATATATTCAGGAAAAAACGCATACGCCCTTTTTGGCCAACCAAGCAAGCTTGCAAAGGAAATCTGCACTACAATGAAGTCTCACTTCCCCCCGGTCAAAAGGGCCATCTGAAAAAAGTGTAAAATCCAGAAAGGCAGGACAGGCCATGGAGAACTGGGAGCCTTGTTATGCTGATGGGTGGGATGTAAACTGCCAACAGACACTCGGGAGAAGTGTATGGTGTTTCCTGAAACATCTAAAAAACAAAGCAACAGAGCCTAGGGCACTTCCACTTATGGTCCTATAGCTTAGGGAAATTAAAATCAAAAAGACACAGCCACCCCAATGTTTGGGACGCCTCTGTTTACAAGAACCTCGTTTACCGTACAAGTTCAATATCACAGAAAGTGAAAAATGGATAAAGAACTTGTGGTACTTACGTACAATGCAGTATCACTCAGCAGTGAAATCTATGTCATCAGGCCCGTAGCAGCACAATGAGTGGATTCAGGTACGATGATTCTAACTGAAATAAGTCACACAGAAAAAGAAACATCATAAGATATCAGTAATACACGGAATGTAAACTTGGCTACACAGGAACTGAATTACAGAACAGAACAGGGTCTCAAATTTAGAAAACCAACTTATGCTTGTTTAAGGGTAAAGGTGAGTTGGGGTGCTGCATAAAACCAGAGATTGAAATGAGCACAGATAAAGTTCCTTAAGCCAAATATGGAATAGACAAGAGCTACTCCTTGCTCAACGAAATGGACTCAACACCCCATATTAAACGCCTAAGAATGTACCTGACTCTTAAGTATCTTAAAACCTATGGATTGCTATGTCTCCGAAAGAGAATCAAGCATGTGTACAGGGACATAAACGCAGCAGTGATAGGATTGGAGAGGTTCGGTGAGCAAATGAAGACCCTTTGAAGTCATATTGCATGGTACCCATTCCACGGGTTTCAACTACCCAGGTTTAAGGTATTCTTCCTTCAGCTAAAACATGCATGTGGAACCTAGAGTATGATCAACCATGTGATCGGGAGACGTGTTCAAATATGTCTCAGTTTTCGTACCCTGGTACTCGGGTGCAACATTCCAGACGCTTTACTAACACTCTCCCGACTTGGAGAGTCAGTCCCTTTAACCTCCTGTTTGGCCCAGTTTGCAATTTCTGCGGAAGATGAACAGGAATAGCGAGAACCAATGAGAGACTAGCTGGAGGTGTCTGGACGGGCAAATTTAACTCTCATTTCCCACCAGGAAGAGGAAATAACCAAAGGCTCAGCGTGCCGTGCCGGAACCAGATTAGGGCCTGAAGCCATCCTGCGGTGTTGTGGCCAGCTCACAAGAAAGCGAGTTGAAGAAAGGAGCTCAGGGGCACTGTAATTCACAAACCTGCAGAGTTATAAATGACAGCTATCGTCCAAAAATATACTGAAGTAAGGCTGCCAAGAGGACTTGAAAGCGGGGCAGAATTGCAGGAAACCGATTTCAGGAGGTAGACTGGAATTGCATTGAAAGCATAGGAAAAGAGGCAGAACGTCCACAATGATGCACTTGGCCAAAAAGGGCGTATGCGTTTTTTCCTGAATATATTCAGGAAAAAACGCATACGCCCTTTTTGGCCAACCAAGCAAGCTTGCAAAGGAAATCTGCACTACAATGAAGTCTCACTTCCCCCCGGTCAAAAGGGCCATCTGAAAAAAGTGTAAAATCCAGAAAGGCAGGACAGGCCATGGAGAACTGGGAGCCTTGTTATGCTGATGGGCGGGATGTAAACTGCCAACAGACACTCGGGAGAAGTGTATGGTGTTTCCTGAAACATCTAAAAAACAAAGCAACAGAGCCTAGGGCACTTCCACTTATGGTCCTATAGCTTAGGGAAATTAAAATCAAAAAGACACAGCCACCCCAATGTTTGGGACGCCTCTGTTTACAAGAACCTCGTTTACCGTACAAGTTCAATATCACAGAAAGTGAAAAATGGATAAAGAACTTGTGGTACTTACGTACAATGCAGTATCACTCAGCAGTGAAATCTATGTCATCAGGCCCATAGCAGCACAATGAGTGGATTCAGGTACGATGATTCTAACTGAAATAAGTCACACAGAAAAAGAAACATCATAAGATATCAGTAATACACGGAATGTAAACTTGGCTACACAGGAACTGAATTACAGAACAGAACAGGGTCTCAAATTTAGAAAACCAACTTATGCTTGTTTAAGGGTAAAGGTGAGTTGGGGTGCTGCATAAAACCAGAGATTGAAATGAGCACAGATAAAGTTCCTTAAGCCAAATATGGAATAGACAAGAGCTACTCCTTGCTCAACGAAATGGACTCAACACCCCATATTAAACGCCTAAGAATGTACCTGACTCTTAAGTATCTTAAAACCTATGGATTGCTATGTCTCCGAAAGAGAATCAAGCATGTGTACAGGGACATAAACGCAGCAGTGATAGGATTGGAGAGGTTCGGTGAGCAAATGAAGACCCTTTGAAGTCATATTGCATGGTACCCATTCCACGGGTTTCAACTACCCAGGTTTAAGGTATTCTTCCTTCAGCTAAAACATGCATGTGGAACCTAGAGTATGATCAACCATGTGATCAGGAGACGTGTTCAAATATGTCTCAGTTTTCGTACCCTGGTACTCGGGTGCAACATTCCAGACGCTTTACTAACACTCTCCCGACTTGGAGAGTCAGTCCCTTTAACCTCCTGTTTGGCCCAGTTTGCAATTTCTGCGGAAGATGAACAGGAATAGCGAGAACCAATGAGAGACTAGCTGGAGGTGTCTGGACGGGCAAATTTAACTCTCATTTCCCACCAGGAAGAGGAAATAACCAAAGGCTCAGCGTGCCGTGCCGGAACCAGATTAGGGCCTGAAGCCATCCTGCGGTGTTGCGGCCAGCTCACAAGAAAACGAGTTGAAGAAAGGAGCTCAGGGGCACTGTAATTCACAAACCTGCAGAGTTATAAATGACAACTATCGTCCAAAAATATACTGAAGTAAGGCTGCCAAGAGGACTTGAAAGCGGGGCAGAATTGCAGGAAACCGATTTCAGGAGGTAGACTGGAATTGCATTGAAAGCATAGGAAAAGAGGCAGAACGTCTACAATGATGCACTTGGCCAAAAAGGGCGTATGCGTTTTTTCCTGAATATATTCAGGAAAAAACGCATACGCCCTTTTTGGCCAACCAAGCAAGCTTGCAAAGGAAATCTGCACTACAATGAAGTCTCACTTCCCCCCGGTCAAAAGGGCCATCTGAAAAAAGTGTAAAATCCAGAAAGGCAGGACAGGCCATGGAGAACTGGGAGCCTTGTTATGCTGATGGGCGGGATGTAAATTGCCAACAGACACTCGGGAGAAGTGTATGGTGTTTCCTGAAACATCTAAAAAACAAAGCAACAGAGCCTAGGGCACTTCCACTTATGGTCCTATAGCTTAGGGAAATTAAAATCAAAAAGATACAGCCACCCCAATGTTTGGGACGCCTCTGTTTACAAGAACCTCGTTTACCGTACAAGTTCAATATCACAGAAAGTGAAAAATGGATAAAGAACTTGTGGTACTTACGTACAATGCAGTATCACTCAGCAGTGAAATCTATGTCATCAGGCCCGTAGCAGCACAATGAGTGGATTCAGGTACGATGATTCTAACTGAAATAAGTCACACAGAAAAAGAAACATCATAAGATATCAGTAATACACGGAATTTAAACTTGGCTACACAGGAACTGAATTACAGAACAGAACAGGGTCTCAAATTTAGAAAACCAACTTATGCTTGTTTAAGGGTAAAGGTGAGTTGGGGTGCTGCATAAAACCAGAGATTGAAATGAGCACAGATAAAGTTCCTTAAGCCAAATATGGAATAGACAAGAGCTACTCCTTGCTCAACGAAATGGACTCAACACCCCATATTAAACGCCTAAGAATGTACCTGACTCTTAAGTATCTTAAAACCTATGGATTGCTATGTCTCCGAAAGAGAATCAAGCATGTGTACAGGGACATAAACGCAGCAGTGATAGGATTGGAGAGGTTCGGTGAGCAAATGAAGACCCTTTGAAGTCATATTGCATGGTACCCATTCCACGGGTTTCAACTACCCAGGTTTAAGGTATTCTTCCTTCAGCTAAAACATGCATGTGGAACCTAGAGTATGATCAACCATGTGATCGGGAGACGTGTTCAAATATGTCTCAGTTTTCGTACCCTGGTACTCGGGTGCAACATTCCAGACGCTTTACTAACACTCTCCCGACTTGGAGAGTCAGTCCCTTTAACCTCCTGTTTGGCCCAGTTTGCAATTTCTGCGGAAGATGAACAGGAATAGCGAGAACCAATGAGAGACTAGCTGGAGGTGTCTGGACGGGCAAATTTAACTCTCATTTCCCACCAGGAAGAGGAAATAACCAAAGGCTCAGTGTGCCGTGCCGGAACCAGATTAGGGCCTGAAGCCATCCTGCGGTGTTGCGGCCAGCTCACAAGAAAACGAGTTGAAGAAAGGAGCTCAGGGGCACTGTAATTCACAAACCTGCAGAGTTATAAATGACAGCTATCGTCCAAAAATATACTGAAGTAAGGCTGCCAAGAGGACTTGAAAGCGGGGCAGAATTGCAGGAAACCGATTTCAGGAGGTAGACTGGAATTGCATTGAAAGCATAGGAAAAGAGGCAGAACGTCCACAATGATGCACTTGGCCAAAAAGGGCGTATGTGTTTTTTCCTGAATATATTCAGGAAAAAACGCATAAGCCCTTTTTGGCCAACCAAGCAAGCTTGCAAAGGAAATCTGCACTACAATGAAGTCTCACTTCCCCCCGGTCAAAAGGGCCATCTGAAAAAAGTGTAAAATCCAGAAAGGCAGGACAGGCCATGGAGAACTGGGAGCCTTGTTATGCTGATGGGCGGGATGTAAACTGCCAACAGACACTCGGGAGAAGTGTATGGTGTTTCCTGAAACATCTAAAAAACAAAGCAACAGAGCCTAGGGCACTTCCACTTATGGTCCTATAGCTTAGGGAAATTAAAATCAAAAAGATACAGCCACCCCAATGTTTGGGACGCCTCTGTTTACAAGAACCTCGTTTACCGTACAAGTTCAATATCACAGAAAGTGAAAAATGGATAAAGAACTTGTGGTACTTACGTACAATGCAGTATCACTCAGCAGTGAAATCTATGTCATCAGGCCCGTAGCAGCACAATGAGTGGATTCAGGTACGATGATTCTAACTGAAATAAGTCACACAGAAAAAGAAACATCATAAGATATCAGTAATACACGGAATGTAAACTTGGCTACACAGGAACTGAATTACAGAACAGAACAGGGTCTCAAATTTAGAAAACCAACTTATGCTTGTTTAAGGGTAAAGGTGAGTTGGGGTGCTGCATAAAACCAGAGATTGAAATGAGCACAGATAAAGTTCCTTAAGCCAAATATGGAATAGACAAGAGCTACTCCTTGCTCAACGAAATGGACTCAACACCCCATATTAAACGCCTAAGAATGTACCTGACTCTTAAGTATCTTAAAACCTATGGATTGCTATGTCTCCGAAAGAGAATCAAGCATGTGTACAGGGACATAAACGCAGCAGTGATAGGATTGGAGAGGTTCGGTGAGCAAATGAAGAGCCTTTGAAGTCATATTGCATGGTACCCATTCCACGGGTTTCAACTACCCAGGTTTAAGGTATTCTTCCTTCAGCTAAAACATGCATGTGGAACCTAGAGTATGATCAACCATGTGATCGGGAGACGTGTTCAAATATGTCTCAGTTTTCGTACCCTGGTACTCGGGTGCAACATTCCAGACGCTTTACTAACACTCTCCCCACTTGGAGAGTCAGTCCCTTTAACCTCCTGTTTGGCCCAGTTTGCAATTTCTGCGGAAGATGAACAGGAATAGCGAGAACCAATGAGAGACTAGCTGGAGGTGTCTGGACGGGTAAATTTAACTCTCATTTCCCACCAGGAAGAGGAAATAACCAAAGGCTCAGCATGCCGTGCCGGAACCAGATTAGGGCCTGAAGCCATCCTGCGGTGTTGCGGCCAGCTCACAAGAAAACGAGTTGAAGAAAGGAGCTCAGGGGCACTGTAATTCACAAACCTGCAGAGTTATAAATGACAGCTATCGTCCAAAAATATACTGAAGTAAGGCTGCCAAGAGGACTTGAAAGCGGGGCAGAATTGCAGGAAACCGATTTCAGGAGGTAGACTGGAATTGCATTGAAAGCATAGGAAAAGAGGCAGAACGTCCACAATGATGCACTTGGCCAAAAAGGGCGTATGCGTTTTTTCCTGAATATATTCAGGAAAAAACGCATACGCCCTTTTTGGCCAACCAAGCAAGCTTGCAAAGGAAATCTGCACTACAATGAAGTCTCACTTCCCCCCGGTCAAAAGGGCCATCTGAAAAAAGTGTAAAATCCAGAAAGGCAGGACAGGCCATGGAGAACTGGAAGCCTTGTTATGCTGATGGGCGGGATGTAAACTGCCAACTGACACTCGGGAGAAGTGTATGGTGTTTCCTGAAACATCTAAAAAACAAAGCAACAGAGCCTAGGGCACTTCCACTTATGGTCCTATAGCTTAGGGAAATTAAAATCAAAAAGACACAGCCACCCCAATGTTTGGGACGCCTCTGTTTACAAGAACCTCGTTTACCGTACAAGTTCAATATCACAGAAAGTGAAAAATGGATAAAGAACTTGTGGTACTTACGTACAATGCAGTATCACTCAGCAGTGAAATCTATGTCATCAGGCCCGTAGCAGCACAATGAGTGGATTCAGGTACGATGATTCTAACTGAAATAAGTCACACAGAAAAAGAAACATCATAAGATATCAGTAATACACGGAATGTAAACTTGGCTACACAGGAACTGAATTACAGAACAGAACAGGGTCTCAAATTTAGAAAACCAACTTATGCTTGTTTAAGGGTAAAGGTGAGTTGGGGTGCTGCATAAAACCAGAGATTGAAATGAGCACAGATAAAGTTCCTTAAGCCAAATATGGAATAGACAAGAGCTACTCCTTGCTCAACGAAATGGACTCAACACCCCATATTAAACGCCTAAGAATGTACCTGACTCTTAAGTATCTTAAAACGTATGGATTGCTATGTCTCCGAAAGAGAATCAAGCATGTGTACAGGGACATAAACGCAGCAGTGATAGGATTGGAGAAGTTCGGTGAGCAAATGAAGACCCTTTGAAGTCATATTGCATGGTACCCATTCCACGGGTTTCAACTACCCAGGTTTAAGGTATTCTTCCTTCAGCTAAAACATGCATGTGGAACCTAGAGTATGATCAACCATGTGATCGGGAGACGTGTTCAAATATGTCTCAGTTTTCGTACCCTGGTACTCGGGTGCAACATTCCAGACGCTTTACTAACACTCTCCCGACTTGGAGAGTCTGTCCCTTTAACCTCCTGTTTGGCCCAGTTTGCAATTTCTGCGGAAGATGAACAGGAATAGCGAGAACCAATGAGAGACTAGCTGGAGGTGTCTGGACGGGCAAATTTAACTCTCATTTCCCACCAGGAAGAGGAAATAACCAAAGGCTCAGCGTGCCGTGCCGGAACCAGATTAGGGCCTGAAGCCATCCTGCGGTGTTGCGGCCAGCTCACAAGAAAGCGAGTTGAAGAAAGGAGCTCAGGGGCACTGTAATTCACAAACCTGCAGAGTTATAAATGACAGCTATCGTCCAAAAATATACTGAAGTAAGGCTGCCAAGAGGACTTGAAAGCGGGGCAGAATTGCAGGAAACCGATTTCAGGAGGTAGACTGGAATTGCATTGAAAGCATAGGAAAAGAGGCAGAACGTCCACAATGATGCACTTGGCCAAAAAGGGCGTATGCGTTTTTTCCTGAATATATTCAGGAAAAAACGCATACGCCCTTTTTGGCCAACCAAGCAAGCTTGCAAAGGAAATCTGCACTACAATGAAGTCTCACTTCCCCCCGGTCAAAAGGGCCATCTGAAAAAAGTGTAAAATCCAGAAAGGCAGGACAGGCCATGGAGAACTGGGAGCCTTGTTATGCTGATGGGCGGGATGTAAATTGCCAACAGACACTCGGGAGAAGTGTATGGTGTTTCCTGAAACATCTAAAAAACAAAGCAACAGAGCCTAGGGCACTTCCACTTATGGTCCTATAGCTTAGGGAAATTAAAATCAAAAAGACACAGCCACCCCAATGTTTGGGACGCCTCTGTTTACAAGAACCTCGTTTACCGTACAAGTTCAATATCACAGAAAGTGAAAAATGGATAAAGAACTTGTGGTACTTACGTACAATGCAGTATCACTCAGCAGTGAAATCTATGTCATCAGGCCCATAGCAGCACAATGAGTGGATTCAGGTACGATGATTCTAACTGAAATAAGTCACACAGAAAAAGAAACATCATAAGATATCAGTAATACACGGAATGTAAACTTGGCTACACAGGAACTGAATTACAGAACAGAACAGGGTCTCAAATTTAGAAAACCAACTTATGCTTGTTTAAGGGTAAAGGTGAGTTGGGGTGCTGCATAAAACCAGAGATTGAAATGAGCACAGATAAAGTTCCTTAAGCCAAATATGGAATAGACAAGAGCTACTCCTTGCTCAACGAAATGGACTCAACACCCCATATTAAACGCCTAAGAATGTACCTGACTCTTAAGTATCTTAAAACCTATGGATTGCTATGTCTCCGAAAGAGAATCAAGCATGTGTACAGGGACATAAACGCAGCAGTGATAGGATTGGAGAGGTTCGGTGAGCAAATGAAGACCCTTTGAAGTCATATTGCATGGTACCCATTCCACGGGTTTCAACTACCCAGGTTTAAGGTATTCTTCCTTCAGCTAAAACATGCATGTGGAACCTAGAGTATGATCAACCATGTGATCAGGAGACGTGTTCAAATATGTCTCAGTTTTCGTACCCTGGTACTCGGGTGCAACATTCCAGACGCTTTACTAACACTCTCCCGACTTGGAGAGTCAGTCCCTTTAACCTCCTGTTTGGCCCAGTTTGCAATTTCTGCGGAAGATGAACAGGAATAGCGAGAACCAATGAGAGACTAGCTGGAGGTGTCTGGACGGGCAAATTTAACTCTCATTTCCCACCAGGAAGAGGAAATAACCAAAGGCTCAGCGTGCCGTGCCGGAACCAGATTAGGGCCTGAAGCCATCCTGCGGTGTTGCGGCCAGCTCACAAGAAAGCGAGTTGAAGAAAGGAGCTCAGGGGCACTGTAATTCACAAACCTGCAGAGTTATAAATGACAGCTATCGTCCAAAAATATACTGAAGTAAGGCTGCCAAGAGGACTTGAAAGCGGGGCAGAATTGCAGGAAACCGATTTCAGGAGGTAGACTGGAATTGCATTGAAAGCATAGGAAAAGAGGCAGAACGTCTACAATGATGCACTTGGCCAAAAAGGGCGTATGCGTTTTTTCCTGAATATATTCAGGAAAAAACGCATACGCCCTTTTTGGCCAACCAAGCAAGCTTGCAAAGGAAATCTGCACTACAATGAAGTCTCACTTCCCCCCGGTCAAAAGGGCCATCTGAAAAAAGTGTAAAATCCAGAAAGGCAGGACAGGCCATGGAGAACTGGGAGCCTTGTTATGCTGATGGGCGGGATGTAAATTGCCAACAGACACTCGGGAGAAGTGTATGGTGTTTCCTGAAACATCTAAAAAACAAAGCAACAGAGCCTAGGGCACTTCCACTTATGGTCCTATAGCTTAGGGAAATTAAAATCAAAAAGATACAGCCACCCCAATGTTTGGGACGCCTCTGTTTACAAGAACCTCGTTTACCGTACAAGTTCAATATCACAGAAAGTGAAAAATGGATAAAGAACTTGTGGTACTTACGTACAATGCAGTATCACTCAGCAGTGAAATCTATGTCATCAGGCCCGTAGCAGCACAATGAGTGGATTCAGGTACGATGATTCTAACTGAAATAAGTCACACAGAAAAAGAAACATCATAAGATATCAGTAATACACGGAATGTAAACTTGGCTACACAGGAACTGAATTACAGAACAGAACAGGGTCTCAAATTTAGAAAACCAACTTATGCTTGTTTAAGGGTAAAGGTGAGTTGGGGTGCTGCATAAAACCAGAGATTGAAATGAGCACAGATAAAGTTCCTTAAGCCAAATATGGAATAGACAAGAGCTACTCCTTGCTCAACGAAATGGACTCAACACCCCATATTAAACGCCTAAGAATGTACCTGAATCTTAAGTATCTTAAAACCTATGGATTGCTATGTCTCCGAAAGAGAATCAAGCATGTGTACAGGGACATAAACGCAGCAGTGATAGGATTGGAGAGGTTCGGTGAGCAAATGAAGACCCTTTGAAGTCATATTGCATGGTACCCATTCCACGGGTTTCAACTACCCAGGTTTAAGGTATTCTTCCTTCAGCTAAAACATGCATGTGGAACCTAGAGTATGATCAACCATGTGATCGGGAGACGTGTTCAAATATGTCTCAGTTTTCGTACCCTGGTACTCGGGTGCAACATTCCAGACGCTTTACTAACACTCTCCCGACTTGGAGAGTCAGTCCCTTTAACCTCCTGTTTGGCCCAGTTTGCAATTTCTGCGGAAGATGAACAGGAATAGCGAGAACCAATGAGAGACTAGCTGGAGGTGTCTGGACGGGCAAATTTAACTCTCATTTCCCACCAGGAAGAGGAAATAACCAAAGGCTCAGTGTGCCGTGCCGGAACCAGATTAGGGCCTGAAGCCATCCTGCGGTGTTGCGGCCAGCTCACAAGAAAACGAGTTGAAGAAAGGAGCTCAGGGGCACTGTAATTCACAAACCTGCAGAGTTACAAATGACAGCTATCGTCCAAAAATATACTGAAGTAAGGCTGCCAAGAGGACTTGAAAGCGGGGCAGAATTGCAGGAAACCGATTTCAGGAGGTAGACTGGAATTGCATTGAAAGCATAGGAAAAGAGGCAGAACGTCCACAATGATGCACTTGGCCAAAAAGGGCGTATGCGTTTTTTCCTGAATATATTCAGGAAAAAACGCATAAGCCCTTTTTGGCCAACCAAGCAAGCTTGCAAAGGAAATCTGCACTACAATGAAGTCTCACTTCCCCCCGGTCAAAAGGGCCATCTGAAAAAAGTGTAAAATCCAGAAAGGCAGGACAGGCCATGGAGAACTGGGAGCCTTGTTATGCTGATGGGCGGGATGTAAACTGCCAACAGACACTCGGGAGAAGTGTATGGTGTTTCCTGAAACATCTAAAAAACAAAGCAACAGAGCCTAGGGCACTTCCACTTATGGTCCTATAGCTTAGGGAAATTAAAATCAAAAAGATACAGCCACCCCAATGTTTGGGACGCCTCTGTTTACAAGAACCTCGTTTACCGTACAAGTTCAATATCACAGAAAGTGAAAAATGGATAAAGAACTTGTGGTACTTACGTACAATGCAGTATCACTCAGCAGTGAAATCTATGTCATCAGGCCCGTAGCAGCACAATGAGTGGATTCAGGTACGATGATTCTAACTGAAATAAGTCACACAGAAAAAGAAACATCATAAGATATCAGTAATACACGGAATGTAAACTTGGCTACACAGGAACTGAATTACAGAACAGAACAGGGTCTCAAATTTAGAAAACCAACTTATGCTTGTTTAAGGGTAAAGGTGAGTTGGGGTGCTGCATAAAACCAGAGATTGAAATGAGCACAGATAAAGTTCCTTAAGCCAAATATGGAATAGACAAGAGCTACTCCTTGCTCAACGAAATGGACTCAACACCCCATATTAAACGCCTAAGAATGTACCTGACTCTTAAGTATCTTAAAACGTATGGATTGCTATGTCTCCGAAAGAGAATCAAGCATGTGTACAGGGACATAAACGCAGCAGTGATAGGATTGGAGAGGTTCGGTGAGCAAATGAAGACCCTTTGAAGTCATATTGCATGGTACCCATTCCACGGGTTTCAACTACCCAGGTTTAAGGTATTCTTCCTTCAGCTAAAACATGCATGTGGAACCTAGAGTATGATCAACCATGTGATCGGGAGACGTGTTCAAATATGTCTCAGTTTTCGTACCCTGGTACTCGGGTGCAACATTCCAGACGCTTTACTAACACTCTCCCGACTTGGAGAGTCAGTCCCTTTAACCTCCTGTTTGGCCCAGTTTGCAATTTCTGCGGAAGATGAACAGGAATAGCGAGAACCAATGAGAGACTAGCTGGAGGTGTCTGGACGGGTAAATTTAACTCTCATTTCCCACCAGGAAGAGGAAATAACCAAAGGCTCAGCATGCCGTGCCGGAACCAGATTAGGGCCTGAAGCCATCCTGCGGTGTTGCGGCCAGCTCACAAGAAAACGAGTTGAAGAAAGGAGCTCAGGGGCACTGTAATTCACAAACCTGCAGAGTTATAAATGACAGCTATCGTCCAAAAATATACTGAAGTAAGGCTGCCAAGAGGACTTGAAAGCGGGGCAGAATTGCAGGAAACCGATTTCAGGAGGTAGACTGGAATTGCATTGAAAGCATAGGAAAAGAGGCAGAACGTCCACAATGATGCACTTGGCCAAAAAGGGCGTATGCGTTTTTTCCTGAATATATTCAGGAAAAAACGCATACGCCCTTTTTGGCCAACCAAGCAAGCTTGCAAAGGAAATCTGCACTACAATGAAGTCTCACTTCCCCCCGGTCAAAAGGGCCATCTGAAAAAAGTGTAAAATCCAGAAAGGCAGGACAGGCCATGGAGAACTGGAAGCCTTGTTATGCTGATGGGCGGGATGTAAACTGCCAACTGACACTCGGGAGAAGTGTATGGTGTTTCCTGAAACATCTAAAAAACAAAGCAACAGAGCCTAGGGCACTTCCACTTATGGTCCTATAGCTTAGGGAAATTAAAATCAAAAAGACACAGCCACCCCAATGTTTGGGACGCCTCTGTTTACAAGAACCTCGTTTACCGTACAAGTTCAATATCACAGAAAGTGAAAAATGGATAAAGAACTTGTGGTACTTACGTACAATGCAGTATCACTCAGCAGTGAAATCTATGTCATCAGGCCCGTAGCAGCACAATGAGTGGATTCAGGTACGATGATTCTAACTGAAATAAGTCACACAGAAAAAGAAACATCATAAGATATCAGTAATACACGGAATGTAAACTTGGCTACACAGGAACTGAATTACAGAACAGAACAGGGTCTCAAATTTAGAAAACCAACTTATGCTTGTTTAAGGGTAAAGGTGAGTTGGGGTGCTGCATAAAACCAGAGATTGAAATGAGCACAGATAAAGTTCCTTAAGCCAAATATGGAATAGACAAGAGCTACTCCTTGCTCAACGAAATGGACTCAACACCCCATATTAAACGCCTAAGAATGTACCTGACTCTTAAGTATCTTAAAACGTATGGATTGCTATGTCTCCGAAAGAGAATCAAGCATGTGTACAGGGACATAAACGCAGCAGTGATAGGATTGGAGAGGTTCGGTGAGCAAATGAAGACCCTTTGAAGTCATATTGCATGGTACCCATTCCACGGGTTTCAACTACCCAGGTTTAAGGTATTCTTCCTTCAGCTAAAACATGCATGTGGAACCTAGAGTATGATCAACCATGTGATCGGGAGACGTGTTCAAATATGTCTCAGTTTTCGTACCCTGGTACTCGGGTGCAACATTCCAGACGCTTTACTAACACTCTCCCGACTTGGAGAGTCTGTCCCTTTAACCTCCTGTTTGGCCCAGTTTGCAATTTCTGCGGAAGATGAACAGGAATAGCGAGAACCAATGAGAGACTAGCTGGAGGTGTCTGGACGGGCAAATTTAACTCTCATTTCCCACCAGGAAGAGGAAATAACCAAAGGCTCAGCATGCCGTGCCGGAACCAGATTAGGGCCTGAAGCCATCCTGCGGTGTTGCGGCCAGCTCACAAGAAAGCGAGTTGAAGAAAGGAGCTCAGGGGCACTGTAATTCACAAACCTGCAGAGTTATAAATGACAGCTATCGTCCAAAAATATACTGAAGTAAGGCTGCCAAGAGGACTTGAAAGCGGGGCAGAATTGCAGGAAACCGATTTCAGGAGGTAGACTGGAATTGCATTGAAAGCATAGGAAAAGAGGCAGAACGTCCACAATGATGCACTTGGCCAAAAAGGGCGTATGCGTTTTTTCCTGAATATATTCAGGAAAAAACGCATACGCCCTTTTTGGCCAACCAAGCAAGCTTGCAAAGGAAATCTGCACTACAATGAAGTCTCACTTCCCCCCGGTCAAAAGGGCCATCTGAAAAAAGTGTAAAATCCAGAAAGGCAGGACAGGCCATGGAGAACTGGGAGCCTTGTTATGCTGATGGGCGGGATGTAAACTGCCAACAGACACTCGGGAGAAGTGTATGGTGTTTCCTGAAACATCTAAAAAACAAAGCAACAGAGCCTAGGCCACTTCCACTTATGGTCCTATAGCTTAGGGAAATTAAAATCAAAAAGATACAGCCACCCCAATGTTTGGGACGCCTCTGTTTACAAGAACCTCGTTTACCGTACAAGTTCAATATCACAGAAAGTGAAAAATGGATAAAGAACTTGTGGTACTTACGTACAATGCAGTATCACTCAGCAGTGAAATCTATGTCATCAGGCCCGTAGCAGCACAATGAGTGGATTCAGGTACGATGATTCTAACTGAAATAAGTCACACAGAAAAAGAAACATCATAAGATATCAGTAATACACGGAATGTAAACTTGGCTACACAGGAACTGAATTACAGAACAGAACAGGGTCTCAAATTTAGAAAACCAACTTATGCTTGTTTAAGGGTAAAGGTGAGTTGGGGTGCTGCATAAAACCAGAGATTGAAATGAGCACAGATAAAGTTCCTTAAGCCAAATATGGAATAGACAAGAGCTACTCCTTGCTCAACGAAATGGACTCAACACCCCATATTAAACGCCTAAGAATGTACCTGACTCTTAAGTATCTTAAAACGTATGGATTGCTATGTCTCCGAAAGAGAATCAAGCATGTGTACAGGGACATAAACGCAGCAGTGATAGGATTGGAGAGGTTCGGTGAGCAAATGAAGACCCTTTGAAGTCATATTGCATGGTACCCATTCCACGGGTTTCAACTACCCAGGTTTAAGGTATTCTTCCTTCAGCTAAAACATGCATGTGGAACCTAGAGTATGATCAACCATGTGATCGGGAGACGTGTTCAAATATGTCTCAGTTTTCGTACCCTGGTACTCGGGTGCAACATTCCAGACGCTTTACTAACACTCTCCCGACTTGGAGAGTCTGTCCCTTTAACCTCCTGTTTGGCCCAGTTTGCAATTTCTGCGGAAGATGAACAGGAATAGCGAGAACCAATGAGAGACTAGCTGGAGGTGTCTGGACGGGCAAATTTAACTCTCATTTCCCACCAGGAAGAGGAAATAACCAAAGGCTCAGCGTGCCGTGCCGGAACCAGATTAGGGCCTGAAGCCATCCTGCGGTGTTGCGGCCAGCTCACAAGAAAGCGAGTTGAAGAAAGGAGCTCAGGGGCACTGTAATTCACAAACCTGCAGAGTTATAAATGACAGCTATCGTCCAAAAATATACTGAAGTAAGGCTGCCAAGAGGACTTGAAAGCGGGGCAGAATTGCAGGAAACCGATTTCAGGAGGTAGACTGGAATTGCATTGAAAGCATAGGAAAAGAGGCAGAACGTCCACAATGATGCACTTGGCCAAAAAGGGCGTATGCGTTTTTTCCTGAATATATTCAGGAAAAAACGCATACGCCCTTTTTGGCCAACCAAGCAAGCTTGCAAAGGAAATCTGCACTACAATGAAGTCTCACTTCCCCCCGGTCAAAAGGGCCATCTGAAAAAAGTGTAAAATCCAGAAAGGCAGGACAGGCCATGGAGAACTGGGAGCCTTGTTATGCTGATGGGCGGGATGTAAATTGCCAACAGACACTCGGGAGAAGTGTATGGTGTTTCCTGAAACATCTAAAAAACAAAGCAACAGAGCCTAGGGCACTTCCACTTATGGTCCTATAGCTTAGGGAAATTAAAATCAAAAAGACACAGCCACCCCAATGTTTGGGACGCCTCTGTTTACAAGAACCTCGTTTACCGTACAAGTTCAATATCACAGAAAGTGAAAAATGGATAAAGAACTTGTGGTACTTACGTACAATGCAGTATCACTCAGCAGTGAAATCTATGTCATCAGGCCCATAGCAGCACAATGAGTGGATTCAGGTACGATGATTCTAACTGAAATAAGTCACACAGAAAAAGAAACATCATAAGATATCAGTAATACACGGAATGTAAACTTGGCTACACAGGAACTGAATTACAGAACAGAACAGGGTCTCAAATTTAGAAAACCAACTTATGCTTGTTTAAGGGTAAAGGTGAGTTGGGGTGCTGCATAAAACCAGAGATTGAAATGAGCACAGATAAAGTTCCTTAAGCCAAATATGGAATAGACAAGAGCTACTCCTTGCTCAACGAAATGGACTCAACACCCCATATTAAACGCCTAAGAATGTACCTGACTCTTAAGTATCTTAAAACCTATGGATTGCTATGTCTCCGAAAGAGAATCAAGCATGTGTACAGGGACATAAACGCAGCAGTGATAGGATTGGAGAGGTTCGGTGAGCAAATGAAGACCCTTTGAAGTCATATTGCATGGTACCCATTCCACGGGTTTCAACTACCCAGGTTTAAGGTATTCTTCCTTCAGCTAAAACATGCATGTGGAACCTAGAGTATGATCAACCATGTGATCAGGAGACGTGTTCAAATATGTCTCAGTTTTCGTACCCTGGTACTCGGGTGCAACATTCCAGACGCTTTACTAACACTCTCCCGACTTGGAGAGTCAGTCCCTTTAACCTCCTGTTTGGCCCAGTTTGCAATTTCTGCGGAAGATGAACAGGAATAGCGAGAACCAATGAGAGACTAGCTGGAGGTGTCTGGACGGGCAAATTTAACTCTCATTTCCCACCAGGAAGAGGAAATAACCAAAGGCTCAGCGTGCCGTGCCGGAACCAGATTAGGGCCTGAAGCCATCCTGCGCTGTTGCGGCCAGCTCACAAGAAAGCGAGTTGAAGAAAGGAGCTCAGGGGCACTGTAATTCACAAACCTGCAGAGTTATAAATGACAGCTATCGTCCAAAAATATACTGAAGTAAGGCTGCCAAGAGGACTTGAAAGCGGGGCAGAATTGCAGGAAACCGATTTCAGGAGGTAGACTGGAATTGCATTGAAAGCATAGGAAAAGAGGCAGAACGTCTACAATGATGCACTTGGCCAAAAAGGGCGTATGCGTTTTTTCCTGAATATATTCAGGAAAAAACGCATACGCCCTTTTTGGCCAACCAAGCAAGCTTGCAAAGGAAATCTGCACTACAATGAAGTCTCACTTCCCCCCGGTCAAAAGGGCCATCTGAAAAAAGTGTAAAATCCAGAAAGGCAGGACAGGCCATGGAGAACTGGGAGCCTTGTTATGCTGATGGGCGGGATGTAAATTGCCAACAGACACTCGGGAGAAGTGTATGGTGTTTCCTGAAACATCTAAAAAACAAAGCAACAGAGCCTAGGGCACTTCCACTTATGGTCCTATAGCTTAGGGAAATTAAAATCAAAAAGATACAGCCACCCCAATGTTTGGGACGCCTCTGTTTACAAGAACCTCGTTTACCGTACAAGTTCAATATCACAGAAAGTGAAAAATGGATAAAGAACTTGTGGTACTTACGTACAATGCAGTATCACTCAGCAGTGAAATCTATGTCATCAGGCCCGTAGCAGCACAATGAGTGGATTCAGGTACGATGATTCTAACTGAAATAAGTCACACAGAAAAAGAAACATCATAAGATATCAGTAATACACGGAATTTAAACTTGGCTACACAGGAACTGAATTACAGAACAGAACAGGGTCTCAAATTTAGAAAACCAACTTATGCTTGTTTAAGGGTAAAGGTGAGTTGGGGTGCTGCATAAAACCAGAGATTGAAATGAGCACAGATAAAGTTCCTTAAGCCAAATATGGAATAGACAAGAGCTACACCTTGCTCAACGAAATGGACTCAACACCCCATATTAAACGCCTAAGAATGTACCTGACTCTTAAGTATCTTAAAACCTATGGATTGCTATGTCTCCGAAAGAGAATCAAGCATGTGTACAGGGACATAAACGCAGCAGTGATAGGATTGGAGAGGTTCGGTGAGCAAATGAAGACCCTTTGAAGTCATATTGCATGGTACCCATTCCACGGGTTTCAACTACCCAGGTTTAAGGTATTCTTCCTTCAGCTAAAACATGCATGTGGAACCTAGAGTATGATCAACCATGTGATCGGGAGACGTGTTCAAATATGTCTCAGTTTTCGTACCCTGGTACTCGGGTGCAACATTCCAGACGCTTTACTAACACTCTCCCGACTTGGAGAGTCAGTCCCTTTAACCTCCTGTTTGGCCCAGTTTGCAATTTCTGCGGAAGATGAACAGGAATAGCGAGAACCAATGAGAGACTAGCTGGAGGTGTCTGGACGGGCAAATTTAACTCTCATTTCCCACCAGGAAGAGGAAATAACCAAAGGCTCAGTGTGCCGTGCCGGAACCAGATTAGGGCCTGAAGCCATCCTGCGGTGTTGCGGCCAGCTCACAAGAAAACGAGTTGAAGAAAGGAGCTCAGGGGCACTGTAATTCACAAACCTGCAGAGTTACAAATGACAGCTATCGTCCAAAAATATACTGAAGTAAGGCTGCCAAGAGGACTTGAAAGCGGGGCAGAATTGCAGGAAACCGATTTCAGGAGGTAGACTGGAATTGCATTGAAAGCATAGGAAAAGAGGCAGAACGTCCACAATGATGCACTTGGCCAAAAAGGGCGTATGCGTTTTTTCCTGAATATATTCAGGAAAAAACGCATAAGCCCTTTTTGGCCAACCAAGCAAGCTTGCAAAGGAAATCTGCACTACAATGAAGTCTCACTTCCCCCCGGTCAAAAGGGCCATCTGAAAAAAGTGTAAAATCCAGAAAGGCAGGACAGGCCATGGAGAACTGGGAGCCTTGTTATGCTGATGGGCGGGATGTAAACTGCCAACAGACACTCGGGAGAAGTGTATGGTGTTTCCTGAAACATCTAAAAAACAAAGCAACAGAGCCTAGGGCACTTCCACTTATGGTCCTATAGCTTAGGGAAATTAAAATCAAAAAGATACAGCCACCCCAATGTTTGGGACGCCTCTGTTTACAAGAACCTCGTTTACCGTACAAGTTCAATATCACAGAAAGTGAAAAATGGATAAAGAACTTGTGGTACTTACGTACAATGCAGTATCACTCAGCAGTGAAATCTATGTCATCAGGCCCGTAGCAGCACAATGAGTGGATTCAGGTACGATGATTCTAACTGAAATAAGTCACACAGAAAAAGAAACATCATAAGATATCAGTAATACACGGAATGTAAACTTGGCTACACAGGAACTGAATTACAGAACAGAACAGGGTCTCAAATTTAGAAAACCAACTTATGCTTGTTTAAGGGTAAAGGTGAGTTGGGGTGCTGCATAAAACCAGAGATTGAAATGAGCACAGATAAAGTTCCTTAAGCCAAATATGGAATAGACAAGAGCTACTCCTTGCTCAACGAAATGGACTCAACACCCCATATTAAACGCCTAAGAATGTACCTGACTCTTAAGTATCTTAAAACGTATGGATTGCTATGTCTCCGAAAGAGAATCAAGCATGTGTACAGGGACATAAACGCAGCAGTGATAGGATTGGAGAGGTTCGGTGAGCAAATGAAGACCCTTTGAAGTCATATTGCATGGTACCCATTCCACGGGTTTCAACTACCCAGGTTTAAGGTATTCTTCCTTCAGCTAAAACATGCATGTGGAACCTAGAGTATGATCAACCATGTGATCGGGAGACGTGTTCAAATATGTCTCAGTTTTCGTACCCTGGTACTCGGGTGCAACATTCCAGACGCTTTACTAACACTCTCCCCACTTGGAGAGTCAGTCCCTTTAACCTCCTGTTTGGCCCAGTTTGCAATTTCTGCGGAAGATGAACAGGAATAGCGAGAACCAATGAGAGACTAGCTGGAGGTGTCTGGACGGGTAAATTTAACTCTCATTTCCCACCAGGAAGAGGAAATAACCAAAGGCTCAGCGTGCCGTGCCGGAACCAGATTAGGGCCTGAAGCCATCCTGCGGTGTTGCGGCCAGCTCACAAGAAAACGAGTTGAAGAAAGGAGCTCAGGGGCACTGTAATTCACAAACCTGCAGAGTTATAAATGACAGCTATCGTCCAAAAATATACTGAAGTAAGGCTGCCAAGAGGACTTGAAAGCGGGGCAGAATTGCAGGAAACCGATTTCAGGAGGTAGACTGGAATTGCATTGAAAGCATAGGAAAAGAGGCAGAACGTCCACAATGATGCACTTGGCCAAAAAGGGCGTATGCGTTTTTTCCTGAATATATTCAGGAAAAAACGCATACGCCCTTTTTGGCCAACCAAGCAAGCTTGCAAAGGAAATCTGCACTACAATGAAGTCTCACTTCCCCCCGGTCAAAAGGGCCATCTGAAAAAAGTGTAAAATCCAGAAAGGCAGGACAGGCCATGGAGAACTGGAAGCCTTGTTATGCTGATGGGCGGGATGTAAACTGCCAACTGACACTCGGGAGAAGTGTATGGTGTTTCCTGAAACATCTAAAAAACAAAGCAACAGAGCCTAGGGCACTTCCACTTATGGTCCTATAGCTTAGGGAAATTAAAATCAAAAAGACACAGCCACCCCAATGTTTGGGACGCCTCTGTTTACAAGAACCTCGTTTACCGTACAAGTTCAATATCACAGAAAGTGAAAAATGGATAAAGAACTTGTGGTACTTACGTACAATGCAGTATCACTCAGCAGTGAAATCTATGTCATCAGGCCCGTAGCAGCACAATGAGTGGATTCAGGTACGATGATTCTAACTGAAATAAGTCACACAGAAAAAGAAACATCATAAGATATCAGTAATACACGGAATGTAAACTTGGCTACACAGGAACTGAATTACAGAACAGAACAGGGTCTCAAATTTAGAAAACCAACTTATGCTTGTTTAAGGGTAAAGGTGAGTTGGGGTGCTGCATAAAACCAGAGATTGAAATGAGCACAGATAAAGTTCCTTAAGCCAAATATGGAATAGACAAGAGCTACTCCTTGCTCAACGAAATGGACTCAACACCCCATATTAAACGCCTAAGAATGTACCTGACTCTTAAGTATCTTAAAACGTATGGATTGCTATGTCTCCGAAAGAGAATCAAGCATGTGTACAGGGACATAAACGCAGCAGTGATAGGATTGGAGAGGTTCGGTGAGCAAATGAAGACCCTTTGAAGTCATATTGCATGGTACCCATTCCACGGGTTTCAACTACCCAGGTTTAAGGTATTCTTCCTTCAGCTAAAACATGCATGTGGAACCTAGAGTATGATCAACCATGTGATCGGGAGACGTGTTCAAATATGTCTCAGTTTTCGTACCCTGGTACTCGGGTGCAACATTCCAGACGCTTTACTAACACTCTCCCGACTTGGAGAGTCTGTCCCTTTAACCTCCTGTTTGGCCCAGTTTGCAATTTCTGCGGAAGATGAACAGGAATAGCGAGAACCAATGAGAGACTAGCTGGAGGTGTCTGGACGGGCAAATTTAACTCTCATTTCCCACCAGGAAGAGGAAATAACCAAAGGCTCAGCGTGCCGTGCCGGAACCAGATTAGGGCCTGAAGCCATCCTGCGGTGTTGCGGCCAGCTCACAAGAAAGCGAGTTGAAGAAAGGAGCTCAGGGGCACTGTAATTCACAAACCTGCAGAGTTATAAATGACAGCTATCGTCCAAAAATATACTGAAGTAAGGCTGCCAAGAGGACTTGAAAGCGGGGCAGAATTGCAGGAAACCGATTTCAGGAGGTAGACTGGAATTGCATTGAAAGCATAGGAAAAGAGGCAGAACGTCCACAATGATGCACTTGGCCAAAAAGGGCGTATGCGTTTTTTCCTGAATATATTCAGGAAAAAACGCATACGCCCTTTTTGGCCAACCAAGCAAGCTTGCAAAGGAAATCTGCACTACAATGAAGTCTCACTTCCCCCCGGTCAAAAGGGCCATCTGAAAAAAGTGTAAAATCCAGAAAGGCAGGACAGGCCATGGAGAACTGGGAGCCTTGTTATGCTGATGGGCGGGATGTAAATTGCCAACAGACACTCGGGAGAAGTGTATGGTGTTTCCTGAAACATCTAAAAAACAAAGCAACAGAGCCTAGGGCACTTCCACTTATGGTCCTATAGCTTAGGGAAATTAAAATCAAAAAGATACAGCCACCCCAATGTTTGGGACGCCTCTGTTTACAAGAACCTCGTTTACCGTACAAGTTCAATATCACAGAAAGTGAAAAATGGATAAAGAACTTGTGGTACTTACGTACAATGCAGTATCACTCAGCAGTGAAATCTATGTCATCAGGCCCGTAGCAGCACAATGAGTGGATTCAGGTACGATGATTCTAACTGAAATAAGTCACACAGAAAAAGAAACATCATAAGATATCAGTAATACACGGAATGTAAACTTGGCTACACAGGAACTGAATTACAGAACAGAACAGGGTCTCAAATTTAGAAAACCAACTTATGCTTGTTTAAGGGTAAAGGTGAGTTGGGGTGCTGCATAAAACCAGAGATTGAAATGAGCACAGATAAAGTTCCTTAAGCCAAATATGGAATAGACAAGAGCTACTCCTTGCTCAACGAAATGGACTCAACACCCCATATTAAACGCCTAAGAATGTACCTGACTCTTAAGTATCTTAAAACCTATGGATTGCTATGTCTCCGAAAGAGAATCAAGCATGTGTACAGGGACATAAACGCAGCAGTGATAGGATTGGAGAGGTTCGGTGAGCAAATGAAGACCCTTTGAAGTCATATTGCATGGTACCCATTCCACGGGTTTCAACTACCCAGGTTTAAGGTATTCTTCCTTCAGCTAAAACATGCATGTGGAACCTAGAGTATGATCAACCATGTGATCGGGAGACGTGTTCAAATATGTCTCAGTTTTCGTACCCTGGTACTCGGGTGCAACATTCCAGACGCTTTACTAACACTCTCCCGACTTGGAGAGTCAGTCCCTTTAACCTCCTGTTTGGCCCAGTTTGCAATTTCTGCGGAAGATGAACAGGAATAGCGAGAACCAATGAGAGACTAGCTGGAGGTGTCTGGACGGGCAAATTTAACTCTCATTTCCCACCAGGAAGAGGAAATAACCAAAGGCTCAGCGTGCCGTGCCGGAACCAGATTAGGGCCTGAAGCCATCCTGCGGTGTTGCGGCCAGCTCACAAGAAAGCGAGTTGAAGAAAGGAGCTCAGGGGCACTGTAATTCACAAACCTGCAGAGTTATAAATGACAGCTATCGTCCAAAAATATACTGAAGTAAGGCTGCCAAGAGGACTTGAAAGCGGGGCAGAATTGCAGGAAACCGATTTCAGGAGGTAGACTGGAATTGCATTGAAAGCATAGGAAAAGAGGCAGAACGTCCACAATGATGCACTTGGCCAAAAAGGGCGTATGCGTTTTTTCCTGAATATATTCAGGAAAAAACGCATACGCCCTTTTTGGCCAACCAAGCAAGCTTGCAAAGGAAATCTGCACTACAATGAAGTCTCACTTCCCCCCGGTCAAAAGGGCCATCTGAAAAAAGTGTAAAATCCAGAAAGGCAGGACAGGCCATGGAGAACTGGGAGCCTTGTTATGCTGATGGGCGGGATGTAAATTGCCAACAGACACTCGGGAGAAGTGTATGGTGTTTCCTGAAACATCTAAAAAACAAAGCAACAGAGCCTAGGGCACTTCCACTTATGGTCCTATAGCTTAGGGAAATTAAAATCAAAAAGATACAGCCACCCCAATGTTTGGGACGCCTCTGTTTACAAGAACCTCGTTTACCGTACAAGTTCAATATCACAGAAAGTGAAAAATGGATAAAGAACTTGTGGTACTTACGTACAATGCAGTATCACTCAGCAGTGAAATCTATGTCATCAGGCCCGTAGCAGCACAATGAGTGGATTCAGGTACGATGATTCTAACTGAAATAAGTCACACAGAAAAAGAAACATCATAAGATATCAGTAATACACGGAATGTAAACTTGGCTACACAGGAACTGAATTACAGAACAGAACAGGGTCTCAAATTTAGAAAACCAACTTATGCTTGTTTAAGGGTAAAGGTGAGTTGGGGTGCTGCATAAAACCAGAGATTGAAATGAGCACAGATAAAGTTCCTGAAGCCAAATATGGAATAGACAAGAGCTACTCCTTGCTCAACGAAATGGACTCAACACCGCATATTAAACGCCTAAGAATGTACCTGACTCTTAAGTATCTTAAAACCTATGGATTGCTATGTCTCCGAAAGAGAATCAAGCATGTGTACAGGGACATAAACGCAGCAGTGATAGGATTGGAGAGGTTCGGTGAGCAAATGAAGACCCTTTGAAGTCATATTGCATGGTACCCATTCCACGGGTTTCAACTACCCAGGTTTAAGGTATTCTTCCTTCAGCTAAAACATGCATGTGGAACCTAGAGTATGATCAACCATGTGATCGGGAGACGTGTTCAAATATGTCTCAGTTTTCGTACCCTGGTACTCGGGTGCAACATTCCAGACGCTTTACTAACACTCCCCCGACTTGGAGAGTCAGTCCCTTTAACCTCCTGTTTGGCCCAGTTTGCAATTTCTGCGGAAGATGAACAGGAATAGCGAGAACCAATGAGAGACTAGCTGGAGGTGTCTGGACGGGCAAATTTAACTCTCATTTCCCACCAGGAAGAGGAAATAACCAAAGGCTCAGCGTGCCGTGCCGGAACCAGATTAGGGCCTGAAGCCATCCTGCGGTGTTGCGGCCAGCTCACAAGAAAGCGAGTTGAAGAAAGGAGCTCAGGGGCACTGTAATTCACAAACCTGCAGAGTTATAAATGACAGCTATCGTCCAAAAATATACTGAAGTAAGGCTGCCAAGAGGACTTGAAAGCGGGGCAGAATTGCAGGAAACCGATTTCAGGAGGTAGACTGGAATTGCATTGAAAGCATAGGAAAAGAGGCAGAACGTCCACAATGATGCACTTGGCCAAAAAGGGCGTATGCGTTTTTTCCTGAATATATTCAGGAAAAAACGCATACGCCCTTTTTGGCCAACCAAGCAAGCTTGCAAAGGAAATCTGCACTACAATGAAGTCTCACTTCCCCCCGGTCAAAAGGGCCATCTGAAAAAAGTGTAAAATCCAGAAAGGCAGGACAGGCCATGGAGAACTGGGAGCCTTGTTATGCTGATGGGCGGGATGTAAATTGCCAACAGACACTCGGGAGAAGTGTATGGTGTTTCCTGAAACATCTAAAAAACAAAGCAACAGAGCCTAGGGCACTTCCACTTATGGTCCTATAGCTTAGGGAAATTAAAATCAAAAAGACACAGCCACCCCAATGTTTGGGACGCCTCTGTTTACAAGAACCTCGTTTACCGTACAAGTTCAATATCACAGAAAGTGAAAAATGGATAAAGAACTTGTGGTACTTATGTACAATGCAGTATCACTCAGCAGTGAAATCTATGTCATCAGGCCCGTAGCAGCACAATGAGTGGATTCAGGTACGATGATTCTAACTGAAATAAGTCACACAGAAAAAGAAACATCATAAGATATCAGTAATACACGGAATGTAAACTTGGCTACACAGGAACTGAATTACAGAACAGAACAGGGTCTCAAATTTAGAAAACCAACTTATGCTTGTTTAAGGGTAAAGGTGAGTTGGGGTGCTGCATAAAACCAGAGATTGAAATGAGCACAGATAAAGTTCCTTAAGCCAAATATGGAATAGACAAGAGCTACTCCTTGCTCAACGAAATGGACTCAACACCGCATATTAAACGCCTAAGAATGTACCTGACTCTTAAGTATCTTAAAACCTATGGATTGCTATGTCTCCGAAAGAGAATCAAGCATGTGTACAGGGACATAAACGCAGCAGTGATAGGATTGGAGAGGTTCGGTGAGCAAATGAAGACCCTTTGAAGTCATATTGCATGGTACCCATTCCACGGGTTTCAACTACCCAGGTTTAAGGTATTCTTCCTTCAGCTAAAACATGCACGTGGAACCTAGAGTATGATCAACCATGTGATCGGGAGACGTGTTCAAATATGTCTCAGTTTTCGTACCCTGGTACTCGGGTGCAACATTCCAGACGCTTTACTAACACTCTCCCGACTTGGAGAGTCAGTCCCTTTAACCTCCTGTTTGGTTCAGTTGGCAATTTCTGCGGAAGATGAACAGGAATAGCGAGAACCAATGAGAGACTAGCTGGAGGTGTCTGGACGGGCAAATTTAACTCTCATTTCCCACCAGGAAGAGGAAATAACCAAAGGCTCAGCGTGCCGTGCCGGAACCAGATTAGGGCCTGAAGCCATCCTGCGGTGTTGCGGCCAGCTCACAAGAAAGCGAGTTGAAGAAAGGAGCTCAGGGGCACTGTAATTCACAAACCTGGAGAGTTATAAATGACAACTATCGTCCAAAAATATACTGAAGTAAGGCTGCCAAGAGGACTTGAAAGCGGGGCAGAATTGCAGGAAACCGATTTCAGGAGGTAGACTGGAATTGCATTGAAAGCATAGGAAAAGAGGCAGAACGTCCACAATGATGCACTTGGCCAGAAAGGGCGTATGCGTTTTTTCCTGAATATATTCAGGAAAAAACGCATACGCCCTTTTTGGCCAACCAAGCAAGCTTGCAAAGGAAATCTGCACTACAATGAAGTCTCACTTCCCCCCGGTCAAAAGGGCCATCTGGAAAAAGTGTAAAATCCAGAAAGGCAGGACAGGCCATGGAGAACTGGGAGCCTTGTTATGCTGATGGGCGGGATGTAAATTGCCAACAGACACTCGGGAGAAGTGTATGGTGTTTCCTGAAACATCTAAAAAACAAAGCAACAGAGCCTAGGGCACTTCCACTTATGGTCCTATAGCTTAGGGAAATTAAAATCAAAAAGATACAGCCACCCCAATGTTTGGGACGCCTCTGTTTACAAGAACCTCGTTTACCGTACAAGTTCAATATCACAGAAAGTGAAAAATGGATAAAGAACTTGTGGTACTTACGTACAATGCAGTATCACTCAGCAGTGAAATCTATGTCATCAGGCCCGTAGCAGCACAATGAGTGGATTCAGGTACGATGATTCTAACTGAAATAAGTCACACAGAAAAAGAAACATCATAAGATATCAGTAATACACGGAATGTAAACTTGGCTACACAGGAACTGAATTACAGAACAGAACAGGGTCTCAAATTTAGAAAACCAACTTATGCTTGTTTAAGGGTAAAGGTGAGTTGGGGTGCTGCATAAAACCAGAGATTGAAATGAGCACAGATAAAGTTCCTTAAGCCAAATATGGAATAGACAAGAGCTACTCCTTGCTCAACGAAATGGACTCAACACCGCATATTAAACGCCTAAGAATGTACCTGACTCTTAAGTATCTTAAAACCTATGGATTGCTATGTCTCCGAAAGAGAATCAAGCATGTGTACAGGGACATAAACGCAGCAGTGATAGGATTGGAGAGGTTCGGTGAGCAAATGAAGACCCTTTGAAGTCATATTGCATGGTACCCATTCCACGGGTTTCAACTACCCAGGTTTAAGGTATTCTTCCTTCAGCTAAAGCATGCACGTGGAACCTAGAGTATGATCAACCATGTGATCGGGAGACGTGTTCAAATATGTCTCAGTTTTCGTACCCTGGTACTCGGGTGCAACATTCCAGACGCTTTACTAACACTCTCCCGACTTGGAGAGTCAGTCCCTTTAACCTCCTGTTTGGCCCAGTTTGCAATTTCTGCGGAAGATGAACAGGAATAGCGAGAACCAATGAGAGACTAGCTGGAGGTGTCTGGACGGGCAAATTTAACTCTCATTTCCCACCAGGAAGAGGAAATAACCAAAGGCTCAGCGTGCCGTGCCGGAACCAGATTAGGGCCTGAAGCCATCCTGCGGTGTTGCGGCCAGCTCACAAGAAAACGAGTTGAAGAAAGGAGCTCAGGGGCACTGTAATTCACAAACCTGCAGAGTTATAAATGACAACTATCGTCCAAAAATATACTGAAGTAAGGCTGCCAAGAGGACTTGAAAGCGGGGCAGAATTGCAGGAAACCGATTTCAGGAGGTAGACTGGAATTGCATTGAAAGCATAGGAAAAGAGGCAGAACGTCCACAATGATGCACTTGGCCAGAAAGGGCGTATGCGTTTTTTCCTGAATATATTCAGGAAAAAACGCATACGCCCTTTTTGGCCAACCAAGCAAGCTTGCAAAGGAAATCTGCACTACAATGAAGTCTCACTTCCCCCCGGTCAAAAGGGCCATCTGAAAAAAGTGTAAAATCCAGAAAGGCAGGACAGGCCATGGAGAACTGGGAGCCTTGTTATGCTGATGGGCGGGATGTAAATTGCCAACAGACACTCCGGAGAAGTGTATGGTGTTTCCTGAAACATCTAAAAAACAAAGCAACAGAGCCTAGGGCACTTCCACTTATGGTCCTATAGCTTAGGGAAATTAAAATCAAAAAGATACAGCCACCCCAATGTTTGGGACGCCTCTGTTTACAAGAACCTCGTTTACCGTACAAGTTCAATATCACAGAAAGTGAAAAATGGATAAAGAACTTGTGGTACTTACGTACAATGCAGTATCACTCAGCAGTGAAATCTATGTCATCAGGCCCGTAGCAGCACAATGAGTGGATTCAGGTACGATGATTCTAACTGAAATAAGTCACACAGAAAAAGAAACATCATAAGATATCAGTAATACACGGAATGTAAACTTGGCTACACAGGAACTGAATTACAGAACAGAACAGGGTCTCAAATTTAGAAAACCAACTTATGCTTGTTTAAGGGTAAAGGTGAGTTGGGGTGCTGCATAAAACCAGAGATTGAAATGAGCACAGATAAAGTTCCTTAAGCCAAATATGGAATAGACAAGAGCTACTCCTTGCTCAACGAAATGGACTCAACACCGCATATTAAACGCCTAAGAATGTACCTGACTCTTAAGTATCTTAAAACCTATGGATTGCTATGTCTCCGAAAGAGAATCAAGCATGTGTACAGGGACATAAACGCAGCAGTGATAGGATTGGAGAGGTTCGGTGAGCAAATGAAGACCCTTTGAAGTCATATTGCATGGTACCCATTCCACGGGTTTCAACTACCCAGGTTTAAGGTATTCTTCCTTCAGCTAAAACATGCACGTGGAACCTAGAGTATGATCAACCATGTGATTGGGAGACGTGTTCAAATATGTCTCAGTTTTCGTACCCTGGTACTCGGGTGCAACATTCCAGACGCTTTACTAACACTCTCCCGACTTGGAGAGTCAGTCCCTTTAACCTCCTGTTTGGCCCAGTTTGCAATTTCTGCGGAAGATGAACAGGAATAGCGAGAACCAATGAGAGACTAGCTGGAGGTGTCTGGACGGGCAAATTTAACTCTCATTTCCCACCAGGAAGAGGAAATAACCAAAGGCTCAGCGTGCCGTGCCGGAACCAGATTAGGGTCTGAAGCCATCCTGCGGTGTTGCGGCCAGCTCACAAGAAAACGAGTTGAAGAAAGGAGCTCAGGGGCACTGTAATTCACAAACCTGCAGAGTTATAAATGACAACTATCGTCCAAAAATATACTGAAGTAAGGCTGCCAAGAGGACTTGAAAGCGGGGCAGAATTGCAGGAAACCGATTTCAGGAGGTAGACTGGAATTGCATTGAAAGCATAGGAAAAGAGGCAGAACGTCCACAATGATGCACTTGGCCAGAAAGGGCGTATGCGTTTTTTCCTGAATATATTCAGGAAAAAACGCATACGCCCTTTTTGGCCAACCAAGCAAGCTTGCAAAGGAAATCTGCACTACAATGAAGTCTCACTTCCCCCCGGTCAAAAGGGCCATCTGGAAAAAGTGTAAAATCCAGAAAGGCAGGACAGGCCATGGAGAACTGGGAGCCTTGTTATGCTGATGGGCGGGATGTAAATTGCCAACAGACACTCGGGAGAAGTGTATGGTGTTTCCTGAAACATCTAAAAAACAAAGCAACAGAGCCTAGGCCACTTCCACTTATGGTCCTATAGCTTAGGGAAATTAAAATCAAAAAGATACAGCCACCCCAATGTTTGGGACGCCTCTGTTTACAAGAACCTCGTTTACCGTACAAGTTCAATATCACAGAAAGTGAAAAATGGATAAAGAACTTGTGGTACTTACGTACAATGCAGTATCACTCAGCAGTGAAATCTATGTCATCAGGCCCGTAGCAGCACAATGAGTGGATTCAGGTACGATGATTCTAACTGAAATAAGTCACACAGAAAAAGAAACATCATAAGATATCAGTAATACACGGAATGTAAACTTGGCTACACAGGAACTGAATTACAGAACAGAACAGGGTCTCAAATTTAGAAAACCAACTTATGCTTGTTTAAGGGTAAAGGTGAGTTGGGGTGCTGCATAAAACCAGAGATTGAAATGAGCACAGATAAAGTTCCTTAAGCCAAATATGGAATAGACAAGAGCTACTCCTTGCTCAACGAAATGGACTCAACACCACATATTAAACGCCTAAGAATGTACCTGACTCTTAAGTATCTTAAAACCTATGGATTGCTATGTCTCCGAAAGAGAATCAAGCATGTGTACAGGGACATAAACGCAGCAGTGATAGGATTGGAGAGGTTCGGTGAGCAAATGAAGACCCTTTGAAGTCATATTGCATGGTACCCATTCCACGGGTTTCAACTACCCAGGTTTAAGGTATTCTTCCTTCAGCTAAAACATGCTTGTGGAACCTAGAGTATGATCAACCATGTGATCAGGAGACGTGTTCAAATATGTCTCAGTTTTCGTACCCTGGTACTCGGGTGCAACATTCCAGACGCTTTACTAACACTCTCCCGACTTGGAGAGTCAGTCCCTTTAACCTCCTGTTTGGCCCAGTTTGCAATTTCTGCGGAAGATGAACAGGAATAGCGAGAACCAATGAGAGACTAGCTGGAGGTGTCTGGACGGGCAAATTTAACTCTCATTTCCCACCAGGAAGAGGAAATAACCAAAGGCTCAGCGTGCCGTGTCGGAACCAGATTAGGGCCTGAAGCCATCCTGCGGTGTTGCGGCCAGCTCACAAGAAAACGAGTTGAAGAAAGGAGCTCAGGGGCACTGTAATTCACAAACCTGCAGAGTTATAAATGACAACTATCGTCCAAAAATATACTGAAGTAAGGCTGCCAAGAGGACTTGAAAGCGGGGCAGAATTGCAGGAAACCGATTTCAGGAGGTAGACTGGAATTGCATTGAAAGCATAGGAAAAGAGGCAGAACGTCCACAATGATGCACTTGGCCAAAAAGGGCGTATGCGTTTTTTCCTGAATATATTCAGGAAAAAACGCATACGCCCTTTTTGGCCAACCAAGCAAGCTTGCAAAGGAAATCTGCACTACAATGACGTCTCACTTCCCCCCGGTCAAAAGGGCCATCTGAAAAAAGTGTAAAATCCAGAAAGGCAGGACAGGCCATGGAGAACTGGGAGCCTTGTTATGCTGATGGGCGGGATGTAAATTGCCAACAGACACTCGGGAGAAGTGTATGGTGTTTCCTGAAACATCTAAAAAACAAAGCAACAGAGCCTAGGCCACTTCCACTTATGGTCCTATAGCTTAGGGAAATTAAAATCAAAAAGATACAGCCACCCCAATGTTTGGGACGCCTCTGTTTACAAGAACCTCGTTTACGGTACAAGTTCAATATCACAGAAAGTGAAAAATGGATAAAGAACTTGTGGTACTTACGTACAATGCAGTATCACTCAGCAGTGAAATCTATGCCATCAGGCCCGTAGCAGCACAATGAGTGGATTCAGGTACGATGATTCTAACTGAAATAAGTCACACAGAAAAAGAAACATCATAAGATATCAGTAATACACGGAATGTAAACTTGGCTACACAGGAACTGAATTACAGAACAGAACAGGGTCTCAAATTTAGAAAACCAACTTATGCTTGTTTAAGGGTAAAGGTGAGTTGGGGTGCTGCATAAAACCAGAGATTGAAATGAGCACAGATAAAGTTCCTGAAGCCAAATATGGAATAGACAAGAGCTACTCCTTGCTCAACGAAATGGACTCAACACCGCATATTAAACGCCTAAGAATGTACCTGACTCTTAAGTATCTTAAAACCTATGGATTGCTATGTCTCCGAAAGAGAATCAAGCATGTGTACAGGGACATAAACGCAGCAGTGATAGGATTGGAGAGGTTCGGTGAGCAAATGAAGACCCTTTGAAGTCATATTGCATGGTACCCATTCCACGGGTTTCAACTACCCAGGTTTAAGGTATTCTTCCTTCAGCTAAAACATGCATGTGGAACCTAGAGTATGATCAACCATGTGATCGGGAGACGTGTTCAAATATGTCTCAGTTTTCGTACCCTGGTACTCGGGTGCAACATTCCAGACGCTTTACTAACACTCTCCCGACTTGGCGAGTCAGCCCCTTTAACCTCCTGTTTGGCCCAGTTTGCAATTTCTGCGGAAGATGAACAGGAATAGCGAGAACCAATGAGAGACTAGCTGGAGGTGTCTGGACGGGCAAATTTAACTCTCATTTCCCACCAGGAAGAGGAAATAACCAAAGGCTCAGCGTGCCGTGCCGGAACCAGATTAGGGCCTGAAGCCATCCTGCGGTGTTGCGGCCAGCTCACAAGAAAACGAGTTGAAGAAAGGAGCTCAGGGGCACTGTAATTCACAAACCTGCAGAGTTATAAATGACAACTATCGTCCAAAAATATACTGAAGTAAGGCTGCCAAGAGGACTTGAAAGCGGGGCAGAATTGCAGGAAACCGATTTCAGGAGGTAGACTGGAATTGCATTGAAAGCATAGGAAAAGAGGCAGAACGTCCACAATGATGCACTTGGCCAAAAAGGGCGTATGCATTTTTTCCTGAATATATTCAGGAAAAAACGCATACGCCCTTTTTGGCCAACCAAGCAAGCTTGCAAAGGTAATCTGCACTACAATGAAGTCTCACTTCCCCCCGGTCAAAAGGGCCATCTGAAAAAAGTGTAAAATCCAGAAAGGCAGGACAGGCCATGGAGAACTGGGAGCCTTGTTATGCTGATGGGCGGGATGTAAATTGCCAACAGACACTCGGGAGAAGTGTATGGTGTTTCCTGAAACATCTAAAAAACAAAGGAACAGAGCCTAGGGCACTTCCACTTATGGTCCTATAGCTTAGGGAAATTAAAATCAAAAAGATACAGCCACCCCAATGTTCGGGACGCCTCTGTCTACAAGAACCTCGTTTACCGTACAAGTTCAATATCACAGAAAGTGAAAAATGGATAAAGAACTTGTGGTACTTACGTACAATGCAGTATCACTCAGCAGTGAAATCTATGTCATCAGGCCCGTAGCAGCACAATGAGTGGATTCAGGTACGATGATTCTAACTGAAATAAGTCACACAGAAAAAGAAACATCATAAGATATCAGTAATACACGGAATGTAAACTTGGCTACACAGGAACTGAATTACAGAACAGAACAGGGTCTCAAATTTAGAAAACCAACTTATGCTTGTTTAAGGGTAAAGGTGAGTTGGGGTGCTGCATAAAACCAGAGATTGAAATGAGCACAGATAAAGTTCCTTAAGCCAAATATGGAATAGACAAGAGCTACTCCTTGCTCAACGAAATGGACTCAACACCGCATATTAAACGCCTAAGAATGTACCTGACTCTTAAGTATCTTAAAACCTATGGATTGCTATGTCTCCGAAAGAGAATCAAGCATGTGTACAGGGACATAAACGCAGCAGTGATAGGATTGGAGAGGTTCGGTGAGCAAATGAAGACCCTTTGAAGTCATATTGCATGGTACCCATTCCACGGGTTTCAACTACCCAGGTTTAAGGTATTCTTCCTTCAGCTAAAACATGCATGTGGAACCTAGAGTATGATCAACCATGTGATCGGGAGACGTGTTCAAATATGTCTCAGTTTTCGTACCCTGGTACTCGGGTGCAACATTCCAGACGCTTTACTAACACTCTCCCGACTTGGAGAGTCAGCCCCTTTAACCTCCTGTTTGGCCCAGTTTGCAATTTCTGCGGAAGATGAACAGGAATAGCGAGAACCAATGAGAGACTAGCTGGAGGTGTCTGGACGGGCAAATTTAACTCTCATTTCCCACCAGGAAGAGGAAATAACCAAAGGCTCAGCGTGCCGTGCCGGAACCAGATTAGGGCCTGAAGCCATCCTGCGGTGTTGCGGCCAGCTCACAAGAAAACGAGTTGAAGAAAGGAGCTCAGGGGCACTGTAATTCACAAACCTGCAGAGTTATAAATGACAACTATCGTCCAAAAATATACTGAAGTAAGGCTGCCAAGAGGACTTGAAAGCGGGGCAGAATTGCAGGAAACCGATTTCAGGAGGTAGACTGGAATTGCATTGAAAGCATAGGAAAAGAGGCAGAACGTCCACAATGATGCACTTGGCCAAAAAGGGCGTATGCGTTTTTTCCTGAATATATTCAGGAAAAAACGCATACGCCCTTTTTGGCCAACCAAGCAAGCTTGCAAAGGAAATCTGCACTACAATGAAGTCTGACTTCCCCCCGGTCAAAAGGGCCATCTGATAAAAGTGTAAAATCCAGAAAGGCAGGACAGGCCATGGAGAACTGGGAGCCTTGTTATGCTGATGGGCGGGATGTAAACTGCCAACAGCCACTCCGGAGAAGTGTATGGTGTTTCCTGAAACATCTAAAAAACAAAGCAACAGAGCCTAGGGCACTTCCACTTATGGTTCTATAGCTTAGGGAAATTAAAATCAAAAAGATACAGCCACCCCAATGTTTGGGACGCCTCTGTTTACAAGAACCTCGTTTACCGTACAAGTTCAATATCACAGAAAGTGAAAAATGGATAAAGAACTTGTGGTACTTACGTACAATGCAGTATCACTCAGCAGTGAAATCTATGTCATCAGGCCCGTAGCAGCACAATGAGTGGATTCAGGTACGATGATTCTAACTGAAATAAGTCACACAGAAAAAGAAACATCATAAGATATCAGTAATACACGGAATGTAAACTTGGCTACACAGGAACTGAATTACAGAACAGAACAGGGTCTCAAATTTAGAAAACCAACTTATGCTTGTTTAAGGGTAAAGGTGAGTTGGGGTGCTGCATAAAACCAGAGATTGAAATGAGCACAGATAAAGTTCCTTAAGCCAAATATGGAATAGACAAGAGCTACTCCTTGCTCAACGAAATGGACTCAACACCGCATATTAAACGCCTAAGAATGTACCTGACTCTTAAGTATCTTAAAACCTATGGATTGCTATGTCTCCGAAAGAGAATCAAGCATGTGTACAGGGACATAAACGCAGCAGTGATAGGATTGGAGAGGTTTGGTGAGCAAATGAAGACCCTTTGAAGTCATATTGCATGGTAGCCATTCCACGGGTTTCAACTACCCAGGTTTAAGGTATTCTTCCTTCAGCTAAAACATGCATGTGGAACCTAGAGTATGATCAACCATGTGATCGGGAGACGTGTTCAAATATGTCTCAGTTTTCGTACCCTGGTACTCGGGTGCAACATTCCAGACGCTTTACTAACACTCTCCCGACTTGGAGAGTCAGTCCCTTTAACCTCCTGTTTGGCCCAGTTTGCAATTTCTGCGGAAGATGAACAGGAATAGCGAGAACCAATGAGAGACTAGCTGGAGGTGTCTGGACGGGCAAATTTAACTCTCATTTCCCACCAGGAAGAGGAAATAACCAAAGGCTCAGCGTGCCGTGCCGGAACCAGATTAGGGCCTGAAGCCATCCTGCGGTGTTGCGGCCAGCTCACAAGAAAACGAGTTGAAGAAAGGAGCTCAGGGGCACTGTAATTCACAAACCTGCAGAGTTATAAATGACAACTATCGTCCAAAAATATACTGAAGTAAGGCTGCCAAGAGGACTTGAAAGCGGGGCAGAATTGCAGGAAACCGATTTCAGGAGGTAGACTGGAATTGCATTGAAAGCATAGGAAAAGAGGCAGAACGTCCACAATGATGCACTTGGCCAAAAAGGGCGTATGCGTTTTTTCCTGAATATATTCAGGAAAAAACGCATACGCCCTTTTTGGCCAACCAAGCAAGCTTGCAAAGGAAATCTGCACTACAATGAAGTCTCACTTCCCCCCGGTCAAAAGGGCCATCTGAAAAAAGTGTAAAATCCAGAAAGGCAGGACAGGCCATGGAGAACTGGGAGCCTTGTTATGCTGATGGGCGGGACGTAAATTGCCAACAGACACTCGGGAGAAGTGTATGGTGTTTCCTGAAACATCTAAAAAACAAAGCAACAGAGCCTAGGGCACTTCCACTTATGGTCCTATAGCTTAGGGAAATTAAAATCAAAAAGACACAGCCACCCCAATGTTTGGGACGCCTCTGTTTACAAGAACCTCGTTTACCGTACAAGTTCAATATCACAGAAAGTGAAAAATGGATAAAGAACTTGTGGTACTTACGTACAATGCAGTATCACTCAGCAGTGAAATCTATGTCATCAGGCCCGTAGCAGCACAATGAGTGGATTCAGGTACGATGATTCGAACTGAAATAAGTCACACAGAAAAAGAAACATCATAAGATATCAGTAATACACGGAATGTAAACTTGGCTACACAGGAACTGAATTACAGAACAGAACAGGGTCTCAAATTTAGAAAACCAACTTATGCTTGTTTAAGGGTAAAGGTGAGTTGGGGTGCTGCATAAAACCAGAGATTGAAATGAGCACAGATAAAGTTCCTTAAGCCAAATATGGAATAGACAAGAGCTACTCCTTGCTCAATGAAATGGACTCAACACCCCATATTAAACGCCTAAGAATGTACCTGACTCTTAAGTATCTTAAAACATATGGATTGCTATGTCTCCGAAAGAGAATCAAGCATGTGTACAGGGACATAAACGCAGCAGTGATAGGATTGGAGAGGTTCGGTGAGCAAATGAAGACCCTTTGAAGTCATATTGCATGGTACCCATTCCACGGGTTTCAACTACCCAGGTTTAAGGTATTCTTCCTTCAGCTAAAACATGCACGTGGAACCTAGAGTATGATCAACCATGTGATCGGGAGACGTGTTCAAATATGTCTCAGTTTTCGTACCCTGGTACTCGGGTGCAACATTCCAGATGCTTTACTAACACTCTCCCGACTTGGAGAGTCAGTCCCTTTAACCTCCTGTTTGGCCCAGTTTGCAATTTCTGCGGAAGATGAACAGGAATAGCGAGAACCAATGAGAGACTAGCTGGAGGTGTCTGGACGGGCAAATTTAACTCTCATTTCCCACCAGGAAGAGGAAATAACCAAAGGCTCAGCGTGCCATGCCGGAACCAGATTAGGGCCTGAAGCCATCCTGCGGTGTTGCGGCCAGCTCACAAGAAAACGAGTTGAAGAAAGGAGCTCAGGGGCACTGTAATTCACAAACCTGCAGAGTTATAAATGACAACTATCGTCCAAAAATATACTGAAGTAAGGCTGCCAAGAGGACTTGAAAGCGGGGCAGAATTGCAGGAAACCGATTTCAGGAGGTAGACTGGAATTGCATTGAAAGCATAGGAAAAGAGGCAGAACGTCCACAATGATGCACTTGGCCAGAAAGGGCGTATGCGTTTTTTCCTGAATATATTCAGGAAAAAACGCATACGCCCTTTTTGGCCAACCAAGCAAGCTTGCAAAGGAAATCTGCACTACAATGAAGTCTCACTTCCCCCCGGTCAAAAGGGCCATCTGAAAAAAGTGTAAAATCCAGAAAGGCAGGACAGGCCATGGAGAACTGGGAGCCTTGTTATGCTGATGGGCGGGATGTAAATTGCCAACAGACACTCGGGAGAAGTGTATGGTGTTTCCTGAAACATCTAAAAAACAAAGCAACAGAGCCTAGGGCACTTCCACTTATGGTCCTATAGCTTAGGGAAATTAAAATCAAAAAGATACAGCCACCCCAATGTTTGGGACGCCTCTGTTTACAAGAACCTCATTTACCGTACAAGTTCAATATCACAGAAAGTGAAAAATGGATAAAGAACTTGTGGTACTTACGTACAATGCAGTATCACTCAGCAGTGAAATCTATGTCATCAGGCCCGTAGCAGCACAATGAGTGGATTCAGGTACGATGATTCTAACTGAAATAAGTCACACAGAAAAAGAAACATCATAAGATATCAGTAATACACGGAATGTAAACTTGGCTACACAGGAACTGAATTACAGAACAGAACAGGGTCTCAAATTTAGAAAACCAACTTATGCTTGTTTAAGGGTAAAGGTGAGTTGGGGTGCTGCATAAAACCAGAGATTGAAATGAGCACAGATAAAGTTCCTTAAGCCAAATATGGAATAGACAAGAGCTACTCCTTGCTCAACGAAATGGACTCAACACCGCATATTAAACGCCTAAGAATGTACCTGACTCTTAAGTATCTTAAAACCTATGGATTGCTATGTCTCCGAAAGAGAATCAAGCATGTGTACAGGGACATAAACGCAGCAGTGATAGGATTGGAGAGGTTCGGTGAGCAAATGAAGACCCTTTGAAGTCATATTGCATGGTACCCATTCCACGGGTTTCAACTACCCAGGTTTAAGGTATTCTTCCTTCAGCTAAAGCATGCACGTGGAACCTAGAGTATGATCAACCATGTGATCGGGAGACGTGTTCAAATATGTCTCAGTTTTCGTACCCTGGTACTCGGGTGCAACATTCCAGACGCTTTACTAACACTCTCCCGACTTGGAGAGTCAGTCCCTTTAACCTCCTGTTTGGCCCAGTTTGCAATTTCTGCGGAAGATGAACAGGAATAGCGAGAACCAATGAGAGACTAGCTGGAGGTGTCTGGACGGGCAAATTTAACTCTCATTTCCCACCAGGAAGAGGAAATAACCAAAGGCTCAGCGTGCCGTGCCGGAACCAGATTAGGGTCTGAAGCCATCCTGCGGTGTTGCGGCCAGCTCACAAGAAAACGAGTTGAAGAAAGGAGCTCAGGGGCACTGTAATTCACAAACCTGCAGAGTTATAAATGACAACTATCGTCCAAAAATATACTGAAGTAAGGCTGCCAAGAGGACTTGAAAGCGGGGCAGAATTGCAGGAAACCGATTTCAGGAGGTAGACTGGAATTGCATTGAAAGCATAGGAAAAGAGGCAGAACGTCCACAATGATGCACTTGGCCAGAAAGGGCGTATGCGTTTTTTCCTGAATATATTCAGGAAAAAACGCATACGCCCTTTTTGGCCAACCAAGCAAGCTTGCAAAGGAAATCTGCACTACAATGAAGTCTCACTTCCCCCCGGTCAAAAGGGCCATCTGGAAAAAGTGTAAAATCCAGAAAGGCAGGACAGGCCATGGAGAACTGGGAGCCTTGTTATGCTGATGGGCGGGATGTAAATTGCCAACAGACACTCGGGAGAAGTGTATGGTGTTTCCTGAAACATCTAAAAAACAAAGCAACAGAGCCTAGGGCACTTCCACTTATGGTCCTATAGCTTAGGGAAATTAAAATCAAAAAGATACAGCCACCCCAATGTTTGGGACGCCTCTGTTTACAAGAACCTCGTTTACCGTACAAGTTCAATATCACAGAAAGTGAAAAATGGATAAAGAACTTGTGGTACTTACGTACAATGCAGTATCACTCAGCAGTGAAATCTATGTCATCAGGCCCGTAGCAGCACAATGAGTGGATTCAGGTACGATGATTCTAACTGAAATAAGTCACACAGAAAAAGAAACATCATAAGATATCAGTAATACACGGAATGTAAACTTGGCTACACAGGAACTGAATTACAGAACAGAACAGGGTCTCAAATTTAGAAAACCAACTTATGCTTGTTTAAGGGTAAAGGTGAGTTGGGGTGCTGCATAAAACCAGAGATTGAAATGAGCACAGATAAAGTTCCTTAAGCCAAATATGGAATAGACAAGAGCTACTCCTTGCTCAACGAAATGGACTCAACACCGCATATTAAACGCCTAAGAATGTACCTGACTCTTAAGTATCTTAAAACCTATGGATTGCTATGTCTCCGAAAGAGAATCAAGCATGTGTACAGGGACATAAACGCAGCAGTGATAGGATTGGAGAGGTTCGGTGAGCAAATGAAGACCCTTTGAAGTCATATTGCATGGTACCCATTCCACGGGTTTCAACTACCCAGGTTTAAGGTATTCTTCCTTCAGCTAAAGCATGCACGTGGAACCTAGAGTATGATCAACCATGTGATCGGGAGACGTGTTCAAATATGTCTCAGTTTTCGTACCCTGGTACTCGGGTGCAACATTCCAGACGCTTTACTAACACTCTCCCGACTTGGAGAGTCAGTCCCTTTAACCTCCTGTTTGGCCCAGTTTGCAATTTCTGCGGAAGATGAACAGGAATAGCGAGAACCAATGAGAGACTAGCTGGAGGTGTCTGGACGGGCAAATTTAACTCTCATTTCCCACCAGGAAGAGGAAATAACCAAAGGCTCAGCGTGCCGTGCCGGAACCAGATTAGGGCCTGAAGCCATCCTGCGGTGTTGCGGCCAGCTCACAAGAAAACGAGTTGAAGAAAGGAGCTCAGGGGCACTGTAATTCACAAACCTGCAGAGTTATAAATGACAACTATCGTCCAAAAATATACTGAAGTAAGGCTGCCAAGAGGACTTGAAAGCGGGGCAGAATTGCAGGAAACCGATTTCAGGAGGTAGACTGGAATTGCATTGAAAGCATAGGAAAAGAGGCAGAACGTCCACAATGATGCACTTGGCCAGAAAGGGCGTATGCGTTTTTTCCTGAATATATTCAGGAAAAAACGCATACGCCCTTTTTGGCCAACCAAGCAAGCTTGCAAAGGAAATCTGCACTACAATGAAGTCTCACTTCCCCCCGGTCAAAAGGGCCATCTGAAAAAAGTGTAAAATCCAGAAAGGCAGGACAGGCCATGGAGAACTGGGAGCCTTGTTATGCTGATGGGCGGGATGTAAATTGCCAACAGACACTCCGGAGAAGTGTATGGTGTTTCCTGAAACATCTAAAAAACAAAGCAACAGAGCCTAGGGCACTTCCACTTATGGTCCTATAGCTTAGGGAAATTAAAATCAAAAAGATACAGCCACCCCAATGTTTGGGACGCCTCTGTTTACAAGAACCTCGTTTACCGTACAAGTTCAATATCACAGAAAGTGAAAAATGGATAAAGAACTTGTGGTACTTACGTACAATGCAGTATCACTCAGCAGTGAAATCTATGTCATCAGGCCCGTAGCAGCACAATGAGTGGATTCAGGTACGATGATTCTAACTGAAATAAGTCACACAGAAAAAGAAACATCATAAGATATCAGTAATACACGGAATGTAAACTTGGCTACACAGGAACTGAATTACAGAACAGAACAGGGTCTCAAATTTAGAAAACCAACTTATGCTTGTTTAAGGGTAAAGGTGAGTTGGGGTGCTGCATAAAACCAGAGATTGAAATGAGCACAGATAAAGTTCCTTAAGCCAAATATGGAATAGACAAGAGCTACTCCTTGCTCAACGAAATGGACTCAACACCGCATATTAAACGCCTAAGAATGTACCTGACTCTTAAGTATCTTAAAACCTATGGATTGCTATGTCTCCGAAAGAGAATCAAGCATGTGTACAGGGACATAAACGCAGCAGTGATAGGATTGGAGAGGTTCGGTGAGCAAATGAAGACCCTTTGAAGTCATATTGCATGGTACCCATTCCACGGGTTTCAACTACCCAGGTTTAAGGTATTCTTCCTTCAGCTAAAACATGCACGTGGAACCTAGAGTATGATCAACCATGTGATTGGGAGACGTGTTCAAATATGTCTCAGTTTTCGTACCCTGGTACTCGGGTGCAACATTCCAGACGCTTTACTAACACTCTCCCGACTTGGAGAGTCAGTCCCTTTAACCTCCTGTTTGGCCCAGTTTGCAATTTCTGCGGAAGATGAACAGGAATAGCGAGAACCAATGAGAGACTAGCTGGAGGTGTCTGGACGGGCAAATTTAACTCTCATTTCCCACCAGGAAGAGGAAATAACCAAAGGCTCAGCGTGCCGTGCCGGAACCAGATTAGGGTCTGAAGCCATCCTGCGGTGTTGCGGCCAGCTCACAAGAAAACGAGTTGAAGAAAGGAGCTCAGGGGCACTGTAATTCACAAACCTGCAGAGTTATAAATGACAACTATCGTCCAAAAATATACTGAAGTAAGGCTGCCAAGAGGACTTGAAAGCGGGGCAGAATTGCAGGAAACCGATTTCAGGAGGTAGACTGGAATTGCATTGAAAGCATAGGAAAAGAGGCAGAACGTCCACAATGATGCACTTGGCCAGAAAGGGCGTATGCGTTTTTTCCTGAATATATTCAGGAAAAAACGCATACGCCCTTTTTGGCCAACCAAGCAAGCTTGCAAAGGAAATCTGCACTACAATGAAGTCTCACTTCCCCCCGGTCAAAAGGGCCATCTGGAAAAAGTGTAAAATCCAGAAAGGCAGGACAGGCCATGGAGAACTGGGAGCCTTGTTATGCTGATGGGCGGGATGTAAATTGCCAACAGACACTCGGGAGAAGTGTATGGTGTTTCCTGAAACATCTAAAAAACAAAGCAACAGAGCCTAGGCCACTTCCACTTATGGTCCTATAGCTTAGGGAAATTAAAATCAAAAAGATACAGCCACCCCAATGTTTGGGACGCCTCTGTTTACAAGAACCTCGTTTACCGTACAAGTTCAATATCACAGAAAGTGAAAAATGGATAAAGAACTTGTGGTACTTACGTACAATGCAGTATCACTCAGCAGTGAAATCTATGTCATCAGGCCCGTAGCAGCACAATGAGTGGATTCAGGTACGATGATTCTAACTGAAATAAGTCACACAGAAAAAGAAACATCATAAGATATCAGTAATACACGGAATGTAAACTTGGCTACACAGGAACTGAATTACAGAACAGAACAGGGTCTCAAATTTAGAAAACCAACTTATGCTTGTTTAAGGGTAAAGGTGAGTTGGGGTGCTGCATAAAACCAGAGATTGAAATGAGCACAGATAAAGTTCCTTAAGCCAAATATGGAATAGACAAGAGCTACTCCTTGCTCAACGAAATGGACTCAACACCACATATTAAACGCCTAAGAATGTACCTGACTCTTAAGTATCTTAAAACCTATGGATTGCTATGTCTCCGAAAGAGAATCAAGCATGTGTACAGGGACATAAACGCAGCAGTGATAGGATTGGAGAGGTTCGGTGAGCAAATGAAGACCCTTTGAAGTCATATTGCATGGTACCCATTCCACGGGTTTCAACTACCCAGGTTTAAGGTATTCTTCCTTCAGCTAAAACATGCTTGTGGAACCTAGAGTATGATCAACCATGTGATCAGGAGACGTGTTCAAATATGTCTCAGTTTTCGTACCCTGGTACTCGGGTGCAACATTCCAGACGCTTTACTAACACTCTCCCGACTTGGAGAGTCAGTCCCTTTAACCTCCTGTTTGGCCCAGTTTGCAATTTCTGCGGAAGATGAACAGGAATAGCGAGAACCAATGAGAGACTAGCTGGAGGTGTCTGGACGGGCAAATTTAACTCTCATTTCCCACCAGGAAGAGGAAATAACCAAAGGCTCAGCGTGCCGTGCCGGAACCAGATTAGGGCCTGAAGCCATCCTGCGGTGTTGCGGCCAGCTCACAAGAAAACGAGTTGAAGAAAGGAGCTCAGGGGCACTGTAATTCACAAACCTGCAGAGTTATAAATGACAACTATCGTCCAAAAATATACTGAAGTAAGGCTGCCAAGAGGACTTGAAAGCGGGGCAGAATTGCAGGAAACCGATTTCAGGAGGTAGACTGGAATTGCATTGAAAGCATAGGAAAAGAGGCAGAACGTCCACAATGATGCACTTGGCCAAAAAGGGCGTATGCGTTTTTTCCTGAATATATTCAGGAAAAAACGCATACGCCCTTTTTGGCCAACCAAGCAAGCTTGCAAAGGAAATCTGCACTACAATGAAGTCTCACTTCCCCCCGGTCAAAAGGGCCATCTGAAAAAAGTGTAAAATCCAGAAAGGCAGGACAGGCCATGGAGAACTGGGAGCCTTGTTATGCTGATGGGCGGGATGTAAACTGCCAACAGACACTCGGGAGAAGTGTATGGTGTTTCCTGAAACATCTAAAAAACAAAGCAACAGAGCCTAGGGCACTTCCACTTATGGTCCTATAGCTTAGGGAAATTAAAATCAAAAAGACACAGCCACCCCAATGTTTGGGACGCCTCTGTTTACAAGAACCTCGTTTACCGTACAAGTTCAATATCACAGAAAGTGAAAAATGGATAAAGAACTTGTGGTACTTACGTACAATGCAGTATCACTCAGCAGTGAAATCTATGCCATCAGGCCCGTAGCAGCACAATGAGTGGATTCAGGTACGATGATTCTAACTGAAATAAGTCACACAGAAAAAGAAACATCATAAGATATCAGTAATACACGGAATGTAAACTTGGCTACACAGGAACTGAATTACAGAACAGAACAGGGTCTCAAATTTAGAAAACCAACTTATGCTTGTTTAAGGGTAAAGGTGAGTTGGGGTGCTGCATAAAACCAGAGATTGAAATGAGCACAGATAAAGTTCCTTAAGCCAAATATGGAATAGACAAGAGCTACTCCTTGCTCAACGAAATGGACTCAACACCGCATATTAAACGCCTAAGAATGTACCTGACTCTTAAGTATCTTAAAACCTATGGATTGCTATGTCTCCGAAAGAGAATCAAGCATGTGTACAGGGACATAAACGCAGCAGTGATAGGATTGGAGAGGTTCGGTGAGCAAATGAAGACCCTTTGAAGTCATATTGCATGGTACCCATTCCACGGGTTTCAACTACCCAGGTTTAAGGTATTCTTCCTTCAGCTAAAACATGCACGTGGAACCTAGAGTATGATCAACCATGTGATCGGGAGATGTGTTCAAATATGTCTCAGTTTTCGTACCCTGGTACTCGGGTGCAACATTCCAGACGCTTTACTAACACTCTCCCGACTTGGAGAGTCAGTCCCTTTAACCTCCTGTTTGGCCCAGTTTGCAATTTCTGCGGAAGATGAACAGGAATAGCGAGAACCAATGAGAGACTAGCTGGAGGTGTCTGGACGGGCAAATTTAACTCTCATTTCCCACCAGGAAGAGGAAATAACCAAAGGCTCAGCGTGCCGTGCCGGAACCAGATTAGGGCCTGAAGCCATCCTGCGGTGTTGCGGCCAGCTCACAAGAAAGCGAGTTGAAGAAAGGAGCTCAGGGGCACTGTAATTCACAAACCTGCAGAGTTATAAATGACAACTATCGTCCAAAAATATACTGAAGTAAGGCTGCCAAGAGGACTTGAAAGCGGGGCAGAATTGCAGGAAACCGATTTCAGGAGGTAGACTGGAATTGCATTGAAAGCATAGGAAAAGAGGCAGAACGTCCACAATGATGCACTTGGCCAGAAAGGGCGTATGCGTTTTTTCCTGAATATATTCAGGAAAAAACGCATACGCCCTTTTTGGCCAACCAAGCAAGCTTGCAAAGGAAATCTGCACTACAATGAAGTCTCACTTCCCCCCGGTCAAAAGGGCCATCTGGAAAAAGTGTAAAATCCAGAAAGGCAGGACAGGCCATGGAGAACTGGGAGCCTTGTTATGCTGATGGGCGGGATGTAAATTGCCAACAGACACTCGGGAGAAGTGTATGGTGTTTCCTGAAACATCTAAAAAACAATGCAACAGAGCCTAGGCCACTTCCACTTATGGTCCTATAGCTTAGGGAAATTAAAATCAAAAAGATACAGCCACCCCAATGTTTGGGACGCCTCTGTTTACAAGAACCTCGTTTACCGTACAAGTTCAATATCACAGAAAGTGAAAAATGGATAAAGAACTTGTGGTACTTACGTACAATGCAGTATCACTCAGCAGTGAAATCTATGTCATCAGGCCCGTAGCAGCACAATGAGTGGATTCAGGTACGATGATTCTAACTGAAATAAGTCACACAGAAAAAGAAACATCATAAGATATCAGTAATACACGGAATGTAAACTTGGCTACACAGGAACTGAATTACAGAACAGAACAGGGTCTCAAATTTAGAAAACCAACTTATGCTTGTTTAAGGGTAAAGGTGAGTTGGGGTGCTGCATAAAACCAGAGATTGAAATGAGCACAGATAAAGTTCCTTAAGCCAAATATGGAATAGACAAGAGCTACTCCTTGCTCAACGAAATGGACTCAACACCGCATATTAAACGCCTAAGAATGTACCTGACTCTTAAGTATCTTAAAACCTATGGATTGCTATGTCTCCGAAAGAGAATCAAGCATGTGTACAGGGACATAAACGCAGCAGTGATAGGATTGGAGAGGTTCGGTGAGCAAATGAAGACCCTTTGAAGTCATATTGCATGGTACCCATTCCACGGGTTTCAACTACCCAGGTTTAAGGTATTCTTCCTTCAGCTAAAACATGCACGTGGAACCTAGAGTATGATCAACCATGTGATCGGGAGACGTGTTCAAATATGTCTCAGTTTTCGTACCCTGGTACTCGGGTGCAACATTCCAGACGCTTTACTAACACTCTCCCGACTTGGAGAGTCAGTCCCTTTAACCTCCTGTTTGGCCCAGTTTGCAATTTCTGCGGAAGATGAACAGGAATAGCGAGAACCAATGAGAGACTAGCTGGAGGTGTCTGGACGGGCAAATTTAACTCTCATTTCCCACCAGGAAGAGGAAATAACCAAAGGCTCAGCGTGCCGTGCCGGAACCAGATTAGGGCCTGAAGCCATCCTGCGGTGTTGCGGCCAGCTCACAAGAAAACGAGTTGAAGAAAGGAGCTCAGGGGCACTGTAATTCACAAACCTGCAGAGTTATAAATGACAACTATCGTCCAAAAATATACTGAAGTAAGGCTGCCAAGAGGACTTGAAAGCGGGGCAGAATTGCAGGAAACCGATTTCAGGAGGTAGACTGGAATTGCATTGAAAGCATAGGAAAAGAGGCAGAACGTCCACAATGATGCACTTGGCCAAAAAGGGCGTATGCGTTTTTTCCTGAATATATTCAGGAAAAAACGCATACGCCCTTTTTGGCCAACCAAGCAAGCTTGCAAAGGAAATCTGCACTACAATGAAGTCTCACTTCCCCCCGGTCAAAAGGGCCATCTGAAAAAAGTGTAAAATCCAGAAAGGCAGGACAGGCCATGGAGAACTGGGAGCCTTGTTATGCTGATGGGCGGGATGTAAACTGCCAACAGACACTCGGGAGAAGTGTATGGTGTTTCCTGAAACATCTAAAAAACAAAGCAACAGAGCCTAGGGCACTTCCACTTATGGTCCTATAGCTTAGGGAAATTAAAATCAAAAAGACACAGCCACCCCAATGTTTGGGACGCCTCTGTTTACAAGAACCTCGTTTACCGTACAAGTTCAATATCACAGAAAGTGAAAAATGGATAAAGAACTTGTGGTACTTACGTACAATGCAGTATCACTCAGCAGTGAAATCTATGCCATCAGGCCCGTAGCAGCACAATGAGTGGATTCAGGTACGATGATTCTAACTGAAATAAGTCACACAGAAAAAGAAACATCATAAGATATCAGTAATACACGGAATGTAAACTTGGCTACACAGGAACTGAATTACAGAACAGAACAGGGTCTCAAATTTAGAAAACCAACTTATGCTTGTTTAAGGGTAAAGGTGAGTTGGGGTGCTGCATAAAACCAGAGATTGAAATGAGCACAGATAAAGTTCCTTAAGCCAAATATGGAATAGACAAGAGCTACTTCTTGCTCAACGAAATGGACTCAACACCGCATATTAAACGCCTAAGAATGTACCTGACTCTTAAGTATCTTAAAACCTATGGATTGCTATGTCTCCGAAAGAGAATCAAGCATGTGTACAGGGACATAAACGCAGCAGTGATAGGATTGGAGAGGATCGGTGAGCAAATGAAGACCCTTTGAAGTCATATTGCATGGTACCCATTCCACGGGTTTCAACTACCCAGGTTTAAGGTATTCTTCCTTCAGCTAAAACATGCACGTGGAACCTAGAGTATGATCAACCATGTGATCGGGAGATGTGTTCAAATATGTCTCAGTTTTCGTACCCTGGTACTCGGGTGCAACATTCCAGACGCTTTACTAACACTCTCCCGACTTGGAGAGTCAGTCCCTTTAACCTCCTGTTTGGCCCAGTTTGCAATTTCTGCGGAAGATGAACAGGAATAGCGAGAACCAATGAGAGACTAGCTGGAGGTGTCTGGACGGGCAAATTTAACTCTCATTTCCCACCAGGAAGAGGAAATAACCAAAGGCTCAGCGTGCCGTGCCGGAACCAGATTAGGGTCTGAAGCCATCCTGCGGTGTTGCGGCCAGCTCACAAGAAAACGAGTTGAAGAAAGGAGCTCAGGGGCACTGTAATTCACAAACCTGCAGAGTTATAAATGACAACTATCGTCCAAAAATATACTGAAGTAAGGCTGCCAAGAGGACTTGAAAGCGGGGCAGAATTGCAGGAAACCGATTTCAGGAGGTAGACTGGAATTGCATTGAAAGCATAGGAAAAGAGGCAGAACGTCCACAATGATGCACTTGGCCAGAAAGGGCGTATGCGTTTTTTCCTGAATATATTCAGGAAAAAACGCATACGCCCTTTTTGGCCAACCAAGCAAGCTTGCAAAGGAAATCTGCACTACAATGAAGTCTCACTTCCCCCCGGTCAAAAGGGCCATCTGGAAAAAGTGTAAAATCCAGAAAGGCAGGACAGGCCATGGAGAACTGGGAGCCTTGTTATGCTGATGGGCGGGATGTAAATTGCCAACAGACACTCGGGAGAAGTGTATGGTGTTTCCTGAAACATCTAAAAAACAAAGCAACAGAGCCTAGGCCACTTCCACTTATGGTCCTATAGCTTAGGGAAATTAAAATCAAAAAGATACAGCCACCCCAATGTTTGGGACGCCTCTGTTTACAAGAACCTCGTTTACCGTACAAGTTCAATATCACAGAAAGTGAAAAATGGATAAAGAACTTGTGGTACTTACGTACAATGCAGTATCACTCAGCAGTGAAATCTATGTCATCAGGCCCGTAGCAGCACAATGAGTGGATTCAGGTACGATGATTCTAACTGAAATAAGTCACACAGAAAAAGAAACATCATAAGATATCAGTAATACACGGAATGTAAACTTGGCTACACAGGAACTGAATTACAGAACAGAACAGGGTCTCAAATTTAGAAAACCAACTTATGCTTGTTTAAGGGTAAAGGTGAGTTGGGGTGCTGCATAAAACCAGAGATTGAAATGAGCACAGATAAAGTTCCTTAAGCCAAATATGGAATAGACAAGAGCTACTCCTTGCTCAACGAAATGGACTCAACACCGCATATTAAACGCCTAAGAATGTACCTGACTCTTAAGTATCTTAAAACCTATGGATTGCTATGTCTCCGAAAGAGAATCAAGCATGTGTACAGGGACATAAACGCAGCAGTGATAGGATTGGAGAGGTTCGGTGAGCAAATGAAGACCCTTTGAATACATATTGCATGGTACCCATTCCACGGGTTTCAACTACCCAGGTTTAAGGTATTCTTCCTTCAGCTAAAACATGCATGTGGAACCTAGAGTATGATCAACCATGTGATCGGGAGACGTGTTCAAATATGTCTCAGTTTTCGTACCCTGGTACTCGGGTGCAACATTCCAGACGCTTTACTAACACTCTCCCGACTTGGAGAGTCAGTCCCTTTAACCTCCTGTTTGGCCCAGTTTGCAATTTCTGCGGAAGATGAACAGGAATAGCGAGAACCAATGAGAGACTAGCTGGAGGTGTCTGGACGGGCAAATTTAACTCTCATTTCCCACCAGGAAGAGGAAATAACCAAAGGCTCAGCGTGCCGTGCCGGAACCAGATTAGGGCCTGAAGCCATCCTGCGGTGTTGCGGCCAGCTCACAAGAAAACGAGTTGAAGAAAGGAGCTCAGGGGCACTGTAATTCACAAAACTGCAGAGTTATAAATGACAACTATCGTCCAAAAATATACTGAAGTAAGGCTGCCAAGAGGACTTGAAAGCGGGGCAGAATTGCAGGAAACCGATTTCAGGAGGTAGACTGGAATTGCATTGAAAGCATAGGAAAAGAGGCAGAACGTCCACAATGATGCACTTGGCCAAAAAGGGCGTATGCGTTCTTTCCTGAATATATTCAGGAAAAAACGCATACGCCCTTTTTGGCCAACCAAGCAAGCTTGCAAAGGAAATCTGCACTACAATGAAGTCTGACTTCCCCCCGGTCAAAAGGGCCATCTGATAAAAGTGTAAAATCCAGAAAGGCAGGACAGGCCATGGAGAACTGGGAGCCTTGTTATGCTGATGGGCGGGATGTAAACTGCCAACAGCCACTCCGGAGAAGTGTATGGTGTTTCCTGAAACATCTAAAAAACAAAGCAACAGAGCCTAGGGCACTTCCACTTATGGTTCTATAGCTTAGGGAAATTAAAATCAAAAAGATACAGCCACCCCAATGTTTGGGACGCCTCTGTTTACAAGAACCTCGTTTACCGTACAAGTTCAATATCACAGAAAGTGAAAAATGGATAAAGAACTTGTGGTACTTACGTACAATGCAGTATCACTCAGCAGTGAAATCTATGTCATCAGGCCCGTAGCAGCACAATGAGTGGATTCAGGTACGATGATTCTAACTGAAATAAGTCACACAGAAAAAGAAACATCATAAGATATCAGTAATACACGGAATGTAAACTTGGCTACACAGGAACTGAATTACAGAACAGAACAGGGTCTCAAATTTAGAAAACCAACTTATGCTTGTTTAAGGGTAAAGGTGAGTTGGGGTGCTGCATAAAACCAGAGATTGAAATGAGCACAGATAAAGTTCCTTAAGCCAAATATGGAATAGACAAGAGCTACTCCTTGCTCAACGAAATGGACTCAACACCGCATATTAAACGCCTAAGAATGTACCTGACTCTTAAGTATCTTAAAACCTATGGATTGCTATGTCTCCGAAAGAGAATCAAGCATGTGTACAGGGACATAAACGCAGCAGTGATAGGATTGGAGAGGTTCGGTGAGCAAATGAAGACCCTTTGAAGTCATATTGCATGGTACCCATTCCACGGGTTTCAACTACCCAGGTTTAAGGTATTCTTCCTTCAGCTAAAACATGCATGTGGAACCTAGAGTATGATCAACCATGTGATCGGGAGACGTGTTCAAATATGTCTCAGTTTTCGTACCCTGGTACTCGGGTGCAACATTCCAGACGCTTTACTAACACTCTCCCGACTTGGAGAGTCAGTCCCTTTAACCTCCTGTTTGGCCCAGTTTGCAATTTCTGCGGAAGATGAACAGGAATAGTGAGAACCAATGAGAGACTAGCTGGAGGTGTCTGGACGGGCAAATTTAACTCTCATTTCCCACCAGGAAGAGGAAATAACCAAAGGCTCAGCGTGCCGTGCCGGAACCAGATTAGGGCCTGAAGCCATCCTGCGGTGTTGCGGCCAGCTCACAAGAAAACGAGTTGAAGAAAGGAGCTCAGGGGCACTGTAATTCACAAACCTGCAGAGTTATAAATGACAACTATCGTCCAAAAATATACTGAAGTAAGGCTGCCAAGAGGACTTGAAAGCGGGGCAGAATTGCAGGAAACCGATTTCAGGAGGTAGACTGGAATTGCATTGAAAGCATAGGAAAAGAGGCAGAACGTCCACAATGATGCACTTGGCCAAAAAGGGCGTATGCGTTTTTTCCTGAATATATTCAGGAAAAAACGCATACGCCCTTTTTGGCCAACCAAGCAAGCTTGCAAAGGAAATCTGCACTACAATGAAGTCTCACTTCCCCCCGGTCAAAAGGGCCATCTGAAAAAAGTGTAAAATCCAGAAAGGCAGGACAGGCCATGGAGAACTGGGAGCCTTGTTATGCTGATGGGCGGGATGTAAACTGCCAACAGACACTCGGGAGAAGTGTATGGTGTTTCCTGAAACATCTAAAAAACAAAGCAACAGAGCCTAGGGCACTTCCACTTATGGTCCTATAGCTTAGGGAAATTAAAATCAAAAAGACACAGCCACCCCAATGTTTGGGACGCCTCTGTTTACAAGAACCTCGTTTACCGTACAAGTTCAATATCACAGAAAGTGAAAAATGGATAAAGAACTTGTGGTACTTACGTACAATGCAGTATCACTCAGCAGTGAAATCTATGTCATCAGGCCCGTAGCAGCACAATGAGTGGATTCAGGTACGATGATTCTAACTGAAATAAGTCACACAGAGAAAGAAACATCATAAGATATCAGTAATACACGGAATGTAAACTTGGCTACACAGGAACTGAATTACAGAACAGAACAGGGTCTCAAATTTAGAAAACCAACTTATGCTTGTTTAAGGGTAAAGGTGAGTTGGGGTGCTGCATAAAACCAGAGATTGAAATGAGCACAGATAAAGTTCCTTAAGCCAAATATGGAATAGGCAAGAGCTACTCCTTGCTCAACGAAATGGACTCAACACCGCATATTAAACGCCTAAGAATGTACCTGACTCTTAAGTATCTTAAAACCTATGGATTGCTATGTCTCCGAAAGAGAATCAAGCATGTGTACAGGGACATAAACGCAGCAGTGATAGGATTGGAGAGGTTCGGTGAGCAAATGAAGACCCTTTGAAGTCATATTGCATGGTACCCATTCCACGGGTTTCAACTACCCAGGTTTAAGGTATTCTTCCTTCAGCTAAAACATGCATGTGGAACCTAGAGTATGATCAACCATGTGATCGGGAGACGTGTTCAAATATGTCTCAGTTTTCGTACCCTGGTACTCGGGTGCAACATTCCAGACGCTTTACTAACACTCTCCCGACTTGGAGAGTCAGTCCCTTTAACCTCCTGTTTGGCCCAGTTTGCAATTTCTGCGGAAGATGAACAGGAATAGCGAGAACCAATGAGAGACTAGCTGGAGGTGTCTGGACGGGCAAATTTAACTCTCATTTCCCACCAGGAAGAGGAAATAACCAAAGGCTCAGCATGCCGTGCCGGAACCAGATTAGGGCCTGAAGCCATCCTGCGGTGTTGCGGCCAGCTCACAAGAAAACGAGTTGAAGAAAGGAGCTCAGGGGCACTGTAATTCACAAACCTGCAGAGTTATAAATGACAGCTATCGTCCAAAAATATACTGAAGTAAGGCTGCCAAGAGGACTTGAAAGCGGGGCAGAATTGCAGGAAACCGATTTCAGGAGGTAGACTGGAATTGCATTGAAAGCATAGGAAAAGAGGCAGAACGTCCACAATGATGCACTTGGCCAAAAAGGGCGTATGCGTTTTTTCCTGAATATATTCAGGAAAAAACGCATACGCCCTTTTTGGCCAACCAAGCAAGCTTGCAAAGGAAATCTGCACTACAATGAAGTCTCACTTCCCCCCGGTCAAAAGGGCCATCTGAAAAAAGTGTAAAATCCAGAAAGGCAGGACAGGCCATGGAGAACTGGGAGCCTTGTTATGCTGATGGGCGGGATGTAAATTGCCAACAGACACTCGGGAGAAGTGTATGGTGTTTCCTGAAACATCTAAAAAACAAAGCAACAGAGCCTAGGCCACTTCCACTTATGGTCCTATAGCTTAGGGAAATTAAAATCAAAAAGATACAGCCACCCCAATGTTTGGGACGCCTCTGTTTACAAGAACCTCGTTTACCGTACAAGTTCAATATCACAGAAAGTGAAAAATGGATAAAGAACTTGTGGTACTTACGTACAATGCAGTATCACTCAGCAGTGAAATCTATGTCATCAGGCCCGTAGCAGCACAATGAGTGGATTCAGGTACGATGATTCTAACTGAAATAAGTCACACAGAAAAAGAAACATCATAAGATATCAGTAATACACGGAATGTAAACTTGGCTACACAGGAACTGAATTACAGAACAGAACAGGGTCTCAAATTTAGAAAACCAACTTATGCTTGTTTAAGGGTAAAGGTGAGTTGGGGTGCTGCATAAAACCAGAGATTGAAATGAGCACAGATAAAGTTCCTTAAGCCAAATATGGAATAGACAAGAGCTACTCCTTGCTCAACGAAATGGACTCAACACCGCATATTAAACGCCTAAGAATGTACCTGACTCTTAAGTATCTTAAAACCTATGGATTGCTATGTCTCCGAAAGAGAATCAAGCATGTGTACAGGGACATAAACGCAGCAGTGATAGGATTGGAGAGGTTCGGTGAGCAAATGAAGACCCTTTGAAGTCATATTGCATGGTACCCATTCCACGGGTTTCAACTACCCAGGTTTAAGGTATTCTTCCTTCAGCTAAAACATGCATGTGGAACCTAGAGTATGATCAACCATGTGATCGGGAGACGTGTTCAAATATGTCTCAGTTTTCGTACCCTGGTACTCGGGTGCAACATTCCAGACGCTTTACTAACACTCTCCCGACTTGGAGAGTCAGTCCCTTTAACCTCCTGTTTGGCCCAGTTTGCAATTTCTGCGGAAGATGAACAGGAATAGCGAGAACCAATGAGAGACTAGCTGGAGGTGTCTGGACGGGCAAATTTAACTCTCATTTCCCACCAGGAAGAGGAAATAACCAAAGGCTCAGCGTGCCGTGCCGGAACCAGATTAGGGCCTGAAGCCATCCTGCGGTGTTGCGGCCAGCTCACAAGAAAACGAGTTGAAGAAAGGAGCTCAGGGGCACTGTAATTCACAAACCTGCAGAGTTATAAATGACAACTATCGTCCAAAAATATACTGAAGTAAGGCTGCCAAGAGGACTTGAAAGCGGGGCAGAATTGCAGGAAACCGATTTCAGGAGGTAGACTGGAATTGCATTGAAAGCATAGGAAAAGAGGCAGAACGTCCACAATGATGCACTTGGCCAAAAAGGGCGTATGCGTTTTTTCCTGAATATATTCAGGAAAAAACGCATACGCCCTTTTTGGCCAACCAAGCAAGCTTGCAAAGGAAATCTGCACTACAATGAAGTCTCACTTCCCCCCGGTCAAAAGGGCCATCTGAAAAAAGTGTAAAATCCAGAAAGGCAGGACAGGCCATGGAGAACTGGGAGCCTTGTTATGCTGATGGGCGGGATGTAAACTGCCAACAGACACTCGGGAGAAGTGTATGGTGTTTCCTGAAACATCTAAAAAACAAAGCAACAGAGCCTAGGGCACTTCCACTTATGGTCCTATAGCTTAGGGAAATTAAAATCAAAAAGACACAGCCACCCCAATGTTTGGGACGCCTCTGTTTACAAGAACCTCGTTTACCGTACAAGTTCAATATCACAGAAAGTGAAAAATGGATAAAGAACTTGTGGTACTTACGTACAATGCAGTATCACTCAGCAGTGAAATCTATGCCATCAGGCCCGTAGCAGCACAATGAGTGGATTCAGGTACGATGATTCTAACTGAAATAAGTCACACAGAAAAAGAAACATCATAAGATATCAGTAATACACGGAATGTAAACTTGGCTACACAGGAACTGAATTACAGAACAGAACAGGGTCTCAAATTTAGAAAACCAACTTATGCTTGTTTAAGGGTAAAGGTGAGTTGGGGTGCTGCATAAAACCAGAGATTGAAATGAGCACAGATAAAGTTCCTTAAGCCAAATATGGAATAGACAAGAGCTACTCCTTGCTCAACGAAATGGACTCAACACCGCATATTAAACGCCTAAGAATGTACCTGACTCTTAAGTATCTTAAAACCTATGGATTGCTATGTCTCCGAAAGAGAATCAAGCATGTGTACAGGGACATAAACGCAGCAGTGATAGGATTGGAGAGGTTCGGTGAGCAAATGAAGACCCTTTGAAGTCATATTGCATGGTACCCATTCCACGGGTTTCAACTACCCAGGTTTAAGGTATTCTTCCTTCAGCTAAAACATGCACGTGGAACCTAGAGTATGATCAACCATGTGATCGGGAGATGTGTTCAAATATGTCTCAGTTTTCGTACCCTGGTACTCGGGTGCAACATTCCAGACGCTTTACTAACACTCTCCCGACTTGGAGAGTCAGTCCCTTTAACCTCCTGTTTGGCCCAGTTTGCAATTTCTGCGGAAGATGAACAGGAATAGCGAGAACCAATGAGAGACTAGCTGGAGGTGTCTGGACGGGCAAATTTAACTCTCATTTCCCACCAGGAAGAGGAAATAACCAAAGGCTCAGCGTGCCGTGCCGGAACCAGATTAGGGTCTGAAGCCATCCTGCGGTGTTGCGGCCAGCTCACAAGAAAACGAGTTGAAGAAAGGAGCTCAGGGGCACTGTAATTCACAAACCTGCAGAGTTATAAATGACAACTATCGTCCAAAAATATACTGAAGTAAGGCTGCCAAGAGGACTTGAAAGCGGGGCAGAATTGCAGGAAACCGATTTCAGGAGGTAGACTGGAATTGCATTGAAAGCATAGGAAAAGAGGCAGAACGTCCACAATGATGCACTTGGCCAGAAAGGGCGTATGCGTTTTTTCCTGAATATATTCAGGAAAAAACGCATACGCCCTTTTTGGCCAACCAAGCAAGCTTGCAAAGGAAATCTGCACTACAATGAAGTCTCACTTCCCCCCGGTCAAAAGGGCCATCTGGAAAAAGTGTAAAATCCAGAAAGGCAGGACAGGCCATGGAGAACTGGGAGCCTTGTTATGCTGATGGGCGGGATGTAAATTGCCAACAGACACTCGGGAGAAGTGTATGGTGTTTCCTGAAACATCTAAAAAACAAAGCAACAGAGCCTAGGCCACTTCCACTTATGGTCCTATAGCTTAGGGAAATTAAAATCAAAAAGATACAGCCACCCCAATGTTTGGGACGCCTCTGTTTACAAGAACCTCGTTTACCGTACAAGTTCAATATCACAGAAAGTGAAAAATGGATAAAGAACTTGTGGTACTTACGTACAATGCAGTATCACTCAGCAGTGAAATCTATGTCATCAGGCCCGTAGCAGCACAATGAGTGGATTCAGGTACGATGATTCTAACTGAAATAAGTCACACAGAAAAAGAAACATCATAAGATATCAGTAATACACGGAATGTAAACTTGGCTACACAGGAACTGAATTACAGAACAGAACAGGGTCTCAAATTTAGAAAACCAACTTATGCTTGTTTAAGGGTAAAGGTGAGTTGGGGTGCTGCATAAAACCAGAGATTGAAATGAGCACAGATAAAGTTCCTTAAGCCAAATATGGAATAGACAAGAGCTACTCCTTGCTCAACGAAATGGACTCAACACCGCATATTAAACGCCTAAGAATGTACCTGACTCTTAAGTATCTTAAAACCTATGGATTGCTATGTCTCCGAAAGAGAATCAAGCATGTGTACAGGGACATAAACGCAGCAGTGATAGGATTGGAGAGGTTCGGTGAGCAAATGAAGACCCTTTGAATTCATATTGCATGGTACCCATTCCACGGGTTTCAACTACCCAGGTTTAAGGTATTCTTCCTTCAGCTAAAACATGCATGTGGAACCTAGAGTATGATCAACCATGTGATCGGGAGACGTGTTCAAATATGTCTCAGTTTTCGTACCCTGGTACTCGGGTGCAACATTCCAGACGCTTTACTAACACTCTCCCGACTTGGAGAGTCAGTCCCTTTAACCTCCTGTTTGGCCCAGTTTGCAATTTCTGCGGAAGATGAACAGGAATAGCGAGAACCAATGAGAGACTAGCTGGAGGTGTCTGGACGGGCAAATTTAACTCTCATTTCCCACCAGGAAGAGGAAATAACCAAAGGCTCAGCGTGCCGTGCCGGAACCAGATTAGGGCCTGAAGCCATCCTGCGGTGTTGCGGCCAGCTCACAAGAAAACGAGTTGAAGAAAGGAGCTCAGGGGCACTGTAATTCACAAAACTGCAGAGTTATAAATGACAACTATCGTCCAAAAATATACTGAAGTAAGGCTGCCAAGAGGACTTGAAAGCGGGGCAGAATTGCAGGAAACCGATTTCAGGAGGTAGACTGGAATTGCATTGAAAGCATAGGAAAAGAGGCAGAACGTCCACAATGATGCACTTGGCCAAAAAGGGCGTATGCGTTTTTTCCTGAATATATTCAGGAAAAAACGCATACGCCCTTTTTGGCCAACCAAGCAAGCTTGCAAAGGAAATCTGCACTACAATGAAGTCTGACTTCCCCCCGGTCAAAAGGGCCATCTGATAAAAGTGTAAAATCCAGAAAGGCAGGACAGGCCATGGAGAACTGGGAGCCTTGTTATGCTGATGGGCGGGATGTAAACTGCCAACAGCCACTCCGGAGAAGTGTATGGTGTTTCCTGAAACATCTAAAAAACAAAGCAACAGAGCCTAGGGCACTTCCACTTATGGTTCTATAGCTTAGGGAAATTAAAATCAAAAAGATACAGCCACCCCAATGTTTGGGACGCCTCTGTTTACAAGAACCTCGTTTACCGTACAAGTTCAATATCACAGAAAGTGAAAAATGGATAAAGAACTTGTGGTACTTACGTACAATGCAGTATCACTCAGCAGTGAAATCTATGTCATCAGGCCCGTAGCAGCACAATGAGTGGATTCAGGTACGATGATTCTAACTGAAATAAGTCACACAGAAAAAGAAACATCATAAGATATCAGTAATACACGGAATGTAAACTTGGCTACACAGGAACTGAATTACAGAACAGAACAGGGTCTCAAATTTAGAAAACCAACTTATGCTTGTTTAAGGGTAAAGGTGAGTTGGGGTGCTGCATAAAACCAGAGATTGAAATGAGCACAGATAAAGTTCCTTAAGCCAAATATGGAATAGACAAGAGCTACTCCTTGCTCAACGAAATGGACTCAACACCGCATATTAAACGCCTAAGAATGTACCTGACTCTTAAGTATCTTAAAACCTATGGATTGCTATGTCTCCGAAAGAGAATCAAGCATGTGTACAGGGACATAAACGCAGCAGTGATAGGATTGGAGAGGTTCGGTGAGCAAATGAAGACCCTTTGAAGTCATATTGCATGGTACCCATTCCACGGGTTTCAACTACCCAGGTTTAAGGTATTCTTCCTTCAGCTAAAACATGCATGTGGAACCTAGAGTATGATCAACCATGTGATCGGGAGACGTGTTCAAATATGTCTCAGTTTTCGTACCCTGGTACTCGGGTGCAACATTCCAGACGCTTTACTAACACTCTCCCGACTTGGAGAGTCAGTCCCTTTAACCTCCTGTTTGGCCCAGTTTGCAATTTCTGCGGAAGATGAACAGGAATAGCGAGAACCAATGAGAGACTAGCTGGAGGTGTCTGGACGGGCAAATTTAACTCTCATTTCCCACCAGGAAGAGGAAATAACCAAAGGCTCAGCGTGCCGTGCCGGAACCAGATTAGGGCCTGAAGCCATCCTGCGGTGTTGCGGCCAGCTCACAAGAAAACGAGTTGAAGAAAGGAGCTCAGGGGCACTGTAATTCACAAACCTGCAGAGTTATAAATGACAACTATCGTCCAAAAATATACTGAAGTAAGGCTGCCAAGAGGACTTGAAAGCGGGGCAGAATTGCAGGAAACCGATTTCAGGAGGTAGACTGGAATTGCATTGAAAGCATAGGAAAAGAGGCAGAACGTCCACAATGATGCACTTGGCCAAAAAGGGCGTATGCGTTTTTTCCTGAATATATTCAGGAAAAAACGCATACGCCCTTTTTGGCCAACCAAGCAAGCTTGCAAAGGAAATCTGCAGTACAATGAAGTCTCACTTCCCCCCGGTCAAAAGGGCCATCTGAAAAAAGTGTAAAATCCAGAAAGGCAGGACAGGCCATGGAGAACTGGGAGCCTTGTTATGCTGATGGGCGGGATGTAAACTGCCAACAGACACTCGGGAGAAGTGTATGGTGTTTCCTGAAACATCTAAAAAACAAAGCAACAGAGCCTAGGCCACTTCCACTTATGGTCCTATAGATTAGGGAAATTAAAATCAAAAAGATACAGCCACCCCAATGTTTGGGACGCCTCTGTTTACAAGAACCTCGTTTACCGTACAAGTTCAATATCACAGAAAGTGAAAAATGGATAAAGAACTTGTGGTACTTACGTACAATGCAGTATCACTCAGCAGTGAAATCTATGTCATCAGGCCCGTAGCAGCACAATGAGTGGATTCAGGTACGATGATTCTAACTGAAATAAGTCACACAGAAAAAGAAACATCATAAGATATCAGTAATACACGGAATGTAAACTTGGCTACACAGGAACTGAATTACAGAACAGAACAGGGTCTCAAATTTAGAAAACCAACTTATGCTTGTTTAAGGGTAAAGGTGAGTTGGGGTGCTGCATAAAACCAGAGATTGAAATGAGCACAGATAAAGTTCCTTAAGCCAAATATGGAATAGACAAGAGCTACTCCTTGCTCAACGAAATGGACTCAACACCCCATATTAAACGCCTAAGAATGTACCTGACTCTTAAGTATCTTAAAACCTATGGATTGCTATGTCTCCGAAAGAGAATCAAGCATGTGTACAGGGACATAAACGCAGCAGTGATAGGATTGGAGAGGTTCGGTGAGCAAATGAAGACCCTTTGAAGTCATATTGCATGGTACCCATTCCACGGGTTTCAACTACCCAGGTTTAAGGTATTCTTCCTTCAGCTAAAACATGCATGTGGAACCTAGAGTATGATCAACCATGAGATCGGGAGACGTGTTCAAATATGTCTCAGTTTTCGTACCCTGGTACTCGGGTGCAACATTCCAGACGCTTTACTAACACTCTCCCGACTTGGAGAGTCAGTCCCTTTAACCTCCTGTTTGGCCCAGTTTGCAATTTCTGCGGAAGATGAACAGGAATAGCGAGAACCAATGAGAGACTAGCTGGAGGTGTCTGGACGGGCAAATTTAACTCTCATTTCCCACCAGGAAGAGGAAATAACCAAAGGCTCAGCGTGCCGTGCCGGAACCAGATTAGGGCCTGAAGCCATCCTGCGGTGTTGCGGCCAGCTCACAAGAAAACGAGTTGAAGAAAGGAGCTCAGGGGCACTGTAATTCACAAACCTGCAGAGTTATAAATGACAACTATCGTCCAAAAATATACTGAAGTAAGGCTGCCAAGAGGACTTGAAAGCGGGGCAGAATTGCAGGAAACCGATTTCAGGAGGTAGACTGGAATTGCATTGAAAGCATAGGAAAAGAGGCAGAACGTCCACAATGATGCACTTGGCCAAAAAGGGCGTATGCGTTTTTTCCTGAATATATTCAGGAAAAAACGCATACGCCCTTTTTGGCCAACCAAGCAAGCTTGCAAAGGAAATCTGCACTACAATGAAGTCTCACTTCCCCCCGGTCAAAAGGGCCATCTGAAAAAAGTGTAAAATCCAGAAAGGCAGGACAGGCCATGGAGAACTGGGAGCCTTGTTATGCTGATGGGCGGGATGTAAACTGCCAACAGACACTCGGGAGAAGTGTATGGTGTTTCCTGAAACATCTAAAAAACAAAGCAACAGAGCCTAGGGCACTTCCACTTATGGTCCTATAGCTTAGGGAAATTAAAATCAAAAAGACACAGCCACCCCAATGTTTGGGACGCCTCTGTTTACAAGAACCTCGTTTACCGTACAAGTTCAATATCACAGAAAGTGAAAAATGGATAAAGAACTTGTGGTACTTACGTACAATGCAGTATCACTCAGCAGTGAAATCTATGTCATCAGGCCCGTAGCAGCACAATGAGTGGATTCAGGTACGATGATTCTAACTGAAATAAGTCACACAGAGAAAGAAACATCATAAGATATCAGTAATACACGGAATGTAAACTTGGCTACACAGGAACTGAATTACAGAACAGAACAGGGTCTCAAATTTAGAAAACCAACTTATGCTTGTTTAAGGGTAAAGGTGAGTTGGGGTGCTGCATGAAACCAGAGATTGAAATGAGCACAGATAAAGTTCCTTAAGCCAAATATGGAATAGGCAAGAGCTACTCCTTGCTCAACGAAATGGACTCAACACCGCATATTAAACGCCTAAGAATGTACCTGACTCTTAAGTATCTTAAAACCTATGGATTGCTATGTCTCCGAAAGAGAATCAAGCATGTGTACAGGGACATAAACGCAGCAGTGATAGGATTGGAGAGGTTCGGTGAGCAAATGAAGACCCTTTGAAGTCATATTGCATGGTACCCATTCCACGGGTTTCAACTACCCAGGTTTAAGGTATTCTTCCTTCAGCTAAAACATGCATGTGGAACCTAGAGTATGATCAACCATGTGATCGGGAGACGTGTTCAAATATGTCTCAGTTTTCGTACCCTGGTACTCGGGTGCAACATTCCAGACGCTTTACTAACACTCTCCCGACTTGGAGAGTCAGTCCCTTTAACCTCCTGTTTGGCCCAGTTTGCAATTTCTGCGGAAGATGAACAGGAATAGCGAGAACCAATGAGAGACTAGCTGGAGGTGTCTGGACGGGCAAATTTAACTCTCATTTCCCACCAGGAAGAGGAAATAACCAAAGGCTCAGCATGCCGTGCCGGAACCAGATTAGGGCCTGAAGCCATCCTGCGGTGTTGCGGCCAGCTCACAAGAAAACGAGTTGAAGAAAGGAGCTCAGGGGCACTGTAATTCACAAACCTGCAGAGTTATAAATGACAGCTATCGTCCAAAAATATACTGAAGTAAGGCTGCCAAGAGGACTTGAAAGCGGGGCAGAATTGCAGGAAACCGATTTCAGGAGGTAGACTGGAATTGCATTGAAAGCATAGGAAAAGAGGCAGAACGTCCACAATGATGCACTTGGCCAAAAAGGGCGTATGCGTTTTTTCCTGAATATATTCAGGAAAAAACGCATACGCCCTTTTTGGCCAACCAAGCAAGCTTGCAAAGGAAATCTGCACTACAATGAAGTCTCACATCCCCCCGGTCAAAAGGGCCATCTGAAAAAAGTGTAAAATCCAGAAAGGCAGGACAGGCCATGGAGAACTGGGAGCCTTGTTATGCTGATGGGCGGGATGTAAACTGCCAACAGACACTCGGGAGAAGTGTATGGTGTTTCCTGAAACATCTAAAAAACAAAGCAACAGAGCCTAGGGCACTTCCACTTATGGTCCTATAGCTTAGGGAAATTAAAATCAAAAAGACACAGCCACCCCAATGTTTGGGACGCCTCTGTTTACAAGAACCTCGTTTACCGTACAAGTTCAATATCACAGAAAGTGAAAAATGGATAAAGAACTTGTGGTACTTACGTACAATGCAGTATCACTCAGCAGTGAAATCTATGTCATCAGGCCCGTAGCAGCACAATGAGTGGATTCAGGCACGATGATTCTAACTGAAATAAGTCACACAGAAGAAGAAACATCATAAGATATCAGTAATACACGGAATGTAAACTTGGCTACACAGGAACTGAATTACAGAACAGAACAGGGTCTCAAATTTAGAAAACCAACTTATGCTTGTTTAAGGGTAAAGGTGAGTTGGGGTGCTGCATAAAACCAGAGATTGAAATGAGCACAGATAAAGTTCCTTAAGCCAAATATGGAATAGACAAGAGCTACTCCTTGCTCAACGAAATGGACTCAACACCGCATATTAAACGCCTAAGTATGTACCTGACTCTTAAGTATCTTAAAACCTATGGATTGCTATGTCTCCGAAAGAGAATCAAGCATGTGTACAGGGACATAAACGCAGCAGTGTTAGGATTGGAGAGGTTCGGTGAGCAAATGAAGACCCTTTGAAGTCATATTGCATGGTACCCATTCCACGGGTTTCAACTACCCAGGTTTAAGGTATTCTTCCTTCAGCTAAAACATGCATGTGGAACCTAGAGTATGATCAACCATGTGATCGGGAGACGTGTTCAAATATGTCTCAGTTTTCGTACCCTGGTACTCGGGTGCAACATTCCAGACGCTTTACTAACACTCTCCCGACTTGGAGAGTCAGTCCCTTTAACCTCCTGTTTGGCCCAGTTTGCAATTTCTGCGGAAGATGAACAGGAATAGCGAGAACCAATGAGAGACTAGCTGGAGGTGTCTGGACGGGCAAATTTAACTCTCATTTCCCACCAGGAAGAGGAAATAACCAAAGGCTCAGCGTGCCGTGCCGGAACCAGATTAGGGCCTGAAGCCATCCTGCGGTGTTGCGGCCAGCTCACAAGAAAACGAGTTGAAGAAAGGAGCTCAGGGGCACTGTAATTCACAAACCTGCAGAGTTATAAATGACAACTATCGTCCAAAAATATACTGAAGTAAGGCTGCCAAGAGGACTTGAAAGCGGGGCAGAATTGCAGGAAACCGATTTCAGGAGGTAGACTGGAATTGCATTGAAAGCATAGGAAAAGAGGCAGAACGTCCACAATGATGCACTTGGCCAAAAAGGGCGTATGCGTTTTTTCCTGAATATATTCAGGAAAAAACGCATACGCCCTTTTTGGCCAACCAAGCAAGCTTGCAAAGGAAATCTGCACTACAATGAAGTCTCACTTCCCCCCGGTCAAAAGGGCCATCTGAAAAAAGTGTAAAATCCAGAAAGGCAGGACAGGCCATGGAGAACTGGGAGCCTTGTTATGCTGATGGGCGGGATGTAAACTGCCAACAGACACTCGGGAGAAGTGTATGGTGTTTCCTGAAACATCTAAAAAACAAAGCAACAGAGCCTAGGCCACTTCCACTTATGGTCCTATAGCTTAGGGAAATTAAAATCAAAAAGATACAGCCACCCCAATGTTTGGGACGCCTCTGTTTACAAGAACCTCGTTTACCGTACAAGTTCAATATCACAGAAAGTGAAAAATGGATAAAGAACTTGTGGTACTTACGTACAATGCAGTATCACTCAGCAGTGAAATCTATGTCATCAGGCCCGTAGCAGCACAATGAGTGGATTCAGGTACGATGATTCTAACTGAAATAAGTCACACAGAAAAAGAAACATCATAAGATATCAGTAATACACGGAATGTAAACTTGGCTACACAGGAACTGAATTACAGAACAGAACAGGGTCTCAAATTTAGAAAACCAACTTATGCTTGTTTAAGGGTAAAGGTGAGTTGGGGTGCTGCATAAAACCAGAGATTGAAATGAGCACAGATAAAGTTCCTTAAGCCAAATATGGAATAGACAAGAGCTACTCCTTGCTCAACGAAATGGGCTCAACACCCCATATTAAACGCCTAAGAATGTACCTGACTCTTAAGTATCTTAAAACCTATGGATTGCTATGTCTCCGAAAGAGAATCAAGCATGTGTACAGGGACATAAACGCAGCAGTGATAGGATTGGAGAGGTTCGGTGAGCAAATGAAGACCCTTTGAAGTCATATTGCATGGTACCCATTCCACGGGTTTCAACTACCCAGGTTTAAGGTATTCTTCCTTCAGCTAAAACATGCATGTGGAACCTAGAGTATGATCAACCATGTGATCGGGAGACGTGTTCAAATATGTCTCAGTTTTCGTACCCTGGTACTCGGGTGCAACATTCCAGACGCTTTACTAACACTCTCCCGACTTGGAGAGTCAGTCCCTTTAACCTCCTGTTTGGCCCAGTTTGCAATTTCTGCGGAAGATGAACAGGAATAGCGAGAACCAATGAGAGACTAGCTGGAGGTGTCTGGACGGGCAAATTTAACTCTCATTTCCCACCAGGAAGAGGAAATAACCAAAGGCTCAGCGTGCCGTGCCGGAACCAGATTAGGGCCTGAAGCCATCCTGCGGTGTTGCGGCCAGCTCACAAGAAAACGAGTTGAAGAAAGGAGCTCAGGGGCACTGTAATTCACAAACCTGCAGAGTTATAAATGACAACTATCGTCCAAAAATATACTGAAGTAAGGCTGCCAAGAGGACTTGAAAGCGGGGCAGAATTGCAGGAAACCGATTTCAGGAGGTAGACTGGAATTGCATTGAAAGCATAGGAAAAGAGGCAGAACGTCCACAATGATGCACTTGGCCAAAAAGGGCGTATGCGTTTTTTCCTGAATATATTCAGGAAAAAAGGCATACGCCCTTTTTGGCCAACCAAGCAAGCTTGCAAAGGAAATCTGCACTACAATGAAGTCTCACTTCCCCCCGGTCAAAAGGGCCATCTGAAAAAAGTGTAAAATCCAGAAAGGCAGGACAGGCCATGGAGAACTGGGAGCCTTGTTATGCTGATGGGCGGGATGTAAATTGCCAACAGACACTCGGGAGAAGTGTATGGTGTTTCCTGAAACATCTAAAAAACAAAGCAACAGAGCCTAGGGCACTTCCACTTATGGTCCTATAGCTTAGGGAAATTAAAATCAAAAAGACACAGCCACCCCAATGTTTGGGACGCCTCTGTTTACAAGAACCTCGTTTACCGTACAAGTTCAATATCACAGAAAGTGAAAAATGGATAAAGAACTTGTGGTACTTACGTACAATGCAGTATCACTCAGCAGTGAAATCTATGTCATCAGGCCCGTAGCAGCACAATGAGTGGATTCAGGTACGATGATTCTAACTGAAATAAGTCACACAGAAAAAGAAACATCATAAGATATCAGTAATACACGGAATGTAAACTTGGCTACACAGGAACTGAATTACAGAACAGAACAGGGTCTCAAATTTAGAAAACCAACTTATGCTTGTTTAAGGGTAAAGGTGAGTTGGGGTGCTGCATAAAACCAGAGATTGAAATGAGCACAGATAAAGTTCCTTAAGCCAAATATGGAATAGACAAGAGCTACTCCTTGCTCAACGAAATGGACTCAACACCGCATATTAAACGCCTAAGAATGTATCTGACTCTTAAGTATCTTAAAACCTATGGATTGCTATGTCTCCGAAAGAGAATCAAGCATGTGTACAGGGACATAAACGCAGCAGTGATAGGATTGGAGAGGTTCGGTGAGCAAATGAAGACCCTTTGAAGTCATATTGCATGGTACCCATTCCACGGGTTTCAACTACCCAGGTTTAAGGTATTCTTCCTTCAGCTAAAACATGCATGTGGAACCTAGAGTATGATCAACCATGTGATCGGGAGACGTGTTCAAATATGTCTCAGTTTTCGTACCCTGGTACTCGGGTGCAACATTCCAGACGCTTTACTAACACTCTCCCCACTTGGAGAGTCAGCGCCTTTAACCTCCTGTTTGGCCCAGTTTGCAATTTCTGCGGAAGATGAACAGGAATAGCGAGAACCAATGAGAGACTAGCTGGAGGTGTCTGGACGGGCAAATTTAACTCTCATTTCCCACCAGGAAGAGGAAATAACCAAAGGCTCAGCGTGCCGTGCCGGAACCAGATTAGGGCCTGAAGCCATCCTGCGGTGTTGCGGCCAGCTCACAAGAAAGCGAGTTGAAGAAAGGAGCTCAGGGGCACTGTAATTCACAAACCTGCAGAGTTATAAATGACAGCTATCGTCCAAAAATATACTGAAGTAAGGCTGCCAAGAGGACTTGAAAGCGGGGCAGAATTGCAGGAAACCGATTTCAGGAGGTAGACTGGAATTGCATTGAAAGCATAGGAAAAGAGGCAGAACGTCCACAATGATGCACTTGGCCAAAAAGGGCGTATGCGTTTTTTCCTGAATATATTTCCTGAATATATTCAGGAAAAAACGCATACGCCCTTTTTGGCCAACCAAGCAAGCTTGCAAAGGAAATCTGCACTACAATGAAGTCTCACTTCCCCCCGGTCAAAAGGGCCATCTGAAAAAAGTGTAAAATCCAGAAAGGCAGGACAGGCCATGGAGAACTGGGAGCCTTGTTATGCTGATGGGCGGGATGTAAATTGCCAACAGACACTCGGGAGAAGTGTATGGTGTTTCCTGAAACATCTAAAAAACAAAGCAACAGAGCCTAGGGCACTTCCACTTATGGTTCTATAGCTTAGGGAAATTAAAATCAAAAAGATACAGCCACCCCAATGTTTGGGACGCCTCTGTTTACAAGAACCTCGTTTACCGTACAAGTTCAATATCACAGAAAGTGAAAAATGGATAAAGAACTTGTGGTACTTACGTACAATGCAGTATCACTCAGCAGTGAAATCTATGTCATCAGGCCCGTAGCAGCACAATGAGTGGATTCAGGTACGATGATTCTAACTGAAATAAGTCACACAGAAAAAGAAACATCATAAGATATCAGTAATACACGGAATGTAAACTTGGCTACACAGGAACTGAATTACAGAACAGAACAGGGTCTCAAATTTAGAAAACCAACTTATGCTTGTTTAAGGGTAAAGGTGAGTTGGGGTGCTGCATAAAACCAGAGATTGAAATGAGCACAGATAAAGTTCCTTAAGCCAAATATGGAATAGACAAGAGCTACTCCTTGCTCAACGAAATGGACTCAACACCGCATATTAAACGCCTAAGAATGTACCTGACTCTTAAGTATCTTAAAACCTATGGATTGCTATGTCTCCGAAAGAGAATCAAGCATGTGTACAGGGACATAAACGCAGCAGTGATAGGATTGGAGAGGTTCGGTGAGCAAATGAAGACCCTTTGAAGTCATATTGCATGGTACCCATTCCACGGGTTTCAACTACCCAGGTTTAAGGTATTCTTCCTTCAGCTAAAACATGCATGTGGAACCTAGTGTGGGACGCCGCCAGGAAGGAGCTGGATTCTTGGTCCAGAGGAAGGCGAAGTTACATTGTTGCATCTTGCTTGCACTACCCTGGAGTGCCGCGTAAGGCGCCACGCATGCATCCCGTGGATTGTAGGCGTAGCAATATATTGTCACATGTACTGACACACACCAATCCAGGGCTGTTGTGTGGACCTTCTGGCCAGTATAAAGCCTGCCATATTCTGCTGCGTAGGGTCTTCCTTCCATCTTTCTTCAACCAAGCTGTGCTCCAATAAAGTGTGATACGAGAAGAATCTTGCGTGTGGCGGCTCGTTATTCTGCTGGTCGGAAACGGCCCGCTGCAAGTGGTGCCGAAACCCGGGATCTTCGCGCCTTGCATGGAGGACCAATTCAGAACTCGACACACGGAGTGAACCGGTAATTTTGCCGGTACGTAGCTTTTGTGCCTTGCACTGTCTTGTTGTGTGTGTAATGGTGTAAATCTTTTAGTGAAAGTAAGTAAAAGTACATAATGGGGAATACTCATGTTAACCCCACGGCAAATTTTTATGAGCCGATACAGGCACTTTTACGGGATCGGGGGTTGATGTTATCTCACAAGACTCTTGGCCGTTTACTGAATGATATAGATCAAGCAGCGCCATGGTTTGGAGTTTCGGGTACTTTGACTATCCCTTCATGGGAGAAATTAGGAAAGGATTTGCACCGTTTTCATGAGGAGGGTAAGCTGTGCTGTGCGACTTTCCCTTTGTGGAATTTAGTTCGATCTTGTCTTAAGGAGGGAAAGTGTACAGACATAGTGAAACAAGCGACGCAAGTTTTGCGGTCATATCAAGATAGTGCTTCCGAAGCAGGCAGTCATAAGGCTACAGATGATAGGCCTACAAAAGAAGAATTAGTAGATAATAAGGTTAAGAAAAAGTTAAAATCTAAACAACCAGACGCCCAAGAGACTGGGCGAGAACCAATGTATCCGCTATTGTCTGGCTTGCAAGCCATGTATTTATCAGATGATGAGGAGCTAGATCCCGGCGATGCTGCGGATTTGGCAGAAGCTGCTGCAAAATATGAGGAGGAACGTTATGGCCCTTTTGGGGCTTTGCCCCCTTCTCGACCTCAGGAATTTTTTGCCTCAAGGAGTGTTGTTCAACCTAGGCGTTCTGCGCCTTCCATTCCTTCCCCGCAATGTACTTTTATTCCCCGCGAGGCTTGGTTTCAAGTTCCTTCTTCTTTGTCCAATGTGTTTCCAGTATTTGAAGATCCGGCTACACGCCAGCGATATTATGATATGATAGATCATAAATTAATTAGAGATCTTGCAGAAGCTTCCAAACGAGATGGCATTTCTGCTAATTATACTATTATGCTTTTGCAGCGGCTTACGAGAAATGCCTTGACCCCTACTGATTGGCAAGATATTGCTCGTGCGTGTTTAACGATGGGGCAATATTTAGACTGGAAGTCTATTGTTTCTGATTTGGCTCACAGTCAAGCGAGGGAAAATGCTGCCAATGGGCAGCCTGCCTGGAATGTAGATACGTTATTAGGACAAGGACAGTGGATAAACAATCAGACTATGTTCCCTGTACAAGTTTATAATCAAATAAATGAGATTAATATGCGTGCATGGCGAGCCCTCCCAAATAAAGGGGAGGTGTCAGGGAATTTAACAAAAATAATACAGGGAGGCACAGAGCCATTTTCTGATTTTGTAGCCCGGATGATGGAAGCGGCGGGAAGAATTTTTGGTAATGTGGATGAGGCGATGCCTCTAGTGAAACAACTTGTTTATGAACAATGTTGTTGCCTGGGATAATCCATTGAAACATAATCAAATGCCGTTTAATATGCTGTCTGAAGCCCTATCCAAAATATCCTTAGGTGCTCAATCTGGCTCAGGTGATGGAGCAAATGGCTTAGAGTTAATGAATGTGACTACTTTATTATTTTATCATGATGGAGTGATTCCTGTAAGGAATAAAAAAGTTAATCAGACCAGGGGAAATAATACGTTAAATTTTTTATCCTGTGTTCCAAATGTTAGGTACCCTCCGGTATTCACATCTTGTGCTGGTAAGGATTTTGCATCGTTGCAAGTTGCCCATGGCTTTCGATTATCATTTAATATAAAGTCTTTTGCGGGCAGGAAAAATTGTAATGCTTCTAATGTTACCTGGTATTATGAAGGGTGGCCGTTTTATTCTTGGGTTGTGACTAATGATGCTGGCGCTAGCATGGATCTTTCTGCGTTGGCCATGATTTATTCTAGTAATGGCACCTTGTATAATGTGAGCGGGGAGGTTAAATTAGCTAATAAAAGTCAAATACATAAATTGAAATTACGTAATATACTAAATTCTTTGTATAATTATTCCAAGCCTGCAGCTGTGATATGTGTACAACCCCCTTTTATGTTTTTATTGTCTAATGATACAGAAGGATGTAATAAGGGCGTTTCTTGCTGGATTTCACAATGTTGGAATGGAACAATCGTGCAGACTGCTGTAGTACTACGTATACCTACATTTGTTCCCATTCCAGTTAAGGCAGATCCCGCTACTTTTCCATTAATTAATTTGGTGAGGCAGCGGCGGGATCTTGGGATTACTGCTGCACTTATAATTGCCTTAACTGCTTCTGTGACGGCGGCCGCCACTGCTGCTGCAGCAATGGTGAATCAGGTACAATCAGCTGCTGTAATTAATGGTATAGTAAAGCAAACGTCGCTAGCATTAGAAAATCAGAATCGCTTTAATACACATTTACATGCTGGCATTTTATCTTTAAATCAACGGATGGATTTGCTGGAGGATGCCTTTGAAGAGTTGTATGATATGCTTCAGCTTGGTTGTGTTGCTAAATTTAATCATCTTTGTGTTACTCCCTATAAAATTATAGGACGTTTGAACCAAAGTAAATTGATTGGAGAATATTTAAAAGGAAATTGGTCTGAAGAAGCAGAAAGACTGCTGTTTGAACAACGATTACAGATTATTCATCTTAATACTACCGAGTTACACCCTATTTCTTTTGGGAATTTTGCTTCATGGCTATCCTCTACTTTTCTTTTCTTTAAAGAATGGGTGGGCATGGGGGCTTTTGGCATCCTTTGTGCAGTGGGGATCGCACTATGCCTGTGGTTGGTGTGTCATCTGAAACGTAAGTCACACACACAGAAGATTATGTTGATGCAAGCCTTGGTGGCCATTGAAAACGGCCAGCCTGCCGGTGCCTGGATCTCCCTGCTAAACAAGTCCTAGTGGTTGCCCCTGCACAGGATGGCCATGAGCCATTGCACTCCTAGTGGGAGCCACTGCCTGAAATCAGCCCTTGCACCCCACGCTGTAAGCAGCATTGCACTATGGGAGGGTGATTTCTGCCGCCCATGACAATAGCCCTTGAACAGCCATGTCCCCTTGGGGGCAAGACTTGTACGGGCGACCGTTATGTGGTCTAAGGACATAAAGAAAAAGGGGGAGATGTGGGACGCTGCCAGGAAGGAGCTGGATTCTTGGGCCAGAGGAAGGCGAAGTTACATTGTTGCATCTTGCTTGCACTACCCGGGAGTGCCGCGTAAGGCGCCACGCGTGCATCCCGTGGATTGTAGGCGTAGCAATATATTGTCACATGTACTGACACACACCAATCCAGGGCTGTTGTGTGGACCTTCTGGCCAGTATAAAGCCTGCCATATTCTGCTGCGTAGGGTCTTCCTTCCATCTTTCTTCAACCAAGCTGTGCTCCAATAAAGTGTGATACGAGAAGAATCTTGCGTGTGGCGGCTCGTTATTCTGCTGATCGGAAACGGCCCGCTGCAACCTAGAGTATGATCAACCATGTGATCGGGAGACGTGTTCAAATATGTCTCAGTTTTCGTACCCTGGTACTCGGGTGCAACATTCCAGACGCTTTACTAACACTCTCCCGACTTGGAGAGTCAGTCCCTTTAACCTCCTGTTTGGCCCAGTTTGCAATTTCTGCGGAAGATGAACAGGAATAGCGAGAACCAATGAGAGACTAGCTGGAGGTGTCTGGACGGGCAAATTTAACTCTCATTTCCCACCAGGAAGAGGAAATAACCAAAGGCTCAGCGTGCCGTGCCGGAACCAGATTAGGGCCTGAAGCCATCCTGCGGTGTTGCGGCCAGCTCACAAGAAAACGAGTTGAAGAAAGGAGCTCAGGGGCACTGTAATTCACAAACCTGCAGAGTTATAAATGACAACTATCGTCCAAAAATATACTGAAGTAAGGCTGCTAAGAGGACTTGAAAGCGGGGCAGAATTGCAGGAAACCGATTTCAGGAGGTAGACTGGAATTGCATTGAAAGCATAGGAAAAGAGGCAGAACGTCCACAATGATGCACTTGGCAAAAAAGGGCGTATGCGTTTTTTCCTGAATATATTCAGGAAAAAACGCATACGCCCTTTTTGGCCAACCAAGCAAGCTTGCAAAGGAAATCTGCACTACAATGAAGTCTCACTTCCCCCCGGTCAAAAGGGCCATCTGAAAAAAGTGTAAAATCCAGAAAGGCAGGACAGGCCATGGAGAACTGGGAGCCTTGTTATGCTGATGGGCGGGATGTAAATTGCCAACAGACACTCGGGAGAAGTGTATGGTGTTTCCTGAAACATCTAAAAAACAAAGCAACAGAGCCTAGGGCACTTCCACTTATGGTCCTATAGCTTAGGGAAATTAAAATCAAAAAGACACAGCCACCCCAATGTTTGGGACGCCTCTGTTTACAAGAACCTCGTTTACCGTACAAGTTCAATATCACAGAAAGTGAAAAATGGATAAAGAACTTGTGGTACTTACGTACAATGCAGTATCACTCAGCAGTGAAATCTATGTCATCAGGCCCGTAGCAGCACAATGAGTGGATTCAGGTACGATGATTCTAACTGAAATAAGTCACACAGAAAAAGAAACATCATAAGATATCAGTAATACACGGAATGTAAACTTGGCTACACAGGAACTGAATTACAGAACAGAACAGGGTCTCAAATTTAGAAAACCAACTTATGCTTGTTTAAGGGTAAAGGTGAGTTGGGGTGCTGCATAAAACCAGAGATTGAAATGAGCACAGATAAAGTTCCTTAAGCCAAATATGGAATAGACAAGAGCTACTCCTTGCTCAACGAAATGGACTCAACACCGCATATTAAACGCCTAAGAATGTACCTGACTCTTAAGTATCTTAAAACCTATGGATTGCTATGTCTCCGAAAGAGAATCAAGCATGTGTACAGGGACATAAACGCAGCAGTGATAGGATTGGAGAGGTTCGGTGAGCAAATGAAGACCCTTTGAAGTCATATTGCATGGTACCCATTCCACGGGTTTCAACTACCCAGGTTTAAGGTATTCTTCCTTCAGCTAAAACATGCATGTGGAACCTAGAGTATGATCAACCATGTGATCGGGAGACGTGTTCAAATATGTCTCAGTTTTCGTACCCTGGTACTCGGGTGCAACATTCCAGACGCTTTACTAACACTCTCCCGACTTGGAGAGTCAGTCCCTTTAACCTCCTGTTTGGCCCAGTTTGCAATTTCTGCGGAAGATGAACAGGAATAGCGAGAACCAATGAGAGACTAGCTGGAGGTGTCTGGACGGGCAAATTTAACTCTCATTTCCCACCAGGAAGAGGAAATAACCAAAGGCTCAGCGTGCCGTGCCGGAACCAGATTAGGGCCTGAAGCCATCCTGCGGTGTTGCGGCCAGCTCACAAGAAAGCGAGTTGAAGAAAGGAGCTCAGGGGCACTGTAATTCACAAACCTGCAGAGTTATAAATGACAGCTATCGTCCAAAAATATACTGAAGTAAGGCTGCCAAGAGGACTTGAAAGCGGGGCAGAATTGCAGGAAACCGATTTCAGGAGGTAGACTGGAATTGCATTGAAAGCATAGGAAAAGAGGCAGAACGTCCACAATGATGCACTTGGCCAAAAAGGGCGTATGCGTTTTTTCCTGAATATATTTCCTGAATATATTCAGGAAAAAACGCATACGCCCTTTTTGGCCAACCAAGCAAGCTTGCAAAGGAAATCTGCACTACAATGAAGTCTCACTTCCCCCCGGTCAAAAGGGCCATCTGAAAAAAGTGTAAAATCCAGAAAGGCAGGACAGGCCATGGAGAACTGGGAGCCTTGTTATGCTGATGGGCGGGATGTAAATTGCCAACAGACACTCGGGAGAAGTGTATGGTGTTTCCTGAAACATCTAAAAAACAAAGCAACAGAGCCTAGGGCACTTCCACTTATGGTTCTATAGCTTAGGGAAATTAAAATCAAAAAGATACAGCCACCCCAATGTTTGGGACGCCTCTGTTTACAAGAACCTCGTTTACCGTACAAGTTCAATATCACAGAAAGTGAAAAATGGATAAAGAACTTGTGGTACTTACGTACAATGCAGTATCACTCAGCAGTGAAATCTATGTCATCAGGCCCGTAGCAGCACAATGAGTGGATTCAGGTACGATGATTCTAACTGAAATAAGTCACACAGAAAAAGAAACATCATAAGATATCAGTAATACACGGAATGTAAACTTGGCTACACAGGAACTGAATTACAGAACAGAACAGGGTCTCAAATTTAGAAAACCAACTTATGCTTGTTTAAGGGTAAAGGTGAGTTGGGGTGCTGCATAAAACCAGAGATTGAAATGAGCACAGATAAAGTTCCTTAAGCCAAATATGGAATAGACAAGAGCTACTCCTTGCTCAACGAAATGGACTCAACACCGCATATTAAACGCCTAAGAATGTACCTGACTCTTAAGTATCTTAAAACCTATGGATTGCTATGTCTCCGAAAGAGAATCAAGCATGTGTACAGGGACATAAACGCAGCAGTGATAGGATTGGAGAGGTTCGGTGAGCAAATGAAGACCCTTTGAAGTCATATTGCATGGTACCCATTCCACGGGTTTCAACTACCCAGGTTTAAGGTATTCTTCCTTCAGCTAAAACATGCATGTGGAACCTAGTGTGGGACGCCGCCAGGAAGGAGCTGGATTCTTGGTCCAGAGGAAGGCGAAGTTACATTGTTGCATCTTGCTTGCACTACCCTGGAGTGCCGCGTAAGGCGCCACGCATGCATCCCGTGGATTGTAGGCGTAGCAATATATTGTCACATGTACTGACACACACCAATCCAGGGCTGTTGTGTGGACCTTCTGGCCAGTATAAAGCCTGCCATATTCTGCTGCGTAGGGTCTTCCTTCCATCTTTCTTCAACCAAGCTGTGCTCCAATAAAGTGTGATACGAGAAGAATCTTGCGTGTGGCGGCTCGTTATTCTGCTGGTCGGAAACGGCCCGCTGCAAGTGGTGCCGAAACCCGGGATCTTCGCGCCTTGCATGGAGGACCAATTCAGAACTCGACACACGGAGTGAACCGGTAATTTTGCCGGTACGTAGCTTTTGTGCCTTGCACTGTCTTGTTGTGTGTGTAATGGTGTAAATCTTTTAGTGAAAGTAAGTAAAAGTACATAATGGGGAATACTCATGTTAACCCCACGGCAAATTTTTATGAGCCGATACAGGCACTTTTACGGGATCGGGGGTTGATGTTATCTCACAAGACTCTTGGCCGTTTACTGAATGATATAGATCAAGCAGCGCCATGGTTTGGAGTTTCGGGTACTTTGACTATCCCTTCATGGGAGAAATTAGGAAAGGATTTGCACCGTTTTCATGAGGAGGGTAAGCTGTGCTGTGCGACTTTCCCTTTGTGGAATTTAGTTCGATCTTGTCTTAAGGAGGGAAAGTGTACAGACATAGTGAAACAAGCGACGCAAGTTTTGCGGTCATATCAAGATAGTGCTTCCGAAGCAGGCAGTCATAAGGCTACAGATGATAGGCCTACAAAAGAAGAATTAGTAGATAATAAGGTTAAGAAAAAGTTAAAATCTAAACAACCAGACGCCCAAGAGACTGGGCGAGAACCAATGTATCCGCTATTGTCTGGCTTGCAAGCCATGTATTTATCAGATGATGAGGAGCTAGATCCCGGCGATGCTGCGGATTTGGCAGAAGCTGCTGCAAAATATGAGGAGGAACGTTATGGCCCTTTTGGGGCTTTGCCCCCTTCTCGACCTCAGGAATTTTTTGCCTCAAGGAGTGTTGTTCAACCTAGGCGTTCTGCGCCTTCCATTCCTTCCCCGCAATGTACTTTTATTCCCCGCGAGGCTTGGTTTCAAGTTCCTTCTTCTTTGTCCAATGTGTTTCCAGTATTTGAAGATCCGGCTACACGCCAGCGATATTATGATATGATAGATCATAAATTAATTAGAGATCTTGCAGAAGCTTCCAAACGAGATGGCATTTCTGCTAATTATACTATTATGCTTTTGCAGCGGCTTACGAGAAATGCCTTGACCCCTACTGATTGGCAAGATATTGCTCGTGCGTGTTTAACGATGGGGCAATATTTAGACTGGAAGTCTATTGTTTCTGATTTGGCTCACAGTCAAGCGAGGGAAAATGCTGCCAATGGGCAGCCTGCCTGGAATGTAGATACGTTATTAGGACAAGGACAGTGGATAAACAATCAGACTATGTTCCCTGTACAAGTTTATAATCAAATAAATGAGATTAATATGCGTGCATGGCGAGCCCTCCCAAATAAAGGGGAGGTGTCAGGGAATTTAACAAAAATAATACAGGGAGGCACAGAGCCATTTTCTGATTTTGTAGCCCGGATGATGGAAGCGGCGGGAAGAATTTTTGGTAATGTGGATGAGGCGATGCCTCTAGTGAAACAACTTGTTTATGAACAATGTTGTTGCCTGGGATAATCCATTGAAACATAATCAAATGCCGTTTAATATGCTGTCTGAAGCCCTATCCAAAATATCCTTAGGTGCTCAATCTGGCTCAGGTGATGGAGCAAATGGCTTAGAGTTAATGAATGTGACTACTTTATTATTTTATCATGATGGAGTGATTCCTGTAAGGAATAAAAAAGTTAATCAGACCAGGGGAAATAATACGTTAAATTTTTTATCCTGTGTTCCAAATGTTAGGTACCCTCCGGTATTCACATCTTGTGCTGGTAAGGATTTTGCATCGTTGCAAGTTGCCCATGGCTTTCGATTATCATTTAATATAAAGTCTTTTGCGGGCAGGAAAAATTGTAATGCTTCTAATGTTACCTGGTATTATGAAGGGTGGCCGTTTTATTCTTGGGTTGTGACTAATGATGCTGGCGCTAGCATGGATCTTTCTGCGTTGGCCATGATTTATTCTAGTAATGGCACCTTGTATAATGTGAGCGGGGAGGTTAAATTAGCTAATAAAAGTCAAATACATAAATTGAAATTACGTAATATACTAAATTCTTTGTATAATTATTCCAAGCCTGCAGCTGTGATATGTGTACAACCCCCTTTTATGTTTTTATTGTCTAATGATACAGAAGGATGTAATAAGGGCGTTTCTTGCTGGATTTCACAATGTTGGAATGGAACAATCGTGCAGACTGCTGTAGTACTACGTATACCTACATTTGTTCCCATTCCAGTTAAGGCAGATCCCGCTACTTTTCCATTAATTAATTTGGTGAGGCAGCGGCGGGATCTTGGGATTACTGCTGCACTTATAATTGCCTTAACTGCTTCTGTGACGGCGGCCGCCACTGCTGCTGCAGCAATGGTGAATCAGGTACAATCAGCTGCTGTAATTAATGGTATAGTAAAGCAAACGTCGCTAGCATTAGAAAATCAGAATCGCTTTAATACACATTTACATGCTGGCATTTTATCTTTAAATCAACGGATGGATTTGCTGGAGGATGCCTTTGAAGAGTTGTATGATATGCTTCAGCTTGGTTGTGTTGCTAAATTTAATCATCTTTGTGTTACTCCCTATAAAATTATAGGACGTTTGAACCAAAGTAAATTGATTGGAGAATATTTAAAAGGAAATTGGTCTGAAGAAGCAGAAAGACTGCTGTTTGAACAACGATTACAGATTATTCATCTTAATACTACCGAGTTACACCCTATTTCTTTTGGGAATTTTGCTTCATGGCTATCCTCTACTTTTCTTTTCTTTAAAGAATGGGTGGGCATGGGGGCTTTTGGCATCCTTTGTGCAGTGGGGATCGCACTATGCCTGTGGTTGGTGTGTCATCTGAAACGTAAGTCACACACACAGAAGATTATGTTGATGCAAGCCTTGGTGGCCATTGAAAACGGCCAGCCTGCCGGTGCCTGGATCTCCCTGCTAAACAAGTCCTAGTGGTTGCCCCTGCACAGGATGGCCATGAGCCATTGCACTCCTAGTGGGAGCCACTGCCTGAAATCAGCCCTTGCACCCCACGCTGTAAGCAGCATTGCACTATGGGAGGGTGATTTCTGCCGCCCATGACAATAGCCCTTGAACAGCCATGTCCCCTTGGGGGCAAGACTTGTACGGGCGACCGTTATGTGGTCTAAGGACATAAAGAAAAAGGGGGAGATGTGGGACGCTGCCAGGAAGGAGCTGGATTCTTGGGCCAGAGGAAGGCGAAGTTACATTGTTGCATCTTGCTTGCACTACCCGGGAGTGCCGCGTAAGGCGCCACGCGTGCATCCCGTGGATTGTAGGCGTAGCAATATATTGTCACATGTACTGACACACACCAATCCAGGGCTGTTGTGTGGACCTTCTGGCCAGTATAAAGCCTGCCATATTCTGCTGCGTAGGGTCTTCCTTCCATCTTTCTTCAACCAAGCTGTGCTCCAATAAAGTGTGATACGAGAAGAATCTTGCGTGTGGCGGCTCGTTATTCTGCTGATCGGAAACGGCCCGCTGCAACCTAGAGTATGATCAACCATGTGATCGGGAGACGTGTTCAAATATGTCTCAGTTTTCGTACCCTGGTACTCGGGTGCAACATTCCAGACGCTTTACTAACACTCTCCCGACTTGGAGAGTCAGTCCCTTTAACCTCCTGTTTGGCCCAGTTTGCAATTTCTGCGGAAGATGAACAGGAATAGCGAGAACCAATGAGAGACTAGCTGGAGGTGTCTGGACGGGCAAATTTAACTCTCATTTCCCACCAGGAAGAGGAAATAACCAAAGGCTCAGCGTGCCGTGCCGGAACCAGATTAGGGCCTGAAGCCATCCTGCGGTGTTGCGGCCAGCTCACAAGAAAACGAGTTGAAGAAAGGAGCTCAGGGGCACTGTAATTCACAAACCTGCAGAGTTATAAATGACAGCTATCGTCCAAAAATATACTGAAGTAAGGCTGCTAAGAGGACTTGAAAGCGGGGCAGAATTGCAGGAAACCGATTTCAGGAGGTAGACTGGAATTGCATTGAAAGCATAGGAAAAGAGGCAGAACGTCCACAATGATGCACTTGGCAAAAAAGGGCGTATGCGTTTTTTCCTGAATATATTCAGGAAAAAACGCATACGCCCTTTTTGGCCAACCAAGCAAGCTTGCAAAGGAAATCTGCACTACAATGAAGTCTCACTTCCCCCCGGTCAAAAGGGCCATCTGAAAAAAGTGTAAAATCCAGAAAGGCAGGACAGGCCATGGAGAACTGGGAGCCTTGTTATGCTGATGGGCGGGATGTAAATTGCCAACAGACACTCGGGAGAAGTGTATGGTGTTTCCTGAAACATCTAAAAAACAAAGCAACAGAGCCTAGGGCACTTCCACTTATGGTCCTATAGCTTAGGGAAATTAAAATCAAAAAGACACAGCCACCCCAATGTTTGGGACGCCTCTGTTTACAAGAACCTCGTTTACCGTACAAGTTCAATATCACAGAAAGTGAAAAATGGATAAAGAACTTGTGGTACTTACGTACAATGCAGTATCACTCAGCAGTGAAATCTATGTCATCAGGCCCGTAGCAGCACAATGAGTGGATTCAGGTACGATGATTCTAACTGAAATAAGTCACACAGAAAAAGAAACATCATAAGATATCAGTAATACACGGAATGTAAACTTGGCTACACAGGAACTGAATTACAGAACAGAACAGGGTCTCAAATTTAGAAAACCAACTTATGCTTGTTTAAGGGTAAAGGTGAGTTGGGGTGCTGCATAAAACCAGAGATTGAAATGAGCACAGATAAAGTTCCTTAAGCCAAATATGGAATAGACAAGAGCTACTCCTTGCTCAACGAAATGGACTCAACACCGCATATTAAACGCCTAAGAATGTACCTGACTCTTAAGTATCTTAAAACCTATGGATTGCTATGTCTCCGAAAGAGAATCAAGCATGTGTACAGGGACATAAACGCAGCAGTGATAGGATTGGAGAGGTTCGGTGAGCAAATGAAGACCCTTTGAAGTCATATTGCATGGTACCCATTCCACGGGTTTCAACTACCCAGGTTTAAGGTATTCTTCCTTCAGCTAAAACATGCATGTGGAACCTAGAGTATGATCAACCATGTGATCGGGAGACGTGTTCAAATATGTCTCAGTTTTCGTACCCTGGTACTCGGGTGCAACATTCCAGACGCTTTACTAACACTCTCCCGACTTGGAGAGTCAGTCCCTTTAACCTCCTGTTTGGCCCAGTTTGCAATTTCTGCGGAAGATGAACAGGAATAGCGAGAACCAATGAGAGACTAGCTGGAGGTGTCTGGACGGGCAAATTTAACTCTCATTTCCCACCAGGAAGAGGAAATAACCAAAGGCTCAGCGTGCCGTGCCGGAACCAGATTAGGGCCTGAAGCCATCCTGCGGTGTTGCGGCCAGCTCACAAGAAAGCGAGTTGAAGAAAGGAGCTCAGGGGCACTGTAATTCACAAACCTGCAGAGTTATAAATGACAGCTATCGTCCAAAAATATACTGAAGTAAGGCTGCCAAGAGGACTTGAAAGCGGGGCAGAATTGCAGGAAACCGATTTCAGGAGGTAGACTGGAATTGCATTGAAAGCATAGGAAAAGAGGCAGAACGTCCACAATGATGCACTTGGCCAAAAAGGGCGTATGCGTTTTTTCCTGAATATATTCAGGAAAAAACGCATACGCCCTTTTTGGCCAACCAAGCAAGCTTGCAAAGGAAATCTGCACTACAATGAAGTCTCACTTCCCCCCGGTCAAAAGGGCCATCTGAAAAAAGTGTAAAATCCAGAAAGGCAGGACAGGCCATGGAGAACTGGGAGCCTTGTTATGCTGATGGGCGGGATGTAAATTGCCAACAGACACTCGGGAGAAGTGTATGGTGTTTCCTGAAACATCTAAAAAACAAAGCAACAGAGCCTAGGGCACTTCCACTTATGGTCCTATAGCTTAGGGAAATTAAAATCAAAAAGATACAGCCACCCCAATGTTTGGGACGCCTCTGTTTACAAGAACCTCGTTTACCGTACAAGTTCAATATCACAGAAAGTGAAAAATGGATAAAGAACTTGTGGTACTTACGTACAATGCAGTATCACTCAGCAGTGAAATCTATGTCATCAGGCCCGTAGCAGCACAATGAGTGGATTCAGGTACGATGATTCTAACTGAAATAAGTCACACAGAGAAAGAAACATCATAAGATATCAGTAATACACGGAATGTAAACTTGGCTACACAGGAACTGAATTACAGAACAGAACAGGGTCTCAAATTTAGAAAACCAACTTATGCTTGTTTAAGGGTAAAGGTGAGTTGGGGTGCTGCATAAAACCAGAGATTGAAATGAGCACAGATAAAGTTCCTTAAGCCAAATATGGAATAGACAAGAGCTACTCCTTGCTCAACGAAATGGACTCAACACCGCATATTAAACGCCTAAGAATGTACCTGACTCTTAAGTATCTTAAAACCTATGGATTGCTATGTCTCCGAAAGAGAATCAAGCATGTGTACAGGGACATAAACGCAGCAGTGATAGGATTGGAGAGGTTCGGTGAGCAAATGAAGACCCTTTGAAGTCATATTGCATGGTACCCATTCCACGGGTTTCAACTACCCAGGTTTAAGGTATTCTTCCTTCAGCTAAAACATGCATGTGGAACCTAGAGTATGATCAACCATGTGATCGGGAGACGTGTTCAAATATGTCTCAGTTTTCGTACCCTGGTACTCGGGTGCAACATTCCAGACGCTTTACTAACACTCTCCCGACTTGGAGAGTCAGTCCCTTTAACCTCCTGTTTGGCCCAGTTTGCAATTTCTGCGGAAGATGAACAGGAATAGCGAGAACCAATGAGAGACTAGCTGGAGGTGTCTGGACGGGCAAATTTAACTCTCATTTCCCACCAGGAAGAGGAAATAACCAAAGGCTCAGCGTGCCGTGCCGGAACCAGATTAGGGCCTGAAGCCATCCTGCGGTGTTGCGGCCAGCTCACAAGAAAGCGAGTTGAAGAAAGGAGCTCAGGGACACTGTAATTCACAAACCTGCAGAGTTATAAATGACAGCTATCGTCCAAAAATATACTGAAGTAAGGCTGCCAAGAGGACTTGAAAGCGGGGCAGAATTGCAGGAAACCGATTTCAGGAGGTAGACTGGAATTGCATTGAAAGCATAGGAAAAGAGGCAGAACGTCCACAATGATGCACTTGGCCAAAAAGGGCGTATGCGTTTTTTCCTGAATATATTCAGGAAAAAACGCATACGCCCTTTTTGGCCAACCAAGCAAGCTTGCAAAGGAAATCTGCACTACAATGAAGTCTCACTTCCCCCCGGTCAAAAGGGCCATCTGAAAAAAGTGTAAAATCCAGAAAGGCAGGACAGGCCATGGAGAACTGGGAGCCTTGTTATGCTGATGGGCGGGATGTAAATTGCCAACAGACACTCGGGAGAAGTGTATGGTGTTTCCTGAAACATCTAAAAAACAAAGCAACAGAGCCTAGGGCACTTCCACTTATGGTCCTATAGCTTAGGGAAATTAAAATCAAAAAGACACAGCCACCCCAATGTTTGGGACGCCTCTGTTTACAAGAACCTCGTTTACCGTACAAGTTCAATATCACAGAAAGTGAAAAATGGATAAAGAACTTGTGGTACTTACGTACAATGCAGTATCACTCAGCAGTGAAATCTATGTCATCAGGCCCGTAGCAGCACAATGAGTGGATTCAGGTACGATGATTCTAACTGAAATAAGTCACACAGAAAAAGAAACATCATAAGATATCAGTAATACACGGAATGTAAACTTGGCTACACAGGAACTGAATTACAGAACAGAACAGGGTCTCAAATTTAGAAAACCAACTTATGCTTGTTTAAGGGTAAAGGTGAGTTGGGGTGCTGCATAAAACCAGAGATTGAAATGAGCACAGATAAAGTTCCTTAAGCCAAATATGGAATAGACAAGAGCTACTCCTTGCTCAACGAAATGGACTCAACACCGCATATTAAACGCCTAAGAATGTACCTGACTCTTAAGTATCTTAAAACCTATGGATTGCTATGTCTCCGAAAGAGAATCAAGCATGTGTACAGGGACATAAACGCAGCAGTGATAGGATTGGAGAGGTTCGGTGAGCAAATGAAGACCCTTTGAAGTCATATTGCATGGTACCCATTCCACGGGTTTCAACTACCCAGGTTTAAGGTATTCTTCCTTCAGCTAAAACATGCATGTGGAACCTAGAGTATGATCAACCATGTGATCGGGAGACGTGTTCAAATATGTCTCAGTTTTCGTACCCTGGTACTCGGGTGCAACATTCCAGACGCTTTACTAACACTCTCCCGACTTGGAGAGTCAGTCCCTTTAACCTCCTGTTTGGCCCAGTTTGCAATTTCTGCGGAAGATGAACAGGAATAGCGAGAACCAATGAGAGACTAGCTGGAGGTGTCTGGACGGGCAAATTTAACTCTCATTTCCCACCAGGAAGAGGAAATAACCAAAGGCTCAGCGTGCCGTGCCGGAACCAGATTAGGGCCTGAAGCCATCCTGCGGTGTTGCGGCCAGCTCACAAGAAAACGAGTTGAAGAAAGGAGCTCAGGGGCACTGTAATTCACAAACCTGCAGAGTTATAAATGACAGCTATCGTCCAAAAATATACTGAAGTAAGGCTGCCAAGAGGACTTGAAAGCGGGGCAGAATTGCAGGAAACCGATTTCAGGAGGTAGACTGGAATTGCATTGAAAGCATAGGAAAAGAGGCAGAACGTCCACAATGATGCACTTGGCCAAAAAGGGCGTATGCGTTTTTTCCTGAATATATTCAGGAAAAAACGCATACGCCCTTTTTGGCCAACCAAGCAAGCTTGCAAAGGAAATCTGCACTACAATGAAGTCTCACTTCCCCCCGGTCAAAAGGGCCATCTGAAAAAAGTGTAAAATCCAGAAAGGCAGGACAGGCCATGGAGAACTGGGAGCCTTGTTATGCTGATGGGCGGGATGTAAACTGCCAACAGACACTCGGGAGAAGTGTATGGTGTTTCCTGAAACATCTAAAAAACAAAGCAACAGAGCCTAGGGCACTTCCACTTATGGTCCTATAGCTTAGGGAAATTAAAATCAAAAAGACACAGCCACCCCAATGTTTGGGACGCCTCTGTTTACAAGAACCTCGTTTACCGTACAAGTTCAATATCACAGAAAGTGAAAAATGGATAAAGAACTTGTGGTACTTACGTACAATGCAGTATCACTCAGCAGTGAAATCTATGTCATCAGGCCCGTAGCAGCACAATGAGTGGATTCAGGTACGATGATTCTAACTGAAATAAGTCACACAGAAAAAGAAACATCATAAGATATCAGTAATACACGGAATGTAAACTTGGCTACACAGGAACTGAATTACAGAACAGAACAGGGTCTCAAATTTAGAAAACCAACTTATGCTTGTTTAAGGGTAAAGGTGAGTTGGGGTGCTGCATAAAACCAGAGATTGAAATGAGCACAGATAAAGTTCCTTAAGCCAAATATGGAATAGACAAGAGCTACTCCTTGCTCAACGAAATGGACTCAACACCGCATATTAAACGCCTAAGAATGTACCCGACTCTTAAGTATCTTAAAACCTATGGATTGCTATGTCTCCGAAAGAGAATCAAGCATGTGTACAGGGACATAAACGCAGCAGTGATAGGATTGGAGAGGTTCGGTGAGCAAATGAAGACCCTTTGAAGTCATATTGCATGGTACCCATTCCACGGGTTTCAACTACCCAGGTTTAAGGTATTCTTCCTTCAGCTAAAACATGCATGTGGAACCTAGAGTATGATCAACCATGTGATCGGGAGACGTGTTCAAATATGTCTCAGTTTTCGTACCCTGGTACTCGGGTGCAACATTCCAGACGCTTTACTAACACTCTCCCGACTTGGAGAGTCAGTCCCTTTAACCTCCTGTTTGGCCCAGTTTGCAATTTCTGCGGAAGATGAACAGGAATAGCGAGAACCAATGAGAGACTAGCTGGAGGTGTCTGGACGGGCAAATTTAACTCTCATTTCCCACCAGGAAGAGGAAATAACCAAAGGCTCAGCGTGCCGTGCCGGAACCAGATTAGGGCCTGAAGCCATCCTGCGGTGTTGCGGCCAGCTCACAAGAAAACGAGTTGAAGAAAGGAGCTCAGGGGCACTGTAATTCACAAACCTGCAGAGTTATAAATGACAGCTATCGTCCAAAAATATACTGAAGTAAGGCTGCCAAGAGGACTTGAAAGCGGGGCAGAATTGCAGGAAACCGATTTCAGGAGGTAGACTGGAATTGCATTGAAAGCATAGGAAAAGAGGCAGAACGTCCACAATGATGCACTTGGCCAAAAAGGGCGTATGCGTTTTTTCCTGAATATATTCAGGAAAAAACGCATACGCCCTTTTTGGCCAACCAAGCAAGCTTGCAAAGGAAATCTGCACTACAATGAAGTCTCACTTCCCCCCGGTCAAAAGGGCCATCTGAAAAAAGTGTAAAATCCAGAAAGGCAGGACAGGCCATGGAGAACTGGGAGCCTTGTTATGCTGATGGGCGGGATGTAAATTGCCAACAGACACTCGGGAGAAGTGTATGGTGTTTCCTGAAACATCTAAAAAACAAAGCAACAGAGCCTAGGGCACTTCCACTTATGGTCCTATAGCTTAGGGAAATTAAAATCAAAAAGACACAGCCACCCCAATGTTTGGGACGCCTCTGTTTACAAGAACCTCGTTTACCGTACAAGTTCAATATCACAGAAAGTGAAAAATGGATAAAGAACTTGTGGTACTTACGTACAATGCAGTATCACTCAGCAGTGAAATCTATGTCATCAGGCCCGTAGCAGCACAATGAGTGGATTCAGGTACGATGATTCTAACTGAAATAAGTCACACAGAAAAAGAAACATCATAAGATATCAGTAATACACGGAATGTAAACTTGGCTACACAGGAACTGAATTACAGAACAGAACAGGGTCTCAAATTTAGAAAACCAACTTATGCTTGTTTAAGGGTAAAGGTGAGTTGGGGTGCTGCATAAAACCAGAGATTGAAATGAGCACAGATAAAGTTCCTTAAGCCAAATATGGAATAGACAAGAGCTACTCCTTGCTCAACGAAATGGACTCAACACCGCATATTAAACGCCTAAGAATGTACCTGACTCTTAAGTATCTTAAAACCTATGGATTGCTATGTCTCCGAAAGAGAATCAAGCATGTGTACAGGGACATAAACGCAGCAGTGATAGGATTGGAGAGGTTCGGTGAGCAAATGAAGACCCTTTGAAGTCATATTGCATGGTACCCATTCCACGGGTTTCAACTACCCAGGTTTAAGGTATTCTTCCTTCAGCTAAAACATGCATGTGGAACCTAGAGTATGATCAACCATGTGATCGGGAGACGTGTTCAAATATGTCTCAGTTTTCGTACCCTGGTACTCGGGTGCAACATTCCAGACGCTTTACTAACACTCTCCCGACTTGGAGAGTCTGTCCCTTTAACCTCCTGTTTGGCCCAGTTTGCAATTTCTGCGGAAGATGAACAGGAATAGCGAGAACCAATGAGAGACTAGCTGGAGGTGTCTGGACGGGCAAATTTAACTCTCATTTCCCACCAGGAAGAGGAAATAACCAAAGGCTCAGCGTGCCGTGCCGGAACCAGATTAGGGCCTGAAGCCATCCTGCGGTGTTGCGGCCAGCTCACAAGAAAACGAGTTGAAGAAAGGAGCTCAGGGGCACTGTAATTCACAAACCTGCAGAGTTATAAATGACAGCTATCGTCCAAAAATATACTGAAGTAAGGCTGCCAAGAGGACTTGAAAGCGGGGCAGAATTGCAGGAAACCGATTTCAGGAGGTAGACTGGAATTGCATTGAAAGCATAGGAAAAGAGGCAGAACGTCCACAATGATGCACTTGGCCAAAAAGGGCGTATGCGTTTTTTCCTGAATATATTCAGGAAAAAACGCATACGCCCTTTTTGGCCAACCAAGCAAGCTTGCAAAGGAAATCTGCACTACAATGAAGTCTCACTTCCCCCCGGTCAAAAGGGCCATCTGAAAAAAGTGTAAAATCCAGAAAGGCAGGACAGGCCATGGAGAACTGGGAGCCTTGATATGCTGATGGGCGGGATGTAAACTGCCAACTGACACTCGGGAGAAGTGTATGGTGTTTCCTGAAACATCTAAAAAACAAAGCAACAGAGCCTAGGGCACTTCCACTTATGGTCCTATAGCTTAGGGAAATTAAAATCAAAAAGACACACCACCCCAATGTTTGGGACGCCTCTGTTTACAAGAACCTCGTTTACCGTACAAGTTCAATATCACAGAAAGTGAAAAATGGATAAAGAACTTGTGGTACTTACGTACAATGCAGTATCACTCAGCAGTGAAATCTATGTCATCAGGCCCGTAGCAGCACAATGAGTGGATTCAGGTACGATGATTCTAACTGAAATAAGTCACACAGAAAAAGAAACATCATAAGATATCAGTAATACACGGAATGTAAACTTGGCTACACAGGAACTGAATTACAGAACAGAACAGGGTCTCAAATTTAGAAAACCAACTTATGCTTGTTTAAGGGTAAAGGTGAGTTGGGGTGCTGCATAAAACCAGAGATTGAAATGAGCACAGATAAAGTTCCTTAAGCCAAATATGGAATAGACAAGAGCTACTCCTTGCTCAACGAAATGGACTCAACACCGCATATTAAACGCCTAAGAATGTACCCGACTCTTAAGTATCTTAAAACCTATGGATTGCTATGTCTCCGAAAGAGAATCAAGCATGTGTACAGGGACATAAACGCAGCAGTGATAGGATTGGAGAGGTTCGGTGAGCAAATGAAGACCCTTTGAAGTCATATTGCATGGTACCCATTCCACGGGTTTCAACTACCCAGGTTTAAGGTATTCTTCCTTCAGCTAAAACATGCATGTGCAACCTAGAGTATGATCAACCATGTGATCGGGAGACGTGTTCAAATATGTCTCAGTTTTCGTACCCTGGTACTCGGGTGCAACATTCCAGACGCTTTACTAACACTCTCCCGACTTGGAGAGTCAGTCCCTTTAACCTCCTGTTTGGCCCAGTTTGCAATTTCTGCGGAAGATGAACAGGAATAGCGAGAACCAATGAGAGACTAGCTGGAGGTGTCTGGACGGGCAAATTTAACTCTCATTTCCCACCAGGAAGAGGAAATAACCAAAGGCTCAGCGTGCCGTGCCGGAACCAGATTAGGGCCTGAAGCCATCCTGCGGTGTTGCGGCCAGCTCACAAGAAAGCGAGTTGAAGAAAGGAGCTCAGGGGCACTGTAATTCACAAACCTGCAGAGTTATAAATGACAGCTATCGTCCAAAAATATACTGAAGTAAGGCTGCCAAGAGGACTTGAAAGCGGGGCAGAATTGCAGGAAACCGATTTCAGGAGGTAGACTGGAATTGCATTGAAAGCATAGGAAAAGAGGCAGAACGTCCACAATGATGCACTTGGCCAAAAAGGGCGTATGCGTTTTTTCCTGAATATATTCAGGAAAAAACGCATACGCCCTTTTTGGCCAACCAAGCAAGCTTGCAAAGGAAATCTGCACTACAATGAAGTCTCACTTCCCCCCGGTCAAAAGGGCCATCTGAAAAAAGTGTAAAATCCAGAAAGGCAGGACAGGCCATGGAGAACTGGGAGCCTTGTTATGCTGATGGGCGGGATGTAAACTGCCAACTGACACTCGGGAGAAGTGTATGGTGTTTCCTGAAACATCTAAAAAACAAAGCAACAGAGCCTAGGGCACTTCCACTTATGGTCCTATAGCTTAGGGAAATTAAAATCAAAAAGACACAGCCACCCCAATGTTTGGGACGCTTCTGTTTACAAGAACCTCGTTTACCGTACAAGTTCAATATCACAGAAAGTGAAAAATGGATAAAGAACTTGTGGTACTTACGTACAATGCAGTATCACTCAGCAGTGAAATCTATGTCATCAGGCCCGTAGCAGCACAATGAGTGGATTCAGGTACGATGATTCTAACTGAAATAAGTCACACAGAAAAAGAAACATCATAAGATATCAGTAATACACGGAATGTAAACTTGGCTACACAGGAACTGAATTACAGAACAGAACAGGGTCTCAAATTTAGAAAACCAACTTATGCTTGTTTAAGGGTAAAGGTGAGTTGGGGTGCTGCATAAAACCAGAGATTGAAATGAGCACAGATAAAGTTCCTTAAGCCAAATATGGAATAGACAAGAGCTACTCCTTGCTCAACGAAATGGACTCAACACCGCATATTAAACGCCTAAGAATGTACCCGACTCTTAAGTATCTTAAAACCTATGGATTGCTATGTCTCCGAAAGAGAATCAAGCATGTGTACAGGGACATAAACGCAGCAGTGATAGGATTGGAGAGGTTCGGTGAGCAAATGAAGACCCTTTGAAGTCATATTGCATGGTACCCATTCCACGGGTTTCAACTACCCAGGTTTAAGGTATTCTTCCTTCAGCTAAAACATGCATGTGCAACCTAGAGTATGATCAACCATGTGATCGGGAGACGTGTTCAAATATGTCTCAGTTTTCGTACCCTGGTACTCGGGTGCAACATTCCAGACGCTTTACTAACACTCTCCCGACTTGGAGAGTCAGTCCCTTTAACCTCCTGTTTGGCCCAGTTTGCAATTTCTGCGGAAGATGAACAGGAATAGCGAGAACCAATGAGAGACTAGCTGGAGGTGTCTGGACGGGCAAATTTAACTCTCATTTCCCACCAGGAAGAGGAAATAACCAAAGGCTCAGCGTGCCGTGCCGGAACCAGATTAGGGCCTGAAGCCATCCTGCGGTGTTGCGGCCAGCTCACAAGAAAGCGAGTTGAAGAAAGGAGCTCAGGGGCACTGTAATTCACAAACCTGCAGAGTTATAAATGACAGCTATCGTCCAAAAATATACTGAAGTAAGGCTGCCAAGAGGACTTGAAAGCGGGGCAGAATTGCAGGAAACCGATTTCAGGAGGTAGACTGGAATTGCATTGAAAGCATAGGAAAAGAGGCAGAACGTCCACAATGATGCACTTGGCCAAAAAGGGCGTATGCGTTTTTTCCTGAATATATTCAGGAAAAAACGCATACGCCCTTTTTGGCCAACCAAGCAAGCTTGCAAAGGAAATCTGCACTACAATGAAGTCTCACTTCCCCCCGGTCAAAAGGGCCATCTGAAAAAAGTGTAAAATCCAGAAAGGCAGGACAGGCCATGGAGAACTGGGAGCCTTGTTATGCTGATGGGCGGGATGTAAACTGCCAACTGACACTCGGGAGAAGTGTATGGTGTTTCCTGAAACATCTAAAAAACAAAGCAACAGAGCCTAGGGCACTTCCACTTATGGTCCTATAGCTTAGGGAAATTAAAATCAAAAAGACACAGCCACCCCAATGTTTGGGACGCCTCTGTTTACAAGAACCTCGTTTACCGTACAAGTTCAATATCACAGAAAGTGAAAAATGGATAAAGAACTTGTGGTACTTACGTACAATGCAGTATCACTCAGCAGTGAAATCTATGTCATCAGGCCCGTAGCAGCACAATGAGTGGATTCAGGTACGATGATTCTAACTGAAATAAGTCACACAGAAAAAGAAACATCATAAGATATCAGTAATACACGGAATGTAAACTTGGCTACACAGGAACTGAATTACAGAACAGAACAGGGTCTCAAATTTAGAAAACCAACTTATGCTTGTTTAAGGGTAAAGGTGAGTTGGGGTGCTGCATAAAACCAGAGATTGAAATGAGCACAGATAAAGTTCCTTAAGCCAAATATGGAATAGACAAGAGCTACTCCTTGCTCAACGAAATGGACTCAACACCGCATATTAAACGCCTAAGAATGTACCCGACTCTTAAGTATCTTAAAACCTATGGATTGCTATGTCTCCGAAAGAGAATCAAGCATGTGTACAGGGACATAAACGCAGCAGTGATAGGATTGGAGAGGTTCGGTGAGCAAATGAAGACCCTTTGAAGTCATATTGCATGGTACCCATTCCACGGGTTTCAACTACCCAGGTTTAAGGTATTCTTCCTTCAGCTAAAACATGCATGTGCAACCTAGAGTATGATCAACCATGTGATCGGGAGACGTGTTCAAATATGTCTCAGTTTTCGTACCCTGGTACTCGGGTGCAACATTCCAGACGCTTTACTAACACTCTCCCGACTTGGAGAGTCAGTCCCTTTAACCTCCTGTTTGGCCCAGTTTGCAATTTCTGCGGAAGATGAACAGGAATAGCGAGAACCAATGAGAGACTAGCTGGAGGTGTCTGGACGGGCAAATTTAACTCTCATTTCCCACCAGGAAGAGGAAATAACCAAAGGCTCAGCGTGCCGTGCCGGAACCAGATTAGGGCCTGAAGCCATCCTGCGGTGTTGCGGCCAGCTCACAAGAAAGCGAGTTGAAGAAAGGAGCTCAGGGGCACTGTAATTCACAAACCTGCAGAGTTATAAATGACAGCTATCGTCCAAAAATATACTGAAGTAAGGCTGCCAAGAGGACTTGAAAGCGGGGCAGAATTGCAGGAAACCGATTTCAGGAGGTAGACTGGAATTGCATTGAAAGCATAGGAAAAGAGGCAGAACGTCCACAATGATGCACTTGGCCAAAAAGGGCGTATGCGTTTTTTCCTGAATATATTCAGGAAAAAACGCATACGCCCTTTTTGGCCAACCAAGCAAGCTTGCAAAGGAAATCTGCACTACAATGAAGTCTCACTTCCCCCCGGTCAAAAGGGCCATCTGAAAAAAGTGTAAAATCCAGAAAGGCAGGACAGGCCATGGAGAACTGGGAGCCTTGTTATGCTGATGGGCGGGATGTAAACTGCCAACTGACACTCGGGAGAAGTGTATGGTGTTTCCTGAAACATCTAAAAAACAAAGCAACAGAGCCTAGGGCACTTCCACTTATGGTCCTATAGCTTAGGGAAATTAAAATCAAAAAGACACAGCCACCCCAATGTTTGGGACGCCTCTGTTTACAAGAACCTCGTTTACCGTACAAGTTCAATATCACAGAAAGTGAAAAATGGATAAAGAACTTGTGGTACTTACGTACAATGCAGTATCACTCAGCAGTGAAATCTATGTCATCAGGCCCGTAGCAGCACAATGAGTGGATTCAGGTACGATGATTCTAACTGAAATAAGTCACACAGAAAAAGAAACATCATAAGATATCAGTAATACACGGAATGTAAACTTGGCTACACAGGAACTGAATTACAGAACAGAACAGGGTCTCAAATTTAGAAAACCAACTTATGCTTGTTTAAGGGTAAAGGTGAGTTGGGGTGCTGCATAAAACCAGAGATTGAAATGAGCACAGATAAAGTTCCTTAAGCCAAATATGGAATAGACAAGAGCTACTCCTTGCTCAACGAAATGGACTCAACACCGCATATTAAACGCCTAAGAATGTACCTGACTCTTAAGTATCTTAAAACCTATGGATTGCTATGTCTCCGAAAGAGAATCAAGCATGTGTACAGGGACATAAACGCAGCAGTGATAGGATTGGAGAGGTTCGGTGAGCAAATGAAGACCCTTTGATGTCATATTGCATGGTACCTATTCCACGGGTTTCAACTACCCAGGTTTAAGGTATTCTTCCTTCAGCTAAAACATGCATGTGGAACCTAGAGTATGATCAACCATGTGATCGGGAGACGTGTTCAAATATGTCTCAGTTTTCGTACCCTGGTACTCGGGTGCAACATTCCAGACGCTTTACTAACACTCTCCCGACTTGGAGAGTCTGTCCCTTTAACCTCCTGTTTGGCCCAGTTTGCAATTTCTGCGGAAGATGAACAGGAATAGCGAGAACCAATGAGAGACTAGCTGGAGGTGTCTGGACGGGCAAATTTAACTCTCATTTCCCACCAGGAAGAGGAAATAACCAAAGGCTCAGCGTGCCGTGCCGGAACCAGATTAGGGCCTGAAGCCATCCTGCGGTGTTGCGGCCAGCTCACAAGAAAGCGAGTTGAAGAAAGGAGCTCAGGGGCACTGTAATTCACAAACCTGCAGAGTTATAAATGACAGCTATCGTCCAAAAATATACTGAAGTAAGGCTGCCAAGAGGACTTGAAAGCGGGGCAGAATTGCAGGAAACCGATTTCAGGAGGTAGACTGGAATTGCATTGAAAGCATAGGAAAAGAGGCAGAACGTCCACAATGATGCACTTGGCCAAAAAGGGCGTATGCGTTTTTTCCTGAATATATTCAGGAAAAAACGCATACGCCCTTTTTGGCCAACCAAGCAAGCTTGCAAAGGAAATCTGCACTACAATGAAGTCTCACTTCCCCCCGGTCAAAAGGGCCATCTGAAAAAAGTGTAAAATCCAGAAAGGCAGGACAGGCCATGGAGAACTGGGAGCCTTGTTATGCTGATGGGCGGGATGTAAACTGCCAACAGACACTCGGGAGAAGTGTATGGTGTTTCCTGAAACATCTAAAAAACAAAGCAACAGAGCCTAGGGCACTTCCACTTATGGTCCTATAGCTTAGGGAAATTAAAATCAAAAAGACACAGCCACCCCAATGTTTGGGACGCCTCTGTTTACAAGAACCTCGTTTACCGTACAAGTTCAATATCACAGAAAGTGAAAAATGGATAAAGAACTTGTGGTACTTACGTACAATGCAGTATCACTCAGCAGTGAAATCTATGTCATCAGGCCCGTAGCAGCACAATGAGTGGATTCAGGTACGATGATTCTAACTGAAATAAGTCACACAGAAAAAGAAACATCATAAGATATCAGTAATACACGGAATGTAAACTTGGCTACACAGGAACTGAATTACAGAACAGAACAGGGTCTCAAATTTAGAAAACCAACTTATGCTTGTTTAAGGGTAAAGGTGAGTTGGGGTGCTGCATAAAACCAGAGATTGAAATGAGCACAGATAAAGTTCCTTAAGCCAAATATGGAATAGACAAGAGCTACTCCTTGCTCAACGAAATGGACTCAACACCGCATATTAAACGCCTAAGAATGTACCTGACTCTTAAGTATCTTAAAACCTATGGATTGCTATGTCTCCGAAAGAGAATCAAGCATGTGTACAGGGACATAAACGCAGCAGTGATAGGATTGGAGAGGTTCGGTGAGCAAATGAAGACCCTTTGAAGTCATATTGCATGGTACCCATTCCACGGGTTTCAACTACCCAGGTTTAAGGTATTCTTCCTTCAGCTAAAACATGCATGTGGAACCTAGAGTATGATCAACCATGTGATCGGGAGACGTGTTCAAATATGTCTCAGTTTTCGTACCCTGGTACTCGGGTGCAACATTCCAGACGCTTTACTAACACTCTCCCGACTTGGAGAGTCAGTCCCTTTAACCTCCTGTTTGGCCCAGTTTGCAATTTCTGCGGAAGATGAACAGGAATAGCGAGAACCAATGAGAGACTAGCTGGAGGTGTCTGGACGGGCAAATTTAACTCTCATTTCCCACCAGGAAGAGGAAATAACCAAAGGCTCAGCGTGCCGTGCCGGAACCAGATTAGGGCCTGAAGCCATCCTGCGGTGTTGCGGCCAGCTCACAAGAAAACGAGTTGAAGAAAGGAGCTCAGGGGCACTGTAATTCACAAACCTGCAGAGTTATAAATGACAGCTATCGTCCAAAAATATACTGAAGTAAGGCTGCCAAGAGGACTTGAAAGCGGGGCAGAATTGCAGGAAACCGATTTCAGGAGGTAGACTGGAATTGCATTGAAAGCATAGGAAAAGAGGCAGAACGTCCACAATGATGCACTTGGCCAAAAAGGGCGTATGCGTTTTTTCCTGAATATATTCAGGAAAAAACGCATACGCCCTTTTTGGCCAACCAAGCAAGCTTGCAAAGGAAATCTGCACTACAATGAAGTCTCACTTCCCCCCGGTCAAAAGGGCCATCTGAAAAAAGTGTAAAATCCAGAAAGGCAGGACAGGCCATGGAGAACTGGGAGCCTTGTTATGCTGATGGGCGGGATGTAAACTGCCAACAGACACTCGGGAGAAGTGTATGGTGTTTCCTGAAACATCTAAAAAACAAAGCAACAGAGCCTAGGGCACTTCCACTTATGGTCCTATAGCTTAGGGAAATTAAAATCAAAAAGACACAGCCACCCCAATGTTTGGGACGCCTCTGTTTACAAGAACCTCGTTTACCGTACAAGTTCAATATCACAGAAAGTGAAAAATGGATAAAGAACTTGTGGTACTTACGTACAATGCAGTATCACTCAGCAGTGAAATCTATGTCATCAGGCCCGTAGCAGCACAATGAGTGGATTCAGGTACGATGATTCTAACTGAAATAAGTCACACAGAGAAAGAAACATCATAAGATATCAGTAATACACGGAATGTAAACTTGGCTACACAGGAACTGAATTACAGAACAGAACAGGGTCTCAAATTTAGAAAACCAACTTATGCTTGTTTAAGGGTAAAGGTGAGTTGGGGTGCTGCATAAAACCAGAGATTGAAATGAGCACAGATAAAGTTCCTTAAGCCAAATATGGAATAGACAAGAGCTACTCCTTGCTCAACGAAATGGACTCAACACCGCATATTAAACGCCTAAGAATGTACCTGACTCTTAAGTATCTTAAAACCTATGGATTGCTATGTCTCCGAAAGAGAATCAAGCATGTGTACAGGGACATAAACGCAGCAGTGATAGGATTGGAGAGGTTCGGTGAGCAAATGAAGACCCTTTGAAGTCATATTGCATGGTACCCATTCCACGGGTTTCAACTACCCAGGTTTAAGGTATTCTTCCTTCAGCTAAAACATGCATGTGGAACCTAGAGTATGATCAACCATGTGATCGGGAGACGTGTTCAAATATGTCTCAGTTTTCGTACCCTGGTACTCGGGTGCAACATTCCAGACGCTTTACTAACACTCTCCCGACTTGGAGAGTCAGTCCCTTTAACCTCCTGTTTGGCCCAGTTTGCAATTTCTGCGGAAGATGAACAGGAATAGCGAGAACCAATGAGAGACTAGCTGGAGGTGTCTGGACGGGCAAATTTAACTCTCATTTCCCACCAGGAAGAGGAAATAACCAAAGGCTCAGCGTGCCGTGCCGGAACCAGATTAGGGCCTGAAGCCATCCTGCGGTGTTGCGGCCAGCTCACAAGAAAACGAGTTGAAGAAAGGAGCTCAGGGGCACTGTAATTCACAAACCTGCAGAGTTATAAATGACAACTATCGTCCAAAAATATACTGAAGTAAGGCTGCCAAGAGGACTTGAAAGCGGGGCAGAATTGCAGGAAACCGATTTCAGGAGGTAGACTGGAATTGCATTGAAAGCATAGGAAAAGAGGCAGAACGTCCACAATGATGCACTTGGCCAAAAAGGGCGTATGCGTTTTTTCCTGAATATATTCAGGAAAAAACGCATACGCCCTTTTTGGCCAACCAAGCAAGCTTGCAAAGGAAATCTGCACTACAATGAAGTCTCACTTCCCCCCGGTCAAAAGGGCCATCTGAAAAAAGTGTAAAATCCAGAAAGGCAGGACAGGCCATGGAGAACTGGGAGCCTTGTTATGCTGATGGGCGGGATGTAAACTGCCAACAGACACTCGGGAGAAGTGTATGGTGTTTCCTGAAACATCTAAAAAACAAAGCAACAGAGCCTAGGGCACTTCCACTTATGGTCCTATAGCTTAGGGAAATTAAAATCAAAAAGACACAGCCACCCCAATGTTTGGGACGCCTCTGTTTACAAGAACCTCGTTTACCGTACAAGTTCAATATCACAGAAAGTGAAAAATGGATAAAGAACTTGTGGTACTTACGTACAATGCAGTATCACTCAGCAGTGAAATCTATGTCATCAGGCCCGTAGCAGCACAATGAGTGGATTCAGGTACGATGATTCTAACTGAAATAAGTCACACAGAGAAAGAAACATCATAAGATATCAGTAATACACGGAATGTAAACTTGGCTACACAGGAACTGAATTACAGAACAGAACAGGGTCTCAAATTTAGAAAACCAACTTATGCTTGTTTAAGGGTAAAGGTGAGTTGGGGTGCTGCATAAAACCAGAGATTGAAATGAGCACAGATAAAGTTCCTTAAGCCAAATATGGAATAGACAAGAGCTACTCCTTGCTCAACGAAATGGACTCAACACCGCATATTAAACGCCTAAGAATGTAAATGACTCTTAAGTATCTTAAAACCTATGGATTGCTATGTCTCCGAAAGAGAATCAAGCATGTGTACAGGGACATAAACGCAGCAGTGTTAGGATTGGAGAGGTTCGGTGAGCAAATGAAGACCCTTTGAAGTCATATTGCATGGTACCCATTCCACGGGTTTCAACTACCCAGGTTTAAGGTATTCTTCCTTCAGCTAAAACATGCATGTGGAACCTAGAGTATGATCAACCATGTGATCGGGAGACGTGTTCAAATATGTCTCAGTTTTCGTACCCTGGTACTCGGGTGCAACATTCCAGACGCTTTACTAACACTCTCCCGACTTGGAGAGTCAGTCCCTTTAACCTCCTGTTTGGCCCAGTTTGCAATTTCTGCGGAAGATGAACAGGAATAGCGAGAACCAATGAGAGACTAGCTGGAGGTGTCTGGACGGGCAAATTTAACTCTCATTTCCCACCAGGAAGAGGAAATAACCAAAGGCTCAGCGTGCCGTGCCGGAACCAGATTAGGGCCTGAAGCCATCCTGCGGTGTTGCGGCCAGCTCACAAGAAAACGAGTTGAAGAAAGGAGCTCAGGGGCACTGTAATTCACAAACCTGCAGAGTTATAAATGACAACTATCGTCCAAAAATATACTGAAGTAAGGCTGCCAAGAGGACTTGAAAGCGGGGCAGAATTGCAGGAAACCGATTTCAGGAGGTAGACTGGAATTGCATTGAAAGCATAGGAAAAGAGGCAGAACGTCCACAATGATGCACTTGGCCAAAAAGGGCGTATGCGTTTTTTCCTGAATATATTCAGGAAAAAACGCATACGCCCTTTTTGGCCAACCAAGCAAGCTTGCAAAGGAAATCTGCACTACAATGAAGTCTCACTTCCCCCCGGTCAAAAGGGCCATCTGAAAAAAGTGTAAAATCCAGAAAGGCAGGACAGGCCATGGAGAACTGGGAGCCTTGTTATGCTGATGGGCGGGATGTAAACTGCCAACAGACACTCGGGAGAAGTGTATGGTGTTTCCTGAAACATCTAAAAAACAAAGCAACAGAGCCTAGGGCACTTCCACTTATGGTCCTATAGCTTAGGGAAATTAAAATCAAAAAGACACAGCCACCCCAATGTTTGGGACGCCTCTGTTTACAAGAACCTCGTTTACCGTACAAGTTCAATATCACAGAAAGTGAAAAATGGATAAAGAACTTGTGGTACTTACGTACAATGCAGTATCACTCAGCAGTGAAATCTATGTCATCAGGCCCGTAGCAGCACAATGAGTGGATTCAGGTACGATGATTCTAACTGAAATAAGTCACACAGAGAAAGAAACATCATAAGATATCAGTAATACACGGAATGTAAACTTGGCTACACAGGAACTGAATTACAGAACAGAACAGGGTCTCAAATTTAGAAAACCAACTTATGCTTGTTTAAGGGTAAAGGTGAGTTGGGGTGCTGCATAAAACCAGAGATTGAAATGAGCACAGATAAAGTTCCTTAAGCCAAATATGGAATAGACAAGAGCTACTCCTTGCTCAACGAAATGGACTCAACACCGCATATTAAACGCCTAAGAATGTAAATGACTCTTAAGTATCTTAAAACCTATGGATTGCTATGTCTCCGAAAGAGAATCAAGCATGTGTACAGGGACATAAACGCAGCAGTGTTAGGATTGGAGAGGTTCGGTGAGCAAATGAAGACCCTTTGAAGTCATATTGCATGGTACCCATTCCACGGGTTTCAACTACCCAGGTTTAAGGTATTCTTCCTTCAGCTAAAACATGCATGTGGAACCTAGAGTATGATCAACCATGTGATCGGGAGACGTGTTCAAATATGTCTCAGTTTTCGTACCCTGGTACTCGGGTGCAACATTCCAGACGCTTTACTAACACTCTCCCGACTTGGAGAGTCAGTCCCTTTAACCTCCTGTTTGGCCCAGTTTGCAATTTCTGCGGAAGATGAACAGGAATAGCGAGAACCAATGAGAGACTAGCTGGAGGTGTCTGGACGGGCAAATTTAACTCTCATTTCCCACCAGGAAGAGGAAATAACCAAAGGCTCAGCGTGCCGTGCCGGAACCAGATTAGGGCCTGAAGCCATCCTGCGGTGTTGCGGCCAGCTCACAAGAAAACGAGTTGAAGAAAGGAGCTCAGGGGCACTGTAATTCACAAACCTGCAGAGTTATAAATGACAACTATCGTCCAAAAATATACTGAAGTAAGGCTGCCAAGAGGACTTGAAAGCGGGGCAGAATTGCAGGAAACCGATTTCAGGAGGTAGACTGGAATTGCATTGAAAGCATAGGAAAAGAGGCAGAACGTCCACAATGATGCACATGGCCAAAAAGGGCGTATGCGTTTTTTCCTGAATATATTCAGGAAAAAACGCATACGCCCTTTTTGGCCAACCAAGCAAGCTTGCAAAGGAAATCTGCACTACAATGAAGTCTCACTTCCCCCCGGTCAAAAGGGCCATCTGAAAAAAGTGTAAAATCCAGAAAGGCAGGACAGGCCATGGAGAACTGGGAGCCTTGTTATGCTGATGGGCGGGATGTAAACTGCCAACAGACACTCGGGAGAAGTGTATGGTGTTTCCTGAAACATCTAAAAAACAAAGCAACAGAGCCTAGGCCACTTCCACTTATGGTCCTATAGATTAGGGAAATTAAAATCAAAAAGATACAGCCACCCCAATGTTTGGGACGCCTCTGTTTACAAGAACCTCGTTTACCGTACAAGTTCAATATCACAGAAAGTGAAAAATGGATAAAGAACTTGTGGTACTTACGTACAATGCAGTATCACTCAGCAGTGAAATCTATGTCATCAGGCCCGTAGCAGCACAATGAGTGGATTCAGGTACGATGATTCTAACTGAAATAAGTCACACAGAAAAAGAAACATCATAAGATATCAGTAATACACGGAATGTAAACTTGGCTACACAGGAACTGAATTACAGAACAGAACAGGGTCTCAAATTTAGAAAACCAACTTATGCTTGTTTAAGGGTAAAGGTGAGTTGGGGTGCTGCATAAAACCAGAGATTGAAATGAGCACAGATAAAGTTCCTTAAGCCAAATATGGAATAGACAAGAGCTACTCCTTGCTCAACGAAATGGACTCAACACCCCATATTAAACGCCTAAGAATGTACCTGACTCTTAAGTATCTTAAAACCTATGGATTGCTATGTCTCCGAAAGAGAATCAAGCATGTGTACAGGGACATAAACGCAGCAGTGATAGGATTGGAGAGGTTCGGTGAGCAAATGAAGACCCTTTGAAGTCATATTGCATGGTACCCATTCCACGGGTTTCAACTACCCAGGTTTAAGGTATTCTTCCTTCAGCTAAAACATGCATGTGGAACCTAGAGTATGATCAACCATGTGATCGGGAGACGTGTTCAAATATGTCTCAGTTTTCGTACCCTGGTACTCGGGTGCAACATTCCAGACGCTTTACTAACACTCTCCCGACTTGGAGAGTCAGTCCCTTTAACCTCCTGTTTGGCCCAGTTTGCAATTTCTGCGGAAGATGAACAGGAATAGCGAGAACCAATGAGAGACTAGCTGGAGGTGTCTGGACGGGCAAATTTAACTCTCATTTCCCACCAGGAAGAGGAAATAACCAAAGGCTCAGCGTGCCGTGCCGGAACCAGATTAGGGCCTGAAGCCATCCTGCGGTGTTGCGGCCAGCTCACAAGAAAGCGAGTTGAAGAAAGGAGCTCAGGGGCACTGTAATTCACAAATCTGCAGAGTTATAAATGACAGCTATCGTCCAAAAATATACTGAAGTAAGGCTGCCAAGAGGACTTGAAAGCGGGGCAGAATTGCAGGAAACCGATTTCAGGAGGTAGACTGGAATTGCATTGAAAGCATAGGAAAAAAGGCAGAACGTCCACAATGATGCACTTGGCCAAAAAGGGCGTATGCGTTTTTTCCTGAATATATTCAGGAAAAAACGCATACGCCCTTTTTGGCCAACCAAGCAAGCTTGCAAAGGAAATCTGCACTACAATGAAGTCTCACTTCCCCACGGTCAAAAGGGCCATCTGAAAAAAGTGTAAAATCCAGAAAGGCAGGACAGGCCATGGAGAACTGGGAGCCTTGTTATGCTGATGGGCGGGATGTAAACTGCCAACAGACACTCGGGAGAAGTGTATAGTGTTTCCTGAAACATCTAAAAAACAAAGCAACAGAGCCTAGGGCACTTCCACTTATGGTCCTATAGCTTAGGGAAATTAAAATCAAAAAGACACAGCCACCCCAATGTTTGGGACGCCTCTGTTTACAAGAACCTCGTTTACCGTACAAGTTCAATATCACAGAAAGTGAAAAATGGATAAAGAACTTGTGGTACTTACGTACAATGCAGTATCACTCAGCAGTGAAATCTATGTCATCAGGCCCGTAGCAGCACAATGAGTGGATTCAGGTACGATGATTCTAACTGAAATAAGTCACACAGAAAAAGAAACATCATAAGATATCAGTAATACACGGAATGTAAACTTGGCTACACAGGAACTGAATTACAGAACAGAACAGGGTCTCAAATTTAGAAAACCAACTTATGCTTGTTTAAGGGTAAAGGTGAGTTGGGGTGCTGCATAAAACCAGAGATTGAAATGAGCACAGATAAAGTTCCTTAAGCTAAATATGGAATAGACAAGAGCTACTCCTTGCTCAATGAAATGGACTCAACACCGCATATTAAACGCCTAAGAATGTACCTGACTCTTAAGTATCTTAAAACCTATGGATTGCTATGTCTCCGAAAGAGAATCAAGCATGTGTACAGGGACATAAACGCAGCAGTGATAGGATTGGAGAGGTTCGGTGAGCAAATGAAGACCCTTTGAAGTCATATTGCATGGTACCCATTCCACGGGTTTCAACTACCCAGGTTTAAGGTATTCTTCCTTCAGCTAAAACATGCATGTGGAACCTAGAGTATGATCAACCATGTGATCGGGAGACGTGTTCAAATATGTCTCAGTTTTCGTACCCTGGTACTCGGGTGCAACATTCCAGACGCTTTACTAACACTCTCCCGACTTGGAGAGTCAGTCCCTTTAACCTCCTGTTTGGCCCAGTTTGCAATTTCTGCGGAAGATGAACAGGAATAGCGAGAACCAATGAGAGACTAGCTGGAGGTGTCTGGACGGGCAAATTTAACTCTCATTTCCCACCAGGAAGAGGAAATAACCAAAGGCTCAGCGTGCCGTGCCGGAACCAGATTAGGGCCTGAAGCCATCCTGCGGTGTTGCGGCCAGCTCACAAGAAAGCGAGTTGAAGAAAGGAGCTCAGGGGCACTGTAATTCACAAACCTGCAGAGTTATAAATGACAGCTATCGTCCAAAAATATACTGAAGTAAGGCTGCCAAGAGGACTTGAAAGCGGGGCAGAATTGCAGGAAACCGATTTCAGGAGGTAGACTGGAATTGCATTGAAAGCATAGGAAAAGAGGCAGAACGTCCACAATGATGCACTTGGCCAAAAAGGGCGTATGCGTTTTTTCCTGAATATATTCAGGAAAAAACGCATACGCCCTTTTTGGCCAACCAAGCAAGCTTGCAAAGGAAATCTGCACTACAATGAAGTCTCACTTCCCCCCGGTCAAAAGGGCCATCTGAAAAAAGTGTAAAATCCAGAAAGGCAGGACAGGCCATGGAGAACTGGGAGCCTTGTTATGCTGATGGGCGGGATGTAAATTGCCAACAGACACTCGGGAGAAGTGTATGGTGTTTCCTGAAACATCTAAAATACAAAGCAACAGAGCCTAGGGCACTTCCACTTATGGTCCTATAGCTTAGGGAAATTAAAATCAAAAAGATACAGCCACCCCAATGTTTGGGACGCCTCTGTTTACAAGAACCTCGTTTACCGTACAAGTTCAATATCACAGAAAGTGAAAAATGGATAAAGAACTTGTGGTACTTACGTACAATGCAGTATCACTCAGCAGTGAAATCTATGTCATCAGGCCCGTAGCAGCACAATGAGTGGATTCAGGTACGATGATTCTAACTGAAATAAGTCACACAGAGAAAGAAACATCATAAGATATCAGTAATACACGGAATGTAAACTTGGCTACACAGGAACTGAATTACAGAACAGAACAGGGTCTCAAATTTAGAAAACCAACTTATGCTTGTTTAAGGGTAAAGGTGAGTTGGGGTGCTGCATAAAACCAGAGATTGAAATGAGCACAGATAAAGTTCCTTAAGCCAAATATGGAATAGACAAGAGCTACTCCTTGCTCAACGAAATGGACTCAACACCGCATATTAAACGCCTAAGAATGTACCTGACTCTTAAGTATCTTAAAACCTATGGATTGCTATGTCTCCGAAAGAGAATCAAGCATGTGTACAGGGACATAAACGCAGCAGTGATAGGATTGGAGAGGTTCGGTGAGCAAATGAAGACCCTTTGAAGTCATATTGCATGGTACCCATTCCACGGGTTTCAACTACCCAGGTTTAAGGTATTCTTCCTTCAGCTAAAACATGCATGTGGAACCTAGAGTATGATCAACCATGTGATCGGGAGACGTGTTCAAATATGTCTCAGTTTTCGTACCCTGGTACTCGGGTGCAACATTCCAGACGCTTTACTAACACTCTCCCGACTTGGAGAGTCAGTCCCTTTAACCTCCTGTTTGGCCCAGTTTGCAATTTCTGCGGAAGATGAACAGGAATAGCGAGAACCAATGAGAGACTAGCTGGAGGTGTCTGGACGGGCAAATTTAACTCTCATTTCCCACCAGGAAGAGGAAATAACCAAAGGCTCAGCGTGCCGTGCCGGAACCAGATTAGGGCCTGAAGCCATCCTGCGGTGTTGCGGCCAGATCACAAGAAAGCGAGTTGAAGAAAGGAGCTCAGGGGCACTGTAATTCACAAACCTGCAGAGTTATAAATGACAGCTATCGTCCAAAAATATACTGAAGTAAGGCTGCCAAGAGGACTTGAAAGCGGGGCAGAATTGCAGGAAACCGATTTCAGGAGGTAGACTGGAATTGCATTGAAAGCATAGGAAAAGAGGCAGAACGTCCACAATGATGCACTTGGCCAAAAAGGGCGTATGCGTTTTTTCCTGAATATATTCAGGAAAAAACGCATACGCCCTTTTTGGCCAACCAAGCAAGCTTGCAAAGGAAATCTGCACTACAATGAAGTCTCACTTCCCCCCGGTCAAAAGGGCCATCTGAAAAAAGTGTAAAATCCAGAAAGGCAGGACAGGCCATGGAGAACTGGGAGCCTTGTTATGCTGATGGGCGGGATGTAAATTGCCAACAGACACTCGGGAGAAGTGTATGGTGTTTCCTGAAACATCTAAAAAACAAAGCAACAGAGCCTAGGGCACTTCCACTTATGGTCCTATAGCTTAGGGAAATTAAAATCAAAAAGACACAGCCACCCCAATGTTTGGGACGCCTCTGTTTACAAGAACCTCGTTTACCGTACAAGTTCAATATCACAGAAAGTGAAAAATGGATAAAGAACTTGTGGTACTTACGTACAATGCAGTATCACTCAGCAGTGAAATCTATGTCATCAGGCCCGTAGCAGCACAATGAGTGGATTCAGGTACGATGATTCTAACTGAAATAAGTCACACAGAAAAAGAAACATCATAAGATATCAGTAATACACGGAATGTAAACTTGGCTACACAGGAACTGAATTACAGAACAGAACAGGGTCTCAAATTTAGAAAACCAACTTATGCTTGTTTAAGGGTAAAGGTGAGTTGGGGTGCTGCATAAAACCAGAGATTGAAATGAGCACAGATAAAGTTCCTTAAGCCAAATATGGAATAGACAAGAGCTACTCCTTGCTCAACGAAATGGACTCAACACCGCATATTAAACGCCTAAGAATGTACCTGACTCTTAAGTATCTTAAAACCTATGGATTGCTATGTCTCCGAAAGAGAATCAAGCATGTGTACAGGGACATAAACGCAGCAGTGATAGGATTGGAGAGGTTCGGTGAGCAAATGAAGACCCTTTGAAGTCATATTGCATGGTACCCATTCCACGGGTTTCAACTACCCAGGTTTAAGGTATTCTTCCTTCAGCTAAAACATGCATGTGGAACCTAGAGTATGATCAACCATGTGATCGGGAGACGTGTTCAAATATGTCTCAGTTTTCGTACCCTGGTACTCGGGTGCAACATTCCAGACGCTTTACTAACACTCTCCCGACTTGGAGAGTCTGTCCCTTTAACCTCCTGTTTGGCCCAGTTTGCAATTTCTGCGGAAGATGAACAGGAATAGCGAGAACCAATGAGAGACTAGCTGGAGGTGTCTGGACGGGCAAATTTAACTCTCATTTCCCACCAGGAAGAGGAAATAACCAAAGGCTCAGCGTGCCGTGCCGGAACCAGATTAGGGCCTGAAGCCATCCTGCGGTGTTGCGGCCAGCTCACAAGAAAACGAGTTGAAGAAAGGAGCTCAGGGGCACTGTAATTCACAAACCTGCAGAGTTATAAATGACAGCTATCGTCCAAAAATATACTGAAGTAAGGCTGCCAAGAGGACTTGAAAGCGGGGCAGAATTGCAGGAAACCGATTTCAGGAGGTAGACTGGAATTGCATTGAAAGCATAGGAAAAGAGGCAGAACGTCCACAATGATGCACTTGGCCAAAAAGGGCGTATGCGTTTTTTCCTGAATATATTCAGGAAAAAACGCATACGCCCTTTTTGGCCAACCAAGCAAGCTTGCAAAGGAAATCTGCACTACAATGAAGTCTCACTTCCCCCCGGTCAAAAGGGCCATCTGAAAAAAGTGTAAAATCCAGAAAGGCAGGACAGGCCATGGAGAACTGGGAGCCTTGATATGCTGATGGGCGGGATGTAAACTGCCAACTGACACTCGGGAGAAGTGTATGGTGTTTCCTGAAACATCTAAAAAACAAAGCAACAGACCCTAGGGCACTTCCACTTATGGTCCTATAGCTTAGGGAAATTAAAATCAAAAAGACACACCACCCCAATGTTTGGGACGCCTCTGTTTACAAGAACCTCGTTTACCGTACAAGTTCAATATCACAGAAAGTGAAAAATGGATAAAGAACTTGTGGTACTTACGTACAATGCAGTATCACTCAGCAGTGAAATCTATGTCATCAGGCCCGTAGCAGCACAATGAGTGGATTCAGGTACGATGATTCTAACTGAAATAAGTCACACAGAAAAAGAAACATCATAAGATATCAGTAATACACGGAATGTAAACTTGGCTACACAGGAACTGAATTACAGAACAGGGTCTCAAATTTAGAAAACCAACTTATGCTTGTTTAAGGGTAAAGGTGAGTTGGGGTGCTGCATAAAACCAGAGATTGAAATGAGCACAGATAAAGTTCCTTAAGCCAAATATGGAATAGACAAGAGCTACTCCTTGCTCAACGAAATGGACTCAACACCGCATATTAAACGCCTAAGAATGTACCCGACTCTTAAGTATCTTAAAACCTATGGATTGCTATGTCTCCGAAAGAGAATCAAGCATGTGTACAGGGACATAAACGCAGCAGTGATAGGATTGGAGAGGTTCGGTGAGCAAATGAAGACCCTTTGAAGTCATATTGCATGGTACCCATTCCACGGGTTTCAACTACCCAGGTTTAAGGTATTCTTCCTTCAGCTAAAACATGCATGTGGAACCTAGAGTATGATCAACCATGTGATCGGGAGACGTGTTCAAATATGTCTCAGTTTTCGTACCCTGGTACTCGGGTGCAACATTCCAGACGCTTTACTAACACTCTCCCGACTTGGAGAGTCAGTCCCTTTAACCTCCTGTTTGGCCCAGTTTGCAATTTCTGCGGAAGATGAACAGGAATAGCGAGAACCAATGAGAGACTAGCTGGAGGTGTCTGGACGGGCAAATTTAACTCTCATTTCCCACCAGGAAGAGGAAATAACCAAAGGCTCAGCGTGCCGTGCCGGAACCAGATTAGGGCCTGAAGCCATCCTGCGGTGTTGCGGCCAGCTCACAAGAAAGCGAGTTGAAGAAAGGAGCTCAGGGGCACTGTAATTCACAAATCTGCAGAGTTATAAATGACAGCTATCGTCCAAAAATATACTGAAGTAAGGCTGCCAAGAGGACTTGAAAGCGGGGCAGAATTGCAGGAAACCGATTTCAGGAGGTAGACTGGAATTGCATTGAAAGCATAGGAAAAGAGGCAGAACGTCCACAATGATGCACTTGGCCAAAAAGGGCGTATGCGTTTTTTCCTGAATATATTCAGGAAAAAACGCATACGCCCTTTTTGGCCAACCAAGCAAGCTTGCAAAGGAAATCTGCACTACAATGAAGTCTCACTTCCCCCCGGTCAAAAGGGCCATCTGAAAAAAGTGTAAAATCCAGAAAGGCAGGACAGGCCATGGAGAACTGGGAGCCTTGTTATGCTGATGGGCGGGATGTAAACTGCCAACAGACACTCGGGAGAAGTGTATAGTGTTTCCTGAAACATCTAAAAAACAAAGCAACAGAGCCTAGGGCACTTCCACTTATGGTCCTATAGCTTAGGGAAATTAAAATCAAAAAGACACAGCCACCCCAATGTTTGGGACGCCTCTGTTTACAAGAACCTCGTTTACCGTACAAGTTCAATATCACAGAAAGTGAAAAATGGATAAAGAACTTGTGGTACTTACGTACAATGCAGTATCACTCAGCAGTGAAATCTATGTCATCAGGCCCGTAGCAGCACAATGAGTGGATTCAGGTACGATGATTCTAACTGAAATAAGTCACACAGAAAAAGAAACATCATAAGATATCAGTAATACATGGAATGTAAACTTGGCTACACAGGAACTGAATTACAGAACAGAACAGGGTCTCAAATTTAGAAAACCAACTTATGCTTGTTTAAGGGTAAAGGTGAGTTGGGGTGCTGCATAAAACCAGAGATTGAAATGAGCACAGATAAAGTTCCTTAAGCTAAATATGGAATAGACAAGAGCTACTCCTTGCTCAACGAAATGGACTCAACACCGCATATTAAACGCCTAAGAATGTACCTGACTCTTAAGTATCTTAAAACCTATGGATTGCTATGTCTCCGAAAGAGAATCAAGCATGTGTACAGGGACATAAACGCAGCAGTGATAGGATTGGAGAGGTTCGGTGAGCAAATGAAGACCCTTTGAAGTCATATTGCATGGTACCCATTCCACGGGTTTCAACTACCCAGGTTTAAGGTATTCTTCCTTCAGCTAAAACATGCATGTGGAACCTAGAGTATGATCAACCATGTGATCGGGAGACGTGTTCAAATATGTCTCAGTTTTCGTACCCTGGTACTCGGGTGCAACATTCCAGACGCTTTACTAACACTCTCCCGACTTGGAGAGTCAGTCCCTTTAACCTCCTGTTTGGCCCAGTTTGCAATTTCTGCGGAAGATGAACAGGAATAGCGAGAACCAATGAGAGACTAGCTGGAGGTGTCTGGACGGGCAAATTTAACTCTCATTTCCCACCAGGAAGAGGAAATAACCAAAGGCTCAGCGTGCCGTGCCGGAACCAGATTAGGGCCTGAAGCCATCCTGCGGTGTTGCGGCCAGCTCACAAGAAAGCGAGTTGAAGAAAGGAGCTCAGGGGCACTGTAATTCACAAACCTGCAGAGTTATAAATGACAGCTATCGTCCAAAAATATACTGAAGTAAGGCTGCCAAGAGGACTTGAAAGCGGGGCAGAATTGCAGGAAACCGATTTCAGGAGGTAGACTGGAATTGCATTGAAAGCATAGGAAAAGAGGCAGAACGTCCACAATGATGCACTTGGCCAAAAAGGGCGTATGCGTTTTTTCCTGAATATATTCAGGAAAAAACGCATACGCCCTTTTTGGCCAACCAAGCAAGCTTGCAAAGGAAATCTGCACTACAATGAAGTCTCACTTCCCCCCGGTCAAAAGGGCCATCTGAAAAAAGTGTAAAATCCAGAAAGGCAGGACAGGCCTTGGAGAACTGGGAGCCTTGTTATGCTGATGGGCGGGATGTAAATTGCCAACAGACACTCGGGAGAAGTGTATGGTGTTTCCTGAAACATCTAAAAAACAAAGCAACAGAGCCTAGGGCACTTCCACTTATGGTCCTATAGCTTAGGGAAATTAAAATCAAAAAGATACAGCCACCCCAATGTTTGGGACGCCTCTGTTTACAAGAACCTCGTTTACCGTACAAGTTCAATATCACAGAAAGTGAAAAATGGATAAAGAACTTGTGGTACTTACGTACAATGCAGTATCACTCAGCAGTGAAATCTATGTCATCAGGCCCGTAGCAGCACAATGAGTGGATTCAGGTACGATGATTCTAACTGAAATAAGTCACACAGAGAAAGAAACATCATAAGATATCAGTAATACACGGAATGTAAACTTGGCTACACAGGAACTGAATTACAGAACAGAACAGGGTCTCAAATTTAGAAAACCAACTTATGCTTGTTTAAGGGTAAAGGTGAGTTGGGGTGCTGCATAAAACCAGAGATTGAAATGAGCACAGATAAAGTTCCTTAAGCCAAATATGGAATAGACAAGAGCTACTCCTTGCTCAACGAAATGGACTCAACACCGCATATTAAACGCCTAAGAATGTACCTGACTCTTAAGTATCTTAAAACCTATGGATTGCTATGTCTCCGAAAGAGAATCAAGCATGTGTACAGGGACATAAACGCAGCAGTGATAGGATTGGAGAGGTTCGGTGAGCAAATGAAGACCCTTTGAAGTCATATTGCATGGTACCCATTCCACGGGTTTCAACTACCCAGGTTTAAGGTATTCTTCCTTCAGCTAAAACATGCATGTGGAACCTAGAGTATGATCAACCATGTGATCGGGAGACGTGTTCAAATATGTCTCAGTTTTCGTACCCTGGTACTCGGGTGCAACATTCCAGACGCTTTACTAACACTCTCCCGACTTGGAGAGTCAGTCCCTTTAACCTCCTGTTTGGCCCAGTTTGCAATTTCTGCGGAAGATGAACAGGAATAGCGAGAACCAATGAGAGACTAGCTGGAGGTGTCTGGACGGGCAAATTTAACTCTCATTTCCCACCAGGAAGAGGAAATAACCAAAGGCTCAGCGTGCCGTGCCGGAACCAGATTAGGGCCTGAAGCCATCCTGCGGTGTTGCGGCCAGATCACAAGAAAGCGAGTTGAAGAAAGGAGCTCAGGGGCACTGTAATTCACAAACCTGCAGAGTTATAAATGACAGCTATCGTCCAAAAATATACTGAAGTAAGGCTGCCAAGAGGACTTGAAAGCGGGGCAGAATTGCAGGAAACCGATTTCAGGAGGTAGACTGGAATTGCATTGAAAGCATAGGAAAAGAGGCAGAACGTCCACAATGATGCACTTGGCCAAAAAGGGCGTATGCGTTTTTTCCTGAATATATTCAGGAAAAAACGCATACGCCCTTTTTGGCCAACCAAGCAAGCTTGCAAAGGAAATCTGCACTACAATGAAGTCTCACTTCCCCCCGGTCAAAAGGGCCATCTGAAAAAAGTGTAAAATCCAGAAAGGCAGGACAGGCCATGGAGAACTGGGAGCCTTGTTATGCTGATGGGCGGGATGTAAATTGCCAACAGACACTCGGGAGAAGTGTATGGTGTTTCCTGAAACATCTAAAAAACAAAGCAACAGAGCCTAGGGCACTTCCACTTATGGTCCTATAGCTTAGGGAAATTAAAATCAAAAAGACACAGCCACCCCAATGTTTGGGACGCCTCTGTTTACAAGAACCTCGTTTACCGTACAAGTTCAATATCACAGAAAGTGAAAAATGGATAAAGAACTTGTGGTACTTACGTACAATGCAGTATCACTCAGCAGTGAAATCTATGTCATCAGGCCCGTAGCAGCACAATGAGTGGATTCAGGTACGATGATTCTAACTGAAATAAGTCACACAGAAAAAGAAACATCATAAGATATCAGTAATACACGGAATGTAAACTTGGCTACACAGGAACTGAATTACAGAACAGAACAGGGTCTCAAATTTAGAAAACCAACTTATGCTTGTTTAAGGGTAAAGGTGAGTTGGGGTGCTGCATAAAACCAGAGATTGAAATGAGCACAGATAAAGTTCCTTAAGCCAAATATGGAATAGACAAGAGCTACTCCTTGCTCAACGAAATGGACTCAACACCGCATATTAAACGCCTAAGAATGTACCTGACTCTTAAGTATCTTAAAACCTATGGATTGCTATGTCTCCGAAAGAGAATCAAGCATGTGTACAGGGACATAAACGCAGCAGTGATAGGATTGGAGAGGTTCGGTGAGCAAATGAAGACCCTTTGAAGTCATATTGCATGGTACCCATTCCACGGGTTTCAACTACCCAGGTTTAAGGTATTCTTCCTTCAGCTAAAACATGCATGTGCAACCTAGAGTATGATCAACCATGTGATCGGGAGACGTGTTCAAATATGTCTCAGTTTTCGTACCCTGGTACTCGGGTGCAACATTCCAGACGCTTTACTAACACTCTCCCGACTTGGAGAGTCAGTCCCTTTAACCTCCTGTTTGGCCCAGTTTGCAATTTCTGCGGAAGATGAACAGGAATAGCGAGAACCAATGAGAGACTAGCTGGAGGTGTCTGGACGGGCAAATTTAACTCTCATTTCCCACCAGGAAGAGGAAATAACCAAAGGCTCAGCGTGCCGTGCCGGAACCAGATTAGGGCCTGAAGCCATCCTGCGGTGTTGCGGCCAGATCACAAGAAAGCGAGTTGAAGAAAGGAGCTCAGGGGCACTGTAATTCACAAACCTGCAGAGTTATAAATGACAGCTATCGTCCAAAAATATACTGAAGTAAGGCTGCCAAGAGGACTTGAAAGCGGGGCAGAATTGCAGGAAACCGATTTCAGGAGGTAGACTGGAATTGCATTGAAAGCATAGGAAAAGAGGCAGAACGTCCACAATGATGCACTTGGCCAAAAATGGCGTATGCGTTTTTTCCTGAATATATTCAGGAAAAAACGCATACGCCCTTTTTGGCCAACCAAGCAAGCTTGCAAAGGAAATCTGCACTACAATGAAGTCTCACTTCCCCCCGGTCAAAAGGGCCATCTGAAAAAAGTGTAAAATCCAGAAAGGCAGGACAGGCCATGGAGAACTGGGAGCCTTGTTATGCTGATGGGCGGGATGTAAACTGCCAACAGACACTCGGGAGAAGTGTATGGTGTTTCCTGAAACATCTAAAAAACAAAGCAACAGAGCCTAGGGCACTTCCACTTATGGTCCTATAGCTTAGGGAAATTAAAATCAAAAAGACACAGCCACCCCAATATTTGGCACGCCTCTGTTTACAAGAACCTCGTTTACCGTACAAGTTCAATATCACAGAAAGTGAAAAATGGATAAAGAACTTGTGGTACTTACGTACAATGCAGTATCACTCAGCAGTGAAATCTATGTCATCAGGCCCGTAGCAGCACAATGAGTGGATTCAGGTACGATGATTCTAACTGAAATAAGTCACACAGAAAAAGAAACATCATAAGATATCAGTAATACACGGAATGTAAACTTGGCTACACAGGAACTGAATTACAGAACAGAACAGGGTCTCAAATTTAGAAAACCAACTTATGCTTGTTTAAGGGTAAAGGTGAGTTGGGGTGCTGCATAAAACCAGAGATTGAAATGAGCACAGATAAAGTTCCTTAAGCCAAATATGGAATAGACAAGAGCTACTCCTTGCTCAACGAAATGGACTCAACACCGCATATTAAACGCCTAAGAATGTACCTGACTCTTAAGTATCTTAAAACCTATGGATTGCTATGTCTCCGAAAGAGAATCAAGCATGTGTACAGGGACATAAACGCAGCAGTGATAGGATTGGAGAGGTTCGGTGAGCAAATGAAGACCCTTTGAAGTCATATTGCATGGTACCCATTCCACGGGTTTCAACTACCCAGGTTTAAGGTATTCTTCCTTCAGCTAAAACATGCATGTGGAACCTAGAGTATGATCAACCATGTGATCGGGAGACGTGTTCAAATATGTCTCAGTTTTCGTACCCTGGTACTCGGGTGCAACATTCCAGACGCTTTACTAACACTCTCCCGACTTGGAGAGTCAGTCCCTTTAACCTCCTGTTTGGCCCAGTTTGCAATTTCTGCGGAAGATGAACAGGAATAGCGAGAACCAATGAGAGACTAGCTGGAGGTGTCTGGACGGGCAAATTTAACTCTCATTTCCCACCAGGAAGAGGAAATAACCAAAGGCTCAGCGTGCCGTGCCGGAACCAGATTAGGGCCTGAAGCCATCCTGCGGTGTTGCGGCCAGCTCACAAGAAAACGAGTTGAAGAAAGGAGCTCAGGGGCACTGTAATTCACAAACCTGCAGAGTTATAAATGACAGCTATCGTCCAAAAATATACTGAAGTAAGGCTGCCAAGAGGACTTGAAAGCGGGGCAGAATTGCAGGAAACCGATTTCAGGAGGTAGACTGGAATTGCATTGAAAGCATAGGAAAAGAGGCAGAACGTCCACAATGATGCACTTGGCCAAAAAGGGCGTATGCGTTTTTTCCTGAATATATTCAGGAAAAAACGCATACGCCCTTTTTGGCCAACCAAGCAAGCTTGCAAAGGAAATCTGCACTACAATGAAGTCTCACTTCCCCCCGGTCAAAAGGGCCATCTGAAAAAAGTGTAAAATCCAGAAAGGCAGGACAGGCCATGGAGAACTGGGAGCCTTGTTATGCTGATGGGCGGGATGTAAACTGCCAACAGACACTCGGGAGAAGTGTATGGTGTTTCCTGAAACATCTAAAAAACAAAGCAACAGAGCCTAGGCCACTTCCACTTATGGTCCTATAGATTAGGGAAATTAAAATCAAAAAGATACAGCCACCCCAATGTTTGGGACGCCTCTGTTTACAAGAACCTCGTTTACCGTACAAGTTCAATATCACAGAAAGTGAAAAATGGATAAAGAACTTGTGGTACTTACGTACAATGCAGTATCACTCAGCAGTGAAATCTATGTCATCAGGCCCGTAGCAGCACAATGAGTGGATTCAGGTACGATGATTCTAACTGAAATAAGTCACACAGAAAAAGAAACATCATAAGATATCAGTAATACACGGAATGTAAACTTGGCTACACAGGAACTGAATTACAGAACAGAACAGGGTCTCAAATTTAGAAAACCAACTTATGCTTGTTTAAGGGTAAAGGTGAGTTGGGGTGCTGCATAAAACCAGAGATTGAAATGAGCACAGATAAAGTTCCTTAAGCCAAATATGGAATAGACAAGAGCTACTCCTTGCTCAACGAAATGGACTCAACACCCCATATTAAACGCCTAAGAATGTACCTGACTCTTAAGTATCTTAAAACCTATGGATTGCTATGTCTCCGAAAGAGAATCAAGCATGTGTACAGGGACATAAACGCAGCAGTGATAGGATTGGAGAGGTTCGGTGAGCAAATGAAGACCCTTTGAAGTCATATTGCATGGTACCCATTCCACGGGTTTCAACTACCCAGGTTTAAGGTATTCTTCCTTCAGCTAAAACATGCATGTGGAACCTAGAGTATGATCAACCATGTGATCGGGAGACGTGTTCAAATATGTCTCAGTTTTCGTACCCTGGTACTCGGGTGCAACATTCCAGACGCTTTACTAACACTCTCCCGACTTGGAGAGTCAGTCCCTTTAACCTCCTGTTTGGCCCAGTTTGCAATTTCTGCGGAAGATGAACAGGAATAGCGAGAACCAATGAGAGACTAGCTGGAGGTGTCTGGACGGGCAAATTTAACTCTCATTTCCCACCAGGAAGAGGAAATAACCAAAGGCTCAGCGTGCCGTGCCGGAACCAGATTAGGGCCTGAAGCCATCCTGCGGTGTTGCGGCCAGCTCACAAGAAAACGAGTTGAAGAAAGGAGCTCAGGGGCACTGTAATTCACAAACCTGCAGAGTTATAAATGACAACTATCGTCCAAAAATATACTGAAGTAAGGCTGCCAAGAGGACTTGAAAGCGGGGCAGAATTGCAGGAAACCGATTTCAGGAGGTAGACTGGAATTGCATTGAAAGCATAGGAAAAGAGGCAGAACGTCCACAATGATGCACTTGGCCAAAAAGGGCGTATGCGTTTTTTCCTGAATATATTCAGGAAAAAACGCATACGCCCTTTTTGGCCAACCAAGCAAGCTTGCAAAGGAAATCTGCACTACAATGAAGTCTCACTTCCCCCCGGTCAAAAGGGCCATCTGAAAAAAGTGTAAAATCCAGAAAGGCAGGACAGGCCATGGAGAACTGGGAGCCTTGTTATGCTGATGGGCGGGATGTAAATTGCCAACAGACACTCGGGAGAAGTGTATGGTGTTTCCTGAAACATCTAAAAAACAAAGCAACAGAGCCTAGGGCACTTCCACTTATGGTCCTATAGCTTAGGGAAATTAAAATCAAAAAGACACAGCCACCCCAATGTTTGGGACGCCTCTGTTTACAAGAACCTCGTTTACCGTACAAGTTCAATATCACAGAAAGTGAAAAATGGATAAAGAACTTGTGGTACTTACGTACAATGCAGTATCACTCAGCAGTGAAATCTATGTCATCAGGCCCGTAGCAGCACAATGAGTGGATTCAGGTACGATGATTCTAACTGAAATAAGTCACACAGAAAAAGAAACATCATAAGATATCAGTAATACACGGAATGTAAACTTGGCTACACAGGAACTGAATTACAGAACAGAACAGGGTCTCAAATTTAGAAAACCAACTTATGCTTGTTTAAGGGTAAAGGTGAGTTGGGGTGCTGCATAAAACCAGAGATTGAAATGAGCACAGATAAAGTTCCTTAAGCCAAATATGGAATAGACAAGAGCTACTCCTTGCTCAACGAAATGGACTCAACACCGCATATTAAACGCCTAAGAATGTATCTGACTCTTAAGTATCTTAAAACCTATGGATTGCTATGTCTCCGAAAGAGAATCAAGCATGTGTACAGGGACATAAACGCAGCAGTGATAGGATTGGAGAGGTTCGGTGAGCAAATGAAGACCCTTTGAAGTCATATTGCATGGTACCCATTCCACGGGTTTCAACTACCCAGGTTTAAGGTATTCTTCCTTCAGCTAAAACATGCATGTGGAACCTAGAGTATGATCAACCATGTGATCGGGAGACGTGTTCAAATATGTCTCAGTTTTCGTACCCTGGTACTCGGGTGCAACATTCCAGACGCTTTACTAACACTCTCCCCACTTGGAGAGTCAGCGCCTTTAACCTCCTGTTTGGCCCAGTTTGCAATTTCTGCGGAAGATGAACAGGAATAGCGAGAACCAATGAGAGACTAGCTGGAGGTGTCTGGACGGGCAAATTTAACTCTCATTTCCCACCAGGAAGAGGAAATAACCAAAGGCTCAGCGTGCCGTGCCGGAACCAGATTAGGGCCTGAAGCCATCCTGCGGTGTTGCGGCCAGCTCACAAGAAAGCGAGTTGAAGAAAGGAGCTCAGGGGCACTGTAATTCACAAACCTGCAGAGTTATAAATGACAGCTATCGTCCAAAAATATACTGAAGTAAGGCTGCCAAGAGGACTTGAAAGCGGGGCAGAATTGCAGGAAACCGATTTCAGGAGGTAGACTGGAATTGCATTGAAAGCATAGGAAAAGAGGCAGAACGTCCACAATGATGCACTTGGCCAAAAAGGGCGTATGCGTTTTTTCCTGAATATATTTCCTGAATATATTCAGGAAAAAACGCATACGCCCTTTTTGGCCAACCAAGCAAGCTTGCAAAGGAAATCTGCACTACAATGAAGTCTCACTTCCCCCCGGTCAAAAGGGCCATCTGAAAAAAGTGTAAAATCCAGAAAGGCAGGACAGGCCATGGAGAACTGGGAGCCTTGTTATGCTGATGGGCGGGATGTAAACTGCCAACAGACACTCGGGAGAAGTGTATAGTGTTTCCTGAAACATCTAAAAAACAAAGCAACAGAGCCTAGGGCACTTCCACTTATGGTCCTATAGCTTAGGGAAATTAAAATCAAAAAGACACAGCCACCCCAATGTTTGGGACGCCTCTGTTTACAAGAACCTCGTTTACCGTACAAGTTCAATATCACAGAAAGTGAAAAATGGATAAAGAACTTGTGGTACTTACGTACAATGCAGTATCACTCAGCAGTGAAATCTATGTCATCAGGCCCGTAGCAGCACAATGAGTGGATTCAGGTACGATGATTCTAACTGAAATAAGTCACACAGAAAAAGAAACATCATAAGATATCAGTAATACACGGAATGTAAACTTGGCTACACAGGAACTGAATTACAGAACAGAACAGGGTCTCAAATTTAGAAAACCAACTTATGCTTGTTTAAGGGTAAAGGTGAGTTGGGGTGCTGCATAAAACCAGAGATTGAAATGAGCACAGATAAAGTTCCTTAAGCCAAATATGGAATAGACAAGAGCTACTCCTTGCTCAACGAAATGGACTCAACACCGCATATTAAACGCCTAAGAATGTACCTGACTCTTAAGTATCTTAAAACCTATGGATTGCTATGTCTCCGAAAGAGAATCAAGCATGTGTACAGGGACATAAACGCAGCAGTGATAGGATTGGAGAGGTTCGGTGAGCAAATGAAGACCCTTTGAAGTCATATTGCATGGTACCCATTCCACGGGTTTCAACTACCCAGGTTTAAGGTATTCTTCCTTCAGCTAAAACATGCATGTGGAACCTAGAGTATGATCAACCATGTGATCGGGAGACGTGTTCAAATATGTCTCAGTTTTCGTACCCTGGTACTCGGGTGCAACATTCCAGACGCTTTACTAACACTCTCCCGACTTGGAGAGTCAGTCCCTTTAAACTCCTGTTTGGCCCAGTTTGCAATTTCTGCGGAAGATGAACAGGAATAGCGAGAACCAATGAGAGACTAGCTGGAGGTGTCTGGACGGGCAAATTTAACTCTCATTTCCCACCAGGAAGAGGAAAGAACCAAAGGCTCAGCGTGCCGTGCCGGAACCAGATTAGGGCCTGAAGCCATCCTGCGGTGTTGCGGCCAGCTCACAAGAAAGCGAGTTGAAGAAAGGAGCTCAGGGGCACTGTAATTCACAAACCTGCAGAGTTATAAATGACAGCTATCGTCCAAAAATATACTGAAGTAAGGCTGCCAAGAGGACTTGAAAGCGGGGCAGAATTGCAGGAAACCGATTTCAGGAGGTAGACTGGAATTGCATTGAAAGCATAGGAAAAGAGGCAGAACGTCCACAATGATGCACTTGGCCAAAAAGGGCGTATGCGTTTTTTCCTGAATATATTCAGGAAAAAACGCATACGCCCTTTTTGGCCAACCAAGCAAGCTTGCAAAGGAAATCTGCACTACAAGGAAGTCTCACTTCCCCCCGGTCAAAAGGGCCATCTGAAAAAAGTGTAAAATCCAGAAAGGCAGGACAGGCCATGGAGAACTGGGAGCCTTGTTATGCTGATGGGCGGGATGTAAATTGCCAACAGACACTCGGGAGAAGTGTATGGTGTTTCCTGAAACATCTAAAAAACAAAGCAACAGAGCCTAGGGCACTTCCACTTATGGTCCTATAGCTTAGGGAAATTAAAATCAAAAAGATACAGCCACCCCAATGTTTGGGACGCCTCTGTTTACAAGAACCTCGTTTACCGTACAAGTTCAATATCACAGAAAGTGAAAAATGGATAAAGAACTTGTGGTACTTACGTACAATGCAGTATCACTCAGCAGTGAAATCTATGTCATCAGGCCCGTAGCAGCACAATGAGTGGATTCAGGTACGATGATTCTAACTGAAATAAGTCACACAGAAAAAGAAACATCATAAGATATCAGTAATACACGGAATGTAAACTTGGCTACACAGGAACTGAATTACAGAACAGAACAGGGTCTCAAATTTAGAAAACCAACTTATGCTTGTTTAAGGGTAAAGGTGAGTTGGGGTGCTGCATAAAACCAGAGATTGAAATGAGCACAGATAAAGTTCCTTAAGCCAAATATGGAATAGACAAGAGCTACTCCTTGCTCAACGAAAAGGACTCAACACCCCATATTAAACGCCTAAGAATGTACCTGACTCGTAAGTATCTTAAAACGTATGGATTGCTATGTCTCCAAAAGAGAATCAAGCATGTGTACAGGGACATAAACGCAGCAGTGATAGGATTGGAGAGGTTCGGTGAGCAAATGAAGACCCTTTGAAGTCATATTGCATGGTACCCATTCCACGGGTTTCAACTACCCAGGTTTAAGGTATTCTTCCTTCAGCTAAAACATGCATGTGGAACCTAGAGTATGATCAACCATGTGATCGGGAGACGTGTTCAAATATGTCTCAGTTTTCGTACCCTGGTACTCGGGTGCAACATTCCAGACGCTTTACTAACACGCTCCCGACTTGGAGAGTCAGTCCCTTTAACCTCCTGTTTGGCCCAGTTTGCAATTTCTGCGGAAGATGAACAGGAATAGCGAGAACCAATGAGAGACTAGCTGGAGGTGTCTGGACGGGCAAATTTAACTCTCATTTCCCACCAGGAAGAGGAAATAACCAAAGGCTCAGCGTGCCGTGCCGGAACCAGATTAGGGCCTGAAGCCATCCTGCGGTGTTGCGGCCAGCTCACAAGAAAACGAGTTGAAGAAAGGAGCTCAGGGGCACTGTAATTCACAAACCTGCAGAGTTATAAATGACAGCTATCGTCCAAAAATATACTGAAGTAAGGCTGCCAAGAGGACTTGAAAGCGGGGCAGAATTGCAGGAAACCGATTTCAGGAGGTAGACTGGAATTGCATTGAAAGCATAGGAAAAGAGGCAGAACGTCCACAATGATGCACTTGGCCAAAAAGGGCGTATGCGTTTTTTCCTGAATATATTCAGGAAAAAAACGCATACGCCCTTTTTGGCCAACCAAGCAAGCTTGCAAAGGAAATCTGCACTACAATGAAGTCTCACTTCCCCCCGGTCAAAAGGGCCATCTGAAAAAAGTGTAAAATCCAGAAAGGCAGGACAGGCCATGGAGAACTGGGAGCCTTGTTATGCTGATGGGCGGGATGTAAATTGCCAACAGACACTCGGGAGAAGTGTATGGTGTTTCCTGAAACATCTAAAAAACAAAGCAACAGAGCCTAGGGCACTTCCACTTATGGTCCTATAGCTTAGGGAAATTAAAATCAAAAAGACACAGCCACCCCAATGTTTGGGACGCCTCTGTTTACAAGAACCTCGTTTACCGTACAAGTTCAATATCACAGAAAGTGAAAAATGGATAAAGAACTTGTGGTACTTACGTACAATGCAGTATCACTCAGCAGTGAAATCTATGTCATCAGGCCCGTAGCAGCACAATGAGTGGATTCAGGTACGATGATTCTAACTGAAATAAGTCACACAGAAAAAGAAACATCATAAGATATCAGTAATACACGGAATGTAAACTTGGCTACACAGGAACTGAATTACAGAACAGAACAGGGTCTCAAATTTAGAAAACCAACTTATGCTTGTTTAAGGGTAAAGGTGAGTTGGGGTGCTGCATAAAACCAGAGATTGAAATGAGCACAGATAAAGTTCCTTAAGCCAAATATGGAATAGACAAGAGCTACTCCTTGCTCAACGAAATGGACTCAACACCGCATATTAAACGCCTAAGAATGTACCTGACTCTTAAGTATCTTAAAACCTATGGATTGCTATGTCTCCGAAAGAGAATCAAGCATGTGTACAGGGACATAAACGCAGCAGTGATAGGATTGGAGAGGTTCGGTGAGCAAATGAAGACCCTTTGAAGTCATATTGCATGGTACCCATTCCACGGGTTTCAACTACCCAGGTTTAAGGTATTCTTCCTTCAGCTAAAACATGCATGTGGAACCTAGAGTATGATCAACCATGTGATCGGGAGACGTGTTCAAATATGTCTCAGTTTTCGTACCCTGGTACTCGGGTGCAACATTCCAGACGCTTTACTAACACTCTCCCGACTTGGAGAGTCAGTCCCTTTAACCTCCTGTTTGGCCCAGTTTGCAATTTCTGCGGAAGATGAACAGGAATAGCGAGAACCAATGAGAGACTAGCTGGAGGTGCCTGGACGGGCAAATTTAACTCTCATTTCCCACCAGGAAGAGGAAATAACCAAAGGCTCAGCGTGCCGTGCCGGAACCAGATTAGGGCCTGAAGCCATCCTGCGGTGTTGCGGCCAGCTCACAAGAAAACGAGTTGAAGAAAGGAGCTCAGGGGCACTGTAATTCACAAACCTGCAGAGTTATAAATGACAACTATCGTCCAAAAATATACTGAAGTAAGGCTGCCAAGAGGACTTGAAAGCGGGGCAGAATTGCAGGAAACCGATTTCAGGAGGTAGACTGGAATTGCATTGAAAGCATAGGAAAAGAGGCAGAACGTCCACAATGATGCACTTGGCCAAAAAGGGCGTATGCGTTTTTTCCTGAATATATTCAGGAAAAAACGCATACGCCCTTTTTGGCCAACCAAGCAAGTTTGCAAAGGAAATCTGCACTACAATGAAGTCTCACTTCCCCCCGGTCAAAAGGGCCATCTGAAAAAAATGTAAAATCCAGAAAGGCAGGACAGGCCATGGAGAACTGGGAGCCTTGTTATGCTGATGGGCGGGATGTAAATTGCCAACAGACACTCGGGAGAAGTGTATGGTGTTTCCTGAAACATCTAAAAAACAAAGCAACAGAGCCTAGGGCACTTCCACTTATGGTCCTATAGCTTAGGGAAATTAAAATCAAAAAGACACAGCCACCCCAATGTTTGGGACGCCTCTGTTTACAAGAACCTCGTTTACCGTACAAGTTCAATATCACAGAAAGTGAAAAATGGATAAAGAACTTGTGGTACTTACGTACAATGCAGTATCACTCAGCAGTGAAATCTATGTCATCAGGCCCGTAGCAGCACAATGAGTGGATTCAGGTACGATGATTCTAACTGAAATAAGTCACACAGAGAAAGAAACATCATAAGATATCAGTAATACACGGAATGTAAACTTGGCTACACAGGAACTGAATTACAGAACAGAACAGGGTCTCAAATTTAGAAAACCAACTTATGCTTGTTTAAGGGTAAAGGTGAGTTGGGGTGCTGCATAAAACCAGAGATTGAAATGAGCACAGATAAAGTTCCTTAAGCCAAATATGGAATAGACAAGAGCTACTCCTTGCTCAACGAAATGGACTCAACACCGCATATTAAACGCCTAAGAATGTACCTGACTCTTAAGTATCTTAAAACCTATGGATTGCTATGTCTCCGAAAGAGAATCAAGCATGTGTACAGGGACATAAACGCAGCAGTGATAGGATTGGAGAGGTTCGGTGAGCAAATGAAGACCCTTTGAAGTCATATTGCATGGTACCCATTCCACGGGTTTCAACTACCCAGGTTTAAGGTATTCTTCCTTCAGCTAAAACATGCATGTGCAACCTAGAGTATGATCAACCATGTGATCGGGAGACGTGTTCAAATATGTCTCAGTTTTCGTACCCTGGTACTCGGGTGCAACATTCCAGACGCTTTACTAACACTCTCCCGACTTGGAGAGTCAGTCCCTTTAACCTCCTGTTTGGCCCAGTTTGCAATTCCTGCGGAAGATGAACAGGAATAGCGAGAACCAATGAGAGACTAGCTGGAGGTGTCTGGACGGGCAAATTTAACTCTCATTTCCCACCAGGAAGAGGAAATAACCAAAGGCTCAGCGTGCCGTGCCGGAACCAGATTAGGGCCTGAAGCCATCCTGCGGTGTTGCGGCCAGCTCACAAGAAAACGAGTTGAAGAAAGGAGCTCAGGGGCACTGTAATTCACAAACCTGCAGAGTTATAAATGACAACTATCGTCCAAAAATATACTGAAGTAAGGCTGCCAAGAGGACTTGAAAGCGGGGCAGAATTGCAGGAAACCGATTTCAGGAGGTAGACTGGAATTGCATTGAAAGCATAGGAAAAGAGGCAGAACGTCCACAATGATGCACTTGGCCAAAAAGGGCGTATGCGTTTTTTCCTGAATATATTCAGGAAAAAACGCATACGCCCTTTTTGGCCAACCAAGCAAGCTTGCAAAGGAAATCTGCACTACAATGAAGTCTCACTTCCCCCCGGTCAAAAGGGCCATCTGAAAAAAGTGTAAAATCCAGAAAGGCAGGACAGGCCATGGAGAACTGGGAGCCTTGTTATGCTGATGGGCGGGATGTAAACTGCCAACAGACACTCGGGAGAAGTGTATGGTGTTTCCTGAAACATCTAAAAAACAAAGCAACAGAGCCTAGGGCACTTCCACTTATGGTCCTATAGCTTAGGGAAATTAAAATCAAAAAGACACAGCCACCCCAATGTTTGGGACGCCTCTGTTTACAAGAACCTCGTTTACCGTACAAGTTCAATATCACAGAAAGTGAAAAATGGATAAAGAACTTGTGGTACTTACGTACAATGCAGTATCACTCAGCAGTGAAATCTATGTCATCAGGCCCGTAGCAGCACAATGAGTGGATTCAGGTACGATGATTCTAACTGAAATAAGTCACACAGAAAAAGAAACATCATAAGATATCAGTAATACACGGAATGTAAACTTGGCTACACAGGAACTGAATTACAGAACAGAACATGGTCTCAAATTTAGAAAACCAACTTATGCTTGTTTAAGGGTAAAGGTGAGTTGGGGTGCTGCATAAAACCAGAGATTGAAATGAGCACAGATAAAGTTCCTTAAGCCAAATATGGAATAGACAAGAGCTACTCCTTGCTCAACGAAATGGACTCAACACCCCATATTAAACGCCTAAGAATGTACCTGACTCTTAAGTATCTTAAAACGTATGGATTGCTATGTCTCCGAAAGAGAATCAAGCATGTGTACAGGGACATAAACGCAGCAGTGATAGGATTGGAGAGGTTCGGTGAGCAAATGAAGACCCTTTGAAGTCATATTGCATGGTACCCATTCCACGGGTTTCAACTACCCAGGTTTAAGGTATTCTTCCTTCAGCTAAAACATGCATGTGGAACCTAGAGTATGATCAACCATGTGATCGGGAGACGTGTTCAAATATGTCTCAGTTTTCGTACCCTGGTACTCGGGTGCAACATTCCAGACGCTTTACTAACACTCTCCCGACTTGGAGAGTCAGTCCCTTTAACCTCCTGTTTGGCCCAGTTTGCAATTTCTGCGGAAGATGAACAGGAATAGCGAGAACCAATGAGAGACTAGCTGGAGGTGTCTGGACGGGCAAATTTAACTCTCATTTCCCACCAGGAAGAGGAAATAACCAAAGGCTCAGCGTGCCGTGCCGGAACCAGATTAGGGCCTGAAGCCATCCTGCGGTGTTGCGGCCAGCTCACAAGAAAACGAGTTGAAGAAAGGAGCTCAGGGGCACTGTAATTCACAAACCTGCAGAGTTATAAATGACAGCTATCGTCCAAAAATATACTGAAGTAAGGCTGCCAAGAGGACTTGAAAGCGGGGCAGAATTGCAGGAAACCGATTTCAGGAGGTAGACTGGAATTGCATTGAAAGCATAGGAAAAGAGGCAGAACGTCCACAATGATGCACTTGGCCAAAAAGGGCGTATGCGTTTTTTCCTGAATATATTCAGGAAAAAACGCATACGCCCTTTTTGGCCAACCAAGCAAGCTTGCAAAGGAAATCTGCACTACAATGAAGTCTCACTTCCCCCCGGTCAAAAGGGCCATCTGAAAAAAGTGTAAAATCCAGAAAGGCAGGACAGGCCATGGAGAACTGGAAGCCTTGTTATGCTGATGGGCGGGATGTAAACTGCCAACTGACACTCGGGAGAAGTGTATGGTGTTTCCTGAAACATCTAAAAAACAAAGCAACAGAGCCTAGGGCACTTCCACTTATGGTCCTATAGCTTAGGGAAATTAAAATCAAAAAGACACAGCCACCCCAATGTTTGGGACGCCTCTGTTTACAAGAACCTCGTTTACCGTACAAGTTCAATATCACAGAAAGTGAAAAATGGATAAAGAACTTGTGGTACTTACGTACAATGCAGTATCACTCAGCAGTGAAATCTATGCCATCAGGCCCGTAGCAGCACAATGAGTGGATTCAGGTACGATGATTCTAACTGAAATAAGTCACACAGAAAAAGAAACATCATAAGATATCAGTAATACACGGAATGTAAACTTGGCTACACAGGAACTGAATTACAGAACAGAACAGGGTCTCAAATTTAGAAAACCAACTTATGCTTGTTTAAGGGTAAAGGTGAGTTGGGGTGCTGCATAAAACCAGAGATTGAAATGAGCACAGATAAAGTTCCTTAAGCCAAATATGGAATAGACAAGAGCTACTCCTTGCTCAACGAAATGGACTCAACACCGCATATTAAACGCCTAAGAATGTACCTGACTCTTAAGTATCTTAAAACCGATGGATTGCTATGTCTCCGAAAGAGAATCAAGCATGTGTACAGGGACATAAACGCAGCAGTGATAGGATTGGAGAGGTTCGGTGAGCAAATGAAGACCCTTTGAAGTCATATTGCATGGTACCCATTCCACGGGTTTCAACTACCCAGGTTTAAGGTATTCTTCCTTCAGCTAAAACATGCATGTGGAACCTAGAGTATGATCAACCATGTGATCGGGAGACGTGTTCAAATATGTCTCAGTTTTCGTACCCTGGTACTCGGGTGCAACATTCCAGACGCTTTACTAACACTCTCCCGACTTGGAGAGTCAGTCCCTTTAACCTCCTGTTTGGCCCAGTTTGCAATTTCTGCGGAAGATGAACAGGAATAGCGAGAACCAATGAGAGACTAGCTGGAGGTGTCTGGACGGGCAAATTTAACTCTCATTTCCCACCAGGAAGAGGAAATAACCAAAGGCTCAGCGTGCCGTGCCGGAACCAGATTAGGGCCTGAAGCCATCCTGCGGTGTTGCGGCCAGCTCACAAGAAAACGAGTTGAAGAAAGGAGCTCAGGGGCACTGTAATTCACAAACCTGCAGAGTTATAAATGACAACTATCGTCCAAAAATATACTGAAGTAAGGCTGCCAAGAGGACTTGAAAGCGGGGCAGAATTGCAGGAAACCGATTTCAGGAGGTAGACTGGAATTGCATTGAAAGCATAGGAAAAGAGGCAGAACGTCCACAATGATGCACTTGGCCAAAAAGGGCGTATGCGTTTTTTCCTGAATATATTCAGGAAAAAACGCATACGCCCTTTTTGGCCAACCAAGCAAGCTTGCAAAGGAAATCTGCACTACAATGAAGTCTCACTTCCCCCCGGTCAATAGGGCCATCTGAAAAAAGTGTAAAATCCAGAAAGGCAGGACAGGCCATGGAGAACTGGGAGCCTTGTTATGCTGATGGGCGGGATGTAAACTGCCAACAGACACTCGGGAGAAGTGTATGGTGTTTCCTGAAACATCTAAAAAACAAAGCAACAGAGCCTAGGCCACTTCCACTTATGGTCCTATAGCTTAGGGAAATTAAAATCAAAAAGATACAGCCACCCCAATGTTTGGGACGCCTCTGTTTACAAGAACCTCGTTTACCGTACAAGTTCAATATCACAGAAAGTGAAAAATGGATAAAGAACTTGTGGTACTTACGTACAATGCAGTATCACTCAGCAGTGAAATCTATGTCATCAGGCCCGTAGCAGCACAATGAGTGGATTCAGGTACGATGATTCTAACTGAAATAAGTCACACAGAAAAAGAAACATCATAAGATATCAGTAATACACGGAATGTAAACTTGGCTACACAGGAACTGAATTACAGAACAGAACAGGGTCTCAAATTTAGAAAACCAACTTATGCTTGTTTAAGGGTAAAGGTGAGTTGGGGTGCTGCATAAAACCAGAGATTGAAATGAGCACAGATAAAGTTCCTTAAGCCAAATATGGAATAGACAAGAGCTACTCCTTGCTCAACGAAATGGACTCAACACCCCATATTAAACGCCTAAGAATGTACCTGACTCTTAAGTATCTTAAAACCTATGGATTGCTATGTCTCCGAAAGAGAATCAAGCATGTGTACAGGGACATAAACGCAGCAGTGATAGGATTGGAGAGGTTCGGTGAGCAAATGAAGACCCTTTGAAGTCATATTGCATGGTACCCATTCCACGGGTTTCAACTACCCAGGTTTAAGGTATTCTTCCTTCAGCTAAAACATGCATGTGGAACCTAGAGTATGATCAACCATGTGATCGGGAGACGTGTTCAAATATGTCTCAGTTTTCGTACCCTGGTACTCGGGTGCAACATTCCAGACGCTTTACTAACACTCTCCCGACTTGGAGAGTCAGTCCCTTTAACCTCCTGTTTGGCCCAGTTTGCAATTTCTGCGGAAGATGAACAGGAATAGCGAGAACCAATGAGAGACTAGCTGGAGGTGTCTGGACGGGCAAATTTAACTCTCATTTCCCACCAGGAAGAGGAAATAACCAAAGGCTCAGCGTGCCGTGCCGGAACCAGATTAGGGCCTGAAGCCATCCTGCGGTGTTGCGGCCAGCTCACAAGAAAGCGAGTTGAAGAAAGGAGCTCAGGGGCACTGTAATTCACAAACCTGCAGAGTTATAAATGACAGCTATCGTCCAAAAATATACTGAAGTAAGGCTGCCAAGAGGACTTGCAAGCGGGGCAGAATTGCAGGAAACCGATTTCAGGAGGTAGACTGGAATTGCATTGAAAGCATAGGAAAAGAGGCAGAACGTCCACAATGATGCACTTGGCCAAAAAGGGCGTATGCGTTTTTTCCTGAATATATTCAGGAAAAAACGCATACGCCCTTTTTGGCCAACCAAGCAAGCTTGCAAAGGAAATCTGCACTACAATGAAGTCTCACTTCCCCCCGGTCAAAAGGGCCATCTGAAAAAAGTGTAAAATCCAGAAAGGCAGGACAGGCCATGGAGAACTGGGAGCCTTGTTATGCTGATGGGCGGGATGTAAATTGCCAACAGACACTCGGGAGAATTGTATGGTGTTTCCTGAAACATCTAAAAAACAAAGCAACAGAGCCTAGGGCACTTCCACTTATGGTCCTATAGCTTAGGGAAATTAAAATCAAAAAGACACAGCCACCCCAATGTTTGGGACGCCTCTGTTTACAAGAACCTCGTTTACCGTACAAGTTCAATATCACAGAAAGTGAAAAATGGATAAAGAACTTGTGGTACTTACGTACAATGCAGTATCACTCAGCAGTGAAATCTATGCCATCAGGCCCGTAGCAGCACAATGAGTGGATTCAGGTACGATGATTCTAACTGAAATAAGTCACACAGAAAAAGAAACATCATAAGATATCAGTAATACACGGAATGTAAACTTGGCTACACAGGAACTGAATTACAGAACAGAACAGGGTCTCAAATTTAGAAAACCAACTTATGCTTGTTTAAGGGTAAAGGTGAGTTGGGGTGCTGCATAAAACCAGAGATTGAAATGAGCACAGATAAAGTTCCTTAAGCCAAATATGGAATAGACAAGCGCTACTCCTTGCTCAACGAAATGGACTCAACACCGCATATTAAACGCCTAAGAATGTACCTGACTCTTAAGTATCTTAAAACCTATGGATTGCTATGTCTCCGAAAGAGAATCAAGCATGTGTACAGGGACATAAACGCAGCAGTGATAGGATTGGAGAGGTTCGGTGAGCAAATGAAGATCCTTTGAAGTCATATTGCATGGTACCCATTCCACGGGTTTCAACTACCCAGGTTTAAGGTATTCTTCCTTCAGCTAAAACATGCATGTGGAACCTAGAGTATGATCAACCATGTGATCGGGAGACGTGTTCAAATATGTCTCAGTTTTCGTACCCTGGTACTCGGGTGCAACATTCCAGACGCTTTACTAACACTCTCCCGACTTGGAGAGTCAGTCCCTTTAACCTCCTGTTTGGCCCAGTTTGCAATTTCTGCGGAAGATGAACAGGAATAGCGAGAACCAATGAGAGACTAGCTGGAGGTGTCTGGACGGGCAAATTTAACTCTCATTTCCCACCAGGAAGAGGAAATAACCAAAGGCTCAGCGTGCCGTGCCGGAACCAGATTAGGGCCTGAAGCCATCCTGCGGTGTTGCGGCCAGCTCACAAGAAAACGAGTTGAAGAAAGGAGCTCAGGGGCACTGTAATTCACAAACCTGCAGAGTTATAAATGACAACTATCGTCCAAAAATATACTGAAGTAAGGCTGCCAAGAGGACTTGAAAGCGGGGCAGAATTGCAGGAAACCGATTTCAGGAGGTAGACTGGAATTGCATTGAAAGCATAGGAAAAGAGGCAGAACGTCCACAATGATGCACTTGGCCAAAAAGGGCGTATGCGTTTTTTCCTGAATATATTCAGGAAAAAACGCATACGCCCTTTTTGGCCAACCAAGCAAGCTTGCAAAGGAAATCTGCACTACAATGAAGTCTCACTTCCCCCCGCCCCCGGTCAAAAGGGCCATCTGAAAAAAGTGTAAAATCCAGAAAGGCAGGACAGGCCATGGAGAACTGGGAGCCTTGTTATGCTGATGGGCGGGATGTAAACTGCCAACAGACACTCGGGAGAAGTGTATGGTGTTTCCTGAAACATCTAAAAAACAAAGCAACAGAGCCTAGGGCACTTCCACTTATGGTCCTATAGCTTAGGGAAATTAAAATCAAAAAGATACAGCCACCCCAATGTTTGGGACGCCTCTGTTTACAAGAACCTCGTTTACCATACAAGTTCAATATCACAGAAAGTGAAAAATGGATAAAGAACTTGTGGTACTTACGTACAATGCAGTATCACTCAGCAGTGAAATCTATGCCATCAGGCCCGTAGCAGCACAATGAGTGGATTCAGGTACGATGATTCTAACTGAAATAAGTCACACAGAAAAAGAAACATCATAAGATATCAGTAATACACGGAATGTAAACTTGGCTACACAGGAACTGAATTACAGAACAGAACAGGGTCTCAAATTTAGAAAACCAACTTATGCTTGTTTAAGGGTAAAGGTGAGTTGGGGTGCTGCATAAAACCAGAGATTGAAATGAGCACAGATAAAGTTCCTTAAGCCAAATATGGAATAGACAAGAGCTACTCCTTGCTCAACGAAATGGACTCAACACCGCATATTAAACGCCTAAGAATGTACCTGACTCTTAAGTATCTTAAAACCTATGGATTGCTATGTCTCCGAAAGAGAATCAAGCATGTGTACAGGGACATAAACGCAGCAGTGATAGGATTGGAGAGGTTCGGTGAGCAAATGAAGACCCTTTGAAGTCATATTGCATGGTACCCATTCCACGGGTTTCAACTACCCAGGTTTAAGGTATTCTTCCTTCAGCTAAAACATGCATGTGGAACCTAGAGTATGATCAACCATGTGATCGGGAGACGTGTTCAAATATGTCTCAGTTTTCGTACCCTGGTACTCGGATGCAACATTCCAGACGCTTTACTAACACTCTCCCGACTTGGAGAGTCAGTCCCTTTAACCTCCTGTTTGGCCCAGTTTGCAATTTCTGCGGAAGATGAACAGGAATAGCGAGAACCAATGAGAGACTAGCTGGAGGTGTCTGGACGGGCAAATTTAACTCTCATTTCCCACCAGGAAGAGGAAATAACCAAAGGCTCAGCGTGCCGTGCCGGAACCAGATTAGGGCCTGAAGCCATCCTGCGGTGTTGCGGCCAGCTCACAAGAAAACGAGTTGAAGAAAGGAGCTCAGGGGCACTGTAATTCACAAACCTGCAGAGTTATAAATGACAACTATCGTCCAAAAATATACTGAAGTAAGGCTGCCAAGAGGACTTGAAAGCGGGGCAGAATTGCAGGAAACCGATTTCAGGAGGTAGACTGGAATTGCATTGAAAGCATAGGAAAAGAGGCAGAACGTCCACAATGATGCACTTGGCCAAAAAGGGCGTATGCGTTTTTTCCTGAATATATTCAGGAAAGAACGCATACGCCCTTTTTGGCCAACCAAGCAAGCTTGCAAAGGAAATCTGCACTACAATGAAGTCTCACTTCCCCCCGGTCAATAGGGCCATCTGAAAAAAGTGTAAAATCCAGAAAGGCAGGACAGGCCATGGAGAACTGGGAGCCTTGTTATGCTGATGGGCGGGATGTAAATTGCCAACAGACACTCGGGAGAAGTGTATGGTGTTTCCTGAAACATCTAAAAAACAAAGCAACAGAGCCTAGGGCACTTCCACTTATGGTCCTATAGCTTAGGGAAATTAAAATCAAAAAGACACAGCCACCCCAATGTTTGGGACGCCTCTGTTTACAAGAACCTCGTTTACCGTACAAGTTCAATATCACAGAAAGTGAAAAATGGATAAAGAACTTGTGGTACTTACGTACAATGCAGTATCACTCAGCAGTGAAATCTATGTCATCAGGCCCGTAGCAGCACAATGAGTGGATTCAGGTACGATGATTCTAACTGAAATAAGTCACACAGAAAAAGAAACATCATAAGATATCAGTAATACACGGAATGTAAACTTGGCTACACAGGAACTGAATTACAGAACAGAACAGGGTCTCAAATTTAGAAAACCAACTTATGCTTGTTTAAGGGTAAAGGTGAGTTGGGGTGCTGCATAAAACCAGAGATTGAAATGAGCACAGATAAAGTTCCTTAAGCCAAATATGGAATAGACAAGAGCTACTCCTTGCTCAACGAAATGGACTCAACACCGCATATTAAACGCCTAAGAATGTACCTGACTCTTAAGTATCTTAAAACCTATGGATTGCTATGTCTCCGAAAGAGAATCAAGCATGTGTACAGGGACATAAACGCAGCAGTGATAGGATTGGAGAGGTTCGGTGAGCAAATGAAGACCCTTTGAAGTCATATTGCATGGTACCCATTCCACGGGTTTCAACTACCCAGGTTTAAGGTATTCTTCCTTCAGCTAAAACATGCATGTGGAACCTAGAGTATGATCAACCATGTGATCGGGAGACGTGTTCAAATATGTCTCAGTTTTCGTACCCTGGTACTCGGGTGCAACATTCCAGACGCTTTACTAACACTCTCCCGACTTGGAGAGTCTGTCCCTTTAACCTCCTGTTTGGCCCAGTTTGCAATTTCTGCGGAAGATGAACAGGAATAGCGAGAACCAATGAGAGACTAGCTGGAGGTGTCTGGACGGGCAAATTTAACTCTCATTTCCCACCAGGAAGAGGAAATAACCAAAGGCTCAGCGTGCCGTGCCGGAACCAGATTAGGGCCTGAAGCCATCCTGCGGTGTTGCGGCCAGCTCACAAGAAAACGAGTTGAAGAAAGGAGCTCAGGGGCACTGTAATTCACAAACCTGCAGAGTTATAAATGACAACTATCGTCCAAAAATATACTGAAGTAAGGCTGCCAAGAGGACTTGAAAGCGGGGCAGAATTGCAGGAAACCGATTTCAGGAGGTAGACTGGAATTGCATTGAAAGCATAGGAAAAGAGGCAGAACGTCCACAATGATGCACTTGGCCAAAAAGGGCGTATGCGTTTTTTCCTGAATATATTCAGGAAAAAACGCATACGCCCTTTTTGGCCAACCAAGCAAGCTTGCAAAGGAAATCTGCACTACAATGAAGTCTCACTTCCCCCCGCCCCCGGTCAAAAGGGCCATCTGAAAAAAGTGTAAAATCCAGAAAGGCAGGACAGGCCATGGAGAACTGGGAGCCTTGTTATGCTGATGGGCGGGATGTAAACTGCCAACAGACACTCGGGAGAAGTGTATGGTGTTTCCTGAAACATCTAAAAAACAAAGCAACAGAGCCTAGGCCACTTCCACTTATGGTCCTATAGCTTAGGGAAATTAAAATCAAAAAGATACAGCCACCCCAATGTTTGGGACGCCTCTGTTTACAAGAACCTCGTTTACCGTACAAGTTCAATATCACAGAAAGTGAAAAATGGATAAAGAACTTGTGGTACTTACGTACAATGCAGTATCACTCAGCAGTGAAATCTATGTCATCAGGCCCGTAGCAGCACAATGAGTGGATTCAGGTACGATGATTCTAACTGAAATAAGTCACACAGAAAAAGAAACATCATAAGATATCAGTAATACACGGAATGTAAACTTGGCTACACAGGAACTGAATTACAGAACAGAAGAGGGTCTCAAATTTAGAAAACCAACTTATGCTTGTTTAAGGGTAAAGGTGAGTTGGGGTGCTGCATAAAACCAGAGATTGAAATGAGCACAGATAAAGTTCCTTAAGCCAAATATGGAATAGACAAGAGCTACTCCTTGCTCAACGAAATGGACTCAACACCCCATATTAAACGCCTAAGAATGTACCTGACTCTTAAGTATCTTAAAACCTATGGATTGCTATGTCTCCGAAAGAGAATCAAGCATGTGTACAGGGACATAAACGCAGCAGTGATAGGATTGGAGAGGTTCGGTGAGCAAATGAAGACCCTTTGAAGTCATATTGCATGGTACCCATTCCACGGGTTTCAACTACCCAGGTTTAAGGTATTCTTCCTTCAGCTAAAACATGCATGTGGAACCTAGAGTATGATCAACCATGTGATCGGGAGACGTGTTCAAATATGTCTCAGTTTTCGTACCCTGGTACTCGGGTGCAACATTCCAGACGCTTTACTAACACTCTCCCGACTTGGAGAGTCAGTCCCTTTAACCTCCTGTTTGGCCCAGTTTGCAATTTCTGCGGAAGATGAACAGGAATAGCGAGAACCAATGAGAGACTAGCTGGAGGTGTCTGGACGGGCAAATTTAACTCTCATTTCCCACCAGGAAGAGGAAATAACCAAAGGCTCAGCGTGCCGTGCCGGAACCAGATTAGGGCCTGAAGCCATCCTGCGGTGTTGCGGCCAGCTCACAAGAAAGCGAGTTGAAGAAAGGAGCTCAGGGGCACTGTAATTCACAAACCTGCAGAGTTATAAATGACAGCTATCGTCCAAAAATATACTGAAGTAAGGCTGCCAAGAGGACTTGCAAGCGGGGCAGAATTGCAGGAAACCGATTTCAGGAGGTAGACTGGAATTGCATTGAAAGCATAGGAAAAGAGGCAGAACGTCCACAATGATGCACTTGGCCAAAAAGGGCGTATGCGTTTTTTCCTGAATATATTCAGGAAAAAACGCATACGCCCTTTTTGGCCAACCAAGCAAGCTTGCAAAGGAAATCTGCACTACAATGAAGTCTCACTTCCCCCCGGTCAAAAGGGCCATCTGAAAAAAGTGTAAAATCCAGAAAGGCAGGACAGGCCATGGAGAACTGGGAGCCTTGTTATGCTGATGGGCGGGATGTAAATTGCCAACAGACACTCGGGAGAATTGTATGGTGTTTCCTGAAACATCTAAAAAACAAAGCAACAGAGCCTAGGGCACTTCCACTTATGGTCCTATAGCTTAGGGAAATTAAAATCAAAAAGACACAGCCACCCCAATGTTTGGGACGCCTCTGTTTACAAGAACCTCGTTTACCGTACAAGTTCAATATCACAGAAAGTGAAAAATGGATAAAGAACTTGTGGTACTTACGTACAATGCAGTATCACTCAGCAGTGAAATCTATGCCATCAGGCCCGTAGCAGCACAATGAGTGGATTCAGGTACGATGATTCTAACTGAAATAAGTCACACAGAAAAAGAAACATCATAAGATATCAGTAATACACGGAATGTAAACTTGGCTACACAGGAACTGAATTACAGAACAGAACAGGGTCTCAAATTTAGAAAACCAACTTATGCTTGTTTAAGGGTAAAGGTGAGTTGGGGTGCTGCATAAAACCAGAGATTGAAATGAGCACAGATAAAGTTCCTTAAGCCAAATATGGAATAGACAAGCGCTACTCCTTGCTCAACGAAATGGACTCAACACCGCATATTAAACGCCTAAGAATGTACCTGACTCTTAAGTATCTTAAAACCTATGGATTGCTATGTCTCCGAAAGAGAATCAAGCATGTGTACAGGGACATAAACGCAGCAGTGATAGGATTGGAGAGGTTCGGTGAGCAAATGAAGATCCTTTGAAGTCATATTGCATGGTACCCATTCCACGGGTTTCAACTACCCAGGTTTAAGGTATTCTTCCTTCAGCTAAAACATGCATGTGGAACCTAGAGTATGATCAACCATGTGATCGGGAGACGTGTTCAAATATGTCTCAGTTTTCGTACCCTGGTACTCGGGTGCAACATTCCAGACGCTTTACTAACACTCTCCCGACTTGGAGAGTCAGTCCCTTTAACCTCCTGTTTGGCCCAGTTTGCAATTTCTGCGGAAGATGAACAGGAATAGCGAGAACCAATGAGAGACTAGCTGGAGGTGTCTGGACGGGCAAATTTAACTCTCATTTCCCACCAGGAAGAGGAAATAACCAAAGGCTCAGCGTGCCGTGCCGGAACCAGATTAGGGCCTGAAGCCATCCTGCGGTGTTGCGGCCAGCTCACAAGAAAACGAGTTGAAGAAAGGAGCTCAGGGGCACTGTAATTCACAAACCTGCAGAGTTATAAATGACAACTATCGTCCAAAAATATACTGAAGTAAGGCTGCCAAGAGGACTTGAAAGCGGGGCAGAATTGCAGGAAACCGATTTCAGGAGGTAGACTGGAATTGCATTGAAAGCATAGGAAAAGAGGCAGAACGTCCACAATGATGCACTTGGCCAAAAAGGGCGTATGCGTTTTTTCCTGAATATATTCAGGAAAAAACGCATACGCCCTTTTTGGCCAACCAAGCAAGCTTGCAAAGGAAATCTGCACTACAATGAAGTCTCACTTCCCCCCGCCCCCGGTCAAAAGGGCCATCTGAAAAAAGTGTAAAATCCAGAAAGGCAGGACAGGCCATGGAGAACTGGGAGCCTTGTTATGCTGATGGGCGGGATGTAAACTGCCAACAGACACTCGGGAGAAGTGTATGGTGTTTCCTGAAACATCTAAAAAACAAAGCAACAGAGCCTAGGGCACTTCCACTTATGGTCCTATAGCTTAGGGAAATTAAAATCAAAAAGATACAGCCACCCCAATGTTTGGGACGCCTCTGTTTACAAGAACCTCGTTTACCATACAAGTTCAATATCACAGAAAGTGAAAAATGGATAAAGAACTTGTGGTACTTACGTACAATGCAGTATCACTCAGCAGTGAAATCTATGCCATCAGGCCCGTAGCAGCACAATGAGTGGATTCAGGTACGATGATTCTAACTGAAATAAGTCACACAGAAAAAGAAACATCATAAGATATCAGTAATACACGGAATGTAAACTTGGCTACACAGGAACTGAATTACAGAACAGAACAGGGTCTCAAATTTAGAAAACCAACTTATGCTTGTTTAAGGGTAAAGGTGAGTTGGGGTGCTGCATAAAACCAGAGATTGAAATGAGCACAGATAAAGTTCCTTAAGCCAAATATGGAATAGACAAGAGCTACTCCTTGCTCAACGAAATGGACTCAACACCGCATATTAAACGCCTAAGAATGTACCTGACTCTTAAGTATCTTAAAACCTATGGATTGCTATGTCTCCGAAAGAGAATCAAGCATGTGTACAGGGACATAAACGCAGCAGTGATAGGATTGGAGAGGTTCGGTGAGCAAATGAAGACCCTTTGAAGTCATATTGCATGGTACCCATTCCACGGGTTTCAACTACCCAGGTTTAAGGTATTCTTCCTTCAGCTAAAACATGCATGTGGAACCTAGAGTATGATCAACCATGTGATCGGGAGACGTGTTCAAATATGTCTCAGTTTTCGTACCCTGGTACTCGGATGCAACATTCCAGACGCTTTACTAACACTCTCCCGACTTGGAGAGTCAGTCCCTTTAACCTCCTGTTTGGCCCAGTTTGCAATTTCTGCGGAAGATGAACAGGAATAGCGAGAACCAATGAGAGACTAGCTGGAGGTGTCTGGACGGGCAAATTTAACTCTCATTTCCCACCAGGAAGAGGAAATAACCAAAGGCTCAGCGTGCCGTGCCGGAACCAGATTAGGGCCTGAAGCCATCCTGCGGTGTTGCGGCCAGCTCACAAGAAAACGAGTTGAAGAAAGGAGCTCAGGGGCACTGTAATTCACAAACCTGCAGAGTTATAAATGACAACTATCGTCCAAAAATATACTGAAGTAAGGCTGCCAAGAGGACTTGAAAGCGGGGCAGAATTGCAGGAAACCGATTTCAGGAGGTAGACTGGAATTGCATTGAAAGCATAGGAAAAGAGGCAGAACGTCCACAATGATGCACTTGGCCAAAAAGGGCGTATGCGTTTTTTCCTGAATATATTCAGGAAAAAACGCATACGCCCTTTTTGGCCAACCAAGCAAGCTTGCAAAGGAAATCTGCACTACAATGAAGTCTCACTTCCCCCCGCCCCCGGTCAAAAGGGCCATCTGAAAAAAGTGTAAAATCCAGAAAGGCAGGACAGGCCATGGAGAACTGGGAGCCTTGTTATGCTGATGGGCGGGATGTAAACTGCCAACAGACACTCGGGAGAAGTGTATGGTGTTTCCTGAAACATCTAAAAAACAAAGCAACAGAGCCTAGGCCACTTCCACTTATGGTCCTATAGCTTAGGGAAATTAAAATCAAAAAGATACAGCCACCCCAATGTTTGGGACGCCTCTGTTTACAAGAACCTCGTTTACCGTACAAGTTCAATATCACAGAAAGTGAAAAATGGATAAAGAACTTGTGGTACTTACGTACAATGCAGTATCACTCAGCAGTGAAATCTATGTCATCAGGCCCGTAGCAGCACAATGAGTGGATTCAGGTACGATGATTCTAACTGAAATAAGTCACACAGAAAAAGAAACATCATAAGATATCAGTAATACACGGAATGTAAACTTGGCTACACAGGAACTGAATTACAGAACAGAACAGGGTCTCAAATTTAGAAAACCAACTTATGCTTGTTTAAGGGTAAAGGTGAGTTGGGGTGCTGCATAAAACCAGAGATTGAAATGAGCACAGATAAAGTTCCTTAAGCCAAATATGGAATAGACAAGAGCTACTCCTTGCTCAACGAAATGGACTCAACACCGCATATTAAACGCCTAAGAATGTACCTGACTCTTAAGTATCTTAAAACCTGCTATGTCTCCGAAAGAGAATCAAGCATGTGTACAGGGACATAAACGCAGCAGTGATAGGATTGGAGAGGTTCGGTGAGCAAATGAAGACCCTTTGAAGTCATATTGCATGGTACCCATTCCACGGGTTTCAACTACCCAGGTTTAAGGTATTCTTCCTTCAGCTAAAACATGCATGTGGAACCTAGAGTATGATCAACCATGTGATCGGGAGACGTGTTCAAATATGTCTCAGTTTTCGTACCTGGTACTCGGGTGCAACATTCCAGACGCCTTACTAACACTCTCCCGACTTGGAGAGTCAGTCCCTTTAACCTCCTGTTTGGCCCAGTTTGCAATTTCTGCGGAAGATGAACAGGAATAGCGAGAACCAATGAGAGACTAGCTGGAGGTGTCTGGACGGGCAAATTTAACTCTCATTTCCCACCAGGAAGAGGAAATAACCAAAGGCTCAGCGTGCCGTGCCGGAACAAGATTAGGGCCTGAAGCCATCCTGCGGTGTTGCGGCCAGCTCACAAGAAAACGAGTTGAAGAAAGGAGCTCAGGGGCACTGTAATTCACAAACCTGCAGAGTTATAAATGACAACTATCGTCCAAAAATATACTGAAGTAAGGCTGCCAAGAGGACTTGAAAGCGGGGCAGAATTGCAGGAAACCGATTTCAGGAGGTAGACTGGAATTGCATTGAAAGCATAGGAAAAGAGGCAGAACGTCCACAATGATGCACTTGGCCAAAAAGGGCGTATGCGTTTTTTCCTGAATATATTCAGGAAAAAACGCATACGCCCTTTTTGGCCAACCAAGCAAGCTTGCAAAGGAAATCTGCACTACAATGAAGTCTCACTTCCCCCCGCCCCCGGTCAAAAGGGCCATCTGAAAAAAGTGTAAAATCCAGAAAGGCAGGACAGGCCATGGAGAACTGGGAGCCTTGTTATGCTGATGGGCGGGATGTAAACTGCCAACAGACACTCGGGAGAAGTGTATGGTGTTTCCTGAAACATCTAAAAAACAAAGCAACAGAGCCTAGGCCACTTCCACTTATGGTCCTATAGCTTAGGGAAATTAAAATCAAAAAGATACAGCCACCCCAATGTTTGGGACGCCTCTGTTTACAAGAACCTCGTTTACCATACAAGTTCAATATCACAGAAAGTGAAAAATGGATAAAGAACTTGTGGTACTTACGTACAATGCAGTATCACTCAGCAGTGAAATCTATGCCATCAGGCCCGTAGCAGCACAATGAGTGGATTCAGGTACGATGATTCTAACTGAAATAAGTCACACAGAAAAAGAAACATCATAAGATATCAGTAATACACGGAATGTAAACTTGGCTACACAGGAACTGAATTACAGAACAGAACAGGGTCTCAAATTTAGAAAACCAACTTATGCTTGTTTAAGGGTAAAGGTGAGTTGGGGTGCTGCATAAAACCAGAGATTGAAATGAGCACAGATAAAGTTCCTTAAGCCAAATATGGAATAGACAAGAGCTACTCCTTGCTCAACGAAATGGACTCAACACCGCATATTAAACGCCTAAGAATGTACCTGACTCTTAAGTATCTTAAAACCTATGGATTGCTATGTCTCCGAAAGAGAATCAAGCATGTGTACAGGGACATAAACGCAGCAGTGATAGGATTGGAGAGGTTCGGTGAGCAAATGAAGACCCTTTGAAGTCATATTGCATGGTACCCATTCCACGGGTTTCAACTACCCAGGTTTAAGGTATTCTTCCTTCAGCTAAAACATGCATGTGGAACCTAGAGTATGATCAACCATGTGATCGGGAGACGTGTTCAAATATGTCTCAGTTTTCGTACCCTGGTACTCGGGTGCAACATTCCAGACGCTTTACTAACACTCTCCCGACTTGGAGAGTCAGTCCCTTTAACCTCCTGTTTGGCCCAGTTTGCAATTTCTGCGGAAGATGAACAGGAATAGCGAGAACCAATGAGAGACTAGCTGGAGGTGTCTGGACGGGCAAATTTAACTCTCATTTCCCACCAGGAAGAGGAAATAACCAAAGGCTCAGCGTGCCGTGCCGGAACCAGATTAGGGCCTGAAGCCATCCTGCGGTGTTGCGGCCAGCTCACAAGAAAACGAGTTGAAGAAAGGAGCTCAGGGGCACTGTAATTCACAAACCTGCAGAGTTATAAATGACAACTATCGTCCAAAAATATACTGAAGTAAGGCTGCCAAGAGGACTTGAAAGCGGGGCAGAATTGCAGGAAACCGATTTCAGGAGGTAGACTGGAATTGCATTGAAAGCATAGGAAAAGAGGCAGAACGTCCACAATGATGCACTTGGCCAAAAAGGGCGTATGCGTTTTTTCCTGAATATATTCAGGAAAAAACGCATACGCCCTTTTTGGCCAACCAAGCAAGCTTGCAAAGGAAATCTGCACTACAATGAAGTCTCACTTCCCCCCCCCCCCGGTCAAAAGGGCCATCTGAAAAAAGTGTAAAATCCAGAAAGGCAGGACAGGCCATGGAGAACTGGGAGCCTTGTTATGCTGATGGGCGGGATGTAAACTGCCAACAGACACTCGGGAGAAGTGTATGGTGTTTCCTGAAACATCTAAAAAACAAAGCAACAGAGCCTAGGCCACTTCCACTTATGGTCCTATAGCTTAGGGAAATTAAAATCAAAAAGATACAGCCACCCCAATGTTTGGGACGCCTCTGTTTACAAGAACCTCGTTTACCGTACAAGTTCAATATCACAGAAAGTGAAAAATGGATAAAGAACTTGTGGTACTTACGTACAATGCAGTATCACTCAGCAGTGAAATCTATGTCATCAGGCCCATAGCAGCACAATGAGTGGATTCAGGTACGATGATTCTAACTGAAATAAGTCACACAGAAAAAGAAACATCATAAGATATCAGTAATACACGGAATGTAAACTTGGCTACACAGGAACTGAATTACAGAACAGAACAGGGTCTCAAATTTAGAAAACCAACTTATGCTTGTTTAAGGGTAAAGGTGAGTTGGGGTGCTGCATAAAACCAGAGATTGAAATGAGCACAGATAAAGTTCCTTAAGCCAAATATGGAATAGACAAGAGCTACTCCTTGCTCAACGAAATGGACTCAACACCGCATATTAAACGCCTAAGAATGTACCTGACTCTTAAGTATCTTAAAACCTATGGATTGCTATGTCTCTGAAAGAGAATCAAGCATGTGTACAGGGACATAAACGCAGCAGTGATAGGATTGGAGAGGTTCGGTGAGCAAATGAAGACCCTTTGAAGTCATATTGCATGGTACCCATTCCACGGGTTTCAACTACCCAGGTTTAAGGTATTCTTCCTTCAGCTAAAACATGCATGTGGAACCTAGAGTATGATCAACCATGTGATCGGGAGACGTGTTCAAATATGTCTCAGTTTTCGTACCCTGGTACTCGGGTGCAACATTCCAGACGCTTTACTAACACTCTCCCGACTTGGAGAGTCAGTCCCTTTAACCTCCTGTCTGGCCCAGTTTGCAATTTCTGCGGAAGATGAACAGGAATAGCGAGAACCAATGAGAGACTAGCTGGAGGTGTCTGGACGGGCAAATTTAACTCTCATTTCCCACCAGGAAGAGGAAATAACCAAAGGCTCAGCGTGCCGTGCCGGAACCAGATTAGGGCCTGAAGCCATCCTGCGGTGTTGCGGCCAGCTCACAAGAAAACGAGTTGAAGAAAGGAGCTCAGGGGCACTGTAATTCACAAACCTGCAGAGTTATAAATGACAACTATCGTCCAAAAATATACTGAAGTAAGGCTGCCAAGAGGACTTGAAAGCGGGGCAGAATTGCAGGAAACCGATTTCAGGAGGTAGACTGGAATTGCATTGAAAGCATAGGAAAAGAGGCAGAACGTCCACAATGATGCACTTGGCCAAAAAGGGCGTATGCGTTTTTTCCTGAATATATTCAGGAAAGAACGCATACGCCCTTTTTGGCCAACCAAGCAAGCTTGCAAAGGAAATCTGCACTACAATGAAGTCTCACATCCCTCCCCCCCCCGGTCAAAAGGGCCATCTGAAAAAAGTGTAAAATCCAGAAAGGCAGGACAGGCCATGGAGAACTGGGAGCCTTGTTATGCTGATGGGCGGGATGTAAACTGCCAACAGACACTCGGGAGAAGTGTATGGTGTTTCCTGAAACATCTAAAAAACAAAGCAACAGAGCCTAGGGCACTTCCACTTATGGTCCTATAGCTTAGGGAAATTAAAATCAAAAAGATACAGCCACCCCAATGTTTGGGACGCCTCTGTTTACAAGAACCTCGTTTACCGTACAAGTTCAATATCACAGAAAGTGAAAAATGGATAAAGAACTTGTGGTACTTACGTACAATGCAGTATCACTCAGCAGTGAAATCTATGTCATCAGGCCCGTAGCAGCACAATGAGTGGATTCAGGTACGATGATTCTAACTGAAATAAGTCACACAGAAAAAGAAACATCATACGATATCAGTAATACACGGAATGTAAACTTGGCTACACAGGAACTGAATTACAGAACAGAACAGGGTCTCAAATTTAGAAAACCAACTTATGCTTGTTTAAGGGTAAAGGTGAGTTGGGGTGCTGCATAAAACCAGAGATTGAAATGAGCACAGATAAAGTTCCTTAAGCCAAATATGGAATAGACAAGAGCTACTCCTTGCTCAACGAAATGGACTCAACACCGCATATTAAACGCCTAAGAATGTACCTGACTCTTAAGTATCTTAAAACCTATGGATTGCTATGTCTCCGAAAGAGAATCAAGCATGTGTACAGGGACATAAACGCAGCAGTGATAGGATTGGAGAGGTTCGGTGAGCAAATGAAGACCCTTTGAAGTCATATTGCATGGTACCTATTCCACGGGTTTCAACTACCCAGGTTTAAGGTATTCTTCCTTCAGCTAAAACATGCATGTGGAACCTAGAGTATGATCAACCATGTGATCGGGAGACGTGTTCAAATATGTCTCAGTTTTCGTACCCTGGTACTCGGGTGCAACATTCCAGACGCTTTACTAACACTCTCCCGACTTGGAGAGTCAGTCCCTTTAACCTCCTGTTTGGCCCAGTTTGCAATTTCTGCGGAAGATGAACAGGAATAGCGAGAACCAATGAGAGACTAGCTGGAGGTGTCTGGACGGGCAAATTTAACTCTCATTTCCCACCAGGAAGAGGAAATAACCAAAGGCTCAGCGTGCCGTGCCGGAACCAGATTAGGGCCTGAAGCCATCCTGCGGTGTTGCGGCCAGCTCACAAGAAAACGAGTTGAAGAAAGGAGCTCAGGGGCACTGTAATTCACAAACCTGCAGAGTTATAAATGACAACTATCGTCCAAAAATATACTGAAGTAAGGCTGCCAAGAGGACTTGAAAGCGGGGCAGAATTGCAGGAAACCGATTTCAGGAGGTAGACTGGAATTGCATTGAAAGCATAGGAAAAGAGGCAGAACGTCCACAATGATGCACTTGGCCAAAAAGGGCGTATGCGTTTTTTCCTGAATATATTCAGGAAAAAACGCATATGCCCTTTTTGGCCAACCAAGCAAGCTTGCAAAGGAAATCTGCACTACAATGAAGTCTCACTTCCCCCCGGTCAAAAGGGCCATCTGAAAAAAGTGTAAAATCCAGAAAGGCAGGACAGGCCATGGAGAACTGGGAGCCTTGTTATGCTGATGGGCGGGATGTAAACTGCCAACTGACACTCGGGAGAAGTGTATGGTGTTTCCTGAAACATCTAAAAAACAAAGCAACAGAGCCTAGGGCACTTCCACTTATGGTCCTATAGCTTAGGGAAATTAAAATCAAAAAGACACAGCCACCCCAATGTTTGGGACGCCTCTGTTTACAAGAACCTCGTTTACCGTACAAGTTCAATATCACAGAAAGTGAAAAATGGATAAAGAACTTGTGGTACTTACGTACAATGCAGTATCACTCAGCAGTGAAATCTATGTCATCAGGCCCGTAGCAGCACAATGAGTGGATTCAGGTACGATGATTCTAACTGAAATAAGTCACACAGAAAAAGAAACATCATAAGATATCAGTAATACACGGAATGTAAACTTGGCTACACAGGAACTGAATTACAGAACAGAACAGGGTCTCAAATTTAGAAAACCAACTTATGCTTGTTTAAGGGTAAAGGTGAGTTGGGGTGCTGCATAAAACCAGAGATTGAAATGAGCACAGATAAAGTTCCTTAAGCCAAATATGGAATAGACAAGAGCTACTCCTTGCTCAACGAAATGGACTCAACACCGCATATTAAACGCCTAAGAATGTACCTGACTCTTAAGTATCTTAAAACCTATGGATTGCTATGTCTCCGAAAGAGAATCAAGCATGTGTACAGGGACATAAACGCAGCAGTGATAGGATTGGAGAGGTTCGGTGAGCAAATGAAGACCCTTTGAAGTCATATTGCATGGTACCCATTCCACGGGTTTCAACTACCCAGGTTTAAGGTATTCTTCCTTCAGCTAAAACATGCATGTGGAACCTAGAGTATGATCAACCATGTGATCGGGAGACGTGTTCAAATATGTCTCAGTTTTCGTACCCTGGTACTCGGGTGCAACATTCCAGACGCTTTACTAACACTCTCCCGACTTGGAGAGTCAGTCCCTTTAAGCTCCTGTTTGGCCCAGTTTGCAATTTCTGCGGAAGATGAACAGGAATAGCGAGAACCAATGAGAGACTAGCTGGAGGTGTCTGGACGTGCAAATTTAACTCTCATTTCCCACCAGGAAGAGGAAATAACCAAAGGCTCAGCGTGCCGTGCCGGAACCAGATTAGGGCCTGAAGCCATCCTGCGGTGTTGCGGCCAGCTCACAAGAAAACGAGTTGAAGAAAGGAGCTCAGGGGCACTGTAATTCACAAACCTGCAGAGTTATAAATGACAACTATCGTCCAAAAATATACTGAAGTAAGGCTGCCAAGAGGACTTGAAAGCGGGGCAGAATTGCAGGAAACCGATTTCAGGAGGTAGACTGGAATTGCATTGAAAGCATAGGAAAAGAGGCAGAACGTCCACAATGATGCACTTGGCCAAAAAGGGCGTATGCGTTTTTTCCTGAATATATTCAGGAAAAAACGCATACGCCCTTTTTGGCCAACCAAGCAAGCTTGCAAAGGAAATCTACACTACAATGAAGTCTCACTTCCCCCCGGTCAAAAGGGCCATCTGAAAAAAGTGTAAAATCCAGAAAGGCAGGACAGGCCATGGAGAACTGGGAGCCTTGTTATGCTGATGGGCGGGATGTAAATTGCCAACAGACACTCGGGAGAAGTGTATGGTGTTTCCTGAAACATCTAAAAAACAAAGCAACAGAGCCTAGGGCACTTCCACTTATGGTCCTATAGCTTAGGGAAATTAAAATCAAAAAGACACAGCCACCCCAATGTTTGGGACGCCTCTGTTTACAAGAACCTCGTTTACCGTACAAGTTCAATATCACAGAAAGTGAAAAATGGATAAAGAACTTGTGGTACTTACGTACAATGCAGTATCACTCAGCAGTGAAATCTATGTCATCAGGCCCGTAGCAGCACAATGAGTGGATTCAGGTACGATGATTCTAACTGAAATAAGTCACACAGAAAAAGAAACATCATAAGATATCAGTAATACACGGAATGTAAACTTGGCTACACAGGAACTGAATTACAGAACAGAACAGGGTCTCAAATTTAGAAAACCAACTTATGCTTGTTTAAGGGTAAAGGTGAGTTGGGGTGCTGCATAAAACCAGAGATTGAAATGAGCACAGATAAAGTTCCTTAAGCCAAATATGGAATAGACAAGAGCTACTCCTTGCTCAACGAAATGGACTCAACACCGCATATTAAACGCCTAAGAATGTACCTGACTCTTAAGTATCTTAAAACCTATGGATTGCTATGTCTCCGAAAGAGAATCAAGCATGTGTACAGGGACATAAACGCAGCAGTGATAGGATTGGAGAGGTTCGGTGAGCAAATGAAGACCCTTTGAAGTCATATTGCATGGTACCCATTCCACGGGTTTCAACTACCCAGGTTTAAGGTATTCTTCCTTCAGCTAAAACATGCATGTGGAACCTAGAGTATGATCAACCATGTGATCGGGAGACGTGTTCAAATATGTCTCAGTTTTCGTACCCTGGTACTCGGGTGCAACATTCCAGACGCTTTACTAACACTCTCCCGACTTGGAGAGTCAGTCCCTTTAACCTCCTGTTTGGCCCAGTTTGCAATTTCTGCAGAAGATGAACAGGAATAGCGAGAACCAATGAGAGACTAACTGGAGGTGTCTGGACGGGCAAATTTAACTCTCATTTCCCACCAGGAAGAGGAAATAACCAAAGGCTCAGCGTGCCGTGCCAGAACCAGATTAGGGCCTGAAGCCATCCTGCGGTGTTGCGGCCAGCTCACAAGAAAGCGAGTTGAAGAAAGGAGCTCAGGGGCACTGTAATTCACAAACCTGCAGAGTTATAAATGACAACTATCGTCCAAAAATATACTGAAGTAAGGCTGCCAAGAGGACTTGAAAGCGGGGCAGAATTGCAGGAAACCGATTTCAGGAGGTAGACTGGAATTGCATTGAAAGCATAGGAAAAGAGGCAGAACGTCCACAATGATGCACTTGGCCAAAAAGGGCGTATGCGTTTTTTCCTGAATATATTCAGGAAAAAACGCATACGCCCTTTTTGGCCAACCAAGCAAGCTTGCAAAGGAAATCTGCACTACAATGAAGTCTCACTTCCCCCCGGTCAAAAGGGCCATCTGAAAAAAGTGTAAAATCCAGAAAGGCAGGACAGGCCATGGAGAACTGGGAGCCTTGTTATGCTGATGGGCGGGATGTAAACTGCCAACAGACACTCGGGAGAAGTGTATGGTGTTTCCTGAAACATCTAAAAAACAAAGCAACAGAGCCTAGGGCACTTCCACTTATGGTCCTATAGCTTAGGGAAATTAAAATCAAAAAGACACAGCCACCCCAATGTTTGGGACGCCTCTGTTTACAAGAACCTCGTTTACCGTACAAGTTCAATATCACAGAAAGTGAAAAATGGATAAAGAACTTGTGGTACTTACGTACAATGCAGTATCACTCAGCAGTGAAATCTATGTCATCAGGCCCGTAGCAGCACAATGAGTGGATTCAGGTACGATGATTCTAACTGAAATAAGTCACACAGAAAAAGAAACATCATAAGATATCAGTAATACACGGAATGTAAACTTGGCTACACAGGAACTGAATTACAGAACAGAACAGGGTCTCAAATTTAGAAAACCAACTTATGCTTGTTTAAGGGTAAAGGTGAGTTGGGGTGCTGCATAAAACCAGAGATTGAAATGAGCACAGATAAAGTTCCTTAAGCCAAATATGGAATAGACAAGAGCTACTCCTTGCTCAACGAAATGGACTCAACACCGCATATTAAACGCCTAAGAATGTACCTGACTCTTAAGTATCTTAAAACCGATGGATTGCTATGTCTCCGAAAGAGAATCAAGCATGTGTACAGGGACATAAACGCAGCAGTGATAGGATTGGAGAGGTTCGGTGAGCAAATGAAGACCCTTTGAAGTCATATTGCATGGTACCCATTCCACGGGTTTCAACTACCCAGGTTTAAGGTATTCTTCCTTCAGCTAAAACATGCATGTGGAACCTAGAGTATGATCAACCATGTGATCGGGAGACGTGTTCAAATATGTCTCAGTTTTCGTACCCTGGTACTCGGGTGCAACATTCCAGACGCTTTACTAACACTCTCCCGACTTGGAGAGTCAGTCCCTTTAACCTCCTGTTTGGCCCAGTTTGCAATTTCTGCGGAAGATGAACAGGAATAGCGAGAACCAATGAGAGACTAGCTGGAGGTGTCTGGACGTGCAAATTTAACTCTCATTTCCCACCAGGAAGAGGAAATAACCAAAGGCTCAGCGTGCCGTGCCGGAACCAGATTAGGGCCTGAAGCCATCCTGCGGTGTTGCGGCCAGCTCACAAGAAAACGAGTTGAAGAAAGGAGCTCAGGGGCACTGTAATTCACAAACCTGCAGAGTTATAAATGACAACTATCGTCCAAAAGTATACTGAAGTAAGGCTGCCAAGAGGACTTGAAAGCGGGGCAGAATTGCAGGAAACCGATTTCAGGAGGTAGACTGGAATTGCATTGAAAGCATAGGAAAAGAGGCAGAACGTCCACAATGATGCACTTGGCCAAAAAGGGCGTATGCGTTTTTTCCTGAATATATTCAGGAAAAAACGCATACGCCCTTTTTGGCCAACCAAGCAAGCTTGCAAAGGAAATCTACACTACAATGAAGTCTCACTTCCCCCCGGTCAAAAGGGCCATCTGAAAAAAGTGTAAAATCCAGAAAGGCAGGACAGGCCATGGAGAACTGGGAGCCTTGTTATGCTGATGGGCGGGATGTAAATTGCCAACAGACACTCGGGAGAAGTGTATGGTGTTTCCTGAAACATCTAAAAAACAAAGCAACAGAGCCTAGGGCACTTCCACTTATGGTCCTATAGCTTAGGGAAATTAAAATCAAAAAGACACAGCCACCCCAATGTTTGGGACGCCTCTGTTTACAAGAACCTCGTTTACCGTACAAGTTCAATATCACAGAAAGTGAAAAATGGATAAAGAACTTGTGGTACTTACGTACAATGCAGTATCACTCAGCAGTGAAATCTATGTCATCAGGCCCGTAGCAGCACAATGAGTGGATTCAGGTACGATGATTCTAACTGAAATAAGTCACACAGAAAAAGAAACATCATAAGATATCAGTAATACACGGAATGTAAACTTGGCTACACAGGAACTGAATTACAGAACAGAACAGGGTCTCAAATTTAGAAAACCAACTTATGCTTGTTTAAGGGTAAAGGTGAGTTGGGGTGCTGCATAAAACCAGAGATTGAAATGAGCACAGATAAAGTTCCTTAAGCCAAATATGGAATAGACAAGAGCTACTCCTTGCTCAACGAAATGGACTCAACACCGCATATTAAACGCCTAAGAATGTACCTGACTCTTAAGTATCTTAAAACCTATGGATTGCTATGTCTCCGAAAGAGAATCAAGCATGTGTACAGGGACATAAACGCAGCAGTGATAGGATTGGAGAGGTTCGGTGAGCAAATGAAGACCCTTTGAAGTCATATTGCATGGTACCCATTCCACGGGTTTCAACTACCCAGGTTTAAGGTATTCTTCCTTCAGCTAAAACATGCATGTGGAACCTAGAGTATGATCAACCATGTGATCGGGAGACGTGTTCAAATATGTCTCAGTTTTCGTACCCTGGTACTCGGGTGCAACATTCCAGACGCTTTACTAACACTCTCCCGACTTGGAGAGTCAGTCCCTTTAACCTCCTGTTTGGCCCAGTTTGCAATTTCTGCAGAAGATGAACAGGAATAGCGAGAACCAATGAGAGACTAACTGGAGGTGTCTGGACGGGCAAATTTAACTCTCATTTCCCACCAGGAAGAGGAAATAACCAAAGGCTCAGCGTGCCGTGCCAGAACCAGATTAGGGCCTGAAGCCATCCTGCGGTGTTGCGGCCAGCTCACAAGAAAACGAGTTGAAGAAAGGAGCTCAGGGGCACTGTAATTCACAAACCTGCAGAGTTATAAATGACAACTATCGTCCAAAAATATACTGAAGTAAGGCTGCCAAGAGGACTTGAAAGCGGGGCAGAATTGCAGGAAACCGATTTCAGGAGGTAGACTGGAATTGCATTGAAAGCATAGGAAAAGAGGCAGAACGTCCACAATGATGCACTTGGCCAAAAAGGGCGTATGCGTTTTTTCCTGAATATATTCAGGAAAAAACGCATACGCCCTTTTTGGCCAACCAAGCAAGCTTGCAAAGGAAATCTGCACTACAATGAAGTCTCACTTCCCCCCGGTCAAAAGGGCCATCTGAAAAAAGTGTAAAATCCAGAAAGGCAGGACAGGCCATGGAGAACTGGGAGCCTTTTTATGCTGATGGGCGGGATGTAAACTGCCAACAGACACTCGGGAGAAGTGTATGGTGTTTCCTGAAACATCTAAAAAACAAAGCAACAGAGCCTAGGGCACTTCCACTTATGGTCCTATAGCTTAGGGAAATTAAAATCAAAAAGACACAGCCACCCCAATGTTTGGGACGCCTCTGTTTACAAGAACCTCGTTTACCGTACAAGTTCAATATCACAGAAAGTGAAAAATGGATAAAGAACTTGTGGTACTTACGTACAATGCAGTATCACTCAGCAGTGAAATCTATGTCATCAGGCCCGTAGCAGCACAATGAGTGGATTCAGGTACGATGATTCTAACTGAAATAAGTCACACAGAAAAAGAAACATCATAAGATATCAGTAATACACGGAATGTAAACTTGGCTACACAGGAACTGAATTACAGAACAGAACAGGGTCTCAAATTTAGAAAACCAACTTATGCTTGTTTAAGGGTAAAGGTGAGTTGGGGTGCTGCATAAAACCAGAGATTGAAATGAGCACAGATAAAGTTCCTTAAGCCAAATATGGAATAGACAAGAGCTACTCCTTGCTCAACGAAATGGACTCAACACCGCATATTAAACGCCTAAGAATGTACCTGACTCTTAAGTATCTTAAAACCGATGGATTGCTATGTCTCCGAAAGAGAATCAAGCATGTGTACAGGGACATAAACGCAGCAGTGATAGGATTGGAGAGGTTCGGTGAGCAAATGAAGACCCTTTGAAGTCATATTGCATGGTACCCATTCCACGGGTTTCAACTACCCAGGTTTAAGGTATTCTTCCTTCAGCTAAAACATGCATGTGGAACCTAGAGTATGATCAACCATGTGATCGGGAGACGTGTTCAAATATGTCTCAGTTTTCGTACCCTGGTACTCGGGTGCAACATTCCAGACGCTTTACTAACACTCTCCCGACTTGGAGAGTCAGTCCCTTTAACCTCCTGTTTGGCCCAGTTTGCAATTTCTGCGGAAGATGAACAGGAATAGCGAGAACCAATGAGAGACTAACTGGAGGTGTCTGGACGGGCAAATTTAACTCTCATTTCCCACCAGGAAGAGGAAATAACCAAAGGCTCAGCGTGCCGTGCCGGAACCAGATTAGGGCCTGAAGCCATCCTGCGGTGTTGCGGCCAGCTCACAAGAAAACGAGTTGAAGAAAGGAGCTCAGGGGCACTGTAATTCACAAACCTGCAGAGTTATAAATGACAACTATCGTCCAAAAATATACTGAAGTAAGGCTGCCAAGAGGACTTGAAAGCGGGGCAGAATTGCAGGAAACCGATTTCAGGAGGTAGACTGGAATTGCATTGAAAGCATAGGAAAAGAGGCAGAACGTCCACAATGATGCACTTGGCCAAAAAGGGCGTATGCGTTTTTTCCTGAATATATTCAGGAAAAAACGCATACGCCCTTTTTGGCCAACCAAGCAAGCTTGCAAAGGAAATCTGCACTACAATGAAGTCTCACTTCCCCCCGGTCAAAAGGGCCATCTGAAAAAAGTGTAAAATCCAGCAAGGCAGGACAGGCCATGGAGAACTGGGAGCCTTGTTATGCTGATGGGCGGGATGTAAATTGCCAACAGACACTCGGGAGAAGTGTATGGTGTTTCCTGAAACATCTAAAAAACAAAGCAACAGAGCCTAGGGCACTTCCACTTATGGTCCTATAGATTAGGGAAATTAAAATCAAAAAGATACAGCCACCCCAATGTTTGGGACGCCTCTGTTTACAAGAACCTCGTTTACCGTACAAGTTCAATATCACAGAAAGTGAAAAATGGATAAAGAACTTGTGGTACTTATGTACAATGCAGTATCACTCAGCAGTGAAATCTATGTCATCAGGCCCGTAGCAGCACAATGAGTGGATTCAGGTACGATGATTCTAACTGAGATAAGTCACACAGAAAAAGAAACATCATACGATATCAGTAATACACGGAATGTAAACTTGGCTACACAGGAACTGAATTACAGAACAGAACAGGGTCTCAAATTTAGAAAACCAACTTATGCTTGTTTAAGGGTAAAGGTGAGTTGGGGTGCTGCATAAAACCAGAGATTGAAATGAGCACAGATAAAGTTCCTTAAGCCAAATATGGAATAGACAAGAGCTACTCCTTGCTCAACGAAATGGACTCAACACCGCATATTAAACGCCTAAGAATGTACCTGACTCTTAAGTATCTTAAAACCTATGGATTGCTATGTCTCCGAAAGAGAATCAAGCATGTGTACAGGGACATAAACGCAGCAGTGATAGGATTGGAGAGGTTCGGTGAGCAAATGAAGACCCTTTGAAGTCATATTGCATGGTACCCATTCCACGGGTTTCAACTACCCAGGTTTAAGGTATTCTTCCTTCAGCTAAAACATGCATGTGGAACCTAGAGTATGATCAACCATGTGATCGGGAGACGTGTTCAAATATGTCTCAGTTTTCGTACCCTGGTACTCGGGTGCAACATTCCAGACGCTTTACTAACACTCTCCCGACTTGGAGAGTCAGTCCCTTTAACCTCCTGTTTGGCCCAGTTTGCAATTTCTGCGGAAGATGAACAGGAATAGCGAGAACCAATGAGAGACTAGCTGGAGGTGTCTGGACGGGCAAATTTAACTCCCATTTCCCACCAGGAAGAGGAAAGAACCAAAGGCTCAGCGTGCCGTGCCGGAACCAGATTAGGGCCTGAAGCCATCCTGCGGTGTTGCGGCCAGCTCACAAGAAAGCGAGTTGAAGAAAGGAGCTCAGGGGCACTGTAATTCACAAACCTGCAGAGTTATAAATGACAACTATCGTCCAAAAATATACTGAAGTAAGGCTGCCAAGAGGACTTGAAAGCGGGGCAGAATTGCAGGAAACCGATTTCAGGAGGTAGACTGGAATTGCATTGAAAGCATAGGAAAAGAGGCAGAACGTCCACAATGATGCACTTGGCCAAAAAGGGCGTATGCGTTTTTTCCTGAATATATTCAGGAAAAAACGCATACGCCCTTTTTGTCCAACCAAGCAAGCTTGCAAAGGAAATCTGCACTACAATGAAGTCTCACTTCCCCCCGGTCAAAAGGGCCATCTGAAAAAAGTGTAAAATCCAGAAAGGCAGGACAGGCCATGGAGAACTGGGAGCCTTGTTATGCTGATGGGCGGGATGTAAATTGCCAACAGACACTCGGGAGAAGTGTATGGTGTTTCCTGAAACATCTAAAAAACAAAGCAACAGAGCCTAGGGCACTTCCACTTATGGTCCTATAGCTTAGGGAAATTAAAATCAAAAAGACACAGCCACCCCAATGTTTGGGACGCCTCTGTTTACAAGAACCTCGTTTACCGTACAAGTTCAATATCACAGAAAGTGAAAAATGGATAAAGAACTTGTGGTACTTACGTACAATGCAGTATCACTCAGCAGTGAAATCTATGTCATCAGGCCCGTAGCAGCACAATGAGTGGATTCAGGTACGATGATTCTAACTGAGATAAGTCACACAGAAAAAGAAACATCATACGATATCAGTAATACACGGAATGTCAACTTGGCTACACAGGAACTGAATTACAGAACAGAACAGGGTCTCAAATTTAGAAAACCAACTTATGCTTGTTTAAGGGTAAGGGTGAGTTGGGGTGCTGCATAAAACCAGAGATTGAAATGAGCACAGATAAAGTTCCTTAAGCCAAATATGGAATACACAAGAGCTACTCCTTGCTCAACGAAATGGACTCAACACCGCATATTAAACGCCTAAGAATGTACCTGACTCTTAAGTATCTTAAAACCTATGGATTGCTATGTCTCCGAAAGAGAATCAAGCATGTGTACAGGGACATAAACGCAGCAGTGATAGGATTGGAGAGGTTCGGTGAGCAAATGAAGACCCTTTGAAGTCATATTGCATGGTACCCATTCCACGGGTTTCAACTACCCAGGTTTAAGGTATTCTTCCTTCAGCTAAAACATGCATGTGGAACCTAGAGTATGATCAACCATGTGATCGGGAGACGTGTTCAAATATGTCTCAGTTTTCGTACCCTGGTACTCGGGTGCAACATTCCAGACGCTTTACTAACACTCTCCCGACTTGGAGAGTCAGTCCCTTTAACCTCCTGTCTGGCCCAGTTTGCAATTTCTGCGGAAGATGAACAGGAATAGCGAGAACCAATGAGAGACTAGCTGGAGGTGTCTGGACGGGCAAATTTAACTCTCATTTCCCACCAGGAAGAGGAAAGAACCAAAGGCTCAGCGTGCCGTGCCGGAACCAGATTAGGGCCTGAAGCCATCCTGCGGTGTTGCGGCCAGCTCACAAGAAAACGAGTTGAAGAAAGGAGCTCAGGGGCACTGTAATTCACAAACCTGCAGAGTTATAAATGACAACTATCGTCCAAAAATATACTGAAGTAAGGCTGCCAAGAGGACTTGAAAGCGGGGCAGAATTGCAGGAAACCGATTTCAGGAGGTAGACTGGAATTGCATTGAAAGCATAGGAAAAGAGGCAGAACGTCCACAATGATGCACTTGGCCAAAAAGGGCGTATGCGTTTTTTCCTGAATATATTCAGGAAAAAACGCATACGCCCTTTTTGGCCAACCAAGCAAGCTTGCAAAGGAAATCTGCACTACAATGAAGTCTCACTTCCCCCCCCCCCGGTCAAAAGGGCCATCTGAAAAAAGTGTAAAATCCAGAAAGGCAGGACAGGCCATGGAGAACTGGGAGCCTTGTTATGCTGATGGGCGGGATGTAAACTGCCAACAGACACTCGGGAGAAGTGTATGGTGTTTCCTGAAACATCTAAAAAACAAAGCAACAGAGCCTAGGGCACTTCCACTTATGGTCCTATAGCTTAGGGAAATTAAAATCAAAAAGACACAGCCACCCCAATGTTTGGGACGCCTCTGTTTACAAGAACCTCGTTTACCGTACAAGTTCAATATCACAGAAAGTGAAAAATGGATAAAGAACTTGTGGTACTTACGTACAATGCAGTATCACTCAGCAGTGAAATCTATGTCATCAGGCCCGTAGCAGCACAATGAGTGGATTCAGGTACGATGATTCTAACTGAAATAAGTCACACAGAAAAAGAAATATCATAAGATATCAGTAATACACGGAATGTAAACTTGGCTACACAGGAACTGAATTACAGAACAGAACAGGGTCTCAAATTTAGAAAACCAACTTATGCTTGTTTAAGGGTAAAGGTGAGTTGGGGTGCTGCATAAAACCAGAGATTGAAATGAGCACAGATAAAGTTCCTTAAGCCAAATATGGAATAGACAAGAGCTACTCCTTGCTCAACGAAATGGACTCAACACCGCATATTAAACGCCTAAGAATGTACCTGACTCTTAAGTATCTTAAAACCTATGGATTGCTATGTCTCCGAAAGAGAATCAAGCATGTGTACAGGGACATAAACGCAGCAGTGATAGGATTGGAGAGGTTCGGTGAGCAAATGAAGACCCTTTGAAGTCATATTGCATGGTACCCATTCCACGGGTTTCAACTACCCAGGTTTAAGGTATTCTTCCTTCAGCTAAAACATGCATGTGGAACCTAGAGTATGATCAACCATGTGATCGGGAGACGTGTTCAAATATGTCTCAGTTTTCGTACCCTGGTACTCGGGTGCAACATTCCAGACGCTTTACTAACACTCTCCCGACTTGGAGAGTCAGTCCCTTTAACCTCCTGTTTGGCCCAGTTTGCAATTTCTGCGGAAGATGAACAGGAATAGCGAGAACCAATGAGAGACTAGCTGGAGGTGTCTGGACGGGAAAATTTAACTCCCATTTCCCACCAGGAAGAGGAAAGAACCAAAGGCTCAGCGTGCCGTGCCGGAACCAGATTAGGGCCTGAAGCCATCCTGCGGTGTTGCGGCCAGCTCACAAGAAAGCGAGTTGAAGAAAGGAGCTCAGGGGCACTGTAATTCACAAACCTGCAGAGTTATAAATGACAACTATCGTCCAAAAATATACTGAAGTAAGGCTGCCAAGAGGACTTGAAAGCGGGGCAGAATTGCAGGAAACCGATTTCAGGAGGTAGACTGGAATTGCATTGAAAGCATAGGAAAAGAGGCAGAACGTCCACAATGATGCACTTGGCCAAAAAGGGCGTATGCGTTTTTTCCTGAATATATTCAGGAAAAAACGCATACGCCCTTTTTGGCCAACCAAGCAAGCTTGCAAAGGAAATCTGCACTACAATGAAGTCTCACTTCCCCCCGGTCAAAAGGGCCATCTGAAAAAAGTGTAAAATCCAGAAAGGCAGGACAGGCCATGGAGAACTGGGAGCCTTGTTATGCTGATGGGCGGGATGTAAACTGCCAACAGACACTCGGGAGAAGTGTATGGTGTTTCCTGAAACATCTAAAAAACAAAGCAACAGAGCCTAGGGCACTTCCACTTATGGTCCTATAGCTTAGGGAAATTAAAATCAAAAAGACACAGCCACCCCAATGTTTGGGACGCCTCTGTTTACAAGAACCTCGTTTACCGTACAAGTTCAATATCACAGAAAGTGAAAAATGGATAAAGAACTTGTGGTACTTACGTACAATGCAGTATCACTCAGCAGTGAAATCTATGTCATCAGGCCCGTAGCAGCACAATGAGTGGATTCAGGTACGATGATTCTAACTGAAATAAGTCACACAGAAAAAGAAACATCATAAGATATCAGTAATACACGGAATGTAAACTTGGCTACACAGGAACTGAATTACAGAACAGAACAGGGTCTCAAATTTAGAAAACCAACTTATGCTTGTTTAAGGGTAAAGGTGAGTTGGGGTGCTGCATAAAACCAGAGATTGAAATGAGCACAGATAAAGTTCCTTAAGCCAAATATGGAATAGACAAGAGCTACTCCTTGCTCAACGAAATGGACTCAACACCGCATATTAAACGCCTAAGAATGTACCTGACTCTTAAGTATCTTAAAACCTATGGATTGCTATGTCTCCGAAAGAGAATCAAGCATGTGTACAGGGACATAAACGCAGCAGTGATAGGATTGGAGAGGTTCGGTGAGCAAATGAAGACCCTTTGAAGTCATATTGCATGGTACCCATTCCACGGGTTTCAACTACCCAGGTTTAAGGTATTCTTCCTTCAGCTAAAACATGCATGTGGAACCTAGAGTATGATCAACCATGTGATCGGGAGACGTGTTCAAATATGTCTCAGTTTTCGTACCCTGGTACTCGGGTGCAACATTCCAGACGCTTTACTAACACTCTCCCGACTTGGAGAGTCAGTCCCTTTAACCTCCTGTTTGGCCCAGTTTGCAATTTCTGCGGAAGATGAACAGGAATAGCGAGAACCAATGAGAGACTAGCTGGAGGTGTCTGGACGGGCAAATTTAACTCCCATTTCCCACCAGGAAGAGGAAAGAACCAAAGGCTCAGCGTGCCGTGCCGGAACCAGATTAGGGCCTGAAGCCATCCTGCGGTGTTGCGGCCAGCTCACAAGAAAGCGAGTTGAAGAAAGGAGCTCAGGGGCACTGTAATTCACAAACCTGCAGAGTTATAAATGACAACTATCGTCCAAAAATATACTGAAGTAAGGCTGCCAAGAGGACTTGAAAGCGGGGCAGAATTGCAGGAAACCGATTTCAGGAGGTAGACTGGAATTGCATTGAAAGCATAGGAAAAGAGGCAGAACGTCCACAATGATGCACTTGGCCAAAAAGGGCGTATGCGTTTTTTCCTGAATATATTCAGGAAAAAACGCATACGCCCTTTTTGGCCAACCAAGCAAGCTTGCAAAGGAAATCTGCACTACAATGAAGTCTCACTTCCCCCCGGTCAAAAGGGCCATCTGAAAAAAGTGTAAAATCCAGAAAGGCAGGACAGGCCATGGAGAACTGGGAGCCTTGTTATGCTGATGGGCGGGATGTAAATTGCCAACAGACACTGGGGAGAAGTGTATGGTGTTTCCTGAAACATCTAAAAAACAAAGCAACAGAGCCTAGGGCACTTCCACTTATGGTCCTATAGCTTAGGGAAATTAAAATCAAAAAGATACAGCCACCCCAATGTTTGGGACGCCTCTGTTTACAAGAACCTCGTTTACCGTACAAGTTCAATATTACAGAAAGTGAAAAATGGATAAAGAACTTGTGGTACTTACGTACAATGCAGTATCACTCAGCAGTGAAATCTATGTCATCAGGCCCGTAGCAGCACAATGAGTGGATTCAGGTACAATGATTCTAACTGAGATAAGTCACACAGAAAAAGAAACATCATACGATATCAGTAATACACGGAATGTCAACTTGGCTACACAGGAACTGAATTACAGAACAGAACAGGGTCTCAAATTTAGAAAACCAACTTATGCTTGTTTAAGGGTAAAGGTGAGTTGGGGTGCTGCATAAAACCAGAGATTGAAATGAGCACAGATAAAGTTCCTTAAGCCAAATATGGAATAGACAAGAGCTACTCCTTGCTCAACGAAATGGACTCAACACCGCATATTAAACGCCTAAGAATGTACCTGACTCTTAAGTATCTTAAAACCTATGGATTGCTATGTCTCCGAAAGAGAATCAAGCATGTGTACAGGGACATAAACGCAGCAGTGATAGGATTGGAGAGGTTCGGTGAGCAAATGAAGACCCTTTGAAGTCATATTGCATGGTACCCATTCCACGGGTTTCAACTACCCAGGTTTAAGGTATTCTTCCTTCAGCTAAAACATGCATGTGGAACCTAGAGTATGATCAACCATGTGATCGGGAGACGTGTTCAAATATGTCTCAGTTTTCGTACCCTGGTACTCGGGTGCAACATTCCAGACGCTTTACTAACACTCTCCCGACTTGGAGAGTCAGTCCCTTTAACCTCCTGTTTGGTCCAGTTTGCAATTTCTGCGGAAGATGAACAGGAATAGCGAGAACCAATGAGAGACTAGCTGGAGGTGTCTGGACGGGCAAATTTAACTCCCATTTCCCACCAGGAAGAGGAAAGAACCAAAGGCTCAGCGTGCCGTGCCGGAACCAGATTAGGGCCTGAAGCCATCCTGCGGTGTTGCGGCCAGCTCACAAGAAAACGAGTTGAAGAAAGGAGCTCAGGGGCACTGTAATTCACAAACCTGCAGAGTTATAAATGACAACTATCGTCCAAAAATATACTGAAGTAAGGCTGCCAAGAGGACTTGAAAGCGGGGCAGAATTGCAGGAAACCGATTTCAGGAGGTAGACTGGAATTGCATTGAAAGCATAGGAAAAGAGGCAGAACGTCCACAATGATGCACTTGGCCAAAAAGGGCGTATGCGTTTTTTCCTGAATATATTCAGGAAAAAACGCATACGCCCTTTTTGGCCAACCAAGCAAGCTTGCAAAGGAAATCTGCACTACAATGAAGTCACACTTCCCCCCGGTCAAAAGGGTCATCTGAAAAAAGTGTAAAATCCAGAAAGGCAGGACAGGCCATGGAGAACTGGGAGCCTTGTTATGCTGATGGGCGGGATGTAAATTGCCAACAGACACTCGGGAGAAGTGTATGGTGTTTCCTGAAACATCTAAAAAACAAAGCAACAGAGCCTAGGGCACTTCCACTTATGGTCCTATAGCTTAGGGAAATTAAAATCAAAAAGATACAGCCACCCCAATGTTTGGGACGCCTCTGTTTACAAGAACCTCGTTTACCGTACAAGTTCAATATCACAGAAAGTGAAAAATGGATAAAGAACTTGTGGTACTTACGTACAATGCAGTATCACTCAGCAGTGAAATCTATGTCATCAGGCCCGTAGCAGCACAATGAGTGGATTCAGGTACGATGATTCTAACTGAGATAAGTCACACAGAAAAAGAAACATCATACGATATCAGTAATACACGGAATGTCAACTTGGCTACACAGGAACTGAATTACAGAACAGAACAGGGTCTCAAATTTAGAAAACCAACTTATGCTTGTTTAAGGGTAAAGGTGAGTTGGGGTGCTGCATAAAACCAGAGATTGAAATGAGCACAGATAAAGTTCCTTAAGCCAAATATGGAATAGACAAGAGCTACTCCTTGCTCAACGAAATGGACTCAACACCGCATATTAAACGCCTAAGAATGTACCTGACTCTTAAGTATCTTAAAACCTATGGATTGCTATGTCTCCGAAAGAGAATCAAGCATGTGTACAGGGACATAAACGCAGCAGTGATAGGATTGGAGAGGTTCGGTGAGCAAATGAAGACCCTTTGAAGTCATATTGCATGGTACCCATTCCACGGGTTTCAACTACCCAGGTTTAAGGTATTCTTCCTTCAGCTAAAACATGCATGTGGAACCTAGAGTATGATCAACCATGTGATCGGGAGACGTGTTCAAATATGTCTCAGTTTTCGTACCCTGGTACTCGGGTGCAACATTCCAGACGCTTTACTAACACTCTCCCGACTTGGAGAGTCAGTCCCTTTAACCTCCTGTTTGGTCCAGTTTGCAATTTCTGCGGAAGATGAACAGGAATAGCGAGAACCAATGAGAGACTAGCTGGAGGTGTCTGGACGGGCAAATTTAACTCCCATTTCCCACCAGGAAGAGGAAAGAACCAAAGGCTCAGCGTGCCGTGCCGGAACCAGATTAGGGCCTGAAGCCATCCTGCGGTGTTGCGGCCAGCTCACAAGAAAACGAGTTGAAGAAAGGAGCTCAGGGGCACTGTAATTCACAAACCTGCAGAGTTATAAATGACAACTATCGTCCAAAAATATACTGAAGTAAGGCTGCCAAGAGGACTTGAAAGCGGGGCAGAATTGCAGGAAACCGATTTCAGGAGGTAGACTGGAATTGCATTGAAAGCATAGGAAAAGAGGCAGAACGTCCACAATGATGCACTTGGCCAAAAAGGGCGTATGCGTTTTTTCCTGAATATATTCAGGAAAAAACGCATACGCCCTTTTTGGCCAACCAAGCAAGCTTGCAAAGGAAATCTACACTACAATGAAGTCTCACTTCCCCCCGGTCAAAAGGGCCATCTGAAAAAAGTGTAAAATCCAGAAAGGCAGGACAGGCCATGGAGAACTGGGAGCCCTGTTATGCTGATGGGCGGGATGTAAATTGCCAACAGACACTCGGGAGAAGTGTATGGTGTTTCCTGAAACATCTAAAAAACAAAGCAACAGAGCCTAGGGCACTTCCACTTATGGTCCTATAGCTTAGGGAAATTAAAATCAAAAAGACACAGCCACCCCAATGTTTGGGACGCCTCTGTTTACAAGAACCTCGTTTACCGTACAAGTTCAATATCACAGAAAGTGAAAAATGGATAAAGAACTTGTGGTACTTACGTACAATGCAGTATCACTCAGCAGTGAAATCTATGTCATCAGGCCCGTAGCAGCACAATGAGTGGATTCAGGTACGATGATTCTAACTGAAATAAGTCACACAGAAAAAGAAACATCATAAGATATCAGTAATACACGGAATGTAAACTTGGCTACACAGGAACTGAATTACAGAACAGAACAGGGTCTCAAATTTAGAAAACCAACTTATGCTTGTTTAAGGGTAAAGGTGAGTTGGGGTGCTGCATAAAACCAGAGATTGAAATGAGCACAGATAAAGTTCCTTAAGCCAAATATGGAATAGACAAGAGCTACTCCTTGCTCAACGAAATGGACTCAACACCGCATATTAAACGCCTAAGAATGTACCTGACTCTTAAGTATCTTAAAACCTATGGATTGCTATGTCTCCGAAAGAGAATCAAGCATGTGTACAGGGACATAAACGCAGCAGTGATAGGATTGGAGAGGTTCGGTGAGCAAATGAAGACCCTTTGAAGTCATATTGCATGGTACCCATTCCACGGGTTTCAACTACCCAGGTTTAAGGTATTCTTCCTTCAGCTAAAACATGCATGTGGAACCTAGAGTATGATCAACCATGTGATCGGGAGACGTGTTCAAATATGTCTCAGTTTTCGTACCCTGGTACTCGGGTGCAACATTCCAGACGCTTTACTAACACTCTCCCGACTTGGAGAGTCAGTCCCTTTAACCTCCTGTTTGGCCCAGTTTGCAATTTCTGCAGAAGATGAACAGGAATAGCGAGAACCAATGAGAGACTAACTGGAGGTGTCTGGACGGGCAAATTTAACTCTCATTTCCCACCAGGAAGAGGAAATAACCAAAGGCTCAGCGTGCCGTGCCGGAACCAGATTAGGGCCTGAAGCCATCCTGCGGTGTTGCGGCCAGCTCACAAGAAAACGAGTTGAAGAAAGGAGCTCAGGGGCACTGTAATTCACAAACCTGCAGAGTTATAAATGACAACTATCGTCCAAAAATATACTGAAGTAAGGCTGCCAAGAGGACTTGAAAGCGGGGCAGAATTGCAGGAAACCGATTTCAGGAGGTAGACTGGAATTGCATTGAAAGCATAGGAAAAGAGGCAGAACGTCCACAATGATGCACTTGGCCAAAAAGGGCGTATGCGTTTTTTCCTGAATATATTCAGGAAAAAACGCATACGCCCTTTTTGGCCAACCAAGCAAGCTTGCAAAGGAAATCTGCACTACAATGAAGTCTCACTTCCCCCCGGTCAAAAGGGCCATCTGAAAAAAGTGTAAAATCCAGAAAGGCAGGACAGGCCATGGAGAACTGGGAGCCTTGTTATGCTGATGGGCGGGATGTAAACTGCCAACAGACACTCGGGAGAAGTGTATGGTGTTTCCTGAAACATCTAAAAAACAAAGCAACAGAGCCTAGGGCACTTCCACTTATGGTCCTATAGCTTAGGGAAATTAAAATCAAAAAGACACAGCCACCCCAATGTTTGGGACGCCTCTGTTTACAAGAACCTCGTTTACCGTACAAGTTCAATATCACAGAAAGTGAAAAATGGATAAAGAACTTGTGGTACTTACGTACAATGCAGTATCACTCAGCAGTGAAATCTATGTCATCAGGCCCGTAGCAGCACAATGAGTGGATTCAGGTACGATGATTCTAACTGAAATAAGTCACACAGAAAAAGAAACATCATAAGATATCAGTAATACACGGAATGTAAACTTGGCTACACAGGAACTGAATTACAGAACAGAACAGGGTCTCAAATTTAGAAAACCAACTTATGCTTGTTTAAGGGTAAAGGTGAGTTGGGGTGCTGCATAAAACCAGAGATTGAAATGAGCACAGATAAAGTTCCTTAAGCCAAATATGGAATAGACAAGAGCTACTCCTTGCTCAACGAAATGGACTCAACACCGCATATTAAACGCCTAAGAATGTACCTGACTCTTAAGTATCTTAAAACCGATGGATTGCTATGTCTCCGAAAGAGAATCAAGCATGTGTACAGGGACATAAACGCAGCAGTGATAGGATTGGAGAGGTTCGGTGAGCAAATGAAGACCCTTTGAAGTCATATTGCATGGTACCCATTCCACGGGTTTCAACTACCCAGGTTTAAGGTATTCTTCCTTCAGCTAAAACATGCATGTGGAACCTAGAGTATGATCAACCATGTGATCGGGAGACGTGTTCAAATATGTCTCAGTTTTCGTACCCTGGTACTCGGGTGCAACATTCCAGACGCTTTACTAACACTCTCCCGACTTGGAGAGTCAGTCCCTTTAACCTCCTGTTTGGCCCAGTTTGCAATTTCTGCGGAAGATGAACAGGAATAGCGAGAACCAATGAGAGACTAACTGGAGGTGTCTGGACGGGCAAATTTAACTCTCATTTCCCACCAGGAAGAGGAAATAACCAAAGGCTCAGCGTGCCGTGCCGGAACCAGATTAGGGCCTGAAGCCATCCTGCGGTGTTGCGGCCAGCTCACAAGAAAACGAGTTGAAGAAAGGAGCTCAGGGGCACTGTAATTCACAAACCTGCAGAGTTATAAATGACAACTATCGTCCAAAAATATACTGAAGTAAGGCTGCCAAGAGGACTTGAAAGCGGGGCAGAATTGCAGGAAACCGATTTCAGGAGGTAGACTGGAATTGCATTGAAAGCATAGGAAAAGAGGCAGAACGTCCACAATGATGCACTTGGCCAAAAAGGGCGTATGCGTTTTTTCCTGAATATATTCAGGAAAAAACGCATACGCCCTTTTTGGCCAACCAAGCAAGCTTGCAAAGGAAATCTGCACTACAATGAAGTCTCACTTCCCCCCGGTCAAAAGGGCCATCTGAAAAAAGTGTAAAATCCAGAAAGGCAGGACAGGCCATGGAGAACTGGGAGCCTTGTTATGCTGATGGGCGGGATGTAAATTGCCAACAGACACTCGGGAGAAGTGTATGGTGTTTCCTGAAACATCTAAAAAACAAAGCAACAGAGCCTAGGGCACTTCCACTTATGGTCCTATAGATTAGGGAAATTAAAATCAAAAAGATACAGCCACCCCAATGTTTGGGACGCCTCTGTTTACAAGAACCTCGTTTACCGTACAAGTTCAATATCACAGAAAGTGAAAAATGGATAAAGAACTTGTGGTACTTATGTACAATGCAGTATCACTCAGCAGTGAAATCTATGTCATCAGGCCCGTAGCAGCACAATGAGTGGATTCAGGTACGATGATTCTAACTGAAATAAGTCACACAGAAAAAGAAACATCATACGATATCAGTAATACACGGAATGTCAACTTGGCTACACCGGAACTGAATTACAGAACAGAACAGGGTCTCAAATTTAGAAAACCAACTTATGCTTGTTTAAGGGTAAAGGTGAGTTGGGGTGCTGCATAAAACCAGAGATTGAAATGAGCACAGATAAAGTTCCTTAAGCCAAATATGGAATAGACAAGAGCTACTCCTTGCTCAACGAAATGGACTCAACACCGCATATTAAACGCCTAAGAATGTACCTGACTCTTAAGTATCTTAAAACCTATGGATTGCTATGTCTCCGAAAGAGAATCAAGCATGTGTACAGGGACATAAACGCAGCAGTGATAGGATTGGAGAGGTTCGGTGAGCAAATGAAGACCCTTTGAAGTCATATTGCATGGTACCCATTCCACGGGTTTCAACTACCCAGGTTTAAGGTATTCTTCCTTCAGCTAAAACATGCATGTGGAACCTAGAGTATGATCAACCATGTGATCGGGAGACGTGTTCAAATATGTCTCAGTTTTCGTACCCTGGTACTCGGGTGCAACATTCCAGACGCTTTACTAACACTCTCCCGACTTGGAGAGTCAGTCCCTTTAACCTCCTGTTTGGCCCAGTTTGCAATTTCTGCAGAAGATGAACAGGAATAGCGAGAACCAATGAGAGACTAGCTGGAGGTGTCTGGACGGGCAAATTTAACTCCCATTTCCCACCAGGAAGAGGAAAGAACCAAAGGCTCAGCGTGCCGTGCCGGAACCAGATTAGGGCCTGAAGCCATCCTGCGGTGTTGCGGCCAGCTCACAAGAAAGCGAGTTGAAGAAAGGAGCTCAGGGGCACTGTAATTCACAAACCTGCAGAGTTATAAATGACAACTATCGTCCAAAAATATACTGAAGTAAGGCTGCCAAGAGGACTTGAAAGCGGGGCAGAATTGCAGGAAACCGATTTCAGGAGGTAGACTGGAATTGCATTGAAAGCATAGGAAAAGAGGCAGAACGTCCACAATGATGCACTTGGCCAAAAAGGGCGTATGCGTTTTTTCCTGAATATATTCAGGAAAAAACGCATACGCCCTTTTTGGCCAACCAAGCAAGCTTGCAAAGGAAATCTACACTACAATGAAGTCTCACTTCCCCCCGGTCAAAAGGGCCATCTGAAAAAAGTGTAAAATCCAGAAAGGCAGGACAGGCCATGGAGAACTGAGAGCCTTGTTATGCTGATGGGCGGGATGTAAATTGCCAACAGACACTCGGGAGAAGTGTATGGTGTTTCCTGAAACATCTAAAAAACAAAGCAACAGAGCCTAGGGCACTTCCACTTATGGTCCTATAGATTAGGGAAATTAAAATCAAAAAGATACAGCCACCCCAATGTTTGGGACGCCTCTGTTTACAAGAACCTCGTTTACCGTACAAGTTCAATATCACAGAAAGTGAAAAATGGATAAAGAACTTGTGGTACTTACGTACAATGCAGTATCACTCAGCAGTGAAATCTATGTCATCAGGCCCGTAGCAGCACAATGAGTGGATTCAGGTACGATGATTCTAACTGAGATAAGTCACACAGAAAAAGAAACATCATACGATATCAGTAATACACGGAATGTCAACTTGGCTACACAGGAACTGAATTACAGAACAGAACAGGGTCTCAAATTTAGAAAACCAACTTATGCTTGTTTAAGGGTAAAGGTGAGTTGGGGTGCTGCATAAAACCAGAGATTGAAATGAGCACAGATAAAGTTCCTTAAGCCAAATATGGAATAGACAAGAGCTACTCCTTGCTCAACGAAATGGACTCAACACCGCATATTAAACGCCTAAGAATGTACCTGACTCTTAAGTATCTTAAAACCTATGGATTGCTATGTCTCCGAAAGAGAATCAAGCATGTGTACAGGGACATAAACGCAGCAGTGATAGGATTGGAGAGGTTCGGTGAGCAAATGAAGACCCTTTGAAGTCATATTGCATGGTACCCATTCCACGGGTTTCAACTACCCAGGTTTAAGGTATTCTTCCTTCAGCTAAAACATGCATGTGGAACCTAGAGTATGATCAACCATGTGATCGGGAGACGTGTTCAAATATGTCTCAGTTTTCGTACCCTGGTACTCGGGTGCAACATTCCAGACGCTTTACTAACACTCTCCCGACTTGGAGAGTCAGTCCCTTTAACCTCCTGTTTGGTCCAGTTTGCAATTTCTGCGGAAGATGAACAGGAATAGCGAGAACCAATGAGAGACTAGCTGGAGGTGTCTGGACGGGCAAATTTAACTCCCATTTCCCACCAGGAAGAGGAAAGAACCAAAGGCTCAGCGTGCCGTGCCGGAACCAGATTAGGGCCTGAAGCCATCCTGCGGTGTTGCGGCCAGCTCACAAGAAAACGAGTTGAAGAAAGGAGCTCAGGGGCACTGTAATTCACAAACCTGCAGAGTTATAAATGACAACTATCGTCCAAAAATATACTGAAGTAAGGCTGCCAAGAGGACTTGAAAGCGGGGCAGAATTGCAGGAAACCGATTTCAGGAGGTAGACTGGAATTGCATTGAAAGCATAGGAAAAGAGGCAGAACGTCCACAATGATGCACTTGGCCAAAAAGGGCGTATGCGTTTTTTCCTGAATATATTCAGGAAAAAACGCATACGCCCTTTTTGGCCAACCAAGCAAGCTTGCAAAGGAAATCTGCACTACAATGAAGTCACACTTCCCCCCGGTCAAAAGGGCCATCTGAAAAAAGTGTAAAATCCAGAAAGGCAGGACAGGCCATGGAGAACTGGGAGCCTTGTTATGCTGATGGGCGGGATGTAAATTGCCAACAGACACTCGGGAGAAGTGTATGGTGTTTCCTGAAACATCTAAAAAACAAAGCAACAGAGCCTAGGGCACTTCCACTTATGGTCCTATAGCTTAGGGAAATTAAAATCAATAAGATACAGCCACCCCAATGTTTGGGACGCCTCTGTTTACAAGAACCTCGTTTACCGTACAAGTTCAATATCACAGAAAGTGAAAAATGGATAAAGAACTTGTGGTACTTACGTACAATGCAGTATCACTCAGCAGTGATATCTATGCCATCAGGCCCGTAGCAGCACAATGAGTGGATTCAGGTACGATGATTCTAACTGAAATAAGTCACACAGAAAAAGAAACATCATACGATATCAGTAATACACGGAATGTCAACTTGGCTACACCGGAACTGAATTACAGAACAGAACAGGGTCTCAAATTTAGAAAACCAACTTATGCTTGTTTAAGGGTAAAGGTGAGTTGGGGTGCTGCATAAAACCAGAGATTGAAATGAGCACAGATAAAGTTCCTTAAGCCAAATATGGAATAGACAAGAGCTACTCCTTGCTCAACGAAATGGACTCAACACCGCATATTAAACGCCTAAGAATGTACCTGACTCTTAAGTATCTTAAAACCTATGGATTGCTATGTCTCCGAAAGAGAATCAAGCATGTGTACAGGGACATAAACGCAGCAGTGATAGGATTGGAGAGGTTCGGTGAGCAAATGAAGACCCTTTGAAGTCATATTGCATGGTACCCATTCCACGGGTTTCAACTACCCAGGTTTAAGGTATTCTTCCTTCAGCTAAAACATGCATGTGGAACCTAGAGTATGATCAACCATGTGATCGGGAGACGTGTTCAAATATGTCTCAGTTTTCGTACCCTGGTACTCGGGTGCAACATTCCAGACGCTTTACTAACACTCTCCCGACTTGGAGAGTCAGTCCCTTTAACCTCCTGTTTGGCCCAGTTTGCAATTTCTGCGGAAGATGAACAGGAATAGCGAGAACCAATGAGAGACTAGCTGGAGGTGTCTGGACGGGCAAATTTAACTCCCATTTCCCACCAGGAAGAGGAAAGAACCAAAGGCTCAGCGTGCCGTGCCGGAACCAGATTAGGGCCTGAAGCCATCCTGCGGTGTTGCGGCCAGCTCACAAGAAAGCGAGTTGAAGAAAGGAGCTCAGGGGCACTGTAATTCACAAACCTGCAGAGTTATAAATGACAACTATCGTCCAAAAATATACTGAAGTAAGGCTGCCAAGAGGACTTGAAAGCGGGGCAGAATTGCAGGAAACCGATTTCAGGAGATAGACTGGAATTGCATTGAAAGCATAGGAAAAGAGGCAGAACGTCCACAATGATGCACTTGGCCAAAAAGGGCGTATGCGTTTTTTCCTGAATATATTCAGGAAAAAACGCATACGCCCTTTTTGGCCAACCAAGCAAGCTTGCAAAGGAAATCTGCACTACAATGAAGTCTCCCTTCCCCCCGGTCAAAAGGGCCATCTGAAAAAAGTGTAAAATCCAGAAAGGCAGGACAGGCCATGGAGAACTGGGAGCCTTGTTATGCTGATGGGCGGGATGTAAATTGCCAACAGACACTCGGGAGAAGTGTATGGTGTTTCCTGAAACATCTAAAAAACAAAGCAACAGAGCCTAGGGCACTTCCACTTATGGTCCTATAGCTTAGGGAAATTAAAATCAAAAAGATACAGCCACCCCAATGTTTGGGACGCCTCTGTTTACAAGAACCTCGTTTACCGTACAAGTTCAATATCACAGAAAGTGAAAAATGGATAAAGAACTTGTGGTACTTACGTACAATGCAGTATCACTCAGCAGTGAAATCTATGTCATCAGGCCCGTAGCAGCACAATGAGTGGATTCAGGTACGATGATTCTAACTGAGATAAGTCACACAGAAAAAGAAACATCATACGATATCAGTAATACACGGAATGTCAACTTGGCTACACAGGAACTGAATTACAGAACAGAACAGGGTCTCAAATTTAGAAAACCAACTTATGCTTGTTTAAGGGTAAAGGTGAGTTGGGGTGCTGCATAAAACCAGAGATTGAAATGAGCACAGATAAAGTTCCTTAAGCCAAATATGGAATAGACAAGAGCTACTCCTTGCTCAACGAAATGGACTCAACACCGCATATTAAACGCCTAAGAATGTACCTGACTCTTAAGTATCTTAAAACCTATGGATTGCTATGTCTCCGAAAGAGAATCAAGCATGTGTACAGGGACATAAATGCAGCAGTGATAGGATTGGAGAGGTTCGGTGAGCAAATGAAGACCCTTTGAAGTCATATTGCATGGTACCCATTCCACGGGTTTCAACTACCCAGGTTTAAGGTATTCTTCCTTCAGCTAAAACATGCATGTGGAACCTAGAGTATGATCAACCATGTGATCGGGAGACGTGTTCAAATATGTCTCAGTTTTCGTACCCTGGTACTCGGGTGCAACATTCCAGACGCTTTACTAACACTCTCCCGACTTGGAGAGTCAGTCCCTTTAACCTCCTGTTTGGCCCAGTTTGCAATTTCTGCGGAAGATGAACAGGAATAGCGAGAACCAATGAGAGACTAGCTGGAGGTGTCTGGACGGGCAAATTTAACTCTCATTTCCCACCAGGAAGAGGAAATAACCAAAGGCTCAGCGTGCCGTGCCGGAACCAGATTAGGGCCTGAAGCCATCCTGCGGTGTTGCGGCCAGCTCACAAGAAAACGAGTTGAAGAAAGGAGCTCAGGGGCACTGTAATTCACAAACGTGCAGAGTTATAAATGACAACTATCGTCCAAAAATATACTGAAGTAAGGCTGCCAAGAGGACTTGAAAGCGGGGCAGAATTGCAGGAAACCGATTTCAGGAGGTAGACTGGAATTGCATTGAAAGCATAGGAAAAGAGGCAGAACGTCCACAATGATGCACTTGGCCAAAAAGGGCGTATGCGTTTTTTCCTGAATATATTCAGGAAAAAACGCATACGCCCTTTTTGGCCAACCAAGCAAGCTTGCAAAGGAAATCTGCACTACAATGAAGTCTCACTTCCCCCCGGTCAAAAGGGCCATCTGAAAAAAGTGTAAAATCCAGAAAGGCAGGACAGGCCATGGAGAACTGGGAGCCTTGTTATGCTGATGGGCGGGATGTAAACTGCCAACAGACACTCGGGAGAAGTGTATGGTGTTTCCTGAAACATCTAAAAAACAAAGCAACAGAGCCTAGGCCACTTCCACTTATGGTCCTATAGCTTAGGGAAATTAAAATCAAAAAGACACAGCCACCCCAAAGTTTGGGACGCCTCTGTTTACAAGAACCTCGTTTACCGTACAAGTTCAATATCACAGAAAGTGAAAAATGGATAAAGAACTTGTGGTACTTACGTACAATGCAGTATCACTCAGCAGTGAAATCTATGTCATCAGGCCCGTAGCAGCACAATGAGTGGATTCAGGTACGATGATTCTAACTGAAATAAGTCACACAGAAAAAGAAACATCATAAGATATCAGTAATACACGGAATGTAAACTTGGCTACACAGGAACTGAATTACAGAACAGAACAGGGTCTCAAATTTAGAAAACCAACTTATGCTTGTTTAAGGGTAAAGGTGAGTTGGGGTGCTGCATAAAACCAGAGATTGAAATGAGCACAGATAAAGTTCCTTAAGCCAAATATGGAATAGACAAGAGCTACTCCTTGCTCAACGAAATGGACTCAACACCGCATATTAAACGCCTAAGAATGTACCTGACTCTTAAGTATCTTAAAACCTATGGATTGCTATGTCTCCGAAAGAGAATCAAGCATGTGTACAGGGACATAAACGCAGCAGTGATAGGATTGGAGAGGTTCGGTGAGCAAATGAAGACCCTTTGAAGTCATATTGCATGGTACCCATTCCACGGGTTTCAACTACCCAGGTTTAAGGTATTCTTCCTTCAGCTAAAACATGCATGTGGAACCTAGAGTATGATCAACCATGTGATCGGGAGACGTGTTCAAATATGTCTCAGTTTTCGTACCCTGGTACTCGGGTGCAACATTCCAGACGCTTTACTAACACTCTCCCGACTTGGAGAGTCAGTCCCTTTAACCTCCTGTTTGGCCCAGTTTGCAATTTCTGCGGAAGATGAACAGGAATAGCGAGAACCAATGAGAGACTAGCTGGAGGTGTCTGGACGGGCAAATTTAACTCTCATTTCCCACCAGGAAGAGGAAATAACCAAAGGCTCAGCATGCCGTGCCGGAACCAGATTAGGGCCTGAAGCCATCCTGCGGTGTTGCGGCCAGCTCACAAGAAAACGAGTTGAAGAAAGGAGCTCAGGGGCACTGTAATTCACAAACCTGCAGAGTTATAAATGACAACTATCGTCCAAAAATATACTGAAGTAAGGCTGCCAAGAGGACTTGAAAGCGGGGCAGAATTGCAGGAAACCGATTTCAGGAGGTAGACTGGAATTGCATTGAAAGCATAGGAAAAGAGGCAGAACGTCCACAATGATGCACTTGGCCAAAAAGGGCGTATGCGTTTTTTCCTGAATATATTCAGGAAAAAACGCATACGCCCTTTTTGGCCAACCAAGCAAGCTTGCAAAGGAAATCTGCACTACAATGAAGTCTCACTTCCCCCCGGTCAAAAGGGCCATCTGAAAAAAGTGTAAAATCCAGAAAGGCAGGACAGGCCATGGAGAACTGGGAGCCTTGTTATGCTGATGGGCGGGATGTAAACTGCCAACAGACACTCGGGAGAAGTGTATGGTGTTTCCTGAAACATCTAAAAAACAAAGCAACAGAGCCTAGGCCACTTCCACTTATGGTCCTATAGCTTAGGGAAATTAAAATCAAAAAGACACAGCCACCCCAAAGTTTGGGACGCCTCTGTTTACAAGAACCTCGTTTACCGTACAAGTTCAATATCACAGAAAGTGAAAAATGGATAAAGAACTTGTGGTACTTACGTACAATGCAGTATCACTCAGCAGTGAAATCTATGTCATCAGGCCCGTAGCAGCACAATGAGTGGATTCAGGTACGATGATTCTAACTGAAATAAGTCACACAGAAAAAGAAACATCATAAGATATCAGTAATACACGGAATGTAAACTTGGCTACACAGGAACTGAATTACAGAACAGAACAGGGTCTCAAATTTAGAAAACCAACTTATGCTTGTTTAAGGGTAAAGGTGAGTTGGGGTGCTGCATAAAACCAGAGATTGAAATGAGCACAGATAAAGTTCCTTAAGCCAAATATGGAATAGACAAGAGCTACTCCTTGCTCAACGAAATGGACTCAACACCGCATATTAAACGCCTAAGAATGTACCTGACTCTTAAGTATCTTAAAACCTATGGATTGCTATGTCTCCGAAAGAGAATCAAGCATGTGTACAGGGACATAAACGCAGCAGTGATAGGATTGGAGAGGTTCGGTGAGCAAATGAAGACCCTTTGAAGTCATATTGCATGGTACCCATTCCACGGGTTTCAACTACCCAGGTTTAAGGTATTCTTCCTTCAGCTAAAACATGCATGTGGAACCTAGAGTATGATCAACCATGTGATCGGGAGACGTGTTCAAATATGTCTCAGTTTTCGTACCCTGGTACTCGGGTGCAACATTCCAGACGCTTTACTAACACTCTCCCGACTTGGAGAGTCAGTCCCTTTAACCTCCTGTTTGGCCCAGTTTGCAATTTCTGCGGAAGATGAACAGGAATAGCGAGAACCAATGAGAGACTAGCTGGAGGTGTCTGGACGGGCAAATTTAACTCTCATTTCCCACCAGGAAGAGGAAATAACCAAAGGCTCAGCGTGCCGTGCCGGAACCAGATTAGGGCCTGAAGCCATCCTGCGGTGTTGCGGCCAGCTCACAAGAAAACGAGTTGAAGAAAGGAGCTCAGGGGCACTGTAATTCACAAACCTGCAGAGTTATAAATGACAACTATCGTCCAAAAATATACTGAAGTAAGGCTGCCAAGAGGACTTGAAAGCGGGGCAGAATTGCAGGAAACCGATTTCAGGAGGTAGACTGGAATTGCATTGAAAGCATAGGAAAAGAGGCAGAACGTCCACAATGATGCACTTGGCCAAAAAGGGCGTATGCGTTTTTTCCTGAATATATTCAGGAAAAAACGCATACGCCCTTTTTGGCCAACCAAGCAAGCTTGCAAAGGAAATCTGCACTACAATGAAGTCTCACTTCCCCCCGGTCAAAAGGGCCATCTGAAAAAAGTGTAAAATCCAGAAAGGCAGGACAGGCCATGGAGAACTGGGAGCCTTGTTATGCTGATGGGCGGGATGTAAACTGCCAACAGACACTTGGGAGAAGTGTATGGTGTTTCCTGAAACATCTAAAAAACAAAGCAACAGAGCCTAGGGCACTTCCACTTATGGTCCTATAGCTTAGGGAAATTAAAATCAAAAAGACACAGCCACCCCAATGTTTGGGACGCCTCTGTTTACAAGAACCTCGTTTACCGTACAAGTTCAATATCACAGAAAGTGAAAAATGGATAAAGAACTTGTGGTACTTACGTACAATGCAGTATCACTCAGCAGTGAAATCTATGTCATCAGGCCCGTAGCAGCACAATGAGTGGATTCAGGTACGATGATTCTAACTGAAATAAGTCACACAGAAAAAGAAACATCATAAGATATCAGTAATACACGGAATGTAAACTTGGCTACACAGGAACTGAATTACAGAACAGAACAGGGTCTCAAATTTAGAAAACCAACTTATGCTTGTTTAAGGGTAAAGGTGAGTTGGGGTGCTGCATAAAACCAGAGATTGAAATGAGCACAGATAAAGTTCCTTAAGCCAAATATGGAATAGACAAGAGCTACTCCTTGCTCAACGAAATGGACTCAACACCGCATATTAAACGCCTAAGAATGTACCTGACTCTTAAGTATCTTAAAACCTATGGATTGCTATGTCTCCGAAAGAGAATCAAGCATGTGTACAGGGACATAAACGCAGCAGTGATAGGATTGGAGAGGTTCGGTGAGCAAATGAAGACCCTTTGAAGTCATATTGCATGGTACCCATTCCACGGGTTTCAACTACCCAGGTTTAAGGTATTCTTCCTTCAGCTAAAACATGCATGTGGAACCTAGAGTATGATCAACCATGTGATCGGGAGACGTGTTCAAATATGTCTCAGTTTTCGTACCCTGGTACTCGGGTGCAACATTCCAGACGCTTTACTAACACTCTCCCGACTTGGAGAGTCAGTCCCTTTAACCTCCTGTTTGGCCCAGTTTGCAATTTCTGCGGAAGATGAACAGGAATAGCGAGAACCAATGAGAGACTAGCTGGAGGTGTCTGGACGGGCAAATTTAACTCTCATTTCCCACCAGGAAGAGGAAATAACCAAAGGCTCAGCGTGCCGTGCCGGAACCAGATTAGGGCCTGAAGCCATCCTGCGGTGTTGCGGCCAGCTCACAAGAAAACGAGTTGAAGAAAGGAGCTCAGGGGCACTGTAATTCACAAACCTGCAGAGTTATAAATGACAACTATCGTCCAAAAATATACTGAAGTAAGGCTGCCAAGAGGACTTGAAAGCGGGGCAGAATTGCAGGAAACCGATTTCAGGAGGTAGACTGGAATTGCATTGAAAGCATAGGAAAAGAGGCAGAACGTCCACAATGATGCACTTGGCCAAAAAGGGCGTATGCGTTTTTTCCTGAATATATTCAGGAAAAAACGCATACGCCCTTTTTGGCCAACCAAGCAAGCTTGCAAAGGAAATCTGCACTACAATGAAGTCTCACTTCCCCCCGGTCAAAAGGGCCATCTGAAAAAAGTGTAAAATCCAGAAAGGCAGGACAGGCCATGGAGAACTGGGAGCCTTGTTATGCTGATGGGCGGGATGTAAACTGCCAACAGACACTCGGGAGAAGTGTATGGTGTTTCCTGAAACATCTAAAAAACAAAGCAACAGAGCCTAGGCCACTTCCACTTATGGTCCTATAGCTTAGGGAAATTAAAATCAAAAAGACACAGCCACCCCAAAGTTTGGGACGCCTCTGTTTACAAGAACCTCGTTTACCGTACAAGTTCAATATCACAGAAAGTGAAAAATGGATAAAGAACTTGTGGTACTTACGTACAATGCAGTATCACTCAGCAGTGAAATCTATGTCATCAGGCCCGTAGCAGCACAATGAGTGGATTCAGGTACGATGATTCTAACTGAAATAAGTCACACAGAAAAAGAAACATCATAAGATATCAGTAATACACGGAATGTAAACTTGGCTACACAGGAACTGAATTACAGAACAGAACAGGGTCTCAAATTTAGAAAACCAACTTATGCTTGTTTAAGGGTAAAGGTGAGTTGGGGTGCTGCATAAAACCAGAGATTGAAATGAGCACAGATAAAGTTCCTTAAGCCAAATATGGAATAGACAAGAGCTACTCCTTGCTCAACGAAATGGACTCAACACCGCATATTAAACGCCTAAGAATGTACCTGACTCTTAAGTATCTTAAAACCTATGGATTGCTATGTCTCCGAAAGAGAATCAAGCATGTGTACAGGGACATAAACGCAGCAGTGATAGGATTGGAGAGGTTCGGTGAGCAAATGAAGACCCTTTGAAGTCATATTGCATGGTACCCATTCCACGGGTTTCAACTACCCAGGTTTAAGGTATTCTTCCTTCAGCTAAAACATGCATGTGGAACCTAGAGTATGATCAACCATGTGATCGGGAGACGTGTTCAAATATGTCTCAGTTTTCGTACCCTGGTACTCGGGTGCAACATTCCAGACGCTTTACTAACACTCTCCCGACTTGGAGAGTCAGTCCCTTTAACCTCCTGTTTGGCCCAGTTTGCAATTTCTGCGGAAGATGAACAGGAATAGCGAGAACCAATGAGAGACTAGCTGGAGGTGTCTGGACGGGCAAATTTAACTCCCATTTCCCACCAGGAAGAGGAAAGAACCAAAGGCTCAGCGTGCCGTGCCGGAACCAGATTAGGGCCTGAAGCCATCCTGCGGTGTTGCGGCCAGCTCACAAGAAAACGAGTTGAAGAAAGGAGCTCAGGGGCACTGTAATTCACAAACCTGCAGAGTTATAAATGACAACTATCGTCCAAAAATATACTGAAGTAAGGCTGCCAAGAGGACTTGAAAGCGGGGCAGAATTGCAGGAAACCGATTTCAGGAGGTAGACTGGAATTGCATTGAAAGCATAGGAAAAGAGGCAGAACGTCCACAATGATGCACTTGGCCAAAAAGGGCGTATGCGTTTTTTCCTGAATATATTCAGGAAAAAACGCATACGCCCTTTTTGGCCAACCAAGCAAGCTTGCAAAGGAAATCTGCACTACAATGAAGTCTCACTTCCCCCCAGTCAAAAGGGCCATCTGAAAAAAGTGTAAAATCCAGAAAGGCAGGACAGGCCATGGAGAACTGGGACCCTTGTTATGCTGATGGGCGGGATGTAAACTGCCAACAGACACTCGGGAGAAGTGTATGGTGTTTCCTGAAACATCTAAAAAACAAAGCAACAGAGCCTAGGGCACTTCCACTTATGGTCCTATAGCTTAGGGAAATTAAAATCAAAAAGACACAGCCACCCCAATATTTGGGACGCCTCTGTTTACAAGAACCTCGTTTACTGTACAAGTTCAATATCACAGAAAGTGAAAAATGGATAAAGAACTTGTGGTACTTACGTACAATGCAGTATCACTCAGCAGTGAAATCTATGTCATCAGGCCCGTAGCAGCACAATGAGTGGATTCAGGTACGATGATTCTAACTGAAATAAGTCACACAGAAAAAGAAACATCATAAGATATCAGTAATACACGGAATGTAAACTTGGCTACACAGGAACTGAATTACAGAACAGAACAGGGTCTCAAATTTAGAAAACCAACTTATGCTTGTTTAAGGGTAAAGGTGAGTTGGGGTGCTGCATAAAACCAGAGATTGAAATGAGCACAGATAAAGTTCCTTAAGCCAAATATGGAATAGACAAGAGCTACTCCTTGCTCAACGAAATGGACTCAACACCGCATATTAAACGCCTAAGAATGTACCTGACTCTTAAGTATCTTAAAACCTATGGATTGCTATGTCTCCGAAAGAGAATCAAGCATGTGTACAGGGACATAAACGCAGCAGTGATAGGATTGGAGAGGTTCGGTGAGCAAATGAAGACCCTTTGAAGTCATATTGCATGGTACCCATTCCACGGGTTTCAACTACCCAGGTTTAAGGTATTCTTCCTTCAGCTAAAACATGCATGTGGAACCTAGAGTATGATCAACCATGTGATCGGGAGACGTGTTCAAATATGTCTCAGTTTTCGTACCCTGGTACTCGGGTGCAACATTCCAGACGCTTTACTAACACTCTCCCGACTTGGAGAGTCAGTCCCTTTAACCTCCTGTTTGGCCCAGTTTGCAATTTCTGCGGAAGATGAACAGGAATAGCGAGAACCAATGAGAGACTAGCTGGAGGTGTCTGGACGGGCAAATTTAACTCTCATTTCCCACCAGGAAGAGGAAATAACCAAAGGCTCAGCGTGCCGTGCCGGAACCAGATTAGGGCCTGAAGCCATCCTGCGGTGTTGCGGCCAGCTCACAAGAAAACGAGTTGAAGAAAGGAGCTCAGGGGCACTGTAATTCACAAACCTGCAGAGTTATAAATGACAACTATCGTCCAAAAATATACTGAAGTAAGGCTGCCAAGAGGACTTGAAAGCGGGGCAGAATTGCAGGAAACCGATTTCAGGAGGTAGACTGGAATTGCATTGAAAGCATAGGAAAAGAGGCAGAACGTCCACAATGATGCACTTGGCCAAAAAGGGCGTATGCGTTTTTTCCTGAATATATTCAGGAAAAAACGCATACGCCCTTTTTGGCCAACCAAGCAAGCTTGCAAAGGAAATCTGCACTACAATGAAGTCTCACTTCCCCCCGGTCAAAAGGGCCATCTGAAAAAAGTGTAAAATCCAGAAAGGCAGGACAGGCCATGGAGAACTGGGAGCCTTGTTATGCTGATGGGCGGGATGTAAACTGCCAACAGACACTCGGGAGAAGTGTATGGTGTTTCCTGAAACATCTAAAAAACAAAGCAACAGAGCCTAGGGCACTTCCACTTATGGTCCTATAGCTTAGGGAAATTAAAATCAAAAAGACACAGCCACCCCAATGTTTGGGACGCCTCTGTTTACAAGAACCTCGTTTACCGTACAAGTTCAATATCACAGAAAGTGAAAAATGGATAAAGAACTTGTGGTACTTACGTACAATGCAGTATCACTCAGCAGTGAAATCTATGTCATCAGGCCCGTAGCAGCACAATGAGTGGATTCAGGTACGATGATTCTAACTGAAATAAGTCACACAGAAAAAGAAACATCATAAGATATCAGTAATACACGGAATGTAAACTTGGCTACACAGGAACTGAATTACAGAACAGAACAGGGTCTCAAATTTAGAAAACCAACTTATGCTTGTTTAAGGGTAAAGGTGAGTTGGGGTGCTGCATAAAACCAGAGATTGAAATGAGCACAGATAAAGTTCCTTAAGCCAAATATGGAATAGACAAGAGCTACTCCTTGCTCAACGAAATGGACTCAACACCGCATATTAAACGCCTAAGAATGTACCTGACTCTTAAGTATCTTAAAACCTATGGATTGCTATGTCTCCGAAAGAGAATCAAGCATGTGTACAGGGACATAAACGCAGCAGTGATAGGATTGGAGAGGTTCGGTGAGCAAATGAAGACCCTTTGAAGTCATATTGCATGGTACCCATTCCACGGGTTTCAACTACCCAGGTTTAAGGTATTCTTCCTTCAGCTAAAACATGCATGTGGAACCTAGAGTATGATCAACCATGTGATCGGGAGACGTGTTCAAATATGTCTCAGTTTTCGTACCCTGGTACTCGGGTGCAACATTCCAGACGCTTTACTAACACTCTCCCGACTTGGAGAGTCAGTCCCTTTAACCTCCTGTTTGGCCCAGTTTGCAATTTCTGCGGAAGATGAACAGGAATAGCGAGAACCAATGAGAGACTAGCTGGAGGTGTCTGGACGGGCAAATTTAACTCTCATTTCCCACCAGGAAGAGGAAATAACCAAAGGCTCAGCGTGCCGTGCCGGAACCAGATTAGGGCCTGAAGCCATCCTGCGGTGTTGCGGCCAGCTCACAAGAAAACGAGTTGAAGAAAGGAGCTCAGGGGCACTGTAATTCACAAACGTGC